>NC_081433.1:505983-1782233 GCF_949786415.1 Peromyscus eremicus | reverse complement strand
CCAACTAGGCCATAAGAATAATTTGTACCTGATTGTCTGATTGATTTTCTTTCGGGTACATAGTGTTTTCCCCTAATCCTTGCATCATCTACTTTCTCCAATGTGTCTCTAATAGTATATATTTATGAAATAAGGATGGCAAAAAACAAAAATAAGAAAAGAGGGAAAAGTTGTGATAATTTTGTTTTTAGTCTTCTGCCTATATCTCAAAAGAAAGCAGGAGAACATTTCTGTTATCTGGATAAAAGTGGTATCCACGAAAAGTTCAACTATGATGAATAACAGGAAATCTAAGAATAAATATTAATCTAAGAAGAGATATAAATTAGAAAACTTTAGATTAGTCTACTTAAAATTAATGTAAAATCCTAGACACTATATTAACACAATGATTGTGGATACAACTTAATAAAAAAGTAAACCTACTGCCACACAATATTTCTTCTAAGTAATTAACAAGTACTTTGAAAAATATTGGCTATAAACTTGAATTTTTACATCAGTAAGTCAAAAGAGAACTTGGAGGGCATGTTTATTTAAGAATTGGAAAGTTACTTCTATTTCTGAAAGGAAACATATATTTGAAAATGATAAAATAATAAAGAAAATAATTCTATTTCAACAATGTATATGCTTTTTATTTGTAAATAAATAATGCACTGAAATAAAATAGTTTATTTAAAGGGTGGCAACTAACAGAATATGTTGTATATTCTGCAACAGTGCAAATGATAGCAATAAGAAGCAAATTTTATCATTGAATACTCGAAAGTTTCTATTTCATGGTAGTGCTATAAAGAATGAAAATAAAGGGAAATGAGTGTAGAAATAAAGGCTTTAATATACGTAAAGTCATATGCTACGTTTTATAAGAAAACTTCCCATATATGGGGATGGAAGCTTTTACTTTATACACGTTAAACACAGGCACTGACTGTAAGCTCCCCATTTCTCACAGAGTTCATGCCTAGTCAATGCCTTATCAATTAAGAATTCTGTTTCGGTTCTAGGCAGTTTCTATATAAAAACCCTGAGCAGTGAGGACATTTGGTGACTGGTTGTTGTTCATCTGCTAGAAAACAGGTTTACATGAGAATTTGTTTGCTAAATGTGTTTAGTGAAAGAATAAGTATGTGTTTAATGTAAAACCTTCCAGTTTCTAAAATACAAACACCCAACTTCAGTGTTTCCAGCATTGATGTGTGGTTGGACAGTTCATGTTTTGTAACTGTAATATTTCACAGTTTTCTGTATTTGATATATCAGGTTTAGATACTCATGAGGAATCAATAAACCACATTAGCTATGGAATTTATAAGCATATTTTCCATCAGGAAAATGAAAACCTGTAAGAAAATGTAGTATTTATTTTCATGGATGTATGCATGTGCCTGTGTTTGTATGTGAGGGCATGATGGAGTACTGTGAATGTGTGGAGGTCAGAGGACAATCTCACATCTTGCTTCTCACCTTCCATCTTCTGTGAGGCATGATCTCTTCATGCTATTCTCAATGCTGTATACATCAATCAAGCTGACCCAAGAGCTCCACTCACTGTAGAAGTGCTGGGTTTGAAGACACGCACCCCTGTGTCTGACTTTTACATGGGTTCTAGGAATCTTAATTCAAGTTTTCAATCATATTCAAAATTATTTTACAAACTGAGCCATATCCTTGGACTTAAGTGGTTTTTTTAAAATATACATTTATGTGTGTAAATATTATTTCATGTAATTTCAAAAGAAGGCTAGTACAATTGTCTGCTACTCATTGCAAATATTAGATTCATTGTAGCACAAATCTTAAAAAGACTTATTAATAAAAACAAACCCGGTGCCAGTTATTGGGGTGAATGCTGGGTGATCAGAGAAACAGAACAAGCCACAGCCAACTCACCTCACCAGTTCCTCAGCTGATCCTGTTTCCTCAGACTGGAAGCCTCTGTGTGCTTATCCAAATGGATCTCAGCTGAACTGCTGCTAGAAGCCTAAAAGCTTAACTTACTGGAGTTCCCGGTTTTCATGCCTTGTATATCTTTCTGCTTTCTGACATCACCTCCTGGGAGGAAAGGCATGAGTCACCATGCCTAGCTATTTCCAGTGTGGCTCTGAACTCACAGAGATCCGAATGGATCTATGCTTTCCTTAATGCTAGGATTAAAGGCATGTGTACCATCATTTTCTGGCCTCTGTATCTAGTGGCTATTCTGTCCTCTGAGCCCAGATAAGTTTATTAGGGTGCACGATATTTGGGGGAACACAATATCACCACAATTCATTTTGAGTACATGCTTATTTCTGGGCAGAGTTTTTAAGTAGAATATCTATTTTCTTCTTTTTAAATTTATTGCTAATCTGGAAATGTTGCTTTCATTTCAGGTTATAACTTCAGTAAAACAATTTTTGTTTTAGTGTGTATGTGATGTAAAAATGTGTCTGACATATTGTCTCATGGAGAAAGTAATCTTCTGACTTGCATTTACAAGTCTTCCCTTACTTTAATTCTTACTTTGCAAACTTTAGTGTGTGTCTCAGTTACTTGTCTATTGCTGTGATGAAACACCATGACCAAGGCAAGTTATAATAGAAAGTGTTCAATTGAGTTTCAGGTTTCCAAGGGTTAGCATCCATGATGGAACAGGAAAGGCATAGTGTCAAGAAGACCTGGGAGCTCACATCCTTTTTAAAAATTAACCCTTTTTTGAGATTAATATAATTACAACATATCCCCCATTTACTTTCCTCTGGCCACACCCACTTCTCCTTGAGAGCTTCTGTCTTGATCCACAAGCAGTGGGAACAGAAATATAATGGAGTCACTCAAGTGTGGTCTCTCACTCAAAAACTGGAAGCTCTTCAGGTCTCTTTTTCTTTCTATAAGGTCATAATTAGACTTGACTGGAGAGAACATCTATCAGAATGGGAGAGTCATCTTTAATTGCCTTAGCACAAAAATCCCCCAGGGCATTGCATCTCCTCTTCAAGCCAGCGTTCGAGAAGAGGCTAGCAGGGGACAAGAGCAGGATCTAAGTTTCTAGCAGTAGCTGCAAGGGCAGCATGGGAAAAGCAGAAGCTGCATTTGGCCAAACATATGAGGCAGAAACAAGGACATAAGCCCCTACCACCAGAAGAGAAAGCAGTTAGCGGAGGGCTGATGCATGGCCGAGGTATCAGGAGCTCTGCATCTGGGAAGAGGAGACAAGCAAAGACAAAAGGGATATATTGAGAGGAAATCTCTCTGAAGAGGCTCCTGTTTCATATACTCTCACTGTTTTCTCACTGTTCCAATGAGGCAGGGAGCGAAGACCTGAAAGGTTGTCGTTTCTGGCACCAAGCACCAGTCCGTGCGCATGGGTAGAAGGGCACGACCCACTCCGGGGCCAGTGCCAGGTGGAGAGTTTGATTAAGAAGGGACACCTGTCAAACAGTAATGCAGGTGTCCTAATGAAAGACCAGGGAAGACAAAAAACCTCCCGTGGCAAAACAGCAAAAGCTTAATCTTGATCTTCAGTACTAATACAGACCCTGTGAATGGAGCAGAGAGTTCAGTATCCACAATTGGCCACAGCTGGGTTTTCTTCTGGCTCCTGAAGTGCTTCTTGGGAAGCTCATAAAGGAGGGATGGCATAGGCAGGCGGGCTCAGAGGAAGGCACATACAGCCTGGGACAAAAGCTTTCAAATGTTCCCCATGATTAAGCAGCAAGATGCCCAGGAAACATCCTGATGGGTTTGCCTTTAGAAGTCACGTGGCCATTTTCCTTTGCTGCTCTTAATATTCTTTCTTTATTCTGTAGGTTTGGTTGTTTAATTATTATGTGGTGAGGAGACTTTGGGGGGGGGTCTAGTCTGTTTGGTGTTCTATAGGCTTCTTGTATCTTCATACGTATTTCCTTCTTTAAATTGGGAAGGTTTTCTATGATCTTGTTGAATATATTTTCTGTGTCTTTGAGTTGGTATTCTTCTCCTTCTATCCCTATCATTCCCAGGTTTGGCCTTTTCATGGTGTCCCAGATTTCCTGGATGTTTTGCATTATGACTTTTTGGCTTTGATATTTTATTTGACTAATGAATCTCTTTCCTCTATTGTATCATCTACACCAGAGATTCTCTCTTCCATCTCTTGTATTCTGTTGCTTATGCTTGCATCTGTATTTCCTGTTCATTTACTCAGATTTTCTATTTCCAGAATTTCCTCTGCTTGTGTCTTCTTCATTGTTTCTATTTCCCTTTTCAGGTCTTGAACTGTTTCTCTAACATGTTTAATTGCTTTTTCATGGTTTTCTTGGCTTTTTTTAAAGGGATTTATTTATTTATTCCAATTTTTATTTTTCTTTTCCTCTATTTCTTTACTGATTTCTTCCTATTTTTTGTTTGTCTTTTTCTTAATTTCTTTATTTGCCCCATATTTCCTCAATGGGGACCTAAAGGAAGAGCCAGTGAATGAGAAGGATATGAGACATCAAGAATGAGAGCAAGACAGGATGTCTGCTCAAGCTCCAAAATTTTATTTTTCTCTTAAGGCATATGTAGGTAGGCAAAGGGTTGCAAGCAGGAAGGACCTTAATTATGGGCTGTTTAGCCAGTGGGGAATGTTACTCTGGTGGTTATCTATCTACTCTTGCCTAACTGCCTAATTGCTTAACTGCAGCTCATTTACCTGATATCTGAGAAGAGGTTCTGGTATCTGTAAGAAGAGCTTCTGGTGCTATGGAGACTTAAGCAAGGCCTAGATCTAAGAAAAGAGGAGAAAAGCCCTAATATGGCAGCATGTGTGTCAAGGGTCGCTTAGGCTTATGGATCCTGTCATTTATTGATTTCTTCCAGGTTTTTGTTTGTCTTTTCCTCAATTTCATTTTTTTTTCTTGAAAGGCCTCTAGCATCTTCATGATGCTATTCTTAAAGTCGTTTTTTTGTGCTTCTTTTACCTTGTGATGTTCAGGTCTTGCTGTTGGAGAAGAGGTAGGTTCTAGTAATGCCACATTGCTCTTTATGTTGTTGTATGTATTTTTGCCTTGACATCTGCCCATCTCCTCCTCTAATAGGTGTAAAAGGTGCCTGTGTCTGAGAGACTTGTTATTGGTCCACTCTGTCCTTGTTATTTTTGTCTCAGGGTCTAATCTTTGCTCTTGGTCTAATTGGAGCAGGAAGATTCTGTGTCTCAGGGAGCTGCTCTTGGGTCAATCTAAGATAGATGATTCTGTGACTCACAGAGCCATTCTTGGTCTTATCAGGGTTCTTGGTCCAGTCAGAGATGAGAGATTTTGTGTTTCAGGAAACCTCTCTTGGTCCAATGAGAGGTGGCAGATTCCCTGTCTCAAGAGGTTATTCTTGGTCCAATGAGAGCTCTTTGTCCTTGGCTCAGGAAGTTGCTGGGGTCTCAGGCAGATGGGTATTGGGGCAGGGCATGTAGATTGTAGGGTCCAATGGGGGTTTTGGTGGTACGGGGCTTCTGCAAGAGTTTTCCCTGTTGGCTGGCAACTCTTAGTCCAATGAGAGCTGGTGGTGTGGTTTACGTGCCTCAGGAAGTTGCTGGGGTCTCAGGCAGATGAGTATGGGGGCAGGACATGTATATTGCAGGGTTCAGTGAGGGGTTTTGGTGAGGGGGGCCTTCCTGCAGGAGTTTTGCCTGCTGGCTGGCAACTGGGACAGAGTTTGGTGGGGGTTCCCAGGGACTGATTGTGTCCCAGGGATGGGTCTTAGGGGCAGGACTTTCTGGGTATCTATCTGCCTAAGGAAATATCATGTAAATGCATGTTCCACTTCCTTTTTAACAGCTTAAGGAATTAAAAATGACTTACTGTCAATATAGCCAAAACCCCCCAAATATTGCTTTTTCCCAATCATTTTTAGAAAGCTTAGCTTACCTCCCAGGAATGGAAAACAGGTGAACAAAACTTGCCTATTAAAATACTAATGCCATTTGTCAAGCCATTTTTTGACCCTTTAGAAAGCAAGGGAAAATGGTTCGAATACAGGAAAGTTGCTTTGGGTGCAGAAAAACCTTAAAGATCAATAAGGAACCTGGGTTGTGCTTGAAATTTGAGAAGGAAATATTGGACTAATAGGAATCTGTCAAAGAAAAGACATTGCTGAAAGAGCTCACAGCAATCTTAAGATGAACCTTCAAAAAATTAATAAGGGTTAATTTGTACCCTCAGTCATCAAATGAAGTTTAATGGCTGCCTGAGTGTTTGGTATGATGTGTAGAGCAGAGGAATGTCAGCTCTGATACCATAGCTGCTGATGTTCTTCCAGAAAAGCTAGGATGAAATGGAACCCAGAGTCACACTGCTTCTGTTTGTTAGCAGCAAATTTAGCTTCTTTAAGAAATGGTTCCTAATAGCTGCACAAAAAGTTTTTTGAAGAGCTTCAGAGCATCTCAGTATGCTAATTCCATTCTCCCCCTGAGGCAAGGCTTCTTGGGAAAGCTAACCACAGTGCTGCTGTAACTGAGTGAAGTTTCAGCAACATTTGTTTGAATTGTGGCACTCGGGGGAGCTGCAATAAGTAAAAGGACAGCCCACTGGCTGGCAATCATCCACTGATGGAAGCACTCCTGCCAGTTATGGTGTGGCTGAGAGGGCCTGGTAGGAAAAGTGGCTTTGGGGGAGTTTTGTCATTCCTTGTTATAGCCCCCTAGCAGCAAGTGTTAGAGGCCCTTTGCAACAGCACTCACTGAATTCTGGAGTCTAGAATACAAGTATTCTAGAGCCACTCATGAATTAGGCTCTGACTTCAAACTGTCAGGAAAATATTGAGGATGATATCAAAGCTGTGAACTCCAAACTGCAGAAGTGAAGCAGTTTTGAGTTCATCTATAATTTTAACTGTGGTAACTCATGATTTGCATACTCTCTGTCTTGTTTGAAAAAAATGTAAATAGTTCCATTAATAGATCTTTTCTAGATGTTTGCTAAAGTTTGTAAAGTAGTGCTATAGAGTTTGCTTTTGAATGGAAGTTTGTAAAAAGTGTAAACATGGATAGTGATATTTATGCTAGTTGTAAATATGTATAGTAAATGTTCATACTAGTGTGGTGATATGTTATTTGTGCTGAAATGTGATACTTTATTTGTATGTTAATAAATAAAGTTTGCCTGGAGATCAGAGGTCATAGTCAGCCATAAACAGAAGTCAGGCAGTGGTAGCACATGCCCTTAATCCAATCATATGCCAGGCAGAGTCTTTGTGTGTTCAAGGACACAGCCAAGCGTGGTGACATGCCTTTAAATCCCAGTACCAACCGTATAGACCTGGAGGTCTGTATAGACAGGTAGTGACAAGGAAGTGAGGTGGCTGGGTTAAGAGCCAATGAGAAGGCAGAACAGCAAGGCAATCAAGGTGCAGGTTAGACAGGAAGAGGTTCTCTTGGGAAGCCATGGCAGTGGTGTGGTGAGTTAAGGTTAGTTGATGGCTATTGCTCTGATCTCTACGCCCTGCACCCCTGTATTTGGCTCTGTGTTTCTTATTTAATAAGACTGTTTAGAAGTTCATCTACATATTAGAATTATGTTAATTTATTAATGAACCATGGTTTGGTGAAGCTAAGGGAATTTTTAAGTTTTATGCAGTTTATATAATGCATTTGCATCAAGAGTTGATTTAGAAAAGGGCTTGGCATAGCTAAGGCTGTTATAGAAATTTTAGACCCATTCAAAAGGAACACTCCATCTTTTATTATCCTCTACTTCTTTAGTCGGGTGTGTGGCAGCCCAGGGATCGCTATGGGTGTTCCAACTACTTGCAAGCTCTTAGTAGGGACCTGAGTCTGAACTGAGTTAAGCTCTATGACCTCTCTTGTCAGAAGATGGTAGTCAAAGACAGGCAACTTTCTTCTTGCTAGCTTCCAACCTAAGCCATAGTATGTTTGAAGGAAAGTGTGTCTCCAAGACCAGTGGGGAATATTAGTAAAGAAGAACTACCTAAGACAGGAACAGTCTATCTGAAGGGCTTGGGGTGGGAGTCCTATATTATATAAAGAGGAGGGAGCTGTGGGGGTCCACAGATGTTTCCTAGTGAGATCTGAGATTGCTTTACACAGTGGGACTGCATTAGAGGATGGCTTGAACACATGCATGGTTACCAGGTGTTTGGAAGAGTCTGCACTTGGCTGTGCTATGGAGGTCTTTTGCCTTGCCCCTTGGCATTCCTATAAAAAGCCCCATTTGAAGAGACAGAAGGGAGTGGTGGATATTGATCCAGGTCCTTCCAAAACTATCTTAGGTTTTTGTCTGTCTTCTCCACACTATCTTTTGATCTTAGTATTTCTTATCCCTCTCTCCTCAAGAGTACTCTGGGAAAAAGTAGAAGCTGGCCTCCCACAGTACTACACATGCGATTTGTTATTTCTCCTGTAAATTCTCTGCCTGCAATAGTAAGTTTCTACAGCACTATACACTGTACCATGCCATAGGTGTATTTTATTTTATGTAACTTCTGTTTTGCTTTAATTTCTGAAGCATGTTATTTGTAGTAAAGTTACATATTTTATCACAAAAATTAAAAATGAAACCACAGATATGTAAAAAAAGAATATTATGTATATTTTTGAATGTATACATCATTTTGTTCTAGTAATATCTACATTAATTTAAAAAAATCTAAGTAGTAATTCTTACTTTTCCATAAGGCTATTCAGTATTCTCAATTCCACTGACAAAAATTCACCCATATGATCCTTGTGCTGTTAAATATTTATCATTTAATAATACTTCACAAAGAGGGGATGTGATAATTTGAACTTCTGTGTCCAACTCTTTAGGTCCAGTTGGTATTAAGAGGGGCTAGAAGTCTTCATGAAGAGATTGGCTTATGAGGGCTCTGCCCCCCGAGTGTTTTCACACCATAATAGGATATAAGTGAAAGAACTTTCAATAGTAGGTGACTAATTGGAGAATGTGTGTCATTGGCATCATATCCTTGAAGGATATGTTTTGTTTCCAGCTGCTCTTGTGACCTCTCTAACTCCCACTGAAACTCTCACTCTTGATGCTCGCCACCTGCTTCATCCTACATTGGCTGCTGTAATTTGATCAATTTTGCTTGGTCAAGTGTGGTCTTATGCAAACCACATACTCAGAACTAAATGACCATAGACCAACACTAACCTAAAATGAATATTTCATTTTTTTGAGTTGATTATACTAAGACATCAGATCTCTTGTCACAGTAAGGAAGTTCTGAGTAACTCAGTGATATCTGAAACAGAAAAAGTACAAAATAACTGACCTTGCTCATAACGATGGCTTCCTCTTCTATCCTTTTTTATTTAAAAAAAAATGATTCATTTTACATACCGATGATAGATTTCTCTCTCATCCCTCCTCCTGCTCCCCCCTCAACCTCTCCCACTATTCACCCTTCATTCCCTCCTCTAAAATGGTAAGGCCTCCCTTCGGGAGTAAGAAATGCCTGATACATTCAGTTTAAGTAGGACCAAACCTCTCCCATCTGCATCAAGGCTTAGCAAGGCATCCCACCTTAGGTAATGGGCTTCAGAAAGCTGGCTCATGCACCAGGGATAGACACTGATCCCACTGCCAGGGGCCCCTCAAACAGACCAAGCAACACAAGAGGGACACCTGTGTCACCTTTGGAAGGGGAAACAGATGAGATTTCTATGAGTAAACTGGGGATGGGGGGCAATAGAGGAGAAGGGATGGAGAATGAGAACATGAGGGAACAGGATAGTTGAGCTGGGGGAGGGATGAAGTGGGAGAACAATGAAAGAGATATCTTGATAGAGGAAGACATCATGAGGTAAGAGGTGCTAGGCAAATTCCCAGGAATCCACAAGGACAGTCCCAGATTTGACTACTATCAATAGTGGAGAGGATGCCAGAACTGCCCTATTCAGTAATGAGATTGATGAATACCCTAACTGTCATCATACAGCCTTCATCTAGTAACTGATGGAAGCAGGTACAGAAATCCACAATCAATCACAAGGCCAGGCTCCAGGAGTCCAGTCAAAGAGAGGGAAGAGGAATTATATGAGAGGAACGGGGAGGGATCAAGATCATGATAGGGAAATCCACAAAGACAACTAAACCAAACTCATTGGAACTTCCGAACTTTAGACTGACAACTGTGGAATGTGCATGGGACCAGACTAACCTTCTTTCTTTATCTAGGGCCCAAAGTAACTGGAATATGCTGTGTGACCCACATTTACATCAGGACTTCATCTCATGTTTCAGAAAAGACACTCCCTAACACAATCTAAAGTGAGCTGTGTTGAGTTCCTGTGTGTTTCTCAATCTACTCACTTTGACAAAGAAGCTTGACCATCCCGTGTGTTTGCACACGAGGCTCATCATTGTTTTGAGATGTAATTCACTATTTCTTTAGTTGAAGTTTTACATTCCATGACCATGCATGCACACTTATCCTATCCTGGTTATTCTTTCCAATTACCTGTAATTCATAATCTTTGCTCTTCCAAACTTTGTGGCCCAAACATACCTGCGGTGGTAGTCACTGACATGCCTGAAATAAAGAGTAATTTAACTATACTCATAGTAAAATTTATAGTACAGAAATGCACAATGGATTCACTGCCTTTTAAATAAATTCAGCCCACATTGTACTACTACATGAAGTACTTGTAAAATGCATAATAATTGTAATCTCTCGACGCAAACTGATGGGCGAACCGCGCTTTAAAAGTTGCCTTAAATATAAGGCGAGCGCTTTATAATTGTAATCTCATTGTATTTATGTCCCTTACTGTGTAAAACAATGCACTCTGCTTAAAAGCAAATCAGCTCCTTTCTTTAGGAAAAGCAACTATTACATATCAAATAGCTTTTCAGAGTCCTCACAGTAAAATTTCTGCTAATTCAGGAAAACAACAATTTTCTGCCTTTTCACTTTACAGTCAAATCGCAAGAGAAAAAAAAAAGTGCCATAAATGTAGGAAATAACCCATTCTTTGCACAACTTCTCATTCATTCTCTTCATATATTTATAAGGAAATAAATAAAGCCATAGCCATTATAATCTGTCTCTTATTTGACTCTTGCTTATCTTTGGCACTGAACTTCAACTATGGGGCCACTTGAGCTTGATGTTCCTATGGCTTTCCTTTGACCTCATAAGAAGCCTAAGCTTGTTCTTAAACATCTGTTGGATCCTAGGCATAAAAACACCTTTTAGGGTGCTTTTCTCCTACAGGCCATGTATATTTCCATATCCATTCATTACCCATTCTTCTGTGTGCTAGATATAGTAGTAGTACAATTTGTTCAGAATCTGGTCCTGTATAGATATATGCAAGTGATGTCTCAAACAAAATCCATTGTAATCATTCCTTAGTCAGATTCTTTTTATCAAAAGTCTTGGCCTCTAAGTGATGGCACATTGGTGAATTTGGTCATCTCTGTTCAGCAGTTATGTTTTCATCTCTAAATATCTCACATTAACCAAGCACATGTAGTGGAGAAATGCTGCAGTTGATTCTGCCATCGTAATGTTTTTCACATCTATTGCTCCATTTCCACTGTACCCATAAGCATTTTGGAGATTTGAAACATTTTGTGAGAGTACAGCAAAGATTTTATAACAACCCTTTTTTACTTCATAAGTACAGTTGGAGAACTCATTTTCAAAGCTAAACTTCAAAGTGCTTTTCCAAGGTAAAATAGCAAGCCCTTTATAAATGCTCATTCACAGATTTGTTGAACTTTTCCTGACTTCTTTCCACAGGTGTATTATAGATACATTTTTTCCCAGTTGGCAATTAAGAATTCTGTGTCAGGCTTTGCTTTTTGAACTGATGGATGCCTCCCTGCATACATTAAAATGTGTTGAAGAACTACCCCTATCCTTTTTATTCAAATAACAAGTATCTTTCAAGCGGATATATAAAACTAATTTCCCATGAATAGAACTAATTTCCCATGAATAGTTTTCTAATTGATCAGACTCCCCATGACTCCTTCCTCATTTGCCATGCCTATGTTACATGTCTCCCATTTTACATTGTGGATAACTACACAATTAGGTGTTCTTCTCAAACAGATTTTAAACAAAAGCTATTTGAGTTGTATCTTTGCTTTCTGATCTCATAGCTTGTTTTACAATGTCTTTATGATGTATTCAGAGTGGTATGAGGGAAAGTATATTGGTCTGTGAGGTTGGATTCCCAGATCTTAAAATTTTTTCATTTGTAACTCTCCCCACTCAACTTTCCAGCCGTATACCTAGCATATTTTATCTATACATTACACTCTCCAAATTTCTTGCTTCTTTTGGAATTCTAACAACATTAGACTTTAAGACATGTGATTCTTCATGTTAGCTCTTTCCTCAGAGTTAAGCTGTGTTGAGTGCTCCCTAACTTGGGTTGCTAACTAATATGTTTATCTAATATCTCATATACTTCGCTAACCTTAAAACAGCTATTTATGTTGAAATCTGAGCATTGAGAATTAGGGAAGGTACATGTAGTAGAATTCCAGTGTCCTGTCTAATTTCTATTGCTCAAAAGAAAAATATCCTAATGTAACTAAAAATTTTCCCCCAATTACTTGACCAAGTCTACAAATCACAATGGAGAAACAAAGTCAAATGAAGTCAATGAAGTTTCTATTCACAGTATTATCATCTGAAGCAGCGAAGACAAGATTATCATTCCAGTGTTGTTATCACACCACCCCCATTACAACCCAGCTCCCCCAATAGCCAATAAACATACATCTAACATTACAAGTGAGTGATCCTATTGAATTTGTTACTTTTAATATGGGATATCTTCCTACAACTCAGTCTGGACAAGAACTCACCATGTAGTGAACTCATAGAAATTCTCCTTCTTAAGCACCAGAAATTCTGAGATTTCACCTCTCTGCTTCTATTTAGACAGATTACATTTTTTCTTGGTTTTTCCCACTTGATGTTTTAGTCATTTGAGATTCTGGCCCAGAGTTCATTTCTATAGAGGTGAATACATTCTATTTGTATCTCTGTATGAGTATATTCAAATTTTCATATTACATGCTAAAATTGTTAATATTTTTCATTATATATATTTGCTTTGCTCTAAAATTTTAGCAAATATTAATGATAATACATTATAAATAAATATAAATGTATACATTTTTGTGTACTCTCCATAAACATGCCTTTCTTTTAGGCACATGAATAGGCATAGAACCCCTGGGTTAATTCATGTATACCAGTAACCTATCTAATGAAGAAGTAGACTCATTTTAATTTGTACTTAATGGCATAATTTCTTCTTTATCAGATCTTTAAGATGTGCTTAAAATACTTTAAGAAGAAAATTACTGAATCCTGTGTTCATGCTTGTTCATTTCTTTATTCATAGACATGGTAGCCTATGAATTTCTCAATGATTTTATGTATTCATAAAAAACTCTTGCATCTCTAGGCCATCTTCAAATATTAACAGTTCTATTTATATTTCTGAATTTTGTTTCAACCTTCCACCTGCTCTCTAGCTGCTTATTCCAGGGAGTAGAACCTTGCAAATTGTTGTCTGCATGTCTGAAAACCTTGTTATACCCCAGTGGCTTTATTCCTCATCAGATCAATGATATATGTATAATTTAGTTTTTTGTAAGTCATTTTACATTATCCCTCAAAGACAAAATTGGTCTTTTAACAGTTATCCTTATCAAATATTTGATAAACAACCATCTCCTATGGAGAGTCCTTGAGAATTGACTGGAAATTGTACTAAATTTCTGCTCTTCTGAGATCTTAAGTATTCCCCATCACAGGAGACAGATGTTTGGAAAAGGGAATAGGTATGCTGGAGAACATTTCTGTCAAAGGAGCTGTATATGCTGAGTCTCTGGGCCCGGGTGAGTATTGAAACTGTGTGCATTGCTTGTTCTTCTAAGCATTTTGAAACAAGCACAATTGTCAAACTATTCTAATTGTGTTTCATTCTTGATGGCAGAGTCCCATGACTTGCAATTCTCACAGCTTTGAAACCAGACCTAAGCATTGACCTAAAACACTATGGACAAAAATCTCATCTTAACTCCCAAGCTTCTGTTGTTGCCTCATCATTTACAATGTCAGTTCACAAATACAGAGTCTCCTCAATTCTTACACAGCTATTGAATGCTAGAAAGATGGCATCAAGCTTAAATAAAAGAAGTTGGAATAAGAGAATGCACATATTTTCTACTAAGAAAAAAACTAACGTGATATTTTCTCTTCCAAGTATAGGCATAGTGTTTATTTACATCACAATGGGTGTCTGTCTCTAATTCTGAGCACATGTACTTAAACTTTCATTTATTTAGTAGATAAATGTATAGTAAGCAGAAATTTGTACATAATACCTTTGAAATCATCAAGTAGACTTGATAAGAGATAAAGTTTGCTAACTTCATATTTTATCAAGATATGTATTGCCTATGGTATTGCCTGGGCCAGGGCTAACTGCTGAGGGACATGTCTGGTTCCATGGCCCTACCATAGCAAGGGTCTGTGTTGACATCTGTAGTTCCTGATACCATTGAAGGCAATGCTGATGCTGGGGTTCTGGAACCATGTTAGTGTCTGAGAGCCTTGATGCCATAGGGTCATGGCAATCTGAGTGGCCTGCACTGCCACCTGGGGCCATAATGACATCCAAGCTCAGGCTGCAACCTAGGACAGCCTGTGAGTCCATGACCCTACCATAGCCAGGGTTTGGTGATGTCTGTGCTCTGTGGTACCACCAAAGGCCACAAGGATACCTGGAGTCTGGGCTGCAACTTGTGGTCATGTTGGTGTCTGAAGACTGTGCTACCACCTAGGTCATGACAATGTAGGTGGTCTGAGCAGGCACATGGGGTCACGGTGTCATCTGGGCCTGCGCTACTTCCGTGGGCCATATCTAGGTCCATGGCCCAACAGCATCAAGGGTCTGGACCGATGCATATGGCTCCTGTTACCACAGGGTTACAAAGGAACCTTATGTATTGAAACCTGAGGGTCGTGCTGAGCAGCCCTGCCCTTCACTGGCTCCTGGGATAGCTTTCCCCACCTCCATAGGTGAGCTGCACCACCACCTGTGGAAGACCTGACTCCTACATTCAAAAGAGATGGCCTCACCTCTAACCAAAGGTGTGAGAGTGCTGGACCTGAGGGCATGGGTCTAGGAGAGATGTCTCTGTCCCTTGCCTAAAGGGGCAGTCCCAGTGGCCTTGACTGACCAGCTCAGTTACCATCAAGACCCACATCTTGGGCCTTGGGTTGGCACACTCTTAACATCTGCCCCATCTATGACCTGCTGGAGTGCACAGAGGAACTGGTCCTATGTAACAATAACTAGAATCCCTATGACATGGGGCAACAGCAGGCTATCCAAGAGGGGTTTCAGTGAGGGCCTGGTAATGATGGTGGGCCAGAGGCCTTGAACCATACCAGTGACTCATTGCAATAAACAATGGATAATAGGGTATACTGAGTGACACACTGCAGCTCCTGATGCCACTAAGATGAATGAAGAGGTATTATAAAGATGGAGGAGCAAGGCAGGTTTTTCGTTTCTCTTTGTTTTGTTTTTAATTATTTTGGGGGGGCATCCTGCAGGGGTTTGGGGTGGATATGGTAGGACTTGGAGATGAGTGGAATTGGGGTATATGATGTAAAATTTCCAAAGAGTAAATAAATAATTTTGTAAAGTAAAAAATATATATATTGCATTTTTTTTTATTTTGATGAATCTCTTTTTGAGAATACTAATTGAACAAACATAAGACTTTCATTATGATATTTACATACAAAAATCACCCTTGTTCTAATTTGTGTAGTATCTAAAAGACAAATTAAAGGCATGATCCAATTGTAAAGAAGTAAGACATTTACTTCAGGTAAAGTTGAATGAGTCTTATGCCTCCAGCTGAGTGAGTTTACCACTTTCCTAGCGATTATCATAAGTGCTTCCCACCACTGTGAGTGAGAAAAGAAGCTGCTGTAGCCACCACTTCCATGGTGTATGTTGCTATTTTATCCAATCTACTCCTGTAAATAACTTCTCCAAAAACCTTAAATAACCATTTCAAAAGCACTTTTCAAAGCAAAGTACCCACTCATCCTTCCTTCCCAGAATTTGATGTTTCAGCTGCCAAAATTTTGTAAAGATGGAACAAACCTGCAGAGAAAATATAAAAATAAAAAAGTAAGCCTAGCATGCAGAGTTATATTCAAGAAGTATGGTTTACGTTCTTGCTGAATGTTGGCAATACACAACTTTAATTTCTTCATAGGCACTTGAACAACACAAAGGTGCTAAGGGGGTGCCAGAAATTAAGGATAAATAAGTAAAAGATGTATTTCTAATTATAATAACTTACGATATTATTGGCCATTAGCATTATAAGTTTTGAAACCTATGCAGAATCACATCACTTTCTATTGACACTTTGGAGAACACATTATATGTTGGAAGTAGAGTTGGGCTTAGGATATTTCAAAACATCCTAATTTCACTAAACACATGAAAAATGTCTGGGCCTGAAAATCCACATCCCTCTTACTCCAGCTCTGACATGTTCCCTGGGTGGGCTACATCATAATTTCAACAATACCACAGGGCAATGAAACCTGTGGTGATATTGTCTTCCAGTGGTACCCATGATGCAGGCTGTAATTCTGTCTCTTTGTTTTCCTTACTCTTTGCCACTATCCTCATTTTTATCTTATCTATATGTTTACCTCTACTGCTGTTTGTAACTTAGATACATAATCATGTTCCTCAATTTACCACAAGCTTAAGAATGTTATCTCTCTATGTCTACAGAAGTTACATATTGTAGAATATTATTTTAAGATGTGTTGCATTTGTTTGTGCTCTGGAACATTTGCTTTAATGATGCAAAGATGTGTTGCATTCTTTTATGTTGCATTTGTTTAACTCTGTGAAGCTGTGTTACTGATGGTGTAATAAAGATCTGAAGAGACAATAGCAAGGCAACAGAAAGGATAGGCAGGGCTGGCAGCAGAGAGAATAAGTAGAAGGAGAAATCTGGCAGAAAAAGAAGGAAGAACAGGGAACATGGAGAGTAGGATGCTAAGGGCCAGTCAGCCAGCCATACAGCCAGCCACAGAGTGAGAGTAAAAATAAGATATACAGAAGTAAGAAAAGGATAAAGCCCAGATGCAAAAGGTAGATGGAATAATTTAAGAAAAAATGGCTAGAAACAAGCTGAGTGAAGGTCAGGCATTTATAATTAATAATAAGTCTCCTTGTGTATTTATTTGTGAGCTAGGTAGAGAGACCCCAATGATTAAAAAAGTAAAAGGCAAAAAACAACAACCAACAACTCATATGGAGGTATCTGCACCTGGCGATGAGTTTATTGTTTAGTATTACATGACTTTTAGAAGAAGTATTTTCTGGCCATGCACAGTATCTCACATCCTACTCTACTTTATAATTCTATTTATAATTGGGTGACAGACAGTAAGTATCTATGTGACTTTTTCATACTCTTAGTTTCTATTTGCTTTCTCACCCACCTCTCTTACCTTCACTATCTCCTCTTCTCCTCCATGATTAAGCCTTTTCCTTTCAGATATTAATCACATGTACAAAATGTCTTCACCATCACTCACATTAGTTTGACTGAATAGCCAGTCACTATAGCCTAGGAAATATGGAGCCTAAAACTCACCATCAAAGTGGCCACCTAAATGTAGGTCATACAAATTTCAGTAGTGAGACTCCAAACATCACAAAGAACAGTTGGAGCAGGTGTTATTTAGCTCACATTACTCCATCCCACCACAATTTACTAGAACATAGATGAGTTGTTCTGATCTACAGGACAGGAGTCCAGAATTTGTTTACTTTAAAATCTATTGAAGAAGACTGTCAGTCCAGAGGTCAAGCTTCACATCAGAGTAACTGATGGAATCACAGTAGCTCTGAAGATTGAAAATGATAAAAATGATGAACCCAAGCTTCATAAACTAATATGTAAGACTACCTCAATGCAGTCTTGGAGACGGAGGTGAGGTTGCTAGAAAACTCCCAAGTATTGTGTCACAAGAGGGATTTATACCCATTGTCTGCTAACAAAGAATTAAATATCCATATTCAATAGCTTTATTCATAAGGTAATACTTGCCTTCTCATATATGTTGTTTCTTAATACTTCTTCAATTGTAGGTAATAAAAATAAAGTCCAAGAGGTATTGAGAAATTGCTCAGTGGTTAAAAGCACTAGTTGATCTTGTAGAGGGCTCAGGTTCATTTCCCAGTACACACGTGGTAACTCATAGCCATCTGTTACTCCAGTTGCAATGGATCTGAAACCATCTTCTAACTTCTACTGGTACCAGGCACACATATGGTGAACAAATATAAATGTAGGCAAAATACTCTTACATACATATAAAATAAAATAAATAAGTCTAAAAAATATTAAATTAGATAAATACAAAGCTTAGTGAGTGAGGAAGATAGTGAGTGTGAGAAAAGAAGATCTTCCCTGCCTTCTGAATATGGTACATCCTGTAGAGGTATAGAGCAGCCTCAGCTTTGGAGATAAAAACCATCACCACTATTGCAAGAGAATGGACAATGGAAGAACAATTTAAAATTTTTGTTAAAGTGATTAAAGTACATTAAGACATTTTAACAAATTCTCAGCCATAGGCATAGTACGTACTTTCCACATGATGAATTTCAAAAGAACAATGAAAGACAGATTCAATTTCCTTTGTTTTATTTTATTTTTATTTATTTTTTTGTTTTTTTTACCTTGTTCAAAATATCTCTTGAAATATTCTAAGGGAGATGTGTTAGAACATGTGGTTCCAGAAATGTGTCATGCAGAATGTTACAACTGAGCCCTTCAAATATTAGGCATGTAGACTTTATATAAAAGTAAAACAGTGACTAGTTGTGGATGGTTTGGAAGACTGGGGAAATAAAATAGTGAAAAGCACGGATTTTCTATGTAAGAGCAGTGGGTTCTCAGACTCCAATCGATAGCAACAATCCTTTAAGTTCACAAGCAAACAAAAATCTTCATGCAATTGAAAAGTATACTATTATAATTTAGTCTTTGCTGAACTTGTAGATCTACAGAGATAACTAAACACACACACACACACACACACACACACACACACACACATGCACACAATGTTGATGTATGCATGCATTTAATATTTGGTACTCTGTCAGTACTTAATATACAATAGGCATCTTACATATTTTGAGCTTCCTACTATAAGTGATCTTGCATATTACAAGCCATTTGCTTCCTTTCCTTAAAGGAGAAACATTCTGAAAAAAAAAAAAAAACAAATCATTCTCATTTAGATTGCTATTCCCCTATCACTTTTTTTTACAGTATACACACATACAGAACAATTCCAATGGAAGCATATGGATGCATTCAGAAAACACCAGTACAGTGAAAAGAAAGGAAAGCACAAATGAAATTCATAGGATGGGGGCCATGGCAAACAACTCCTGAATGTGTAAGACATCTAGCCCACATTTATTGCTTTGGAAGAAGAACTATTTCACACAGAGGTAATAAACACTACTTTAAGGGTTCATATTTATTCTAGTGGTGCCACCCACTACACTCTCCTGCTCTTCTTTCTCATTGTTACAAAACTTCTCTCTCTTACAAATTGAACATTGTTTCTCTGTCATCTCCCACTGACTGTGAGTCACACATTTCTCTCAATTTCTTAATGGATACATTGACTATTTTGAAATGACATCCAAACTACTGCATGTGTTGTTTACGTCTTAACATTTTCTCTGGTCATTTGCTGATTTGCTCATACATACCATCTAAACTAGAGTTCAATAACATCACAACCAAAACCAGAACATACCATCGTGTTTTTGTGGATGTAAACTAAAAATATTAAAAGACAGATGTATTGACAGGATGATAATCAAAAGTGCATGTTCAGTGGACACTGTGTTTTCCAGTAGGGCATAGATAGCTTGATGCAACTTTGGGTAAGCCATGAAAGATTAGTCTTCAATCTTGTTTTATAGAATGACACTTTTCTTAGAGTTCCAAGAACACTGTATGGGGAGAAATATCACTTCTCTGCCTTCTCCACACATGGCTCATGTAGCTGGAGAGTTTCTCTACAGCTCCTGTCAAGCCCCGGCAGTCCTGCAGCCCACTTATAAAATAAACGCACAGACTCTTCTATTATTTAAACTGTTTGGCCTAATGGCTCAGGCTTCTAGCTAGCTGTTCTTATATCTTAAATTAACTCATTTCTATTAATCTATAAGTTGTCATATGGCCCGTGGCTTACCAGTATCTTACATGTTGTTACTCGTGCTGGAGGCTGGCAGTGTCTCCTGACTCAGCCTTCCTGTTGCCAGAATTCTCCTCTCTCCTTGTCCCGCCCATACTTCCTGTCTGGCTACTGGCCAATCAGTGTTTTATTTATTAACCAATCGGAGCAACATATTTAACATACAGGACATCCCACAGTGGGCTCATTTTTCTCTTTATTTTTGTGTGAGTGTTGAGTTTTATCAGTAACTTTAAGAGTAGGATATTCAGAGAAATAGTCAAGCACTTAGAATTTGGGCTACTTAGTAAGTGGCTGAAGTTAATTACTGGCTTTATATTACTCTCTGTGTGACCTTTGGAAATGGTTCAAATGTGCTTCCACACCATCTCTAAACTTTCTGGAAAGACTGAATCTCTCCTGTAATGCTCATGTACACATTTTAGTAAATTAAGTACTGAGTAGGTAAGCATTTCTAGAACTAGGCTGGGAGTTCTAAGAATTTTTAGTGTTACGGTTATGATTTTCCTTTCATTTCTCAACCCAGTAACAGCAATGAAGCCATTTCTTCACATATACAGTAACTTAAACTTACTTCTCCCTCAACATTTGGAAAACACAGCCCCTCTTTGGATTTAACCACTCTTCCATGCAAACCAGTAACTCACCTTCATCTTTCATTTAGCATTATACCTGACTTATACTTTTCATTTTTAAATGGATTTGTTCTTTTCATTACAAGACTTGGAATTTAAACACATGCTCAGGTATAAATTATAGAAACAATAAAAAGTCCATAGTTTGTTAAGCACAGAAATAATATAAACCCTCTCCATCTACCTTTAATATTTTGTAGCCCTTCTCTATAAATTTTAGCTTGACTTTCATGAAATAAGATCCAGTTTCCTGACAGTTACTCTAAGTCTCATTCTAGTTATTCTAATTACACTGAATATATAACATTAATGACTTCAGGGATGTTCTTTGCTGAGTGTTGATACAGTGTATTCAGTTTCTCTTTTGTATTTGTAAATTATTTATATAGCCAGTATTATAAACAATATTTGGAGAATAGTATTGTACATGTTATAAATTTGTATAAAGTTGTAATGATATTTTAATTACTTATACAAACTATCTACAAGACAAATTAAAGTGAAAATTATATGCTGTGTATGTATATTTTTGTATCTAGCACAAATCTTTAAATCTATAAATTTACTATACCTAGACACATTATTCATAAATTGTTACTTTAATATTTTTTCAAACAAAATTTAAACATTATTCTGTGATAGGTTCTGTTCATAGATTTCTGAAGATGTACTCTGTGAACTTCAAGAAAGTAGGAGTTGAAATTTTAGTGGAATGAGATTCTAACTATATTCTATCAAAATTAAATTAGGTAAATAGGAAAGAAGTTTGGGGAAGGGAAGAAGGAAGAAAGGAAGGAAAGGAGTAAGGAAAGAAGAACAGAAGTAACAGAAGGAGAGAGAAAGTAAAGAAAGAACTGGAGAAGGAGAGAGAGAAGAAAGAAAGAGGGTGAAGGGAAGGAAAAGAAAAAGAAGGAAGGAGGAAAGGAGTGGAGAATGATGAAGGTAGGGAGAGAGGAATAATGGAGGGTAGGGAAGGAGAGGTGGGAGCAATGGAAGAAAAGAGGAAAGAATGGGGATAGGAGAAAAGGAGAGACAGAGGAAAATCTGAAACCAACAAAAAAGGAAAATGGTGTGTCTTCATCAAACCAATGCAGAGAAACTATAAGATCCAGAAGTCTCCAAGGAAACACCATCACCCAGTCACAACAGGACTGATGCAAATATGAACTCACAGAGAATGATAGACCACAGTCAAGACATGCATAGGTTCAAACCAGGAAAAATCCCAGACATGAGAAAAGGAAGAGGACACAAAGCGTCACCCCTACCAAGAAGCTTTTGAGATTGATATCTGCTGGAAACAGGAAAATCAGTTTTCTCCAAGGGAATGTCACTGGGTTTATCAATCACACTCCAAGGAGGCCCTATGCTTAGGAATAGTTGGCCAACACAATTTGATTTTAGGGTGTGTGTGTGTGTGTGTGTGTGTGTGTGTGTGTGTGTGTACTTTTTGTTTTGATTTGGTATATTTTGTCTTTGGGGGGTTTTGTTTTGTTTGAGAGAGAGAGAGGGAGAACATGAAGTTGGATTGATGAGGAGTTGGAAGGGGCTCTGGGAGGAGTTTGGAGAGGGCAAAGAATATGATCAAAATAGATTGTATGTATGATAGAAAGAAAATGGAAAAGGGAGGTCCAAAGTGATAAATACTGCTCACATTATGATCTATTATTAATTACAAGTATGTCTAAATAGGAGCTCATAAACAACATGTTTTAAAGGCATATAGTTAATAAAGTGAAGACTAAGGTAATGAATGAGGGCTGAAGTTTACGCATCTCTAAAGGATTATCATGTAATGATTTGAAACTCATATCCATAACATCAAAATAGGAGTAAAATATTAACAAATTAATGGGACATTCAGTACTTATATTGGATTAAATTTTAATTTCTAAAATGAAAGGAGTACATCCTGATGGACCCACGTCTTATTGTATTTCTTATCTTTATGCATTTGGGGCTGCTTCATGTAACTCAGTTCCCCATCTACTGGGCAGGCAAAGCCATCGTCCCTCTCACCATCAGATCAGAATGGCAATGTAGATTTTAATCCATGAGGGTGATACCCAGGGGAAAAATTATTTTAACTTTTCATTGCTATTTAAAAAGAAGTCTGATCACATTACCAAGTGTGTTTCCCACAAACTGGAGAAAGAAAAGCTCACAGAGAACACCTGTCTTCATAATTGTCTGTGAGAGGGTCTTGGCTTCTGCTAATTAGGATGAGTGAACATGTTCCAAATAGCTCTGTTTGTTATCGTATTCACAAATGATCGCTGAACATAAGATGATTCAAAGGGACTTCCAAATGCAAATGTCTCAATTAAGGAAGATAGGATTCCAAGAAAGATAATAAGCTTGCGATTGATAAATCAGTTACTAAAAATATTCTTTTCTCAGTACTGTGTTTTGAAAGTGCTAAGGAGTATTATCATCTTCGCCTTCAGATGTCAACTGATCCAGATCGCACTGAAAATGCTTCTATCGAGGTGTACATTTTAACTTTGATATTTTCCTCCACTCATTACAATTGCCAATTTTCCAGTTGCCATGATGTCCCAAATTGAGACATGTTGCAGAATTACATTGGAGCATCCTTCTGCATAATTACATTTTTTTTTTGAAAATTAATTAGGCAATGAGATAATGACCTTTTTTCTTCCTTGGAGTTTTCAGTTGCTCAGAAATAGTGTGCACTTCTTTTCGACCTAATAGAGCTGTGACTTTTTTGGAACAATGAAAGAGCTGATTCAGTGTAGGCGTCTTTTGTTTTTAAAGTACTATCTTCAATTGTGAAATTAAATTAAGAAGTCTGTGTTCAATATTAACAGTATTTCCAATTTCTTACATGGTTCATGTGAAAAATTTATAGCAATGTGAAAAATCTCAAGTTTGGAGTGGTCAGTTAATTCCTCTTACAGAAAAATATGTTTATAAATCTGTTCTTCAGGATCCAATGTCAGAAAACCAACATTAACCAGTTGTACCTCTTTCCTTCATTGCTGAGTGGGTGGCTGCACAGAGAGACTCTAACACCATTACCACCCTTCTTCTGCAAGCTCAGTTGCCTAGCAGAACTCCTACACCAAAGGCTTGGGGCTTTCTTGTTAGGGATGATGTTTAGGCATTTAATTTATTAAAGTCCTCTAGCTAAGACAGCATCACCATCATTTACCAGGTAGGGTAAGAGGATGAAATTCCAGTGTGAAACATTAAGAAGCTAATTGAGCCCTCTGCTCTATCAAATTATCGTCAAAAAAAATGTTACAGGCTGAAGAGAGGTCTCAAAGGTTAAGAATCCTGACTACTTTTCCAGAGAACCCTCTGTCAATTCCCAGTCCCCACTTGGTGGCTCCCAACTCTGTAATCCAGTTCTAGGATGTCTTTTACTCTCTTCTGGTCTCTCTTAACACTGTTAGGCACTTGGTACATAGACACATGTGCAGATAAAACACCCATACACATAAAATAAAATTATACATATACACATATAGACTCATTAAGATTCAAAGGGAATAAGGGAGGTCAGTATCAAATTTTAATGTGAGGACCTACTGAGAGTTTCTCATTGAGATTGGCAGTATTGTTCTCTCCTCCTAGATTTCTAACACATTCCTTGCCTGTCTCAGTTCTGTGTTGCCCTCGGACACAGACTTGTGGACACTGACCCATATTAGATATTTAAAATATTACTGAATTTTCATGACATCATATCTTAAATATTATTGTCAAATGCTCCCGACTATGTATGAGCAGTATAACTCAACTATTTAAAGAAACAAACGTTTTTATTTTCTCCCTTTCCTCTTTATGACTGCAAGAATGTAGCAAAGGTGATTAATGCAGTACAAATAATATTGTATGATAGTTTGGCAAATGTGTGCCAATGAAGCTACTCAAGTGAATATGTAACATGGGTTTTTGGACAAGTTGATTTATGTTCACAATGACCCTGTGTTTGGTAGGAGCATTACATGAAACATGGTGGTAGAATCTACATGAAGACCCAGCCTCAGGCCTTTCTTAACTTACCTGGTAAATTCAGCTGGTTAGTTCCACAGAGTGAGGTGGGGAAGAGTAGGAAAAGAATGTTGTCTGGAATTATGACACTTCTGGTAATAAAAGTAAATGGGGCCATTCAGAAGCACCACTTTCAAGCACCAGCAACAGGAAACTTCCAGTCATCCTCAGTTTCTGCACTTTTATACATTTTGTCCCTTTTTAAATTTGCAATGTGATTTTCCATTATTTCAGGTGATTGGAATTATTGTTTACTCAAAAAGAACAATCCCATTGTGACAGTCCCTACCAGCTCTCTGGCCCCTCCCACTGGAGGGCAAACCTCACTGCAGGCAGTTACTTCAGCATAAAGTTCTTGCTGATGGCAAATAAGATAAGAGGAGCAGGTGAGGAGGGCCAGCAGGGATCACACTGTGTTGTTATTAGGAATCAAGACTCTCTCCATGTGGCCACAAGCCTTTACAAAAGGCCTAGCCTAGCATCCACCAGATGTTGTAATGGGGCCACAGGTGATATGCCACCTTTCAAGTAGAGAGCTAAGTAAAGACATTTCAAAACACTGTATGAAATACTGTGGCTTCATTGGCATTTGGAAGGGACTTGCAGAAACAGATATTTCTTAAAGTGACTTTCATATCATTTCACATGTAACTGATCAATTATTATTAATGAAAGGGAAAATCCAGGGCCATGCACTGGAAATGAAACATTCATAGTGACACCCTCTTTCAACTCTTTTTGGGGTGTTAGAGTAGGAAGCCTCCTATACATATTAAAAGTTAGTACATACTGTACACAGGGAACCATACAGTTATAAAATTTTATAGGCTTGTTTTTTTCCTTGCCTTGCTATCGCAGTTCTTTGTAAAGCTAAATGCTGCCTGAGTTAGTGGAATGTATACCATCGCTTGATGTTTGAATTAGCTAGGAAGGTCAGTATGGATTACTGCCTAATAATTAAAGAAATTAAAACAACATATGCATCTTATATGAACATCAGTCACCCAGGATACCCAATCAACTGCTAATGAACCTTTCTATTGTTATGAATTATTTTCTAGATTTGAATGCTTTGTATTTTCCAGTAAGTCAACTGTTACAGATTAGATAATTAATACAAGAAAATCAATTTTAGTTTGCCAGCTCAGGTAATAGCATTGAATGTAGTATAGAAACTATACTTTATAAGTTCCTGTTTAGGTGAAAATATGACATGCTGAAAGGTAAATTCTTCTGGAAGTGTTTGAATTAGTTGGCAAGACAGCTTTCCTATTTTAATTTTGCTCTTTAATATATGTTTGAAGTTTTAATTGTCATTTAATAAGAAGAGAAACATATGTACACAGAAATGCACATGTATTTATGAGCAGAAACACATCAGTCTACATGGGCTTCTGGAATGCACACCCTATGGTTCTTCTTAAGTGTATTTATTATGGTAAAAGTAAGTCACCACAGATGTTCTTTAGAGTGCCTCATCTTAAATATAGATCAACCTGTAGATGCTTTTCATAAACCACCACAAAGCAGGAAAACCTTTACTAAGAGATCTTTCGATCACCTTGGTCCCAGAAACCTCCTACACTGTTTTATGATGAAAAAATTGCTAAATGGCAAGGTGCCATGAGACAACTGGGGCTTCAAAGCATTCCAAACATTGTACTACCAGGATGTAGTTCACATGGGAAGGCGGAGCAGTCCTCAATCTGGAGTGATAACTTGAGTAATGTGGAGACCTTCCAGGAACAGGGATGAAATCTTCATGGTATGTCAACTTCACTCTGATGCCCCAGCTGTTTTGAACTGTGTTAAGTGGGGGAAAGGATGCAAATTCACAGTGGCTTCTTTCCTTACCAGAGCCTCATCCTTGAGCAAGCTCCAGGTTGAGAACACAGTTATTATGGAAGGCAAAACATACACCCACCTTCTGTAAGCTCTCCATCCATTTATTGTTATTGGAACATTTACTGAGCAATGAGGCCTGACTGTGCCACAAGACAGCAGCTGTGGGTGGAAGAACAGCCTGTCCCCAGCCTGGCACCATTGCAATGCCTTTAATGTGTGCTGCAACACCTCACTTGGATGTCCAACACCCTGCTTAGGTAACTCCAAAGGGAATATTCCACTTAAGGATGGCTCTTTTTACTTGTGTCTCTAGAAAGGTTTTTCTTACACTCACTATTTAAAGATTTACATATCTAGAAACTTACATGTACAATAATTATAATAAAAATGTATCCGTACACACACATGTGTGTCTATACACACTGTGGTCATTATTAATCTTTAATATATACGTGTGTGTATATATATATGTATATATACACACACATACATATACAAGTGTGTATATGTATGTGTGTGAGAGAGAGCCAGAAGGATAAAGTGTGCATGTCTGTGTGTATATATGTATGCTAATATACATATGTATGTAAGTGTATATGTGCACATAGGTGTGCATGTATGTATGTATGTGTTTATATGCATGTGTATGCATGTTTGTACTTGGTAGAATCAGTTGTTTATAAAACAAATTTTTCTTCATATAACATTCAAAAAAGTATTAGACATCACTATTCTGAGACTGCTTCTGATTTTTAAACACTAAAAACTAGTAAATGCAAGAGAAGCTGCTGTAGAAGCAGACATGGTGGTAGACTTCCTGAAAGGACAATACAGTCTTCTGCTTTACTTCTGTGATTTCTGTGCTTTTATCTATCTCCAAAGAGCATTGATGAAGGCTTCTCTTTTCCACTTCAACTACAAAAGTCTCAAGTAGACACTATTAACAAATTACAAGTATTATTTCAGTTTTCATTTTAGCAGAAACTCTCCAGGGAAGATTAAGCTCTGTAAAAGTTATTTGGAATAATACCCTTTATTCTCTAACAGGTCAATAGATCTTCCATCTTCTTTGTTGTTACCTACTCCTGATTTCCTGTGCAGTGGGTGATGGAAGGGGACAAAATCCCACCCGGATTCCAGGCTTTCCAGGTTTTACCTGTTGCTCTTAGTGTAACTTCCCCTGGATGCTTTCTGTTTAGTGTTCCATTACCTCATTCTCCATCACCTGAGGTGCACATGTTCTGCTATCGAGCAGGGACAAGATAGAGATATTAAGGAGGATATTGGAAAACTGTGCCCAGTTCTCTAATGGCTGGATGGCAAAGATCAATAGGGTCCATCATGATGACTTATATGGACCCAGAACATCATCTAGATATTTTCTATTCATGATTAAATTGAACTCCATGCCCCAAAATGTCTTATGGTATTTTCATTTGCTATCTCAGAGACGATGGGGATATGTGTATACACATTTTCCTCAAAACAAACAAACAAACAAAAATCAATGAAATACTACAGCAAGTTCATCCTAAAAAGTTTGAGGCAAGCCAGAGGACATGGAACCCATATCTCTACAGTTAGATAATGTTACAGGGTTTGTGACATCTACAAGATGTTTGGCCTCAATTTATCATTTCTTATAAAAGTAGTCCTAGCATACATCAATCGGAGCCACTGTGCAGAAGTGGGCAGCATCTAATGCCCCTTGTTCTTGATTTACCTGTGCTAAAAAGTGGGTTTGAAATTCATGGTGCCCTGGGCATCAGAATGTAGTTTGTGTGTAATTTTTTCTATAGCCTTGCCTTATGAGCATTTTTATTTCCATTTTCTTGCAAAAGGAAATTAATGGTTAGGGAAGTTCATGTATAAGGTCACTCATTTGAAGAACCAGAGACTTTTATAATACGCAATGCTAAATTTCTTTTTAATCAGAAGTAAGTAAACACACATTTGAACAAGAAAATGGTGAGTAGTTGTCTAAAAGAAAACAAAAATAGAGTGTGGGAATTTGGGTGGCGAAAAGAGTTTGGGATTAAAATATGGACCTATGCTGCCAATTTAACAGCATAGCATGGAAAGAAACAAAAGTTTAAGAGAAAGAAGAAACATACAGATTAAGTGGGAGTTCTTCCATGCATAACACTTTCCCCTGTGCAAAGGACACTTTATGTAAACTATCTCATTAAGTCACACTGAATCTCCAGCACTCAGGTTTCTGGCACAGATGATTAGATGTGGGAATTTCAGGGCAGGGTAAGATGATTGGAGCTGAAGTTTGTGTAACCTGGAAGTTGAAGTACCTAGTTGTTAATAAAGTGCTCCATTCTAGAGAAATTTTATGTTCCCGTTTGTGGATGACACACGTACACAGACATTTTTCCTTATGTAGTAAATTGTTGAAGTAGTTTCTTTTTCTATTAACCATTAAACCTATCAATAAGGTAGCAAAAGAAACTTGTCCAGCTTGGTATGAATTTTGGGGTGGGGCAATAAGAAAATATGTTTTTTAAATGATACTTTTGAATCTAGTGTGTTTTATGGTATAATTTCAGCTATACTAAAGTAAGCCATACATTTGTTGGGACAGTCATTATATTTATAATAATAAAGCTTACTGAAAGGAATGAGACATCAGTAGTCTATGTCCAATTGATGGATTAATTATTATACCTTTTCTGAGATATGGTTAACAAGTATAATAGATATTATGAAGCAATGAGATAGAGACTTCCTGAATCAAAATTGCTAAAGTGGTAAAAATTGAATATTTAATTTAAATTGTCTGTTTTAATAATTTCATTTTTATTTCTTTTACCAAATAAATCATTAGTGATAAAAAGTGCATCAACTGCAGAACCCAGACTGAGCATTTTCTTGGAAGCACATCAATGGATGTGAGGCATATTGGTTCACAAATAGATTCAAGTAGTTTTTTTTAATTCTGTGTTTTTGTGCAATTAATCATTTTAGAATCCATAATTTTTGCGTCCATAAATCAGAAGAGCAACTAATATATTTTAATAAGCTTAAAATAGTTTTTTAGGCATTCTGGGAGCCATATAGATCTCCAAATTCAATGCCAGAATCAGAATGAAGAAAACTCATTCTTGAGCAATGCATGGACGCCAGTGATTGATATTCTGGCACTCTGGAGGCTGAAGCAAGAGACTTCAAGATTAAGAGCAGCCTGGGGTATATGGAAAATACCAGACCTACCTGACCAACAAAAAAAAATATCTTTCTGAAAAATAAATAAAAAAAAAAAAGAAAAACACAAATGAATCCTGTAGCAGGGCTGGAGCATGGTTATATCACAAAATAACATTGAAACAGCAACAACAAACAGAAACTACACCTTGGATAGAGCTCACTGATTTCAATTGTTGACAAAATTTATGGCTACGTTTTCGAATTCTCCCTCATAAAATACATAATCAGGATGAAAGATTTTTATTAGCACATTTTAAGCATGCAGAGTAACAGACTTCAATATGACAGTTTCCCTCATCCATGCCATGTGCTTCATCATCATACCCTTCATGACCTCTCCTTTTCCCCACTTCACCCACACCCTAGTCTCCTTCCTTCTCTCTAATAGTCTCCATTTTGCTTTGGTTTATTTCACTTAACATCATGAGCTGTGTATCCACTCATTGTCTTGCAGCTGTCATGGTTCTGTTTTCTCTACAGCTATATAATACTCAGTATAACAGTGTCTTTGTTCAGCCACTAGCAGGCACCTGGGCTGACCACATTACTCATCTGTTTTGAGCACAATAAGCACTTGTATGCAGGCATCTTTATGGTTCACCGACTTTCACCCACTTAGTAATATATTGAAGAAGATTATGACTAACTCATATCATAGTTCTCATTTTAATTTGTGAAAAAACTTCTAACATGATTTCCCTTGTAGCTGTACTGGCTTACATTCAGTGTATATGGATTTCTTTTCTATACACCCTTGTCAACACTTTTTTTTCTAGATTCTAACCATTACCCCTTTAAGAATTGTTAGTTTTTTTTATTGCATGCGTGCCTATGTGTATGGTGAGTTTAAAAGACATCAGAATATCTAGAGCTGGGGTATAGACAGTTGTGATTTGGATGAAGTAAATTTGGGAACTGAATTCTGGTCCTCTACAAATTCAGTATAGATTATAAGCCCTGAGCCATTCTTAATAGGATTAGATATAGTCTAAATGTGGTTTTGATTTTTATTTTCCTGAAATAAATATCATGGGCCATTTATGCTTCAGAGATGTGTTTGTTCAATTTGCCCACAATGATTTTTTACTTGATTATTTTGTTATTAAATATTTTTGAACTCTTCATATATTCTGGATATTTATTCTCTGTGAAATAGATAGCAAATGTTTCCTTTCATTCTATAAACTATATCCTTCCTAGTAACTGCTGTTCAGAGTCTTTAATTTGATGCAATACCATTATCAGTTCTTATTATGTACTGAGCTACTGTCCTATTCAAGAAATCATTGTCTATTTTTCTATCATGAAGGGTTTACCAACTATTTCCATCTAGTAGTCAAAATGTCATGTCTTAAATTAAGGCATAAAGATTTTTAGAAGAAATATTATGTTTAAAATGTCATGGCTATATGGGTTATTTCATAAAGCTTGGTTTTCTCACATAATTTATGAGGTAAATTATAATTTTGATAAATATACTTATCAACAATTACTACATTGTACTGCTGGTATAGTTAATAGGATTGTATATAATTAGAAAAAGAAGTCAAGAACAAAAATTCAAGAGTTAATTAGCATAGGAACATGGGAATTTAGCTCAGTCATAGGGCACTTGCCTAACAAGCACAAGGCTCTGGGTTGAGTTCCAAATATCAAGAAAAGAAAATGAATTAATTTGCATAGAACATTGTACATTGTAAATGTTCTGATGTTAATCATAATTGTGGTAGAGGGAACCACTTTAATGTTTATTTATGTTATTCAGTATGTATGATTTTATCAAAAGAAGTTATAATAACCAGAGTTATTTGATAAGTATCTTAGTGTAAACCTAGAGTCTTAAAATCTTTACAGTTACTATAAGGGAGATTGAACACACGTGTACGTATAATTCTATAGTGATGAGAACTTTGCAGGACTTTTCCAAGTAGCATGGTCTAACTGAGAGCTGACATCACTTATAATCTGAAATCATCTTCAAAAAACCTATCATCTACAATTCCTGAATTATAATTGGGAAATCAAAGAAGATGCTGATGTGCCAAATGAAATAGTTCTGTGTTTGAAGAATATCTCCACTAGAAATAACAGAATGAATGCTAAACCAATTCTATAACCAAATCAGGCAACTGTGAATATTGAGAGTATTTTATTTATTGTTAGTTAAGTAACTAAAGCAATGATTATATTCTATATTTCAGAATCTGTCAGAATTCTGAGTTTACAAGGGATTTTTTAGTGTGTTCATTGTTTTATTTACTTTGCCTTTTGACGGTGTCATAGTCTTCACATTTCCTTGCTCATATCAACCAGAAGTTGGTTTCTAGGCTGTCTCTGCTCTAGAACTTTAAAAAATAATAATTATGGTTAATATAAATCCATACAAAAGCATTAGTCTTTATGGAGCAATTAATTAAGTGATCAATGGGGGTTCCTCCCATCTTCACTAACATGAATTACTGGATCTGAAGTGAAACAGTCAAAAAATGTACAGAAAAATATTTCAGAATTCAATTATATTGCTTAAGTATATATTCTTATAAGGAAAGTATTTGGCAGGATAGTTGTAAGATGCTGCAGAATTTGCACTTAGGAATATTATGGAAGGAACAAGTGAGCCAGTATTAACCACACACCCATGGCTTTTACCTGTAATTTTTTTAATTTTTCTCATAAGTTCTCAAGTTTAGTGGGTGAAAAATCCTTCCCCTTAAAAACAGGCTTTATTTGGGATTGGGAATTTAGCTCAATGGTAGAGCGCTTGCCTAGCAAGCGCAAGGCCTTGGGTTCGGTCCTCAGCTCTGGGAAAAAAAATCAGGCTTTATTCAAGTCTTGTAGGTCATGAATCAGAGAAATTACTTCTTGTTAAGAACCTAGAGAGGTTACAAAGGAAGGGGCGTTAATAATGATGAAATTGGTTCAATGAGCAAAGAGTAGGTAGAATACTCTGTGCTACTCTGTCTCTTCAGGGTGAGTTTTTCTTCTTTGGACCCCACTGCTGAGATATTGCCATCCATCTTGACCTCCTGTGACTTGTTAAACATCACTTTCTGTTGTTAAGACTTAGAGTATGCTTTGTGTTAATTGATGAGAGAAAAAAAGGGGGGTTTCAGACTTTCAAAACTATCAAAAGGTGACCAGATATTCTGGTTTCTATAAAACTAAAGAAACACATTGTATCAGTTAATATCCTGATCATTGGGATGTGACTGTCAATAAAAAAAGAAAAGGGCTCAAAAGTCAACCTATTAAAGATAAGTCACAGAGTGCAGATCTTATTAATGATACATTGTGTGACTAGATGGTAAAAGTAGAGAAGCCATTTCAAAGGTATTGGTGCGCGAGGCAATTGACACACTAAGTAAACTTATGAACACTTTATTATGGCTGAAAACAATTGTCAAAGATATCTGTTATATCCACAGGAATGTCCAGTAAGGTGGGAAATCCTACCTGCCCTTAGTGTCTATAGTAACACTGACAGACTGTATGATCTCACATACATGAGAATACTATAGAACTTGATCTCATTCTCACAAATGAGAATACTATAGAACTTGATCTCTGAGGGTTTTATGAAGTTTGAGTAAGCACTTACAAAGTTTAACAACCCTTAAACTACAGTAGGTAACACATACGTGCTCAAATACAGACACAGGACGGTCTCCAAAGGAATCTCCTTTGCTCATTCAGTAGTCTTGATCTGATTATCATTGGTGGCATTGTTAATTTCTATTTCAGTAGGATTTTGCTCTTTATTGTCATTTTTTTTTAACTATATGACTTCTTGCTTCTCAATCTCTGCCATTTGTCTAGCATTATAGCAAAGAGGACAGCATCACTGAAAGGCTGGTCCCTTGTGTCAAGAACGCAGCCTGTTGGGTACTTTAGAGCCAATAGTAGTGGGGAAAGCACTGGCTCTCAGATGAGCTTTGCTCAGTTTCTGAAGAGGAGTAAAGGACCATACTTAAGTAAATGTAAAGCTGGATGTCGTTAGCCATGCTTCCTGGTGGATCTGACTAGGAGCAGCTAAGTGGTAAGGCAAAATTATTTGAAGATTGAGGTAGAAAACAGCAAGAGTTATAGAAGTGAGGAACAAGAAGCATGCTAGAACAGATCCTGCCTATTGGTCTTCCAGCTGCAAAGTGGATGGAAAATGTTGTTAATGAATAATTAGGATGAGTCAATACCCTCCCAAAAGAGAAAGTTCATGCAAAAACCATGTGTAAACTCCATGGGGATAGTATCAGACTTCCTTGTTATTGTACTAACCTTTAGTGGGTGTCACTGCCCAAGCAAAAGAGACGTTCTAATTAATCATATACCTCGATCTCTTCAAATATCAGACTATTAAAACAATGGACCCCAAGGAATTAATCTTTCCTCATCAATTCCATAGTTTCACTTATAAGAAGAAATTTCATATAGTTTTGGTATTTTTATCAGACTGCCTTACAGAAGAGGTTGAAGTAGAGGTAATAATGGCTCAATGATGGTTTGGAAAACACCATGACCAGTATTGCTTAGCTGTGCATACCTCTCATCCTCCATTTAATCCTAAACTCATGGCAGTACCCCAAAGATGTCTGTAGTGAATTAACACTTATTTATTTAATCACTATATTTGGACTAAATGGCTTACTTTACATGTTGGGTCCCCTGAAGCCCAGGCTTTGTCTTCTAAAACATATAGATTATTTGGATCCATTTTATCAGTCACATAAATTCCTGAATTTGCATCTTGAGAGTCATGTGGCTGCCATTATGGAAATAATTGATTCTGAAGCCCAAACACTGGGCTTCAATCCATACTCTTTGGTAGACCTTGTGTTGCCTGAGACTAAGAACTTGATCTCAGGACCCTTCAATTACAAAATAGAAATATTTGAGCAATATTTAGTGATGGTTATTGTACTATATAGGGAAATCAACATATGTGTTGACTTTAATACATCTTGTATCCAGTTGGTTTCCAATATGAAGACAAAGTTTTTCTGTTAATATTATAAATTAACAGATAATGGTACTAAATTAAAGAGCTATACTATTTTCTTTATGTTTCTTCCATAAATATTAAAAAAAAAACTTTAAAAAATGAGCTAGATGGAAGAACTCAACATAAATTTCAGTTCTTTCTTGTTATTTTAAAAGTTCCTGGTGAACTTTTCAGTCCATAGCTCTAGAGGGATTTATGTTTGTGTCCACAAACCTTCTTCTTTTCATTATAGCTTCTTTGCATTATAGCTAAGTCTCCAATCTATTCCCTTCATAGACCCAAGTCAATATATTTTGCACATCCACGTTTTCCTTGCCCCATCTATGGTATTTGTTATGTTATTCTATGTCTCAAATTTTATTCTATGTTACTTGTACAAACTGTTTTTATATAAGTCTTCTTAGCTCTCACACTGCCTTGGTCCACCAGGTTCCGCTAACACATTCCAGTGATTGCAGCCTTACACTGGATCTCAATTCCTACCCCAATTTAATCCCTGGAGCCATCACCCAGGGCCAGGTGATTATCATCTCTCACATGAACTGTTTCAATTACTTGCCAAGGGTTTTCCCCAGATAAAATCTATTGCTTTTTATACCCTACATGCAACTGCCAGAACTTTCTTAATAAAATACAGATTCTATTAGGCTGCTTATCTGTATAATGATCTCCCTGACTCAAAGGGATGATGGCTAAAGGTTACATGCTGTTTAGTGCTCAACTCCTGACTCCCATCACATCTCCACAGCAGACCCTTGTTCTTTAGTTACTACTTCAGAAAACATGGTGGCATCCCATAAGCAAACTCTTTCTCTCACCTAAAATCATGCATTTATCCTTTTTCCAGATGCCAATTCCCAACTTCCTTTTTCTGCAGAAAGGGGTCTTAATTTTGCCTGTTACCAGTAAGCAAGGTCCTCCTTTTATGGCTCACGACATCAGGAAAATAAGTTCATTAAAATTCCTAGAGTTGTCTGAATCCTAGATCAATAAAAAGATGGAGAAAATGAGTTTAAAATGCATGAAAATGGATATTTAGAATAATGGTTGTAGAAATTGCATGTGCTTTTTAAAAAGATATAATTGCAAAATCACAAGTTATTCTGTATTATGTACTCTCTGTACTATCTGTTAGATGCCCATGTGATCAGTAACTGTATGAACTTCGTAGTGCAATGTCCTTGTCAGCACAGTCAAAATGTGAAGATGTTAAGGAGGCAGTTTAGAAAGAGTAACGTGCAAGCTCTGCTTCTGAAGGGGCATGCCCTCATCATTTTCTTGGACATGTGTTGCAGCCCTAGTCTCTAAAGTTGAACTTAGATTGTCTTCATCCATAAGGTAGGAACAAATTAATGTGCTTCAATTAAAATGTTTATTACCTAAGGGTTTCTTCTGTACTTCCTGCATGAATTATATACATGAACTTTTTGTATATTTTGAAGGTCTGCCCCAACACAAATTGTCTGAGCACCCATAAATCCATCTGTACCCTCCATGGTGCCCATATGCTGTGGACCATCAGAAAATACTCGCTGATTTAAATGGGGAAATTTGAAATAGTCCACAGCATTAAAGACAATTCCATCTTTTTCACTTTTCTTCATTGTTATTGAGGTAAAAAATATAGCCATAGTGGCAGAGATTAATTTTAGATGTTTCTATATTTAAAACCTAATTAACCTTCATAGGAATTAATTGAAAAAACACTAAGATTATATCAAGATAATTATAAAATTTTTATATATAATGTCTATAAAATAAGGGTAATGAAGCAAAGTGTCTATAAAAATGAATGAATAATTAAAATACCACTATTCCTTATAATAATAGTAATACAATGTGAGCATCTGATGTAAAATATTTCCCTTGAGGACCCAAGGGAGGACTCATGAATCTCCCTGGGAAGGGAAAATAGAAGATATATCATGGGTGGACTGTGGTGGATGGGGATAGGAACATGAGACATCAGGTTGGGGGATGGATAGAGGGAGGGGGTACTGAAAGACTAGCGGAAAGGGGTACATTTGGGGGTTAGATAAAAATCTGGTAGAAGACAAACTTCCAGGAATCTACAAGAATGACTCTGGTTAAGATTTTTAGCTATAGTGGACACCTAGCCTGAACTGGCTGTCTCCTGTGACCAGGTAAGACTTCCAGTGGAGGAACTGGTACACCAACCAGCTACACAAACTTTGGCTTACATTCTGTCCTTCCTATGGGTTATGCTGGGGTAAGGATGGTGTAGAGGTTGTGGGAGTGGCCAGACAATGTCTGGTTCTTGCCTGAGACTCATGCCACAAGATTGAGCCTACCTGCCTGACACTGCCTAGAGTGTAGGACCCAGAATCTGGATGGTCCAGAGACCTAGGATAGAACCAAACATGACTGGATTAAAAACAATGCCAATGTAATTATGCTTACCTGTATTCTGTTATGCTTACAGATTAGTGACTACCCCAACTGTCATCAGAGAAACTTCATCCATTAACTTAAAAACAAAAACAAATGTGGAGAACTGCTGAAGAGAGAGAGGAAGGATTGTATGAGATGGAAGGGTCAAGGACATTACAAGAAAACCAACCTTAACAACTAACCTGGATCATAGGAGCTCACAGGTTATGAAATAACACCCAGGGAGCCTGCATGGCACCAACTTTGACCCAATACATATATGTGACAGTTGTGTACCTTGGTCTACTTGTATGACACCTATCAGTGGAAACAAGGGTTGTCTCTGTCTCTTTTACTGGATTTTGGGATGCTTCCTGTCATACTGGGTTTCCTCATTCAGCCTTAATACAAGGGGAGGTGCTTGGTCTTATTGCAACTTGATATGCCATGATTTGTTGATACCCATGGGAGGCCTGCCCCTTTCTGAAGAGAAATAAAGGAGAAGTGGATGTGGGGGCGGGGGCAGAGATAAGTTTAGGGAGGGACTGGAAGGAGTAGAGGAAAGGAAAACTGTTAGTGGGATGCAAAATAAATAAATTAATTTAATTAAAAATATTTGGCTTAGAGAAATAACATATTAATCATGTTTACTATAAGTTGAATAATATGAAATTGTCGTTACTTCCATGTTTATAACATGAAAATGCAAAATCAAGAAAATCAACTATTTTGTTTTTGGAGAGAGCATCCCATGCCGATTAGGATGGTTTCAAGCTCAAAAAGGGATGAGATTGACTCTGAACTCCACTAATTCCCAAGTGCTCTGGTTATATATGCAACTCCAACTTCAGTGTTACACAGCACTAGGTTTGGGACCCAGGGTCTTTTGAATGTTAGGTGGTGCTCAGCCAATTGAGCTATATCCTAGCCCTTCAATCCAATATTTTGGCCTATTTTTTTTTCAGGTCTACTGTCAAAAGTCAGGATGAGTGCAACATAACCTTCAGTGTATTCCATCCTCCAGCTCTTTCTAGCAACATTAGATGGTGCAGTGGTAGAACTCAGGTAGAGGAATACAGTCTCACCAAGCCTCATTCCCTGCCGAAGAAAGGTAAAGATAAAGAAAAACAAACATATCAGGGTACTTATTTGTAACACATTTTCTGAACTTTCACACAGTGAGGAATTTCAGGATGTAGTATTTGACAAGCACTAGAGTAAAAGATCTTGATCTAGGCTTTGTGTAGTGATAAGGAAAGTAACACAAATTGCCAAAGGTAGTACAGTTAGATAATGTGCTGTTTCTTCGGATACTCATCCCAAATGGAGTGTCTGCAGCATACAGCTATAGTAACATAACCTTATTTTTCACTGCCATGAGTCACAAAAGACTTGTTTCCCTTTTTTGTTCCAAAAAAACATAGTTTTATTTCTTTTCAAATTTTAAGAAAGGATATGAGCAAGGCAGTGGTGGCGCACGCCTTTAATCCTAGCACTCGGGACGCAAAACCAGGTGGATCTCTGTGAGTTCAAGGCCAGCCTGATCTACAGAGCAAGCTCCAGAACAGGCACCAAAACTATGCAGAGAAACCCTGTCTCGAAACATCCCCCCCCCAAAAAAAAGAATGGATTTGAGATTGTTGTTCGAATGCCAAACAGTCTTATTAATAAAAAAGAAAAAAGAAAAAAAAAAGAAAACCTGTAGACAGATATTGGGGTAAATGCTGAAAGATCAGAGAGATAAAAGAACAAGCCACCTCTTACCTCTAGGACTCCTCAGCCTGAAAAGCTTTCCTCAGCTGAAAGACAATAGTTCCTGTCTCCTCACACCTTATATACCTTTCTCCACCCATCCATATCATTTCCTGTCTCAACTTTCCTAGTACTGTGATTAAAGGCTTGTGACTCCCAAGTATTGGGATTAAAGGTGTATGCCACCACTGCTTGGCTCTGTTTCTCTCCTAGACTGAATCAATCTCATGTAGTCCAGGGTGGCCTTGAACTCACAAAGATCCAGAGGGATCTCTGCCTCCAAAATGCTAAGATTAACGGTGTGTGCCTACACTGCTTGACCTCTGTGTTTAATCTAGTGGCTTATTCTGTCATCTGATCTTCAAGCAAATTTATTAGGGTACACAATATATCACCACATTGATCTTAACCCTTTCTCCTTCCTGGGGCAATCCATGCATGTCCCTCTTAGGGTTTTTCTCTTTACCTAGCTTCTCTGGGGTTGTGGATTGAAGCCCAATTATCCTTCACTTTGCAGCTAATATCCACTTAGAAAAAAAAGTGTATATAAGACAGATGAATGGAATAAAATAGAATATGAAAATATATGATTTTTTTTTTTTTTTTTTTTTTTTGGTTTTCCGAGACAGGGTTTCTCTGTGTAGTTTTGCGCTTTTCCTGGAACTCGCTTTGGAGACCAGGCTGGCCTCGAACTCACAGAGATCCGCCTGCCTCTGCCTCCCAAGTGCTGGGACTAAAGGCGTGCGCCACCACCGCCCGGCGAAAATATATGATTTTTTAAACAATGACTTGTATTAAAAGATTAGGAAATGACTCACTGGATAAGATCATTTGCTGTGAAAACAAAAAGACCTGAGTTCAAATCCCAGAATCCATGTAAAAATTCAGGTATATTCACATCTGCTGCAAACCCAGGCTGGGCAGGGGTGGGGAGCACAGAGACAGGCAGATCCCAAACCTCACAGCCAGGAAGCCTGGCTGAACTGGGAATCTTCAGGTTCATTGAGAGACTCTCTCAAAGTGTACAATACTAGAGAAAGACATCTGATATTCTCTTCTGGCCTCCCCATCTGTGTTCACAAGTATCTGCATCTACACATTTATCTGCACACACAAGCACATGTGCCACACATGCACACACACAGACTTATTTGTTCTGATGAAGGAAGTACCATATGCATACTGTAAAGTCTGGAAGCCCACCCTGAAAGCATCACATGGGATAGAAAGAAACAGCTGTTGTGCTCCTCAGCCAATTCTACATTAATGTTTTCATTTCATGCCTGCCAAGTATTTTTCTGTGCATGCATATAGGTGTTGGGTTTTTTTAATTGCAATTGTTTCATTATGATATCAACTCCATATCATTTAAGTAGATTAACTCCACGGGTTTTAGTAAGGTAGCAGATATCAACCTCCATCACCACAGTAGGTTTTAGAATATTTTTTATTACTTCCTTTCCCTCCTCCACACCTAAACAACCACTTTGTCCCCTTCAATCATCATAGTAATTGGATCAGAACACGTGTTTGGTGACAGAATCTTTTTCTTCATCAGGCTTCAATGTTCGCCCACACCACAGCATCTAGCAGAACTCCATTCCTTCTTATGTTAAAATAATATTCCCTCACAGATACATCACTTTGTTTATCCATTCATTGTTAAAGATATCTGAGTTGTTTATGTCCATTGGCTTCAGTACACAGCACTGATTAGCATCCTTATCCATGTTTCTTTGTGATATATTTATCTCTTGGATTTATGCCTCTGAGTATAGGCATTGGGTTATGTGAAGGCTGCTTTCCTTTTGCTACACAGCTACTGAAGACTAATACATGGATCACTTGAGGTCCAGCTGACACCCGATAAAGGAGATAGTAACACAGCAGAGATCGTTTAATTCCCTTTAAGTAATACAACTGAAGTGGGAAGAAATCCATTCTTTCCTCAGCACAACATTGCATTTTCTTCTTTTTCATCTGCCTCAACCTCACAGCCCTAGTTTTATACGAATCTTAAAAGGTCTTATTAATAAAAACAAACCTGAAGCCAGTTATTGGGGTGAATGCTGGAAGATCAGAGAAGCAGAACATGCCACAGCTACCTCACCTTGCCAATTCCTCGGCTGATCCTGTTTCCTCAGACTGGAAGCTTCTGAGTCCTCATCCAGAATGAATCTCAACTGAACTGCTGCTAAATGCCTAAAAGCTTACCTACCTCTAGTTCCTGGTCCTCATGCCTTATATACCTTGCTGCTTCCTGCCTTCCCATTGGCTCTAAGCCCAGCCACATGACTTCTTCATCACTGCCTGTCTATACAGACGTCCAGGTCTCTATGGTTGGCTCTTGTTACCATGCCTGGCTCTCTCCAGTGTGGCTTTCAACTCACAGAGATCCAGACGGATCTCTGCCTCTGGAATGCTAGGATTAAAGGCGTGTGTGCTACCATTTTCTGGCCTCTATATCTAGTGGCTGTTCTGTTCTCTGACCCCAGATAAGTTTATTAGGGTTCACAATATTTTGGGGAACACAATATCACCACACCCTAGCTTCTGAAGCTTAATATTTTTACAATGGATATGGATGAGGTTAATATTTCTTAGCTCAGTAAAGATAAAAGAGAGGAAAATATTCATTCACAAGGCTTTATTAGTGAATCAAACATTAGCATGTTTAATTATAGTATTCCATGAGACCTAAAAGAAGAGAAAGGGTAAACTATGCCCCATAAACTTCATAAGAAGTTAGGAAACTGTGTAGATATCTCACAGGATAAGCACTGGGATTTAAGGGTAAACTATGCCCCATAAACTCCATAAGAAGTCAGGAAACTGTGTAGATATCTCACAGGATAAGCACTGGGATTCTCTTAAGAGAAACCTTCTGCATGTAGATATTGTCATTCTGCATGCCTGCCTCTGGAATACCCTGCCTTTTACGACTGGCCAGTTCAGCAAGGACTGGGATGATATGCTTGGTACAGACCCTGCTTGCCTCCACTACAATAGCTCTGTAGGGTATTCTACTTCCAAAGTTCCTATCCTCTCAAATAAGTCGATCCTACTGCATTGGCATTCAACCTCACCATCTAGAAATTGTGCTTCTTTCAGCCTTCTCTGGAGTTTCCTCCCTCTCATGTGCAAAACAGGCAGAAAAATGCATCTCAAAACTAAAAATCTCAGAATATGTCCTAGGAAAGTCACTGTGGCCTAGAAGGTGAGGTTAGGGTAATGCTCCATGTAATCCCCTAAAGTACTAAGGTTGGACTATGGTAGCAATACCTAACCCCTGAATCCATGGATAGGTTATATTTGCTGTCCAGAGAGATTTAAAGGCACAGATAGAGTTAGCAAATTATTAACAGTTTTATAATGGGAAGATTGTTTTGACTATGCAGATGTGCCCATGTAGCCCCAGGATGTAGTAAGTGGAAGAGGAAAGTGGAGAGGAGAGGACCAAAGAAGGTGGTTTGAAGAAATCATGGCTGTGTCTTTCTGACTTCAAAGATGGAGTCAAGGGGCCAGGACGTACCACACCACAATGGCTCCTGAAATTTGGAAGAGACCCATCCATAATCCTACTGTAGTCCTTCCAGAAGAGGGTCTACCTTATCAATTCCAATTGTTCCTATTTTTCAGAACTGGTGTCTCCACAAGCCAAAGCTAAAGACATGCCTGCGGTAGAGCAGCAAGGGGAAACTGGCCCATGTGTCTCTTCTCTGTCTCTTTACCGTTTTACCACAGCCTCACTACTTATAGGCCTCGAACCCTGAGTTCATGTCTTTCTCCTGAAATGAAAATAGTGTGTTGTCTATAGTTGATCTCAGTGCTACAACACAGCACTGAGCATCAGACAGTCAAATCTATTATGTTTATATAAAGAATGATTAGAAAAAGTCATCTCTGCTTTAACAGCAGAGAGAAGGCAGTGCTGAACAATCTGTGAAGTTCCGGAACGACCCTCCCCTCACCATGCTCTGCCTGCAAATTAATTTCTCTACTCTCTGTACACAAAACCATTGCTGTCTTCACTTCTGGTGTGGATAAAAGGCTCCCCATCAGTTCTGCTTCTGCTTCCATCTTCAAAAGATAGTTCTTTCAAAAGTTAAAACTAAACAACAGCAAACAACTTTGTCTTTATGTAACTCTAGGTGTACTTTCCTGCGCCTCCTAGTTTTTGCTTTTGAAGTGCATTGTAGCTAATATCAGAATTGATACTAAAAACTTGTTTTCCTTATTAAAATTTTAATTAAGAAGCTGGGGAGATGGATCAGTGTTTAAGAATATATATCACTCATGCAGAGCACCTGGGTTCAATTCCCAGACACCACATTTAGTCACTTACCATCAATCATCTGTATCTCTAGATCAGGGATATCGTATACCTCTACCCTCTTCAGAGACTCCACTCACATGATCATACTCCATACATACACACACATAAATAAAATAAATTAAATATTCTTTTTTTTTTTTTTCGAGACAGGGTTTCTCTGTGTAGCTTTGCGCCTTTCCTGGAACTCACTTGGTAGCCCAGGCTGGCCTCAAACTCACAGAGATCCGCCTGGCTCTGCCTCCCGAGTGCTGGGATTAAAGGTGTGCGCCACCACCGCCCGGCTTTTAAATTGAATATTCTTAAAATATCAAATCTATTTTGTGTGTAAGCTCCAGGTCCTGTGGTATTCTAAACACTCTGTGTATGTAAGTGTACTCTTCCAGAAGCTAGCTAGTTTTCTCACTTTTCTAGTTTCTTTTTTCTTTCTTTCTTTCTTTCTTTCTTTCTTTCTTTCTTTCTTTCTCTCTTTCTTTAGCAACTAGAAATTAATTTTTATCATTGTTAAAAAGTGAAAGTTATGCTGTAAGCAAATTGTCATAAATGTAAGTAATATTTGTCCCTTAGAAAACAATTTTTTGCTGTTTTATTCAACAGATGAAGCAGAAAGTAAATAATCCCTGCTTCATACCATTGGCAGTACTCTATAGCGTGAATCTTAGCGTGAATCTTAACAGTTCTTATTAATAAAATCAAACCCAAGGCCAGTTATTGGGGTGAATGCTGGTAGATCAGAGAGACAGAACAAGCCACAGCTACCTCACCTCGCCTGATCCTCAGCTGGTCTTGTCTCCTCAGACTGGAGGCCTCTGAGTCTTCATCTAGAATGGGTCTCAGCTGAATTGCTGCTCAAAAGCCTGAATGCTTAACCGGCCCAATGCTTAATCAGCCAAATGCTTCTAGTTTCCAGTCTCCATGCCTTATATATCTTTCTGTTTTTGCCATCATACCCTGGGATTAAAGGCTGGCTTTCTGGGATCAAAGGCGTGAGTCACCATGCTTGGCTGTATCCTTGAACAGATGGATTTCTGCCTCTTGAATGCTAGGATTAAAGGCGTGTGCTACCACTGCCTAACTTCTATGTTTAATATTGTGGTTGTTCTGTCTCTTACCCCAGATAACTTTATTAGCATGCACAATATTTTGGGGAACACAATACCACAGTTCCCAAAGTAGACACAACAGAAAGCGTTGTCAGAATGGAATAGTGAATATTCTGGGAAAGATTCAAAACTTCTGTTAAAGTCTGCTTTACATCAGAGTGTGATAAAAGGTGGACCTGGTCTCTCATGTGCCAAAGGAAGGAAACATTTATCCCATTTTTAAAATGTGACACCTATATGCAGTAGGTTCATTCACCATGGCATTTGGAAATTGCTTCTAAGTTTGCCGTGGATTCCTACTATTTTGTTGCAGCTAAGACAAATGTATGCAAGCATAAAGGGTAAAATCTCAGTACGAATATGCTGGCTTTTTACAGGTAGTCTGTTTTCCAAGCATTACTAGGTTGGAAATAATTGACATGTAAGAGTAACTATGGGAGAGGGAATTATAGTATGCTACTACTGAATGGTTTAGTGGTATGAAAAGGTCCCCCAAAATATGGTATCTCCCAGGTAATACTTCCTGTCAATCATCGTTGAGCTTCTATGAAATGGTAACATGAGTGTAGTATTGCCTAACACAATGCCCCCTTGGGAGACAAATGTGGGGATGAGAGGGAGAGTGTCTGTGGACCACTATGGCAGCCTCCCTCTTGCGTTGTTGGTAAAGGCTGACTCTCAGTTCGGCTTCTGGCCCCATGCATGCCCGTTTGCTGTCTGACTAGCCATCTGTGCAAATTGTATGCAGCGTGACTTTAAATCTGTCTGGAAGTGCAATTCAGTCACAAGGTAGGAACTGTTAATAGGAGCGAACAAATGGAAGGAAAGGGTGTTGAAATGTGAAACAGTAAGCCCCCTTCAATTAAAAGGCTTCTTTCTGTATGAAATTAACCTATTCATGCTGTAATTCTTACTCTTTAGATTTTAATATTAACTTATATGTAGGCATGTTCCTACATGGGTTTATGTGCACCACTTGCATGTGGGTGCCCACAAAAGCCAAGAGAAAATCCATAGACCTGGAGATGTAGGTGGCCGAGAGCCACACAACATGGATGCTGGAAACAGAACCCAGGTGTTCTACATGAGCAGCAAGTACTCTTGACTGCTGAGACATAATTCCAGTTCCAAAGGCTAGAATTCTTTTAAAATTAGTGTTGCTGTTGCTAGTCTACCTGTGAATCAGGAAAGGTCTAGGCTTGCTGTCTGAGTACATCTGAGGTCAAGATCAAATGATGGGCTTGTGATCATATGCTGGGCTGTGCATATTTGCATTCTGCAACTCACAGAACACTCTGTTGAGTTGTTCTTCTCTCCAAGAAATTGAAAAAGATTTAAATCACAAAATGTTATGATTCCATTTGTCGACTTGTAGCTGAGATCGGCTGCCATTGCTGCCAGCCCCAGTTGTATATGGATGGCACTGCTAATGAATAATCTAAGAATGTCTTTAAAGCAAATTATTGGTTTCCTACTATGTCATTCCAACACAAAAACTGAGAAGGTTGAGGACTCACGCCTTTCACAGTTGCTTATGTGGAAAAAAATAAGAAAGAAATATTTACAAACAAAACTGGCTACTGAGTTAAAAGTTACATTACTGTACACAATGAAGCAGTTTACAAACTGTCTGTGAGAGGTTTGGGAAGAGTCACACAAGCTTGATAGGCATTAACTAACATAACTACATCTCTGGCATAATAAACATTTTAATGAACCTGACTAATTATGTTTTTAAGAAGTATACTTTGATTTGGGAGGGTCTTATAAATAAAATTACTATTAATTCTTAAAATAGCAGCAGGAGCTGCATCTGGTTGCACAGAGGAGTACCAAAATGAATATTTAATGTACTGTCCACTTAGGATACTCTAAATATAATTACTGGCATTTGTCCAGCTAAAGAAAAAAAAAGTGGGAGAGGAAACTGCATAATGCTTATTTTAATTAGGTAAATTATGTGGTTCAATGAAGCATGGCAGTCTGTGAAATGAGAAGAGAGCCCCATGTTTATGGGAGAGTTATTGGTGACAAAAATGTGGGCCACATGCCTGCCTGAAAGCCACTATTTTATCCTTTATTCATAATTTCCTAGAATGCTTTTAATGTGTAAATTATTACCAAAAAGGAGTAAACAGAGTAAGACAGGGGGTCTTCTATTCTATATTCAAGAGTGATGATGATCATCTACTCAAACTATGTCTGAGGAAGATCTAAAGCATTGGTCATAGCAGTAACTATCTCTTCTTGCTCAAATGCTCGCTATATCCATGTAAGTGTAAACACTATATCTCCAGCATGTGTGTGTACATGTCTATGTGTTCTGTAATAGAGCAAAAAGGATGTTTTCCAGGAAAAGCATTTGAGCCTATAACAGGTTATTTGCAGTTTAAATTTTATTTAAAAATAATAATCAGGTTCGTTTCCAGTGGCCCAATGGAAGTTGCTTTTAGAACATGTACTGAGGATTTATGACTTCCATTTTTAATCTGATTTCACATAATTTATGATATTAAGCTATCACTTGTGTGTTCTTCTTCCACCTTTCAGACAACACCATTACGAAGCATTTTAAACAGACTAAATGGAGGAAATAAAGAGATACGGTATAATGATTGAGGGATTATAGTGTCATATATTTTTTATTTCATTAGTTTTACTTCTAATTTTGATTAAGGAAAAAATTAACTATAACCATTACTTTTTAAATATAGTTGCTTTGGGATATTATAAAAATTCAGAGAACAAAATATTTTCCAAATATTTCACCTCACAAATTGTGTTTTTAGAGAATCTAGTATATAAGTACAATATAATAGGCTAAAATGTGAACACTGGTAAATTGTAAACAAAATAAAAATGGGTCTAAAACTGTGGGGAATTGAAAGATGTTAATGAATGTAGGAAATAAATGAAATAAAAATGAGGAAATGACTAAGTACCAAAAACTCTAAAGAGAGTGCAAATCAAGATAATTTAGGTAATCATGACTCAAAATAAAGGTAATTTTATAAGTTTTTATTTACTTACTTTTATTATTGTTTTAGATTTACTGATTTTTATTTATTTGATGGGTTTAGAGATAGGGTATATCCGTGTAAAAGCTCTGGCTGTCCTGGGACTCACTTTGTAGACCAACCTGGGATTAAAGGCATGCACTATCACCACTAATATAAAGTTTTTCATTTATTTTTATGTGTGTGAGTGCTTTGCTTGCATGTATGTAAGTGCACAATGTATGTGTAGCGACTTTGAAGAGCAAGAGATGGCATCTGAAATTGTAGAACCAGAGTTATAGAAGGCCGTGCGTTGTTAAACAGCTGATAGCAATCTGGGCGCTCTGTTAAAGCAGTCATTGGTTTTAACTGCTAATACAAACAATTTTAAAGCGAGAACTAAGAAAAACAGAAATAACCTAAACGATATGAATCTAATAAAGAAAGGCAATTCAAAAAGGTTATGGAAAAATTTGATGAGAAGAGAGTCAAACTAGATGGACCATGTCTGTGGTTTCTTTCCCTGAGAAACAAGAGCAAAAATAATCAGGATAATCAATATTCAAAACCCTAGTCTAAGAAAGTCATTATCAGTGTATCATGAAGGTCTGCAAAATACTTGAAGAAAATAACTCGGATTGAACAAAAGTGAGCCCTCAGAAAGCAGTTAAATTTCACTGGTACAGAACAAATTTTAAGTATTGGTAAGATGATGTTTGTATTCAAAAACAGAAAATAACAATATCAAATAGGGTTCTAAATTTTCTTCTAATTAGAACTCCAGGGTCTTTCATATTAAGCTGACAATTGGTTTTATGTTCCCAGTCATGATCATGTATCTGTTATCCTAGTCCAGGGAAACTGAAGCAGGAGAATGTTTACTTCCAGCCTAGCCTGAACTATGTAACGAAAAACCTGTCTAAGAACAAAACAAATCAAAATAAAGCAATTATTAATCCTGATTAAATAACAATATGGGAAAGTTATCTTAAAATAAATAGATAACAAATTATTCATCTGTGAACTGTACTATGTCCTTTAAAACAAGATTAGAGATACAATGTAAAAGAAATAATGTTATTTTATAGTTTAAACATTTGTAATCTTATTGAAGTTTCTATATAATACTGTATTGGTGCATTATAAAGTATGTAATTCAAATTAAGTTATAAGAGAAAAATAAATTTATGTAAAGGATTATAGAAGTTTCCTGTAAATGAATTTTTTTAAATCATGATGTAATATAAATAGACACATTATCATCCATAGTTCTAGACAGTGTTAGTAATTCCACATCACCATGTGCCTGTCAGCCAACCTAATGAACCTGAACATTGTAATATATATGTATAATATGTACATATACATGGACACACAACATGATACACACCTACAGAATATATTAGAACTCTCTGAGAATGTTCATTTTGCTAATTTGGCACTGGAATGAAGTTTTTATCAATAAGGATGATGAACAGCATAAAAAGATGACCCGCATAAGAGAGTTTACAGTTGTTGGTTAAGCTGGTTCCCAGACTAACATGGCTTCAAACTAATCACTGCTTAAAGGTTAAAAGCACCAACTATTTTAACAGAAAACATTCAAATATTCTGTACTATCTTTAGCTCAGCTTTAACTTAGACTCATGTGAAATCTGACAATTTTTTTTTTCTCGTTTTAGTTTTTATTTTTATTTTTATTTTTTGAGACAGGGTTTCTCTGTGTACCTTCTCTGGTGCCTTTCCTGGAACTCACTCTGTAGCCCAGGCTTGCCTCAAATTCATAAAGATCCACCTGCCTCTGCCTCCTGAGTGATGGGATTAAAGGCGTGCACCACCATCGCCCAGCTGAAATCTGACAAATTTTTAACAAGGATTGTGAAAGTATTTCCTGGATTTGATCAAGTTTCTCTTGGAAGCCCATTAAAACCCCATTATGGTGATTCAGTTAGTGAATCTTGACCTCACAGGCAGCATGGCTTCCAGAGAAATAAGCTGGAAAAAGATGGCCTCAACTATAGCTTCTGTTTGCTCAAATATTCCAAGCAGGCATATAATTTCTGATATTGGGATAATATTGTACAAAACCTATATTCAAAGGAAGTCATAAAGGGATTCTCTACTCCCCTCATCCTAAATTTATTTGTTTTAGACACTCATTACTCAGATCCTTAACCACTACAAGCTATTTTTCATTAATAACTAATTATATTTTTTCTATCAGAAAGTAAGCTCAGCCTGATAGTCCAGCATGCCTTTGACTATTTCTGGTGCCACCTAATATTGTTCATCTACACTGTGTTAAAGCACTACAACCATTAGGTGAATGAACAACAATAAACAAACAACAAACATTTTGTTTTTAAAAAAACACCCACAATATGGATGGGGATGTAGCTCAGTCAATAAAGTACTTTCCTAGTGTACAGAAGACAGAGTTTGATCCTCAGGACTGCACACATTGGGTATGGTGGAGCACAATTTCTAGTACTTGGAAAGTGGAGTCAGAAAGATCAGAAGTCCAAGCTCACACTCAGGTATCTGTCATGTTTGAACACAGCCTGCCTGGGTTACTTGAGACTGTTGTCTGCCTTGATAATTGCTAAAAAAAATGTTTTATATTCCTTTAGAAAATAATATATATATATATATATATATATATATATATATTTAGAATAGTGGTGCCTGTCCTGTTTCTATGGGCATTTCATGGTATCCTTAAGGCCAAGCCTACATATTTATTGGATCTGACCTTTTAACACACAATGACCTACTAATAACTTTCATCTCTGTTAATTTTTAGTAATTGTAAAAAATAATGTGTCGCCTCGTGTCTGGGCTGTAACGTAAGTGGTAACGGGAGGGAGGGCACTGTTCTGACAATACTGTTGTGTAATCCTTTGAACTAGACTCAACCTTGCAGTTTTCCCTGACTGACCACTTTAGTCTGACTTGTCTTCTCACTCTGAGGATGGGTAACAGTGGGGTGACAGAGGGACAATTTAGCGGTGGTCACTCTGAGCAGGATTCACTAGCAAAACTCTGGCCGTTTTCAGGTGATGGTTCAGCCAGCTGCGCCAGTAAAAATGCACAGTAACCACACACTGGCTTTGAATAAGATGCCCAACATTCAGGAAGAAAATGTTTCCACATGGCACAAGGGGAAAGTGCTAACTTAGTTCAACTCCACAGCTTGACTTCTCTGCACAGAGATGAGAAATCACACCCAGCCACTGCTGTGGAAACTCCTGACCTTCAGGCCAGCCTGGCCCTCCTGCCATTCCTCTGTAGGGTCCTTAACAATGTCCTCTTCTTGACCTGACCCGGGGCAGTCCCTGAGTGGAGGTGCTGGACAGTTCAGCAGTTTAGGGGTTCTACCCTGCTCCAGGGTTCCTCAGGGAGAGGCCTACATTCACCGCCTCTAAGAACAGGAGCCTTTTCATAACCTCAATTACCACGAGGTCAATACACCACCCTGCCTTTGTTAGTGGCACTTGGACTGGCTAGCAGCAGCTGGGATTGAGAGAGGCTCTGAGTCCCATTGAAACTGCCAGGAGTGTCTGTCTCTTGCTGACAGTGGACACAGGGCATGTTTTCTGATAATTGGCTTTTTGAGCCATCAGTTCCAGGCCTGACTTGAACAAATAAAGCCTGATCAAGATTAAGCCCCTATTAGTAATTCTCTAGAAATCCCTATCAAGACTGTGTGTGTGATTTTGATGGAACAAAACAAAAATTAATTTCTTGACCAAAAGACCAAAAGCAAAAGTCATTTGCTTTAACTGTATTCATGCATCTTATTTTTATAAGCATATTGTAGTTTTTAATGTGTGCATATAAGTTTGCTCTGAGATTCAGCATAAGAATTGAAAATCACCCTGAAGCTGACTGTGCTGTTAACGGATTGAGGATCTCTCAATATTTTCAGTGCTTTCTGGTCTACTGAGATTTCCCTTCAGGTCAAAACATGGTATAAAGGCAGTATTAAGAGAAAATGAAGGAAGTGATCCAGTTAGATTAAAAACCATGCTGGGTCAATAAATATCACCTTAGAAAGTTTCACATCAGAAGTGAAAACAAAACGAAGTGACTTAACTCAAAGTCTCGTGTGGAAACATTACAGAGACAAATGTGCTCTGGTCACATCCACTTGAATGGTTATAATGTATTATAAACAGACACGATTTATGCATTAAGGAAGTCCCGTTTGATCTCCCTTGAGAACGAAAAGACCTTTCTGGTGATTGCTTTAGTCTGACAGCTTTTTTTGGAATAAATCCATTAAAACACACAGAGAATCAGAAGCTATCATTTTGAAATAATTTATTCGGAAAAAAAATAAGAAACGCTTACCTAGAATCGCTTAAGGATTTAAACAGGCATTTTCTAATGCTGATGTGACTCGGGACTCTGCTCATGTCTGTAAGCTCCACAAATTTTTGAGTGCAGAATTTTTGCTTTGATAGTGCACAAATAAAATACAGGTCTGCTTGACTTTAGCATGTCAGGCTTTGTACAAAGCAATGTGAGGATTCTTAATTTGCAAAAATCTTCAAGGTTTTTTGTCAAACTTCTTAGTCTTCTCTATATGTTTTCTTGTTGTCTAAGTTAGTTTCTGTAACTGACAAGCAGAGATTGATACACACCCAGCACATCTTTATGACAAGTTACATCTCTGATGCCTTGAAGTATGTCTAGAACGGGCTAGCACTCAACATTTCCCCAGGCAATTGAATATCTAAAGTTTAGGAAAGTGAAAAAGAAAAGAAGAAATGGTAACAGTTAATGTATTCAGAATATGGGGCAAAAAAAACCTGATGTGTTCTTGAGAGTATTTGGAACATTTGGATAATTATTTTTATAACTCCAGAGAGTTGACAGTGTAAGACTTAAGGCTCTGTCATTCAAGGTTTATAAGGATCAAATTAAATATTAAAAAGAATAGTTCTTATAATACAAAACTATTTGTGTAGTAGAAAATCATTACTAAATTTCATTAAGCTTTTAGGTTTTCTACCTATGTGAATATAGTTTGGAAAAATATATGTGTAAATAACTGTGAGATCAATTTTCTGTCATATAAATGAGTTTTAATCTCAAGGGTACACCCCATGATAAGAGTTCTCTATACCAAAACCACATTAATTCTATTTTCATAAATTGATTCCACTGGGTACCATAAATATGCATGACACAGTTTCACTATGTAGCCTAGGCTAGCTTAGAATTCATAATTTTATAAGCTAGATTTACATGCATATGTCACCAAGATTTTTTAAACACATGCCATTTCGATGTTTAAGAAGAAAACAAGTTTTTGATACTTTTATCTACATGAGTTACTGTCATATAGATTGCTTGATTTAACTCTCAAAACTGTTTATGGATGATGAAATGAGAAAAGAAAACCTATTGATTAAATGATGAAAGTTAACAATACTACTAGAACTTATAGATGATAGAAAGATAGCTGATAGATAAACAGATGATACATTGACGATTGATAGAAAGATAGACAGATGATAAATAGATGATTTAAAATAGATGATAGATAGAGTGAAAGATTCTTTCATGGAGGATGAATGGCCAGCAAATGGAAGATGAAAGGTGGACAGTGTAAAATAGTTGATAGTGGATTATACACCAATAATGCTGGCTTGAGAACAGATAAAAGAAAGGGTAAAGTAAGATAAGAGAATAAACCATTTAGAAAATATTTTCTCTCTGATCCCACGTTCAATTACATATTTACAGCAGAGAAATAGAGGATGGGGTATAACTCTGTGGGTGGTAGTAGGCTGGCCCACTCTAGTGGTAGACTGCAGGAGAGGCTGGTGCAGCAACTGAGAATGTCCGTAAAAGAGGAAGGAATATTAGAGGCCAACCTAGAACCACTCTGGGTCCTGGATCCTGCCTTCTCTTCCGCCACAGATAGTGTTAGAAGTGACATCAAAGGACTGTCTCCTCCTCAGCAGGTAAAGCTTGAGGTCTTTCAGCACTTGTCATAAAAATGCTTTAAGATCCTTCTCATAATCCTCATTTAAATGTCTTTTAACTGATGAATGGGCATTAAAAATGTGGTACACATACACAATGGAATATTATTCAGCTGTAAAGACAAATGAAATAAAGAAATATGCAAGTAAGTGGATGGAAGGATAAAATACTATACTAAATGAGATAACCTAGACCCAGAGAGAAAATGATGCATGTGCTCTCTTATTTGTGGATCCCGGCTCTGAATCTTTACATGTAAGTATAGAACCTGAAGTAAGTACAGATACCAGGAAAGTAATAAAGGACCACTGTGTGGATGGAGGGGGCAATTCAGAGAAAATACTAGGAGACATATAATTTGAAGATGGAAGTGGGGAAAACTGGGGGCTCTACTTAGGGAAGGAGGAGGGAAAAGCAACAGTACGGATGTCTAACAATGTCATAAGGAATTGTATTGTTAATGATCTGTCTAAAAATGCCTATAGTACACACACACACACACACACACACACACACACACACACACACACACTATATGCCCATTTTAGCTGCCAATGCTCCCTCAAAGAGTTATAGGCCATCGAATGAAAAACTCTAGATACTTTTTATAGGTTGAAGGCAAGTCCTTATTATACATTTTAGTCATAGGACCAGAAGCTCCCAAGTTGAATCTGACATGAAAACCACCTTCCTGAGGACTAGCTTTCACAGTACCAGGAATGCTCATTTAAGTTTCCAAAGGAGGAAAGCAACCAATAGTCTTATCCAGCTATGATGCCTGTGAACCACAACAATGACCAATATTGCAAGATAATCCTAAGGGTATAGTAGTGGCAAGCATACCTTGGTAGTAATCAACAGCTTTCTAATTGAACTTAATATCCTAACCCTTCAGGAAGGAAACTTCTATTTGCAACAAATGGAGACCGTTACTGAAAACCATAACCACTTTAAATAGATGAATATCCCATCCTCACCTGATACTTCTACAACACAACTTCTGCACGTAAGATTCAGGGATCATTGCAGAAGAGGGGACAGGAAGGTTGTAAGAGTCAACGAACAGGGAGTTTGCTGTGAAATTGTGTCTCCTTGAAATGTTAGAGAATCTGTATGGATGGAGTCTCATCAACATGGCCACCTAAGGAAGACCTGAACAAATACTACACCAATAAAAATGTTAATGTGGACCAGGACAGTTCACGAGGAGGCCTCAACCTTTGGCAACTAACTTCATGCAAGTAAGGAAAGCTGAGAGCAGGAGAAATGACCTAACCAACAGAAGAGCACAGAGTTGGTTATACAAAGCCAAATATACAGACTGAGCAGGTTGTATTTATATATTTAGAAACTTAAGAAAGCACACATAGTATCAGTGTTAGTTTTTCATTGTTGTATGAGGAATAAAATCAAGCTGAGCTTCTTAAAATTTCTATAGGTTAAGGTCTGAGTGCTGTTCAACCTGGTTTTATGCTCAGGGTCATCTAAGCTACAGTGATAATCTCATCTGTAGCTCCCTGTACTTGTTCCAAGTTATGGGATTGAAGTTCTTACATTTCTGGAGCTATCCACAGTGTCCTGATGCTGTGTACTGTCTGCATTGCTGGTACACCTCTTCACGTATCTCAGGTAAGCCTCTCTCATTACTTCGGTCTGACTTCATGATTTCATTTTCAAGAATTTGCCTGGCTAAGTCATACTCATCCAGTATAATTTCTCTCTAGCTTGACAAAAGTCACCTCCTCTGAGATTTTCGATATAGTTACAAGACTTCTTCATCTTTTCTATATATGAAAATACAGTAAGGATTGCCACATCCTGTCCCATATTTGTCATAAGCTGTTGCTGAAAGCAATTTAGAACTACTGACTCTCAAAGGAAAAGATTACACAGTGCCTGAGACTTTGGATGTTCTCAAATTCCATCTTGGGTGAAGTATAAAACAACAAAAAATTTATGGCTTAATATTTTTATTAGATGGTAACTAATTTAAATACCTGATTGTTACGTAGAATCACCTGTTTTTAGAACTGTGGTTTCTACATTACAGTGATTAAACAAAGTATGATCAGGTCTCCGAATTTCTATATTTAGCAGCTCTTGTGAAAACATCAATAATTTTCAGATGTCAGTAAGAGACCTCTCTTCTTGCCATCTTTGTTCTAGAGGTCAGTGCAAAATAGTTGTTGCAGAACAGAGAAAAGAGACAGTCACTTTGTTCAAATGCAGACCTCTTCCAGCCCTCCAAGCTGGATCACATCTATCAAAACGTGAGCAAGATCAGCCACTTCTAAGTGCTTTCTGCTCCAAGAATGTACCTCAGATCCTCTGCATCTCCTGGAAGTGTTCAAGTGTAGAATGTCAGTGCTCCGTGCTGACTTACTGTTTTATATTTTTTTTTTTTTAGATGAAAAGCCTTGCATGATTCTCAGTATCTGAGAACCCACCAGGAAAATCATTGTGTTTACACATTCTCTTCTACATATGTGACATTGAATACATTCTCCCTTAGCTGATAATTTGGAAAAGAAATCTCTATCAAAGCTTCTTAAATTCATTTTTAATATTTAACCATTTCCATCTGAAGGCACTTGACAGATAGATGGCTGTGCCTTTGTTTCTCTTTTTGTCTATGTCTTCTGCTTTGGATCAGCACACTCATCTAATGGTATCTCTTCTTGCTTCTAACATCATAAGGGGATAAGATAAAAATTTTATTAGCAATAAGATGGACTAGAAATGCCACATTAGCCAGCAGATGAGATTAATGTTGATGTATTTTTAGTCTGTCAAAATAGTATTTTAAATTTCATTACTCATTATAAAGGGGCAAGAATTGAGAGTAGTATAACATATGTTCCTTACTGTTCCAAAGGAGACTGCACTTAACAGACATCCCTACAGCTGTACCTCTTCTGTGATGGCCCACACTGCATTATTCAGATTTCAATGACATTTCTTGAGCTAAGAAATTTCTCAAATATATTAAAACTCATGTTATGTGATAAGAACATAAAAGACTCAATCTTTGGTCCTAAAAACCATTAAGCTCAGTTGAACAATAAGAGAGAGAGAGAGACAGAGAGAGAAAGAGAGAGAGAGCTGACATTATTTAAAATAGTTCTGTCTATATCTGAATTTGTCAAAGATATGATTTTGCTATAATATTTTCACAATAATCTATATTTAAAATAAGAAATAGGTTCCACATGGTAATTTTATTTTCATCTTCTAGAAAGGTGGCTGTGTTCAAAATCAAGTGTGCTTCCATGCTACCCAACACTACTTTGATACCATCAGTTAGTGCTCAGTTGAAGGCTTTCTTTGAAACCAACACAGATTAGAATGCCTTGGAATAGAAGACCCACACTCAGCTTAGCTGTTTCCTTGAACAAATTATCTAAGGAATTTCAGTCTCACTATCATAGTGTAAAACACTAGTAAACTATTACTTAATTGTGTTATATAAAATTGGTGATTTTCTATGGAAAGTAATTAATATTACTTCTAGTAAATATAAATATTCCACAAAGAGCTGCTATTGTCATTGCTATGGGCTGATTGATGAATGCTTGTAATAAACACATGATGTTTGGAAAGGGTTTATGGCTGACTGTGGAAAGTGCTTGCCATATAAGCATGAACCTGAGTTTGATCTTCCAGGACCCACCATAAAAGGCCTGGCATAGCATCCCTACACCTATAATCCCAGTGTTGGGGTTGATGGTGTAGACATGAGGATCAGTTAATCTGGTCAAATCAGGAAGTTTCAGGTACAGTGAAAGATTCTGCTGCAGAAACAGAAAGTGTTTTTGTTTAGTGTAAAACAAAATTAGTGTGAAAGCACATAATATTGACCTCTAGTCTCTATACATGTAAATAGACAAAGAGATACAGATATACACATAGACACAGCATTGTCTTCAGTTGCTTTGAACTTGACCAATGCTTTTAACACAAAGTAGCTAGAAAACTTCATTTTCACAAACATCTGACAAAAATACAGCTGAAAGCTACAAGACCTGTAGTCAAAGGTGTTGACATCAAGAGCAGTTTGAGCCAGTTTATTCCTACTTTCAAGAGCTCTTGTTGACAAAAACGAAAATTTTATCTGTGTCATTATTTTACTTAAGAATAATACTATTCTTCTAGTTCATTGTATCAAAAACATGTAAAATCACTAAAAACATAATTTAAAAAGTAAGAAATTACAGTTAGTTGCTAGTGAATAATCTTTGCCATAAATAACTTAAGAAAACAAAACATAATTTTAGATGTGATTTTTATTAATATATATACATAAAATGTAAACACCAACTCAGCTTCTTTTGACTTATTGTGATCTGCATATGGCAAATTTTGGTCGACTTCAAGCAGTTTTTGTAGACAAACCAGGATTTGAGTGTTACAATAACCTTGAAGGACATACAATAGAAGCTGCTATTACTTTGGCCTGAAAGTATATAACCAGCAATGTAAAAGATCAAATTACCACATGTAAGAAAAATAGTCAATGTTCTTCCCACATATTTGAATGCAGAAGACTTCTTTTCCTACTGTGGATCTAGTCACTGAGAAGTGATGGGCTGCTATTACTTTGGCCTGAAAGTATATAAGCAGCAATGTAAAAGATCAAATTACCACATGTAAGAAAAATAGTCAATGCTCTTCCCACATATTTGAATGCAGAAGACTTCTTTTCCTACTGTGGATCTAGTCACTGAGAAGTGATGGGCTCCTGAGGGCTCTGACCTAATGGATTGATACGCTGATAGATTCATAACCAAATGGCTTTTGGGAAAGTTATAGAAATGTTGATAAATGCTCTTAATGGGAAGAAGTGAATGAGTGGAGGGACATATTCTTCAAGTTATACCTGGTCCTAGGTACCTACTGGTCCTCTCTGTCTCTGTCTATGTTTGTCTCTGTCACTCTGTCTCTCCATCTGTCTCTGTCTGTCTGTCTCTCTGCCTCTCCCTCTCTCTCTCTGTCTCTCAACCTTTCCCTCTCTCTGTCTCTCTCTCTGTCTCTCTCTCTCTCTTTCCCTCTCTGTCTCTCTGTCTCTGTCTCTGTCTCTGCCTCTCTCTGTCTCTCTGTCTCTCCCTCTCTCTCTCTCAGCCTTTCCCTCTCTCTGTCTGTCTGTGTCTGTCTGTCTCTCTCTCTGTGTCTCTCTGTGTGTCTCTGTGTGTCTCTCTCTTTCTCTCTCTGTCTCTCTGTCTCTGTCTCTGTCTCTGTCTCTCCCTCCCCCAGTTTCCCTCTCCCCAGTCCCACTCTATCTTCCCAACCCCCCCTTTCTCCCCCTTCCCTTTTCTCCCTGTCCCTTTCTTCCTCTCCAATCTTCTTTCGCCTCCCATGGTCCCGTGTGGTAAGCAACTTTATCCTACTATCCCTTTCCTCTATTGTGTTGTACCTTATACCAAGACATAAAATAAACAAAGCCAGCCAACCGTGGACTGAAACCTCTGTAAACGTCACTAATAAAATACATCCTTTTACAACCAGTTCTGTTAAGTATTTTGTCATAGCTATAAGATCTCTGTTTGTCCTATGTATAAGATAATAAAGACACTCATTTTCCAGGATCAGAACTTTGGCAAGTTTTAAACACTATGCAGAAATGTTTGTGAGAAAGCAGAAAGTGATATGATCCTAGATGTACTGTTTGTTCACTTATTTGTCAGTTAATACAATACATATATAGCAAATCTGCCATGGCTAGGAAGACCCTTCCAGGTGAGCACACACACACACACACACACACACACACACACACACACACACACACGAAAGAAACAATAGAGAAGAAGAGGTGGCATGCCTCTTAAGACTTTAAAATCAGTGGCGAACACAAGACATGAAGATTCACACCCTTTTTCCCCTTTATTATGAGGCGAACACTACTGAAGAGAGAAGGGTGTGTCCTGGAATATTGTGTTTGATAACCAACTTCTGCTGAATTGCCTACCAAGTTTTATAGAAATTATGAACAAAGGCTCCATGGAAAGCTACCATTACCTACCTGCTACCTCTCCAACTCTGCACTTCTCCAGGGAATTCTACCTGAGATTGATGTCAAGCTCAATTGCACTAGACCTTTGTGAAGAGACACAAACAGTGTGGCTCATTACTCTAGATTGTTGACATTGCTGAATCAAGATTAATTGAGGGTGCAGCTCATACACTGTCCTTGCCAAGCATCAGGAGGAATCCAAATAGAGAGAACAAGAAGGCTCAAACACAAACAGCCTGAATTCCAGTTGCAGCTGAGCATCATTCCTATTAAGTAGGCTGCTTTAGATCTTTCCTATCTCGGGTGACATTGCAGTATAAAAACAGTTGTGCTTATACTATACTTGGGTTTTCCTGAGTGATCTTTTATTTGTTTTTTATAATGAAAAGTCCTGACTGGCACCAATATGCAAGGAGAAGCCAGGTCATGGGTAGTCATAAAAGTCAAGCAGATAATGTATTAAGTGTAACAAGGAATGACACCTTTAAAGCTTCAAATGCAACCTGAAGTAATCAAATAACTTTAAAAATGGAGAATCTAGCAGCAGTATTCAGGATTGCCTAAGAGACCCTAAATCTATGTAAGTAAGTGCAGAGCTTTATTAAGTTTGTGAAGAATTGGATGTGTTAAAAATTTATACTTAGCATTACATAAAATGTCAGCCAAATAGATTTCATTATAGCATGGCATGTAATTTCTAACTATACCATAGATATTAATATATTATAGTTTCTCATATTTTAAAATAGGCAGGCTTACCAATTTACCTTAGAACAATTACATGAATGTTAAGATCCATGTTCTGTGTTAGCTCTTCAGCTAGGATTTACACTCAGTTTTCTTGTTCTGAGCACTATGGTACTCTCTTTTCCAGTGTTTTGGTGTAACATATTATTTGAAAATAAAACCATCATATTTGAAAAACAAACAATCCTGATTCTCTAAAATGTCCATTTTAATCACAACATAATTCATAAATAGTATTTTCAAAACAATTTAGAAATATTTTTCAGTTTTTCAAATCACAGAGTGACTCAATATAATTATTTCAAAGAAATTCAAGTGCAATTATCACTCATAATCATCACATTTTCCAAGTAGGATAGCATTTATAAAGAAAAACACTTAAATATACTTACTTCTAAAAAGCTTTCTTAAATATATTTACTTCTAAAAAGCTGATAGACCAAGAGTAAAGAAAACAACAGAATCAATGAAATTGAATTGGCTCCAGAAGAGTCATTGGATCAGGCCCTCTGAGTAGGTGAGACAGTTGATTGGCCTGATCTGTTTGGGAGGCAAGCAGGCAGTGGGACTGGGTCCTGTGCTCATTGCATGAGTCGGCTGTTTGAAACCTGGGGCCTATGCAGGGTCGCTTGGCTCAGCCTGGGAGGAGGGGACTGGACCTAAATGGACTGAGTCTACCAGGTTGATCTCAGTCTGCAGGGAAGGCTTTGCCCTGGAGGAGATGGGAATGGGGGGCAGGCTGGGGGGGGAAGGTGAGGGGGCGGGAGGGGGGAGAACAAGGGAATCCATGGCTGATATGTAGAATTGAATTATATTGCAAAATAAAAATTTGAAAAAAAAAAGAAAAGAAGAGTGTCAGGTAAGTCTCAGAATCTCATAGTGGTCTTTGAAAATAAAATAAGAAACTGTATATGAAAGAGGTCTAGAGCATACTTTTGAATGTGTGTGAAGATATGGATGATGATGTGCTAAAAGATAGTGAGGCATGGTATGGGCAAAGAGCACATGGAGTATTATTAGCCTAGGCTATCCTATGTTCCTTTTACATTTAACTAAGAGGAAATCTCCTCAGTGAAGCAGGGATATAATAGCAAAGACACAGTATCAGAAGGATCCAGTAGATAAATCAGTTTGAAAGCCACATTGAATGGGGAATGGAGAGGAAAAAAACAAAAAACAAACAAACAAAAAAATACAAAAAAAAAAAAAAAAAGCAACAACAAAAATATATATATGCTGGGTTTTTTTTTTCCAAACTACAGTAGTCATCATTTTATAATCAAGAGCAGAAATCTCCTAAAAAATAAATAAAGTAAAAAAAACAAGACGTGACGACATGACCTGTAGTATTCTATGTCCCTCCGGAAATATCCACGTAGGTGTGTGTTTCACAGGAGGAGCATTCCCCAACTTCCCGTCTTGCTAGGGCCTTCATGTATTTTTATCACATCCCCAGATACTCAGAGTATAAATGGTAGCAGGCTATTCAAAGGAATATAAGCTCCTCCGGGCATGGTGGCACACACTTACAATCCCAGCCAATGGAAGGTGATGGCAGATGGGCCATGTTCAATTCCAGTCTCAGTAACAAAGTCAGTATAGAGCCAGCTTGAGCAACATGTCTCTGAAACATAAAACAAGAAGGTAATCCTACAATAAAAATTAGTGCTAAGTCACTGGGGTATATGTAACATGGAAGGAAGTCACAGATGGGCAAGCTTTGGCAGAGAAAATAGAATTAGCAGACCAGATAGATTGCAAATTTAAAAGGAGAAGATGATTATAAATATTGTAAATTAATAACAATTGGTACTGAAAATATGAAACAAGAAGCAATCTTGAAGAATCCATGGAAGAGTCTATGTATGACAAATGTGTTATTTGAAGTAAAAGGCCCATTGGATAGGTTGGATAAGGAAATGGATCAAATTATCAAATAAGTAAGGCACTGAAGCATGAGAGGAGAATGGTTCCCAGAAAACACATAAGTAATGTTGTTACACCCAAAGGAGGGGGTATGGAGAAGGGGTGTTTGGCATTAATAACTTAGAAGCCCCATGAGCTCAGACTACAGTGTGTAGAAGAACTAACTCTTTTTGAAACACAAATTACTGAAGGTTCTCTAGGAAGCGAGTAGACAGTTGTAAACTCACAGCAAATGATCCCATAGCATTGCGTGTGGAAGGCAAAATGAAAACACATTTCACCACAGCTGAGTGAATTTTAAATTATCAGAAACAGGGAAATAATCTGTCAGAAAGTAAAGCAGCTTGCCGAAGTACAAGGAGTAAAATTTGCACTGCCCTGTTCACAGTAATATAAGCGGGATGAAGAGTCTCAAATACAGAGAGAAAGGGATTTTCTATCACCTTCTCTCTGCCCAAAGTTATCTTGAGATGGAAAGGTGAAATGAAGATATGTCTCAGTATAAAAGACTCAGCCCTTGGTAAGCTGGGGCAGGAAGTTCACAAGGCCAATCCCAAGTTGGGCTGCAAAGGTAGAATCTACCTCAATAATATGATGAAGCAAAAGAAAAAACAACTGACACACAAATATATTTAAAATAAAAATTGGAAATACTACCTGTAGAAGTGACATAATTTAAGGAGATACCCCAAGTGGTGAGATGTCAGTTTAAAGAGAGGAATTATTTTAACTTGTGCTTTCAGAAATTTCCATTTACTGTCACTGGGATCCTTTGCTTTGAGCCTGAGGCAGCAGGAATCTACAATGAGGAGGCTGCTTACTCAATGTTGTCCAGGAAGTAGAAGTAGATAAGGGGCTGGACAAGAGAGATCTTTCCAGAGTCTTTTCCCAATAACCCGATTCCTCTGGCCAGATTCAACGTCCAAGTTTCACGCACTTCCCTAGAGCTAACTTTACTGTAACCCTACAGAGATTCATCCATCATTAGGCCAGAGTGCTGTGGGATGTCATGTTATATGCTGTGGATACGTATTTCTCTGAATGGTTAATAAATAAAATGCCGATTGTCCAGTAGCCAGCCAGAAAGTATAGGTGGAGCAAACAGATAAGGAGAATTCTGGGAAGAGGAAGGGTTGAGTCAGGTGTTGCCAGCCACACAGAGCAAGTAAGATGACAAGGCAGAACTGAGAAAAGGTACCAAGCCATATGGCTAAACATAGATAAGAATTATGGGTTAATTTAAGTAAGAGCTAGTCAGTAAAAGCCTAAGCTAATGGCCGAGCAGTTATAATTAATATAAGCTTCTGAGTGATTATTCTATAAGGAGGCCATGGGACTGTGGAGGCTTGGCAAGACCAAAGAAACATCCAACTACACCAGAGTAATAGTAATAGTTGGATCTAGTGATATTTCCATAAGCTCCTCTTGTGGTTTGAAAAAAATGGCCCCCAAAGGGAGTGGCACTATTAGGAGGTATGGCTTTTTTTGGAGATGTCACCTTGATGGAGGAAGTGTATCATTGTATAGGTGGGCTTTGAGGTCTCCTATGCTCAAGCTCTGTCCAGTGTGGAATACAGTTCACCTCCTGTTGCCTGTGGATCAAGAGGTAGAACTCTCAGCTCCTTCTCCAGCACTATGTCTGCCTGCATGCTGCCATTCATCATCATAATGAACTAAACCTCTGAAACTGCAGGACACCCCAATTAAATGTTTTCTTTTATAAGAGTTGCTGTGGTTATGGTGTCTCTTCACAGCAAGAAAAACCCTAAGACAGCCTATCAACTGACAGCTGAGCCCTGAGAACATGAGCTTGTGTGGCATGCTTCAAGTTCACACAATAGTTCTGTTCAGACAATTTTTGCTGGCAGTAATTTTTGCCCCATCCATCTGGCTGATCAGCTAGCTTATAGTCTGAACATCACCCTAGGGAATGACATTTCTATTTCCTTGTCCTCTGTCACCCAGTTCAGCTACTTAGTGAATTTTAATGACTGTTGTCAGTAGTCTCAATCAGACAGGTGGTTTTTCTGGCATTTTAAAAAATACACTATGTGTTTCTAATGAGAAAGTGACTGGCATGGTGACTTATGCTGTAATCTCAGAATTTAGGAAGCTGAGGCAGGAGGATTGCCATAGTGAACTTCTCCCCAAGTGAGTAGTTCTAAACGGTAATGATTTTCAAGCCGTCAAGAGTAAGGGCAAGATGAACTCATAAACAGGACACGTGGAATAAACAGACAGACCAAACATTTTATCAAAGAAGCAGAGACTGTAAGGTGATTCAGTGTGAGACCGAAGCCTCTACACCAAAGTGTGACATCGGTATAGAACGAGAAATACGAGTGTGCTCTGCGAGCCCCGGGAGACTCCCGCAAGAGACGTCTTCTAGAGTGAGAATGGCCTTCAATCAAGCTCCAGAGAGAAGAATCAGCTTTCAATCAAGCTCTTGCCATTTTGGTTTCCAGAAAGAGAAACTAGAGAGGCCAGAGAGGCATGGATAAGCCAAAGTTTGAAATGTGCTTGTTGCCAGGCAGTGGTGGCACACGCCTTTAATCCTAGCACTCGGGAGGCAGAGCCAGGCGGATCTCTGTGAGTTCCAGGCCAGCCTGGGCTACAGAAAGGCGCAAAGCTAAACAGATAAACCCTGTCTCAGAAAAACAAACAAACGAACAAAAAACCAAATAAGACATTCTTGTCTAATTATCAAGTACTTATCTGTGAAAAATGTAATTTTCCTCACAGGGTTCAATATTCATCCTGGTAATTTTCTTTAATAAAATGCCCTGGAGACATTGCCAGTTGTAAAACAAAAAACAAAAACAAACAAACAAAAAACTCCTTGGTGCCTTTTCCACATACATGTTTTTGACAGAGGAAAGATTTCTTCCCCTTGCTCAATATTATAAACTCTCCAGATCAAAAAAAAGGTAAAAGTAGATAATGAGGAAGGATAAGGGTTAGCAAAAAGGTACTTGAGACTTAAAAAAAAGGAAGAGGAACATGGAAACAAGGGTTGGAGAATCAGGACCAGGCTAGTCACAAGAGGATGCTTTGCTTAAAATGCTATGGCATCTAGTAATTCTCATACTCATTAAAAATAAGAATTATTTAAAGGTACAAGTACACTCTCTTAGGTATAATCACTTTGGGTCCTTCAGTAACCACATTTATGCTTCCCCCAAAATCTTGGGGTAAATTCCTATTCTATCTCTAACTAATTTTCCCCTAAGACCCTATCTTTCCCTAATACCCTACCTTCAGGTTTTATCAAGACTCTTTATGCCTCATGGTTACCTCATTCCACCATATATGGAAAAGGATTCATTTCCTTTTCTATATTCCCAACAAGATTCTACACAACTTAAAGGCAAGACTCATCTTCATGTTTACTATTTATGATTTTCTTTTTAAGAATCAACACAAAAGGCTAGGAGATAGAAGATGTTCTTGTATTCTACAAGCTCTAGTTTAAAATAACGCCTTCATCCTTAAAGGAGCCAATTTATACATGTGACACTTAAGTAGGACAAGTATATTTCATTTAAGTTTAGGTGGGTATATAAAACTCATAACACAACATCCTCATGCCACAGCACTTCTGTAGGTTGAGTTTTCCTGCCTGGCCCACAGTCAGGGCAAATCTCTCTCACCTGCTAGTCCCACAGCCACTCAGACCCGACCAAGTAAACACAGAGACTTATATTGCTTTCAAACTGTATGGCCATGGCAGGCTTCTTGCTAACTGTTCTTACAGCTTAAATTAATCCATTTCCATTAATCTATACCTTGCCACATGGCTCGTGGCTTACCAGCATCTTCACATGCTGTTTCTCATCATGGCGGCTGGCAGTGTCTCTCTGACTCAGCCTTCCACTTCCCAGCTTTATTCTCCTCCTTGTCCCACCTATACTTCCTGCCTAGCCAATGGCCAATCAGTGTTTTATTTATTGACTAATTAGCAACACATTTAGCCATACAGAACATCCCACAGCACACTTCATAGTCCTGTTTCTTGGTATTCACTCTCAATCATTGTATATGTGACCCATAGTACCAATTTAAGAGACAGGCAGAATCTCCACAATGGTATTATTGACATTTGATAACAAATCCATCATCGTTGTGGGTTGGAGATACTCCTATATGCTTTAAGATGTAAAGTCACATTGTTGCCCTCTAGTACATGAGGCCACTTTTACCCTCCACTCCTGCCTGTGGGTGATACAGGTGACAATATGTTTGCCTAAAGGACATTGTCATTTTCATCTCTGTTACTAAAGAAGCATAGAAATAAAAGGTGAATTCTTGTCTATTGTGTATTTGCTCTTGATTGTGGCAGCTCAGCTTCTTTGAAGTGGTATTCTCTGTTCTCCCAAATCAATAGCCATACTCTTGATTATCTAGAATCCTCTAAAACATGGCCATGTGCACATGACACAGACAGCACCAGCAAGAAGAGCTGTGGAGGAAGAATTGGGAAGTAGCTAACACTGTGAGATTCTGGCAACTTGTAGATACAGTGAACACTGCTCTCCATCCTGCCAAAGGATTAGAGTAAAGCATGCCCCCCAAGGCTTGGGGTATTTCTCCTGGCTCCAGAGGCTTTCAACACCACTTGTCCTGCATTCCTGAACTTAGAACAGAATAAGAGAATGATTGGAGTGATTATTTTCTCTATTATCCAGAAGGAAGATCTCTATTATACTTAGGAGTGGCATTGTATGTATGTAGGAGAGATGCTCACTCATCACTGGCAATAGGCACCTCACAGGGTTAGGGTTGAAATGACGCATGGAAAAATGAGTTGAGGAAGAATAAAACCTTTTCTGTCAGCTTCTTATTGTGAGTCTGCTATTTAGCTATTGAAAGTGCTTCTTGCTAACATCCTTCAATTGAAGGCACAAGAACAACTTTAAAATGGAAGCTATTTTCTTCAGTAGGATCTTCCAGGGGCCTCACTGATGAATCATTTGCCTGTTTCTTCTGTTTGTGCATTTCATTAAGTGGTTTTCTGAGGACACTATAAGAAATATTATTCTGAAGCTTTGATAGGCCCTCTATTATATTATTTTGCTCAATCTTCATGACAAACCTTTCCAGAGATGACTGCATAATTTGCAGACATAGACACAAAGTGAACCAAAGAGTTTTACTCAAAAACTAAGGATTTAAGATGATACAAGCAAAAACTTTAAAACAAGCATGGGATCCCATTGAAAGGAGAAAGGCTTTCAGATTTCTCAAGTCACACTCCCTTGTAGCTGATCCTGAACTGATGTCAGGTGTCACTTGTCTCAGTTCACTGTGAGTAAACAGAACTCTGAATTTTCACTGTTGGTTGTATATATACAAGCTTTTGGAAATTGCCCTGAAGTTTCATCTAGCATTTTATCAAAATAAATAGTCATGAAAAAGAAAATCAGAGATCCAGAGCCTAGCATCTCTCCACCCAAAATGTGTCCACTAGTAGTTCAGTTAGCATACTCTCGCCTTAGTTGGTGAAGAAATAATCCCAGATACAAACAAAGCTCATTAACTAAGGGCTGGAGCTTCTCAGATTCTAACTCATTATTAGTACTTGATTGTGTAGGTAGTGTAAATTTTAAGATTTTTAACCTTAACAAACATACATTTTTTTTAACATTTGTATTACAGGATGATTAAGTCATAGCTTTTATGTATGCATAATTTTCATCAGAAAATAAAATGAATTAGGCTACAAATTAAACATATTTGAAAGAGTAGCTTTGAATATAGGACTTTGATGAGTGTTTTATTATCAAATGATGTGGTCACTTTAACACAATCATAATGCTAGAGAACTTACAAAATAATATATCACTGCTAATTTATTTATTATTAATGTATTAGTGTACAGTATAGCACTTGAATTTTATTCCTCCTTATTTACTATTCAGTAATATGAATGAACATTGCATTACACATATGACTGAGGTAGTGAAGTATAGACAGAAACCTCACAGTGACATGTAGAGAAATTTGCTCTGCCCATGACCTTGCGCTACAGTTCCCAAAGGAGGCAGTGCTTCCTGCTATTCTGACCTCTTAAAAGGAGAGGGAGAAGGATCACATGCCCCTTCTCCCTGCTCCTGCCTGTGAGGTGGATTCGCTCCCCGTCAGATCAGAGGACGACTTCAGCTGTTTACTCCGTTCTGTTTTTGTGAGTGTATTTCCTCAGTTTATAACTTTTAAATCCCTATTACCCATTAAATAGACTCATGTGGATTGATCATTATAGTGACATGCTGTGAGGTGATGCTGTCAACCCATGATACAATTGCTGTAACACATGTGTTTTTCACTTTGGAGAATTGACTTTGAGAGGTAATACAAAACATCATATCAACGTTTTCTAATAAAAAAGTACAAGTTTTAATTCATGTTACATGTTTCATAAGATACTACACAGATTCTTTTCTACATTCAAAAACACCAAACTACATGCAAGGAGTAATTTATAAACAAAAATGTATGCTTTTTTAAAGAAATTTTTGTATAGTATTTGAGAATTTTGTACATTTATACAAGATTAGCTCAAGATAATTTTTAAATAATGATACAATGCAAAAATCAAGTGAGAACACACCTGATGATATCTATGAGTCTCAAAGTCACCACTCCAAATTAGCATCTTCAATTGAGTATTTATGATGTTCCTTTTAAGAACTAATGCTAATGAAACTGATTTGTACTTAATATATGTACAGAAAACAAGTTTTTCCATGATATTAAAATTTCATGCTTTTAAAATTATGTAATAAAACTTACATTTTAATTTTAAAAGCTCAGCATAGCTATAATGTCAGGACTTACTTCCTTAGGCTAGGAGAAACTTTTTCTTTTTTTTTTTATTTAATTGTTTTTATTTTTATTTTGCAATACAATTCAGTTCTACATATCAGCCACGGATTCCCTTGTTCTCCCCCCTCCCGCCCCCTCACCTTCCCCCCAGCCCACCCCCCATTCCCACCTCCTCCAGGGCAAAGCCTTCCCCGCGGACTGAGATCAACCTGGTAGACTCAATCCAGGTAGGTCCAGTCCCCTCCTCCCAGGCCGAGCCAAGTGATCCTGCATAGGCCCCAGGGAGAAACTCTTTCTTTCTAGCATAATTAAGTAGAAATAGAGTAAAAGAAAAATAATGCAATGGGGAAGCATGATTACTCTAGCAAATTAGTATTTATATCCATGAATAAACACATGCATGTACATAGCATGTGTATAGAGAAAGAGAAGACACAGGGACCTAGGAAGAGTTTTATATTTTTTGTCATCTAGAAATTTTAGGGAGTTTATTAATTTGGGAGGTCGTGTGTTTGATGGCATGTGGGATAAGAAACAAGATAAGACAGAGAGTTCTAATTGTATGCTCTGTAGCTACTAGTTTTTCTGTGACTACAATGCTACTCTCAATAACAGCAAAAATAGGACAGAGGTAATACCTGCTCCTACCAGAGAAAATTCATTGAATCCTTCCTTGTCCTAGAAGAAAGTTATTTTACAACTATTAACACTGTTTGAGGCATAGGGAAGGGGAAGAGAGGGTAAGTGCTCTGATAGAGACACAGAGAGCAAATACAACTTCAAGTAACAGAGTGGGAAGACATTAGCCGTGAAAACCAATACAAGTGATTTTGGAGTCAACATGATGTCTGGTAGCAGGTAGGAACTGCTGAGGAGGGAGGCTTCAGAAAGGTCCAAAGACGTTGTGTAGATCTTATTTTCATTCAGGGGCCTCTTTCAAGAAAGAATCTATACCCCAGGGTAAAACATGAGCACAGAGTAACTCATCAATCAACAGCACTTTGCAGAATTTTCTTCACAATAAAGAAATGCCATTAAGGGCTAACATAATGTAACATAATACACAATACCAAGATTATCAAATAAAAAAGAGAAGATATAAGAATTGTTCATAAAAAACAATACATTAATTTCTTTGCTTAACTATGTTCTGCGAATATTTTAACACACACACACACACATACACACACCCTTGAATTAAAATAAAACAACATTGCTTATTATTCATGCAAATGAAGCTTCCAAAAATTATCTAGTTTTTGTTTTTGTTCTGTTTTATTCTGTTGACTGGCAATCTCTCCTTGGTTACTATTATCAATTTTCAAGATGATGGACAGAGAAAAGACATTTGATATTCACGTGTTGGATCAATTGTGATAGTCGACTCTTAAAATTTTGCTAAATATAAATAACTCAAGCTTCACTTTCCTATTTATGACATCAGCAAGTCCCTGGAGTGAATTATCACAGGAGATTTGACTCCCCGTCATTTTTCACTCTATCTATTGTGTTTATTTTACAATTCATCATTACCATTCTGGTATCTTGTGACAGCAATTTTGGAAAGCTGAGGCACCTAGAGTGTTTCTTGTCAGTCCACTGAAAATTTGCAACACACATTAAAGCTATTCAGAACAAAGCTATGGAGAAAATATTGAAATAAATTACCTCATCGTTTTTGTTTCATTTAAAGCTCTTCAGTTCCTGTATTAGATCCTTATAGAATATGCATACAGTTAGTAAGTTATAACCCCAGAAGGCAGGTTATATAGATTGAGACTACTCAGGAAACGTACTAACTACAAATTTGGTAAGTGCTTAGCCAAGCTCATCCCTGCTGCTGTGTATATTGAAATACAAATGGAATCCCCAAGGTATTCCAGAGAATATTGAAGGATACCTGATGCTATTCATTCATCATTTATCTTCTTTACTATCTATATTCTGTGAATTAGAGAAACTAGTGGAGGTTTTTTGGTTGGTTGATTGGTTAATTGGTTTTGTTTGTTTTTGGTTTTTTACATTTGGTAGTTGTACAGGGTCATTGGATTTTCTGTCTTTGCTTGTTATTTGTTAGCAGAAACATATTTTAAGTTCAACTCTGGCTATTTTTTATGGTGATATATTGTTTGTGCTCTAACAAATACAGCTTGCCTGGAGATCAGACCAGGCAGTGGTGACACACACCTTTAATCCCAGCACTTGGGCTCTCATGCCTTTAATCCCAGCACTAGGGAGGTGGACAGGAAGGGATATGGCTGAGTGGAGAGAGGAATAAAGGCAGGAGGAGACAGGAGCTCAGCCCCTCTTTTCTGTCTGAGAAGTTGTAGCAGTAAAAGGTGACTTTGGCTAGCTTCTTCACTTCTCTGATATTTCAGCATTCACCCCTATATCTGACTCCGGGTTTTTATTATTAAGACCAATTAGAAATCACACTACATCTGGTGTCCAATGTGGGGCATGAACTAACAACCCTGAGATTAAGAGTCTCATGCTCTACTAACTGAGGTTTTTTTTTTGTTTTTTTTGTTTTTTTTTTTTGTCTCTATTTTAATTACTTTTCGTCGTGATTAGTCTTCTGTTTATTTTTAGGGAGAGCCATATTTAGAATCTCTGGAAAAGAATCTTTATACTTCAGGCCAAAACGGCACAGGGGCAAATACAGTGTAGGAGTCTAAGTATCAGTATTGATACCCTTAGCTATCAGTAGAAGATAGCCAGGTCTTCTGTATACCTGCATCCAAGCATTCAGAAGGTGGAGGTAGGATGATTGTTAATTCGAGGCAACATAGAGTGACTCTCAAAAAAACAAAACAAAATATAAAACTGAACCCAGCCCTGTCACATCTCCAACCACATCCCACAAGCAGGCAGAAAGGTCTTGCCATTTACATCAGACAACTGCAAAGTACAGACAACCAAGTGAATATATTGTCCTCTGTATCTGTTCATCTACAGCTATTTTCTACTTTGACAATAAGTATATTACAAGAATAAAATGTAGTCAGTAATGCATGTCATGCTCCATAGATTCCATAACTGAAGATGTCCTCAGAATTTCTGATGTACTTTGCAAACTATAGTGCCTACATCATTAAAGGACGATATCTCACTGCAGAGGAAGTACCTCAGAAACTACTGACTAAAGGGAAGTATTGCCAAACATTTCTGGAGAACATACAGCTCCAACAATGAAAAGCTTGCTCCCAGACTAAGTACTGACAAACTAAGTTTTTACTGTGTTGGCATCAGCCCCATGAGGGCTGCACAAAAAATATCTTGGCGTTGTTAGGAAGAGGGGTGTGGAGAAGACATCTGATGGTCCTTAAGCTTCCATTTTATCTGCTTCATTCACCAAACACTGAACTTTGGCTTTCCTGAAACGAGATATTTTCTAGTTCATATGAAAAGAGAGGGGCAGGGTAGTGAAAATGGTAAATGATTTTCTTGTGTTGGTTTTATTTTCTCTTTTTGGTCTCCCTTCCTTCCTTCTTCCCTTCCTTCTTTCCTTCCTTCCTTCCTTCCTCCCTCCCTCCCTCCTTCCTTCCTTTCCTTTTTTCTTCCTTCCTTCCTCTTTCTTTCTTTTTTCCCTTTTACCTGCCCGTTGTTTCTACTTCAAGCTTCACTTCCTCCTGCTTCCTTTCTTTTCTTTTTTTTTTTTTTTTTTTTGAGACAAGGTTTCTCTGTGTAGCTTTGTGCCTTTCCTGGAACTCACTTGGTAGCCCAGGCTGGCCTCAAACTCACAGAGATCCGCCTGGCTCTGCCTCCCGAGTGCTGGGATTAAAGGCGTGTGCCACCACCGCCCGGCTCTCCTGCTTCCTTTCTAATCTACCTATTCTTGCTCTTTTTTCCTTCCTCTTTCCCTTCCTTCTCTACCCACCATTATTTTTCAATTCTTGATAAATAGAGAATCTTCCAGTGCTTCTACTTTGAATGCAACATTGGATGAAAATGAATTCAAAGTTTTTTTTTAAAAAAGAGAGAGAAACAAAAGCAAAGCAAACAAAGTAGATCTATTTAGCATTTCTGAAAGGCCAAATATTTTAGCTATGCTTAGCATTATTCAGTTTGAATGGTAGCTAATTTTTCTATATATTTGTGAATACTTTTTACAAAAGTATTTTTTTAATTGCTTAAAATGCAACTAGTAACTCTCTATGAGATTCTAAATAAATATTCACCAGTCAAGCAAGTTTGGATATTTTTGTTATAGTTTAGTTGGTTGATATTTTGGCTTACTGAAACAGGGTCTGGCTGTGTATCCTCGGCTGGCTTCAAAGTCAAGATCACTACACTCCAGCTTTCAGAGTGCTGGGATTACAGAATTTGATTGTGCTTGTATTATAGAGAAATTCTAACAGCCATTTGTTCTGCTATTCTGTCTCTGAAGGGATAAACTTTTGTTAAAATCTCAGAGGGAAATTTGTAGGCATGAACTAAACATTCTTAAGATAGAAGTTAATTGGCCTTTGGCTCAAAATCTTGAGAGTTTTCACAATTAACTAAAGTTTTTAAGGTAGACTATGTGTTGATGAAATGATCCCTGTTGTAAAGGAGCCTCACAGGTGTTGGCCAGATGGACTCCCGGCACTGAGAAGGGGAGTGGATTCAAGTCCCCATCCCTAACCCAGACTCTCTCTCCAATTTATAACCACTTGCAAATCAAAAATTAATTTTCTTCAGTATAATATCACTGGGTATGCCATATACTCTTAAGGCCAGGCCCTATGCCAAATATTATATGGCCAGTACAGAACAAACTCAATACAATTTCTGAAGATTCTTCATCAGATACCTTGTGTTATAATGCTTTCTCGGGGCCTTTTCACTTGTTTTTTCTTTTTCTTTCCTTTTTTCTGCCATATAGTCCCTTTGCATCTACAGTATGGTTTCTGGCTTTGTGAGACTTATGTGTGTGAGAATGTGCATGTCTCTGCATCTGGGTGTGTGTCTTGAGAGTTCTCGTTGGCTCTTCTTCTTTTGTTTCTTTGCTTATTTTGTCCCACTCTGGCTTGTTTATTTTGATTTTATGTAATTTTATTTTGTTATAATTGTTCTTTTAGATGTTTGTATTCTAATGAGAGAAATGAAGAAAAGGCATGTATTTGGATGAGTGGAGAAATGGGGAGGATATGGGAAGAGTTGAGGGAGGGGAAACTATAACTAGAATATATTGTACAAAAACTAAATCTATTTTCTTTTTTGGTTTTTCGAGACAGGGTTTCTCTGTGTAGCTTTGCGCCTTTCCTGGGACTCACTTGGTAGTCCAGGCTGGCCTCGAACTCACAGAGATCCGCCTGGCTCTGCCTCCTGAGTGCTGGGATTAAAGGTGTGTGCCACCACCGCCCGGCTAAATCTATTTTCAATAAAAATTTTACCAAAATAAAAACAAAAGCCCGGCTTTGTATACACATACAAAGATCTTCATGGTAGTACATAATTCACAAAGTTAGCAATGACTTCTCTAAGAACGGAACTGTTGTGATTACAATATATTCTTTGTATGCTAAAATGCTTTTTTTTTAGTATTTTCTCATGTCACTCTTAATATTTAAGGCAGTTATTACAATAAATTTCACTTGTTTTATTTGTTTACTTTTTATTTTGAGACAGGGTCTACATACAAAGATGACCTAGAACTTATGCAATAGCCTGAGCTGCATTTGAACTTGCAATTTCCACCCTTCTGCCTTCTCAAGTGCTAAGGGACTAGGTTTGTGCCACAGGTATAGATTTATGTTTCTTTTCACTTTGTACAGACTAAGCAGGTTATATTTGGGAATAATGTACATACATATTACTATACACATAAAAATATTTAACAACAATTAATGAAACAATGAAATCATGAATATGAAAGACTGCATATGGGAAGAAATATGGGAGGGCTTTGTAAAGATGGAAGGGAAGAGAGAATTGATATAACTATATATAATCTCAAAATTTAAGAAAACATATTTCCAGTTATGGAGTCATGGCTGCAGGATCTCCATGACTCAGGCAATGGCAAGATATGCTGGAGGAGTTTCAATGAGAGTCCAGTGTTGATAGTGTACCAGAAGTCAGAGGTCTTGAACCAGACCAGCAACTCATCACAATGAACAATCGAAAGTAAAGTGACATGGACGCAAAGGTCTACTAAGTGATACACCACAGATCCCACTGCCACAAAGACAAATGAAGAGGTGTTGGAGAGGCAGTAAAGATGGAGGATCAAAGTGAGTTTGTTATTTGTTTGTTTGTTAGTTGTTAACTAACAGTTTTTAAATTTTCTTTTGGAGGGAAGTGGTGAGAGGTGGATATGTAGAGCCTGGGAAATAAGCGGGATTGGTGTGTTTGATGTGAAATTCCCAAACAATAAATAAAAAATATGTTAAAAAAAAGAAGTGAAATTTAAATTTTTCTTAATAATATTTTGTAATGAGAAAAACATGTGAAAATAATAGTATATAAATATCATTTTGTGCGGTAATGTTTTAGAGTTACTATTAGATTTTCTTTAGTTTATAAAAATTCTCAACAGTAACAATAATTAATGTGCGGTGAGTATATTTTTCAAATCCTAGCTTTAATTTTAGTTACTTCTTATATAAACAAAATTCTGTAATTGGATTTTCACTTCTTCTAAACTGTAAATTCAAACATGAAAAATAAAGCTTCTCAATCTGATACTGAAACTGAGTCCCATGTCTTCTGCATTGTTGGTCTAATCTTCGTTTTCTGCAAGTGAATGTTCATAACTGGGACTGTTTCATTAGCTAACAATTGGGCCATAATTTAAAGAATATATTCACAAGGGAAAATATATAATTACATATAAGCTGTAAGCCCCCTGAACATGGAATTGTTTGTATAAGTTTTAGGTAGCATAAGGAAGAATAGGAATCTATCTATAAATCTGAGTCAAGGAATGTCTTCTAACATACTAGATCATGAAAGTTCCTATTGGTTAGAACAGGCATATTTTACAGATTCAAAATTGAGTGCCAGACAGTTGGATTTAATTACTTTGATCTCCATCACAAATATGGCAGCACCTGAAGTCAATGATGCATTAGGAGTGGCCATGGCTCAGTAATTAAGTCTTGTTCCCTCATCTCAGAAAAGACTTGGATGGAAACCTGGGTGTGGTCCAGCCTGGTGGTGGTGGCATGGTGTGGAAAGAAGACAGTGATGGTAATTACTTTATTTTTTTAAGAATAGATAAGGCCAGTCATGCTCAGGGTGCTGGTTATGCAAAGTCTAGAGGAATAAAATGTCTGTTTTCTTAATAAGCATTCAGTATACATCCTAGTGTGGCAGCTTGTCTTCTCCACAACTTCCCCGAGGAGTTCTCTCTGTCTCTGTCTCTCCTTTTTGCATTTGAGTATTTATTTTTTAATTTTCAGGTAGTAATTGTTAATTTAAAATTTAATTTCAGCTTATTGAGCTTTGTCTTCTTCAAAGAAAGGGGACTGTTAGAAAGGAAATTCTGGCTTGTTTTGACACAGAAAAAAAAGTATTTCGACAGCATCACTGAGTAAATGCTAGAGTTCTGTGTCCTATAACTTTAAAAAGCTAGCATTTGCTGCTGAGCTTTATCTGTGCATGTGTACATGCTATTTTTGACACCAATATCATCACTACTTAATCTTTATGTTACCTTTATCCCATAATAGCATAGCGGCAGGGCACATGAATGGAAACCTAAAGTTTCTATGCTGATGAATTATGACATCAGGCTGTACGGCCACAGCAGTATCTCTTTTCTTCATGAGTCAACACTTTAACCCTAAATTCATGGTTGTTCACAAGTATAAATTGAAGACATATCAATATTTATTTGACTACTTATTAAATGAGAGAAGCAATAACTGTTTAGCAGGCTTGAAGGAGAGTATGAACAAGAGTTGATTTAGAGAGAATTAGGAATGATGAAGTGAATTTATAAGTTACTATCCAAAGACAATCAACAATTAAATTTCCACCAGATAGAATTTCATTCATGGACAGTATTGATTGCCTTGTTATTGACATTCTATAGCTATAGGGTTTTAACAAATTGAAAGTCAGTGAAAATGAAGGATAGATGGAAAGAAGGTGCCAGATATAAAACCAAATATTCTGTTTTTACCCATGAAAGTCCTATGAACTTTCCATGACAACTATACATGCATCAGTAAACTATATTGCTTGGATGAGGTGGAATTTTCAGAAAAATTGCCTGTATGCCTTACTCAGAATAAAATGAATGAGTGTGTTGCTGTATAATTAGTGAACTCTATTACAGAGAAGATGCATAAAGCCGTCAGACAATGGAAATTCTCATAGAAAAGAGACTGCAGCTGTTTCCCTGGATAGTGCTCAACACCTCTCACTAATAGATGTCTTTGAAGACAAAGGACTGGGGACCTTTAATGCTCAGACAAGCAGGCTTCACTCAACTCATCCAGAGCAGCCATTTTGCCATTTACATTTACTCAAAAAGCTGCTGCTTTGAAATTTCTATTTATGAAGAAATGAGGAGAGATATGAGATTTTGAAAGTTACCAGGAAAGGAAAAGTAAAAATATCATAATTTGCTTATCATTGTATCTTGCCAAATACTACTGCAGTTTTCTCCAATCTTTTACATAACCCACTTTCTCATATTCAAATGTCTTTAATCCACAGCAACAGCAAAGCTTTATCTGTTTTTGCCTCCTATCTGCCTGCCATGATCTTAGGCATGTCTCAAGATTCAGCTAAAATTCATTCGGCTAAGACTCATTGACCTGAAAATGATATGTTCTGAATTCTCATAATGTCCCCGTGTTATTATGGGACCATGAAATAAGTTTTTTATTGTTGTTGTAAGAGTTTTGGTTGTTTTTTTTTTCAAATTTGTCTCACTCTGCCTGTTCAATAGGGAGGGAACTTGGAACTCAGAAGATAAGTAACTATCAAAATATTAGAATAAGTATCAATGTAATTCATGAAAAATTAAGCAAAGAGAGTTGTTTCAATTCAGTCAGAATTTAAAAAAAAATCTATGTCTATCACCAGTGTTACAATGTGACTTCATTAACTATAAGAGTATAAGAAAAGAAACACAAAAGTTTTTATCATAATAGTAAATACTGACAGGTGAATGATATGTTTCTCATTTGTTACAAGGCAAGTGAAGACTTTCCCCTCAAGTCTTTTCATTTTAAATATCTTATAGATATATGAGCCCTGGGGTTTGTTAGTAAATCACCTTCAACATAGAGATCAGAAAAAATGACCTAATTTATTTTTGTTCCCCATCTTCATGAGCTTACAAATAGGCTTTGAAATATTTTACTGATGAAATTCAATAGTTTCATCCAAAGGAGGAAGAAAAGATCATGACATCAACAGGAAGTGGGGAGCATGGGAGGAGTGGGAGTGAGAAAAAGGAGTGAGAGAAATGATGTAAATATAGTTATATTGAATGAAATTATCAAAAAATAAAATAATAATAATTAAAGTAACAGAATCTTGCAATGTAGTCTTTGAGAAAAAGCTACCAGAAGATTTCATGTACTTAACAATTTAGCCAGAACACAAATAGTAATAGTAATAATAATAATAATAATAATAATAAAAACAATAATAATGCTAAGTATCTACCAGCAGTGTTACTCCATTAAGTATAAGAAAAGAAACACAGAAATTCTTTTGTGTCTTTTATCACTTTATCATCAAAGGGTATTCTGACAGGTGAATGGTATAAAACGTTTCCTATTTATTATAGGATGAGTAAAGACTTTCCCCTGAAGTCTTGAAAATCATATTAATTCTATTAATTAAGGCTGAGAAGCCTTCTGTTTCACAATGTAGGTCCAAAGCCACACATGGGTGTTGAGTTGATCTAAAGTGGCTCAGTGGCATTGTTTTAAAGATGACAATGGGAATCGCGTAGGTAGGTGCCTTCTGGGGCTTTTTGGAAATGAGACACCCCACACAGCAAGCACTGATAAGTTCATTTCCAACTACTCAACTGCTTAGCCAAAACTTTCCAAACTGCCTCCTCAACCTGCTGATGCATGCTAGAGTCTAAGCAACATGGTTTAAACAATAAACCTATTGTTCTTCTTTTTAACTAGCAGTTCTCATATGATAGTGGGGTTTTTAATGTGAGGTTTTAGTGGGAAATCTGTATTTTGTGTGACAGATTAAGTATACATGTTCCATGGGTATAACCCCACTCTGCATCTAGACATACATAACTTTCACATCTTCTTAATATACCTTGGTGCAAGTTTTAATATAATCTGCTAATGTGAATATTGATGTGATTGCCAAAGTGACACAAGAAAGAAGTAAGACAGGGAATTGGAGTCATGGTTCTGCAGTAAGAAGCACTTAGCACTCTTACAGAGGACTTAGGCTTGGTCGTGAGAGCCTACATAACATCTCAAAATATTCTAGAACTCCAGCTCCAGGAGATCTGACGCTGCTCTGCCCATGGCATGAACAGATGTGTAAGTGGTACACACACATACATTCAGACAAACACTCATACAATGCAGCCAGGAACCCACTCCTAACTCAGAAACTTTCTGCAATAGATACCCAAAGAAAAAGAGGAAATCATGTTTCTCCAGTTGTGTGTCAGTGAGTATATCACACACTGCAGGACAGATGTGCTTAGAACTAGTTGGCCAACGCAAAGCAAACTCTATGTTTCTTTGTGTGTGCTTTTTGAGTGTTTGTTTGGTTGGTTGGTTGGTTGGTTGGTTGGTTATTTTGGCATTTTGTTTTTTGTCTTGTTGGTCATTTGTTTGCTTCAACATTCATGTTTTCTTTTTCTTTTTTTAATAGTGGTTGGGTATGTAGGTGGAGAAAGATCTAGGACTAGTTAAGGGAGGGTAAACATCAAAATATGTTGCATGAAAAATAAAAAAAAACTTTGTGATACATGCATCTTTTTAAAATAAGTAAATCAATAAAACTAAGTAAAAGTTCCCTACATTTTGAAAAGAACATTTTCTGACACTACAATTTGGAGGTCTGTTTTATCTTTTCTTATTAATAAAAGTATGCATTTGGTAAAAGTCTTAGATGTGGGAAACAGCTAAGAAGGTATGGAGGGTAATTTCTAGAAGTGAACAGCAGGTTATAGTTGAAGACTAAGTGTATCAACACTGACAGAGGCAAAATGTTGAGAAAGGAAACTGATTGGATTGAAGTTGAAATATGGAAGGGTCTACTCATCTATAAGATGGGATTGAATTTTGTTTATTGTTAGTTCAAATTCCACATAGTTTGCATAAAGTGAAAATCAGAAAACTCTGAGTTAGGATTACTGAACTTATAAAATATATTTAAAACTCACAAACACACACACAAAAAAAGTCTTCTAACAGTAAACTCTTACTGGGTAAGTTTGTTGGTGACTGCATACTTTAGAAGTAAATTGAGAATGAAGGGCTGAAGCCTCATAATTCAGATTACCCCAGGTTTCTCCTAACTTAACAAGTACACTCTAAACTTTTTTTTTTTAAATCACTATTCTGACAAGTTCTTTCAGCATAAAAATCTATTTAACTAGAGGGAAAAAAAACAGAAGAAAAGGAAAACCTGGGAATAATATGATTTCTACTACCTACTCCCTAGCACTTAGAATTAATTCCTTTGGGAAAGAAATATTCTAGGATTCAATGCCATCTCGGAGTGAAAGGTGAAGGTTTTAATTAACTGCCTTAGAGCTTACCCTTGCAAGATGGGGGTATTTAGCTCAAGTGGTGCGAAGAGCTCTTAAATTATTCTGGCAATTGAGTTTTCATCCTTTTTGTTCCATATTGTAAAATCCACTAATGGCTAAACACACCCACGAACTTGGACTTTCTACTCTCTGAACAGCAGGGGAAGGGATCTGCAGCTGATGCAATGCTCCCTGCCGCGTGGACAGAATCTTCACACTTCCTGAGCCTCATGCATATGCTAACAAGGCGAGTGTGAATTCATCAGAATGGCTACACTCACTGTGGCCAAGCTCTTTCAGATCGCAGAAGGAGGGAGGCCCTGAGAAGGATTAAGAAAAATTGAAAGCTAAAATGGAAGAGGGTAAGACAACTCCTGGAAGTTTCCCTCTCACCAAATGAGGGCAAAAGCTAAGACAATGATCCACAAGCATCCACAGCAAGTTACTTTAGAGAAGGGGATAATCTCAGATAACAGCAGCAGATGGATGGGCAGTTGACCCTGTGGGCCATCCATCACTGCAATGGGGACGTAGGTAGTTAGCTCCCCTCCTTGTGATTCAGAGAGCAGCCTCTAAAAATGAGAAAGCCACAACAGAAGGCTGAGTAGCAAGGCCACTCCAAGCAGGTTTTAAGAATAAACTCTGCTTACTCACTGACAGTATGTGAGCCACTTTCACTTTCTCTGCTTTAGGTTCAATGTTTTAATAAGCAATGATTGGTTTGTGAAAAACACAGCGTTAGAATCTTTTTCCTTTTTGATAGGTGATAGATGTCATAAAAATTACATGAACTCTGGACTGAAACTCTGATACCTTCATTATATTTAAGAACTGTAATGCAGAGGCTTCTCTAAGCCCTTGCTACTCACTGTTCTTTAAGGGAACCAGGAAAAGATTATTACAGAGCCCAAGGCCTTCATGCTGGTGTATCAACTCAAAGTCTACATCTTAGTATAACATCTGGTAACTGAAATGTGTACTGACTTTGAGAGTTGCCATTGTGAGTGTCACATACATGAGCCATGTTTGCAGTGCTCAGTGTGCATGGTTAAGACCTTATCAGATATTTTAAATGAATAAAATTTTCTGATTTTGAATTCAGCTCAAACATGGCCATGTTGTTCATTTCTTTGGATGGCAAGAATTTTCTTGAAAAGAACAACTAGATGTACAGTGGATGAGAGTTCTTGCTACTATCTAGTCTGCTGTGGGATGTTCTGTATGGCAAATATGTTGCTCTGATTGGTCAATAAATAAAACACTGATTGGCCATTGGCTAGGCAGGAAGTATAGGCGGGACAAGGAGGAGAATAAAGCTGGGAAGTAGAAGGCTGAGTCAGAGAGACACTGCCAGCCACCATGATGAGAAACAGCATGTGAAGATGCCGGTAAGCCACGAGCCATGTGGCAAGGTATAGATTAATAGAAATGGATTAATTTAAGCTGTAAGAACAGTTAGCAAGAAGCCTGCCACGGCCATACAGTTTGAAAGCAACATAAGTCTCTGTGTTTACTTGGTCGGGTCTGAGGCTGTGGGACTGGCGGGTGACAGAGATTTGTCCTGACTGTGGGCCAGGCAGGAAAACTCTAGCTACACTAGTCTGAATCTCAGTTTTTCAGAATGTACATAATATAAGGTGATAACCAACTTCTGCAAGTTATTCCCTTACACACACACACACACACACACACACACACACACACACACACACACACTAAGTACATAAATAAGTAAATAAAATCAAAAGTAAACAGGATTAAGTAAAATGGGTAGAAATGATTTCTTGAGAACCTTCTACATAGCAGATACTAAAAAGAAAAAAAAAATATTTGTGGAATATGTTAGAATCCTCCCTGGGCTTAGCAAGCACATAGACAGGACCCACAGAAGACACCACTCCAGTTCCTCCTCCACTGCTTTTACCTGCCTTTTGCTGATACCTGTTGCTAATAACTTGCCAGGAGGTAGCATACCCTATGGAGAAACCACTACACTATACCATAATGAAATATTTTTAACTAGAGAAAACAAAGCCATCCATTAAAAGACATCAAGTGGGCTTGGACAGTACAGCAAGAAGACACTGTTCAATTTGTCTACCTCCTTTATTAAATAATCCTTCACGCTACATAACAGCTCTTTTAATTTCTCTCCAAATACATTCTTCGTCTTTTCAGCTAACTTAACGCTGTAGCATGAGGAGTAGAAAAATTGTCACAAGAAAACACAGATTTTTCACATCTGCACCCTCACAAGCTGAGATTCACAGTGTCTAGCAACTTCAAACCAGATCTTATGGCTTGCTTGATAGATATTTAGTGGGCACCTAAAGTGACTGTGCTGTCTACTCCTTTGATACTTTAGGTGAAAATATTTCACTCAGTAAATATTCTGAAATAAAAAATATATGAATTTACATCTTTGGGATGCCGTGAAGGAATACAAAATAGTGACAATGTTTTATTTATTTATTTACTTATGTATATTCATTTGCATATGCATGTGCCTGTATGTATATTTGGGTATATATTCATGTGTGTACATGTGCATATGTGTACATGTCTATGTGGAGGTCAAAGGTCAACTCTAGTGTCATTCCTCAGGAGTTGTTCATTTTTGGTTTTGAGGAGAAATCTCTCAGGAGCAGCTTGAGTTTGCATTAGGTTGGACTGCCTAGTCATCAAACTCCAGGGTTCCTCTTGTCTCTGCTTCCTCAAAGCTGAGATTACAATCACATGTCTGTGTATAAAGTCAGTTATTTTTACATAACTTTTGGGAATCAAACAGTTTTTCATATCTCTCAGGTGAGATGATATTTTCATCTGTATGAGCCTTGGTTCCTTCTTCACAAATATTGGGATATTGTCTTTCTGATGAGGGGGCTGAGTTAATGTCTTTGCCAATTATAAATGGTTCATAGCTGATTGAAACAGTCAAGGCATTGAAAAGAAAGCACTATAATTTTAATTTAATTTAAAAATTTTATTTAATATAATTTAAAAATACAATTTTTAAATAGGTAAATATGAGAATTGAAATAGTGAAAGAATAGAACAATATATAATCTTTAAATTTGTAAAACTAAGGACAAATGTGTTTCGTAGAGTTAATATGTCCTATTGTGTGTGTACACCATTGCTGATTTTGGAATTGTGAAAAGAAGGAAATAAATCATAACAGTTTTACTCTATGACACTCGCCAACTGAAAATCAAAATAGAAACATCTCTCTTAATTTCTTTAAAGAAATGAAACAGAATGATGTCTGTCTAGAAATGGCCATACTCGTATTCCTGTCTCTGCACTGGAATGTTCAGTCAAGAGATGATTCTCCTTCGTGTCTATGAAGGCACTTAATTCACAGCCTGTTTAAAATAGCACCATCTCTGATAGCTGTAATTAGCTTCATAACAGTTCTTCCCGCTGCCACTTGGCAGAGAAGGCTCTGAGTCCAACTTTTAACATAGACATGCCACTAATTAGCACTGTCCACACCGAGTCCAACAGGGCTGTAATGAATGCACCACAATTGAAGGACTGAGTTCGTTTCTCCATTTGAGTCTTGGAAGCAGTCCATTTTAATCTGTATGCAAAGGTCGGCTTTTGAAGGAATAATTGTACTTTGTTTTGGTCCATCTGGACCGGGCTATAAACATGCCTTCCAGGTTTTATAACATTAAGTTACAGAGACAGAATTCAATGTCAGAGTGGTGTTCAAGAAGTCCTGTATGGGTGATTAACTTGAGAACATTCATCAAATCGGTGTCCTGATCTTAAGGGAAAAATGCAATTTTGAGCTAGAAGTGATTTCTGGGCTCTTGATTTTAGTGAATGAGATGAATTCATTTGAAAAAACTGGGGGAGGGGTCCAAGGGCTTTGCTCTTTCCCTCGCTATTAAGCCTAATAAAAGAAGCATGTTTTCCTCACTTGTCTTAACAAACGCATACTTTTCCATGCCAGAAATTACATTCAAAAATTAAAATAAAAATAACAAAACAAAATTGTAGTGGTCCCTGTGGCTTCAGGCCCACATACTAACTCCACATGATTATTTTGCCTGTTATACTTGCATATGTTTCTGCAGAATTTTACAACATGCTTCAAAAGCATTTGAGGTTTGGGATTTCCACTTGTTACTGTTTATGGTTTCAGTGTTCACATACCATTGATTTCTCCTTTCCCTCTCCAAACCTAAATGTCAATTGTAATCTAAATTAATTTGCACTTGGAGTAGGCAAGCTGGTGATGTCAGTTCATGTGGAGAAAACCCCAGGCCAAGCAGAGGATGTTAACTCCAGGTCTGCATCCTCAGATTTCTGGCTTCTGTTTTCAGTTACCCAAAAGCCAATTAGACACTTGTATTAATCACTTGGCAGATGGATTTTAAAGATCCATACATTGATCTTTGTTTAAAAATTTTGATATTTATATTTAATACAGAAAGAAAATTATGGTGAATTCCTCATAGTAAGCATGCATGAAAATCAATTTAGTTGAGTGAACATATATAGCTTCATTTTAAATGACACAGATTAAAAGTGACAGAAACTCATTGGGTGCCCAAGTCCCATGCTTTGGTTATCTGGTATCACAAACACATTTTGGAGGGCCTAAATTTGGCAGGTAGTACAAATTATGAAGGAAAAAAAACTGAAAATAAATGTCTCTGTAAATCAGATGTGTGTGCTCTAATGCACATCATAAAATGATAGTTTCTACGGAAACCAAGAGAGGAACAGAAGATGGAGGAAAGGAGATTGGGTTTAGCATCCTTTTACCAGCAACCAATAGTGGAAGAATTGGTGATGTCCTCCCAGGCCATGAAGAGAGCAGTGGGACATGCAAAATGTTCATGCACAGAAGTGTGAGGTGTCTAAATAAGGGAAAATCGAATGCCAGAGACAGATCAGAGTCGGGTGCAAAGCAGTCAAGTAACCATGGCAGGTCTACTTAGGTATTTCTGGAGACTTTCAAGTGCTGACCTTGGTATAGAATGTTTCTGTGTATTTCTTGGACACACAGAAACCGAAAAGTTTAAAATATTCTGGAGAGTACCTAGGCCTTAATTACTTTTTCAGTAGGATATCATTCTACAACATAAGCATGGAGCAAATGGAAGACCCTTGGAAAGCAATGTAGGAAAGAGAAGAGGGGACAACTGTGGTAGTAAGGGAGTGAGGGCCAGGAATGAGGCTGTGGAACAGAGTTTCACATCCTAACTACACATCTGAAGCCACAATGCAGGGCCTCAACATTTGAAACTCTTTTGGACACGTGTTGCATCTGACGTGGTGACATTGCTGCTTCTGTAGCACAGACCTACAGGTGAGACAGAAAAGGGAAAGCATCCCACTGCTTTCTGAAATTCGTTTTTTACTCATGGTTATAGAAATAGGCCATCTTCCTTAGTAATTAACTGTTTCATTTTAGAAGGACTAGCAACAGGTTCAAAACTAGGTATCTCTAAGGAAACTCCAGAAGTTCTTATAACGGGATAAACCAGGAAGCAGATAAGAAAATGTCCTTTATTCTAAATATATATTACTGATTATGTTCCTTGTGTTTTCAAGCAAAACCAGGCTTTCACTCATACCAAAAAAAGAAGTGAAGGGTTCTGAGGATCACTCACGCAGGCAAACATGGTGGTGAAGCCATCCTTCAGATTCACATGTAAACAGAGCAGGTAAGATGCTGTCATTTTCTTTGTTTATTATTTTTAACAGAATGAGCATTGTTAGATTTGAATAGAATCTGTAGAAATTGTATTCACATTTGAATACAATTTGAAGACCAACAGGTAACAAAGGAAGCACCATGCCCCACCATACCACTATTGATGGCCCTTAAAGCCTCTGAACCACAGGGAAGTCGGATCATTAGAAACTGATTTAAAAAGAAGCATCTTACCAGCCTAATGATGTCATATAAAGAGAACCACACTATTTAATCCTCGTTATTTTTAACATGTGTTTATTATTGTGTATGTGAGTGTGTGCATGTGTGTACAACATATGCCATAGTGTTCATGTGGAAGTCAGAAGACAATTCTGTAAGCTAGTTCTTTCCATATACCATGTGGTGATCAGGATCCAAATTTAAAATTTGACTAAAAGTTCTTTTACACCCTGAGGCATCTCACTGGTCCTTAGTTCCTATTATTTTTAAATAAGTCTATATATCTTAATGAATTTCCTCAGACTAATTTACATACCATGAAAGTTGTGAAAATAAAAATGATTTTCAACTACAGAGCCATATAAAATGAAGAAGTTTTCATGTAACTAGTTATAAGGTAATTTTCTTTAAGTACTGCCAGGTCTGCGTTGTGGCTGGCTACATGCTGAGTTGTGAGTTACAGAAACATCAGTCCAGATGTGAATTATCTTTCATTCATTTGATTTTTCTTAAAATGTACAGTGCCAGTCCAGATTTAATTTGTTTGTTTAAAAGTTTGTATAATTTTTGAAGTATTTCTCCAATGCTTTTTTATGACAATTTTTGACTATTTCCAGAATTATCAAATCAGATCTAACATGTTTCTTTTCCTAACATATTTATTTTGAGATCAATTTCCATAGTTATATACAAATTTGATCTATACACTCTAATTTCAACAAAGTACTTCCTTACAGGAACACATTTTATTTATACATTTTATTCTCTTTATTCCATTCTTTCATTTTATTTTATACTTTTTTAGTGTGGTAGATTCAAAGTTGTGCAATTTGCAATGCATCTATTTTCCTCTTATGTGTTTTTGTATTTTGCTATGGTGAGTCGTTCCCTGAGAGCAGAAGTGTGAGTGAGCCCTGAAGTCTACATAGGCAGAAGGGTCTTTGGCTTTCCATAGCGTGCTGTGGGATGTCTTTTTGTATGCTGTGAATATGTGCAGCTCCCATTGGATAATAAATAAAGCTGTTTATGTCTATGGCAAGAAAGCTTACAGCCAGGTGGGAAATCAGAGCAGAGACACAGAGACAAGGGCAGAGTTGGGAGTGCCGCCAGCTGCTGCCCAAGGAGCAACAAGACACCAGCAGACTGGTAATACTACAGCCACGTGGCAACATATAGATTTATAGAAATGGGTTAATTTAAGACAAAAGAGTTAGCTAGAAAGAAGCCAAAGCCATAGGCCATACAGTTTGTAATTAATACAAGCCTCTGAGTAATTATTTTTATAAGCGGCTGTGAGATCATGGGTGGGAGAGTTTAGTCTGGACTGCTGGACAAGACAGGACTAGAGAAAATTCCAGCTACACATAGTGTCACAGTTCATCAAATAACAAATTCAAAAGATACAACAGTGTCTTGGCTATAATTATTGGATACATTTGATTATACTAGGTGACTGTCACCTTAGCCAGGTGACATGCTTTTTTGTCTCCCTCCATTCCTTTTTTGACTTCCTCTTTCCCTCCATTGGTCTCTCTCATTCCTTTCCTCTTCTTCTTCTTCTTCTTCTTCTTCTTCTTCTTCTTCTTCTTCTTCTTCTTCTTCTTCTTCTTCTTCCCCTCCTCCTCCTCCTCCTCCTCCTCCTCCTCCTCCTCCTCCTTCTTCTCTTCCTCCTCTTCCTCCTTCTCCACCTCCTTCTCCTCCTCCTCCTTCTCCTCCTCCTCCTTCTCTCTCTCCCTGAAAATTCAAAAATTCAGTCCAAGGTCTTGTACATGCTAGACAAGTGTTCTACAACTTTGCTATATCCTTGACCCTTGGTTTATATTTCCTTTGAGATAAGTCTTGATAAGCCTATACTATTCTTGAGCTCACTTTAGTAAATACACATTAGAAACATACAATCCTACTAATTCCACCTTCTGAGTAGCAGGGACTACAGACCTTCTGCACTACGTCTTGCTCTACGCTGTCATAATTATTCATATTTAGGATGTCCAGATGAGATATTACAATCCTCACAATAGAATAAAAGCTACGGAGTAGCTAAGGAAGGACTGAAGCAGTCAGAGGGTTTAAAGGAACCTTCCTGGATACCAAGAGAAACAGTTTGGAGCAATAGTTCTTACAAATGTAAAGAGTCACTTCACTTGAACAGTTAAGAGGCCAATCTAATCCAAGCATCTAACTGCTGATTCTCAGAGCTGATTGATACAAGACCCAGGGTTCTGGCAGATCTGAGTTATGAGACAATGTATAGTAGGAATACAGAGCTGAGCTAAAGTCCTGGAGATCCATTTAGGTGCAGTTAGACTGTCAAAACCATGATCTAGTCACTAAATGGCCAGTGGGTGTGGCTGTGCCCATGTTAGTTGCCCTCTTTTATATGATTCAGGTAAGAGGGTAGTGTTGTTTGTGGATACAATGTGCTTAAGTTCAGAGGCTTTTCTATGATATGGATTTGATGTACCCATGCATCCATGTGATATTTATCTAACTTGATTAAGTTTAAAGATCGTAATTTTTTATGTATAATTTATCAGCCTGTCTCACAGTTTGTGGTAAACAGATGGATATATGGTAGCTGTTTACTTGTATAAATAGGATTCAGAGTCATTCTGCTTCAGCATTCACACTCAAAATGAATACACCATTGCAGTAAGAATAGAACCACTGAGGGCAGGACATAGCCTAGAAGATCTATGCTATGCTTCAGAGAATCTCAGAACAGGGCGCAGCTCAAGCTTAAAAATAAGTTTTGCATATCTCCTCCAGAAAAGGCAGTGAGGAGGGGTTCACATGGTAGTGGGAACTGGTGCTGTGTTCTCCCTCACCACTTTACACAGATGAAGAAAATAGTTTACTTAAAAATACCCAACTCATCAGGAACTTGGAGGATAATCGCAACCTTGCTAAAGACTGTCCTTCAAATTCCATGTTTGTACGTCTTCTCCCCAGAGAACAGAGAACTCAAAATAGTTGTTAACATTAAAATAAGTTTAAAATTAGCATACAAAAAATATCTAAAGTGTTGACAGTGACATAACCAAAGTATAAATAGCTTACTTTGGATGTGTACTTCAACACTAAATCCTCAGGACATCCTCCCTTTTTAAATAAATTTGAGCATTCCTAAGAAGTTATATACTCAACAAAATACAGACACATTGAGGGAAAGGCCTTCAACAGGGAATCAGGCTTGTATCTAAGCCCAGGCATAGTAACATAAATGGCACTGCACAGGCTTGTAAATTGAGCTACAAAGATCCCACCTACAAGAAAATAAGAAACTGAGTTTCTAGAATACAAGAATTCCAGGAAGGTTTGATTAAATAGCAACCTTGTGTGCAAGGAACAAGAGCAGGTTGGTCAGCTCTCAACTGGAATCTGCGTCCTAACCAAGTTCAGGGTATGTAGAGAACACTATCATGGCATGTGGGATAGTTCACTTATTGATCTCAGTGCAAGTGTATTAGCCATGTTTAGTTCTCTGCTTTCCACTGTCTTCTCTTAACTGACCTTGCTTTCATGGTGACTGCTCACCTTGAAGCTAATGCTTCTAAGGCTTTCCTCAGTACAACTCCTTCCTCAGCTTAGTTCTTACCCAGAGAAATTTCTGACTTCGAATTTCCACTGTAAACACAGCTTCACATATGAACAAGCCAAGTTCTGGAGTGCAGCTTCTTCAATGTGGACAAGGAAACCTTTATCGTGGTACTCATGAAATCTACAGATCTAAATAAATGGCCTTCACTTTCACTTCTCAGTCTACATAAAATCATCTTCAGAAATTTTCCTTGAATGTTTCCTTGAAATGTGTTTTTCAATAATTTTATTTTTTTAATAAATTTTATTGTAGAAAATGTATGAATAAAATATCACATGTGGATATAGTTACTAAAACTTTATAGAAGTTCATTGAGATGTATAGACTTTGAGTCTGGAAATGTATCTTCATAACCATGTTTTCTTCATTCCAGCACTATGCAGTTTTTAGTGACTGGAATATATGAATATCTATATCTATCTGTCTATCTATCTATCTATCATCTATCTCTCTACCATTTATCTGTTGTTCTCTCTATGTTAATTCTATCTTAATATGTGCATATTTATATACTTTATCCCTACTTTTAAAAAATCTTACTTTTGTTTATTGTTGAACAGAAAGCAGAATACATTAATTCCCAGGACTATAAGCTCAGAGGAAAGATCCATGTTCTTTTCTACCATTCAAATGTTGTAGAATATTATTTCAAGGTGTGTTACTTTTGTTTATGCTCTGGAACGTTTGTTTAATGATGCAAAGATGTGTTGGATGACATAAAATTCACCTTCCGTCAGTAGGCTGAGTCAGCAACTAGCTGACAGGAAGTGGTAGGGAGGAGCCAGGTGGAAAGGGGTTTAGAAAGAGGGGCGAGGGGAAACAAGAGGGCTTTTTGGAGGACTTGAGCAAGGAGAGGAGGTGAGCTTTTTGCTCTTCAGCCTCTGAAGAGCAGAATTCCACCTTTGAATCTTGAGTTTTTTTAGAGGGACAGAGGTTTAGTTAAGTTCCTTCCTAGCTTTGAGAGAGTTGGAACTAGAGGGTACAGATTTCCTTCTGGCTATGGCCCTTGTGGCCTAACTGCTGCTGGTAGCAGCGGAATTGCAGTTGCTGATTCAGACAGCTGTGGCTTAAAAGGCAGCAACCATTTAAAAAAAAAGGACAACACTCAAACCCTGAAATGCTTTGAAAATTAGAGCAAGTTAGCTGAGATTTCAGCATTCAAAAGTGATCCTCATCTATATAGAAGGGGTGGTGATGGTGCCCTGGGATTCACCTGAGAGCTCATCTAAGTAGCAAACACACACTGAATCCTAACGCCTGTCTTGCTCAGAAATGATACGGTTGACATTTTTGTGAGTCTAAAATGATTGGCAAAGCAAAAAGCTCATAACCTCATAACGTAAGATCTCAATAGAATAGTGGCTGCAGAAAAATTAAAATTCAAGTTTACTTAAACTATATGAGGAGAATTTGTTAGCAAAAGAATTGCCAACCTATTCCTCTAGAATCCTAAAAGTCTATGATTGGTAAGAGCTATCCTAGACCCTCAGAACAGAATTTTGGAAAATAAATGAGCGTTGAGTTTTGAATTTAGTTACTTTTATGGTAAATGCACTTGCTCTCTCTTGAAAAACAGGAGAATCTTTGAACATGAAGTCATAGATCTGTAAGGAAAACAAAACAATTGCTTTCTTAGAACGTCAAAGAGATGCCTAAAAAAAGAAAATCTACAAGGGTCAGATTCATTCCTGCTCTAGAATTGGATAAATGAGAACATGCTGCATATTTGATTGTGATATACTTGTGAATTAGGTATGTGACACATATCTAATGTACTTTTGTTCTGACTCCTTACTTAACTGCTCATCTTCTTCCTTTTCAATAGACTAACTATTTATAATTCAGTTTCTATGCAAGGACAAAAATAATATTCAACACCAACAACATTTTTCATTTTCACTTAATTTATTCCTCAAGTTTAACTGAAAAAGTCCAATATGATATGAAGCTGAAATTGATAAACACTCAAAATTATCCAAAAGGCTTTGTGATAAGTAGAAATTTGAAAGTAGATAGGCAATAAAAGAGATAATTCTTCTAGAAAACACTTCATAAGTTATTTCTTCATTACATAAAGTATAAACTTAAAACTGACTCCGGAAAAAGGTATCATTATAATAGAAGGCAAGTCAAAACTTGACCCTGTATAAAAGCAGCTATAATCATGGAAGTCTAACAGAAAGTAATCAATGAAATATTAGTCAACTTCTTTTTCAAATCAATTGGAAAATACTCAAATTAAAACCTCAGTTCATATGGCAAATCAACACAGAATGCAGTTCAATTTAAGATTCAATTATTTTAAGTATATTGACAAACAAAATACATTTTTTCAACAACAGTGAAGAATAAAGAAAAAACAAGTAAGAAAAAGAGGAAAAGTAAGGCAATATGAGAATCTTTTCTGTAGTAATATCACCATAGAAATGCAGATAGAGTTTGAAGAGAGTATTCATGAAGTAGTCATGGAAACAAGTTTTTCTTTTAATTTTTATTTATAGAAAATAGATTTTCCATAGAATATGTTCTGATCATGGTTTCCCCTTTTCCAACTCCCCCCAAATTCCTTCCCACTTCCAACCCACCCAAATCCATATGCTTTTATTCTCTCTCTCTCTCATTAGGATACAAACAGGCTTCTAAATAAAATGGTAATAATAATAAAATAAATTAGATAAAATTTTAAAAATTCCAACAAATCAGAATAGGACAAAACAATCATACAGAGGAAAAAGAGCCAAAGAAAAAGCTAAAGAAACATATATAGATGCAGAGACCGACATATGTGATCACAAAGAAATCCCATAAAAATAAAAAATGGAAAACCATAATACATATGCAAAGGTCCTGTAAGTTAGAAATGAAACAAAAATTCTTGAAAAAAGCATTATAAGACAATGAGCCTGTAAAAATGCCATTGAATTTGTTTTGTATTGGCCATCTACTGCTGGGCATGGAGCCTGGCCTTAAAAGTGGTTTGTATACCAGTGAAACTGTTTTGTAAAAATCTAATTTATCATTTACAATCAATTATCAATTGGAGATAGTTTCTGGGTTAAGCATGTGGGCTATTTCCACTTCCCCTTTCAGCACGGGGACCCCATCAGGCCCATGTGCATGCTACCACATTCTCTGTGAGTTTACATGTGCATCCATCTTGCTGTGTTTAGAAAGCCTGGTTATCTTAGTGTTTTCTATCCCCTCTGACTCTTACAATCTTTCATTCTCCCCTGCTGAAGAGTTCTTTGAGCCCTGAATGGAGAAAACAGGTGAGGATATTCCATTTCGACTAAGTGTTCTAAGGTTTCTCACCCTCTGCACATTGTCCAACTGTGGGTCCCTGTATTCTTCCCATTTACTATATGAGGAAGCTTCCATCATGATGGCTGAGTAAGACACTGATCTGAGTACAGCAAAATGTCATTAGCAGTATTTTATGGCTATATTTCCTTGGCAGGATAGTAGTGTTTGGTAATGAAAGATGTCCACTTGGGGCTCTGTCTCTCCGTTATTTGGCGAATCCATTAGATCGCCTTCATATATGAATGTATTTTAGGAAGCTTCTCTTGTATTAGGTTTCCATACAACCCCTCAAATGGCACTTAATTTTGCTAACTCCTTCCCTTACCCCTAACTTCCCTCCCCATCGCTGTTTGATCCCCCTGTTCAAGTTCCCCCTTCCATTTAGCTATCTATTCTACTTTTCCTTCCATGGGTGACCCAATCCTCCCCTCCAGTCCCTTACTCTATACCTAACCTCTCTGGTTATTGTTTTATAGCCTGCTTATCAGAGAATTAACAGCTAATATCTACATATAAATGAATACATATCATATTTGTATTTTGGGGTCTGGATTACCTCATTCAAGATGACTTTTTTTCTAGCTCCATCCACTTATCTGTGAATTTTACGATTTAATTTTTTAACAGACAAGTAATAATCCATTGTATAAATGTGCCACAATTTTGTATCCATTAGTCCATTGATAGACATATATATGCATAATTAAAGATAAAATAAAACAATACAAATAAACCATCAAAATTTGGTCATCAGTAAATTGATGAAATAACTTACAGACAACTGATAATTGAAAAATAATAGTGGACTTATAAACTAATATTTGACAGAAACATAAAGTATCTCTAGAGAAAGTAAGAACAAGACTGTGCAATTCAGTGCCAGCAATGTCTAAGACAACTGATGTTCTACTAGCTGTTGTATCCACATCATCTGATTCACTGTGTTACCCCTCACTGTGAGGTGTCCTGTAACATTCAGACATCCTCAGATCGTGGCCTTCTAAATCAACATTTGCACTGTAATATTTTCAATCTGGGATCAATACTTGGAAAGGTAGTGCAAAATTCAAAGGGAGGGGAGATGTGCTGCTAAATTCTCTCTGAATGACTAAAATATAATAAAAAAAAATATGCTATCTTGTCATTTAGTCCATGTTCTGACCATACCAGATGCTAAAGTCAAGATTTATTAACATTTTTACTAAGTACACACCTTATCAATGTCTTGTGTTACTCACCAAATTATGATGGCTTTTAAAAATACCATTAGAATTGGTGATTGTCACTTTCATAAACATATGAAGATAAAAAACAGCTTGTACTTTGAGGACATCAGATAGGCTCTGAAAGGCAGTTCTAACCTACTCTTGTTCTTCCTGCAAAGACATTATTTTACTAAAATATTCATGAGATTTTACAAGCCAGAACTATCATTAAACTTACTGGAGTTAATACCTCCTGCTTTAGTTTTGTGTGTTCACATGTCAATTCTCATTGCCCAAGTTCCCCCAGACATCTCAGAAAGAAATATATTTCAGTATAGGGTAGCTTAAATGTGAAGTCTAAAAGGAAAAGTAAAATTCTACCTTAGGAGACAAAAATCAGCCAGATGAGGATAATAATATGGAGTCCATTAGATGCTTTGTGTTCTATGTCCTGTCCTTTTTATAATACAAAAGAAGGAGGAGAATCAGAATCAGAAGGAGAAACAGAAAGGAGGAGGAAGATGATGATGAAGAAGGAAACAAAGACAACAATGAAGAAGAAGAAGAAGAAGAAGAAGAAGAAGAAGAAGAAGAAGAAGAAGAAGAAGAAGAAGAAGAAGAAGAAGAAAATTCAGCCATATGAACAGTGAATGGATAGTAGGAAAGTGCTATCCTGTTCAATGAGTAGTTTTAAGTTAGAGAAAGAAATTGGATCGGAGTGTCACACTAATCTCCACCCATGAGGGACCTCACACATCCACACAGTGGAAAGTGTTAGTAACACCAGTTAGTAAAGTCACTCCTAGTGTGCACACACAGTATAGAGAACAGGCTTCTGTGGACTTGTGAGCTGACTCAAATGGTAAGAGAACAAACACGAAGCCCTGAGTTCAAATTCCCAGCTCCCACGTAAAAAGTGAAGTGTAGTCATGGTCTCTGGTGATGCCAATGCTGTGGCAGGCAGAGAGAGGAGGACTACTGGAGCTTGGTGGGCACCAGCCATATCCAAATGGAGTGAAAGATATTGTTTCAAGGAAATAAGTAGTGCAAGACACCTGACCACATCCTTTGCCCTATGGGTGTGTTCTTCCACACCTGTACTAATTCACCACAACACACACAAGCACACATCTCCCTCTCTCTCTCTCTCTCTCTCTCTCTCTCTCTCTCTCTCTCTCTCTCTCTCTCTCTCTCACACACACACACACACACACACACACACACACACACACACACAGAGGCAGGTACTTTCCTCTACATCTATCTTCTTAGAGACGGTAAAGTCTCTGACAGCCAGGAGAAGCCGGTCATTCTGTAACTGCTGCAGACCTGACCTGACCCTTCAGAGACAATTATTCTCTCACTATCATCTCATCTTGCTTCACAATCTCCTGTAAACATCTCAGTTTTCTTACAGGATTTAACTAGTTTCACAACTGTCATAATTTTAGTTGGGGTTTTCCTCATGAGGAGAAATGTCTACATCATGTCCGAACTGGTTTTCTTAATGTTAGAAAGAAAGAAAGAAAGAAAGAAAGAAAGAGAGAGAGAGAGAGAGAGAGAGAGAGAGAGAGAGAGAGAGAGAAAGAAAGAAAGAAAGAAAGAAAGAAAGAAAGAAAGAAAGAAAGAAAGAAAGAAAGAAGCAATAACCAAAGATATTCACCCTATTGCTCTTCCTGGGAACCTCAATAAAGCAATTCTTCAAAAAATCATTACACAATGATGTGTTTGAACCCAGTTGTGGAGAAGATTGGCACCATCTCTAAATGTCACCATTAGCGAAATGCTGCAAGTACCACAGGATGCCAATAGTTACACTGAGACTCCAAACCAGAGTTAATGGATAGGTACCCAAGCACCTCCTCACGTTAGTGAAATCCTCAGATCTCCACACTCCTGAAGGGACACATAACTTGAACTATTCCACTCAGTTTTACTGCATAGCATAGAACCTTGTGCCATGGGAAAGGATTTTTATGGCTTTGCTTATGTTTTACAAACAAGTTTGTTTCCAGTTTCACGCCTATATTTCACTCATGTAAGTTTTTTGGCTTGAAAGAGTCCAGTGACTTTTTTCTTCTTCAGGAAAATGTCAGTTGTTTTTTTTGTTTGTTTGTTTTTGGTTTTTGTTTTTTTTTTCAGAAGCCTCTGTTATGTCAAGAATATGTTGCTAAAATAATGTGTCTTTACTGCAAAAGAAAAGAAAAAACAAAGTTCATTGTAGTTTACATTATAATTGTGTTGCCCTTGACGATGATGTTTCAGCTTATATTTTTTTATCACAACCATATAAATTTTGTAAGTCTGTACTTTAAGAATCATCTGATAGTTTAAAATATTTTAGGCTTTTCTTACCTAATTTGATTAAAATATGTCTGTACTTTCTTTTAGAAATCTATTTTCAAAATTTATTCCAATTTCAAACATGGACTTGCATTGTATCCTCAATTCAGACTCAAAGACATCGGTTCATTTAGTAGGTCTGTTGAAGGCAATGGCTAAACTCACACTTGAAGGAAGTTGTAGTGTATCATAAACAATTCAATTTAGATCATAGGCATGAGCTTGGGGGAACTCATGAATCAACCCACTTCCCACTGAAAGCTCCTGCCTAAGACCTGGGATTTATAAGGGTGGTTATAACACTTCAGTTACTAATCAGACCCCTGAATGCTTTGTTTTCCTCACATGAACATTCCTGAATCTCTTTCTGGTCCTACCCCCACAAAATGATTTATTTTCTAATTGCTTCAGCCTATGGGCACATTACATACTTTAAAACAACACATTAATCTGCTACTTTTCACTCAGACAACAGACAAAGCTATCCCTCTTGATAACTGCCTCTGGTGATTACAGAGAAAGCATTCTGGACTTAGACTTTGTTGAAGAAGTGGCAGGGAATGACACATCTCTCACACAGGTCTCCAAACTTTGGCTGTGGCAGACTGCCAGGCAAGGGCAAAAGCCACAGTCTCAAGCTTTCCTTGAGAACCATACAAGTCTCCAGTCTACACATAGCAAGTATTCCAGAAAGTAAGTAGGGGACAAATCACAAGCATGCATGATGGGGCCTGCTTAATGGAGACAGCAGTGTGTGAATTCTCTCTCCTTTCCCTCCCACTTCCTGGACTAGCTTCAGTGTGCTAAGTCTTCCCACTTGGAACTCCCACATTTCTTTGGGTTTAACAACAAAATTAGCATCAAGCAATAAAGAGTGCATTTTCCAATATTCACATTTTGATTTGGAAAATAACAGAATTTCATTCATCACCAAGGATGGATGAGTTGAGATGAGTTGAGCCCTTCAGGAGGCAACTTCCCTCAAAGCTCATATTTTTCTATTTTAAATTGTTTTGATGCATTTTCATCAGTATTTTCCTTAATTGCTCAGATTATAAAATATGTGCTAAAGGTGACACATATGCTTATTACACAGAGACAGACACTTGGTTACAAGACGTGAGACGTTTAAAGGAAATAGTGAGTTTATTTTCATCTGTGAATGCATAATTCTTGACTACCGCCTAGGTAGTGAGTAAAAGTAGCACATGTGTGTGCTTTATATATTGGTTTAATTCTATTGTCATATATCCTGCATTATTGTCAGAATGCTATAACGTCACTAACTGAATTTCCCCTTTATTTATTTTTCCTGCTTGAAGTGAAACATTGCAAGAAGCAGCTGAAATTCAACATTCCTTTCCACTGTTGTTCCTGTTCTACCTCTAGATAGACGTGAGCACTGTTTCAAAGGGGTTGGCTCTGGGGATGACCTGAGTGTTTAAAGATTTTTATGTTTTTCCATATGTATGTATGTGTGAATGTTTACATTTGTGCACATATGTATACAGATATATTAACAATAAGTTCTAAATATCTCATGTGATAAAAATTAGGCTGTGTTCTGTTTTTCATGCAATAGTATATTTTTGAAGTTGAGCTTTAACTTGATCATTTTGGTTCCTACATAGTCACTGGATATTTACTGCTATATTCTTTATAGATAAAGCACTTTAAATAAACATCCAAATCTAAAACCCTAAGATATCAAGACTGGGTGCTCACTGAGAGCCTAGAACCTGACTTCCAAGGGAATTTCTAACCAGGGAAATCTATTATCCAATTAGTCTAACTGCTCATGTTAATTAGATAGATGATCTCACACATACCAATAACTCTGGGTGGCCTATGGGAAATGCTTAATAAGAACTAGACCTATAAATCATCTAAACTGTAATATTGGACCAATAGCATTTTACTTTACCACACATAGATTAATTTTTCATTAAGCATGAACTTTGGGACATTTCCTAGTTGTACAATGTCGCCAAAATTTTGCTTTGATACTTCAGTCTTTCATGTACAATAATCAATTTTTCTATAATCTATTTTTATACCATTTATTTTCCTCTAGTGAACTTCTGGGTTCTGGTTTCTGGAATTTCACTTTGCTGTGAGAGGTGGAGGAATCATACAAAGCTAGTATATTTTTAAAAGCCCAAACTCAGCAAGGGGTGTGTAAAGAGTAAAAACAGAGTTCAAACAAAATTTTCATGGAAATGGGTTCCCATGAATTAATATGCAAACATGTGAACATGTAGAGGTTCCCACATCTGCACAACAACATAATAACTGGATTATTAGCAAGTTTGCTAGTTCTGGGGAGGCCAATGATATCCTTCAGTGGTAGAAATCTTGCTATCCCCAGATAAAACAAACAGAAAAGCTTGTACACATACTATTGTGTGTATGTTTTAAGCAATCTGCTTTCTATTCATTGGGATAATTGAAAAAGCACCCTCAGTATAAATTAGCATATTCATTATTTGTTTCTAAAACTATGGCCTTTCAAGCTTTATATATACACTCCATAGTATGTAAGATGATAAAGTACCTGCATCCTAAAAAACTTCCAAAGCTAGCTTCAAATTTTGCCTGATTTGCTATTTGCCATGTTAATTGTTCCATCAAAGGATTTCACCAAGCTGCTGAATGTCTCCAACTGCTCTCCATAAAAGGGCTTCATCTTCCACATGCTACTCAAACCAAAAACCACAAGCAGCTTTGGCACTGATGCCACTTTGGTACTCCACCAGCTGTGTCCTCCTCCTTCAGCATTCTGTATCTATTCATCTCCTTTCCTTCCACTGTTTGGAAAGATGGATCTCTTCCTCACTCATCTCTTTTCTTCCATCATTCCTAACCTTCCAGTCCCTTTAATTTCTCCACTTCACCATGGGTTTTAAAATACCAAATTGCTTGAGTCTTCCCAGGACACCTTCCATCGGCTTTTCATTGAAATTTGGATGAGAATGTAAGATCCTTTCATGATCCAAGTAATTTGATTCCTGCTCACATCAATAGCATTTTCTCCCAGTTACTCCCTTGTCCTCACCAAATGCTGGCAACATTGTTGCTGCTGGTTTAGTATACTTGATAACATGACCTTCCTCCAGACAAGTAGTTTTCAACCTTTGGGTCACTACCCCCTTTGGGGTTCAAATATCAGATACTTATATTACAACTCATAACAGTAGCAAAATTACAGTTATGACTTAGAAACAAAATAAATTTGTGGTTGGGATTGTATTAAAGGGTCTCAGCATTAGAAGGATGAGAATCACTGCTCTAGACCATTTTATTTTACCTCACTCTTATTATTTGTATTTATTTTTTCTTTAAGCCTCAGGAAGACTCTTCTAACTCAATGTTTCCTTGACTCCTCTGGCTGTGTTCTTCCTTATTGTCACTATTTTTTTTCTTTTTTTTTCTATTTAAGAAATTTTTCTTATTCATTTTACATACCCACCACAGATCCCTCTGTCATCCTCTTCCCACTGCCCCCAGCATCCCCCTCAGCTGACCCCAGCATCTCCTCAACTGACCCATCCCCTATTTGATCACAGGTGACTTGTTTTTTCTTCCCCTCAAAGACTTTTCCTTCATCTTCCTTAATTTTATGCATTTATTCCCTTTATCTGGTGAAAGTATTACAATAGCTTAGGATTGGTGCCATCTTTCTAAAATGAAGGCTTCCTCATTGTGTGAGCACATGCTCACACAATGATTGGAGATCTTTCCAAAGCCCAGATTAAGTCACTCATCTATAAGATGAGAACTCTCAGTAAGAAGGATATCTTTTACCTGGATACAACAATGACAACATACTGATGTGTCCATGTGACTCTTCATAGATAAGATCTCACAGCCCCACTGCTCCTAACCCATTTGACAGTTTACCACACCTGGGAGGATCTGGTTCAGATCTTCAGATCATCTTAAAGGCCTTACATTTTCCTTGGGAATCCTTACTCATCTCCCCATATCTCTTACACTGCTCTTGCCACACTGACCCCTATAGCCCCTGCCACTGTCAGTTCATTGAACATGGGATTCATATCCCCCAGTCTTAAGACTGCTGCAATTACCATGTTCTACTGTGCTATGACATCTGCCTCTGTGTTGCCTTCATCATGTCCGATCAAAGGTCACCTTCACAGTTTTACCTTAGTGGATGGCCTCCTCCTTAACTTTAATCTTTTGAATAGCTAGACCCTTTTTATCTGCCTCTCCTCCTTTACTGAAGATATCATCACTAGGACTTGTGTTGTGGGTCAGTGTGTAAGGTTGCTTGCTGCCATACCAGATGAGCTGAGTTTGATCCCTAGGACTCATATGGTGGAAGGGGAAAAGTAACTCATGTAAGTCACTCTGTGATTTCCATATGTATGCCGTGGTGCATGCCTGTCCCCACATACACACATACACACATACACACATACACACACACACACACACACACACACACATTCACACATTAAGTAAATACATGTTTAAAAAAATAAAAGAGGTATAACAACTCTCAATATCACCAATACTTGTAAAAATGTCACAAGATTTTTTTTTAAAAAAAAAAGCTTTCTTCCTTTCCCCATAGTAACACCAGCTCCAGAGCTCCAGGAGTACAGAGCCATGTTGATGGCGTTTGAACTATCAGGGCATATGGAGCAGCATGCTCACTATTCAGTGGGCCAGTAATTATACTGATTAATTTCATATGGATAGCACTGAGGCTCAGCAGCTCACAGAGTTATCCATCTTTTCATTTCTTTTAATATATGGCTTAGAACAGAAGGAAAAAGAAAACAGAGCTCACCTTGGGTGTTTCCCCCCATAACATACCACAAAGAGACTACAGGCAAGAGGGAACAGCAGGAGTCCCAGATTCTCACTGTTATGGATATTGGGCAAGGACCTCTATCTGAGAATCTTTCAGTGTCCCTCACTTTGGATTAAGTGTCAGTGCAGGGGTGGTAGACATGTCAATAGACTTCTCTTTTTTCAGATGTGAATAGACCTGTGGATTATGTCATAGTGCTCCACATATGACTGGCCCAGGGTGTCTCCACAAAGGAGGGAGTGAGAGGAAGACATCCATTTAAAGTAATGTAAGTAAAATTTTTTTAAAAAGTAGGGATTGGCGTTATAGATCACAGAACATGACATACACTTGGGCTGCTAATTGTAACATGTGAGTAGTGGGAGGCTACCACACCAATCACTGTAGGTACCAGCTTTCTGTATTTTTCCTTTGTTCTTGGACTTCATCTCTCTTTCTGTTGCTTAACAGTGGTTGTCCCATTATCTCAAGTTTTTCCCCCCCTATGGGAGACGTGCATCTATCTTATGGAAGTCGTTAGTTCCCTGGACTTCCAAGTTCGATGTCTATCACTGGCTGACTAGTGAACAAACATTTTTTCTGTCTTTTGATGAACCAGAGACTTGAATCCATTCTACTGTTTGGACAGATGTTCATACTTGTCTTACTTAGAGGTAGAGGTAATAATTTTTTAGTACTTGGTATAGCTGTTCCAGGGCATGGGAACAGGACATACACGTAATAATCATTACCCATTGCTATATCCTGCCCCCCTTGTTTTTCTGTGATTACTGTCTGCCAGACTCACCCACGCACCATGGAAATATATACAGAGGATACCAGTGGCACATCTCTGACTTTCTGGAAATTTTGTACCTGTGGAAGAAAACAAAGAAACACATGAAACTCTTGACATAGGATCTAAATCTTAGGGACTGAATTGAAGGAACTTTAATTACAACCACTATCTTTCAGTATTAGACTACAGACAAGGAGGGGGTAGATGTATGTGTCTCAATCCTGAAGAGAAGGCCTGTGGGAATTTAGGAGACAGAGACAAAGCCTGACCTCAGAGGGTGCTGGAAAGTTGGGTTTTGAAAGAGGTCAGTCCTGCTTTGACAAAGAGTAAAAGAATGGAGCTTCTTGTCAGATTATCTCTCAAATCTATGCTCTCCTTTGCTCCAGCACCAGTTATTTCATACTTAGATTTCTAATTACCTTTGTAAATGGTTGAGACTTTGGGTAGAGACTTCACAGACCAATGCATGCAATTAACCACGTGTTTGTCTTAGAATGCTTGGAGTGGTGAACAGACTGAGTTCTTCTCTAAGTCAAAGGAGAGGAAGGTGGTATGGTGAGTATACCAGTGTCTTGAAGAAACCCTTTTCCATATGGATCAGTCATATCCTTTTCACAATGATACTCTGAGACAATAGATCTGATTTGCAAGTCAATGGTCAAATTATCTGTTTTATCTGTAAATCAGTGATCAACAATGGAAGATTTGTAGCAGAAAAAAAAGTGACGCCTTTAGGTGATGAAATACAATGTGTTACAACCTCCATTCTTGCACAACCCCCATTCTTCTCTCCCTCTCTCTCTCTCTCTCTCTCTCTCTCTCTCTCTCTCTCTCTCTCTCTCTCCCCCCTCTCTCTGTTTCCCTTCTGACCTTGGTTCCAGAGAGTACAGGATGAACCCTTTTCTCTCAGGTCAAAGTGACCTCCAGTGCTCTGTGTGATGCACAGTCATCCACTTCTGGTTTCCCATTTTGTCACTTCTGAGCTTCCTCCCATGGTGTTCTTCAAAGACCTCATTTTACTATCCCTTCTGCTCATACTCCAGTCTCCTTCTGATTCACAGTTTTCTTGCCATCAGAATTTTTGTCTATGAATGGGATTAGCAGTGCAACTGGAGAGATAAATTTTGTGCTGTATTCTATTTTTATTAATATTACTTCATATATTTTATACATTTTGTTCTATAGCACACTTGTAGAATGAATCCTATGGGTAAATGCCACATTTAATGACACTTAACACATTAATTTATACAATTAAGTAAAATGTAAGCACTCTAAGACAAACACGTGATTAATTTATGAGAAAAAATACCACATTTTAGACCAAAAAAAAAAAAAAGGAAAATTTTCACTCCCAATCTCTTTCAAATGCTAGCTTTAGTAGAGAATGCAAAAATATTTTTGCTCAATAGATGTATCAACTCACTGATTCTATATGAGAAGAAGCATTCACATGAGAGGCTCTGCCACACTTCCTTGGCTCTCAGCAACTAACTAGTTGATCTTTGGACTCAGAAATGGGAGTGAAAATTGTGCCAATTTCCTGGAGACTCCAGGCATTGTAGCAAATAGAGATCTTTTTTGTGGCCTCTAGCAAACAGTATGAACAGAAATTTTACAATATATTTAATTTCAGTTAAATCCAACAAAACGCTAAGCATTATATTGTACACACATTAATACCCCATTGACATTTTACTGTAGCAGCAAGTTTTCATCTTCTGTTTCTTCCTGTGTCCACTACTGGTCCCCTTTATTCTTTTCAGACTGTAAAGGAGCTTTCTACATATTGTTCTTGGGAGGAAAGGAAGGAAGAATTGTTGAGAATGACTACTCATATTGGTTCAGTTTTCATTTGTGCATGGGAGCAAGAATCTCAAATAGACAGCAGATCTCACTGCAAAAGCAATAAACAATGTTGAAAATGACAGCTAATATTTGTGTTGCAGATTGGTCAGTTTTTATTAAACTTATGTAGCTGCCCTTCTAGGTATGGAAATAGGTTATATTTTCTAATCTTCCTTGTGTCCCAGGCTATTCCCATCAAAGCCAGGCCAATAGTGTTGCCCTTATACCCTACTCTTGTTTCTGTCTTATGGAGCAGGCTGATCTCAAACTGTGTGGTAAATATGGAAGCTTTCTATTGCAAACTGCAGTGTTGTCCTCCGCAGAGACACTGCCTGCCCTTTTGATGCGGGGGGGGGGGGGGGGGGTGGTGGTGGTTACTACCTACTACATAGTATACAATATAAGAATGAGCAATACATTTCTATTTTTCTTAAGTCTAGGGTTGAAAGGGCTGCTTGCCATTGATTTCTACTATGTGATCTATATGAGGCACTGGATTTTACTTAAAAAAACAAACAAAAAAAACCTCAAGTTATGGCTTACTGTTTCAACTTTCAACTCCACTTTAGGAATGACTTGAGAATGAAATTATAGAGAAGTAGGTGATCTGGAACCTAGGAGGGCATTCATTAACTCTATATGACAGAGCCTAGAGACATAGCAAGTGACTTCAAGGCTTCATGTTTTGTACTGTCCCATAGTGACAGTGGTAGAAGGCTAGGGAGGAGTTTAGCTAGAAGTGCCCTTCTTGGGACAGAGTCTAAGTCTAGTGTCTCCAACCTGGTATCCTATATCTTTTGCACACAAAATGGAAAAGAATACATTTAGCCAAGAATTAACCTGTGGGACAGGTACTGAAAACGAATTACTTACATGGAGGGAGGTCTGGCATTCCTGAGAAGTCTGTATTGAGGAAGGAAGAGTATTATTTCAAATATGATGAACTGGGAAAATAGCCTCCTAAAGCAATGGTAGATTCCTGATTGGATAAGACTATTTAAAGTAAGTTTTCCAAGTGGGCACATACTGTCTCCTCTTACTCTACTCCTCCTTATTTTATTCATTCATTTGTTTGTTCTTTTCTTTCTTCTTTTCTTGGTACACCAAATAATTGCAATAATCTTATTATCACACTTTTCTGTTTCTATATCCTTTTGAGGTAATAGTGGACAGTCTATAGTTTACTCAGTAATAAAAATTCTTCCCACAGCCTGTCACAATTCCCAGTTAACACTTCCTGGTATACCTTTTGCCTGGTCACCTGCATGCCTTTCTTTCAATGTATAAATACTAAGTAGAGTGTTTTTTTTTCACTTGTTAAGACAGTAAAACCACAGGCTTGAGCACACTGACATGTAAATACAAGGTTATTAAATGAAGCCAATGTCTATGGAACAGAAATCTTGAACCAAGTCCTAAACTTGCTAAACGTGGGCTTTTGTAGATTGCTGGAGGGAAGAGCTGACATAATGTTGGGCTTCCCGTCAATGGCACCTTTATCTATAGTTAGCAAACTTTGGCAAGACTGAGTCAGAATTTGAAACACTTTTCAAAGTAAGCCAGAAGTCTTTGTAAAAGAAATAACTATCAACCAAATGTTCTCTACAATAATAATATCCTAATTTTTTACATTTAAAAACCCATAAAACTATATAGTTCTCATATGCATTTTCAGTAAATTTGTATCACTCTAGCAAAAAGATTAAATTATTATAGTGTTTTCAAAAGCCATAACTAAGTGAAATTCTAAATTACATTAGGGCCATTTTACTGGCTCAATAACTCTAAAACTGAGATCTAGAATTACAGAGATATGCATTACCGGGGATAAGATCACATTCAGACATGCATCTAATCTTTACACAGAGAAACTGAAGGAACCCATGCTACCTGTCAATATTAAAGAATGGTAGATTTTGGAAAAAAATGAATATGCATCCTTATAATTTGAAAATAAGGAGGAGAATAAAACAGCAGAAGACAGGTAGCTACCAAAGACAAGAAAGAGATGATGTTTTGTTGACTGGACATTAGTTTTAAAGGGCTAAACCCTAGAGCATGGGAATACTCAGAAGAGTAGTGGCCCCTGTTACACATAAAAGCAGGTGATTGTTGCATATTTTTTCCAATAGGAACAAACTGGCATTTTTTAGAAAGACTATTTGCCAGTTCTATGCTGATTCTTCATTATGAAGTTCTAAATGTATCAGCAGGTTGTCCCTGTGAGAACAAAGATGAGAAACATTATTGAAAAATCTATTACACATTCATCCTTGTTGACCTAGAGAGAGCTACAGAAAGAGTGGGTTCTCTTTACCCCACTCTCTAATCACACCAGGTTATTTGACAATAATACCAAGCAAGTATAATCATAATGCTTTCAGAATCAGACTGAAATGGAAACTCTATCTAATTCGTGGGTTAGGACATGTTATAAAGACTTGTCTGAAGAAAACAAACCTTCTGCCACTTGTTTACTGAACTTCTCCCTAATCGATGTCAACCATATCCAAACTTGATGATAAAATGGAAAAGAACAGTTCATCCACAGGTTGAGTCACGCTTATTCTCCTTACATGCCAGAAGCTGCTCAGTGGGAGTCAGTTAGGCTTTTGGGGAAATTATACCTACCGCCTACCTAAAGTTTTAATAATAAAATGTACTAATTTCATTTTAAAATATACACCCAATAGGTAAAATTTTGGTGGAATTTTCCATATGATCCCAAGGATCTTGTTAATATGATCCTTAGAATGGAGGAGCTCTGAATAATTAGAAAGGTCATACTTTCAGTGAGTCATTACCTCTCTTTATAGAACATCAGCTAAACAATCCAACAAAACAAGCTTATTTTTACCAAACCTGATAATACTTCCACAGACCCCAGTCACCTCTTGTACAAGTAACACCCCTAGAAACATGACTGTTCCATGTATAAAACCCCTGAGAGTTTTGTGTTTATTTATCTTTGTATTCTGTCTCTTTTGTAGTGACTCCCTACTAATTTTCTGAGTATGGGGAATTAAATACTCATAAGACTTGGAGGTCAATGTGTTTAAGCTAAAAATAGAGAAATAGTGAGTATACCCCTCATTGCAGACTTAAATATATTCAGAGTAACTTAGAAAATCATTATGAATGGAAGTATTAAAATTATATAATATATATACACACATATATAGAGACATATATATGTAAAAAAATAAAATAATGGGACAAAATCATGATATGCCTTATTTGTCTACAAGAGTTATTAATACAACTGATTTGTACATCCGGATTTTTTATATCAGTGTATATCACATTAATATTAACTGAGAAAATCATTCAACTATGGTTTAAGACTAATGTGTTCCTTAATTTCCCTCTTCTTTTTGAAATACACATTTTCTTGGTTGCATTCCCCATTCTTACGTATTTATTTTCAGTGTTATTTGATCTGTTCAGGGTATTTCTAGATCATAAAATAAATAGAAATCTAATGTACTCAGCAGGCAGGGAGCTCACAGGGGCATCGTACTTCTTCCCCTTCTTTGAGTAATTTTTAAGTTAGGAACCTGCTGGCCACAGAAGTGCTCGGGCTTCAGTTTCGCTGCCAGCATGCATGGAGTATTGACAGGAAAAAACAGGGAGGTCTCTTTTTAAATTGCTCCAGTTAGAAATTGGGAAACATCAAATAGGGTAAGAAACAGTGTCCAGGGGACAAAGGGAATGAGGCGGGGCCACTGTGTGTGGCTTCCTAAGTTTGTTTAGTTGTCAGTCTGGAGAGTGTCAGAAGTGTCCAAGCAACATTTGGCAGACTATGAAAACAATACAGCGCAGTAGGAAGATGTGCGATAAGTTTGATTTTATTTTTCCCTGAGAAATACCTTACTTTGTTTCCATTATCTAATAATGGAAATATTTATTTACTTCATAGAGGTAGGGTATGGACGGTTGGGTTTTCTTTGGAAGGTACGGTGTGGTTATTGCTCTAAAAGTCTCTTCACTGTTTCCCAAAGACAAACAAGAAGCAGGAGAAAATGAGTCGTTAATCCACAGACATCTGATATGCTTGCAGCTCTTCCTATGACTTCATGCAAAGCAGAAATGCCAGCAAATTAAAAGGAGAGCCATTTGAGAAACACAAACACATACATACTAAAGGGAATTTCCAATCTGCCAGCAGTTTGTCCTCCATAGCTCAAACATTTGGAAGCCAGAGTATATAATTTTAGGAAACTGCAGTGGTGAAATTTCACAAGAACTCAGGTTTCCCTTCTAAATTGGAATTTATAACCAAGAGAGAATTTAATAAAGGAAAACTTCATCAAAATGTAAACTTACGGGTAACCACTCCCCTTCCGTTGTGGGGCTGTAGCTCATGCTAACACAATGCTTTGTCAAAAGCTCATAGTGATAATTCAGATGTTCAGAGGACTTGTGTACTTGAACTGAGGGCATAAAAGAAATTGAAAGAGAAACTGTGAACTCCTTTCTGTGAGCTCCTTTGTGGAGGAATCAGCTGCTGTCTCACTTGTCTGGACCCATTCTCTTCCTTCTGCCTTGTTCTTTAGCTTCTGTAATAACACTAGATTTTCTTTCTATTATGAAAACAAAGTTCCCACCAATGTGCTAAAGCGACCTGTATGCCATAGACTGCAATATCATGATCAGAGGTCTGTGATTGTTTAGTTGAGCTCCCAGATCAGGTTTCGGGAGGCTAGAGAGTGGTCACCAGAGCTCTGTGTCTCCTTCTAAGTTTAGTCTTCCTATTGGAAGCTCCTTTTCTGGAGTCTAGAGCTGAGACCCTGTTTCCCTGTTAATACATCTAGGGACTAAGACAGGAAGCAGGTCCTTCTTGCTAAATCTGCTTTGGGGCCTGTACAATCAGCTTGAGAAAACACTGCTTTTCAGTAGCACCTCTGATCTGGCTTTGCTTACTCAAGGACTCTCTGTCTTAGAGGTGCCTCTGCAAAGCCCCTTCAGAGCAGCACCTAAGTTAGCATCAGATTTTATTACCCAGATGCTTAGGGATAGAGTTTTATATACAACAGAGAATTAGAACGTCTTCCAGGCAACACTAACCTTACCCCTTACATTGTCTTGTGATTTCCTCTGCCTACAATGTTGCTTTGGCCTCCTGTTTAAATAAAACCACATTTTCTCTATGCACACACACACACAGACACACAGACGCATGGACACACACACACACACACACACACACACACACACACACACACAATTTTGGTCTTGTTTTGCTACTACTTTAAGGTAAAATAACAGTGCTGGCACGTGAATAACTAAATAAATCTCTAACAGGTTGTCCTTGGTGCTTTTAGTGTACAAACAATACTGCATGGAAATACATTTGGATTCTTGCCTTTCTTGATCCTGTTTAATTCCTCTTTGCTTATTCTCCAAATTTCCATTCTCTCCATTCACAGGGCCTCTTGAAGTCCTGGTAGTCTAAAGTAACTTGGGTTTAGATACCATTCTCCCTCCTCTGCTTTTGTACTTGTGCGTTTTTTTGTGACATTACCCCAACAGTGGCTGCTACTTAATCAGCTACTTACTCGCTATAATCCAGACGAGCCAAAAGGGTGCACCAAAATATCTCATTTTCTCCCCTTCCTCCACTGCTTTGCTAATATTTCCTTTATGCTCTCCAAGGGTCCTGAGAGAGGTAATTTGAAGAGGCCACCATGACCACTCTCGGAACGAGCATGATGATGGGACACATTAAGCCTGACCTGTCATCTTCCCCTCCATTCTATTCCTGTACAGCCCCTGGCTATTTCTATTTGCTAAAATTGAGTTAGAATATGAGGAAGCATCCAGGTCCATCAAAGGACAACACTTAAATTATTCCATATATTAGAGTGCATTTTGTCTGGAAGGTAGGTCTGATTTTTTTTTTCTTTTGGCTCCAGCCTCACCCACTCTTTATCAGCTGTTTATTAATCATGGCTCTTCATGGAGGAACTTTTGTATTCATGGGTGAGGCAAATAAGATCGGTCATAAACTGCCTCACCTACACCCCCACTGAAACCAACACACTCTCACAGGCTCTTCATGCCCCCTCCTGGGGTGACTTCAGGAAAGGAAAACCCACGGAAGACTTCACATATTGACTCCAGACCAATTCAGACCACTGTGGATCAGGTTATAATCTGAACTGTAAGAGTGAAGAAAATCAAAATATGCATTTGCTGTTTTGAAAGCACTTTTCATTTCTGTTTTAGTTTATATTAACAAACATAAATAAAACAAAATTCAAAACTGTAAAAACTGGATTCTGGCATTTGTGCAAGTCTTGAGTTGGAAAAATGTTAGGCTACCAGAGATGAAATGGATTGAAAATAAAGCTGTGGGAGAGGCATGAGCTGTCTAGAGAGTCTCAGCTATGGAAAGGCTCCAGGACTTATACACCTCGGTCCCTTTGTCTGCCTTGTACTCAATTTTGACAGTTCAGAAAGGTTTGTAAACCAATAACTCCCAGAAGACTATCAAGATATTACCCTTTCTTTTGTTGACAATATCATTCCTACTCAAATTTTGCTATTTTCTCCTTAGTCCCTCAGCACTTTAAAAATAGCATAGGCTCACGACACTCCCAGCCACACACACCCAGCCACACACACCCAGAACACAGCCACACAGATACAGCCACACAGATATAGCCACACAGACACAGACCACAGACACACACACACACACACACACACACACACACACACACACACACACACACACACACACACACACACACACACACACACACACACACACACACACACACAGGCAAATCAACTTGAGTTCTACATACAGAAGGCATGAGTCCCAGGATGGCTTCAAATTGATGAGCTGCTCTGAAAAACAATTGGGTGAGAGCGCCCCCTGGTGGCAGAGGGAATTTCACCTTCACTTAGCCTAGCTTTACCTCAGGGCTCTGGCACTGAGTCCCAGATAAAAAAAAAGGTGCCAATGTTGCTCTTTTGCCATGTGATGAAACAAACAAACAAAAAAAAGCCATTGTTCTTCTCAGAGTGACTCACAGAGGATAATAAGCAAACAAGCAGGATACGTGTGGTGTGTCGCCAGGAGGGTGTCAACAGTCCCAGGTCTGGATGCCCTTCAGAAATGCTTTCTGAAGTCGTCTCCATGTGGATCTTCTAGAGACTTCAAAGCACAGGCTGCAGACCTATAGCTAATTCAGCTATAACGAAGGTTATTGGTCTTTCTGATAGTCTTTCATTCAACCAGTGCCAAGTGTAGCTTTCTCCAGTGTGAGCTTCTCTAATACAATTGCGAGAAAGAACAGGGATTCCTGCATGATGCGCCAAAGGTGGTTTTCAAATACTGTATTGTATGTATGAATGTGTCAGGGGTGCATGTTCCTTCGTGTGGATGTACGTGTGGAGGCCACAGGTTAGCCTGAGGTGTTGTTTCTCAAGGGCCATTTATCTTGTTTTGAAAGCCAGGGTCATTCACTGGCCTGGAGCCCACTAAAGAGTAGACTGCCTAGAGAGTCTGAGGAATCCACCTGTCTCCCAGCACCGGTGTCGTTAATACCAGCTACCACATATCTCCAGGTTTTCTCATACGTTTTGGGAATCGAACTCAGGTCCAGAGCACTTTTATGGACTGAATCTTCTACCCAGTCCTCAAACACTGAATTGAAAATCTGGGTTTAACCACTTGGAGGAACAGAATGTGTCCTAAACTTAAACACTTGCCACAGAAGAAGTAAATAATGCTTCAACAGCCATGCTGTAGCTGACTGTCTCTGTCACAATTGCAAAGAATGTGTCCACTTGCTTTCTCAATGTCCAAGTGAAGTAAAAGGGAAGCATGGCTGGTTTTACAGGGGAGTGAAAGGCAGGCCCTTCTCACATTTGTGCCTCAAGTGTGAGTGTTACTCTCTACTGCTGTCCAAACAGACACTGTTGAGGAGAGAGAGTCGAGAGCAAGGACATTGAGGTGAATTTCAATAGATACCAGCTGATGTTTGCACACAGAGCGCAGGACTTTGGGGTTTAGACCAAGGTTCTTCAGTGACTCAGTCATTAATGCAAACATTCTGGAACTTACAAAACAACTGAACAGTGGGAATCCCACTCTTCTGATTACAGTTCAGGTTGGGATGTCCCCTGGAATAGGATCTATTAAATACACAAGCTATTTCTTTGCAGTGCTGTTCTAGAATCTGAAAATTATAATATACAACACCAAAATGGGTATCTGCATAGTGTCATTTAAAGTGTGGGTTTAAGAACAGCCATTCTACCTCCTTTATGATCCACAGACATTTAACATTCCATACCCTGCTCCTTCTATTATTACAGCTCCATAATTGATTTAGATTCAAAAACAGAAATCAGGTAGATAGAAAAGAGAATGAAGGTCATGGTTGGGAGAGATCTGTTAGGAGGATTTGTTTGGAAAAGAAAATATTTATATTGTTTTTCTTGCAAAACATCTTCTGAAGCACTGTGGGCTGAGGTCTGAAATTTGAGGACATGGTCACAGTGCTACTGATTTCTCTAGGATGCTAGCTTGGTATGCTATTTGCAACTCAAATTGACAGGAACATTAATTTAAAATAAAAACTGCCAGCAATCATGACATCTAGTAATAGTTATGGGTGTTTTGTTTATAGAATGACCAATTAAATGTCACTGAAATGTGATGCAGTATGAATTGGGGTCACACATACACACACACACACCCACACACACACACACACACACACACACACACAAAGAGAGAGAGAGAGAGAGAGAGAGAGAGAGAGAGAGAGAGAGAGAGAGAGATGTTGGGTGTGAACAGGGACTCACACATGCCAGAATAGCTCTTCTCCTTTGAGCTCCCACCCAGTCCTGTATATTAACTCTCTCCATTCTAGTTGTTGCAGGACAGAGGCTTCCTTTGCTCAGAGAAAGGAATCGCTACCAACTTAGATTTGGAAAGCATGATTATGAAATTAAGGACTTAAGGATGACTTCATAAAATGACTATTTTAAACAAATTAAAGTGTTGTCAAGAAGAGAATTAGGAAAATGGATAGGGACTGTAACCTACCGTGTAAAAATGAAAATACCCAAGGAGGCCTCGCAGTTGCAATGAGCATTTAATGACAGGCAATTCTAACACATCTACTCATGACCCATACAGATATTGCATGTAGACAAGTTTGCAATTAACAGAGTATTGAGTTTCAAACTAAATTAAAAGATTTGGTTTTTTTTCTGTCTCTTAGTAATGTTGGAAAACAGTCTAGCTTCCATTTCTAAACTAGAAGAGATGCAAGAGATGATTAGAGTAAGAGATTTAAACCTGAAGTCATCAGTTTTCAAGGAGTCACATGCTTTGGGAACTGTAGAATAGAGATTTTCTAGGAATTGGGGTTAATGATTGGTTTGATTTACATTCATTTCAGACCCAAAGGAGTAAGAAACCATTGTAGATATCTTGATGAATCATGATTCTTTTCTAATCAGTATTTTAAAGTAGTAGCCATTCATTAATGACACACACACACACACACACACAGGGAGAGAGAGAGAGAGAGAGAGAGAGAGAGAGAGAGAGAGAGAGAGAGAGAGAGAGAGAGAGAGAGGCTCACAGGGTAGTCCAGAGTGACCTAGATTTTGCTAATATAGCCCAAGCCAGCCTCAAACTTACAGAATATACACTCTCATGGTCTCCCAAGTGTCAATTTATCCTTTTGTTAATCAAACAAGGCCATGCTTATCTCCCCCAAGCAGGTGCACACACTTTTGCATTACACTGATGGAGATTGATTTTTCTTTCCCTCTCCTTTACCTCCCTAGGGGCAGAGCCTCTTAATACGAGCCTTCCACTCTCTTGTGGAACTACAGCCCCATATGTGGCAGAACCTGGAACACTGTTCTGAGAGACTAGCAGAGGAAGCTGACCTTCAAGATATTCCTGTGCCATAAAGTAATTTATTTTTCCAAAGAAGTCACTGAGATGGAAGACATTCTGTGCAACACTTCAGTTTTATAGAGGAGAGAAAACCGATTATTCCCTTGCAAATCCTTTTTATCCACAATCGAAACATCAATAAAAATAGGAAGTTACAGCTGGGGACACAGCTGAATTGTAGAGTCCTTGCCTAGCATGTGCAAGGCAATCGGACTGATCTCTGCCATTGTGAAAAAATAGACAGATGTTTAAGAAGTAGCATAGCTGAGCCTCCTCATTGCAAAAATAAAAAAGCAAGAGTCTCAGAAAAGTCTGTACACAGGTTTGTGCAGGTATTGGAGATGAACAGGCTGGTATAGTGAGACACAGGGATGATAGGAACTGATTGTGATTTGTAACCAGGATACATTTCATTTTTTTTTTTTATGGAGTGTAATGGAGTTATCCAATGTCAACTTATTTTAAATTGCAAATACAATTCAATGAGTTTCACATCAATGTTTAACTTGAAAGTGGGTTCTGTTTCTTGCAATAATGTGGAAATATAGTCTCAGAAGTGCTCACCTTCCCACACAGACACCTCTGTAGAGTCTGCCTCCCTGTCTTCATACAATGACCTCACTGAAGTAATTGAAAAAAAATTGCAAAAGTTATCAAAATACCATGCATCAGAGAATTGTGATAGAAACAAATTTAGAGGCCTAAAAGAAAAATATAAATAAAAGCTCTGTGAAAGAATATTCTACAACTTTTGTAGTTAACAAAGTGAGTCATGGTTATTGTTTATCCATTGTATTAGCAAGTCCTATTCTCATTGGACCTGACTTTGCTTATGCTGCCAAAACTTTCTTGAGAATTGGTGTTCAAAACATTGACTTTTATTTCTTTCTTTCATTCCAACTACTTATGTTCAAATACATCTCAATTTATTTTCCAAAAATAAAATAATCCCCAAACACAAAATGACAAAACATGACAAGCAGTAACACTCCCCTTGCCTTCTCACCAGTATAGCCCAAGCCAAGTCCTTTTTCATTAAAACTTAGATTGTTGATTTGTTCTGTGTTTTTATTTATCAACTGATGGACATACACACATTGGGTCTCAAAACAAGACTGAAGCTCATAAATATGGAAAAGGATTTGTCAAGTGGAGAGGAGTGGAGAGGGGTGAGAGACAGGACAATCACAAAGCATTTGATATGTAGGAAAATGTTACAGAAAAAAATTAATGAAAAATAAAATTAAATAAATATCCTACTCTAGGTTTCAAGCTGTAAATATCTCATAGGCATTCTGTCTTTGATTTTTTTTTCATCCTTAGCTATTTGCTGTTTAGGCATCAGGGATTTGTATTATTCGCTGTAGTAAAAAAGTTCAACCTTTGGGACACAGTAGGGACAGATCACAAAGATTCTTTACTAAACATATCCCATTATTTCTACATTATTGGTTAAGTTACCAAAATTTTCACCTTCTCATCATGATGCATAAATCCCTTTCAGTTTCAGAGACTGGTTTAATCTTTTTTGTTGTTGTTGTTGTTGTTGTTGTTTTTTGAGACAGGGTTTCTCTGTGTAGCTTTGCGCCTTTCCTGGAACTCACTTTGGAGACCAGGCTGGCCTAGAACTCACAGAGATCCGCCTGCCTCTGCCTCCCCAGTGCTGGGATTAAAGGCGTGCGCCACCACCGCCCGGCTCTTTTTTTGTTTTTAAATGTCTGTTCTCCTGTCTTACCAGTCTGGCCTGAGTTTGCCGCTGCCGTTCTGTGTGTCCTCAGTCTCTGTTCTCCTGTATGTTTGTCAGGTGTGCACCTCAGTCAGCTTTGCTCAGTGTAGGATTGGTGCTTACACCCTTGTCAAGTCCTTCCCCTTCACAGATGGACAGTTCTCAGGCATCTCCGACCTGACCTCATGCACTCAGAGTCCTTTCTCTAACTGCTTGTCTCTTCCACCCCGACTGTCGGGGCTCTGTTCTTTCCTGACACAAGACTTGAGAAATTGTGCATGCCTTGTTTCTTCCCTCCAACTAAATGCAATCACTCGCCAGGGCGGCTTTTATTTTCACTCTCTGAATGTATATTTCCCAAGTAAGAGTTCCAGGACTCACTCTCTACTGCCTTGAATGCCCCACAACTGACATTCTTTGTGTAGATTGTGATTACAATTTTAATACTTGGAGGCAAACTCAGAAGATATAATGAAGAAGGAGGAAATGGAATTGCCTCCTTTGCCTTCAGGGGAATTTAGTACTGAATACCCAAGGTGTCTACCTCTCAGGTAGTGTACACTGCTTTCTGAAAATTAGACAGAACTTGTATTTTTATTTTTATACTAAAATATTTTCAAGAAAGAATTGTTGGTATGTTTCCTCCCAACTGATATAGTTTTTTTTCCCCATCTTTCAAAGAACTATTTCATAAAGACAAGGTTTTTTTTCCCCACACATTCAGAAAAAAGTAAACATTGGAAAAATTATTCCCTTTGCTTTGTTCCAACATCTTCTGTAAAGATAAGTCCTGGAGTATGCATCAGCTGATGGAATTATTTTTAAAACACAAAAAAATAAAAAGAGAAGAGACCTCAATTCAAGAGTTCGGAAATCGAGTTTGGCAACCTAAGACAAGCAGGTTAAATGTGAAGAGACTCATAGCTCCAAGTGTCTTCAGAGTTAGCCCACACAAACAAGTGAACAAAATCTTCCTAACACTGGGAAAGGTAGTGAAAGGGTGGTTAGAGAATATGATGTCAACTGATGGCATTCATGAGATGTCTGTCCTGCATGAAGACATTCAATCCAAACACTTGTCAGCAATAAGAAAAAGAATTAAAGGCAGTCATTTATAAAGTAGGGCATAGGTTTTATTAGAGCCCTTTCATTTTTTAATGTCAAACCTGATCATGGATTTGGCAACCATGTGTTGATGATTCTTGTGTGTGTGTGTGTGTGTGTGTGTGTGTGTGTGTGTGTGTGTGTGTGAAGGTGTCCATATGTTATGGTGACTTGCAGAAGTCAGAAAGTAACATCATAAATCAGTCGTTGCCTTCCAACTTGTTTGACACAGGATGTTGTATTGATAGTTGCTGTGGCCATGCTAGCTGGCCTATGATCTTCCAGAGAGTCTCTTTTGCTCTCCTAGCCCATCACAGGATAGTTGCTATTCCAAACAGGATTACTATGCATTCAACCTTAAGTGGCTTCTGGGGATCCACACACAGGTCCTTATTCTCATGTAACAAGCACTTTACCCATTGATTAATCTTCCAACTCTGAATGTGTGATTTTTAAGTGATTGTGTCATGAGATTAAATCAGTGCTATAATGAAGTCAAGTTCCCAGTGGTCTCTGATTCTGTCTGCCAGAAACAGTCTACTTACCTCCTACTGGGCTGTGTCCATGGCACAGGCATAAGCTATTTGAACTTTAGAACTAGCAAAATTTAACCATCTCAAGGTTTTCAATGCCTGAAAAATGAAAGTCTGCATTCACCACAGTCTGAATACCTGCCACATTGTGGAAGTGAACTTGATTGGCTAGCTGCTTCCTGAAGTTACACGAGGACAAAGCTGATTGGGGAGCAAAGCAAAGAACAGGGGTTGATACTTAGCACAGTTCTCCAAGTGGTCACTCAGCAGGAATAACACCATGGCTGCTTATGATTGGTATCTGCATGTATAGATTAGGTAACTCAGAGAGAACTGGGTCAAATAGAAGATCTGACATTCATGGCAATGGGTTCAGAGACTAATATGAGCTATGTGATTCCCTGATATTTAGGCTTTTTCAACCATAAATTTTCAATGTTGCTGTTCCAGAATCCCAGCATTGGAGAGAAACCAATTATTATTTTCAGAGGCTCCTCCATTGCCATAAATTTCCAGTAGCCTTCCATGGGGTCCCCAAATGACTGACCTCATTGGGTGTAAAGATCATCATGTGTGTTACTTATAGAAATGATATTATGTAAATTACTCTCATTTTACCTGAATATAAAATGAGTTAAGTTTGTTAAGAGGCCTTTGTGGGTAAAGGTTCTTACCATCAAGGCTTCCAACCTGAAATCAATCCCTAGAACTTACAAGGTAGGAGGGAACTGACTTTCACAAAGTGTCCTCTGACATCCATCTTCACACTATGGGACAAGAACAAGTATGTGGACATATACACATACATGTGGAAAATGAATACATCATATGATTAAACATTTAAAGCCAGACAATTTCCTTAAGGAAAGAGATACAACTTGAATTCTCAAAGAGGGCATATTTTAGCCATTTTTTCCCATGCTTTTATATCCCATAAAGAGAAAAACAAGGTTTGGGATATGTGCATTTTCACTAATTTTAGTTTCTACATTGGGTTCCTGCTGTGGCCCAGCTGAATTTTTAGCAAGGTGTGAAACTGTAAGATCTAATGGGCCTTCCCACATTGCCTTCATGTGAAGCTGAGAATCAACATACCTGGTTCCCAGTGGGTGCTTTAGTTAATAAGAGAGGAGATAGACGTCATTAGGTAGATTCTAAATCAAACACTGTGTCTTTTTAATGGAGAAAGAATGGTATGATTTCATAAGCTGCAAAGAGGAATGTTTTATACCAACTTCTTTATAAAACTTAATAAAAGCCTTGATATCTCTAACTCAAAGAATAAAAAGAATGTGTATGATCTGGGATAATATGTCTTGTGAACATTTTAGAAATTTAAATACCACGTAGTTTCAAAAGAGAAAAATTACCTCTGAGCTACACACAATTTCCAATACTGATGAAGAGTTTAAATTTGTATTCCTAAAAAAATTAAATGAATAATAATGAATATTTGATGATGGGTTTTCAATTGACCAGCCATTCCTCTATGATATCCATGTTTTTATTACTCACAAAAGACTCACAAGGCAACATAATTTTAAGCATTGAATATGAAACTTGTTTAATGAAAGAAGAAAATTAGGTGATGTTAAGCTGGGAAGATGGTTCATGAGGTTCATGATATTTGGATTGCATGAGACTTGAGTGGTAGGACACAGGTGTAGGAGACCTTAAGCACTCTTCAGTGGAAAACTTAAGAAGGAAGAAGTCTTCAAACATCTTAGAGTAAACCCCCAAATGTTATTATTAATCATTATTATCATTGTGTGTGTGCCTGCATGTGCACTTGTGTGTGTGTGTGTGTGTGTGTGTGTGTGTGTGTGTGTGTGTTATGAGTATGTCATTCATACATAGGAGTGCTATGTTCCTTAAAGTGATAATCCACAGAAGTCTTGTCAATAGTTTATTAAGGGAAGAAATGGGAATTTCACAATCACAAATACATAGTAAAGTGGCACTGTTGCCTCCTTGTCCAACAGGAAGGGTGGGGAAAATTCCATCCCAGCTCACCGAAACATGGTCTCAGGAAAACCTCCACATCCCACAGACAGTGTGAGACCTTCTTCTTCAGTTTTTATCCAGTCATGTACTCAGAGAAGAACATGCCCCATAGGGCTAGTCACCCCAATACCATTGGCTAAACAGAATGAATTCCCACAACACATCCCCAGTGATGGGGCTACAGGAACATGCAGCCATCCCAGGTTGACAAGGGTTCTAACATCATGAGCCAGCTTCTCAAATCAGAATTATGTTATGTATTTGGAACTATGGATTATACTAAGTAGTGAATAATCCTCATTATAAAATGGGAGATATTAAATGCATGGAAGTAGAAAAAATACATTATTTAACAGTATAGCACTCAGCATGTAATGCACAAATCTGACAGTAATTTTTAAATTGTAGTTGGAAGGGACAAGATGTGTTGAGTCCATCAAACCTTGTGTGGTAAGTGCAGTGTCGGGAACAAAGAATATACTGACAGAATGAGAGGACGGAGAGAATGTCATTATAACAAACTCTGTGAGTGCATCACAAATGGTTTCTTCTACAACCTACACCTACATCAGAACACATAGGACACATTCAATGTGCTTACAGAATTGCTGGAAGTAGAGCAGATCTGGAGCATACTGTTCAAAGATGTACATGATGGGATTCACTTCCTATATACCTCATAGTTTTACTCTAAAGAGAGGAAGAAACAGCCTTCATTTCTGGGCTTTGGGAGTTGTGTGTAAAGTTTGTGTGTAGGCGTGGTAGTGTGTGTATGATTGTGTGTGTGTGTAGTCCTGTGTATATTGTTTTGTATGTGGATGTCTGTGTATTTATTGGATGAATTTGATTTGTACTTTTTAGTTGCTGCAAGCTTGATATAATCTAGAATCATCCAAGAACAGAGTGTTCATAAGTAATTACCTAGGTTGGCCTGGGTACGTTGGTGGGGGACTGCCATGATTGGTAAATAATGTAGGAAGACCTAGTCTATTACGTTCACTATCAGACTTTTATTTAGAAGAGTAGAGCATCATTGTTCCTCAAGTCTCAGTTTTCAGCAGTGAGGATCCAAGGAGAGCTACGTACAGCTATGGAAAGCCCTTAGGATGGAACCTGCTTTTGTTATCCCTCCATAGACACCATGCCCATTATTCTGTGACCTCTTGAACATACAAAGGAGACAGACTCTAAAACCTTCCTCTACATAAAAATATACATGGAATGTGTGGGCTGCACCTTCAAAGCGAACAGAAGTAATAAATTGAAGTGTGTTTGGACAGGCTATGGACCTGTTTCTTCTTCTAAAGCCAAGTTGCCGTAAAATTAGTTTTGACTACTACTTGATTCTCTGATTCTGACAATACTCCTAGTGTAATTGCTTTTGAATATTAGAAGGGGACTTGTACAGACTGTTTAAAGTGAAAAGGATAAGGCTGACCCAGGTGGTACTCCGCAGAAACTGAAAACTTTTGCATGTCAGATAAGAATAATTCATTTACAGAAGTTCTAACTAAACAAAAGGTGAAAGTGTAGGGCTCACAAATTGTAATTGGTATTCCCGGCAAGTAAAATTTGAATGGAAAAACATAATTAAGAAGGGGTTTAAAAGGAAAAATGTCTTAAAATATAAATAAGAATCCATAAGTATCCAGTTGGTTTAATGAGCTGGGTCACTCACTTTGGTTGTCTCATACAATACTTGCTATATGGTGTCAGAGAATTTCTAACCCAATGAGCATGTGAAGATACACAGAAGTTGTTTAAGAAATATTCTTCCTAAGTGTATCATTTGTGCATTTGTATATGTTTGCTATATTTTCTGGCTTCCAGCAAGGTGACAACACAATCCAGGCACATAAGGCAAACGCGTTAGGTAATGTTCACTTTCCCACATACCTGCACATACATGTCCATGCTGTATCGAGTGTCCTAGAGTCTCCAGTGATTTTAACTTGCCTCTCAATTACCACCACCTTCATACACATCACTTGAAACAACTACTCAGATAAAATCTGGCATCTCCTTTTGTGCATCCACAAACCTCTGCTGGAGTTTTATTTGAATGTGTCTAATAACACAGTTCTTAAACTAGAACACAAGCTGCTATCATCCCTGCATCCATGACAAGGCCTATCATCAGACTGCCATAGAATTCTTTCTTGATTGACACCTGTTAAATCAGATAATGGGAATGTGATGCTGGCTCACTGCACGTCACAGGGAAAACCCTCCATGAGCGATATCTGTTATTACTGAATGAATTGATGGTTGGTTGGATAAATCTGCTGTCAGCAAAATGCTTTTCATGTATGTGGAATACATGAAAGTCTTTGCTCTGAACAGGAAATATTTCCAAGTACAAATTTGTAAGAGATGAAGACTTTTGTCTTCAAGGTGGTCAGGGAAAATTTTGCAATAGCAGGGGGATGAGCATCAGGAAAGAATTTCATCAGGAGAGAGAAAGTCAAGACAGTGAGTCCAGGTAGCTTGGGATAAAGAGACCTCAGCAAAACAGCACCGCTAGTGCTAGACAGATTTCTGTCAATTTCATTGTTCTCCACACTTAGATGCATGTAATTAGTATTCATTGCTTCATGGGATTTTTTAATTGAGAAAACTATAACACTGTTTATAATCATATGCATATGATAGATTCCTGAGCCTAGAGGAGAAAGAATCTTTCTTAAACATAGTGTTGGGGCTACAAGAAAACAGTGCCTGCTGAGAGTGTGGGTGGATGTGGAAAGCATGTGTGTGTGGGGGGGAGGTGATCAGGAAAGAGCCACAATGAGATGGAACAAGCCCCAACAGAAGATGGATCATCTGAGACAGGAAGTAGTATTGTCTCTGTTCATGAATTTCCAGATTGAATGTTTGGCTGCAGTTATGTACTGTGTCCATGATACTGTCATGATACCCTGAACTATCTCTTAACCCTTAATGCTCATTTAATGAGTAAGTACACATAATTAAGGGCCAGTTCCATTTCTTAGGTGGGAAATAGTTTTATAGCACCACCCTAGAGAAGCTGACAGTTTCCCTCTTTGTTGATGATAGTATTCGATGAAGCAATGATATTATAATCTGAACAATATCCTTTCAAATATAGCTACCCTCTGATCCCTGGCACCTTTGAATATTATGTTATATAGCCAAAGTTACTATAAAAAATGTGTTTAAAGATCTTGCAATGACCAGAGAATCCTGATTCTTCTCCAAATGCAGCTCATGGGGTCCTGGTAAGAGACATGCAAAATATCAGAAGAGGAATTTCATGTGAAGACAGAAGGATGAGATCAAAAGGAACAGAAGGAGCAATGGGCCAAGGAATGTAGGAAGCCTCAAATGCTACAAATGCACAGGAAACAGGTTATCCTCCAAGTGAGATATGCTGACCATACTACATAAAAAGTTTATAGCTGAACATTTTTAATGTTCATGTTTGTGCTGAATTATAGCAGCTCTTAAAGGAAATTAGTGTGAGTGAACATGAAGGTATTCACCCCAGATATAATTTTAGAAACACAATTGAGAGGAATTTGAAGGCACCATATAACCTGTTCAAGGTGTCTGGGACTGAAGGAAGGCATCTTTCTCAGCAGAATGGCTCCATCCTTTCTATTTTCTAAACAAAAGGTGAGCCACATGAACAGTGTACAAAAAGCTGTATTCCCTTGTACCTTATCTGGATAGAGTACACAGAATCAGTCCTTTATAGTGTCTAGACCTGTTTACGGATGTCTTTCCAAACAGCATGAGCATGTGTTGAGGCCAAATTACAAGTTTGTACAGTATCAGGTTCAGCTGATACCACTGCAAATTTAGGCCAGGGCTGTTCAGCACTCAGCAGAATTATTGGGGTGTTGTAATAATAACTTGATTTCTATTTTGTCACAATGCACTGCAAAATTGTAACCTTAGCATAAATTTTGGGGATGTAAGTTATTGACTTCATAATCCATAAATCATTGATTACTCTACTGCTGCTGTTAACTCTTATAGGTAGCCATAGTACTAACTTTAGGAATAAAAGAGCCCCCCATCATTAATGATTTTAGTGTCTCCTGATGTGTGAGGTTTTTCCTGACATGAACAAATACTTACACACCCCAGATAGGAAATCAACTGTAGATCAGTGTAATGATTGACACTATGTCTAGTTTGGTTAGCCATTGAATTTATGGGGATTATTTAAAGCTGATCCCACAATAGTCGTATTACTAAAACTGACACCTTAGGATAGTTGACAACTTTTAAATAGCTGAATAGATGGAACCCTGGACAGCCCTCTCCTCACTTACCCTAACCTTCCACATTCTGTGTTGCTGTGAGATATCTTTCTGGACACTGTGAATATGTGTTGCTCTGATTGGTTGATAAATAAAATGCTGATTGGCCAGTAGCCAGACAGGAAGTATAGGCAGGATAAGCAGACAAGGAGAATTCTGGGAAGAGGAAAAGCAGAGTCAGGAGTCGCCAGCCAGACACAGAGGAAGCAAGATGACAAGGCACAACTGAGAAAAAGTACCAAGCCACATGGCTAAACATAGATAAGAATTACGGGTTAATTTAAGTGTAAGAGCTAGTCAGTAATAAGCCTGAGCTAATGGTTGAGGAATTATAATTAATATAAGTTTCTGGGTAATTATTTTACAAGCAGATTTGGACAGCAGGGCTTCATGGGACCAGAGAAAACCTTCTGACTACACTGTGTATTCTAGGAGCTAGAGCTCTTGAGACCTCATGGAGCTAGGGCAGAATTGCATACACATGGAAGGAGGAAGACACACGGAAGGCTGTGTCTGGAACCTCAGAGTTTATTGACCTTCTTTTTCCTTTCTTTTTTAAAAAAATGCATTTCGTTTGTTCAGTGTGTGTGTGTGTGTGTGTGTGTATGTGTGTGTGTGTGTGCGCGCGCGTGCGTGCATGTGTGTGTGTGTTTGCACACATGCAGGTGCACACGCACACACATGTTGAGATAAGAGGATTCAGGGGATTACTTGTTGGATTTTACCTTCTTCTTTCATGATGTGAGTCCTGGGGATAATACTCAGTTCTTCCGCTTTAGTGGTATATGTCCTTACCCACTGAGCAACTCTGCCTATACTTACTCTACTCTTTTTAGCTGTGTGACAGTCAACTGACCTATTTGTGATGGTATCTTCTGGATACTATAGGTGCTCAGATTTGGAATGGTAATAGTTGTTGTACTTGGGGAAGAGTACCTCACAAGAAGTGGGAAGTAGACAAATATAAAGGACTCTTGGAAGAAAAAAAATGAAGTAAGACTAAAAACATACATGATAGGATCAAGATAGATATACCAGCGTACTTACTAATGAGGAAGGGCATATATTTTCAAACTATGCATAAATACAGTTGAGGTCATCATTGATCTGTGTATATCTTCATTAAACATCTTCAGAAGACATTTATTTTAAAGTGACTGTTGAAATGCCACAGTCCACACTAAAGGATGGATGTTGCATAAAATTCCCAGGCAGCCAGCTCTAAGCAACCATTGATGTTACTGGGAGGCCTGTGTTGTCTTGAAATGCTGGCAGCAAGGCAGAGGTTGATTTTAGCTTATGAGATGGTAATTTCTGACTGCTCTGATCTGAACTAAACAATCTGGGGTTCCTAGTGAGCTCTTTCCATTTCATTTACAGAGATTAATAACAACAGAAACCTGTTGTGAGCTTGGCATCACCAGATAATTCCATATCTTCTATATATTTCCTTTAGGAAGCTCTCATAACCTCAAAAATATCTCAAAATACCAGAATTCCTCAAACTTTTACACATTTAACCAACAAATTTGTGCCTTCCAGAAATATTTAGAGTTGGTTGAGAATGTAAATATTATATACTTTGAAGACCTCCCACCTTTAATTCAAATTCAGGAAATCATATGCCTATATTTCTACATGAAAAGAACTCTTTCAAAGAGGGGATGAAAAGAGAAATAACTTGAAAAGAAACCTGAACTGTTCCTTTAAATAAATACTTAAGATAAAACAGAACTAATGCATAGGATTTCATGTTCTTCCCTAAGCTCTGGGTCTTATTTAAAATCTAAAAATCAACCTTATAGGAAGCAATGGTATCTTTTGATGGTATCTGCTCACATGGAGCCAATTTCTTGGTTCATCTTTTTCCTGACTTGATCAATTAGGTATTGGAATGGGCTGCCTCTGCACAGATTTTCTACCATTTCTCTATAGCTTCTCTAAGTGAACCAAAGTGACTGTATTAACCTAATGAGAAGAATTTAGAGAGGGAAATATGAGCTATGGTTTTTCAATGCTACCATTTATTCTGACATCTTTTACTACAAAATGTCCACTGAGAACAGCTCAGTGAACTGCTTAATGTGTTTTTATGTTTATTAAGTTGTTTGGGAAATATTTTAAGGAAATCATAATTTGGAGACTAAAGAGATCACCAGTAAGTCAGGACAGTTGAAGTTGCCAATTGTTAGCTATATAGGACACATTAACAAGCAAGTACTCGGACACCTCACTTCCCAACTCCTACCCTGCCTCTCATGCCTGTGCTTTCTCACTGTCCAATAAGTGATAAAGACTCTTAAAATAGATGGCAGAAAGTAGGGAGATGGTTTTGGTCAGAGTATTGGAAGCAATATGTGAAATATTCAGTGAGCATAACCTGAGAGAGGCATTGATATAATTATGTCCTATAAAAGTATGTCTCTTAAGCTAGAAGTATAGCTTGCTGTTGTTGCTCCAAAGAGCTTCTTAGAAAGAAGCAGAGCATAGTGGAGAGACCCAAGTGGTGAAAACTAAAGATAAGATGAAGAAAAAATTCCAAATTGGTAATTTGGTTTTGGTCAGTCAGTTAGCTTTCTTGGGTTCAATCCAGTTTGTGAAGTAAGTAAAAGAGATATGGAATCTGGAGTCTGCATACACTTGTCCTCTTGTCTCTAGTAGATATAACTTGGATATGGCTGACCATCCTAACATACATACATATATATGTATGTATGTATGTATATTCAAGGTATCCTAACTGAATTCCATGCCTATAAGTGCTCTGTCTTAGTTCATTTTCCTCCCTGAAAGCACAAATAATATCAGTAAGCTTATGACTTACTACTGACTTTTAAAATTCTAATGTAGCCTAGCATTGTACTAAAAATGCGTATTTTCTTATCTTTATTAGTATTTTTTAAAGAGATTCTTTTCTCATATAATACATCCCAAACACAGTTTTCCCTCCCTCCACTCCTCCCAGCTCACCCCTACCTCCTTTCTCCCTCAGATCTACCCCACCTCCTGTTTCCCTTCAGAAAAGAACAGGCCTCCAAAGGACAACAACCAAACATAACAAAACAAAACACAAGAAGACAAGGGCAAAAGCCCTCCTGTCAGGCTGGAAAAGACAACCTAGTAGGAGGAAAGGAGTCCCAAAAGCAGGCAAAGAGTGAGAGACACACCTGCTCTCACTGTTAGGAGTCCCACAAAAACACCAAGCTAACAGCCATAACATACATGCAGAGGGCCTGGTGCAGACTCTTACAGGCCCCATGTTTGCTACTTCAGTCTCTGTGAGCCCAATTGAGCCCTGTGTACTTGATTCAGTGGCCATTTTCTACTGATGTCTACTGTCTGCTCTAACTCCTACAATCTTTCCTCCTCCTCTTTCTTGGTGCTCCCCAAGCTTCAAAGGGAGGGACCAAATGGAGACTTCCAATTGAGACTCTCTCTGCATACTGTCTGGCTGTGGGTCTCTGAACCAGCTCCCATCTGCTGCCAGGGGAAGCCTCTCTAAAGATAACTGGGCAAGGCACTGAACTATAAGTATAGCAAAATATCATTGGGAAACATCTCATTGATTTTTTCCAGTCTTGTTTGGTTATACCTTAAGTCTTTGGACTAATCAATCTCCAGGCCTGGTTGTCCTGGCAGTATAGGGCATGAGCTTCCTTTCACGTATAGGCTTCAATTTGAAGCAGACATTGGTTAGTGACTCCCACAAATTCTGTGCCCCCATTGCTCCAGCACATCTTCAGGCAGGATAGATTGAAGGTCAAGGGTTTTGTGGCTGGCTTGATGTCTAGGTTTCTCTCTCAGCAGAGTACCTTCCAGTGAAAAAGAGACTAAAATGTAGGGGTAAAGGCTCCATGCAGGCACCAGCTCAACCTCTCTATGTTCAGTGATGCGTGTGGATGTTGTTCTAAAAAATTAGGTCTCTCTATCAATTTTTGGAGATTGTCTCTCTATTCTAGCACCAACTTGAGTTGTTTAGAGATCTCCATGGGACTGACTCCCTCAGCCAACAACTCAACTGAATGCAACCCAGTTCTACCACTGTAAGCTTTGCATGGCTACAAATGATGACCACTTCGGTCTCTGTATCCTACATTACTAGGAGTCCTCACTGGAGTCACCCTCATAGATTTCAGGAAGTTTCTGCTGCACTGGGTGTGGTGATATATTGTGTACCCTAATAAACTTGCATGAAGATCTGAGGACAGAGTCAGCAACTAGATTAGATATTGAGGTCAGACATTGGTGGCACACAACCTTAATCCTGTGACTCAGGAGGCAGAGATCCATCGGGATCTTTGTAAGTTCAAGGCCACGCTGGAAACAGAGCCAGGCAGTGGTGGCACACACCTTTAATCCCAGTACTGGGAAGCACACATGCATTTAATCCCAGGAAGTGACTCAGGGTAGAGAAATGTATATAAAGGAAACAGGAGCTAAAGTATTTCAGCTTAGAACCTTTTGGGTGAAGATTTGGAAGATTTCAGTCAGAGGATTTGTGGAGTTGGTGGTGACTGTGGTTTGCTCTGTCCTGTGATCCTCATGCAAGATTATTAGCGTACACAATATATCACCACAACTGGGTTTCCACACCATCAACAAAATGGCGCCCAATTCCAATAGCTTATGTAATAAGAACTTAAGAATACCTCCACCCGCCTTCTGAAATTTTCCATTTCCTTGTTCCTGATCCACTGTCCTTTTTCTCCATGACCAGGCTTTCCTTCTTGCTTCAGATGTTGCATGCTCTGATTCAGTGCTTACTGCTTGCTGCAAGATGGCTTCCATGATAGCAGAGTAGCATGGGAGACTCCAAGCATTTCCGCATAACATTCTCTGTTGTACTGAGATCTCTTATTGTCTGCTTCCCAGTGCTACGGCTTTTTGAGTCACATTGTCATTCCACAAGAGTGTGACACCCAGAAACATCTGTGGCTGACCTTATGAAAAAAACACAATAACTTGTAAGGCTACACAGGCATGCAGAGAAAAGACTGCCTCATACTGTGCTCTAATAACTTAAAGCAAACTTCGGCTTCTCAGATATTCTATAGATCAAGGAACACTAGTAGGATTTTGGATGACCTTATAATTGATCTAATGTAATAAATTTTTTCCTGGATTTTATAAGCTGATAGAAATTACAGTTTGAACATTCCTTATGAAATCAGTGAATGAGTTGATGGTTTATAGTGTGTGGCCTTAATAGGATTTAGACAATAATAATTCACCCTTTGTAAAAGCAGGACCATGGGGAATTTTCTTGATTAGGTTAATCAAGGTTTGAAGGCCCATTTCCTCAAAGGTGACACTATTTAATAGGCTACAGGCATAGAGTAGGTTTACTTGGGGATAATGTTTGGTATATCACAGTGATGGATGAATGTCATTGTATATTAGTCTGAAATATAGATCATACTGCAAAATATGTGAATCCTTGAATAATGTCAGACAGGCAGATTATGTGACATGTATTTTTCATTACCTGTAACAAGCTTTGATATGTCTTATGGATAGTGGGGAGAGTTACAGATGTGTGAGGGTAGGGAATACACAAGACATCTCTATATTCTCATCTCAATATTGACATAAACAAATCATGCTATAAAACATTTATTTTATTCTAAAACCACAACAAGATAAAATATCCATATTTCTTTATTATATTTGGCAATATTAGTAATGTTTTAAAATCAATGTAATAAATATTTAAAGAAACTCATATATCTGAGTAATCAAACTGGCAAAGTATATGTCCATTGACTTCCCAATCTAAATGATGTTATTGGTTTTAAATACACAATTTATTTAAAGTATTTGTAATTTTTAATTCTAGTAACAGGCTTCTTTTAAACTCTTTTTTTTTTTTTTGGTTTTTCGAGACAAGGTTTCTCTGTGTAGCTTTGCGCCTTTCCTGGGACTCACTTGGTAGCCCAGGCTGGCCTCGAACTCACAGAGATCCGCCTGGCTCTGCCTCCCAAGTGCTGGGATTAAAGGCGTGTGCCACCACCGCCCAGCCTTCTTTTAAACTCTTATATCTTTGCTGTTTTTTTGTATATATTTTATAATAACATGTTTTAAAATGCCTAGTGTATGTTTAAAAATAGTTCAGAAATGTGGAAAGTTCAAAAAGTAAAAAAACTATTTTCAAGTTTGTATTTGTCCTAAAACATGTAATTTTGTCTAGACACCTAAAATAACTTGGAATCCATTCATATTTATCATGTAACAATTTCCTCTGAACTGAAATTTTCCCTCCTGGAGTAGGAAGAGAGGCATAAGAAGTTCAGGCTGGAAACACATCTCACAAGTCTCACAGTATGCTAAAACTTACAGGATTCACAAGCTTCCTCCCCAAGGTTACATACAAACAGTATAAAACATTGCTAGGGAGAGTAGATGCTGTAACTTGTAGAGCTACCTGCAAATCATTCAGTGTTTCTTAGGGATGCAGCTTTCCTGAGTCATCATACATGCTGAGGAGAGCTTTTTTATTGATACAGCTACCTTTGGGCCATCCACCCTCTTGTAGGTTACCTAAACAAATGCAGTGTTTCCTAGACTTGAGCAGAATTGTTTTTGTATCCACCCTTGGTTCTCTATCTGGGCTTAGTTTAGTTTATTTATGTCTTCCCAGGTAGTGACACAACAGTACTCAATGTTCATTTTTTTTTTCTAATATTAAGTCTATTTCAAGGTAGACCAAGTCAGCACATAGCTTACTTTTCCAATACTTTGTGAAAAGTGAGTCTGTCAAAATATCAGCAATTTGAAAATCAAAAATTCTGACTCTGAGAGTCTACATATTCTACATGCATTAGGACTCTTTCAAAAGTGACCACCCTATGCCAGCATTAGACTTATATAGTAATGATGAGTGTTTGGCCCTTAAAATTTAATCATTTTAGATTTTAGGAATACATTCGTTTCATTTATTTTTGTAAACAAAATTAGTGTCAACACCTAGAGATTATGCATACAAGACATTGAAATCGTTGATGTATTTTGTTGTTGTTGTTGTTTCTTAAAAGATAACCCAAGCAAAATGTATGCAGAAACATGATTTGTTACCATGGTGCACAAGAGAAAATGTGGTCTTATCCATCGAAGACATGAGAGTGTTTCTGAAAGATATGCTCCCTCCCAGCACATCTCTGACCAACAATTTTACTTCCAATAATAGCAGCTAGCTTGAGGCAAGCATGGTGGAAAATATGCTTCCTGGATCAATTTAGATATGGTAAAACAAGGTTCCACACACATTACTATAAAGGAAGGAATTCAGGTTCCATCAACCATGGAGCACAGTAGAATAATTATTGTGTAGCAATGAGAAGGAGGTGAAGAAAAAATTACCACAGGCCTTTTACATTCAGTGCACAGCCCAGATGCTGCTGTAGTCTCAGCATAAATTAAAGGAACAGGAATTGCCCTTTAGCACATATTAACCTATTTTGGAGATGGCATACATAAACAAAATTAATGACCATCATGAAACAAAATAGACTTAACTGGAAATATAGTAACTCCCTACACTAAAAGCCTTGTTTCTACACTGAAGTACTGGTATACACTAACACAAATGGGCACTGTACTTAAGAGAGGTGCTTTTCATTACCTTAAGTTTATGTGAACATTGAATTTAGCCTTCACAGTCATGAATAGCAATGAGAAGGTAGAGTCTGTTCATCACAGCTATTCAGGTCAGATAGTAGAAAAGAAAAGAGTACAAAGATTAACAGATGTTAATGAATAAGCACTATAGAAGAGAAAGCCCATGAGCTAGCTTCCACAACAGGTATGAATTTAGGTGAGGTTTTGGTTCACATATATTCTAACATATTATTGTTTCCTGGTTTTTTTTTTTAATTATTTTTCTAACTACAACAGATAGAAAAATTCTCACCAAATGTTACAATGAGTTTAAGTCCTTGACCAAAACAGGAGCTTCCTGCCTGAGTTATGAATGAATTTTACTCTCTGATCCATCCCTGAGGACTCATACCTTTAATATTGAGATAGCTACAGTACTTTAAAAAAGATTGAATTTGATGATGGAGTATTCAAAGAAAAATTAAATTAAAATAAGTTTGTTAGGATGGATATAATTTAATATTTCTGGTGTGCTTATGTGAACAGGAAATGTAGACACAGATACACTCAGAGGGAAAAAAATGAGAAGGGAAAATGATGCTACTAATGAGTTGAGAAGTAATCTGGACGGTTCCCTCTCCTGTGGTTCTCAGGAAAAAATCAGGGTTCTAGTATTCTGAACTGAGATAAAAGTAAAATGTGGTTACTATAATTACAGGTTGATTCAGTAGCCTTTCTTTCAGTATCCCTAACAAATTAATGCATTATATTGTCAACATTTAAAAAACATTCTCCAGTATAAAAGATGGCCAAACAAAGACTTACTCACCTGCCTATCTTCACATGAAACTCAGCAAAAAAGAGAGAATGGACAAGAAACAGAGACTGGACTGTGAACATCCATGGACTCTGCTGTGGCAAGTGATGTGGTTTCCAGTTCCTAGTTTATCAGTCAAACTCTGCCAACAGTTAAGAACATCAACACAGAAGGGGCAGAACCTTTGGCTCTTTGAGATATGTCAGAAGTTGAGGTTAAGTAATAGAAATAATAAGATAAATGATGTCATAAGAGTGAATTCCAGAGGTCACTGAATTATCACCAACTTCTGTGTGTTTTCTCTGCAAGAACAAATGTTTGCCCACTCACTGGAAGAGAAGAAAATTGCTTAATTGTGTATTCTTTGAAGATTAAAAATTTTCCTTTTATTCTCTTAATCAGAAGAGGAAATAAAGTCTATTTCTACAAGGTAAATTCAACATCCTGTACTAAATTCTGAAAAATGACATTTGATTGCAAGTTGAAATTCCAAATGACCCTGAGTTGGCATGTTTACTGGGTAATGTTTATCTCTCAGTTTATATTTATGGAAAATGATTTCTTTAAATCAAATGGGACATCTGCAAAATTTTAGGCACTAATTTCCTAAGACCATAAAACCCCTTTGGGTGATTTTTTTTTTAATTTTCATTTTCTGAACAGAGAGTTTAGTTTTAAACTACATGCTCTCCCTTGGCAGAGTGAGAGATGAAAAGCCTGCTGTAAAATTGATTTGGCATGCACATAGAGAAAGCTTTGTGAGAAGAACTGTTCACTGAGAATCTCTTCACCAAGCACATGTCTAAAATTCTGTGTCACTCAGATCCCAGGAGCATGTCCTGTCCCAACATCCTCAACATCCCCCAAATGATTTATATTCCTTTCTTTATTGCTTGAGATAAAGTTTTACTATGCAACTTAGGATAAATTTGAACTTATGGATATTATCCTGCCTCAGCATACTGAGTGATGTCAGATTATAGGCAAGTCCAATCTCAATGTTCCATACTTCCATTCTTGATTTTCATTGGTAGAATGAAATAGTTTTTGCTTTTAGGGCCTGTTTTTTGTTTTCGTTTTTTGTTTTTTTAAATTGCATTGGTGTTTTTTCCTGCATATATGTCTGTGTTGAGGGTGTCAGATCATGGAATTGCAGACAGTTGTGAGCTTCCATGTGGGTGCTGTGAATTGAACCCAGAACCTCTGAAAGATCAGTCAGTACTCTCAACTGCTCAGCCATTTCTCCAGCCCCTTAAGCCTGTTTTTGCAAGAATGTACATTGCTCAAATATCTGCTGGCACATTCACTATGATCTTGAAGATACAAAACTAAAGATATCTTTCTATAATAATTTGGCTTTTACTCAAGAATGTCAGTTAATAGAAGGACAGATGCTCACAACGTTCACATAATACATGAGATGTAGCAGGAGTCTTAAAAGTTCTTACTAATAAAATTCAAACCTGAGCCAGGTATTGGGGTGAACACTGGAAGATAAGAGAACCAGAACAAGCCACAGCTACCTCACCTTGCCGGATCCTCAGCTGGTCTTGTTTCCTCAGACTGGAGGCCTCTGAGTCTTCATCCAGAATGGGTCTCAGCTGAATTGCTGCTCGAAAGCCTGAAGCTTAACCAGCTAAAAGCTTTACCAGCCAAATGCTCCTAGTTTCTGGTCCTCATGCCTTATATACCTTTCTGCTTTCTACCATCACTCCCTAGGGTTAAAGGCTCGCTTTCTGGGATTAAAGGCATGAGTCACCATGCTTGACTGTATCCTTGAACAGATGGATTTCTGCCTCTGGAATGCTAGGATTAAAGGCATGTGCTACCACTGCCTAACTTAAGTATCTAGTGGCTTTTCTGTTCTCTGACCCCAGATAAGTTTATTAGGGTACACAATGTTTTGGGGAACACAATACCACCACAGTGAAAGGCAGATGTTTGCACACATGTCCGCTGGTTTACTCTTTATCTACTTGATACCAAATATTTTAATGATTATATTAATTTTTAGAAATTAATTAATTAGTTAATGATTCTACATATAGCCAGAAATAAAATTCCTTTTTACAATTAAGATGGTTCATGCATCTTTATACATAACAATGATAACTGACTTAATTTTTAGACAGTGTAAAATATATCAAAAGGACTTCGAACTTTCCAAGGGGATAACAAGGTATTTATTTCTTAAAATAGTTACAAAATTGTCTAGTTGAAATGTATTGAAATTGAATAATAAGAAGAAAAGCATATGTAATAATACTTTATTCCTTGTCTTATAGGATTACGCCTAGGCTGCTTTGAGGTTAATCTTCCTTGAATTTCTGTTTCAAATGTCCATTCTGCCCAGATTTCCATAATGATCAGATTCACAAAAGTGTAATATGACATCACAAACAGAATGCTGATGTTGACCAATGCAGCAGTTTAACTTAGGATTGTCTTTGCCTGTATATGTGTGTGTCTATGGAGTTCCACATAGCATTGGCATCAATCAAGGTAATAACTACTCCTTTATATGAAGTACCTATGCTGTGCTTAGTTTGGACAGGTACGTATAGCCATCAAATCATTACCACAATAACAATGAAGTATCCATTGTCTCTAAAACTTCTCTGTGGTTTTTTCCCCCTCTGTTTTGTTGTAGGAACACTTCAGATGAACTTTACTTCCCTGATGTATTTTATAGTACACAATACCACAGCCTTAACTACACAAACTAAGTTCTACAGGAGATCTCTGGAATACATTCAGTTTGTATAATGGAAAATTTCACCTCCTTGAACAATTGGTTCTCATTTGCTCCTGCTTCCAGCCTGGAGTAGTTACTATCCTATTCTGTCCCTATATTCCTCACTATTGTAGAGAGAGTCTCCAGTAGGAATCGTGCGTTGTTTTGTTCCACTTTGGTTGGCCTAACTTATTCATAGTGATGTCCTCTAAATCCATCCATGTGATAATGTGTTTTTTCTTCTGTGTTAAGGTTAAGTAAGATTATATGTCCCTCTGTAGACTCCACATTCCATTTATGTAGGCATCAGCATTGAATATTTCAGATCCTCCCATACCCTGTCTATACATAATAAACATGAAAAGGCAGGTATCTATTCATGATCCTTGTTTCAGATATTTTGCATAGATGTTCAGCAGTGGAGGAAATGCATTATTTGGTATGTCGTTCTCTAAATCTTTAAAGCATCATTGTACTTTTTCCTTGCTCCACATTCATATCAGTGTCCCTTTCTTCATGTCCTTGTAAGCAGTACAAGCACTGTCTTTTTTATAACATGCATCAAATTGATTTTGCTCTGCATCTCTCTGAGGCTGGAGATGCTCATACTCTGTCATAAACATATTGGGTATAGCTGTGCATCTTCTTTGTAGAAACACCTAATCAATTTTTTTTCTATTTTTAAATCACATTTTTTTTTTTTGCCATTGAGTTGTGGGAAATGCTTCTGCCCATTTGATGTTAACCCTTTAGTCAGTAGATGATGTGGTTTTGTTTTCGCCAATCCTATCATTTGCCTTTCATTCTGTTGATGTTTGCCTCTGTCATACAGACATGTTCACTTCTTTGTTGTCTCATTTGTTTATTTTAGATGTTATTGATTTTGCTTTTAATTAAATCTAACAAGACCCATGTCAAGAGCTTTCTTAGAAATTTTTACTTAATTTAGGAGTCTATATTTTGTTCAAATAATTTCTGTAAGTCTTCAGCGTATTTGTTGTGATTAAGTTTTCGCCTATGTAAAGATGTTTCTTTCTTTGATGTGTATATATATATATATATATAATTTTAATATATATTTATTATTTTAAATATATTATTAAGAAAAAATATATATACATGTACATAGAGAGAGAAAGAGGAGGGTCATATATGAACACTGTATTTACATCATTTCCACCCACACTTCCTACAAATAACTCCTGTGTCCCAGTTACTCTCAAAGTCATGACCTCTTGGTAGCTGGAATTTTCTCAAGTCCCACCCTGCCCTGCAGTCCGTGTTTATCTGGTTCTACCCATCCCCATGGTCCTGCAGCCCTTTATAAAATAATAATTCAGAAGCTTATATTTATTACCAATTGTAAGGCCTATGGAAGGCTTCTTGCTAGCTAACTTTATAAATTAATCCATTTCTATTAATGTATAAGTTGCCATGTGGCAGTGGCATTACCAGTCTGCTGGAATCTTGCTGTTCCTTTGGTGTCACTCTCTCCCTCTTTTCTCCTTTCTTCTCTCAGTATATCTGCTTGGATTTCTCATCTGCCTCTAAGCTACCTTGCAATGGGCTAATGTAGCTTTGTTTATCAACCAATTTATCAGCAACACATATTCACAGCATGCAGAAAGACATCCTACAGCACTTCCTCTTTTCTGTCTAATCAAAAAGGAAGGTTTTAACTTTAACATAGTAAAATTACATATAGTAGAACAGTTATCAAGCAGGAATTACAGTTATAATACCTAGTCTGTTTGTATTTGGCACAATTAAACAAAATATTTTTTCTATCCTATATTTGCAAGTCTAAGGTTTCATAGCTAATTTATCTTTTATCATAACCAAGGAAAATTATAATTATAACTATTTAGTCTTCAACTACATCAAAGACCCCAGAAGGATATAATATTACCTAAGTAAACAGGAAGTGCATTGCAAGCAACTTCCAAAAATCTAGAATGACTGAGACAGCTGGCTGCCTGGACAGTCGTCCAAAGTTCCTCTGCAATGTTGGGACATCCATCTTTAGCTTATAGGCTAAGAGATTTTAGTTCACTTCTCCCTGTGTCCTGTAGAATATCTGGCAGTCTTCTTTGTGAAGCAATAATGTGAAGGACCATCTTGCCTTGTTTGGGCAAAATTTAGTGATCATTTTTCTATGGGTCCTGCATGTCCATTTTATATAACATACCTTCAAGCAGTGCAGGCAAGAGAAGTTCTTTGCCCAGAAGGCCATTTTGTGCCAAGAAGAAGATAAATTCGGTATAGAGTGTCTTCAATGCCCATCTTCCTCTTTGAAGTAAATTGGTAATAGTGAGTTCTGCCCTGGTTGGCACCAGCAGCACAAGGTAGTGAAGTGAAGAGAAAGCCACATACATGCAGTCTAGGTCTTAAGGGACCCTGGTGGCCATGCCCCAGGGGCATGTACCTCAAGTCATAGGCAGGTGTAACAGCTACCTGCTACCTTACTAGAGGTGGTGTTTCAGGGCATGGCTCAAACAATCAACCAGTATACCTCTTCTTTAATTCTTATTGCATATGTAATAAATATACATGTATATATTATGTACGTACACATATATGTATAATGTGTATATAATGAAATGAACTTGGTGATATAGACAGGCATTCTGCCTATAGTTAAATTCCACCAACTTCACTTTGGCCATACAACTAATCCATTTTTGAAGAACTGTCCATAATAGAAATCCTTTCCTTTCACCAAGTTAAAAGTCTCTCTGTAAAGCTTCTGTCTTGGTCATATTGATGAACTATACAACTTTACACAATAGGTTAAATCCTTATATCACAACTCTTCACACCTTTGTTAGCAGCTTTGTGGAGGAATTTCCATGCACACAGGAGACTCTTCCCTGAATATTCACTTAATTATAGCCATTCATGAAGCAATATATGACAGCATTTGACTTCTCTTGGCATTACCAAGTTCAAATAACCAGCTGTATTAGAAAGGAAATAACAAGAAGTTATAAATACCACTGGATTTTACAAACCAGTCAGAACCAACTAACTGAGTTTCCTTGGAAGCTCAATGGATTCTCATCAAGAAGAGGAATATCTCAAGTGTAGACTTGGAAAGCATTTCTGTGACTTGGGAAGTCAACAAGACTGAGTTATGGAGAGTATACTAATGATTTTATTTTTCTGATTGGAAAGTGTTCTCTGCAGTTATTTTTGACATTCTTTTCCCATCACTTCTATTTCTCTAGTTTTCTGGTACTGTAAGTTTACATCTTTTTAAATTGGCTTTCTTGTATTTTTGTTGTATTTAAGAACAAAATAAAACAACAAAGTTCTAATTAAATAACCAATTAAGTGTCATTCATATTGCTTTACATGTAAAGTTATGATTTTTATTTATATCTTTCCAAAAATAATGAATTATAAAGCAGTAATGGGAGGTTATAATGACCCAGAGCTTAAATGATATAGCTATGATGTAATTATTCTGAAAATGGGATAGGAACATTGGAAGCTTAATATTTTGCCAGAAAAGTTACATGGAAAATATTTGGGAAGGAATAATTTCCATGGAATAAACAACTTTCCACGTTATTGTAGACATCAGCAAATATGTGAAAAAATGTATAAAGATTCAGCATATTCACACAAGCTTTTCATCTCAGCATTTGCACGGTGGAGACAGGAAGATCAAGAGTCAAAGTCATTATCTACACCTTTGCAAAATGAAGAACAGTCTAAGCTACATAAGACTCTATCTCAGTGTCTCCCCCTGCCAAAATTTATAAAGAAATGCTCATTCAAGAAGTGACGTTAAGCCACATAATCCACCTCGTGTGTGTGTGTGTGTGTGTGTGTGTGTGTGTGTGCTTCAATTTGTGTAAATGTATATGTTTACTTACCTGTTTTTCTCCTGCGTGTGTGTGTGTGTGTGTGTGTGTGTGTGTGTGTGTGTGTGTGCTTCAATTTGTGTAAATATATATGTTTACTTACCTGTTTTTCTCCTGCTCTGGTATGTCAATGCCAGTTATCAACAAATGTAACTATACAATATTGCAACTGTTGAATGTGAAAATTCAATAGTTAGAACCTTTATTGGACAGGTGATACTGACTTAATACCAATGTGTATTCATCTCATTAGACTTAATTTATCTGCCCCTTGAATGCTTTTTACTTAATGGTTTTTCTGAGATTTTATCACAACTAATTCTATAAGCAGTACTTGCAATTCTTATCTCTAAAATAAGATTAAGATATTTAATCCTTGTCCATTTTTTAAAGAGGAAGGAAAGGCAGTGCATTATTGTTTAGTCTAAATATTTTAGCAATACTTGCTTCTTTGTAAGAGTCACATTAATACAAATTGGGCTAAATTTATCAAGTTCTATGAAAATAGCAGATTTTATGACTGCTTTCATAGTCCCTAGCTCTTAATCATGGATTTATTCATCCATTAGCAACTGCAAGTGGCTGATTAATAGCTCTCTACCTTTTTAGGAAGTATTTTATAGTAATCCAATGTTCTGCTCTCTAAGTGAAAGTAGACAGTGTGTGACTATGACAATATCTTAGAAGTCACAGCAAGATTCTATAACAAACAGAAAAGTGTTTTTACCTGCAGTGATGAGATTGCATCCATGATTTCATTAAAAGACCACAAATAATATTTAGGACACTGATGCATCATGTATCATGCAGATGGCATGGATGAATTCAAGCCCTAGTTAACAAAGTAAGGTCCAGAAATCTGTTATCTGTATATGTAGAAAGTAGTGTATATAATGGAAAGACCTCAGATAAAAATGGATGTACATAAACATATTTCTGTTTCTCTGCCATATAGTTAACAATATATTCATGACATGTTCATAAGCAAATAATTAAAGGAATAAATAAATGAAATTTGAAATATGTTTCATTATCTGTTAACCTTAAGTTCTTCTTTGCCTGCATAAGGAAAATAAATTGATTACTCCTTTAATTTACTGATATAAATATGACAGAATAAAGTTAAAAACTACATGAATGTAGGAAGAATCATTGGGTAATATTCTCAATAATAATGAAAATAAGTGAACACAGTGTTAAGATATCATAATGAGCTCAACACATGGTTAAGAACATGCAGCATGAAACAGATGGCCCTTGTGTAGTATCTACTATGAGTAAGTCCTCACAAATCTCACACCCACTTTCTAAGTGTCTATTGGTCTGGGTCGATGAATATTTTCTACCTTCCTTTCTTACAATTGATTTATATCTAGCAGCACATCGAAACACATACAACTTCAGGCATGATACTAGCTGCTCTGTCAGCCTGGAAAGCCATTTGTTCATACTTCTGTGGCAGAATAAGGTATGTCTTTATGGAGAAACCTCTTAAGTTATGACCAATCACTATCACCACTGCTTAATGCTATCACCGCTTTTGGTCTTTATAATGTTTATAAATACATCTACAGTACCCTTGATGTTAGTTTTCTATTTTTTGCCTATAACGTCCTATGCAAATTAAATATCTGTTGGAACAGGGCACTGTATGTCTTGTTCCTTCTGAATGGCCAGTTCTCAAAAGAATATGTAATCTACAGTATATATTGCATAATTTGATTAATGAATATTCATAAAGATAGCAGCATGAATTCTCTACAAAAAGAAATGGGCCTATGTAATATTTTTTATTATTTGAAAATTTCATAGATATATGCAATATATCTTAATCTTTTCCATCCCCGGTCCCTCTAGATTACCCCCAACATATTTCTCCCTACAAACTTGTTTTGTACTCTCTCCCTTTCTCCCAATACCAACTGCACCACACACATGGTGATATTTTATTTGTGCTTTAATAAATAAAGCTTGCCTGAAAATCATAAAGGGATGCTAGCTACTAGTTAACCATAGAGGTCTGGAGGTCTGTACCGACAGATAGGAAGTGATAGAGCTGGGTGGAGATAGTGATAATGTTGGGTGGAGAGAGGAGCTCACTCATTATCTTTTGGCAGAGGATTTCTTAGTGGTAAGAACTAGTGGCTGGCTGCTCTGCCTCTCTGATCTTTCAGCTTTTACCTCAATATCTGGCTCTAGGTTTTTTATTAATAAGACCATTTAGCAATTCATGTTACATCTGGCAACCCAATGTTTGTGGCATTTGTTCATGAAAACCCACTTGCCCATGGCCTTGCAGGCCCCTGGCTCAGGCCTGAGCTACAAGCAGCCAGAGTCTCCACCTCACATGGGTTGAAGTCTCAACCCTACAAGCCCTGGACTCTCTTTGGCTTCTTCTCTCCTGGTGGGATCCCTATCTCAGACTGCTACCACACTAGGTAGCCGCCTTGAAACTCACTCAGGCTTTTACTGCTCTATGCAGAACCAGTCAGCCTCATGTAGCAGGAATCTTAATGAGTCTTCTTAATAAGATCAAACCTGAGCCAGGTATTGGGGTGAACACTGGAAGATCAGAGAACCAGAACAAGCCACAGCTAACTTCACCTGGCCAACTTCTCAGCTGGTCTTGTTTCCTCAGAATGGAAGCTTCTGTGTCCTCATCCCAATGGATCTCAGCTGAACTGTGCTGCTCGAAAGCCTGAAAGCTTAACCAGCCAAATGCTTAACCAGGCCAATGCTTCTAGTTTCTGGTCCTCACGCCTTATATACCTTTCTGCTTTCTACCACCACTCCCTGGGATTAAAGGCTCCTTTCTGGGATTAAAGGTGTGTGTCACCATGCCTAGCTGTTTCCAATGTGGCCTTGAACTCACAGAGATCCAGAGAGATTTCTACCTCTGGAATGCTAGGATTAAAGGTGTGTGTGCCACTATTTTATAGCCTTTGTATCTAGTAGCTGTTCTGTCTCTGACCCCAGATAAGTTTATTAAGGTGCACAATATTTTGGGGAACACAATACCACCACAGCCTCACATCTGAATAGTTATTGTCAGCAAATTCGGTGAGTCAATTAAGATATCTTAAAGGGAAGAATAAGTTAAAAGAGAATTTTTCCAACATTAGAAAGAGGGAAACATATTGACAATGGAAGGAATCTGTTCTCTGTTTGATAACATATTAGGCAGTCTGAAATGGAATAATTAAATGAGAGGATAATTAATGTTAATGGGATGTACATAATGCCAATTAGAAATATTATTTGTTTGATCATTTTTGTTTTATCATTAAAAATTTGGTTAATATGAGTACCAACATAAAAGTTTTAGAAAATCTTGTTAAAACAGATCATAGAGAAATTCACCCTTGGAGGAAAGGATCCTAGATACAATCAATATTGAATCTTATGACCATGAAGATACTTGGATAGGAGAGGTGATTTCCAGGGTTTAAAAGAAAAATAGTAATGTCAAATGTTTTAATTGTAGTTTAAAAGACAAAGTCACCTAAAAGGGACTGTGCAATGAGAAGTTCTGTATGGCAAATGTGTTGCTGATTGGTCAATAAATAAAACACTGATTGGCCAGTGGCTAGGCAGGAAGTATAGGTGGGACAAGGAGGAGAATAAAGCTGGGATGTGGAAGGCTGAGTCAGAGAGACACTGCCAGCCGCCACGATGACAAACAGCATGTGAAGATGCCGGTAAGCCACGAGCCACGTGGCAAGGTATAGATTTATAGAAATGGGTTAATTTAAGATATAAGAACAGTTAGCAAGAAGCCTGCCACAGCCATACAGTTTGTAACCAATATAAGTCTCTGTGTTTACTTGGTTGGGTCTGAGCGGCCGTGGGACTGGCAGGTGAGAGAGATTTGTCCTGACTGTGGACCAAGAAAGAAAACTCTAGCTACAGGACTGTAAACAGGGCATTCCTAGAAACAATGTTTTTTCAAGAAATAATTCCAACAGAATGCCTCTCCCGTCTGGATTATGCAGAAGTTGTGGCAAAGGCAGACATTGGACTAATGAATGTAGATCAGCAAGGGACAGATTTTTGCCTGGAACCTCCCTGAGGGGCCTCTTGCAGACCTCCATGTCAAACTCAGTTTGGTCCTTTCCTGTTATCATGGAAGAAATTCCTACCCAGAACAATTAAAGAAACTAATGCCTATTGTAAAAAACTATATTGCTCTGGATGATATAATAGCTATAGAAGAGAGAAGAAAAAATTCAGGAGAAACCATAAAGCATTTTTTTTGGCAAATTTCTATAAATTAACAAAAACAAAAATTGAAAATATGAACAAATGATGTTGTCATTTAAGGTCTTCTAGACATACATATGGATGTAATAATAATTGCACCAGAAACTTGGCATCCAAATTGGCCTCTTCAGGAGGTAAATATTCAGCTTTTAGGGATTAGAACATTATCTCAAGTAAAACAGAACATGAGATTGGTTGAATATACAGGGCCAGAAGGACAGAGAAGAAAATTAAAGCCAAATGTGGCTAATAAAGCCATGAATTTGGGGGCATGATTTGTAACAACAATGGAAAAGCCATATTAAGGTTCCTCCAATCTCAAAAACAAACTGTAAACTAATGTATGTTTCTGGAAAAAGTATTAGAAGGTGTCATAAAAAAACAATCACCAACCATGTATAAAAACAGGGCACAACAGCTGCTGATCTTTCAAAGACACCAGCAGTTCTACCTTTAAAATAGTTAATAGACAAGCCTGTATGGGTTCAGCAATGGCTGAAACAGAGAGACTACAGGCCTTAGAAGAGCTGGTACAAGAACAGTTAAATGCTCAGCATATTAAAAAATTAACCAGTCCATGGAATTTTCCTATATTTGTTATTAAAAAGAAATCTGGAAAGTAGAGAATGGTAACAAATCTAAGAGATATTAACAAGGAAATGTAGCCAATGGGCTCTTTACAATCTGGAATTCCATTGCCTTCACTGTTACTTAAAAGGTGGCCTCTTATAGTTATCAATTTAATAGACTGTTTCTTCTCAACACCCTTACAAGAAGACAGAAAAAAATTGCCTTCATAGTGCTTACTTATAATTCTCAGCCTGTTAAGGAGTATCAGTGGAAGGTTCTCCCACAAAGAATGTTAAGAAGCCCAACCCAGTACCAAAATTTTATACAACAGCCATTTGAAGTAATATATATTTCCTCAATCTATAGTTTACCATTACATGGATGACATTTTACTAGCTGATTCAAATGCAGATACTTTAGAATCAAAGAAATGAAATCTGGCAGATGGATTTTGTTTCATTTTGTAGAATTTGGGAAATTAAAATATGTACACCCACCATGGATACCTATTCAGGATTTCAAAGGGCAACTGTTCTGAGTTCTGAGAAGGCTGATTCTGTAATCACACATTTGCTAGAAGTTATAGCCATTATGGGTATAATTCTATAATCACACATTTGCTAGAAGTTACGGCCATTATGGGTATACCTGTACAAATTAAGACTGATAATGCTTCAGCATATGTCTCTGGCAAAATGAAACAGTTTTCTGCTTATTATAATATAAAGCATACTGCAGGTATACCACACAATCCTATAAGCTAACCAGTCATAGAAATATCAAATTTAACTCTAGAGAATATGCTAAATAAACAGAAAGGGGTAACAAAGACCCCCCAGAAATAGATTATATAATACCTGATTAACTTTGAATTTTTCCAGTGCTAATGAGAAATGAACAGCAGCTGCAGAGAGACACTGGATAACAGAAAAAAAAATATAAAATTAAATCAGCCTGTATGCTTTAAAGATGTGCTGACCTCAGAATGGAAACCAGGATATGTGTTACATTGGGGACAAGGTTTTGCTTTTGTTGATAAAATTTCAATTTGAACAGAGAGACTTCTTAATTAGAAGAGGTGATAGTTCATCATCCACCATGACCATTCAATTTAAACTAACTTATACCACTAACAAATGCTTTTCATTTGATCAGATATAACTTGTCAAAAGGGAACCTCCCCAAAGTTTGGGTTGGGGAAGGGTTTTGTTTTTGTCTTTCAGGAGAATAAAGGCATCCAGCTAAGGAATCAGAAAAACACTGGACAAATGAAACACCTAAAGAAAAAGGACAAATAATCCAAAAAAAAATGTCCCACAGAAGAGATTTTCTGCAGTGTACTATGACCATGTGTAACAGCAATCTTTGAAGTCTCCAAAGGATGATAGGCCAAACAATGATGATTCCATTAGAACTATGATAATGCCATTAGGCTGAAAAACACTACCCAAAGATCGGCTTTGGACTTCAAACTGCTCAGGACAATTTGAAGCTGGCTATCTGAGATGATTCAGCCTCACAGACTACTATAGCCAGGAATTAAGACAAGCTCTGCACTTTCCCATTATATAGAGACTGGACAACCAATGATACAGCTACCTCTTCTAGGACTTGACAATTAATTAACCTAAAACTTTACTTTTCAGAATCTCCTAAAGATGCCTTCACTCCCAAACAGCAGGAAGTGATTTTAAGAACATGATGCCCACATTCCCAAGAGGTGGGGTGGGTAGTCTTTTGTCATTCAATGAGTTATGGATAATTGTCCTTGTTTTGGAGGTTGATTAAAAGTTTTTATTGGTAATAGTTAGGAAAAAAGCTAAACTAAGGGGATTAGATTTGGGGTTCTTGCTTTAAAAAAGGAAGATATAGATATGATAAAAAAAAAGGTAGATTATTGAATCTACTTCTAAAAAGCAACCATTAGTTTTAAATATTTTACATTGGATAAGATTTTTGTACATTGTATACAATTTTTGTATATTAATACAATGTTGAGATTATTTTTGTTGGGATATACTGTACATGTTTTTCTAATCTTGTTCAAGGTATTGTACCTATACAGTTCATTTAACAATGTAATGCAAATTACTAGTATTTGAAAGCTATTACCAACTAATTAGGATATAAAGAAATGCAAGTTAGCAGTTAGTCATTACAATCAAACTTGTAGTTTAGTTAGGTATGTTTTCAAGGTCAAACAGAGATATATTTTGTATAGACACATCATCTTGAAACAGTTCAGAGATCTATAGAATATGGCATTTAAGATGTTTTAATAACATAGGTTATTTTTTTAAGACTATGAGACATGTCTGTTCCTGGCAGTACCACTCTACTTCAAAGAAGATGATGGACATTGAAGAAACTCCATATGGAGTTTATTTCTTTGTGGCAAGTTAGATACTGGGCAAGAAAGTGCCCTTGCCTTGACTTTTAATAGTATGTTGTACAAATGGACAAGCAGGACACAAAAGAAAGGACTGCCGAACTTTGCCTAGACAAAGTAGGATGGCCCTTCAGTAAATACTGCTTCACAGAAAAGTCTGTCAGCTATGCTAAGCCTTTAGGCCCAAGATGGATGCCCCAACATTGCAGTGGAACCTTGGGTGACTGTCCAGGCAGCCAGCTTTTTCTGTCATTTCTCACATTTTTTGGAAGTCACTTGTCTGTACTTCCTGTTTACTTAGATAATATTATTTCCTTTTCAGTTCTTGATGGAGTTGAAGACTAGATAGTTATAGTTATAGTTTTTCTTGTTAACAAAATCAGAAAAGAATCTTATTAAAAAGGTATAAAATGGCTGGGCGGTGGTGGCGCACATCTTTAATCCCAGCACTCGGGAGGCAGAGGCAGGCGGATCTCTGTGAGTTCGAGGCCAGCGTGGTCTACAAAGTGAGTTCCTGGAAAGGTGCAAAACTACAGAGAAACCCTGTCTCGAAAAAACCAAAAAGAAAAAGGTATAAAATGTATAATTTTGAAGGACTTCAAAAGAGAGTTTTAGTTGGTAATACAAGTTAGGATAGAAAATGAATTAGGTACAACACTTTGGATTCACCAAAATAAGATAGATAATGGAGTATTTTCTCTGAATGTGTCAAATGTTAATGGACTGGACCTTGCTAATGTCCAGTATATATTGTATATACTTATTACACTTATTATACATAGTTTTTCTTATATTAGTTATAACCCTCTTTTGTTATTTTAGACAAAACTGGGAAATGTGGTGATAATATTATGTACCCTAATAAAATTTGCCAGAAGATCAGAGAACAGAACAAGTCACTAGATTAAACATGGATGCCAGGCAGTGGTGGCACACACCTTTAATCCTAGCACTTGGGAGGCAGAGATACATCTGGATCTCTGTGAGTTCACAGCCACCCTGAAATGAGATTGACTCAGTCTAGAAGAGAAACAAAGCCAGGCAGTGGTGGCACACACCTTTAACCCCAGCACTTTAGATCTAGTCCTTTGCTTGGGAAGCACACATGCCTTTAATCACAGGAAATGATGGCTGGGCAGAGAAAGGTATATAAGGCATGAGGAGATAGGAACTGCAAGGCTTTTCAGGATGAGGAGTCCTAGAGGTAAGGTGTGGCAGTGGCTTACACAATCCTTCCTCCTTCTCTTCATCAGGATCATCCAAGCTCATCCCAGTGCTTGGTTGTGAATCTCTGTATCTGTTTCCATCAGTTACTAGATGAAGGCTCTCTGATGATAATTGGGGTAGTTACCAATCTGATTACAGCAGATGACCAGTTCAGGCTACCTATCCACTCTTGTTAGGAGCCTTAGCTGGGGTTATCCTTGTAGATTTGTGGGAGATTACTTTGTACTGGGTTTCTATGTGACCCCAAAATGCCCCCATGAAGACATCTCTTTCATTGCTTTACTGCTGCATCCACCTGCCAACCCAATCCCTCATGGGCCCATCACCACTGGCCCACAGTCTACCCAGGAGATCTCTATTTCCCCTCTCCAGGGAAATCCACGGTCCCATCCCCCTTTTGGCCCTCCTTGTTTCCTAGCCTCCATGGGACTGTGACCTGCAGCATGGTTATAATTTACTTTACAGCTATCATCTGCTTATGAATGAGGACATAACATACCATATTTGTCTTTCTGAGTCTTTGTTATATTTCTGAGGATTATTTTTTCTAGTTCCATCCATTTGCCTTCAAATTTCCTGATGTCATTGTTTTTAACAGCTGAATAACACTACATTGTGTAAATATACCACACTTTCTTTATCTGTTCTTCAGTTGAGGGACATCTAGGTTGTTTCCAGGTTCTGGCTACTAAAAATAACACTGCTATGAATATAGCTAAGCAAATGTCCTTGTGGAATGATTGAGCATCCTTTGGATATATGCCCAAGAGTAGTATAGCTGGGTCTTGAAGTAGATTGATTTCCAATTTTCTGAGATACCTCCATATTGATTTCCAAAGTGTTTGTACAAGTTTTAACTCCCATGAACAATGGAGGAATGTTGCCCTTGCTTCACATCCTCTACAGCATAAGCTATCATTAGTGTTTTTGACCTTAGCCATTCTGACTGGTGTAAGATAGAGTCTGAGTAGTTTTGATTTGCATTTTCCTGATGACCAAGGATGTTGAACAGTTCTTTCAGGGTCTCTCAGCCATTTAAGATCTTCTGTTGAGAATTCCTTGCTTAGTCCTGTACCCCATTTTAAAAATTGCATTACTTGGTCTTTTGATGTTTAGTTTCTTGGGTTCTTTATATATTTTGGAGATCAGTTTTCTATCAGATGTGGGGCTGGTGAATATATTTTCTCATTCTTTAGGCTGTCATTTTGTCTTACTGAAAGCATCCTTTGTCTTACAGAAACTTTTCAGTTTCATGAGGTCCGATTTATTAATTGTTGATCTCAGTGTTTGTGCTGAATTCAGGGAGTGTTCTATTCAGGAATTTGTATCCTGTACCAATGTGTTGAAGGCTCTTTTTTCACTTTCTCTTTTATCAGCTTCAGTGTAACTGGATTTATGTTGAGGTCTTTGATCCATTTGAAGTTGAGTTTGGTGCATGGCAATAGATATGGATTCATTTGCATTCTTCTACATGCTGACAGCCAGTTATGCCAGCACCATTTATTGAAGATGCTTTCCTTTTTCATTGTATTATTTTGGCTTCTTTGCCAAAAATCTGGTGTATATAGGTGGATGGATTTATGTTGGGGTCTTCAATACAATTCCATCGATCCATCTGTCTGTTTTTAATGCCAATACCACAGCTGCTTTTTATTCCACACAATAGAAAAAAGAAATAAATGTTGCCAAATTCTTTTTATGAGGCCTCAGTCACCCTGATACCCAAGCCACAAAGACTCAATGAAGAAAGAGAATTACAGACCAATTTTCCTCATGAATATTGATGCAAAAATAATCAATTAAATGCTCATAAACCAAATGCAAGAACATATCAAAAAGATCATCTACCATTATCAAGTGGGCTTTATCCCAGAGATGCAGGATGGGTCGACATATGAAAATCGATCAATGTAATCCACCATACAAACAATTTGAAAGGAAAAAAAAAAACACATAATCAACTCAATAGGCACAGCAAAGGTCTTTGGCAAAATTCAATACTCCTTCAAGATAAAAGTCTTTGAGAGATTAGGGATACAAGGAACATACATAAACATAATAAAAGCAATATACAGAAAGCCAACAGCCAACGTTAAATTAAATGTAGAGAAATTCAAAGCAATTCCATTAAAATCAGGAACAAGGCAAGGCTGGCCACTCTCTCCTTAAATATAGTACCAGAAGTTCTAGCTAGAGTGACAGGATAACAAAAGAAGATCAAGGGGATACAAATGGGAAAGGAAGATATTGAAGTATCATTATTCACAGATGATATGATCGTATACATAAGTGACCCCAAAAATTCTACCAAGGAACTTCTACAGTTGGATAAACACCTTCAGCAAAGTGGCTGGATATAACTCCCCAAAATCAGTAGCTGTCCTATATACAAACAGTAAATAGACTGACAAAGAAATCAAGGAAATAATACCCTTCACGATAGCCACAAATAATATAAAATATCTTGGGGTAACTCTAATCAAACAAGTGAAAGACCTATATAACAAGAACTTCAAGTGTTTGGAGAAAGAAATTGGAGAAGATATCTGAAAATGGAAAGATCTTCCACTGGGGTGATATTTTATTTTTGTACCCCCAATAAAGCTTATCTGGGGATCAGAGGAGAAAGCCAGACACTATATTAAATATAAATGTCAGGCAGTGGTAGCACACGCCTTTAATCCTAGCATTCAGGAGGTGGAGATTCATCTGGATCTCTGTGAGTTCAAGGCCATACTGGGAACAGAGCCAGGTGTGGTGACACATGCATTTAATCCAGCACTAATTAATCATAGATGTCTAGAGGGCTGTACAGACAGACAGGAAGTGATAGAGCTGGGCAGAAGGAGGGAGTGATAGAGCTGGGTGGAGATAGGAATTAAGATGGCAGGGCACAGAAAGGTATATAGGCATGCGTATACAGGAAGTAGCTCTCTCTTGGGCTGAGGATTTCCTAGTGATAAGAACTTGTGAATTGACTTCTTCTATTTCTGTGATTTTTCACTTTTCACTCCAATATCTGGCTCTGGGATTTTTATTAATAAGACCAATTAGCAATTTATCAGGGACTATTGGGGTCCAGCCCCTCGATAGTCCCCTCCCAGGGTCTGGGAAGAATCTACAACCAGCTGATAATTAATCTTTGATAAAACGAAATGAATCTATGCACAGGAAACTCCTTAGTTCATACACTTTATTATTCTGTCATAGTTCTCTCTCTACACAGCTTCTATTCTGCTCTCATGTCTAGCTCCTTTCTTGCCTGATTTCTCTATATTTATCTACTGTCCCCTCTAGGGTCTATCTTAATTCCTTCACCTAGTTCTGTCCCTTCTAGGTTCTCATCTATCTAGTTCTTTCCCCTATCAGCTCCTCTCCCGTTTCCTTCTCTCTCATCTGGCTCTTCCTCATCTTGTTCTTTCCCATCTGTCTCTTCCTCATCTTCCATCTCGTTCCTCTAGTCCTCTCTTTTAGCCCTTCAATCTAGTTCTTCCCGATCTCAGTATGTTCCGCTCAAGTTCTTACCCATCTAGTTCTTCCATTCTCTTTTCTCTTCTCCGCCTTGTGCCCTGGAAGTCCTGGTATATAAAGGGAGGGTCCGAGCTAAATTGTGTAAAGCTATTTACTTAATGTCCACCTCACCTAGGCGGTGTCTCTTTGTGGAATTTACCTTAAGTCTGGAGACTCGCCTGTGGGTTATTATCACTGTTAGTCCTCGGAAATTGGGCGACCACCTGGGTGGTGTCTCCTTTAGTCCTTGAAAGTGGCTAGGGGAGATATCTGATTCCAGAGAAAGCCTTTCCTGAGGCTGTTCTCCAAATGCCTGGAATGTGTATGTCTAGAGAGTGATCAGTCCACATTGTTAGCCCTTCTTAGGGAAAAGTCAATTGGGAAAACTGTGAAGGCACACATGATTTTCATAACAGAAGACAGCTGATATATAACAAGCCAAGTAACACCAAAAACTCCTTGGGATTTGGCTTCCTCTGGAGGAATTCCCTGATTCCTCCAGGTAGTGACTTTGCCATAACCAGCTGAGTTCTTATGATATATTCCTTCGGCCCGCAGCAGCAATTCATGTTACATTCCACACTCATGGATCAGTAGAATTAACATAGTAAAAATGGCCAAAAGGAATCTACAGATTCAACATAATCCCCATCAAAATCCAATACAATTATGTGTATGCTTTTGAGAGATCTTACTCTTGAGCCCAGACTGCCCTGCATCTTTCATTCACTATTACCTAGGCTAGCTATATGCTATGGCTCCTCCTACTTCTGTATACTGCATGCTTGGATTACCAGTGTGAGCTACCCTATCTATGTTTAATGTTTAAATCTAAGATGTATTTTGTTATCTCTGTATTCCTTAATACAGACATTTGTTTTCATTTGAATTAATGAACTGTGGTACTCCAAACCCAAGTACTATAAAATGATTTTAAAAGCAATCTTATCCCAAAAAGGGAGCTTACTGAACTGATTACCAGAAAATCCACCATGGTCTGCTATGTTTTTCTAACTTTGATCCTGTGCTGATGGCTTGGATGTGTAATTGTATTCTCACTATTTCCCTGCTCTTTCATGAAAGATTCCTCCCATCTCAAACAGAAAACTGGTGACCAGGCCCAGTGTTTTCCTAAGAACAGGTTCTTATAATGCACTGACACTCACCCATCCCACCAGAAGATAGGAGTACAGAACAAGACTCAGATTGTCTCTACGAAATACTCCCACAGAGACTCAAAATACTAGAAGGGTATTCATAATTTTTCTTATACCAAAAGTGTCTTATTCAAGTGGGCCACAAATTCTCTTCTCCAGCTGCAAAGGCAGCTTTCTTTATGGGAAAAGTTAACTTCACTCACAGCTGGAATTCAAAGCAAAAAGTAAGGATTGTGAAGAACAGACAAGCTTCCTAGGATTTGGACTTGTAGCTGATAGGAGTGGCAAAAAGTAAATGTTCCTCCAGCAAACAGGGCTCATTGCTGTGGGATGTTCTGTATGGCAAATGTGTTGCTGATTGGTCAATAAATAAAACACTGATTGGCCATTGGCTAGGCAGGAAGTGTAGGCGGGACAAGGAGGAGAATAAAGCTGGGAAGTGGAAGGCTGAGTCAGAGAGACACTGCCAGCCGCCATGATGAGAAACAGCATATGAAGATGCTGGTAAGCCACGAGCCATGTGGCAAGGTATAGATTAATGGAAATGGATTAATTTAAGCTGTAAGAAAAGTTAGAAAGAAGCCTGCCATGGCCATACAGTTTGTAAGCAATATGTCTCTGTGTTTACTTGGTCGGGTCTGAGCAGCTGTGGGACTGGCAGGTGAGAGAGATTTGTCCTGACTGTGGGCCAGGCAGGAAAACTCTATCTACAGCTCATTATGTTGGTCAAGGTTTAAGGGCTATTAGAATAGCAGTTTGGAGAATAACACCACATAAACATTATATCATTGTGGTAAGGTGGTACTGGCATATGACCAGAGTAGTAATTTTGAAATCAGTGAGCTATTTGTGGCATAGAGGCACATAGAGGAACCCAGGTAGTCATAAGTTACCAGGGTGTATTATCTTCATTCTTTTTAACTGCAAACAGCAAATGTGAGGTCCTCTACCTCCATTAAGGTACATGTTAAAAGCTACAGGGGTCCACGGAGGTCAAGTAAGAACTTTGTCTTAGTATGGATTATATAACTCATATTCTTAAGATAAATGAGCAAAACATAATACATATAAATGATAGTGCAAAGTTAATATTCTTTAAAATTCTCAAAGAATATTTTCAATTGTTTTCTTTTATTTTCAATGATGTGTGTGTGTGTGTGTGTGTGTGTGTGTGTGTGTGCAGATGCATTCACCACCTGTTTGTGCATCTTTAGAAGCCAGACAATAACATGTGATATCTTCCTCAATCAATGTTCGACCTTACTGTTTGACACAGAGTTGGTAATTAAATCTAAAACTCACCATTTCAGCTGGCCTACTTGGCCAACAAACAAGCCCCAGGTATCTTCTTCTACCTGGGGACATTCATTCCCTAACTGAAATTACAATGAATGCCACCATGTCTTGCTTTTAATGGGTGTTGGAGATCCAAACTTAGTTCCTTGTGTTTACTTAGCAAGCTCTAATGACTAAACCATTTTTTAAAGATCAGTTTTATACCTTGAAACAAACTAAAGTCATTTGAGAAGGAGTATCCTCAACTGGGAAAATGTCCGTACCAGTTTGGTCTTTGGCCAAACCTCTGGGACATTTTCTTTATTATTAGTAGGTGTGGAAAGGCCCAAGCCACTGTGGGTTGGTCTGTGTCGGAGTGTGACCTGTGAAAACAAAACTGGAATAAACTCTTCCCCATGTTGTCTTTGTCCTTGGTGATGTATCACAGCAATAGAAGCCCTGATAAAGATAGCCGTGTTCTGGCTTCTGCTCTTTTATTTGACTTGATTATACCCCACAAAAGTCTCTGATAAAGCTGTTTTTGTAGTAGATGAATGATAAAGTTTCCAGGAGATACATAATTCTTCTCTTTTAACTCCTATAGGAAACTTATGATGATAAATAGTTTTGACTATTTTCAACATTAGATTTAACCTATTTTTTATTATTAAGACATTTTCTATTCATTTTACATACTACTCACTGTAGCACGAATCTTAAAAGGTCTTATTAATAAAAACAAACCTGGAGCCAGGTATTGGGGTGAATGCTGAAAGATCAGAGAAACAGAACCAGCCACAGCTAACCTCGCCTTGATAACTTCTCAGCTGATCTCATTTCCTCAAACTGGATTCCTCTGTGTCCTCATCAGAATAGATTTCAGCTGAACTGCTGCTAAATGCTTAACAGACTCTAGTTCCTGGTTTGAAGGCCTTATATATCTTTCTACTTCCTGCCATCACTTCCTGGGATTAAAGGCATGTGTCTCCATGCCTGGCTGTTTCCAGTGTGGCTTTGAACTCACAGAGATCCAGATGGACCTCTGCCTCTGGAGTGCTAGGATTAAAGGTGTGTGTGCCACCATTTTCTGGCCTGTACATCTGTATAGTGGCTGTTCTGTCCTCTGAACCCAGATAAGTTAATTAGGATGCACAATATATTGGGGAACACAATATCACCACAGCCCACAGATCCCCCTCTCCTCCCTCCTCCTGGTCCCCAGCCTTCCCCCTCAACCAATCACCCATTCCCATCTCCTCAAAGCAAAGCCTCTGGTGGGGAGTCAGAAAAGCCTGGTACATTTGGTTGAGGCAAGTCCAAGGCCCTCCCCCTGTACCACGGTTGTGTAAGTGTCCCACCATAGGCACTGGGCTCCAAAAAAAACCTGCTTATGCACCAGGGGTGGATCCTGATCCTACTGCCAGGGGCCCCTTAAGCAGGTCAAGCTACACTACTGTCTCACCTATGAAGAGGGCCTAGACTACTAGCAATAGTGGAGAGGGTGCCTGAAGTGGCTTACTCCAGTAATCAGATTGGTGAATACCCTGTCATCATATAGCCTTCATCCAGTAACTGATGGAAGCAGATGCAGAGATCCACAGCCAAGCACCAGGTCAAGCTCCAGGAGTCCAGTCTAACAGAGAGAAGAGAGACTCTATGAGCAAGGGGCATCAAGATCTGGATGGGGAAACCTACAGAGATGACCAAACCAAACTAGTGGGAACTCATAAAGGGTGGACCAATAGCTGTGGAGCCTCCATGTGATTGGACTAGATTTCACCTAATTTTTTTTCTCTGGGAGCTTATTATATTCTACCAGTGTGGACAAACCACATGCATGCAAAGCAGAGAAACTTTTTTTTTTTTTTTAGAATTTCAGGAAATTACAGATTGTAACCATTGGTTAACACTCTGTAAATCTAGAAATTCAAGCTGGACAGTGGTGGCACATGTCTTTAATCACAACACTCAGGAGGCAGAAGCAGGAGGTTCTCTGTGAGTTCAAGGTCAGCCTGGTCTACAGAGTGAGATCCAGGATAGGCACCAAAACTAAACAGAAACCATGTCTCAAAAAACCAATATATATACATACATACATACATGCATACACATATATATGTATATATATGCAATATCCACAAACAACAATGTTCTTTTCATGGTATTCTTGAAAAATAATCATCAAAATTAAATTTGTTGTGAGAAACATAAAATATGACATCACAGAAACTCTATAGGTAAATATAATGTTGTATGTTTGAGGGGGTGTGTGTGTGTATACATATAGAATTCTGGAAAGAGTTACTAAACCTTTTAAAGGCTACAGAATTACTTTCTTAATATAATTATTAAAATGTTGAAGTTCAAATTTCAGCATTTATTGTCTCTCCTAAAGTTATAGTGCACCATGAAATGAGCTTACGGCACTAAATAATATATCTATATATGTTAAGTCAACATAATTATACTGTTTGTCTTTCATTAGGGAAGTACGAGCAGAGAGTCTTACAATCTTCTTCATGTAAACAGTAATAAAAGGTACAATGACTGTAGTAATTAAGCTTTATTGGCAGCACTTGTGGCTGTTCATAGGTTCAATCTGAACCATGTTTCTAAAGCAAAGTTTTTAGATGAAATCTCTCCATGTCTTTTCATAAGATTTTTGAGTGGTATGATTGGATTTCCTTGTTACCATTTTATTTAGACTTGATTTGTCCTGTGATCTCCACTAATCTCCTTTTATTATTTCTAATAATAGCAAAAAATCTGAATTTGGTCCATAGAACTATGAGGATTGCATCCTATGGATATTCTAGTCTTCATGGATAAGATTTTTTCGTAGTATTCCATTGTGTATATGTACCACATTTTGTTTATCCATTCTTCAGTTGAAGGGCATCTAGGTTGTTTCCATGTTCTGGCTATTACAAACAACGCTGATATGAACATAGCTGAACAAGTGCTCTTGTGGTGTGGTTGAGCATTCCTTGGGTATATGCCCAAGAGTGGTATAGCTGGATCTTGGGGGAGATGGATTCCCAATTTTCTAAGAAATCGCCATATTGATTTCCAAAGTGGTTGTACAAGCTTGCATTCCCACCAGCAGTGGAGGAGAGTTCCCCTAGCTCCACATCCTCTCCAGCATAAGGTGTCTTCAGTGTTTTTGATCTTAGCCATTCTGACAGGCGTAAGGTGGTATCTCAGAGTTGTTTTGATTTGCATTTCCCTGATGATTAGGGATGTTGAGCAATTCCTTAAATGTCTTTCAGCCATTTGAGTTTCCTCTGTTGAGAATTCTCTGTTTAGTTCTATAGCCCATTTCTTAATTGGACTGTTGGGCATTTTGATGTCTAATTTCTTGAGTTCCTTATATATTCTGGATATCAGTCCTCTGTCAGATGTGGGATTGGTGAAGATCTTTTCCCATTCTGTAGGCTGTCGCTTTGCTTTGTTGACCGTTTCCTTTGCCCTACAAAAGCTTCTCAGTTTCAAGAGGTCCCACTGATTGATTGTTTCTCTCAGTGTCTGTGCTACTGGTGTTCTATTTAGAAAGTGGTCTCCTATGCCAATGTGTTCAAGACTACTTCCTACTTTCTCTTCTAGCAGGTTCAGAGTAGCTGGATTTATGTTGAGGTCCTTGATCCACTTGGACTTAAGTTTTGTGCACGGTGATAGATATGGATCTAATACTACTCAGCAGAGAAAAACAATGACATCATGAGGTTTGCAGACAAATGGATGGATCTAGAAAAAATCATCCTGAGTGAGGTATCCCAGACTCAGAAAGACAAACATGGTATGTACTCACTCATAACAGGATACTAGATGTGGAACAAGGATGACTGGACTGCTACTCACATCACCAGGCAGGCTACCTGGAAAACAGGACCCCAAGAAAGACACAGGGATCGCCCAACGACAGAGAAATGGAATGAGATCTACATGAACAGCCTGGACAGGAGTGGGGGTAGTGAAGGGCGAGGGTCGAGGGAAAGAGAGCTTGGGTGAGTGGGAGATCCCAGCTGGATCAAAAACAGAGAGGGAGAACAAGGAATAGGAGACCATGGTAAATGAAGACCACATGAGAATAGGAAGAAACAAAGTGCTAGAGAGGCCCACAGAAATCCACAAAGATACCCCCACAACAGACTGCTGGCAATGGTCGAGCGACAATCCGAACTGACCTACTCTGGTGATGGGATGGCCAAACACCCTAATTGTCGTGCTAGAAACCTCATCCAACTACTGATGGACCTGGAGGCAGAGATCCATGACTAGGCCCCAGGTGGATCTCTGGGAGTCCAATTAGCGAGAATGAGGAGGGTTTATATGAGAGAGAATTGTTGAGACCAAGGTCGGATAAAGCACAGAGACAAATAGCCAAACAAACGGAAACACATGAAATATGAACCAATGGCTGAGGGGTCACCAACTGGATCAGGCCCTCTGAGTGGGTGAGACAGTTGATTGGCCTGATCTGTTTGGGAGGCATCCAGGCAGTGGGACCGGGTCCTGTGCTCATTGCATGAGTCGGCTGTTTGAAACCTGGGGCCTATGCAGGGTCCCTTGGCTCGGCCTGGGAGGAGGGGACTGGACCTACCTGGACTGAGTCCACCAGGTTGATCTCAGTCTGTGGGGAAGGCTTTGCCCTGGAGGAGATTGGAATGGGGGGCGGGCTGGGGGGAAGGTGAGGGGGGCGGGAGGGGGGAGAACAAGGGAATCTGTGGCTGATATGTAGAACTGAATTGTATTGCAAAATAAAAATTAAAAAAAAAAAAAAAAAAGAGGAAAAAAATAAAGATTTTTTCGTTTATATCTGTGTGAGTAAATATGGTTATGCAATAACAGTTCCCTCATGTTCACACATGAGTCTCATCATTCGACATCTTTGAGTTTTTCCATCAGATCCTGTCCTCTGGCTACAGCTGTCTTCTCTGCACACCCCACATCCTCTGCTCCTCTTTGTCACCTCATTGTATGGCATTCACCCCAATGACCTCCACTTTGTTCTTTGAAACATCTGGACTGTTTTGGCTACAAGGTTTTTCCCCTTGTCTGTGACACTCTCTCTACTATCTGCTCATAGAAATTTTTTTCTATGACACAGATCCAGATCTGAAATGGAAATAAATGTAAGCTTGCCATAAAGAAGTTATTTCATCTCAGTCAATAAGTAATATTTAATACTAAATGGCAGATGGATTACTGCCAGACGATGTTCATGTAGCATGTGCACTCTGCTGCCATGTTAATTACAAGGACACCCATTAATTTGTATCCAGCTCTTTGCTAAATGAATGGCAAATTTGAATGGGAATAGTATAACCTTCCTCAAAGCTGAACGGGAACTCAAAATAGCTCCAGAAGTCCAAGCCTACCATCAGAGGTGTGCTGATGTGTAAGCTCTCTTCCTCAAAGCTGAGTGGGAACTCAAAATGGCTCCAGAAATGTGAGTCTGTCCTCAGAGATGTGCTGATTGTTCGAGCCCACATTGAATCAACAAACAGTGAATGAGAAACTATCTTCTTTACATCAGTCACTCAGCTCAAGGCTATGAACAGTGACAAGGTGGCTTGTCCAGTAAAAATGCAGATGTATCTGGGAATGGCTCAGCTCTTTCCCACAGAAGTTATGTGGGGAAATTAAATCCATGTTTTTTCAGCTAGGTAAATTTGCCCTGTCCCTCTTCTAGACACGCTTTCTTTGAAAACTGTGGCATATTATGAGCTTGAAGTAAATAAAAATCATATTAGTACCTAGGTAGTGTTGGATTTAAACTCTTCATTTTGAAAATGCATTAGGAGAAAGGGTATTGGCTCAGGTTTTTGAATTTTTAAATTCTATATTATTTTCTGTACTCATAAAGCAACCCAGAAAAAACTTTAACTAAACAGTGTGAGAAAGAAAAATCTAATAAATAAAGAAGCAGAAAATTAATTTTAGAAGACCCACAGAACAAATTATAATCATCCTCTGAATGTCACGTACAGAGGGTAAGATATTAACTTCAGACATTTTTTCCTACCAGGAATCCCACTTTTATTAAGTTTTCGGTAGTAGAAGAAACTTTCACATTTTATTAAGTCTTCAGGAAATATTCCATGAGGCAGTGTGTTTCAGTGAGTACCCAACAGAGGCACCTGTAAACACTATCACTGTGCATATAAAGCAGATTAATTTAATGTTATTTAAAAATATGACTTGCTTCAGTGTTGCTTGCAAAAGATATAGTTTTCATTTAGCAGAAATTAAATTTGGGATATGGGATAAACATAATTACCTCTTAGCATCATAGTTCACATTCTTCTCTGGAGCAACATTTCCCATGACAGGAGGGATTCTGGAGTGTGTCTGATGCTCATGGGTACCTTCAACGGATTTCAGCCCACATATCACAATAAAGATTCTCAAGGAAGCCATCCTGTTCACCTCACTAATGTGAGGAATGTTCCAAGCACCAGTTTTATTGGGTCTTTGTCAAATAGTTTTTGTCCACATTGACAAGAGTTTAGTTTTGTCACAATGTTCATTTTAATTAAAAAGGACAATTTGAAGAAAGTGTCAGTATTCCCAGGGGAAGTGACATGCTTTTATACAGGAAGTTCATGATAAATTTCTCTTTTCTAGAAGAGTCAGGTGTGCGGAGTTTACATGAAGGATGAGTCTGTGTACCTGCACCTACTGGCAGCGCTGAACAGACTGTGGTTGCACAAAGAATACATAAAACAAGGAAGGAAAGTGGCAGGAGAGTGTAGGAAGAACTGTTGGGGAGGACTATGGAAGTGCTGGTCAGAGTACAATATATTCATGTATAAAATTATCAAATAATAAATTAAAAATGAATACAGTTATGATCTTAATAATGAAAATGAGCACCACAAAATTCATCATAACTGAGTTGAGTGGTGGAAGTACACATAGTGGAATTTTATTCAGCTGGAAAGAAATATGAAAACATCATGTGCAGGAAAGTGGATGTATGTGGAAACTGTATTAAAAAAAGCTGATCCAAACTTGGAAGGACAAGACGAGACTGGATGATCTCTTTTTCATGGGAATCTTAACACACACACACACACACACACACACACACACACAGGCACACGCACAGATATACACTCACACATGCATACATGCACATGCACACACATACATACACACCTCATTGTAAGTGTGGATAAAATCAAAAATAAAAAAAAACTAGAAATGAAAGCAAAAGAATGCAATAATTAGGTGGTGAGGAAAAACTGGGGGTAGAAAAGGACTTACAGATTATAAAAAAGAAAAGAGTCTGAGGAGGAGAGGATGCAGAAGAGGATCAGGGGAGGAGGCCTAAGGCAGAGAGGAAGGTAAAGGAAAATCTATTAAAAATATAAATGTCATAATAATGATAGTCTAAAGGCAAGCCTGATTTCTGCAATAAATGAGCCTGCAACACACTGTGCTACTCACCTGACTCCTGGAGTCGGTGCCATTGACTCCAGGCCGCCTCGCCCCTCCCCTAAGAGATGTGCCCTAGAGAGCTGCCCTCAACACCACAACACTAGTCCCTGTACTATTTGCAAGCATAAAACATTTTTCAGAGTACAACTATAAGATCTCATAATGAGATTCAATAGCAAATGCAATCATTGATCCCTATTTAAAGCATCAAGAAATGAGATGTTGCAATGCTCAAGAGTTGTTTGTCCCAACACAAAGCTTGTCACACCAAATGAAGCAGATAAATATGACCCAAACTAGTGAGTTTAAGCAGTCCATAGCAAACATCCTGTTCAGATTTGGGCCTGACCTGTCACATTCCAACCTCTGTGCACTCACTGAAGTTTTCATCAACTTGAATGTTTAACATGATAGGTTATTGTTTTCATTGTTATTGTTGTTGTTGATGGATTTGTTGTTGTTAATTTGCTTGCCTGTTTTTCTAGAAAATTTTCTTATAAAGTCTTCAAGGTATGTTGAGAAACATTTCGCTTCCTCAAAATTCATCTACCCCTTCCTCCACTGCTGGGTTTGAATGCAAAAGAGACTTAAGCACCTCGTAAAGAACACCCAACCTATAATGGATGTCCTGAGAATCCCTACAGTTGGTCTTGTTTGGGGGCACAATCTAAACTCTCCCTTATTAACTTTCCCTCCTACCTGTAAAAACAGTATTGAATATATAATCTCTTCTCTAGCCATCTGCCAAATGATGGCTTTTATAAAAGACGTTAATGTATAAATATGCAAGCCAAGAGATGGGGCTTTGCTTACCTGTGGATTCCAGATCAAACTATATATGACAATATGAATCTGAAGTCAGCATTAACACCATATATCCATGCAAAATATAGCCAACATCACCAAGCGACGTAAGTATACAGTATAAAAAAGAAAGCTACAATTAACAAAATTCATGCTGTCATAGTCTGAGCCAATGAATACCTATCAAATTATATGGATCCAAGTCAACCCCTCCTTCGAAAACCACATACCAGCCATGTTTTCAATGTCAATTGTTCATGAGGGTACATGTGTGCCTTCACTCTGACATAGTTTATTTCCACAACTGTTTCCTTTTAGTAATACTCTAAGAGAAAATGAATTTCGGACTAAGTTAGCAATGCATTTTAGACTTACAGAGCCATGTTTATTTCTGAGCTTTTGAGGTCTTCCAGTAGTAAAAGTCACATTTTTAAGACATTTCAGAAAATGTGAAAAATGAACAAATAAGGATTTTTTTGATGCTTGAGTCCTGTGATTTTTTTTTTCTTCATAAAAAAGAGTTACCAAGAAAACATCAGATACTTCAGCTTGAAAAGAAGTGAAAGCTATATGCCTTGCATTATTCACAGCCAAACCAAACAGGCTACTGTGGTATTCATAAATCGCTCTGAATTAAGTCAAACATGCATAAAATCAGCCTTCCTTTGTGGTAAAAATTTCTTCCAGCTGAGTCCACGAAGAGAATAAAAAGTTATCCAAATATCTATTGTTAAGCTGGGGACAACTTTAAAAACGAAATGCCACTCCTCTGTGGGAGGCCTCCTGACAATTTCCTAATCTTAATAAATTGTCTGTGAGAACTGTGATCAAGCTTGTTTCCATTCAAGACGAGGCACTCAGATGCGGATGCCATTGTATTAGCTTAACACAGTGTCAACCTGTTTGCTCATTTATTCTGCTATCTTAAGACTCAGGGAGCTCACATTGAAATAAACAAATGGCATAAATTCCGAATAAAGCCCTGGTTGTTTGCTTAAAAGGAAAAAGTACTTATGTTTCTATGAATAGAACATTAATATGTTTCAACAAGATAAGGCGAGAAATACTTCAGAGCCATCCAAAGTATGGTCATTTAAGAAGGCCTGTTCCAACCTTTATTGGATTTATTTTGTTTAGTTTCTTTGTTTTACTTATTTATTTATTTTGAGACAGAGTTTCTTGCAGTCTAGGCTGGCCTGGAACATTGTGTGGATGGGAGAAGATCTTTAATTTCCCATCCTCATGCCCTTACCTTCCGATGCTGAGTACAGGATGAGAGTATGCCATCATTTTTTTTTGTTTTTTTTTAAAGATTTATTTATTTATTATGTATACAGTGTTCTGCCTACATGTATGCTTGCAGGCCAGAAGAGGGCACCAGATCTCATTATAGATGGTTGTGAGCTACCATGTGGTTGCTGGGAATTGAACTCAGAACCTCTGGGAGAGCAGCCAGTGCTCTTAAATTCTGAGCCATCTCTCCAGCCCCCGAGAGTATGCCATCATTTATTTGGATTTAATACAAGAAAAGCCAGGCCATTTTTAATGAGGCATTTGTTACTAAAGTCAGTAACTCTCATAATCACAAAGACGACAGATGTGCAAAGGTGTTTGTTGACAGAACTTTATTACATTAAAATAATATTTGGGGGCTGGAGCAATGTCTCATTGGTTAAGAGCATTCCCTGCTCTTCCAAAGGACCTGAATTGGGTTCCCTGTACACAAATCAAGTGCCTCACAACATCCTGTAACTCTAGCTTCTGGGGATTTGACACTTTGTTTTGCCTTCTGTGGGCATTAGCACACAGATTGCACACATCCACATAGACACATGTATACATAGAAATAAAAGCAAATAATTCTTTAAAAGAGTAGTCACCAAACTTCTGACCCTGACTAGAACAAATACAGGCCAGACTGTGTGCTAAGTCTGGACATCAGTTTGTATCTTGACACTGATGGAATTTTTCAATTTCCCTCAGCTACAGACAGAAAATAAACAGCTGTAGTATGGGACTCCAGAGTTCAGGGTATGGAAAGTGCAATCTTCTCTTTTCCAATGAGGAGAACACAGCCAGCAATGTCCTTGGCCAATGTATATATCAGCAATTGCATGATATGCTGCAGTAAAATCAAAACTTCAGTTTTATTTACATCATCATGATGTCAACTCACAAGAATTAATTTTCAGTCCCAAGAGTTCTGGCCTGTGTTAAGAAGCAACATTTTGCTAAAATTAAGCAGCAGCTATTTCTGAGGTTGAAATTGTTCTTTACATCTTGGAATGTTAATTTTCACCTTGTGGTTGTTACTATTTTAAATAGTTAATAAGACTTTAGAGGCCTGGGATGTTTGATAGCAGAACAATAAAATGCTTATGGAAATATCTGTTATATACAAATTATCAAGGAGCATGTGAGTATCACAGGTCACAGTTATCAAATTGTGTATCATTTTGGAAAAGCCCTTGTGAAACACATAATCAAATAGTTTATTCAGAGCAAAAAGAATATACTGCTGTTAGCATTCCTTCATTCATGTAAATATTTTCCATGCTCTACAATGTATGTAGCTGACCCCTAAAAAGGAAACATATAAGTGCTGTAATGAAAAAGTGTGTCAGTCTGTACATAGAAACCAGGAGAAGCAACCATTTTCTAACAATTTCAATTAGGAATTCAATCCAACAAATTCAATTAGGAATCCATGAAGACCCATTAGTTATTGTATAGAGGAAAACACTGAAGATTTTCCTTTAAAGTACTGACTTTAGTAAGTTTGTTTGACATGAATTCTGTCATACTAGTTGGAAACAGTTGTAGCACATCATTGAAAATCAGTCACATTGTATTTGATAGCAGACAAAGTAAGGTGTCTGTTCTATCTAGAAAATGTAAATAAACTGATCAAAGTTATCATAGGAAATATTCATGAATTAAACCTATTCTCCTTTTGACCTTCATGTCATAAATATGCAAATGGTTTTATGTATCAAAGTAAAATGTGGACTCATGTGATATTTATTTTTCCAAATATGGTTTCTTTTATCTAGTATGACAATTCCCAGTTATATGCATTTTCCAACATGTGACATGATTTTGACTTTCTTTTTTTTTTTTTAAATTTTTATTTTGCAATACAATTCAGTTCTACATATCAGCCACAGATTCCCTTGTTCTCCCCCCTCCCGCCCCCCTCACCTTCCCCCCAGCCCGCCCCCCATTCCAATCTCCTCCAGGGCAAAGCCTTCCCCACAGACTGAGATCAACCTGGTGGACTTTCTTTTAATGGCTGAATAAAACACTATTTTCCATGTCCTCCTCTAAAAGATTTGGTTCCTGGTCTTAACATTGTTGAACCAGTTTTTTTTTTGTTTTTTTGTTTTTTTGTTTTTTTTTTCTGGAGCTGAGGACTGAACCCAGGGCCTTGCGCTTGCTAGGCAAGCACTCTACCACTGAGCTAAATCCCCAACCCCATGTTGAACAAGTTTCAATGGTCTTTATATTGAAACACTGAAGAAGGAAGTTGAAGAAGATACTAGTAAACAGGGCAGCTATATAGACCCACAGACAAGGAGAATGTAGTACAGAGTAATTGATTGGCCTCCCAAAAGCAATCTACAGATTTTCAATACCTTGTCTCTGTCAAGTTTTGAGTGTTCTAGTTTAAGAACAATCATCAGTATTCTGTGCTGGAACTTTTCCACATGCCATGACTTTCATGCCAAAATTTCTTTCCTATAACTGACTTGGCATTATGTCATATGCATCTTTCATTTTCTCTGTACATAATTTCCCTTCTCTTATTGTCCATTCCTCCTATTTTCATTTTTGCATTATTGATGTCTGGCAGCTTATAGAGTACAAATAAGAAGGACCACATCAATGGTTGCACTTGAAAATGAAACAGTTTGGCTGAGATATGAATCTACCTTCTGTATTATGGGGCAACCATTCTGGGATCCTGGTATGCTAGAAACCACTGAGTAGCTACATAATTTCTGGAGCAGCTGAAGATCAAGTTATGTGGCTGAGTTATGTAATGGCTTAACATTTCAAAAGATGTCTGGCAGACAGTTTTCATGAATGTAGAAAATACACCTGAGATCAATAATGCATGAACCAAAAAGGATTATTTATAGTTATGCAGACTAATGGAAAAAAAAATTCTTGCTTATTGTGTGCAAGGTCTGAGGTGCTAGTCCGGGCATTGTGAAAACAAAGCAAAATAATAATAATAAATAAATGAAGATCATTCAATGAGTAAATATTTATTTTGCCCATAAATCTAAGCATTCTACCTATGATTCATTGAGTCTGTGGCTCAAGAGCTATCTTGAATATGTAAGAACAAAATCAAGGAACAGGAAGAAAAAGTGGAAGAAGAGGCCAAGGAGTTCCCACAGGCCCTTTCAAGAATTCATCCTCTGTGATCCTTTGACTTCCCACTATGTCTCGGACCTTAAAGTTTCACCACCATTCAGTAAGACCACCTTTTATCAAGGGAACCACAGCTTTAAAACTCAGACTTTTAATGGGAATTAAATATCCAGCTACTGTTTTTCTATGTGCTTCCTACGGGCATCTATGAGTGGAGAGACACTGCTTTTAAGGAGCAAGGTTCTAAGATGGAATTACACATTCCCTGAATGAATTAATTGGAATTAACACAATCTCTTCCTCAGAGTCTCCTGGGAATACTATTGAAGGAAGCTAAGCATTTGAGATCTCTCTCGAAGTCAGTAAAAGATAGGATCAAAATAATGAGTGGCATGCTTTGTTAGGTAGAACATGCTTGGATACAGCAGAAGCATATTTTAGAGTAAAGAGATGATTTTCCTGATACAAAGCCCCCTCAATTCTATGGTACCATCTGACTTTGTTAATAAAGTAACACATCCTAGTAGCATAGTTCAGGGAGACATACAGATTGAGACTCCACAGCATCTTAGTTTGAATACAGGCTCCACTTCCTATTTGCCTCATGACTCTAGGCAATTCAAATCATACGTCTAATTTTAAATTTTGTCATCTATGGGATCATAATGACCACACTTAGGATTATTGCTGTGACTGAATAAGATAATTTATATAAAACTATGCGTACACACTTAGAATTCAGTGTAAACTTCCAGCCATTTGCAGGGGCAAACAGGGAGGCTGCTCTTCTCAATCTAAAGATCAAGTCTGCCATTCCTCTAATGAAAGACAGATTAAACAAAGTGTACCAGATTTATTTATCCCTGAGATATGGGAGACTTCAATAATGAAGACCCAAAGAACCATTGTTATGCTAAGACTTAATGCAGAATGGACAACTATATATAGAAACAAGAGTTGACAGGAGGGTTTAATTTAATATCAATATGATAAAAAGATAGACCGAATGGTCTTTTCAAACTCGTCTTGCCCTCTCTTGTGGCATACTTTATAAATGAATATGTATTAAAACCCTTCCTAGAATGAAAGCAGCCTTATGGCCTACTGCTGGATTCTGTAGGTCAAAGGATTTCTGCTTGGCCAGTCTGGAAGCAGAAATGCCCTAGAAACCCTGAAACTGGTTTCAAATTGTGTGGTTTACTTTGGAGGAAACAAGTGCCAATGTATGTGACTCACCCAGAGACAATGACGTCTAATGCCTGTGTATTGCTTCAGGGAAGAAGAGGCGCAGAATCAGGAAAGGCAGGAGAAGGTCAGGATGTGGCTTCCTTTGAGACCTTTGGGTCTCTAGTTCTTGATACCCGGCACACAAAATACAACATTTTGAGGTATAAATTTCCACTAGAAAATAACCTTTCCCATATCTAGTCTGCCTGTTTCCCAGAGAGAAACTCTTGTGTTTCTATCTCTGCATCTTACATATATCTTCTGTTATTTCTTTCCTAAATCTCCCCCTTGCTCACTGATCCCCACATACTGATAGATGTCCTTTTTGTTACCGAAGACCTCAGTCATATGGTTCACTCTATGTGCTGAATTTTATTATTTAACTAAAGGCAGAGATGTAGATTTTAGGAGTCATTTTTTTTTTTTTTTTGCTATGTAGTGGTAGAGTATGTGCTTGGAAAATTCATATGTGATTTATACAAAATATTTTCTTAATGATTGACAACCTTGGAACCACAGGAGGACTAAGGAAAGTTATGGACTATGGGATATTTGCACACATGATTACTCTAATGAATATAAACTGAGCCAACAATACATCCTTTTGCAAGTGTCTATGGCAGGGATAAAGAAAAGAAATTACAGTGATTTACTACTACAAACCCTGCCATAGTCAATAAAAGTGCTTGTATTATTTCAATTAAAACTTAGATTTGTTTTAAAAGTGGGAAGCAAAGGAAATTTGGTTGAAAAATCTGTTTAAAGTATGCCTTCCAAGGCCACCCACCCAATATCCTAGCCTCTGCATGGTTAGGTCCCTTTGCTTTATGATCCATGTGCTTTAAGAACTATGATTCTTTTTATTAGCACAGCCAGGAAACAACAGAACGAGAAAAATATTTTTATAGTTGAAAAACTTGGCACAGGATTTCCTGGAACTTAGAGCACATGTTGGTTCTCCTTTATTAATGTCTGGAAAGACAAAGAGAATTAAGACACGTACAAAAGGCTCTGGGAATGGAGGTTCAACTGATTTGCATATTACCCCAGAAGTGAAAGCTCACTCTCAATAGCTAATTTCAATAATCAAACATACACAACATCATTCCAGAAAGGAGCAGTGAGCCCCGAGGGATGTATAATGTGGCATAAAGTTAAAGTAAAGCTGACCTGACTGACCTTAAATCTGATTAACGAGAAACTTCTCTCCAAAGAACATCTGCCCTTTCAATCCTAAGAACAACTACAGGTCAAGTGAATTAGTCATGAAAGTGAAACACTTCCGTGCCAGGGAGAGTCTGTGGTTTCTGAAAGAGCCCCAGACACAATTCCATGTTTGCACTGAATTAAAAGTTAAAATATTACAATTATACTCATTTCTAACTGTTGGAACTAAAAATGAAAATTATAGATTTTAATGACAACATTATGATGTATGTATTTTGGTGATAGAAAGTTTAGAGAACTGGCCAAATCATTTGAAGAGAACAGAATATAATTATATTTAAATTTCGCCAATTTTCTGTTTGTTTCTGTGTATATCTGAAAATGAAAATGGAACCAAGAGCCTTGCATATGATGGACCAATACTCTCCTGCCAGTCCACAGCCTCAGCCACAGCTACTGCTTTAGTCCTTAAGAGGAATATCTTTTCACTATAACCCTAATCAATATAGAAAGTCAAAGTATTGCTCTCTATTTGTAGTCTAAGACAGTGTACACATGCAAACATCTCTGATATACAAATGTTTGTGTTATATAGAAGGTGCAGGACACTATACAGCCACTATGAAGGTCATTGACTTAACCAAATAAAGACAATCTGTCTGCTTGAGAAAGTCAAATTGGACTCTGTGAGAAGGGGGAGTAGATTTTTTCTTCTTCTGCAGAACAAGAAGTATGTGCATGGCAGCACTGCATATGTCGTATGGAGAGAACTGCAAGCATTATTGAGCATTGTGTGACACTGACTGTGGAAGATTGGAGTATGCAAAGTATTGTTGTGTGCCATGAGGAGTAGAAAGCTTTGTGAAGTGTGTGTATTACAGGTATTGTGTGCAGAGAGCTGTCTTGAGAATATGGGGTCCACTGTGCTATGGAAGGCAGTTCTACAGGGAGGGGTTTGTGGTGTTGAGTGTGGTAGTATGGGCTTCTGTAATTCAGAAAAGTCAATACTGTTGGAGTGCTATATGGTGTGGAGTGTGGTATTGTGGGTGTGGGTCCTATGCTGCATGAAAGACAGTGTTATGTGGAATGTATTGTGTGGATTCTTTTGTTTGAGATACTCTGTCATAAAGGGAGTGGTATGAGGTAGAGTTCCTTGCTTTATGAAGATCAGGGTCAACATTAGCAAGAGACAATGAGGCTCAGAATACCAGTGGTGACTAGCCCCATTCCAAACTCACATAATTGTGTGACCATAGCTTTTTAAGTCTGTGGATTTATTTTCTCTTAACATCTTCTATTCTTTTCAAAAGCAAGCAATAATAAGTTCTATCAATAATCAACACATTAGGAGATGGATAAATTAGATGCAAAATAAAAACAAAATGTGATTTAATGAGTAAAGACTTTGGGCCTGAAAATAAACAAAAACAGGAACTGAAAACATGCCATAGAAAATGTTTGGAAGTATTTCATTCTTTCTCATGAGGTTTGCTTGGTTTAGTCATGACCCCCTTTACAATAGACTGCATGTTTCTCAAAACTTTAGGTTATGAGTATACATGGATGTAACGTCTTTGCAGATCTGATGAGATCTTAGTTTATGATCTACAGGTGACATCATTGTCGATTTGGGCAGGTGGTAAATTCAACAAATGAGGTCTTTTAAGAGAAGGAAGGAGATATGAACAAATCCAGACAGAAAGGCAGACCCCTCAAAGAAAGAGCAGAGGCTAAGTCAGGTGATCTCCAGTTAGGAATCTGCAAAAGCCAGCAGAAAGCCTGGGAATGGTTATTTGCTGACTTTGAGAAAACATGGCTCCTTCAATGCATTAATTGTGGAAATAGAATGCCCAAATTCTTCAAGAATGGATTTTTGGGTATCTTTGTCACCAAGTCTGTAGCAATATGATAAAACACCACTTAGAAATGAACAAGGTACTTCATGCAATTTGGAAAAGTGAGACCTTCACAGAGAGCCATTATTCATAGAGGATATAAGCTCTGAGTCACAGATGAGGATTGTAAACACAGCAGTGAGAAATGGGATGAAACATGCCCCCCGATCTAGACTTGTAGTGCTCAATGTAATTTGTATTTTAATATTGTTTTTCATCATTTAAAGATAAAACAGAAAATTCTTTGGGAAAATGGCATAATATGATTTTTTTCCATTAATTTTTGTGTGGTTGTTTGCTCACTTGTTTTTGCTAGATTTTGTAATTCCTGTTTGAGGAATTCCATAATGTACACATCTTCCTATATATTAAGGAGCTGTCTATACTTTGTCACCTCCTATTTTAATCCTTTTCTTGCCTACTAATAGGTATGGCATCCAAATTATTCAGTAGGATATTAGCGGAAGCCAAAAAAACATAATAGCCACACCAGCTAACTCTTAGCGTGACCTTCCATCATTCATGACTTTCCCCTGAACACTTCCTCAGAGCTTGCTCCTTACTCTCCAAGTTTGTTACCAACTGCTTTATGTGTATATCCCATCAAATGTTTAGGGGCAATATTATCTTTGATAATACCATGGCCATGAAATGTATAGCCTCTCTAATGTTCTCTGATGTCATTTGACTCTGCTTTGCCCCTGAGCCTGGTACCAGAATCCATGTGCAGGTTATTTATTTGGAAAGTTTTCTTGGAGACAAGAGATGAGCGACTGATTGAATTAGGGAAGAAGAGAAACCAAATAGTATATGCTGTTGATCTGCTTGAAACTTCAATTTACTGAGAGCCTCAACTCCATTGCTCAGTTATCCATCTGAGTATAGTTAATGCTGAGAGACAGGGACTAGAAAATGGAAAACAGTGGTCAATCCATGCCATTCTTAACAAATCCATTGTAAGGAATACATACGTGTTGTCTCTGTACATTCTGTGAGAGGACACATTGGCTTAGGGAATCACATAGTAGCTGCAGAATGAATAACTATGTTTGTGGGGTTATTTCCAGAAATAAAATAAATCTTAGAAAGCAAGAGAACACTTAAAAGGTGTTGTAATTTGGGGAAAGTGTACCTGTTGCAATAGAAAACACCCACTGTAGCTTTTGGCCAAGACAACATACCACAAGTTCCTGACACTTATGTAACATCAACTTGTTCCATGTGTTAGTTCATAGGCAAAGTCTAGCATTTTCTTTGAGACATGATGGCATCAGAATTATACAGTATTAAAAGCATTTGCTTTTGTTACGACCCTATAAAACCCACACAGAATCTTCTTTAAATATTACTGACAGTTCAAGAGTACAAGCACATTATTATTTCAGAAAAATATTCTAATTCATGTCACCAAAATAACTGACTTGAGACTGAGCATTTGCCCACAAGAATATGTAATAAACTTATAACAAATATTCATTGAATTTTCACATTGAACTTTTTTTTTCTACAAAGTACTGAATCACAGTACGAGTAACTACAGTCCCCTTAACATGTTACACAGTGACACAGAAAACACTGTAAAACATAAAACTGTCTTTTTTTACTGGCTGGGTTATCAAATTAAGTTGTAAGTATTAAATTTGAGATTGATCAGAAAGGCTCTATAACAGGTAACAAGTTAACAAATAAATGGCAAGTTACATATTGTGTGGTTTCCCCTTTTCTTAAAGCATTCTATTCCTTTTCTTATTTAGGGTGTCTCAATAATAACTAGTAATAGCAAGGACTCAAATGTAGTGTATGTACACAGTCTTTTCTCAGGCTGAAAATAAAGGAGACATACTTTGGTGTATTATCTATCAAGACTTGACTATGGGGACAGGACCTATATCAATCATAGGAGTTTTGTAGGAATCAAAAGAGAAGCTATCTACCTGTATCATGAATAATATTGTTCATACCATGGTAAAAACTGCATGCTAAAAAGTGAGATGGTGATAATTATATATCATTGTCTTTAACATAATTCAACTAGATTCATCTGTATCGAGCTTTGATGAAGGAAATAGAAAATGAATATGACTGTCAAAATGTGTGTTAGGTGCTCAGGGCAGCACTTGGTAGAGCAGGGGGCTTGCACCAGCTGAACCTTGCTTTTCTTGTATCTTATGGGAAGAAGACAGAGGGCAACTTCGGAAGCAGGTAAAACCATGACATGAAACAGTTGTTGGGAAAGGATGTTTGGAATTGATCCTATATGAATAGGATGTGATAATAAGGTACAATTTGAACATTGTTTTCTTGTTTAAACATTTCTCATACTTTGCAGTTTTACATGGGCTATGTGACGTCCCTTCAGAACAACTGGATTGAAACATACATATAGACACAGATGTAACTTAAAGATATTTTTATATTAAAAATTTACATATACTGTTTGAACCAGTTAGAAAGTATCTTAATTATTATTTAATGTTTACAAATCATAAATTCCAGGGCATTCTAAAATAATGAGAAAAATCATTATCTCTATGGTTCCATAATACAGTAATACATTATCTTAAAGAACTAGGGAAAATATATGTTTTCTATAAATAGTTATTTTTACGTTAGTCATTATTTCCAACAGTGAAAAAAGTTGAAAATTGCTAAGTCACAGGTATTTTGGATAACACTTAGAATTTTTTTTTTAAATCAACATTTAAAAAAATTAAGAAGCAACAGTTTATAGGTATTTATTTTTCCAAATATGTTTGGAAGCATGCAAAAAATAAAATTGTTCCCTTTTATTAATTCTATAATCAATGCCCACACTTTACAAACTTAGCAGATGTAGTGACCATTAATCACATTAAAGCAAAATTTTCACAAAATATGAGACTCAAAATTATGTTTTAAATAATCTTTGATGGTATAAGCAGGTAACAATTTTGAAATTTAACTCATATTTTGTGCTTTTATGCTATCCTCTTATACTAAGTTCATGAGAAAGAAAGCTTGCTAATATTAGACATAAAATAAGATACAAAGTATATACTATAAAATAAATCCAATGTGTGTTATTTAAGGAATGCATATTTCAGAAGCCATGAGGTAAAAATTTTCCCTTTTCTTCCTAGTACTGGATTGAAACAATCAGGCATTATTTTATGCATGTGAGAGCTTCTGGTAGACGGCTGTGTATTCAGAATGTATCCTTTGGACTAAATGAATTCAATTCAGTTTTAATTAAAACTTTATTGTGTAGTTACAAGATAAAATAATTCTATTGCCTAAAAATCTTGAGCTTACGGTCTGGCTGCGTCCCAGAACTAAAATGGTGCCATCTAATTATAAGGAAAAATTTCCTGTTACATGATCTCTTCTGTTTTTTTTTTTTCTTCTTCAGGAAAAATATGTTCCTCTTTTCCTTTCTTCCAACAATAAAATGTATTGTGTAGCTAAAGTAGAATGCATTGCTACTGCAAAGTGCAAAACTGAAAATACTCAATAAATTTTCTCATCTTAGCTGTATTTATAGTCGGCGTTCTCACTTTCTTCTGTAGAAATATTTATAGAGCATTATATTACCAGATGGATCAAATCCTCACACTGTATCCTTATCTCAAATACAGCACACACATTTCAATTTTAACTTTTCAACAACAAAAAAGTAATTCTATAAAACACATTTTTAAAACAATTAAAAGGGCATAAAGTGTTCATTGAAACTCATAACCCTCATATAATACTTTATGTATCAATTTCTTGCCCTATAATGATTGTGTACTTTTAAAAATTAGAAAGATTAAAATTCTGAATCTTATTTGTACTAGAGTTAGACCCTGTCTCTAAAGAACAAATAAACAAAACCATGAGAAAAAAAATTACAAACACACTTCAAAATTTGTAAGTTAAGTTTTAAATTATGACTTCAACTGAAAGCTTCATTGTAATCTTAGTAAGTGGATAATTCATTTGCTTCAAACTATAGGCGGGGGAAATCAGTGGAGGACAGTGAGTGTGGAGAGGTATGGCTGGCACCCTGGGCCTTGCATATGGCCTGCCCTGCGCCTCCCAGGTGCACTCAAGCTGGATCATGAACTTGGTTGTTGGCTTTCCATTTCCATTTCTTTTCATGCTGTGGTTGTGAATTCACCCAGAGTTCAGGATGGTGATTTGATACCAAGGCTGAGGATAGTTTTTCTCCAGAAGATAGAAGCACTGGTAAAGAATACACAGAACCTAGATGGCAGGGGTCAGAGGCAGAACCAGAGCTTTCTGTCTTCAGCATTCCACATGAACACAGAGTGCTAAAGAAAAGAAGCATACCAAAAAGGGAAGGAATAAGTTGATGACAGGTGTGTGTTGGGTCATCAGCAGAACGGCTGGTGTATCCATAGCTCAAAGGATGAACAGCTTGCTAGAATGTGGCCTCGACTGTGCAAATGATTTGAATATAGATATAGGAAACTAGTTATTTTTGTACTTGTGTGTACATGTACATACTATGGTACTGTGATTCTCATGGCAACAGCCACTCATTTATTCTCCCTCAGCTTCAAGGCCCTTAGGTTCCTTTCTGAGTAGGAGCTAGAGACTGAGACTGGGCCTGTATGTTATAATAATTCTGAGAGGGCAGAGGTTGTTATTTGTCTTAGTTCAGACAGAACTTAACCATGATTGAGCTTAAGAAGAGGGGCATTTCTGAGAATAAATAAATTCCTAAAAGGACACAAATTATTATTAAACACATAAATATATGTACTTTCATAAAAAAATCAAAATGTATAAAATATATCCAGAAGATAAAATAGGGTGTTTAACTAGAATCAAATTCAAACATATAGTCACTTGTCAAAATAACATAAAGACAGTGACCAGATTCTGTGAATGTCCGCAGCATTGTCACATTTAAAAATGCAATTTGAGAGTCCGGTATAGTTCTTCTTGCACAAAACTTCTTCCAAAATTCACTTATTTAGCAAAAAGTCAGACAGCAAGGACACAATTCCTAATCTGCACTCAGAGCACCAAAAAAGAAAAAAAGAAAAATCAACTAGAGTGGCTTCTAAACTACTAATACATGCCACAGTGTGTGCTTATAAACATACACCAATGGACCAAAATATCACTCAACTTTCTCCATTTTTTATGAAAATATTCTATGTTAAAGTGCAGGAATTTACAGGATCAAAAGAATACATTTAAAGTATTAAATACATGAACATTTCTCATGTAGTTCCTATGAATAAAGTCCTTTCAGGTGGCCCTGAGGATGACTGAGCCTAGAAGTGACTGGAAGATTTAGCTACAGCTTTCAACCCTGGCCAACTGTGCACTGTAAAGTGATTTTTATCAGGTTTCCTTGGCAATTATCTAGTATTTTGGCTCATTGACTTTGAGCTGGTCAGAAACCCAATTTAATAAATTACAAAAATGCTCTTGGCTAAATTATGGCCTTAGATAAAGGTAATGGAAGCTACTCAAGTATATCTAATGACAGACCTTGGTCTCAGGGCTTTGTGCCCAGCCTAGTCCAGATGCCCTCTTGTGAAGCAAATCAGAAACCAATGCTTGGCTTTTAGTAAAGGTCAATGTTTACAGAAGAACAAGGTCAATGCATTCCAAACCTAATTACTTTTTCATAACTTTAAAATACATAAACCAAAGGACCTATTTTTCTCTATATAATTATATACCAGTCCAGACTTAAATGTATTTTATATGTCTATAAAGCATATATCTACATATGTATCAATAGATCGATATAGATGGATAGATGATGATATAATTGTCCATGTAATGATTCATATATATTCCAAATATGTGAAACTATAGCAAAGCAAGATATCAGTATATGATACTTAATAAATTTTAGACTTGATTAATTTTATTGGATAGATGTAGTTAAAGTTTACCAGCTATGAATGGATCTCTCTGTTCATGTTGGCTTCATAACTCCATTCCTATTATCTTAAAATACGAATAATTTCTAACTTCTTAAAGCTCAGTGAGCAAGGTGACTGTATGCTGCTTTTCCAGGCATTGTCACACAGTTTCAAGGTGACAGATCTGGAAGTTCACTCTGACATGCACGTGGAGATTGGTAAAAACAATTAACTGGATTTTCTCTTCTTGGAGGCCAGCCTACTTTTCTTCCATTGTGATATCACTGCAGTCTTATGTGACAAGAAAAGCTAAGAGATGCATGGCTATTTGAGAATGGGGACCAGAGCATGCCTAGTGTATCCTATACTTGGAAACCCTGTCTTTTTTTTTTTCAGACAAGATTCAGGGAAAGAAACACTCCATTGCTCATGGGAAGTGGATGCTGGCATTGGAAAAGCCCTTGTAAACAATTGTAGTCACCTCTCAACAAAGCTTAATCTCTCTAAATGTTCTCATACTAGGATAAATGCTCCTGTCATTGTTCTGAGTACTAGCCATTTCCAAACAATTGTGACAATGTTGAATGACATCCATTGATTGTCCTGTGCCAATGTTTCACACATTTAAAAGTATTTAAAGTTCAGGATACACATGGGAATGGAAATAAAGGAATTCATGCGCTCACTATTTATATTTTATAGCTCTGATTTCCAGCTATACATGAATGAAAATGTATTTTGTCTTTAGTAATTCTTACTTCCCATTGGACATTTTCATACTTTTAAAAATTGTACTTTAAAAATATGCAATAAACTTTCATGATACTAAAACTATAAAAAGAGTCAAGGGGATGGCTGAGTGGTTAAAAGTGCTTGCCATAAAAGCCTGATGACCTGAGTTTGGAAACTCAGAACCCACATAAAATATTTTCTTGTGATGGTGGCACATGCCTTCAATCCCAGCAATGGAAAGGTAGTGGCAAGCAGATCTCTGTGAGTTCAAGACCAGCTGATCTACAGAGCAAGTTCCAGACAGGCAATGCTACACAAAGAAACCCTGTCTTGAAAAACAAACAAACAACAACAAAAAGTGAAAAAAATCAGACACTGTGAGATGTAAGGTAGTCACAGGAGAATTTAAAGGAACCTTATAAACCACCTAGTCTAGAATATGAAGGACAATGGAAGAAACAAAACAAGAGAGAGCCTTCCTTAAACAGAAAGGAAGGCAGGAACCAGCTCCAAGAAGTTGTCCTCTGACCTCCACACATGTACTCTGGAACACAATTCTTAGTATCAGCACACTCATATGCACACACGTGGTGGTATTGTGTTCCCCAAAATATTGTGCACCCTAATAAACTTATCTGGGATCAAAGACAGAACAGCCACTAGATACAAAGGCTAGAAAATGGTGGCACTCACACCTTTAATCCTAACACTCCAGAGGTAGAAATCCCTCTGGATCTCTGTAAGTTCAAGGCCACATTGGAAACGGCCAGGCATGGCGACACACGCCTTTAATCCCAGAAAGCAGTCTTTAATCCCAGGGAGTGGTGGTAGAAAGCAGAAAGGTATATAAGGCATGAGGACCAAAAACTAGAAGCATTTGGCTGGTTAAGCTTTCAGGCTTCTAGCAGCACAGTTCAGCTGAGAGCCATTTGGATATGAGGACACAGAGGCTTCCAGTCTGAGGAAACAAGACCAGCTGAGAAGTTGGCCAGATGAGATTAGCTGTGGCTTGTTCTGTCTCTCTGACCATCCAGCATTTCACCCCAATAACTGGCCCCAGGCTTGATTTTATTAATAAGACTCTCTAAGATTCCTGCTACACACACACAAGCCAACACGTAGATTTATAAAGCTATGACTTAATTTATAAATTTTTATTTGTTTATGTATTTGTGTGTGTGTATCTGTGTCTGTGTCATCTGTCTGCATATCCCACAGTGTTTTGGATGCTAATAAAAACATGTAGAGTGCACCAAATCACTTGGACCTGAAATTTAAGGTTGTTGTACATCATCAAACTCAAGTCCTCTGGAAGAGCATCCAGTCCACTTGCTCAGTAAACCATCTCTTTAGCCTTGATATGATTAATATGACTTAAAAATGAAGAAAAATTATTAGGATATATATATATATATTCTTTGGCCTTTTTTTTTTTTTTTACCTGCAACAGAGTGCGGAATTTTACCTGGATTCCCTGCTTTCATCGTGAAACAGTTACTCTCCAGGGAATTGAACTATGGCCAACTTTCTTAAATCTTCCTTTTGTCTTGCTCTTAATGACTTCCTCTGCTAGTCCTCCTTGTCTTATCAAATGGGTACATATTTTACTCCCCTTGGTGCTTTTCTAGGTCAAAGAGGGGCAGCCAGAAAACCCAAGAACATATAAAATCTTTCCAAATCTTTACCTCAAAGCCATTATAAGAACTCTTAAAGAAAATGCTCAACCAATAAGAGAAAACTAAAGGGGAAGTTGATTCTATTAAACACCACTCCTTTCTTCAACTCCCAAGTGTTCAGTTTTGGCCATTGCAACTTTGGTATGACCTCAATACCTAATACTGAATTACATAGGAGACAATCAAGTAGCCTTACCCTGGAATTCTGCTTAATGTGCAGCCTCTTGTCACTCCAGCCTTCCCTAGTGAGGTCCTCACTCCTGTTTGTCCATGCTGCTTACCACTTATACACCTTTGATTCCTTCTCTGAGTAACTCATTCACTTACTAGTTTCCTTGATTCATCTACATGTGCTTTATTGGTGAAGCCATGAATCTGGACACAGCGTAAGGTCTAACCTCCCTCATAACACCAGAAAGCAGCAAAAGTTAAGAGATCTCCAAAGCCCCTCTTCAAGAAAAGGATAAAAGTTTTACTGATTATCCCAAGGTAAAACTGGGAACCTCTTTCTCAATTACTGGTCACTTCCTTCAGTACAAAAGCCTATAGCTCTTGACCAGCCTATATAAACTTGGTCCAAGTTTTCCCCTGAACTATCTCTACAGGGGATCTAATTGTCTCTGGTAATTCCCCTTCACTCACAGATTAAGTCATCATGAAAAAGTGAAGGTTAATTACAGAGCAATCCAAAGCTTTTAAATCTTTAGATTGCCTTAGGCCTTTTAGTAACCAAACGGTGACTAGAGTTTGCTCTGTAACCTAAACTACATTTGGAATAAATATCTTATTTTATTCATTTTTGGCAACCTTTATATACTCTGCTTAAATAAAATAGGAGGTTCACTGACACCGATAGAGGATCTGTTCTAGGGTATCCTTTAGTGGAAAAAAAAATAATAAAGTAGGGAGAAATCCTAAAGAGATTTTTTTAAAAAACATGATTTTTGTGAATTGCTATTTTTCTTGTTCCCCCCCCCCAAGTGGAAATGCTGCCCTGCCATAAACCATGCCACCCTTGCCTTTGACACATTTTAAACAGATTTTTTTCATAAAAAATTTTTAATTTATATTGTCTTATTTGTAGTTCCCAAATTTGAATCTGTAGTTTTAATAGCAAAACAAAAGACAGAGGGAAGGAAGGAGGGAAGGAAGGAGGGAAGGGAGGAGGGAGGGAGGGAGGGAGGACAAGAGTGAATGAAGGAGGGGGGAGAGAGGAAGGGAGGGAGGACAAGAGTGAGTGAGTGAGTGAGGGAGGAAATGAGGAGGGAGGAAGGGGGAAGGAAAGGAGTTAGAGAGGGAGGAAAAGAGTGAATGAGAGAGGAAGAGAGGGAGGGAGGGAGGAAGGAAGGGAGAGAAGTTAAATGCAATTCGGTCACTGTGATGGTTAATACATTTGCCCACTTTGCTTGAGATTTGCAAGGTATATCCCTGAGTGTGGCTATGAGAGAATTTGCAGAAATGATTAAATGCACTAGTAAGACCTTCCAAGTGTATGGGTAGCACCATTAATAGGCAGGGACCAGATAACAAAAGGGGGAGTTAGAAGAGAATCAGCATCCCTCCTTTCTCGGCTTTTTCTTGTCACATTGTAAGCTTCCTTTCTCTGTCATATTCTCTTGACTTCATATCTTATCCACGCTCATGAGGCCTTTAAACCACGGACCAAGTCTTCTGACACTGTGAGCCAAATATATATCTCCCCTTCCTTCTGTTACTTTGGTCAGATATTTTGTCTCAGGAGTGATACAATCACGATCAGTTACAGTTTTGAGGGTGAAGAAGGGACAGACATGTAGAAAGAACAACAGTGTACTTAGCGAAGTCGAGTCACTTACCCAGGGATCATTTCCTATGACCTAGCTAACTGACTGTAGTTTCCAGAACACTGATTTAGATTTTTGATTTGTCTGAGACATAAACTAGAAACACATTACAGAAGAATATGCCAACGTGTGGGAAGTTACCAATGAGAAGCCTCATGATTGAAGAGACTTTACATGGATAGCCCTATGACAAAGACTTTAACCAGTGTCCTTTATTTTTGAACCATATGCCCAACAAGCCCCAAACAGCCAAAAATTTTAAGTGATACTATCTTTCCTTTTCCTACCATATAGTTCATTGTAGTCATTCATTTGAGAAACCTGGTGCCCATGTATTTGTGGTATTATTCTGCATAATTTATTAGGAGAAAAAGCAATCTATTTATCTTTAATTAATTCTATCTGATAGCATCAATAGACAACAAACACATATTATAACCTCTATATTTTTGTTTTGAAAAAAGCAGTTATGTAGACTGTGAACTAATAGATCTATTTCTTCATTTATTATGTATTTATTAACAGAATGGTAAGAATTAAGTGGTTTTTTGGAATGTGAACAATATTTTCCCTCTGTTAATGTTCAACAGTTTATTGATGACTACCCTATCTGTCATCATAGAATCGACATCCAGTGACTGATGGAAGCAGATGCGCAGACCTGCAGCCAAGTATTTGTCCAAGCTCCTGGAATTCAGTTGAAGAGAGGGAGAAGGGTTTATAGGAGGAAGGAATGGCGTCAGGATCATGATAGGAAAAACCACGAGACAGCTGACCCAAGCTAGTGGGAGCTCACGGACTTTGGACTGACAGCTGGGGAGGCTGAGTGGGACTGATCTAGACCCTCTGAATGTGGGTGACAGTTGCATGGCTTGATGTGTTTAGGATCCTCTGGCAATGGGACTAGGACTTATCGCAGGTACAGGAATTGGCTTTTTATAGCCTGTTCCCTATGGTGTGATGCTTTTCTAAGCCATGATTCAGGGGGAGGGTCTTGGTCCTGCCTCAACTTGGTATACCAGCCTGTGTTGACTACCCAAACCTTAACCCCTATGAGGAAGGAATTGATGGGAGTGAAATGGGGTAGGGGGGAGTGGGAGAAGGGGAGGGAGGAAGAACAGGGGTTGATATGTAAACTGAAAAAAAGTTAAAAAGAAAGGATAAGAACAAATTTGCATATGAAAAAGTTCAATAGTCTATACTTCATAAAACATTTGCTCTAACCAGAGAAGATAAGTGGAGTTGATCAATATGAGAATGATATTTATGTAAAAATCAGACAATTTCTCTATCTATGAATTTGTGTTTCTCTAAATTAATGCTGGTATCAGATTAAGAAACAAAGTGAAAGCAGGAGATGAAATCCATTTAAGTTTGGTTAAGAGCACTAGAATGTTCAAAGTAAAATAGATTGTGTATTTTATATTTATTTTGATTTGTTGCTCTATTGCATCCTGGGAGTTTCTCTAAAATGGGTCTTTCACATTTTATGTAATTGACATAGAAAAAAATAGAAGTTTCCCCATTAACAGCAAAAAATAAATTGTGTGTGTGTGTATGCCCATCTTTTTTCATACTCACCATCTGCTACATTATTTTCTGTTTTGTCCTCTAGGATTCAGATATGACTAAAATAATTTTTTTTTACTTCTAAGAAGTGTATTTATTTATTAGTTATTTCAACTGAGTAAACTTTCAGTGAATCCAACACAAAATTATCTAGTTCTCAAAGTATAAATTATTATCTGCCATGTTACTTATTTTTTAGCTTATTAAAATAGGTGACTATTAAAAATAAATAACACTCCAAAAAAGATAATTTGTAAATCATAATGACTATTGTGTTGGACTCTCTGAAATCCTTCAGTGTGCTGTGTATTAATATCATGAAACATGGGTGACCAAAGTATACACACATACTGTCACACAATAGTTTCCACCTACATTGTGGGTACTGGTTACAAATAATGAACTATTTCAATAACGTGAGCATGGTCAACATAAAAAAGGAGTCACTTGTTGCAGCTATGACAATACATACAGCAGACAATTTAATGTGTTCCTTTGCATGGCTTCCTGAAGGATGTTAAGGCAACTGTGAAGCCTGACCTCAAAGATCTTATCAGTCACTGCAGCCACGACCTCTATCAGAATATTATGTAGCCCTTACCATTTTGTCTTCATAGTCTTCCTCTATCAACTCTTTGCCAAGGAATTCAGCATCCCACCACAGTACTTCTGTGTCAACCTCCTCTCCTTTGTCAATATCGGTTGTATATTCAAATGACAGTGAAACACGCTTTGCCCTTGCAAAAGTTCCTGGACCAGGGACTTCAGCATTTGTGTGTGTGTGTGTGTGTGTGTGTGTGTGTGTGTGTGTGTGTGTGTGTGTGCTTGTGTGTGTGCTTGTGTGTGTAAATGTGTGTGTGAGAGAGGGAGGGTATGTGTATCTTAAAATCAACCATTGTTATCAAATACACAAGTACATAGAATATTTACCTTATATTTTTAATAGGGCATTATACACTATTGGGAAACTTAGAAGCCCCATTGATTGATTCTGGGCTGAATATGGTGTCTGCCCAGTACACACTTTTACTGAACACCAAAATTGTTGTTCTAGGATTCCTTTTATCGTCCTGTCTTCATGAAAAGTCATCATTTACTGCTCTCCCCTCGTTACAGCTGCATGGCCTCTTGGATGGCTGTTATTTCCGCCAGATTCTCTTGACGGTATAAAAGTGTTACTCTCTAAGACATCTGCCCGTCATCTTCAGCTACTTGAGCTATTCCTGCTTCTCCTCACTGTGCTTCTGATCAATTAAGAGAAGACAGCGTATAACATGGAAAAAGTACATATTAACCATTGAGAATAATGGTTGTGCTCTGAGCTGTGGAATATTTTTTTAGTATTTTATCCAGTCACCGTCCTGCCTCCAATAAGGTACAACTAAGTCCATTTTATGAGAAAGTAAGCGGAGTCCAGAAAGTGACAGGAACCAATGACTTAACACTAAGAATTGAAATAATGGAGACACTGAAATTTCAGTGGGTTTCTAATGAAATGACCTAGATCAAAAACTTAAAACAAAGCAAATTCTAAATTATTGATAAATAATACATGCACAAATAATGCATACATTATATATTGTTAAATTACCTCACTATATCACATCAAAATTTATATGTAAATCCAATTTGTATATACTAACTATAATGTATAATAATAGTTATAGTCTTTTTCACATGACTTAATTTACTAATTTCAGAAGCACCATGTATTATCACCACAACCACTGCTTTAGCTATATAGACTGATATAATTATGTATGTATATAAATCATATGTGTAATTTTTTACTATAATCATTTAGCTTGTTATGGCTTTAGTTTAATTTCAGCTGACAGAAATGCATGAATATTTCTCAATATTCATGTTTTTATCTCACTAATAAAGTATTTGCTTCACTACAAAGAATATAATAGGATATTATTCAACTAACACCAAAACTAAATAATTCTCAGAACTTACACAGGCTGCAACCCAGATATTTCTCAAGTAGTTCTAATTAATCAGGATCCCAATAGATCATTTTTCTATAGGGAAAACTCTACTTCCATGGTGGATTGTGTTTTTCATTTGAAGGTGTGAGTTTGTGTGAGGCAGAACCTCCTGCTTCTGTAATGTCTAATTCACTACTGTACTTGTAATGTTGGCAGTTCAATATGAATGAAAAGCAAAGCAAAACAAAGCAAAGCAGAGCACAGCCAAGCAAAGCAGTGCCTGTTGGAGGCTGCTACTTAAAACTTGTTTCAGCCATTATTAGTGTGGATATCATATCTCACCATACGTGAAGATCTGTAGTCTCTGTTTTCTCAGACAGAAAGACAGACAGACAGCCATGCCCTCATTCACTACATAATCATTTGAACATCAGGAAGCTCAGCATACGAAAAGCCTTGTCAATTGATCCACTAGAGGTAACATTTAACAAAGACAGAAGAATAATAAGACAACTTGATCTTTGGGAGCAATAGTCTATTACTGCCATAAAACAATGCTTTATTTTTCTTATACTATTAGAGCTTATATTTTGAACAGGTTTATTTTTACAGAACAATTGTGCAGGAAGTATGCACATCCCTGTCCAACTCACATTGCCCCTTATTAGTGACACCTTGAAGCCACATGTGCATTAAATAAAATTTGTGTTTTATAATATGTTATTGAATGTATTCATTCACTATTATTGAATCCACAGTTCACGGTGTTTTACTCCTTGACTTGTGTTCTCTGTGAGTTCCGACCATTGATAGTGACTTTTATCCATCATGGCCTTGTACTAGGAAACAGGACTTTTCAACTTCAGGACAAGGTGAAAGTGCACAATGCAACTGTTGTGTTTCACTTTCGATGTGGTGTTCAATTAGTTACACTACATGACACTTTACAGTAAGACTGGCTCTATGTCAGGTGATTTGTTCCCACCATGGAATCACAGGATTATGGGGCTACACTTAGGATGTGATAGGCTAAGCTGTGACATTTCCCATTCTTATATAGTAAATGCAATTCTGAGTATTAATATTTTGCATTTATGATATTTATTGAACTATAACTTCATTGTAAGTCAAGGACCAACCATCCTAAATTCCTTTCTGGCTCACTTGTCCTTTCCTTTCTCTGTGCCCATCAGGCCCCTAACAACTATTTCTGCTTATATGGTGGCTCTCCAGTTCTGCATCTCTGGACTGTTGTATTTACAGTCAGCAGCCATAAGAGACTGATTCCTTGTGCTTAGTAAGTTTGTTTAATGTTCAGCCATGTCTTTTTGTGCCCAGCACATTGCCTCTTGATTTTTCCTTTTTCCCTTCTTCATCTTTCATAATTCTCCACAGTTGCATCCCTCATATTGCCTTGTCAATATCCTCTCTATGATTTTCATGCTGTTTCTCATATAGGGTCATTGCTGAGGAGACTGTCAGTCTACATATATGTTCCTTTGGAGTCTACTGGCTAGTTTTCACTGTCACCTTGACAGAAAGTTAAGTCACCTGCGAAGAGGTAACACCAGCTGAGGAATTGCCTCAATCACACTGGCGTGGGGGAATGTCTGTGGGAAATGATCTGAATTTATGTGGGAGAGAACAGCTCACCTAGCACATTTTAGCCTACTCATATTTCACACTTAGGCACACACACATTCATACATACATACATACACACACACATACACGCAGATGCGTACATAAAAATGTATACACATATAAATGAACATGCACACACACATACATAATCATACACATGTAGACACATACTTAAACATGCATATTAACAGTTGTACATACACTTATACACAACAAATACATTTGTGAACATACATACACATATATACATTTATATGAATGAATAGTCATACACACACAAACACACATTTGTATGCACAAATATACATATATAAACACACATATATGTGCACACAATAACACAGAATACATACACACATAGTATACACACATAGAGATACAGAGAAAAACATACACACAGACAAATATAACTCTTAAGTATCCATAGTATCCATCAATGAGTTAAGAAATAAATGGGAAAATTATGAATTCATGCTGACAAAATGCTAGATTTCCTAGCTTGCCCTGGGCTTTTTTTTTATTAAAAAGAAAAAAAAAGGACACAGACTCTCAAGCCAGGTGTAAAGTCAAAATGATTCTCAGATGTTGACAGCTACACTTTTTAAAATGAATATAAATCTCACCAAATAAATGTCAGCACTCTGCAAGCTGGAGTCTGAAATTTGTATATTACAGTGAAGGAAGTGACGTGAAGTAACGATTTACAATGCCAGGTATGGAATGCTTTGGTGGAAAAAGTCAGACACGTTCAGTGGAAAATGATGACTGTTGCCAGGGAGGATGGAGAGTCATCCCTTATCTAGCTTATATAGCTTATTTCATTTTATTTTTTACCTTAAAAAAACATCATTCATCATTAATCTGTTTCCCTGTCTCGTTGTAGTCCTGATAGGAACACAAGACCATGCCATTCATTAATAAAAGCCATGATACAGGATTTCCCAGCTGCAGAGCTGGGCTGTTTATTTCATTTTGATCTGGAGCATGTAATGTTTGTGTATCGGGAGTGCTATATAAGAAAAAAAACTCAAGTGATTAATTTGTGGACACACAGTCATTCTTCAGGCTTTTTAATTAGATTTGTGTTCTTTAGGCAATGCTTTCTGCTCTGGATGTGGCTAGGTGCACTAGCATAGCAAATAAATTATATTTTATCTTCTGTATTTTTGAGCAATGGTAGAGGATTGCCATATCATTTCCAATACAAAATTCCATTTCCAAACAAATTGTAATATTTGAAAGGGCATGCTGAATTTGCTAAGTGACTTTTAAAGCAACACTTTGTCGCATCCATTGTATATGGACACACAGCTACATATATCCAGACATATATTCATGATTGCACATATGCATAGAAACATGCACAGGGTGTTTAACCATGTTATCAATCTAAGAATTAAATGGTTTTATTTTGTAAAAATCAATGTTATTCTGTTCAGGCTTTCCTCTGTGAATTCTGAGCCACACTCAAATGTGCCTGAGTTTATGCATGAACTCTTCATACTTCATATCTGTTGGAACTCACCATGGAGCTGGAACAGTCTAGTCAATGGTCTTTTCTTCAGGGGCCACTCAATGCAGAGATTTTTCTGAGTCTCAAAGTATTATATACTCTCCAAAATTGCATGGAATGGAAATATCTCAGGAAGTGACTCCAGAGACTGCACCAGAAGACTGATTACTCTGGGACTCTGAATTAAATAAATGACAAAGATTCTTAGGTATAAATGTGGTTACAATTCTTTTTAAGACAAATGAGGCCATAAGAATTTTTTATGGGAAAGCAAAAATGTTCTCTTAATCAAACAGGATCAAGATAGTCTTCATCCAGAGCTCTATGAACACAAGTATTAGGCACCATGCCCCATATTTTCTCAGACTGGATAAATTATCCTTCTCTACTGAGATTACTGAATTCTGGCAGTAGGTGAGTCATGGGTACCAAACCCTAAGGCTGTTATTCTCAACACTAAGCCATCTGCTTTCTTCGTTTCAGTAAAGGATAAACAGGGATATCCAGACACACTATGAGCTGTCTTTGTCAGAATGGATTCTACTTGTATCTACCATGTAGAAGCCAAGGATGCTACTGCATGTCTCCTTTTGCACAGGATATCCCACATTAGCTTAAACACACCTAGATGTTTAGAATGCAAGAGGCTGGTGGAACACCTTAGAATATTTTTTATCATTGAAGGTATAAAAATTTTAATTTGGAAATAAATATGAGAGAATATCCCCAGCAATGACAAATAGCTTGTTCTCTGCACCCTCTATAAGTAATTTAGGTCATATATATTATTTTTCCAATGACAAATATTCTAAGACCTATCATATGTAAACGGGATAGATGTTTTAAGACCCCAAATTGTACTAATTAAAACCCAGTTTAAAAAATGTAGAAACAAAATAGAAAAGGAAGGAAGAGTGAAGGGATGGAGGAAGAGTCTAGGGTAGTCCTGCCTGGCAGATGCTATTTATAACTCAATCAAATTGTGTCAATGTATCACATCTCATCCTAAAATGATAACTTGGTGAACTTACACATTTCCCAGTTTCTTAGTCATTGTTCTATTGCTGTCTGAAGAGATGTCATGATCAAGACATCTCTTAGAAAAGAAAGCACTTAATTGGGAACTTGCTTCCGGTTTCAGAGAATTAGAATTATCCTTATAGTGGATAGCATGGTGGCACTAAAGCTGAAATGCCCCACAGGTAGCAAGGGGAGGGGAGGAGGAAGCTAGGCCTAGCATTTTGAGGTTTCAAACCCCTCCCCAGTGACACAATACCCCCAACAAGGGTATACCCCTCCAGCACAGCCACACTTCCTAACTCTTCCAAACAGTTCATAACTGGGGACTAAGGATGCATAAATGATCATGTGGTTGAGAGGCCTTCTCATTCAAGCCATCACACCCGGTATGTTACTACAATAAACTAGAACAGGCCATGTGTATTTATAGTGACTATTTTTGAAAGACCATACATTGCACTTACATGATTTTTAATACAAGTGTATCCTACTTTGTATTTTAAAATGACCAGTGGAGTTTACAAATATTAATTATATCATTTGCTATAAATTCTAAGTGGGATGGTTATTTAAATAAAATAACACAAAGAACATTGTGACTTAAGAAAGCTCTACTACTTACAAAGTGCTGTGGAGGAGAAAGTCATTACAAGGCAATTCATGAAAGCATTCCTCCTCCACCTCCTCCTCCTCCTCTTTCTCTTCCTCCCTACTCCTACTCCTTCTTGGTTTTTTCTTTTGTTGTTGTTTTTTTTTTTTTTGAGACATGGTCTCGTGTAATCCAGTCTAACTTTAAACTCTTATAGCATAGAGGATTACCTTGAACTTCTGAACTTTCTGACTCTACTCCTCACTCCAAGTTCTGCGATTTTAGGCATGAAACCAGCAAGCCTAGTTTATGTTGTGCCATGGATAGAAAGCAGGGTCTCATGCATGTTGGGTAAACACACTACCAACCAGGCTGCATCTCCATGACAATTTATGTACTGGTCTTACCTCTGCCTACCATGACAGAAGTAACATTGCCTAAATGTCATTGAGTTCAAGACTATGTTTAATGGTCAGTTTAATTAAATATGTATTTCTATGTTGTTCTGTTATACTGTATCAAAAAGATAAATTGTTGTGTAGTAAGTCACTAAAATATTACATGTTACTAATTAATAAATTTGAGAACATTGTAATGGCCATTGTAAATTTGAGAACATTTTCCTAGCCATGATATATTGAGTTTAAATGGAATTAAGGAAAAGTGATATAATTTATTTTAAAACTTGAATTTACAAAAACTATATTAAATAGTTAGGTTATCAATTCTTGAAATTGTATTTGTTAATATATGAAGAAAGTAAACTATTGTGTATCATGTTCAGTGTATTTTATCTCTTCTGAGCAAGTAGTAATAGGCAAAAAATCAAAGAAATCAATTTTATGAAAAATAAACATACAAATGTTTTAAAAATTCATAATTTATATACTTTATATAGATATATTAGTTTCCTAATATGTTTGAATTCTTCAGATACCTGTATTAAAATATAATGGATGTACATCTCGTTTACTTGCTTATGATTTTTATCTAGAAATGTAAGCCTCTGTATGAGGCAGAGGGTATCTGGGTGTATATGATTCTGGTTGCTCATAATTTTGTGACAAATGAGACTTTGAGTAAGTAATTCAAGGAAGAATTAGTGCATTAGTATTATTTTTCAGAATGTGTTATATTGTCTTTACTATAATTTATAGAGACTATAATATAATCGCATCACTTTTCACCATCCCTTAGTCTCCATTCAATAGAAAACAGGAGGACAGGAAGATGGCTCAGTCAGTACAATGTGTGTCCCATGCATGCCTGGGAACCCAAGTTCAGATCACCACATAGAACACCAAGCTTGATGGCATTTGCTTGCAATCCCAGTGTTAGTAAAGCAGAGGATGGAGGAAACAGGAGGCTTCTGGGCCACCTGTGCTTGGTGAATCATCAATTTCCAGGTCACTGAGAGGTGTAGAGGATTTGAGGAAGATATCTGATACAACGTCTGCCTTCTTCAGCACACACACACACACACACACACACACACACACACACACAGGGTGGGAGGGAGGAAGGAGGAGAAAAAAGAAAAGGAAGAAGAAGCATGAATCATTTAATCAATGTTGGTTCATCTCCTAATAACCATTCCTGGATATATATATATATATATATATATATATATATATATATATAATTTCAATTATATATTTATATAACATATTACTAACTATATACTTATATTATTTTAATGTAATTATATATATATATATATATAATTTATATTACTAAATGCCACCCCATTTTATCAGCTCAATTCTGTAGTTGTGCAAAAGTGATTATTTTCTTATAAAACAAACAAGCAAATAGGTTGTATGCTATTTTTTACATTAGATGTGAGTTTGAATTCAAGTTAACAATGTAAGATCTTTCCCAACAGGACAAACAATTAAGAGGTGAAGGCAGAAGATTGATGTCAGAGGAAGCCCAACCCCATCACCTCAGAAACATGATATTTGATGTCATAATGAAACTATCACCTGGTAAGTAGGGAGATCATTGTGCATCCTTATTGAATGTAGGGATCCTGTGCTGTTGAAAATAAAATGCTAGGAAAACTTCTTACCTCAAGTACATAAGGAAAGCTCCCTCCTTTAAGCACATTAGAGCTTAATAGATCCCATGAGCATTTGCTTTGCTGTTTCCATGTGTTTTGTTATTCCCATAATATCTCTGTTACTTTCCGACATCATCAATCTGCAGCTTTCCATATATTCATAAATGCAAAATATGTAAATACTAGCAATGTGATATGCTTAAGAAGTTTATGATCTACTACAGAAAAAAGTATGTACACACACCTATACAGATATGGAAATGTATGCATGCTATTAATCATAACACATGAAGATTGATTGGATAAATAATAATGGGAAAAAGATCATAGAACAATTTGATCAGTAAGTCACTGACAATGCTGGAAAGCAATGGCCAAATGCTAGATCAAACAAGGTCATAAAGGGAGAGTGTACAAAGGATTTTTTTTAAAAAATAAAATGTACTTAAATTACACAATATTGATTATCTTACATTTGATTGATTTGTTCTTGGAAAATTACTTTCTAAAGAAGGAATGTGGCTATGAGACTCAATTGTAAAGTGTCTCTAGGACTACACCGAGCCCTTCTCTGTCAGGGCTAACCATGACAGATGATGCGGAGGGAGAATTAATATGTTCAGAAAACATTGTGAAATTAGTGTTGGCTATACTATATGTGGAGGGTCCAAAACTCACCTGCTTGGCATCTGCTAAGCCAAGCAGCTTTGAGTTAGTGTCTGGTATTTGCATTGCAAATAACCACCCAGTAATTGTATTTTCCACTTGCCAGTGCTTGCAGGATACACATCAAGAATTGTTTTGTGAAGGCCAAGTATTCAACAGGCAGACAGCTAACAGTGTATGAAACTTGGTGCCAAGTGGAAATTGTGCCCATATTTTCAATGTGATTTTAAATTATGGAGATCTTTCTATCATAATTTTAAAGGTTAAACTATTTTTTAGCCTTGAGCTTTTCAGGAATATTTCCAACTCTTCCCTTAAATTTTTTTAACAGGAAATCTTCTTTTAATCATTGTTACAGTTTGGTTTTTCTATCTAATTATCCCCTTGGACAGGAATCCAAACAAAATTAACTAAGCCTGAAAATGTCCCTTTCTGCTTTGCTGTTCTATTAACTCTGAGATGATTAACAGGTGTCAATTATGGAGGTCCTTCTCAAATTGGATGCATTTTGAAAAAAAAAACAGAATTACTTATGAACTTGGTAAAAACAAATAATGACACGTGTTTCCACATCTTTCACTAATTTAGAAGAAACTGTTTATTTACAGTAATGAAGCCAATTTGTAGGGCTATGGGAGCTATATGACCCATACACTGGCCTTGGACAGTTCTAATGTTTTTGTGTCTGACTGAAATTAAGGAAAGAATTTTCTCCTTCTTTCATGGCTTAGGATTTTAATGGCAGTCCTAGGGAATGGCAAGGAGCCTCCTAATCATGGATGGGAAGCAATAGACATATTGAATATCCTAGGGTCTGAATGAGGAATATCTTTGGGGAAAATGTAGAGCCTTTGGAAATGGCACCCACCAGGCAGTTATAGGCCTCTAGGGATTGAGCTTGAAGGTGAGACTCACTTCCTTTTTAACATATCTGACTTCAGCCACACTATTCTTTTATTCCTAATCCCCTAAGATATAATAAGCTCTGTTCCAAGTTTTTGTACCCAAGGGCAGAGACCTAGTCATCCCATCAATAAAGATCATTTCCTTTTAACGTAAACCAAAGTAAACGTATTAATCTTTGAACACATTTCTGTCAACTATTTTCCCAGAGTAATGAGCAAGGTAACAGATACAAAGGGACATTTCTTTCTTTTATTTACTTTAACTTTTAACTGAATCTTTGTGGATTTCACATCATGTACCCCAATCCCACTCAACTCCCCATCCCTTTATATCTGCCAACTGCTGTTGCAACCTCACCCCCCAAATTAAATTAAATTAAAAAATATAATGTGGTGATATACTGTGTACCCTAATAAAATTTGCCTGAGAATCAGAGAAGAGGACAAGCCACTAGATCAAACATAGAGGCCAGGCAATCTTGGCACACACATTTAATCCTAGCATTGAGAAAGCAGAGATCCATTTGGATTTCTGTGAGTTCAAATCCACCCTGGACTACATGAGATTGATTGAGTCTAGGAGAGAAAACAGAGCCAGGTAGTACCTTGTACAGTAGTGGTACAAACCTTTAATCCCAGTACTGGGAAACACACATGCCTTTAATCCCAGGAAGTGATGGCTGGGCAGAGGAAGGTAGATAATTCATGAGAAGACAGGAACTCAAGGCTTTTGGGCAGAAGCGTCACTACAGCTAGGGATTTTTTCAGGCTGAGAAGTCCTAGAGGTAAGACTTGGCAGTGGTTTGTTCCTTTGTCTCTCTGATCTTTCAGCATTTACTCCACTATCTGGCTATGGTGTTTTTATTACAAGACAATTTAAGATTCAAGCAACAAAATAAAGTCTTGATGTGGAAGCTATAGTGTGGCACAGTGAGTCACACAATGTACACTTTAGTCCATACATCTTTACCTGAAAATGTTCTTTGCAATGAGTCACTGATCTGGTTTGAGGCATCTGGCTTCTGCTACACTATGAATACTGGATCCTCCTAGGACTCCTCTTAATATCCTGTTGCTTCCCTATGTCTTGGAGATCCTGCAGCTTTGGATCTGCGGGTTCAGCCCCTTCACATGCTCCCGCAGTTCATGGATAGTGTAGCTGTTGGAGTGGGCCAACTCATAGTTCTGTATCTAGACCTAGGTGGTAGCTCTCTCACCACCAGGGTGAGTTCTCCAACACTGCCACAACTGTCTCACCCAGTGCCTCAGGCAGCAAGGGCCAGAGCCAGTTCACCTGCTCTCATGCCCTCTGGGGCTGGCTGGCTGGCACCCACTCCACCAGGGCCACCTCTACTCTGTTGCTGAGGTAAGGTACAGGGCCCACTCTCCCTCTGAAGCTGGCAAAGGACAGGACCAGCTCTCCAGCTCTCATGTTCCAGAGGCCAGAGCAACATTTCTAATCTGCAATGTTACTTTCCTTGAAATCCAGTCCATGGATTTTGTTGCTGTTACTGTAAAATGGCTCCTTTAAAGTATTAGCCACTGGGTAACATATACAATAAATTTGAAGAAGTCCATTAATGTGGGACTAGAATGCTATTTTTTTTAGAAATGCAATAGCCTCCCAAACATTTTACCTAAAGGACACCATTCAAGACTATGTCACATGTAACTTTTTTTCTGGTAAGCTTAGGTAAATTTTATTCAGAACAATAATTAACTTTGTGTGTGAAACAATTCTACTGAGAAATAAAGCTTTATGAATTCTAGCTGTTGGTCAGAAAGAAAATAAAACAGAAAATTGGACATGGTCTTTTTATGACCATGACAAAGAATTTGGACCAAAGCAATTAGACGATGGACTGTCAGACAAAGGACAAACTAATAGTCCATTTGACAATCTAAAATTTTGATTGATTACATCAAATCATCATTTATGACTATAGTTTTAATTAGTGTATTTTAACTGATGAATAAACAATAAAATTTGTGTGTAATGCTGTATTATCATGTCATGCTTCAATATCTGCATATACATGATATGAAGTGTAAATCATGGCAAATATTTCTTAAAAATTTATCATTTTCTTAAAATGAAAACAGTAAAAATCCTGTGTTCTGGGTTTTGATTTTTTTGTTCAGTTCTAAGCAACCTTTAAAACAGTGAATGAAAATATCAGTAGAACAAAATTTTAGGATGAAAAAGCATACTTTCTTATAAAAGTAATATGCACTATTTTGGTTTAAAAAGTCTTGATTTGTATAAATCTGATTTGTAGAATTATTATTAAATTTATTATAGTTTTTTGATTAAAAGAGCCAAAGATAATTTATGTAGCTTATTTTATGACATTTCTACATCCATAAAATTTTCAGCTTTAGTGATTTAAATATTTATTGATATTTTCATCCTCAGTGTTTTAGAGTTAATATAGATGCTGTAGTATGTCTTAGGGTACTATAGGAAAATGGCACCATGAAAGAAGCAAACTTATAGCATGAGCTATAATAGATAAAGTATGGAAAACTAGGAAAATGCAAGATCTTTTTTGATAACTCAACATCTGTGCTTTCTGGGCACTTTCCCAAGACTTCCTCAGCAATCCTCTTTCTTTGCTGGGTGTGATTGTCTCAGTTGGCCTCTGCTTTCCTACTTATTAGATCATAATTTTGCTAAGAATTAAAAAAATCAAGGGAACCCCTAATCTTTCTATGCTTTTTGAATACCAAAATACCATAGCCTGGATAATTTATAAGGAACAGAAGTTTTTTTCATACCTCTGTGGGTTAGAAAGTTGAAAATGAATTTGCTAGCACTTATTGGTGTTTGTCCACAGCTTAGAGTCTACTTTCCAGGTAGTGTTAAACATGTTGCTTCCTCCTGAGCACAGGGATGCTGTGTTCTCCTGTGACAGAGCACTAGAACAGAATAGCCCCTTGTTATGAAAAGGTCAAGGTCTCATCTTTGAGGGCTCTATTATCATGACCTACTCACCATACAAGATGTAAACTCCTAATTCTATCCTGTTCTCTATTGTGTAAGTGTATAAATTTTGATGGACACACTCAACTCTGAGTATTTCAACTCCTCTTAAGCACTAAACTAAAGCGTGACATACTATCACTATTAAGTCAAGTATGAAATCTAGAAATAGCGATGACTTTAATACTCAGCTTATGAAATAACCAAATCAAGTAGACGAGGGAAAAGATGCCTGATCTCTTGTCTCTTCTCTTTGTCAACAATTCTTTCTGTGCACTGAGCATCCAAGGCAATAGGAAGATGCAATGTAATTGAAGATGGACTTTTATACAAGGTACCAATGAGACTGAGTCTAAGTAGATCAACACAATAGTGTGACCCATGCCTACAAAGTAGATTTCCTGTTTATGGATAAAAGCTGTACAATAAATTATACTTTCTTATGGCCATAACATGCTACAGATATGTGTGTGTGTGTGTGTGTGTGTGTGTGTTATACACCTATTCACTTATTTAACTTATGTTTTAACCAGAATGATTTTAGATTGATGGTATTTGAAAAACTATCAAAACAGAGTACCACGTGCCCTTTACTCATTATATCAGTGATATTTCTTGTCAGTGGAACAAAATGTCTGACAGAAACAGCTTCAGACTCCTTGGTTTTGCCTCAAGTTCCAGTCTATCATAACAACTGTCAACTTGGTACAGACTAGACTTATTTTAGAGGAGAGTCTCAATTGAGAGACTGCTCAGATCCCATTGACCTGCAGGTTGTCTGTGAAGGATTGCCTATGATTATTAATTCAAGTAGGAGGACCCAGCGCACTGCAGGCAGCATCGTTCTCTGGACAGATGGTTTGGTCTGTATATGAAGGCTAGTTAAGCACAAGCATGGGATGGAGTCAGAAGCAAGCCGTGCTTCTCCATAGTTTTTGCTTCATTTGGTTCCTGCTTGATTTCCTGCCCTCAGTTCCTTCAACAAATGTACTGTGATCTGGAAATATAAGACAAAAAAGTACTTTACTCTCTCAAGTTGCTTTTTATCAGACAGTTTTATCACAGCAACATGAAGAAATTGGAACACAGAGAAAGGCTTGCCTGGCAGTTGGAGTGACTCAGTGTACAGAAGTGGGTGTTTGAAACTGACTCTTCCCTTTAACATAGTTAGGACAGAGAGAAGTCATCCGCAACCTGTCTGGGCTGGAATCTTCAAACATCAATGCCCATCCCCAGTCATCCCACCACCACCAGCTTTACCTCCTACCTGCCAGCTCCAAAGCAGCTCCACCAGCTATGAACAAAGCATTCAAAATAAGGAGCCTGTGGAAGACATTTCACTTCAAACTACTGCATCCAGCATTCCCCAATTTTAACATCTTGTAAAACCCAGGAGAATGTTTATTTCCACACTCCATTCTCCGTTTTCCCCCTCCATATGACCAATTGCACTTTCACACAAATTCTCTTTTCTTCTTAGGTGCTTTTGAGGACAATTAGGAGCAATTACCAAAAAGAACAATTTCTAGCCTCCCCGAGCAGTTTTCTGCTTTGCTTACCCATATTTTGTTTTCATATTATTGTCTTGAGTCACATGGTCTGTATTTGAAGGCTGAGTTTCATTTTAAGAGTTGCCAGTGTACAATTCCTCAAAAGGACTCAATCTAAGTATAGCATGTTCATGTTTTCATAAGTATAATAATACATTAATTAACATATACTTTCTTACAGATAACATATGTATATGTTTTATAAATAAGAAAACTATTAAAGTACATGTATATCATTCAAAAACAAAGTATTGATGTTAAGTATGAGAATTATGGCATCTTTTTGCAATTACTTATTTACAATCAGACATTATTTGTACACAACTTTAAACTTACCTTCATTTAACTGCATTAATGGGCTAATTGATAGAAATTCTAGAGTTTTGTTGTAGCAGTTTTAACATAAACTCTCAGTGTAATTTTGAAGTTTTGATATGTTTTGCTTTAAAATTCAGTCACCATTTTTTACTTTCATCTGAAGGATGCATATTTGTTTGTAGAACTGGTGTGTATGTGTGTGTATGTGTTTGTACACAAATGATCAGTTACATAAAATTTCACAAAGGACAGATTTAAGTAGCATTTTATTTGGCTTTGCTGTCACTGATATTTGTTTAGGAAAAAATGTGTTGCATTTGTTTAACTATGTAAAGATTGTTTTATTTATTTATTTGTTTGTTTGTTTATTTATGTTGTGGAGTATTTGTTTAACTATGTAAAGATGTGTTGCTGCTCTACCTTGCCTGCCTAAGACACCTGATTGGTATAATAAAAAGCTGAACCGCCAGTAGTGAGGGAAGTGGTACAGACAGGACTTCCAAGCATGGAGAGTAAGGGGGAGGGAGAATTTAGGTTCAGGGAAAGAAAGAAAAGAGACACTAGGGGAAAGCCAGACATATGCTTAGAAGCAGGAAAGTAGGACATACAGAATGAAAGAAAAGTAAAAAGCCCTGAGGTAAAGTATAGACGACTAGAAACTGGTTAAACTAAGTTAAAAGATCTAGTGGGACAAGCTGAAGCTAAGGCCAAACATTCATAACTAATAGTAAGTTTGTGTCTTTATTTTGGAGCTCATTGGTGGACCAAAGAAAATTCCAACTCCCTTTAGCAGTTAAGAGCACTTGCTCCTCTTGAAGGAGACCTAGGTTCACTCCCAAGCCTCCACAATGTAGCTTATGACATCCTTAACTCAGAGGGACTAGAAATTAGAGAAATTTTTCTGGTAGGCAGACAGAGAGAATGGCCAAGACCAGATGCCCTAGTTAGGGTTACTACTGCTGTGATGAAACACTATAACCAAAAGTAAATTGGGGCAAAAAGGGTTTATTTGGCTTATACTTGCACATCATAATCCATCTCTGAAGGAAGCCAGGGCAGGAACCTGGAGGCAGGAGCTGAAGCAGAGGCCATGTAGGAATAGTGCTTACTGGCTTTACTCCCCATAGTATTCTCAGTCTGCTTTGTTATAGAACCCAGGACCACAGCCTATGGATGATACTACCCAGCCTTCACCCACCTAATCATTAATTAAGAAAAGTCCCTATAAGCCTGCCTACAGATAGATCATATGGACGCATTTTCTCAACTGAAGTATCCTCCTCTCAGATGACTACAGTTTGTGTGAAGTTGGCAGAAAAGTATTCAGCACCCTAGTAATAAGGATGGTTAACTTCCAAGATGGCTGGCTGCTTTCTCACTCTCCTGACCTGAGACAGAAACCTGACAGCTTTAAACAAAGGCCCTTTTCTCCTACTGATGGACTGGCTCATCCAGTTACAGGCAAAATCAGGACATGTTTACACAACAGTTGTGAGCCAAGCAGTCATCCTGTTTTTCTTCAAGTGGGCATTCCCTAAATTAGGGGAGGAAAACCCTTCAGAAACCGAAACCCTCAAGGAGATGCTGAGCTTCATCTTGACTCCCTCCTCTACTGTGTAGAGGGTCTTTTTCTATGAGTCCACTGCATGTGTTTCCTTATCCTTAATATACTCTTTTATTTTTCAACTGCTGATTCTGTCTGCTGCTGTTTTCTATGTTGAGATTTCTTCACTGCTACCTGTGCTGCTCAAGATTTTTCCTGCCTTTGCATTATTTAACTGGCAGAGCAAATGAACCCCATCAAAACCCTAGATGGTGAGAACTCCAGTTTGAAGGAATCCAGTGCCATATTCTCACCTTTGAATGCACAAGGCACGCATAGAAGTTTTTCTCTGACTTCCAGGTGTGTGCCTTGACACTCTTCCACATGCCCCAATAAATAAATAAATTGTAAAATTAAAAATGTGTTATTATTATTATTATTATTATTATTATTAATTGTGTATATCTATGAGAGACAGCCAGAGAAAGAAAGAAAGAGATACATGCCTATAAGTGCAGGCATGGGATCATCCATGCCCCAGGGCACATATGGAGGTCAGAGGACAACTAGGGAGAGTTAGTAGTCTCCTTTAACCATGTGTGTCTTAGGAGGGAACTCAGACATTTTGGGTGTCAGTTGTCAGCAGCAGATGTTCTTACCTGCTGTAATAGTCAGGGTTATCTAGAGGAATAGGAGTTAAAGAATGAACAATATATATAAAAGGGGATTTATTAGAATGGTTTACAGGCTGTGGACGAGCTAGTCAAACAATGGCTATGTACCAATGTAAGGTACAAGAATCCAGTAGTTGTTCAGTGCATGAGGATGAATGTTCACACTTCAATATTACTGCACCCCATTTGTATGACTTCCCAATGCACCTTGTATATTTCTTTTTTTCTAAATAAATTTTGCTTTCATTAAGAGATTTTTCTATTCATTTTACATACCAACCACAGATTCCCCTGTCCTCCCTCCTCCTGTCCCCCAGCCTCCCCCCCACAACCCCATTCCCATCTCTGCAAGGTCTCCCATGGGGAGTTAACAGAGCTTGGTACATTTAGTTGAGTCAGGTCCAAGCCCCTCCTCCCTGCACCAAGGACTGGGCAGACCAGGTCCCTAGTCCTTAGGCCCCAAGAGCACCTTGTATATGTCTATACTTCACTTTAGATTGTATCTGTTTTTTCTCCCAGATGATAAATTTTCTTTGGGAGGTTCGGATGGATGTTGTAGCCTGCTAGGTTTCCTAGTGACTGTACCCAGAAGGACTCCATAAGAGGCTGATTGGACCACAGGCCTGAGTATCAAGTGTTTGTAACGGTCTACATTTGACTGTAACTAGCAAGGGGGTGGTCTTTTGCTCCACCCCTTGGCATTGCTATAAATAGACCTTTGGAATAAAGTTTGGGGCCGGTGGATAAGGATCCAGGCCCACCCAAGTCTATTCTTTGTTTTCTCTCTGTTTCTCTCCCCTCTTTATTTCTAACTCTCTTATTCCTTGTTCCTCAAGAGTCAATGGTGTAAATAAATGTGGAGGCTGGTCCGCCACTGTTGGGTCTATTCCAAGAGACACAAGTTTATCTTTCAAAGATGGTAGATGTTAAATAAATATCCACATCTGAACTGCATGTTATTCTAATAATTTAAGCAAGTGAATGCCTTTCTTTCATGTGTTCAGGGGCAAAGAGGAGTCATATCATTAATCATGATGTTCTTAATGAATACATAAAAAAATTGGTATAGTCTGAAGATGAGTCCACTAAGATGTCAAAGTACATCTTACTTACACTATATTTTTGTTAATTTTAAGCTTAGTCAATTTCTTATATAATGCAATATAATTGCTAGAAAGCATTTAAAATAAAAATATAAAATGATATTTAAAATCACATACTTTGCATATAATAAAATGAATCTAAAATGGTAACAGTTTATATATACATATATATGAACATACATATACACATACATTATATATATTCATATACACATACATATGCATATATACATATCATCTTTATATACAGAGACAACAAGGTGGTTCAGTGTGCAGCAGGGCTTGGTACAAAGTCTGACAATCTAAGTTCAATCTCTTGAACTCACATGGTAGAAAGAGAGAACTGACTCCCACAAGTTGTTTGGTGAACTACACATGGGTACTGTACACACACACACACACACACACACAAACACACACACATAGTAAATAAAATCATGCAATAAATAGTGAAGTTGTTTTCTTTTATAGTGCAATTCTTATATGTCCTAATAGTATTGCATGTTAGGTCAGGTGTTCCACAGTTTAAACAGCAAAGAGGAGTGAAAATACCCTGCTAGGTTTGGCTGCCACTCAAACCTAATTCATTTTATGTCAAATGGATTCAGTGCTTTCAAGGATAGAATTCAATTTAATTTTTGGCAAATAAATGAGCTCCTACTTTGAAGAAAATACCATTGGAATTTTTTTCATAGTACTTTTTCACATTTAGAAATAATATTTTGATGAGTGAGTATAAATCAATTAACTAATATAGTGTGTGATTAAAACATTCCGCAATTTTTAAAAAATGGTTTAGGCAAGTATGACAGTAAATGCCTTTATGTTTGATGTCTATCCTCCTGTAAGTTCTTAGAGGCCTATGCTAAACAGGCTCTCACACAAAGATTTTTTTTTAACCACCCTCGTCTATCTCACTATATGGTATAAGAAAAATCTGTGGCTTGAGGGTTTAAACAATTCAGTGTTATGAGCTACAGGGATCATCTCTTTTTCCTTTTAGAAGAACCTAGACTCAACACAATGTCTGACCAATCTACTTGGTAGTCCTTGCCCACAGTATAATAGGAGCTTTAGCTCATGTTTTGTTCTGTTTGGTTTGATTTGGTCAAAATAGCCATAGAATATCCATTGATCAAGATATCTGTATTCACTCTTCAGGTGTACAGGAAAGTATCACCTTGAAAGAGTTGATAGTCATGTCTCACAACAGGAACGTAAGAGTTGAATTTCTTTAAATACAAATCAGCCTGTCAAGGCAGCTGAGTGGCACTGGCCAGAACTATAGAGAGGACCTTTAACATGAACTCACAATGAGCAGGATACTGAGCCAGGATTCCTAAGGAGCTATGTTTTGATAAGGACAATTGTTTTCAGTTAAGGAGTCTACTCTCTTGAGAAAAGGGCTATGAGCACAAGTGAACAAAATATTTTTGTGAGGAAGGAACATTTTGAATAATCAGTCAGGAAATGAAGACTGGCTAATTTACAGAGCTTTCTAAATGAGTAATTCTTGAAAAAAAAGAGCTAACTGCTAACTTGGGGCTAATTACTCTCTTACCATAATATCATGGAAAGGCACAATATCTGTATTTGCAAGGTGGAGCAAAGAACCTTACTTTAACAGTCATTATTATTTGGCTTGATAAGATGACTCAAGGGATAAAGAAGCTTGTTGCCCATCCTTGTCACTTCCTAGTTCCACATTTAAATGCTTATTAAATTTCTGAATTCTCTCCAATCCCACTTCATCTCCTAGACTATGGGGAACATCACTCTGCTTTCCAATGGCTACAGTACCTTCTTTTTCGGGGAGCTATGATATTCTGGTGACTGGAATCTGCTGTGATACTTAGGAACAAAGGGAGGGTGGAAAACATAGATAACCACACATGAGAATTTGGGAAACACAAGCATACAGAGACCTAAGAGCACTTGACTTAAAATGACTTGACACTTGGTTTTCCAGATTCTTGAACTAATGCACTGATTCTCTTTCTTTGAGTATTTTCCAATAGGATATCTAAATTTTGCATCTAACACCATGGTAACTGAGAACTGAGGAGCTGAACTCCTGATCCTCATTCTTTGTGGGTCAGTTCTGCAGAAGCAATAAAGGAAATATCCCCCTTCTTTAGTAGAATATTATTTTAAGGTGTGTTATTTTTGTTTATGTTGCGTTTGTTTAACTCTATGAAGTTGTGTTAATGTGCCTGTGTAAAACACCTGATGGTCTAATAAAGAACTGGCCAATAGTAAGGCAGGAGAAAGGATAGGTAGGGCTGGCAAGCAGAGAGTATAAATAGAAAGAGAAATCTAGGAAGAGAGGCTAAGATCTAGGAGCCAGAAAAGGAGGAGGACTCCAGGGGCCAGACACCCAGATACACAACGAGCCATGGAGTGAGAGTGAGATTTACAGAAGTTAGAGAATGGGAAAAGCCCAGAGGCAAAAGGAAGTCGGGATAATTTGGCTAATTGGCTAGAAACTAAGCCATGCTAAGTCCGGGCATTCACAATTAAGAATAAGCCTCCGTGTGTGATTTATTTGGAAGCTGGGTGGCTGCCCCCCCCCCCCCGCCAAAAGAGCCCAATAACAACTTACAATACTCCTCAACACAGCATTGTGTAGAACATTACAAACACAAAGAAATCTTTTACAATGAATTTGAGAGAAATGAGGCATACAACACTGTATTTTCTTCTCAACAATGTTTGCTGAACATGTATGAGGTATGAAATGAGATTCTAGGTGCTGAGAACATGATAGAGACAAAACAGATAGAAAACCTTTGATTATATGGTCACTCTTTTGACTTAAAAGAATATACACAACACAAGAATTAAGAAATTATTACTAGTAGTTGTCTATAGAGTGAGATTCTATATATCTTACTGTTTGCCTTTATTATACTTTAGAAATTTTCAAAGAAAACCCATATTATGTATCATCATTAACTTTGTCTACAGAAGGACACTGGACATTATAGAATTAGGGAGATGTGGAAAGGAATCTATCTTTGGTTTTAAATCCAAATTCTAAGTGATACTTCCAAGGGCACCTAAATGTAAGTGACTTAGGCACCAATTGGAGATTTTAAATTCCCAGCTCAATTATGTTGTCCTTGTCCTACACAGACCCCAAGGCAACAGAAAATAGAAGGTGATCTAAACTATAGATCAGAAAAAAATTGTGAAAATTAATCATGACAATTCATAATCTTAAAGTAAGATTATTCACAATCAGTAATGAAGTAATTTATAAGTTGAAATATAAATTTAAATTTTATAATAACTTAAGACATCATAGAAATTCAAAATTAATGGAGAAACTCAAAGATAATTAACATAATTAGGTTTAAAAATTTTGTATCCTAGATGTTACATGAAATACTTAGATATTTCCATAATCAAATTGTTACAAGGGAGTAATTTATTAACTGACAATATTATTAAAGCATGCTATACATTCATAATTTGAGTTTTACTCATATTACAAATTTTATAATATTAAGAATTTTTCTTTGCTTGCTAAATGTCAATATTTACCATATATCTAAAAGTAAAGGTACATTTCTTATAAGTCTATATTTTTCAAATTAGAGTTTCTTTAATGAAGGTAATTTGCCCCCAAAATGTAAAATTGAATGTGAATTAATTATTGTAAGAAAATAAAAGAAACCTATCAATCATAACAATAACTTATCAAATATGAGATAAGTTCATCACATAAATATGACACATGTGTATGGACATACACAAACTTGCACATATGAATACATGGCTCACTATTATATAAAAGGTCATTAGTTATTTCAAACATCTAACTGTTTAATTTGTTCTACTTTTTACTTCATACCTGTCTATTTACAGACAGCAAGTACAATTTATGACAGGTGACTCTGTCCTTGTCAGTAAAAATATATCTGTGAGCTCCATATCAACAGAAAATACATTATTATTCTTATATTTTACAAAAAGAGAATAACACATCTTTGTTAAATCCTGAATGTTTATGTTATAATATCTATAGTTAATGAAAATGAAGTACAAAATTGTCAAAATGATTGATTTAAAATAAAAATATTTGTAATTTAGGCAAAAAAAGTACAAAATGTACTTAATAGCATTTTAACATAAAAAAGTTTTGTTTCCCACATATTATTTACAATTCTATGATATAGACCATCATTTTTGATGCATTTTTTCTACATTCTTGGAAGAGGCAAATGCAGTCCTCTGTCAAAACAAGTGAGGTGAAATACAACTTTTATATAATAAACCACATATAATCTGTTATATTGCTTAGGGCAATACAATACTTCTAAAATCCAATCAAATCACTTCATGACCAATTTTATATTGAATCATTTCTGATGTTGCTAATGTGTCTATCATTATTCATATGAACCACAGTCATTAAATCTATGAAAATTATATGTGAATCAACACCAGGAATATTTTGTCAATTCTTGAAAAATAAAATTGGCAAACTGTGCTTTAATCACTGGATAAATCATTTCCTCAACTTAAACATAAAGAAAATCTATGTTCCTTTCCAAAATTAAAAATAGCTCTACTGTGTAATTCAAGTATCTCCATTCTGATACATAAAATAGAAAATGAATCCGTATCTTGTAAAGATATTTCACACTATGCTCATTTGCAACATCATTCAAAATGCCAACATATGGAAACAATCCAAGAGTCCATCAATAGGTCAATGGATAAAAATGTAGCAAAACACACAATTGAATAACCTGAAGGCATTACAAGAATGAACTCACATCATTTGTAACAGCGTAGATATACATGAATGACATTATGCTAAATGTAACAAGTCACAGGCAGGAAATCACATACTTTGTAATCTCAGTTATATGTAGATTCTAAAATTATCACATTCCTAGAAGATAAGAAGGATTGTCAAGAGGCGATGTACAGAGAAACTTGGAAGTAAGCCCAAATGTTCAATTGAGCTGAGCATCTTCTAGGTCTGTTAATCCAGCTCTGTGCTAATAGATGTAAACCAAATGGTAGTGATAAGGTTTACAGAATTTACAACACATATTAAATCCTTGCATTATGTGCACTGAATATATGCAATCTTTATACTAAGGGCACTAATCAATGTACTTCTCAGACTCCAATAATGGAAGTAAATAGCAGAGATTGCATAACTCATGAGCATGTCAAAGGAAGATGTAAGACATTTACCTCTATTGCTCTCTAACTTAATTTTTTAAATTTATTTTTAATTGTTTGAAAACTGCATATGTGTATATAATGAGTTTTGTTCAAACCCATTCTTCCTTCCCCTCTCCTCTAAAGTTCTAAATTTGACAACTATATCATAATCCCTATCCTAAAGGCCAAGGATCATCACAGAAGAGAGAATAGACATAATGTAAGAGCCAGAGGCTGTTGTGGACTATTATGTGAAGGTGTGTTACATTTGTTTATGCTGTATAACATTTGTTTCATGATGCAAAGATGTGTTGTATTCTTTTATGTTGCATTTGTTTAATTATGTGATACTGTCTTATTTAGCCTGTCTAAAACACCTAATTGGTCTAATAAAGAGCTGAACAGCTAATAGCAAGGCAGGAGAAAGGATAGTCAGGGCTGACAGGCAGAGAGAATAAATAGGAGGAGAGATCTGGGAGGAGAGGATCAAGGAGCTATATAAGAAGGGACCAGCTGCCTAGCTACATAGCCAGACAAGGAGAAAGAAGTAAAGAAAGGTATATAGAAATCAAAAAGGTAAACGCTCAGAGGCTTAAGGTAAATAGGATAATTTAAGGTTAAAAAAAAAAGGTGGCTAGAAAAAAATCCAACCTAAGTATGGGCATTCATAAGATAGAATAAGACTCTGTGTGTATTTATTGGGAGCTGGGTGGCGGGACCCCGAAGTGCCAAAAGAGTAAAGAATAAAAAAAATGCCAATCGACCAACCAAGCAAACAAACAAAACAAGCGAACAAAAGCCAAACTACAAGAGGCAGTGGACATTTGCAAAAAAAGTGTTTTTCAGACATGATGGTGACATCGCACACACGGAGTTACAATGGCTGTGCGTGTTCACACAATACCTGGACAAGATCATGCCAGACGAAATGTAGCCTTCCTAAAAGAGGGTAACCTGAAGTCCCATCCATAACCAAGAAAACACTGGCAATTGGTGGCTGCTGTGAGAGCAAGAGTAAGTTTTCTTCAGGGATATTGCCCTTGAGAAGTGCTCCAGGAGGTGGTCCAATAGCCATGTACACACAGGTAGCACTAACTGAACTCAACAAGTTTAAGAGGAACAAGAAGGATCTCTCACTGGACCCGAAGCTCGCCATTTGTGCTATGCTTGCTGGCAAGCCGCTTCACCATGAACACTATGAGGTTTAAGAGGAGAGTGACAGGAAGCACCTGACAAGAAATGTTCCATGAGAAACCCCCTGTCATCTGCATCTCTGAAGTCACATCTAGACATCTTTAAACCCTAACAATTCCTTATGAATTTCAGGTCATTCTTAACTTGAAATAAGTCACCTGAAATTTAATTAGCAACACATAAATTTTTTATCAAAATTAAAAGATGAATCAAAACTTCAGGGTTTGTTTTTTCCTTCTGAAATATATTCTGTATACATATTTTTAAAAATTGATATATGTGCTGTGTTCAGAAGAAAAATCCCCTTTGGCTCCCAATATTTATTGTTCTGTGGACTACTGCTGGAAGGAATTTCTCCATGTCAGTGGAAGACAAGTATTAAATTTTGTCTAACCTTTCAGAAGTAAAGAAAATATTGTCCTTGTTGCCGAATTTACTCAGTTCTCAAGTGACTTCGATCAGCAGGAAAAGAGTGACAGAGAACAGAAACAGCTATGTCTCTCAATCTTATTCTTCAAGGTTTCTTTTCTTTAATATCGATGCCATGGATAAACTTTAAAAATATCAGTATCTGGACTGCTCTTTACTCATTTTAGCCCCATTTGTGAACTTTGTAATCTCTCTCTGTGTATTAGCCTCAACTCTAAACACTTGAGATGTATCATCACACTTAGCCATCACAAATTCCTAATAAGATATGATTTCTAAATAATATTTGATGACAAAAATTCATTGCTGTGTTGTAGATGATACTGTTTCAGCCAAAGAAGTGATTAGGCAACATTTAAAGCTCCAACCCTCGTGGAGGAGAGTCACCTTGGTCATGAACTCAGGGACTCCTGCAGTACTGCCTCTGTTCTTTCTCAGAAAAGAATGGTGTTTCTGGAATACCTTGGAAACCACCCCAAATCCAAATGGTTAAAATCAAGGAAATTTTATCTTTCAGATGTGAGGTCAGAAGTTTAAGATAAGTAGGCAGGGCTATAGGCCCTGAATACTCCATGTGATAAGTAATTACCTTGACATTTCTAGCTTCCTTAAACTTCCCACTCCTTGACTAATGGCCCCATCTCTCTTACTGGGCTTCTGTGGATATACTGTGTTGACTCCGGTGCCTCCTTCTTTCTCTTGCAATGCCATTTGTTATGATACCAGGCCTACCTAGGGAACCCAGGACAGAATGTCTTAGGGTTTCTACTGCCATGGTAAAAAAAAAAATGACTAAAAGTAACTTAGGGAGGGAAGAGTTTATTTAAGCTTATAACTATTAAGTCACAGCCCATCACTGAAAGAGGTCATGGATGGAACTCAAGTCTGGAGCCTGGAGACAAGAACTTTAGCAGAGGCCATGAAGGAGTGATTTGTATTGGCTTTTCCTCGTGGCTTTCTTAGCCTGCTTGCTGATAGCACCCAAGACAGCCTGCCCAGGGGCGAAAGCACCTAGAGTGGACTAGGTCTTCTACATCAATTAGCAATACAGAAAGTGTCAAACAGGCCAATCTGGTAGGGTCATTTTTCCATCGATATTCCCTCTCTCAGATGACTTAACTTGTGTCACGTTTACATAAAATAGCTAATGCAGACTCTGGAACTAAACATCTTCAAAGTCTCTTGCCATAAAGGTAACATATACATAAGGACTTAGGAACTAAGAATTAAATACATTGGCTAATTATTCTCCCTTCTATGCCATGAAAATGTAAGACTATGGTGTATAATTTAGATGGGTAAAGTCATTTAAGTTGAATTGACCCAACTTAGTTATGAATTATTTCACCATGTAGATATATGCAAGTCTTTATAAAATGGAAAAAATACAATTTGATTAATATACTGTAGATACATTCAATTTAATCTTATCATTTAAAAATAAAATACAAATACAAAAATATTTGTCAAGTGCCAACCAAATGCATAAGACATGAGAAGCAAAACACATTATGTAAAATTGTGTTCTTCATTGAAGAAGCAAATGTTCCAGGTGAAAATATTGAACAAATTATACTTTAAGTTAATACATGATGTACTGAGTTTTAAAAAAAAAATGTTCCAGGGGAGATTAGTCCATTTGAGTGAGAAAAAAAGAAGATAATACATTTTTTTTCCGATGCAACCATATGACTTAAACGTATCTTATATCTCTGAACTAAAAGTAAAAAAAATAAAAGGTAAGAACTCTCTTAATTCATTAAAGAAGATGTAGTGTTTCTTTCAACCACACAGTAAACAAATCAACCGAGGGATGCTTTAGTCAAAATGCAACTCATTGTTGAGTGCTAATAACGTACATGCAGGGGTGGGGTCTGGAACTGAGCATTAAGTGTAAAGGAGAAAGAAAGGGAGCATTGAAACAGGAAAACAGGGAGGGACAGCTAAGCCTAAAGGCCACATGAAGGGTCATATAGAAACCTATTACAGTAAAGACTTGGTAAAATATATACGAATATGAAAGAAATCTAAATGGAATCCCCACATAATGAGTTGACAAAACTCCATCCAGACATCTCTTGACACCAAATGAAACCTCCAGTGCCAGTAATGGGTTACATCTAATTGAGTTGTTGGCCTAAGAAGCTCCAAGAAAAACCTCCAAACAACCCAGGCTATTGCCAAGGCTATTTTGTTGCTCTTCACGAACTGATGATAAGATTATGTTGCTGAAGGCAACACCTACATAACTTATTGAACACAAAAACTTTGAGGTAATGTCTACTTAGATCCTCCACCCCTACAGATTAGTATTCACTCTACTGGAAGGTACTCTGCATGCTGTCAGAGGAGAAAGATAAACATAAACCCAACTAAAAATTCTGTAATGCTAATGCTATAGTGGTACAAAGCTGTGGGAGTAACTGATCAATATCTGATTGGATTTAAGGCCCACTCAATAAGATAGAAGCCATGCCTATCACTTCTTGGATGGTGAAGAAACTGAGACTGAATAGGTTATGGACCTAGGGAAAAAACAAAATACCACTATTTCTCTAAAGAAATATAGAAATAAAATTATTCCTATTAATATTCTTCTACACTCACAGATCAGTGTCTTGCTCAGCCATTATCAGTGAACCTTCCTCCCACAGTAGACAGGAATAAAAACAGAGACATAGAACTGGACAAAGTGAAGAGATTGAGAGACTTTGGAACAATTGGTCCAAAATGGGATGTCTCCATTAAATCCCCCTCTGCCTGTTTTCAGGGCTCAGGGAATTCTAGAGAAGAGGAGGGAGGCAGAAAGATTGTAAGAGCCAGTGGAGATGGAGGACAGCATGGAAACAAGACATTCTAGACACAACAGGACTGATGCACTTCTGAACTCAGAAAGACTGAGGCTGCATGTACAGGGCTTGCATCAATCTTCATGAAGTCCTAGAGCTGAAAGGAGAAATAGACACATGCCCCCATTCCTAATATGAAAGCTATCTCCAATTGATAAATGTATGCAAAATACAGATTATTTTTCTCTAACAGAGTTTCATTGGGTATGAAAACCAAACTTAGGGGCAGGCAGGTCCCATGTCCAACAGTAGATGGCCAAAACAAAATGAACAAAATGGCATTCATTGTTGGAGGTCTTTTTTATCTCATGATGTTTTGCCTGGGATTTTTTGTTTTTTAACCTTACAGATCTTTTTTTATGTATTATGTTTTCTGGTTTTGTGTTTTTATGGGATTTCTATTTGTGATAAAGTGTGTTTCACTTTTCCTTGGCTCTTTGTAAAAAGAAAATCTTGCATGAAACATCAATTCAAATTTAAATGAAAAGGAAGTACATATCACTGAAAGTAGAAGTGCCATGAGGAAGAGTGATCTAGAAGTTCCAAGAAGTCTTTCATTTTAGTTATTTGAAATGCCATGAAAAGCCACTTAGTGTATATAAGAGCTATAATGCGCTGAGTGCTTCCACTTTGTGTCAGAAGTAACCAACATTAAGGAACATTCTTACATGGAAATATTGTATAGTCAAATAAAAAAAGAGAAAAGCAGAAAGAAAACATCAGTGGCCATCCAAATAAGAAATAATACACACAGCGACATGTTTGTGAAGCAAGAAGAATGTAAGAACCGAAAGGCCCAGGTAAAATAATTATGCCCAAAATTGGTTAATTGCAAGTCAGGGAAAAGTGGAAAGTGTCCAGTTGCAACCATAACTGCTCAATTGCCCACATAATTATCCAATTGCAGCCAAAATTATTTGTTGTTTAAATTTTCTCTCTAAAATCCATCCAATACACATATATGCATTTAAAAATCTCAAGCAGACAACATTGCACTGTTAATTTATGTTGCATTATTTAACATAACCTAATGCACTGCTTCCTGACTTTATGATTTTCTCAAGAATATTTCTAAGAGAACTGTCTAAAGTGAGTTGAATGCAAAATTTGAAGCTTTTTGTGACAATAATATAACAGTTGAATTAGTTCACTTTATTTAACTATTAGTTTGGAAATACATTAGTTTATGTGTTCATTTTAGGTAGAACAGTAGAGGATGGTGCCTTCATTTGCAGTCAGTGTGAACCATCACATAGACTTCACTTAGATAAAGTAACTTATTCATCACATAAGTTACTTTATGAGATGGCTGTTGTTAGAAAACTTTAAATTGACCTATGAACTGGAGTCAGAGACAAAAAAAAATGTGAATTTGTCACACAAATAATTTTTGCCCTAACACAGAAGTTACTCAAAAAAAGGAAGAAAGAAAGAAAGAAGCAAAAGAAAAGAAAAAGAAAAAGCTCAACCAACAAAACAAACAAAAACCTGACCCATGTAACTGATAATAATCAACATAATCTCCAAAAGACAATTTAAATTCAATACTCATCATTTCATGACTGCTTATTGAAATAGAGGATGTTTTTACTTTCTATCCATGCTCACTGGGTATATATACATTTTAATCTGAGAATTTTTGGAAAAAATATTGAGAATTTTAAGAGTAAAAGCAGCATGGAGAAAGATTTTTCTGAAAGAAGAGATTCCGAAGATCTGTCTCTCAAAAGAGTGGAGAATGGGAGAGAGGGTTGGAATGAGAAAAACAGAAAGAAGAAAATTACATGGGGAAGGAGGGACAGTTCGCTAAGATATGGAAAACGGCTTATTTGAAATGAGCATGATAGATCTTGTGCCACATTTTTGTAGCTATAGCTTTCTCCAGTCCTGCCTGGCTCACTGTCAGGACAAATCTCAGTCACCTGCCAGTCCCGCAGCTGTTCAGACCCAACCAAGTAAACACACAGAGACTTATATTACTTACAAACTGTATGGCCGTGGCAGGCTTCTTGCTAACTGTTCTTATATCTTAAATTAACCCATTTCTATTAATCTATAAGTTGCCACACGGCTTGTGGCTTACCAGTATCTTTACATGTTGGTACTCAGGGCGGTGGCTGGCAGTGTCTCCTCTCTCAGCCTTCCTGTTCCCATTATTCTCTTCTCTGCTTGTCGCGCTTATACTTCTTGCCTGGCTACTAGCCAATGAGCATTTTCTTTATACAGAGTGATATCCACAGCACTTCAAAGTAATTTATGGGCTGGAAAGATGGCTCAGTGTTAAGAGCACTGGCTGCTTCTTCAGAAGACCAAGGTTCAATTCTCAGCACCTGCATAGCAGTTCACAACTGTCTGTAACTTCAGTTCCAGGAGCATCTGACACCCTCATATAGACACACATGCAAGCAAGACATAGATGCACATAAAATAAAAATAAATAAATCTTAAAATAAATATAATAAAAATAAATATGTAAATTTAAAAAGGAAGCCAAGTTGTGGTGGTGCACACCTTAAACTCCAACACTCAGGAGGAAGAGGCAGGTGGCTCTCTGTTATTTTGAGGCCAGCCTGGTCTACAGGACAACCAAGGTTACACAGAGAAACCCTGTCTCAAAAATTTTTTTTAAAAAAGTAATTCACAATGTAACTCAGGAAAGTGTAGAACAATAAGCAGTCAGTATTGTATGCCAATGTTTACTTGCAAATTTAGTAATGAAGTGAATTATAGATTTACTTAAATATGAAGTCTGAAATTTGCCTACTCTTAAGTGGCAGCTTTCAGACACTCAGTTTTCATTGTGGAAGCCACTGTCTACTCTGGAAGAGTAGGTGAGCAGGCCTCTAGCATAGGTTACTGTCAACTTTAAATGTGCTCACTTTGCTGAGTGGATTCATTCTTCTAGCCTTGGATCCAAAGTTTATGAACGAAGGAAATTGTTATTAATTGAAATGTGTACTGTTATGGGATGAAACATGTCCTCAAATTAAATATTCACAGTAATGACCTCAATTGGAATGTGACTGTTTTTTGGAAACAGAACTTTGGAGATGTAATTGAAATGTGACTGTTTTTTGCAAACAGAACTTTGGAGATGTAATAAGTTCAGGTGAGGTCACACTGGAATAGAAGAGAGATACTAACACGATAAGACATTCATCTATATTTCAAAGAAAGTATGGGACTTTTGATGAAACAAAGTGTTTAAAAAACACTTTGAACATGTACATCCACAGAAGAAGGTCTCAGTGAGACATATTGTGCCAAGGGAGAATGATTAATTGGAGCCAAGAGTTTCCAGAGACGGCCAGTAAACCACCTTAGGTTGGTGTGAGGCCTGGGTCAGAGTCACCCTCATAACCTTCAAAGAACAAGAACTCATCTCTGCTCTATTCTTCTCTTTGGATTCTAATCTCCAGGAATGTGTGTGTGTGTGTGTGTGTGTGTGTGTGTGTGTGTGTGTGTGTGTGAAGCAATGTGCCTTTAAAAAATATTAAGCCACCTAACTTGTAGCACTGTGTTATGGCTGAAAACTTTGACAGATAGCAGACACTCTATAGCTCTTTCTGTCATTTCAAATGCCTGAGTTTGGGTGTCCTCAACAAGTATAGCCACAGTATTTGCATTTTTATCTGAAGTATTGTCATTAAAAAAATGTTCTTTTTTGTTTTCAACATATGACAGCATTTGCTTTGCCTTAAAAAAAATCCAAGTATCAGAAATGGTATTCTTTTCAAGTTTTCTAAGGAAATAGGAAATAAAAGGAACTCATGAAAATTGTGGCAAAAATGATGTACACAAACAGGACATCCTCAAAAAGATTTATTTGAAGAACAAATATTCTATGACATTGATCAAGTTATATATTGAGTTTGGGATATTTAACTCACATAGAGTCCCTTATGTCATGATTTCTACATTAAAAAAATTTAAACATTGAAAAAAGAGGTTTGAAAAAAGAAACTATTCTTACAGTAACCAGCTCCCTTCAACATTGTCCTTTCCTCCAGCACTTGAATGGAGAGATGCCATTGTATGTTTATGCATCAACTGATTTTTGTATATGTGAAAAGATGGAGAGTAATGGAAAAACGAATGTAGTTTATGGTAGTAACATCCTGATAATAATAATTGGAAAACTGGTGTTTTAAATTGAACTTGAAATATAGTATCAAAAATAATAACTAAATTGGATCCCATTGGTTAAAAACAGTAATTCCTCACACTATGGTAAGATGAAAATCCTGAGATCAAGACACTTCTTATAAAGCTGTATTTCAGATCTTGGACTGATTGGACCTCTGTTTGATTTAACACTAGATTGTAGATTTACCATGCTTGCATTTGATCTTAATACCTTGATTTGCTTCAGGGTCTCCTAATTTATTTGATATACTCTTTTATTCAGGCTGCAGCAGATCAGTCTGATGCATATAACTTTTGATAGCAATACTCAGTGCTCTTGAGAAGCCATGTGATTACAAACTGGATATTCTCTCACCAGGAACAAAAATGATACCAAGTGGAGAGTACACACCTAAATCAAGACATATGGGACACTCATTTTGAGACCTATGGGACCAGCACAAAGAAAACAAGCTGCTTATGGAAAATAAGAAAAAGGGTTTTCTCTTCTCTCCAGGGACCATCACTTCAAGGCTGCCACTCGATCGTGTACTGCCACAAATTGTTGACAGTTTTAGTTGGGTATCAAGAACACATTAACTTTTCTAACCACTGCTGGGGGAAAACTGTCAGCAATATTGACGGTGAATGTTTTTATGCCACAGAAAAAGCTAAATGCTGAGCATAACACTCCAAAGCCCAGAGCTCATGGCTCTGGCATTGTTCTTCTGTCTTCTCATGTATTTTAAAAAATGTCATGAACTTGTTAATTGGGCTTATGGTATTTTGATAAATAATTGTAACCCTGCCTGTCATAAATAAGGACTGTCTTGACCATAAAGCAACATATACTGAAAAAAAAACTATAGGAAAAAATATATTTCAAGGCATGTATTAAATGGCAAAATATTCAATTTCAGCAGAAATATAAATATTTCATCATTAATAATAAAATAATTCAATATATTTGTGAATAACTATTGCCACAAGTTTAAATAGGCATATATCTTTCTGATACCTGCTGATTACAACAAATTCTCCATCTATGTGTCTTCAGAGGATCCTTCACAACCTTGCTATCTGCTATAAGCCATACCTAAACGTAAAAATGATCCTGGTATTGTAGTCTTATTTGACTCTGATGGCAAATGCTAATACATTATTTAAAAATTTATGTATAGAAAACCCACAGTGGTGAAATAAAAGTCAAGACTCAAATGTATGCATATGATCCTTAAAATAATTATTAGCTAAAAATTGTTTATTTTTAACACATTGACAATATAACTTCAGAGAACATAAAAAATAACGAAGATTTTTATGATTAAAAAACAATACATTTAGGGGTTGAGGATTTAGCTCAGTGGAAGAGCTCTTGTCTAGCAAGCTCAAGGCCCTAGGTTTGGTCCTCAGCTTTGAAAAAAAATTAAGTAAATAAATAAATAAATAAATAAATAAATAAATAAATAAATAAATCTGATTTGTAATTTTAGAGAGTGCCATTCTTTCATTGGGGATACTTTATTGTTTGTAAAAATTACAAAATGACTAATTTAAAAGTCCGGGTTAATTTATGCTTCACTTATTCAGGTAGCATAGACTATACTTCGTTTATTCTGTAGGAGACACAGACTAGTCAAGGGGCTCCAGAGTCCACCAAACAGCTTATTTTAGTACATGGAGATACATACTTAAGATTTCTGTGTTTCTTATTTCACTAAATTGTATGAGATACTCCTTCTTTGCGGCTTTTAATTTGACTCACTCCATTTTCTGAAATCCTTGCAGATACATTTTAAATGAAATGCATTCGCTGAAGGTTTTACCCTACTTCATTCTTTTACTCTAAACTACTCATAACTTGCACTGTGAACATCTGTGTGGAACTTTTCAACAGTGGTGTGTTAGACTATAGGCATGTGAAATGCTGTAACACTCTAGGAGAGTTCAAGGTTTTCTTGAGACGGTTAATGTTAAATCGATTGATATGTCATAATATTCTGTACAGTAGTGATGATGTTAAACACTACAGTGAGATTACTACCAAATAAAAGCTGTAAAAATTCAATTTAGGGAAAATTTGAACAGTCAGTAAAGAGATGTGATTTAAACAGGGATGTTCTTGTGAGAATCAAAGAAGTATACCAATATAAAGTCATTTTCTTGTGGTAACAGAGCTGCAGTAGAGTGTGTTTGTTTTGGGTGGATGCAGGTTCAAAGATCAACTGGAAGCAGCACTGGCTGTTCTTCCAGAGGCCCTGAGTTCAATTCCCAGCAACCACATGGTGGCTCACAACCATCTGTAATAAGATCTGGTGCCCTCTTCTGGCCTGAATGATGCTATTCAAAATTCTGCTTTTTCCTAGAATTATTAGTATTAGGATTATGTGTGATGCTTCTAAAACGTCCCTGGGAGTCTAGTAATAAAATCAGAGTAACAGTTTTGAAGTAGCAATGAGATGATGAGGTCCAACAGCTTCTCAATCTTTCTCTGCCACCAGAATCTAAGAAACACAGTTTAGAAACCTTAACATACAGAGACTGAAATGAACATAAAAAGGTGAGAATTTGGTTCTCTGTGCATTTGATTACAATTGAATATACACAAAAATCAACTAAATATGGTGAGAATACTAAGAATAGCAAAGTTGGAAGAATCTCCTAAATGTGTGTGTGTGTGTGTGTGTGTGTGTGTGTGTGTGTGTGTATGTGTGTGTGTGATATGCATGAGTGTGGGAGGTTAGGCTGGCTCTCAGCACTTGCATTACCACCATATGGCACTCCCTAATCCCTAAATTTTTGTTATTTAGTTTAACAGTTCAACTTAGTGAAGTATATATTTAAGTATTTGAGTAGATGACATCTCCTTTTATGAGTCTTTACATCTCAATAAATGTATCACTTGTGATAAAAAGGATATGTAAAGCAAAAAAATTGTATCAAGCTATAAAATACATAAATTTATTTTTAATTTTATGATTGTGTAAGAAGAAAAAAGGGAAAGATATTTGGAGAAAAAAGCATACCAGTGAAATGCCTTTAAACTACAAAAATGAAAATTGCCTATTTAATTAGAAAGCAATTGACTATCTTGATTTTTTTCTGTATCTACAAGAGAAGGTATTATTTGTAATATTTTCTAAATGTGAAAATAGTTTTATAGCATATGAATAGTTGTAGAAATATCACAGGCACATTATTTATTAAAGTAATCAATATATGTAAAATAAAACAACATAGTAGCATATGATACTATCTTTAAAGTAGTCAATAATTTAAATTCTAACTTAAATAATAAAGAGCTGTGTATATTGAGTTCTTGAAGTCATTAACTCAATGAAGATTACAGGGAAATATTTTGCTATATTTAAGACAAAATTTCACAAAATGATCAAATGAATATTGTCAACACTTTGCCAAAAATAAATTTTAAAATAAATTTTGAAAGTCCCACAAATGAGTACTGCTACATTGGGGTGTAGTAAGAGATGTTCTGGACTTTTTTTTTTTAATTGACATAGATTTATCAGGGATGAGAAACCTCAGTTGAAAGAATGCTTCCTATTAAGGCTGGACAAACCACCAGATCTAATAGGAGAGGAGGTACCTAGTCTCACTGTAACTTGATATACCATGGCTAGTTGATATCTATGGGAGGCCCACCCCTTACTGAAAAGAAATGGAGGAGGAGGAGAGAAAGAGTGAATGGAGGGGAGAGGAAGAGGGAAGGACTGGGAGGAGAAGAGGGAGGAGAAACTTTGGTCAGGATGTAAAAACAGACAAACAATCAAACAAATAAGTAAATATAAACAAAGCAAAAAGAAAGAAAGATTGCTTCCATCAGATTGCCTATAGGCGAGTCTGTGGGACATATTCTTTCTATTTGTGGTAGTTTGAATGTAATTGGCCCCCATAATCTCATAGGTAGTGGTGCTATTAGACGACATGGCATTGTTGGAGTGGGTATGGTCTTGTTGGAGGAAGTGTGTCACTGTGGGGGTGGGCTTTGAGATGCCCTATGGTCAGGATACTGCCTTGTGTCATAGTGGACTTTCTGTTGACTGCAAGATCTAAGACTCTCAGCTACAGTTACAGCACCGTGACTGCCTGCACTCTGCCATGTCCCACAGTGATGATAATAGACTGAATCTCTGAACTGTAAGATACCTCATTAAATAGTTTTCCTTTATAAACGTTTCCCTGGTCATGGTGTCTCTCACAGCAATAGAAACCCTAAGAAACTATCTATCTATCTATCTATCTATCTATCTATCTATCTATCTATCTATCTATCTATCTATCTATCTATCTATCTTATTTATCTATCTATCTATCTATTTACCTATCAATCATCTGTCTATCTACCTATCTATCTGTCTGTCTGTCTGTCTGTCTGTCTATCTATTCCTCTCTCATACATCACATCCAGACCACAGTTTCTTCTCTCTCCATTCTTCCCTGACCCCCAACCTTCTAAAGCAACCAGGAAAGGTACTGGCCTCCTTAACAACCCCTTTGAGCAATCCAAGATTTATTGCTCATGTTGAGATTGAACTGACCTCCTCATCTAGGAGCAGTTGACAGCAACTCAAAACAGAACTATCGTTTGATATCTCAGTTACGTCTATAGATCCATCTGGGAGTGAAGGAGTCAGAATCAAAGTGGCAGTTCAGTGACTGGATATCCTGGGAGGAGTGAAGCTGGCAAACCCAAAGGGTTGCAAGGTCACTGTATGTGAAAGAAACCTCAGAACAAGGAGACTCTCCACAGAATCAGAAAAGTACCTGTTGGAGAAGCCAGTAGGGCTGGGGGAATGGTCATTTGGTAAAGATTTTCTGTGCATACCTGACTTCAGATTCCCCACTCTCATGCAGGGTCAAGCAAAGGCTGACTACTGGTAATTCCAATGCCGCTGGGGCAGAGAAAGGAAGATCCCTAGAGCTCACTGTCCAGCTAGTCTTGCTGAGTCGTGAGCTCCAGGTCCAGTGAGATCTCTGTTTCAGAAAGCCAGATGGAAAGTAAACAGAGGAAGACATTCAAGTTCTACCTGCAGCCTCTACACTCACAAAGACAGATGAGCATATACATAAGCACGCATACACACACACACTCACACACATACAGGACACACACTTTTTTGAAAGAAAAGACAGAACCACTTTTACCTTTGTTAGGTACACAAATATAAACCTCATTTACAATCTCACTCAGAGCAACCTTCCTGTTGTCCTTCCTGACTTTCCTAATGTTAGTTCCACTGATGAACATTGGCCTGAATTCTGTTGAAAAATTAGGAAAATGAAGAACAGGAAGGAAAATTTAATGAGCCACACCCCTCTCTCTGTGGCAAAGGAGTGTCTGAGATATGACCTACCCACCCAGAAGGTTTCTTTTCTTTTCTTTTTTTTTTTTTTTTTTGGTTTTTCGAGACAGAATTTCTCTGTGTAGCTTTGTGCCTTTCCTGGAACTCACTTGGTAGCCCAGGCTGGCCTCGAACTCACAGAGATCCGCCTGACTCTGCCTCCTGAGTGCTGGGATTAAAGGCATGCGCCACCACCGCCAGGCTGCAGGTTTTTAAATTAGCAGAGCGTCACTGTTATTAAGCAGGATGGCCTAATTTTGAGGAAGTGTGAGCATTTGTTGACATTCCCAGTGTTGCACACATGAATATCACATTGCAGAATTGATATTGGACCAGTAAAAGCTGATATAAGCAAGTTATCTGAATTATGCCAAGGGGATTAAGAAGAAACTAATTATCTGTGCTTTCTGGTTCAGTTTCTGTAACTTACAAATTCAATTAAATAAGTAAGAAAAAATGTTAAAACTGGAAAAGCAAATGAATCTTTCTGTAAATGTGTATTAAGAAGATAAAAGAAGTCTTATTTTCCAACTCAAATATTACTCATGAGGTACATTTCAAGTTAAAATTATCAGTACTAAAATTGATTTTATCATTGTATCTAATCGTGAACATATAGGTCTTCTAATTGGTTAAATTCTACTTTGCTTAGGATTTGCTTTATTCTAAAAACCATATCATATCAGCATATGCTTTTATTTTTGGAAAATCAATTATTGTCATTTGACAAGTTCAGAATTAATTTAATTATGTTTTTTCAATACATTTAATCAAAATTTTATCAAGAAGTTACTTGTCATTTAAAGGGTATATTTTATGAAGTAGGTTTAAAGGAAGCAATTATATATACATTATATATATATTATATATATCCCTTGTTTTAGTTAGGATCTCTGTTGCTGTGAAGAGACATCCTGATCATGTCAATTGGCATGCAGGCAGACATAGTGCTGGAGAAGGAGCTGATATCTGTATCAGCAGGCAGTAGGAAGAAAGAGTACACTGGGCCTGTCTTGAGTGTTTGTAACCTCAAAGTCCACACTCAATGACGTATTTCCTCCAAAAAGGCCACACCAACTCCAACAAGGACACACCTCCAAATAGTACCACTCCCTATGGGCCTATGAGGGTCATTTTTTCATTCAAAACACCACACCCCTTTCTTGACTTTTAGATAGCAGTGTGGGCAGAAGTCTTCAGCATGCATGTAATGTCAGATGGTAAAATAATTAAACAAGGAAGCCAATAGTAATAGACTCTACCAAGGGCATGAGATCTTGGATTTGGTGGTCTTGCACACATATTTCATAAAGCAGCATTTAAACACATATCCGAGAGAGACCAGAGTCATCATGTGGAACTGTTGGATGCAACATTCTAAAATGAAGTTCAAGCCAACACCATTAATGAGGCAGAAGCTCAGGGAAGAGATCAAAGCTTATATCTGAGCAGAGTGAAAAGGGGAAGGATGAGAGAGTAGGAGATGAACCTGGGTATGGCTGCATATCTATTCTAGGAGAGTAGAACATAAGCATACGGTCCATTTCCAAGGCCATCTTGCTACTGCATGAAAGCCTTAGATCCACAAGCAGCTAGGAATCTTGGCAAATACTCAAGGTGTAGGAAGTAGTTTGATGGGGGCAAGTGGTCAAGCTGTTTGTATTTTGAAGATAATAAGGCAATCTTTTGATGGGTTGAATATATGAAGGGACAATGAAAAATAATATCTGGTTTGTGAAGTGGGTTCCAAGGTTTGAAGAGACAAGACAAGAATACATTTCTAAACATATGTTATTTATGCTACTCAGTCCAATAATGGAGTCTGGTTTTGTCTTTCCTCTATCAGTTTTCTCCAAATAAGCAAGATTTCTTGGAGTTACACTAATAAGTTTTCCATTTATTAATATCAGTCATGGCAAACAAATTATGTTTTATAACTGAATGAAATAAGCTTTCAAAAGTTTAGGGATGGCATAATGGCTCATCAAGTAAATGTGCTGGATTCCCAGACAGATGGCAAGAGATTCATTCCTAAGAAGCCACATGGTAGAAAGAAAGAATCAACTCCCACAATATGTCCTCTGACTTCTACATTTAACCCTAGCATGCATGAGCCAATACATCTTCAAACACACACACACACACACACACACACACACACACACACACACACACACACACACGAATAAATTCTTATTAAATCTTTAATAAATAATTTTAAAACCCCAAATTCATTCAAGCACTTTATTGTTATTATTTAACACACAGACCTAAGCTTGGTGACCTCTATGCAATTTGTGGTGGTTATTTTGTTGCTGTATGAAGTTCTCTCAAGCTTTAAAAAGAGAATTTACCCAAGCCAGAATGTCACTCTTCTGCAGATTTTATAGAATTTAAGTCACAAAAGAGGACACAGTGAGGGGCAATTGGTGACATAGAAATATTGATAACAATTGGATTATCCTCTGCAGAATCTAACCCTACAGCTGGTATATGTAACATGAACTGCTAAACGGTCTTATTAATAAAAAAAGCATAGAGCCAGACACTGGGGTGAAAGTTGAGAGATCAGAGAAACAGAACAAGTTAACCACGTTCTTACATCTATGAAACCTCAGCCTCCAGAGAGAGACTTCCTGTTTACTCACAGCTTATATACCTTTCTGTGCCATGCCATCTTCCTTCCTTCCCAGTGCTGGGATTAAAGGTGTGTGCCTAGCCGGGCGGTGGTGGCGCATGCCTTTAATCCCGGCACTCGGGAGGCAGAGCCAGGAGGATCTCTGTGAGTTCGAGGCCAGCCTGGTCTAAAAAGCGAGTTTTAGGAAAGGCGCAAAGCTACACAGAGAAACCCTGTCTCAAAAAAACAAAAAACAAACAAACAAAAAAAAAAAAAAAAAAAAAAAGGTATGTGCCACCAGGCCTGGCTTTGTTTCCAGTGTGGCCTTGAACTCACAGAGATCCATCCGGATGGATCTCTGTTCTCTGTCTCCCGAGTGATAAGATTAAAGGTGTGTGCTACCACTGCCTGACCTCTATGTCTAATTTAGTAGCTAGCTCTGTCCTCTGACACCCAGATAAGCTATTTACTGGGGTACACAATATATTGACATAGGTATATATATTACAGCCATAGTATTGGAGCTGACACTTAATAGGCCACCGTGACACATCCACTTCCTGTCCCCAGACATTACTGCATTACTCCAGGACCTCTACTTGTACATGGGAACTGAACTAGTCACATGAGAATCCTGCAGTGGGGGACAGGGGGTATCTGTGCTGACTGTTTGGGCAGACATGAGTATATCATATGAGAGGGCAAATTCTACTATAGCCGAGTTTGACAGGAATTACTTGAAGCACAGGAGGAATTTCAAACTTGCCTATTCCTGTGGGTTTTTTTTTTTTTAAGTACTTAGGTATTCTCTAATCTTTTGTAGAAACTCTTGTCAATTTCTAGGGTTATCTGCAATGTGAAATTTTAATCATGTTAGTTCCAACCTAATCTAAATTCACCTATACCTTAGATTTTATAGTGTTAATACACTTTAAGACATTAAGATGTTTAAGCTATATATGAAATTATTTTTATTTTATCATAAAATAGTACAAATAAGACAACCTACAACGCACCAAAAGGTCCTTCAACTTATTAAAGGTCACACATCAAGTGAATTGGAAGACTGTTCTCTACATTATGTGTTTTCTAGTCCAAATATCAGAGATTTAAACAATATGCTATCTTGATTACTCTATGGGTTTCAGACAATTCAGAAACAAACGGATCAAAAAAAATCATTTCATATAACATGTCCTGAAATGATTACATATATGTTTACCTTTCCAACTTAAAAGTCAAGGTATTTGATATGGGTACTGTGGTGCATGCCAGTAATCTCAGAACTTGTAAGGTGGAACATGGGCCAGGAGTTTGAGCTCATTCCTGTTCAGCTGTATGCGAGTTGCAGGGCACCTTGCCTGTCATGAGACATTGTTTCAATACAAATAAAATGAAACAGTATTTTTTTTTAAAGTCAGTTATATTTTTCTCATTCTTATAATCCTGTGACTCAGGAGGCCAAAGTAAGGGGATTTCTCTGAGTTCAAGGCCAACCTAGGATGAACTGAAGTTCAGGTCTACCTGAACTAGAGTGTAAGATCTTGTCTGCCAAAACAAAACAAACCAATAACAAACCAAGATCATCTTAGCAGATCATCCTCAGTCTTCTGTGTCATTCATTTTATAGGTGAAGGTATACATCTCCAGTAAATCACAATAGAGTATTGGAGAAAAGAGATTTCTTGGGAATGAGGCTGCCTAACATAAAGTTGGTTCTGACACTTAATTTGGGTTTAGCTTGTAAAATTTTTTATCAATAACAATGTTAACCACTCATCTTGACAAGTGGTAATTTAGAGGCTTTCTGAATATCTGAACTACACCTTGTCAATCTGTTAACAAAGTATCATCACAGGCATTGTAGCTGAAAAGTCTCTTACATCCTGAATAATGACAATGCTTTTATGCTGGGCATGCAGATTAGCATTGATCTTTGTCTCTGAAAGTGTTAGGAAGACTCAGGAAATCTGCAGAAGGCTGGAAGTATAGGTCATATGAAAAACTACCTATAAGAATCTATGAAAATGGGCTAAAAATGTGGGCAACTCACATCTCCATGGGAGATATACTTATGTAGTCACAGGAACCTAGGAAAAGTGGGAGTAGAAAAAATTTATAAATTCAGATATGCTTGAATGTGTCCCCCTTTGTAAAAGTTTTTCCAAGTGTATAGGTGGTCTTTGATGAGCAGTGCTCCTCATCCACACAACTGCTTCAAATCAAGTCACTCCTACAAAACATATGATCAGGGAACTGAACTCTTTAAGGCCTTAATCAGTATACATGGAAAGACACATGATTTTATAGAGATTTCCCCAAGGACAGACCAGAGTGAGCAAGATGACATTGATAAAATGACATAATAAAGATACATACTATCTACCTCCTACCATGAGTTCTTTCTGAAGAAAGTTATAGTGATATTTTGTTTGTGCTGAAATGTGATTTTATTTGTATGTCAATAAATAAAGTTGCCTGGGGATCAGAGCTAAAAGCGAGCCATTAAGCATAAGTCCTGAGGTGGTTGGCACACGCCCTTAATCCCATGGCAGGCAGAGTCTCCGTGTAGTCAAGGACACAGCTAAGCATGGTGACCAAACCTTTAATTCCAGTAACAACCATAGAGACCTGGAGGTCTGTATAAACAGGCAGTGATCATGTGGTTGGGTTTAGAGCCAATGAGAAGGCAGAACAGAAAGGCAATAAAAAGACAGGACACAGGAAGAAGGTCTCTCTCTGGGGAAGTGATGGCAGCGAGTGGTAAGCTAAAGGCTATTCGCTAATGCTCTCTAATCTCTTGGGCTTTTAACTCTGTATTTGACTCTGTGTTTCTTATTTAATTAGATGGTTTTGAATTTCATCTACAGGAAGTTTTTCAAGGAAAGCAACTTTCTCTTGCTTTTGTGACATACACTTCTGGGTTGTAGAAGCTCCAGGAACCCACACTCACCTTGCCCCTCTTTCATTTCTTAAATGAGGGAGAACTATCCTTCTCTCTGTTAGCACTCTCTGTCAGGGATCAATAATCTGTATATCATTTAGAATACTCATGCCCCTTTATTTTAATTAAAGGATCTTAAGCAAGATAAGAGAAAGCCTAAGTCTAGATGCTTACACGACAGAGCATAATTAGTGCCCCATAGTTTATAGGAGGAACATGAGACTTTATTCAGGTTATAGTCTGGCTAATGGGAGTATGGTCTTCTATAGAGACCTGTGCCCATTAGGAACATTCAGGTCATATACTTAGCTAGCATTTCCAGAAGCACTATCATAACACCCTTTCCTACATGGTCATACTGGTCATAACGCCTCATTGCTGTTGGGACTCAGTTTGTAGACTCATCTCATTTCCTTAGCCTATAACCTACAGAAAGTGGAGTGCCTGTTTTTAGACATGTTGCTGCTGGTCATCAGTCTTCTGAAGCTTGCTCTGGACACCCACTGCCATGTCTCCTTCAGTATGTATATTTCCTACTAGTATTTAGCTGAACCTTATCTTCAACAGCTGATCAGCACAATGTATACTTATGTATAAGTATTATATGAAGATGATATAAGTATTATCTTCAACAGCTAATCAGCACACTTATACATAAGCATAGGTGTGTGTGTGTGTGTGTGTGTGTGTGTGTGTGTGTGTGTGTGTGTGTGTTTAGGCCAGATTTTGACACTGGATTTTCTCTTTCAATTACTTCTTCACTATTTCGATCAGACTGGCTGACCTAAGTCCCTAGTATCCATCTTCCTGTTTCCTACACTGGTAGAACGGAGGCTGTACAGGGCCATGCCCAGCTTACAAAAGCATTTGGCATTCAAACTCAGTTCCACAAGCTTGTGTCGTAGCCCCTTTACTCATTGATGCATTTTTCCAAAGTATATTCTTTATATCTCATGAAAAACTTGTATAACATTGCTGTCCTATCTAACTTTGTCAGCTTGATACAGGCTATAGTCATCTGAGAGGAAAGCTACCACTTATTAATTTCCTAAACCAGATTGACATGTGAGCGTGTCTGTAAGGTTTTGACTTGATTAATTGCTGTGGGAGGGTCAGCCTGGTATGAGCTCTCCATCTCTACACACGCTGCTCTGGGACGTGTAAGAATCTAACTAAACATAACTCTATCAACAAGCCAATGAGCAGGGTTCCTCCATGGATTCTGCTTTAATTATTGCTTGAGTTTTTGCCCTTATTTCCCTCAGTGGTGGTCTGTAACTTATAAGCTGAAATACACCATTTCCTCCTCTCAGTTGTCTTTTGTCAGAATATATTATCTTAGCAGATATGAAATGGTTTCCTTTCTTTTCATTCTAATTGTTTTTCATCTCACAATTGCAAAAATTTTCCTTTCTATTAATCATTGATGAAATTTAACCCTCATGACCAGTTCTAAAAAGCATACACATGTCTCCTACCCATCTATTTTCTATTGTGCTGACTACGGCATTCCAATAAATGAAGCACCAATGACACCGAAGACAGAGACAAGGAATGAAGACAAATGTGTTCTTTCCTTGTTTCTTTGAATTGAGGAGGAACAGAGGAATGGAAATCCCTACTGACAAAAGATGAAGATTATGCTTTGACTGTATCCCTTGTCAAAGCTGAATCATTTCACGGACTAATGAAATTAATATGACAAGATAAGAAAGAAGAACATTGTTTACACTGGGAATGGACTCCATAAGCATCTTCCCTTTTAACTGCTGTTTTAATTTACTTATTGTTACCTTAGTTTTGTTAAAGTAGAATAAAAGGTGCATATATTAATTGTATAAACTGTGGCATTTTTATATGCATATACTTTATGAAATGATTGTATAGTGCGATTTGACACACCCATCACCTCATAACCATGTTTGTGATGATAAAATTGAAGTTTCTCTTCTAGTAATTTTCTAACATAAATTATTACCAATCTCATTGCCATGCAATGAAACAGGTCTCCAGAATCCTCACTATATTCATTATATTTATTCTAATAGTTTATTTTATTGCATATTAGATTATATTCTTGATTTATTTTTTTGGATCATATATAAAAATACTTTTGGAAGCTAATGCACATAACATTTGGAACATAATGATACTCCTTTCTCCCTGTTTTCTAACATAGAGTGAAGATTCTTTGAGTGACAAACCAACTGTGAGTCACAGATCCTCAAATAATATGTTCAGAAAGGAATGATGCCTTCAAGGAAGAGAAAAAAAGTAATTCAGTCTTAATTCTTATTTTTCCTTATAAAGCAATACTGTTAACCATTCCATTTGCTCTGGACCACTCTCAGTAGCCTGCCCAGTGTGAACTCAAATAAAATGGACAGCCTTATGGTTTGTTTGAATATGTGCTTTTGGAGAAAAGGCTGGGAAGTTGATTCAGGAAATTCCTTATAATCATAACTACTGGGTTAAAAAAAAAAAAGAGAAAAGTTTAATCATGTATGCCGTATGCCGTGAAGTCTCAACTTACTCATTAAGTTATTTAATAAAAAACAATACTGAAATTGCTTCATGGAGTCTTCTTTAAATTGAATATTTCCTTTCAATTTCAATTGAAATATAAGTAAAGATACCAAGAAAAAGAGGAATAAAAATAAAGAGGAAATGAGGATGGAACGAAGAAGAAAGGAGGGTAGGAAGGAAAGAGGAACAGAAGAAAGGAGGGAAGGAGGAAAGGAAAGATAGATAAGGAGGAAGGAGAAGAGGAGGAAAGGAAGGATAAATAAGGAGGGAGGGGAGGAAAGGAAAAGGAGAAGGGTTGCTACTGCTAGGGATGATACTACTTATCTGAGGCATGGGTCTCTTGCTTATGGTGTTGTGGCTCCAGTAGTAGCAGCAACTTGGAAACAGTATTCTTAGAACACGTTGATACAAACATGGCCGACATGAACAGCAACAGGCTATGCAACAATGGAAAGGGTGAATTTCAAATCAAATGATAATTATGTTTCTTACAGGCCCAGCAATGATGGATCTGAAGTGCTAGGATTTTCTAAGTGGAAAGCAAATTAATCTTTATTAATCCTTGTCATTGTGATTGCATAATGTCTGGATTTGAATGTCTGATGTGTGCATGACACTCTTTCCTCTTCCTTTGGCAATCAGAAGTGTGAAAATAAACCTTACACTTTAGAAGGAATGCTGGGTATTGAAAAAAAACGGATGTAATCATCTGCACTAAAATGAAAAAAAATACTTTGCAGGAGAAAAAATATACACTATGTCAGAGTTACAGACACCCTCTTTTATGTTAATATATGCACTGCTATGTGTCAGGGTTGTGAAAATAGGCAATGAAATGAGGAGGCAGGTGGCCAAATACACAAAGAGAATTTAACAAAAAATTATTCATGTGCGTTTTTCAGAAACTCTCTTTAGAGCTTAATTAATACTGTTAAAATTACTTCCTTGAATGATCTGTATATAGTCCCAGATGAAACTGCCATTAGTTGCTAATTAGTGAGCAAGGTCAAGTTCCATAATAAATAAATAAATGCAAACACAAACACATGCCTGGTGCAGCCACAACCAATAAGGATGCGCCCCTGCCTTTTGTGTTTTCAATTGCTAGTGTGGTTTAGACCAGTCTGTGAGTATATTCTCTGCCTGTAGGCATCCCATACACCAATATCTACTGTATCCTGTGCTTTCAATTAGACTAGGTACCCACAAGTTTTACTTTTTCTTTCCCTGAAACTTAACTCCCTTATGATTGTAGAATCACTGAGCTTAGTTATTGGCATTTGTGTGATCCCCACACAAATTCTAACAGGCCTGCGCCATAGCACTCTAACCTAGATCCCAAGAGCTAGCATTATCTTTAGCGAGATGGTGGATATGTAATAATGCTTTTCACTAAGAAATAGCTTATTATTTCCCAGTTTATGCATTATTCTTGATATTTTAAGAAAAAAATATTGTCACACCTCCATTTAGGTGGTTGGAAATTGTGTTTATCTTCAGGAAACTGTAACATTATGTCAGAGTATTTATCTGTGTTTTGGGTTCACTAGGGCTAATTTTCTGTCCATTCTCATCATAGTTCTTAAACTGATGACTTTATCCTTGCTCAGATATTATCTGAAACCAGTATACTCATGTTTCCTTCTTGATAAACTGCCAATGTATATAAAATGCTGATATATGTTCCTCAAATATTCATTGTATCATAAGCATTTTTTTTCTTTTTGTCAATATAGCACATATGACAAAGACTATTATTGTCACTTGAAACAAAACATGAGCATATCTGAGCTTGCAAAGAGAAAAATGTGCCCATGGGCAGTAGAAAATAAAAAAGGCAGACATTTTCTACCACTATGGATGCTGTAGGAATGACTGACCTGATAGAGATTCACAGTATCCACCTGATTTTCATCTTTGTAGTAGCTGAGGTGGGCATTGTATGAACCAGAACTTCATTAGCACTTTGGACAGTATTCGGACTAGTAAGAGACACTTGGTATCAGTTGACAACATGAATGTTTCTTTTTTTTTTTTTTTTTGGTTTTTTTTCGAGACAGGGTTTCTCTGTGTAGCTTTGCGCCTTTCCTGGAACTCACTTGGTAGTCCAGGCTGGCCTCGAACTCACAGAAATCCGCCTGGCTCTGCCTCCCGAGTGCTGGGATTAAAGGCGTGCGCCACCACCGCCCGGCTAACATGAATGTTTCTTAAAGTTAATATACAGGTGACTGATAGCCTGAAAGGACAAAGTATGGAAGAAATATAAAAATAATTATTTTATTTTATTCTTTTTTAATTATTTTTGTCATTGGTAGTTACATATTATATTCTTTAGGAGTTATAATGACAATAATTCATTTAAAATATTTCCACTCAATATCAATATCAGAATTCATTCTTTAATGGCCATAAACTAATGCATTGTAGTCATATACAATGTTACCAAACACTCATAATGTAATTGGCTATTTCAATGTCTTCCAAGTATTGACAATAACAATATTCATTATCCAAAAAAATCTGTTGTATAAAGCTTTATCTATTATTATTTTTCTTAAATATTTACATAATAGAACAACTGGGTAGAAGAGTACGTGACCCTTTGTCTATCTTCTGTTTATTATCAAGTTGTATCTGAAATACCGAACTAATCAATTGAAATTTCCATTCCTATATTTACTGGTGTTAGTGGGCCTCTACTCAGATTTGCTCCCTACATATTATGCTATTGAATAATTCACTTTAAAATCTTAGTGAGGTTTGCTTTAATAAATTACAATAAATTTTTATACAGGTTACCACATGTTACTTTGTACTGATCAATATCTAAGTGGTCAGATGAATATGTATGCTTATTTTCTAAGGTATAACAGTTTCATAGGTTTAATGATTTATATAAATATTTGAAATACATCTAAGTTTTATATAGATATGTAGGTAGATATCTACTTATATGTATGTAAATACTGATAGATGCTTTCACAAGCATTTACATAGATGCAAATGTATTCTATGGGTTAGAAAGTATACTGGCCTTGAAATCTGTGATTGATAGTCTTGAGATTTTAAGGGTCATTGCCAATTGTAAATAAAATTGCTACATGTAAAACTACTGTCTTTTCAGAAAACTCAAAGCATAAAGCATGAAGATTCCAGGATCATAATTAAATGCAGCAGAAAAGTTTCAAATCCTTTTCTTCCTTACTTAATTTTTTTTGATAATTATAGTGAAGTTGATGCATTCCCCTGTGGGTAGTGGTCAAACACTGTGTGTGGTGTGCCTTGTCTCTGGTATCTTCTGTAGGTCTCTAATATTTTATCACAGTTGTAGTAAGGGTGCGGGTGGTGCTTCTTGGTCTGCAGATTCAGTTCACTGTATCCACAGTTCTGCAATCTGCCTTACTCCAATTCAATATTTTTATTGTCAAAGTAGCCAGTGTGTAAACTGTCTGTCTCAACTCTTGCAAATATGTCAGCTTTCTTGTCAACCATGAGTATCCCAATGTGAAAAACTCTAAAAACTCCAAAGCACATCAGAATTTATTCTTTCTTTAAAATACTTTCCATAAATAAGCCTAGTAAATTTAAATACAAGTGTGGCCTCTGTTTTATATTAGAATTTTAATGCATGTGTATGTGTACTTATATTCAGAATAAAGATACTTTTTTCAGATTTTAATAAAACTATTTACTTCATATATTTCATAGTAATAAATCCCTTAAGTGGCAGTCTACCTTAAGGATACCAATTTGATCTCAAAACTTTGTGCTGTAGATGAGTCATTATAACATGTGAATTAAAAAACCTCACTCCAGCCAAGTTCTAAACACACACACACACACACACACACACACACACACACACACATACACACACACACCAGGACTTACAAAGTGTTTTTTCCTAAGGATACAAAAAGCTATAAAACATATGCAATAGTCATTGTGGAAGGGTGCACACACCTAATAACTCAGTTGATTGCTCCTTACATGAGACAAGAAAATGCTGATGCTCACAGAAATCATTTCTTTCAAAGTAGACTAACATGCAGTAGTCAACAAAATTACTAAAAAGGGAAGGTTAGGGCAGATAGTTTGAATAGCCTTTCTGTAGTGCTGCTTGTTATATCCAAACATTCTGGTATTCATTAACTTGCTGTTTGAACTAAAATTTCCACTGGGATGTTATATAAAAATTTAATATGTAATATTTTTTCACTTAGCTAATTCACCACTTCACCCTGACCTAGTTTTTGACCTGTAGGGGTTACACATTAAAATAAGCCAAAATATACAGCTATACCTAATTTCAACAAAAATTAATATAAATTCTTAAAATGTCACTTAGTATTTTTAAAGTATGATTTTTTTCTTCAGATGCTTTCTGTCTTATTGTATACAAATTGAAGTGTGTGTAACATTACATGAAGAAGATTCCATGAAATATATAAAGTATCTTACTTCTAAAACAAAAACAACAACAAAAAAAAACCTTACAATTTCGTGGAAGAGAGATGACCATGGACACTTGCTGAGCAATCATTGTGGTTTGAATGAGAAATGTCCTCAGTTGGTGGGGCTGTTTGGGAAGACTATGGGGGAGTATTTAGAGGTGGGCTTTTTAATTTAATGTTTTTTAATTTATTAAATTTAAAATGTAATTACGCCATTTCCAATTCCTCCATTCCAACCACTCCCAAGTATCCCCACCATGCCTGTCTCAATTTCATTGACTCTTTTCTAAATATAAAAATATAACCAGTTCACAATCAGTAAAATATTACTAGTATGTGTATGTATTCAGGGCTGACCACTGGTATTGGATAATAATTTGGGAGCTCTTTCTAGTAAAAGCTATTTCTCCGACTCTGCATGTATTAGTTACCTGCAGTTCTCGCCTGGGGTTGAGGCCTATAAAATGAGACTTCCTCATTTCCATGTTATTCTGCCTATTGGTGTTGTCCATGTACAGGACTTGTTTAGGTAATCACAATGACCAGCATGACATGATAATCCTAAGGGTGCAAAAGTGGCATTCACAACTTACAATAACCAATAGTTCTTTAATTATGCTTAAGGGCCCTTCAACAAAAGGAAAATCATTCATGATACTCAAAACCTAGCCAACTAACCAGGGCTTGTGAAGTCATGGATCTTAGAAGACAACCTCTACTTTATTGAAACCCACATAATTCCTAATTGTAATCTAAATCTTTACCCTTATACACACAGATAAGCGTAGCTCTCACCCCACATCAAAGAAACTTCTGGTTTCCACAGATGGAGACCATTACAAAAAACCATAATCTATCAAATGCAGAGATCACATGATCATTTGGAGATCTGTCACAACTGATACATCCATAAGACAACTCTTTACCTAAGGCTCAGGAAACCTCAAAGAAGGAAGGTTTGATGAAGGAAGTGCATTACAGTGGCTGGACTTGAAGTTTTCTAGCATGGTCCTACTTTGTCTCTCTACATTGTGAATGCTACGCTGCCCTCATGCTCCTGTTACCATCCCTTCCCTTCTACTGTGACTTTATCCCTTGTAGAACTATAAGTCAAAATCTGCCTTTTTCTCCTCTAATTTTTGTTGGGGACATTCTATCATACCAATATAAAAATAGTTATTAAAGTAAGCATGAGGAGCTGAGTTTAATGCCCATCACCTACATAAAAATGGTATGCTTTGGCTATGTGCCACCAGCTCCCAGACCTGGGGCCAAGTAGAGACATGAGGACTGTGGTGACTTATTGAGCCATAAGCCTGGCAAGTCAAGAAGTAATTGAGAAGAACATCTGAAGTCCTCATATGGCCTTCACTGTTCTGAGACTTTTACACATGTGCATGTATATAATATGTACATATCACACATACACACACATCACACATATACACACAAGGACATGAACACATACACAAAGAAACATAGTGTTTCCAGTGATTTAAAAACCGTTCATATTTTTCTATGTCTCATGGTCAAGGTATAAATATAAAGGTGATAAAGATAAGGAGAAAAGAAACTGAGAAACACACATGAACAGTTTTGTATTATTATTATGTTTTTTCTCTGCCATGTATTTGTTCCTCAACCAATGGTATAACACATTACACTCATCTTCAACAAACAATAATGGGTGGTGTGGAAATATAAACTAGTGGGATTCTATGTTGAGAGTAGTTTGAAATGAATTCAAATTAACATTAAATCTAATATATAATCAGCATTGCAGTAAGAGCTGAGAATGAGTCATAAAAAATGAAGTGCCTTTGCCAGCATGGGTTTTAGTTTACACACTAGTGGAGGAGGAGACTCCAACACAGGTATCGATATAGATATGCTACAGATACAGATATGTAAATGTTCAGTTAGTTGAAAAAACTACTACCATGCTGTATGACATGATTGGAGTCAACAAATTCAGTGTAGTCCCGCACACATGAGGTGCTAAATAAAAAACTTCATTAGGCTGTGACTTGAGGAATTAATAAAACATTGGCATAGTTTTGTTGTTGTCAGTGAGGAGAAAGCATGTTCAGCCCAGATGGCAAAAATAATTGATCTTAAAACTTTTGCTAGGTAACATTTTCAGTACATATACTGTACAGATTTTGACCATTTTAATCATTGACAAATAACCATTATTAGATCCTGATGTAGTATGTATGTATGACTCACATACAAACTGTTTAGGGGCATGTGTATAAACTGATAGGGGTCTATCTCCAGGTAAGTTGCTCTTCTTATCCCAGATCAGATAAAAACAATGCTTGGGAAGCTTTGCCTTTGTTCTTTACTATTTCCCACACAACTTTTGCTACACAATAGAAGGAAGGGTTCTTCAGCCAGATCGAGTCTCAGTTTAATCCCAGTACTTCCTGAGGAGATTAATCCAAGGGAATACCTGTTTTCTGAACTATGTGCCAGTCCATTCCCTTAGTTTTATCACAGCATATGCCTAATTACTGGCTCCGGTTAAGGAATCTGTTTCTATTCATCATCTTTAACTTTATCATCTTCATCAGCAATATCTTGACCACTATATTCATGAAGATGCCTTTACAAAGAAAATATAATACTGATATGAAGAAATCAAATGAAAACAAACCAAAACAAAACAAAACAAAATTCTATGCTACCATAAGGGTGTTCATAAATGTCCTGGCTGATGCTTATTCAGGTCCTTATCAGGCTGTGCTAAAAAGTCATTATCTGGCACCTAACTATACTGATGAAGCCCCTTTATTTGGGAGAACTTGAAATCATTGATCACAGAGCTGGCAGAATGTACTTTGACCCTCACAGGCAGGTTGAAAATGTGTGGAGTCATCAGATCCAGATTTGATGCTCATCTTAAAGACCTAGGTGATACTTTGTTTCTATTTTATCAGTTTGGTTTAATGTTACGGATACCCTCAGTTGACATCAGGGACCAGGAAGAAATAAGGCAAAACCACACAGTAGGGGAAAATCCTGGCGTTTCTTTATTTTTTGTTTTAGGGAAGAAACACATGCATATAAATGAGATGCTTCCTTATTCAGTTTATTTAACTGGGCTGGGATATTTTTGTTTGGTGGTGCTGTGTTGGTTTTGTTGTTTTAATTGTTGTTGTATTGTTTTCTCTTTTTTTGTTTTTTATTTGCTTGTTTTTTTGTTTTGTTTTATTTTGTTTTGAGACAAAGGCTTACTCTATAGCTTAGGCTAGATTTGAGCACACCATGTAACCCAGACTGGCCTCAAACTTTAGTTGATCCTTCTACCTCTGCCCCTCAAGTGTTAGTGTTGTAGGGATGCATCATAATTCTCAGTTGGGAAAACATGATATTTTGAGAAAGAACAATTGTACCATGAATCCTAACAGGTCTTATTAATAAAAACAAACCTAGACCCAGGTACTGGGGTCAATGCTAGAAGATCAGAGAAGCAAAACAAGCCACAGCTTCCTCACCTTGCATTTCCTCAGCTGATCCTGTTTCCACAGACTGGAAGCCTCTGTGTCCTTATCCAAATGGATCTCAGCTGAACTGCTTCTCGAAAGCCTGAAAGCTTAACCAGCTCTAGTTCCTGCTCTTCACGCCTTATATACCTTTCTGCTTTCTGCCATCACTTCCTGAGATTAAAGGTGTGAGTCACCTGGCTGTTTCCAGTGTGGCTTTGAACTCACAGAGATCCAGATGGATCTCTGCATCCCAAGTGATAGGATTAAAGGTGTGTGTGCCACCATTTTCTGGCCTCTATGTCTATCTCGTGAATGTTCTGTCCTCTGACCCCAGATAAGTTTATTAGGGTGCATAATATATTGGGAAACACAATACCACCACAGTGAACTTTATTTTTTAGTCCTAGAAGATATCAGCAATTGAAGAACGAGCCTAATTCCACATTAGGCTTAAAAGCTATCTTATAGTAAAAACAAAGTTGGTTCATTCCTGTTTATGATTAAACCTCTGTTTCTCAAAGACTGTGCTATGCCCCACCTGTAACCTTATCTACAAATGTTTCTGTACTGCATGTTCTAGAAATGATAATCATGTCTTTGTTTCAAGAAGACGTTTATAACCATCTTGCGACTCTGCCTTTATTTCAAAAGATTATCTGACCACCTATCGCTATCTTGTTATGCTCACCTTGAAGCTATGTCTTTGTTTCAGGAGGGACTAACTTGTGCTACTAATGTTCTATCTAATTTTCTGCTCCTGTAATCCTACCTATTTTTCCCACCAAAGCTCCCATTTGGAAAAATCCTACCCCTGAGCTATGAAGCCTTTCTATCCTGACATCCAATGCTGACCTCTCGAACCCTGCCTTGTGGGGAGGCTGTCTGTGTACATGAATATAAATGCTTGCTTTACTTAATTTGAGTTGGTGGTTTTCTTCCTCCCATCTTTGGGATCAACACTGTAAGAAAATAAAAACATAACCACTTGTTACTTTCCCTTTTTTCAAATAGGAATATATTTGCACGTGAAAATTTCATTCCACAAATGCATTATAAACTGGGTGTAATGATACAGATCTATGATCCGGGTGAAGTTGAGGAAGGAAGATTGCCCTAAGTTCAGTAATAGCCCTGGAAATTCAGTGAATATCATATTGTAGTAATGTTCTCTGGTTTGAAATACTTCACACTATAGACAGGAGACTCTGAATTGTCAAGCTGCCTGTAAGTTTTGCAGGATGATCAGAAATGCACCTTTTTCTGAGTCATGGTTCGTACTTGGATGGGCATTGTGGTGTCTTAACAGTCTCTCACCATTTTCCGTTAAGTATCTCTCCAGGTTGGATTTTAGTGGACTCCTTACTTTGGTATGTATTTAGTTCCCTGTCTGGGATGAACAGATGTTAGTTCATCTCCGACCAAGAAAGGTCACATAACACAGGCCAACCAGGGTTATACAGTAAGACCTCATCTTAAAGAAACAAAATTGAACAAAAATACCTTGCTTCTGGCCTTTCTTCAAATGTATATAAAATTACCGAATATAATATAATTCTAGAGTAAATAACATGACTTTTAGGTTGCTACAATGTTCTTATGATTTATGCAGCTATCTTGAGCAAACACCATCTACATTTTCAATAAACATGTTTCATGCCATATTGCTAATAAGATATGAAATCATAAAAGATGTGAAATTAAATATCATTTTATTTATTTTGTAAACAGCTGAAATCCCTTCTTCTTAACTTTATTGAACTGAACATTAAATACAGACACACAGGAAGATGTCTTTTCTGCAGGATTTTTCAGGGAGTTTTGATTTTAGGAGAAAAAAAAGCATTGAACTTGTTGCCAGGAGATACATTTCAAATCCCCAATCTGTCTCTCACTAACCGTAAGATTTTACACCAATCACCAGATTCCTTTGAAGCTCATTTTTCTTTACTGAAATTGAAATGATAAATCCAACCATTTGTTTTTGCTGTAAAATTAAATCAACATAAAATATTTTGCTCACTGTTCTGTCATCTACAAATCCAAGATAACATTACTAATTAAAAAGTTGTTGTTATAATTTAAATGGATTTAAAATAAGGCCTCCTGGTGAATTAATGAAAGTATGTATTTCCTAGAATATGAACTCTTTCATTTCCTCTACTCCAGAGACAATTGATTCAGAAAGATTATATGAAATGTCAGTTTCTGAAGCCATTGCTTCCTAAAAATTCGAAGCATGTGTATGTGTTTGTTAAGAGAGAGAATTGGAAAAAGAGAGAAAGTGAGAGAGATCAGATTAAGGGCTTCCCTTATCTAAATACTATCTCTATTTGCTATTTATTGCATTTCAAACTAACCCTGCTTTCTTTCTTTGGCTTGAAGACTGAGTACAATCAGGATAAGAGTGAAATTCACCAGCATTCAGACTCTCTTTCATCTGCCTCCTGTCTGTAGGTCTCACCTTTCACCTTCCAAGGCACTCTGTAATTATCATGTCCATGGACTTCTTTTCTTTCCTCCGTCAGCTTTGACAAGAAGATGGACCTGCCACTGCAGAGGACCCGTCACAGTTCCTAAAGCACTTGCCCAACAGGAGCTTCAATGTTAATTGTGAAAAAGCGGCATGGGGTAAGAATCTTTGATGAACTGAAATTACTGTTGTGCTGCGATAGAAAAGGCCTTTAATTTTGCCATCTGGGTCTAATTGACAGAGAATGACTAAGAATCGTAGCTTGGAGAATTGCTGAACTTTGCATATGGACAATTAACAAGAAAGAGAAAAAGCCAGTTTGGAAAATTGTGGGTCTCTCTGTAAAGGCAATGTGTGTTGCCTTTGGGATTTGAAGTCAATTCCCCCCCCCCCCATCGGAAAGACCTATTCCTTTCACCGAATAGGAATTTTGACAGTAGTCAAGATTCATGTCAGAGCATTAGCACCGAAATAAAGATTTTAGCCACCTATGGTGACTGCAGCCCTTGTCTTCTGACACATTTCCTCTGTATGTGCCTTGACCACAAGGTCTGCTTTCTTCAAATTTGATAGGAAATATATATCCCATCCACAGGCTTCAGCATCAACCAGGGTACCTTTTAGAAAGCCAGCACAGAGCATTTTCAGTTGTAATATCTTTACATTTAAGGGAATTGACTCTGGGCCTTATCACAACTCAGATCTCAAAAGCATGAGAGAAATTCAGTTTATATGACTAGATTTTAAAAAAAAAAATGATTTTTAGAATAAGAGGAGTGCTATTGGATCTGTTACTCTCAGAGTCCAGAGGGCCAATTGCTGATCAATGGAACTTGATTCTGTTCCTTTCAAACAGTGATTGTTTACCAATTTTGATGTAAGCTATTTTTCTTTCCCTTCAAATCAGCTTGAGTAGATAAAGCTCATATCCTTTTTCTTGTGTTTTATGACCATTATAGAATTGTTTCCATTATAGATTTGTTTTCTTGTCAAAACAATAGTAACATTCATTTTTCTTACAAACTCAGAGAACATGAATTAAAAGAAACAGCTGAGGGCTTTAATTACATTAAGAAGTGTCACATTTGAAGTTTATATTCCTTTTGTGGGTCATCAGGAGTTTTAACTTGAAGGTGATGTGTAGGAAGTGTCAGATTGGTTTTTTATTCTTTGAAATTATTTGCAGTAAGTGTAATTTTAATATCAACTAGTTTATAGTATCTGTGAAATAAAGAGGTTGAGGCCCAGGGGCTTGGCAAATTTCCTGATTGGTGTAGCAGGCTCTTATAGAACCTGCTAGCTGGATTTAAGTGTAAAACTCAACCTATTTCAACAACTGAAAAATTGTGAAAGCAAACTCAGTGCCAGTTTATGGCTAAGACTAATGGCAACATATGGACAAAGTATGGTAATCTATAAAAATTGCTCAATTTACAATCCCCTTCCAACTTTAAAGAATATTAGAAAAATAAGCTGATTTCAAAAATTGCAAAATAAAATGGATTAAAGAAAAATGAGAACATGTTCCTAGGCAGAAATATATCAATCTTTCCTATTTAAATTTTATTCTAAAGAAAAGATAACAGTTTTCAGTAATTCTTTAGGAAGTCTCACAGTATACAAATGAACAAGTTTCTACTTGACAAGGATTTCTAGGGGTAAATACGAAAAGCTCTATTCCTTAGCCACCCTTATAAGCATTGCTCAGACACTTGGGAATTTTTGTTTTATAAGCTATTTGATTCCACTCAGCTCTTGTTAGAGTGTTGAATTATTATTTAGAAGAAAATGAAATATGGAGGAGACCTACAGGCTCCAATACTGCCAATATCTAGCCATGAAAAGGGCTTGCATGTGTTGAAGGTTGGCATTCCAAAAATAATTGAAGGCCTTTTTAATTTTTACATGTTTACTATGAATTTTCCCTGAGCCTATCTCCTCCTCCTCCAACCAGGACAAGTAAATTAATCCTTTCCCATCACTGTGCACCAGCCTGCTGAAACCTAGTGGAACCAATCAGGAAGATCACAAAGAATATATAGCATTTTTGCCATAATTACAAGTATTCTCAGAGAATAATGCACATCTAAGGAAAAGCAGGTGTTGTGCTGCCCATTCTCTGCATCTCCAGCTATTACACAATTTCTCAGTGTGAACACAACACATGCAGCATTAGAGCTGAGGAATGCTTTACCCATCTTATTTCAGCTTTGTTAAAAAATATATTTCTTGAGACTCGAGCACAGCTCTGTCTGTGTCTTCCCCACAATACCATTAATCAGTAATGAGATATTCCATACCCTGATATCAAGCTTCTGTTTCTCTTCATGCCTGCCAAAACATCCTCTTTTTGTAGCAACCTAAAATAGGTCTCCTTGTGCCTCTTCTTATATAAATGTCTTCTAGTTCCAGGGCCTTATTAACATCAGCAATGCTGTCTCCTAGGAAAAGATTAATTACTTAGCTGTGATTCACAGAAATGGAGTAGCAACTAAATTACTAAGGGGACATTTCAGAGCATTGGTTATTGTTATGTCACAGTGAGGATTCTTTAGAGGAGGAAATACCAAGTCTTAAGTATAGTTCATGTCGGAGCAAAACAACTCATGTCTTTTTTGGAAAAGACTAGGTAAGCAAAGGACATCAATAGGCCAATATTTTATGCCTACTTAGGGCTGATAAATGGGATCAGATATTATCACTCTGCCTCTTCATTAGTGAATATCTCTTTGTTTCTTGTTAATTAAATCTAGGTTAGCTATATTTCTGTGAACCCTCAATAACAGTGGGAGTTGGGGGGAAATCAAACCTCACTTCTAATTAAAGGTATAATTATGATTCTGAGGCCTAGATAGTCATTTGTTTTCTCCAAAACACTGTTCCTGGAGTGACAATTTAATTCCTAAACTTTTGTAGTGAATTTGAAATTCTCAAAGACCATTAAATATTTTTTATCAAAATATTAGAGAGAAGCTGGACTCAGAGATATACACTTGTAAAGCTAGCATGTAAATAGTGATGGAAGAGGATTTTTGAATTTGAGGCTATATAACAAGAACCTGTTTCAAATGCAGTATTTTAAAGAGAATAACCTTCACAGAACTTAAAACACTATGTCATTGTGTGTGTTTCATGACCAGATAATAATTTAAAATTCACTAATTAATTTCGGTTCCCTAAAAATTGTTTGCAACTGGGAAGGTAATAAAATTATCAGAATTTATCATTGTAGAATCATGTTATTCTTGAGTATAGTAAATTACTATGAAAAGCCATAATAACCCATATTTTTTTTAATTTTTAACCCATGACATTAAATCATTTCATGGTTGTGATATACTGTCCTTGAGAAATGAGTAAAGGTGAGTGAAAATGTCTCACACATATAAATTAGGGGATTTCTCATGTCTGTGTGACTATAGAGAAGCAAAAGCTAGTGATAATTATAAAGCAAAAATATCATATCTATGAAATTATTTACTTTTATTTTGTCTCAATTTTGGAAAATATTGAAGGAAAAAGAAACTTACAGAATAAATGGCATTTTATTACTGTTCATAAATTTAAAAATTGCTTTATGTTAAATTTTAGAGACAATTTCTTAGTAGGTATCTAAACTGGCTTATAAAGTGCTATAAGACAAAACTTTACTTATTTGCCCCTCAAATTTTTTTAAAGATGTATGTATATATGTATGTATACGTGTGTGTATGAGTGCGCATGTGTGTATATGTGCCTGTGTTACTTTTAATTTTGTATACTTGTCAGTCTGTTCGTATCTTTCTGCACATCAGTGCTAGTGTCCATGGAGACCACAGGCATTAGAGTTGTAAGAGCCTATAGTTGTGGGTGCTGGAACACACTCAAGTCCTCTAGCACTGAGTACTGATTACAGATGTGAGTCTGTCATTTTGTGGTGCTAGGAAATCAGAATGAACCTAGGGCTTCCAGCATACTGAGCAGACACTTTACCAATGGAGCTACATTCCCAGCCCTAAGTACACTACTTACAGTTGAGGAATATATAAATTATTATTATGGAAAGTATCTGTACCGTCATCTCATCTACCTTACCTATCCCTGTGACAACGGTACATTTTATAACAGTTGTAAAACTTGGAATCTATTGCCCTGAAAATTTTTTAGTATATTGGAATGAAGCGTAGAAACAGATTATGAGCTATTGAATTGAAACTATGAGCTATTGAAACTCTTACTTTAAAGATGACACTCTTCCCACAATCCTGGACGCAGAAGGGACATCCTAGATTAAAGGAACCTCATCTATTTTTTTGGTGTGCACAAGATATAGGGGAAATCTATGCTTGAACTCAAGCATAGATTTTTATTAGAACTATTAGAACTATTTTATTAGATATAAAAATATGTCTCATAATTCCGAAAATTGCATACATAGGGAACCTCTCACTATGTGGCTGAAAATTCTAGGAAAATAGGTGTATATTAGTATCAATTCTCTGAATAATTTAGGAGAAATCCACCACATCTATTTTTGAGGAAAAAGTCAAGGAAAACAACTGAAATAGTAACAGCTGAGGTGACAGTGAATGAGAAATATGTGTATGTATATGTGTATGTATATGTATGTGTATGTATATGTGTATGTGTATGTATGTGTATGTATATATGTGTATGTGTATGTATATGTATATATGTGTGTGTATGTGTATGTATATGTATATGTGTATGTATATGTATGTGTATATGTATATGTGTATGTATGTGTGTATGTGTGTGTATATGTGTATATGTATGTATGTGTGTATGTATATGTATATGTGTATGTGTATATATATGTATATGTGTATGTATATGTATGTGTATATATACTGAAGAACAGCCTTGAGGAAAGAACTAGAAAAGTTAAGTAAAAGACACTTGATGCATCTATGGCCTTACCCTGAGCATGCTGTATCTCACTTGATCTCACAAATAATGAAGGGGCTGGCCTTGCTAGCACTTTGGTGGAAGGAATTTGTAGTATGTGGGGAAGTGGTCTCCAGAAGGTACAGCTGGCTGAATGGCCTGTCAGAGACACAGAATTTTCTTCTGGAAAATTATGTGAATTGTGTATTGATATTGTTACTCTTTATGACCAATTAGCTTTTGTAGATAGTACATTATGATTAGATTCGTGGTTCAAAAATTCACATTTCAAGGGAAAGATTGATGCTTGCAGGCAAGAACACAGTAGCCGATACATAGGCAAGAAAAACATAATGAATGAAATGGGAAACTTGGCCAAAGATGTGGAAAAACAAATGGGGGCATTTGATAGATGCTGTGAAGGAAATCCAGACATCAAAAGTAGAGACACAGAGGTAGACTGTGGTTAGAGTCAAAAACAGTTCAAGGAGGAAGGGTTATGCTCAGTTACAGCCTTGTAGAAGCTCAGGATTGAGAAAGGGAGAAGGAGTTCACTCACAGAGTATATCAGACTCATACTGTATCGAAACAAACAACCAGACAGACCATAGTGCAATTAAAATATGATGTTTTTCACAGTGGTGAAACTGTGGAAAACCATCACAAATTATTTTGTCAGTTTGAAGCTGTTCATACCCTATACAGATGATATTGCATAACTAGGTCTCAAAATCAGAAGAGTGTGTATGTGGATTTGAATATTCTATGGGTACTTTAATGGAGACATGGCTCATAACAAAATACTGGAAGTTTCCATGCACACACAGTCATTTACATCATGGGTGAGATCATACAAAGCTACTGTATTGTGCTTTTACACTACATTATGTTTTCCCTTGGATAATGCTCATATGGACATTCAATGTCTAAACATTCATTGAATTGCAGATACATGCTATGAAGTTTTATATATTTACATTTTATAAGCAAATACATAAAGATCTATTAATTAGAAGTGTATATCAACACAAATGCATGCATTCATGAATACCAAAGTACAAATCCATGTGGATATACAAATAGGGGCACTAGGAATAAATGTGCAATTCAGCAATTATGTGAAGTAGATTGTGAAATTTTTCACATTATTTTTTAAAAGATTCTTTGTATGAGAGAATACCAAATCCTAATATTAGACAAGAATATTCTCAGAATCAGGGAATAACATCTCCTTTATTTATGAATTTAACAATATCTTAATAAACCTATCAACAAGAATTCTTGCAAACCAAATTGCTTGTTGTATTTTTTTTCAAGATTGTAAAGAAGAATATTTGAAAATAGTAGCACCAAAGAAAACTCCGAGGGAAAAGAGTAATTGGGATATAAATTTATCATATTATGGAAACTAAATGAATGAGATCAAGTGACTACAGAACAGAAATTGAAGCTGGGCATAGAAAAGCACACTGGCACTACATGTAAAGACCTGAGCAGATGTGTATTCAGTATTTTACAGTATCAACTTAGCAAGGAGGCAGCATTGAGGCTTGCTTAGTTCCACAGCCTATGCCCTTGTCACCAAGTAGTCTTATCCACATTTTCTACCACAAAATGATAGTTGTTTGTAGCTAGAGTTTTCCTGCCTGGCCCACAGTCAGGACAAATCTCTGTCATCCACCAGTCCCACAGCTGCTCAGACCCAACCAAGTAAACACAGAGACTTATATTGCTTACAAACTATATGGCCATGGCAGGCTTCTTGCTAACTGTTCTTATATCTTAAATTAATCCATTTCTATAAATCTATACCTTGCCACATGGCTCTTGGCTTGCCGGCATCTTCACATGCTGCTTGTCATGGCGGCGGCTGGCAGTGTCTCCTCCCACCCTCCTGTTCTCTCAATTCTCCTCTCTGTTAGTCCCGCCTATACTTATTACCTGGCCACTGGCCAATCAGTGTTTTATTTATTGACCAATCAGAAGCAATTTGACATACAGACCATCCCACAGCAGTTGTTAATAATCCAATATTTAAATATTTAGATAATCAAAAAATAAACATGTATGAGAACTACTGTTGGAACTGACCTAGGGAGGGCTTTTGTCCGACGGTGAAACTGAGATGAGCTGAAATAAAGATTATGGTTTATTTGTCTCACGTTAAAGTCGACAGAACAACTTCCCTTAATATGTGTAGCTACAATTAGTGTATAATAAAGTACTACCACCCAAGGCAGTGAGTAGTAAACGCTTCCAGATCATCAGGACAATATAATGGGAAAATTTGCATATTTATGTGAGTTTAATTTGCATTGTTGTTCTTATGAGTGAACCTGATTAGTCTTTCAATGTTTAAGAGGTTATGTAGTGCAGTTAGAGAGACTTAAATACAATATAACAGCCATGGCCCACTGTGGGACCTGTGGAGTGTTGCCTCACTGAAGATGGCATCATGGTGAAATTTCCTTGGAGAAGAGGTGAGCTGCTTGGTGATATAATAAGGCAGATTGAGTGAAGGTTGAGACTTACTCTGTTTAACTAACTTCTATCTCAGAAACTAACTCAGGGTACTAGGAGAATTACTTCAAGAGAGAGTAGTACCCACTCACCTAACAAACACCACACGCTGGGCAGCTTAAACATCTCTGTGCCTTTCATCATCATTCCTTGGAAAACCAACCTTCTAACATATGCGTCTTTGGGAGAAGAGCCACATTGAAACCATGTTAGGCAGGCATGAGTGTAAGTTAAAGAGAAAGAGAGATTTCGGAGAACATAAACTGGTAACATCCTCAGAGATATGAATTTAAATTTCAGTTAAAATGTGTGATACCGTTTTATTGAATTTATCAGAAAGCCTTTTAGAAGTCAGAGTGCAAGTTGTGGAAATCAATTCTCTCCTTGAGGATCCTGTGGGACAAATTTAGGTTGGCATGGTTGGCAGCAAGTACATTTATACATCGAACTAACTTGTCCTGTGAAAAACATTTACATATTTTACATATTTTATTTTTAGTTGTGTGTATACTGATACATGGCACAAGAAAGTGAACACAGATGCTAAGGAGGCTAGAAGAGAGCATCAGATCCCACAGAACTGGAGTTATAGGCAATTGTGACCCCTGTATGTGGGTGCTGGGAACCGAACTCTACTACAGCAGTAAGCTCCTTAACCACTGAGACTAATCCCAGCCACCTTAAAAGTCATTTTCAACTGTAGTAACTACAGTCCTACAGAGTAGTTCTTTTTTCTGACCAGAATTGGTCACATTATATACATCAAACATGTGGAGGATAGTCTGCTCTATAAATGCTTCCTTATGCCTTTCCTTCCTTTCTCCCTTCCTCCTTCTTCCTTCTCTCCTATTTTCCATTTTTCCTATCTTCTTTCATCCCTCCTGTCCTCCCTCCTTTACCCTCTCCCCCTCCCTCCCTCCCTTCCCCTTCCCTTCCTGCCTTCCTTCTCTCTCCCTCCTTCCCTCCCTCCCTCCCTCCCTCCTTCCCTTCCATTTATCATCCAGATGTTTTCTTCATCTTTTTAATCATACTTCAGGATAAAAGGAAGAGAGCATCTCTCTGAATTCAACATGTCCCTGGAATGTCAAGAGCCTCTGTGGAAGCCTGAGTTTAACAGGGAACATTCTCATCCAGTGCTTGACTACACCTTTCTTTCCGAAATGCCATTAACAACTTAGTATACTTAAACACAAGGGCAAAATGGAAAAGGAAATGGCTATTTAAAGAGTTTCAAGAATATTGCTTCAGACAGAGGGAAAGCTGTCTAAAGATCCTGAGAGTGTTTTTGACAGTTTAAAAGAAGACCAAGGAATAATCCTGAGAATAGACAGGACTTTGGGAAGAAGTGAGAATCTTCCTCTGTATTGAAAGGAAAGCACTTAATGATTCAAAGGCTAGCTTTGAGGAAGGAAGGAAAGAAAAACAGGCATTTATTGGTTTAATAATAAACTGAGCTGTAAATGATGTGTGTGTATGTAGGAATGACACATGATGAACATTTAAAGCTCTGATTTCAGTAAATACTTACGTTATAGTTATAATATATATTAAAGGCTAGAAAATAAAACATTTATGTATGTTTTATAAAATTAACTCTAGGGAAACAAAAGAACTTAAAACAAATGCTAAAATCTGTTTTGTTTTGACACTGTACTGTAGTCTAAACCTGAACAATTGAGAGAGGTGTCTAGATGATGAAAATAAGCAACAGTTTATTACACAAATGGATGACAATGTATTTAATTCTGTGTCTATATTTGCATAAATATGTTTCAAGGCTAAGTAAACACTCCAAAGTATTAATAAAGGTCTCTTTCAATATACATGTTTTTAAAAGATTTTTTAATACAAATGTTCATTAATTTTAACTCCACTGAATAAACCTTACATTATAAAATTATTCATGACAATATATTTCTCCATTCATCTTTTTAAAAATAATTCGGCGTAGTATGTCTCTATAATCAACACTAGTAATGACAATGGCATGTCATTATTGTCACCCTGTAAGTTATATTTCATTTCATTTAATTGTTTTTCATATATATGAATAAATTTACATATTGAAGCTTTATATATAACTACTTGATATTAATAATAGTTGTGCATTATTTTCTGAAACAACATAAATATTGATATTAGTAAATTTGGTCATGATGCTCATTCTTAAATTCTGGTTGACTTTTCTTAAATTAGCTCTATCGATGCCTGGGGGACCAGCCTCCAGCAGCACAGGACTCAAAGGGAAATCCAGAGTATTGGCACATACTAGACTTTTCCATCTGAAGGGGTGAGGGAAAAAGACACAAACTCTCCTGATAGTTTACTTCTTTATTCTTCTCTGTTTTCTTGTATTTTTCTGTGTTCTTTCTACTGTATACTTTTTTCTACAGCTTATATACCCAATAAAAATTTTCAGGCAATATAGAAATTACAATGTGGTTGCATTCTGTTTTTCAAATTAATGATTACAATGACTATAAAACAAATGTAATACAGTGAAAAAAATTATCCCAAGAACCCACACGCATTCATACCCAAGGAACTTGTTATAGATTAACTCTGTGAGCAAGCAAGATGTTTTCCTTAGTCAGATATTTTACTGACAGGTTGCATTTTGCAGCTACAAAGAAAGGACCAATTACTTTATTGCTTATCTTGAAAGGTAATCTTATAAGGAATCTTAAAGGAATCACAAGCCTAAATTTTATATATGAAAAAGAATCAGTCAGCTCTACTTTAAAATTTTAGGGCACATACCCACTCACCAAAAGTTTTTTAATATCAGGAGGTTGAGGGTAGAAATAGGTATAAGGATTCCTCTGTCCTCCCTCCTCCTGCTCCCTAGGAGGACAGGGGAATCCGTGGCTGATATGTAAAATTAAATTAAATTATAAAATTAAAAAATAATAATTATTAAAAAAGCCAACAAACAAAAAAATAAAAGAAAAGAAAGACACAGGTGGAGGGCTCCAGAAATTTTTTATACTGATTACATTAACTGACTACACTAAATTTCAAATTTTTACAATTTTATTGATTAAAGTTATTTAAAATTTAGAATATATAATATCAAGAAAGGTCTTACAATCTCAGGAAAAAACCCTGAAACTTTTTATCATGTGCAGATCCTAGAACATAACATATACATGCTACATGTATATATAAATACATGTAAACAAGTGTACATGTGGGTACACTACAACATATAGAAAGGAAAATCAGAAAGGCTAATAAATATTAATAAATAGTGAAGGACTGAATACAAGTAATTGGTACTTGAATAGTGAAGAAGATATAAGCTATTTGTGTTTTGGGTTTACTTGTGTCATAGTCTTTTCATTTCTGCTGTAGTGGATAAGTGCATAAAATATATTTCACTGTGAAAGTGTGAAGTCCAGTGTAAAGTTCCACAGCTTCTAAATGACTGTTCTAACTGTACAGAAGTTTACTGAGACATATTCTATACATTTGGTCTGGTAAATTTTGTTTTTGTGCTCTTTGTCTTTTGTTTTGTTTTGTTTTGTTTTTCATTCCCCCCTCAAGTTCTTTGTAAGAAAGTTTTAATAGATTAAAAAAATAATAATGTCTGTCATTGTTAGATTTGTCCTTTGTGGGGGGAAAAAGAAATGGGTATAAGGAATTAATCATCACCTTTGATCATCAACCAACCCTTGCAAGGAAAGTATGTAAGCTAGTAACAATTGGTCTGCTTTTTATTTGTTCCCTGACCTGGATGAGTTCCGCATTCAACTATGTGCCTTTCTAAAACTTTAGGTTGTCTGCTTGAGTTTTTCACCTAAAAACTATTTAACAAAAACATTTTAGTCTAACCGTAAGTTATTTTCAAAGCCCTGTTTCAGCTATGCACACAGAAACCTGTGAACATACCTCTCATCATTAAGATTAAAAGAATTTAAACTACCTTGGCTACTGGGACTCAATTGTTTTTCACAATCATTAGCCTAAGCCACAGTCTGCATGGCTTCTCAATAGAAACTCATGTGTTCTAGCTGTGTGACACTTCCTTATTTTATTTTTATTCATCAAAATTCTGTATAAACTAACATTATTATTATCAATCAGACAGTACAGCTAAGAAAGGAATCATCTGCATAATAATCCTCAGGTAAAAATGCTCAGTAGAATGGAATGTTTCCATGAGATAAGCACATTACATTACAGGCAGTGGACATCTCCTCACACCCATTCACACCATGCCAGATATCAGAGAAAGATGGCCATGGCAAACATGTAAAGACACAGCAGAAGCAAAAGACATCTGGGGTATGTGGTTTTGGGCCTTGACTATCCAAGATTCATCCATCAGGGAGTTGCTTCCTGGTAGGATGACACCTTGAACTCCACTTGCCATCTGCTGCTCCTCTGACATGGCCACCATCATGGTTCAAAATACTAACTGTGGTGATATTGTGTTCCCCAAAATATTGTACACCCTAATAAACTTATCTGGGGTCAAAGAACAGAAAGCCAATAGATATAGAGGTCAGAAAATGGTGGCACTCACATCTTTAATCCTAGCATTCCGAAGTCAGAGATCCATCTGGATCTCTGTAAGTTCAAGGCCACACTGGAAACAGCCAGGCATGGTGAGTCACGCCTTTAGTCCCAGGAAGTGATGGCAGAAAGCAGAAAGGTATATAAGGCATGAGGCCCAGGAACTAGAGCTGGTTAAGCTTTTAGGCTTTTGAGAAGTAGTTCAGCTGAGATTCATTTGGATGAGGACTCAGAGGCAGAGGAAACAGGATCAGCTGAGGAACTGGCAAGGTTAGGTGGCTGTGGCTTGTTCTGCTTCTCTGATCTTCCAGCATTGACCCCAGTACCTGGCTCCAGGTTTGTTCTTATTAATAAGACCTTTTAAGATTCCTGCTACACCTAACTCCTGGATACTTAGCAAATTAGTGCTGTGAACTAAACAACTCTTTTGATTTCACATACAGATAATTATTTCCTTACATGACAGCATTTGTAGCTAACATCATTGAGAAGAAATTAAGGTTGAGATTACATAGAGTTCTAACTTCAATATATTTTGCCTTCATGGCAAAGAAATACATTGAAATCTCTTGGATCCATCTCTGCATACAAGCACTACACAAGGACATAGCAGGATAGTCACTGCTTACAACTAGGAAAGTTCTTTCCTTACATCTTAGTCTTGAATGTCTGGAATTGTGAAAATCCGGCATTTTGAGCTAGCAGCCCTCACTCTGAAAGGCTGATGAAAGTTTCTAAATGGTAGAATGAGCCAAATATAAGCCTTGGGGAGTATGTCTGTGGTTTTGTTGATGGCAATGGTAGTGATGACAGCAGTGATGATTATGATGATGGTGATGGTGGTGAATACGGCGGTGACGACAGTAATGATACTAGTTGATGGTAATAATAGCCATGATGAATTTGATGGTGTTGGTGATGGTGATGTTGGCGATGATAGTGATGATCCCAGTGATGGTGGTAATGATGGTGATGGTGGTGATGATGGTGATGGTGGTGGTAATCATGGTCTTCTGACTCTACAGGGATATTCAGAAGCAGGTCAGTAGCTGGAATACTTTTATACAGTGTTGTTATATTACAGTAAACTATAGTTATTTTGTTATGTTCCTCAAGTGTAGATGAACAGTCTTATTAAATAAGAAACACAGAGCCAATTGCAGAGTTAAAAGCCCAAGAGGTCAGAGCAGAGGCTGAGAGCTGAGCTTACCCTTCGCTGCCTCTGCTGTCCTTTCCCTCAGCAAGTGCGCTACTTCCTGTGTATCTGTCTTTTTATAGACTTTATGTTTTGCCTTCTCATTGGTTCTAATCCCAACCACATGACCTCCTTGTCACTGCCTGTCTGTACAGACCTCCAGGTATTCTATGGTTGGTATTGAGATTAAAGGCGTGTGTCTCCATGCTGGCTGTATCCTTGAACACACAGAGATCCTCCTGGCTCTGTCTCCCAAGTGCTGGGATTAAAGGTGTGTGCCACCACCACCACCACCACCACCACCACCACCACCACCACCACCACCCAGGTTCTGCTATGACTTGCTATTAGCTCTGACCCCTAGACAACTTTACTTATTAACATATGAATAAAATCACATTTCAGTACAAATAAATTATCACCATATTCAAGTATCCTTTGAGAGGACACTCTGAGAACAGAGTTATTCTGGCCAAGAGTGAAGTGAAGCAGTATGCACTATGTTTCCTGGGGAACTGTATTTTAGAAAAGCCAGTTTCCAGTCAAGAATGAATATTTAACTTTATAAGCAAATAGTCTAACCATAACAATTAATGTATCCTGAGAGGGTGGCTTTCTAAACATTTTAGATAAAAAACTGTAAAGTTCACCAAGTGTTCATTTAAGGATTTACAACTGGCATTCAATCATAGTACTATTGTTCTAGGAAAAGGATATATTTTGGTTTTTCAAGACAGGGTTTCTCTGTGTAGCTTTGTGCCTTTCCTGGAACTCACTTGGTAGCCCAGGCTGGCCTCGAACTCACAGAGATCCGCCTGGCTCTGCCTACCGAGTGCTCGGATTAAAGGCGTGTGCCACCACTGCCTGGCCTCTATTGGTTTAGAGAGGCTACTTCTACTAAAGCTTGGCATGGAAAAAATGAAGAAGGCTTTCCATGTAATGAACAGATTTATTTCCTCAAACCTACAGCCCAAAGGTATATCTGTGTCAGGGTTCAGATGCATTAATGTAACTTTTCTCTAGTCATTGTAAGACACATGATTCTTGAAGAGACTTCATAATTATAAAAGTTTTAATTTCACCAAATCAGTAATATCTCACAGGGAAAATAAATATAGAAAGGCATGCCAGTAATTAATTTATGTTATTATAATACATATGTTTAACTTCCAAAGGCATTTAATTATTCTTGCAGAAATTATGATATGTACAAGCTATAGGTGTAATATATAAAATTTGCTGCAATGTTCATAGTACTCCAGAGAAAAATATAGAACTCTACATATGCAACAATAAAGTGATGTAAAAAATTCGGATTATGGACTGGGGATGTGGCTCAGTTGACCGAGCGTTTGCCACAAACACAGGAAATCCTGGGTTTAATACTCAACTCTGCACTATAGTACAGCCTTGCCATCATAGGAGTCATTAGAACCAATCAGGAAGTGGATGAGGAGAATGAAGTTCAAGGCCACCATCACATATATGGTAAGTTTATGCTCAGCTTGGGATACATGAAGCCCCACTTAAAAAAATTGCTGAGGATTCAGTATCCACTTTCTTTTTTAATTACATATTTATTTATTTATTCATTAAGTCAACTTAAACAGAGTCAAAACCTCTGAATTATTCTTACTCTAACAAGGTTATTAGGCAAGCATTTGTTATTTAAATTTGTCCTCATTGAACTCAATCACATTAGAATTATCAGAGGTTTGAATATTTGTTTAAATGTGAACACATTTCATCTTGCAAGGCACTCTGCTGGAAAGAGTCCAGGAGCAGATGTGTGGTTTTTATCTGGTAGAAATAATGCAACCAATTTAGAAAAAAAAAAGTCCATTTATTTCATTATAATATATCTGTCACAGAATCAAAATGAGGAAACATCTTCATCTGAAACCTCATCAGAAACCAGTAGCATGAAGTACAGGCATGTTTTGTAAATAGTTCACCCATGTGTACAAGGAAAAAGAAATGCGGAGGTGTAGATAACTTCCGAAGATTCTGAAAAGTGAAATAAGAGTTGACACAGAATGAGCAGGAGCCAGTGATATTGAGAGAAGGTCAGAGGAAGTGGGTAGATGGAGGAAGAGGTGAGGAGTCAGTTCTGAGATCACAAGTCATTATGCACATGCTTGGAATCTTTCAGCATTACTTAAATGCTTATTTGATTATTACTTCTTACCCAAGGTGAGAGTCTGTCAATTATTTTCATTTGTTCATTTTGTAGCGGTTTTATGATTGACTATGTGATACAAGAGCAACTGTGAAGAATCATCCATGTTCATTTAAGTTATAAAGCAACTGTAACAGATATGCAGCTTTATTGGTAAAAATAAACAAAACCCCTCCATTTAGACCACTTTTCCTTGGATCACTAGACATATAGATAAAAATACTCCTCATCAACGTTAACTACTACTATCTCGAATTGTCATTACAATGTTTTATATTTTTCTGCAGTAGCACATTTGAACTTTGGAAGTGCTTGTTTGATATGAATTGTGTTTCCTTTTTAGTCACTAATAAGAGAATATTTTGTTCAGAGAAATTCTCTTAATTTTCTAGAAGTCTGGGAAAATTCATCAATTCTGTAAGCCAAAACAAAGTTAACAGGGCAAACAGCCAAAAGACTGCTAACATGTGCTGTGGGTATAAAAATGCTGGACACACAAGCCTTCAGAAAACATCTGATTACAACAGATACACATTTTAAAAATAACCAGACTAATAGACTAATTTTGAAAGATTAGCCCATTTATCTGAGCTTGTTAAACACTGCAGCAGACTGGAACCAATTAAATAAATAACTCTAATTCTATATGATTAACTTCAAAAGTCCTTAGTTCCCAAGATCACTGAAGAGCTATGATAAGGAATTCTTTTTTCAAAGCACAATTCTTTTCACCAAAAAAGGGAAGTACAATTCAACACACTTAAATAGGGCAAAAATATACCTCACTAAATGCAGCTTATTTTTTTTATATTTATCCTCATATAAATACAATATCAAATTTCCAGGTTGTTCTTTAAACTAAGAAAGACTGTATTAACTGAAATCTATTTGAGGAATCTTAAAAATGACCTCCTGTTTGATCATTAAATTAAAGTTTTTATCTAAACTGCTAACATAGCAGCAGCATAGATGTTCGAAAATAGTAAAATAGTACGTATTAGACAGGCATGCAAAGCATTATTTTTAATAATTTCTTTTATTTTTTTAGAATATAAAAAAGTTACACCACACAAAAAAAGAAAGAAAGCCAGGTGGTGGTGGCACACACCTTTAATCACAGCACTCGGGAGGCAGAGGCAGCAGGATCTCTGTGAGTTCGAGGCCAGCCTGGTCTGTAGAGCAAGATCCAGAACAGACACCAAAACTACACAGAGAAACCAAATATATATATATGGTTTCTCCCTTCCCTTTTATCCCCCTCAACTATCTCATGTACCCTCCAGTAGCTCTCTTTCAAATTCATGTCCTCTTTTTAAATTAATTATATATATATTATATATAAATAGTATTACATATATATATACATATATATGTATATATATATATATATATATATATATATATATATTTCTTACAAATGACTGCTAAGTGGGAATTTAGTCCTCAATAGCTTTATCACAAAATTAATTAAGAATTATGGATTATGTTTTCTAAAGTAAATTTTCCCTGTCTTCATTAAACCATAAACAAGTGCAAGCACCTGTAATATTTTAAGAGGGGGATTTGCAATAAAATGAATTCAAGAGAAACATGTTTATTGATAGTTAGAATGACTAGACTGAGCATTAACTATTCATGGTAGAACCCTTTATAGGTCACCAAATATAATTTTCTCTGAAAAGTTTTTGACACCAAATGGAAAAGAAGATTCATATATTTTCTAGATTGTGTTGTAGATTATTTCTGACCCTCCCTTTCTCTCTCCCCCTCACCCTTCCCATTCTCCTTCTCTTTCTTCCTTTTTCCTTCTGTTCCTTCTTAACTACCCATCTAGCTTACAGGTGTAGCTGCATCCCTGCATATCTGAGGAATACTAGATGAATATGTGTACTTTAGTTGAAATTCTTCCTTCTCATAACTAGTTTGCACATTCTTAAAAAAGTTCTTAAACTTTTAATTCTTAAATGCAATGATGTAGGCAAAGACAAAGGCATCTCCTGATCCATCATTTCTGGTGTGGCAATATATGCATATGTTCTAAGGTAAAAATGTCATGATATGAAGTCATTTATCTCCATGTGTCACAGACTAATCTAGAGTCATTGAAATCTTTATTGATGGTTGTATAGCAGTTAATATAGAAAATATATTCATTTGGATTAAAAGAAAGATAATATTGGTTAAAACTTATGAATAAATTTTATGTATACAGATATGCTTGTATTTCATTTGTATATGCCTTCCAGTGTGTTCATACATGTTTAGATACACATGCATTTGAATGTGTACTTCCAGGTGGAGCCTATAGCTCACCCTCTGGTATTGTTCCTCAGGACTCACCAACACTACTGTTTGAGTCAGAGTCTTTCATTGAGACATGGTATTTTTGAAGATAATTTGAAATAACTTGCAGAAAACCACAGGAATCCACCTTCCTGTCCACTTTTGACCCAGGTACTGGGAATTCAACTTGGGTCCTCAAGCTTAAACTGCAAATACTTTACCACCTGAGCAATTTTTTTTTAGTTCTATTTTTTTAACTGTAATGAGATCTTTGGTAATCACAGAAACCATCAAAGCCCTGATTCTATACAGAATAAGAATTATATAGCCATGTAAAATTCCTCCACACAGAGACTGATGGCAATCAACCATGTAAAAACCTATATGTAGCATGTGTCCTTTTTCTTTTTTTATAAACTGAGCATCCTCTGCTGTCTAATAACATTCATCAACAAATGGATGTTGGATCTTAGGAAGCTAGCTAAACATATAATATCATAATCATTAAACAAAACATTGTTTCATGTTTTGCAATTAAGAAAAAAATATTGAATTCTATTTTCAAGGGAATCCAATATCTGTATTTGCAAGATTTGATGAGAAAATAAAAAGGTCATTGCAATAGAGGAGGCAAAAACCTTGGACAGAGCAGAGAATGAAAAGATTGCAAAAGTCAGAGGAATAGGAAGTTTGCTTTGAACTTATATCTTCTAGAAATATTGGGGAAGCTATATCTATAAAGGCATAAAAATATTCCTGTCTAAACAAGATCTAGACAATGACAAACACGTTAACATGGAAGGGAAAACTCATGGGGGCCCCAATTCTAAACAAAGAACTGCAGGCACATAAGGAATGTGGTAACATGGAGAAATGGATTTCCCCAAGGAAAATAATTTCCCAGTTTGTTATCTAATACCAAGTGGTCAGCCCTTATGTTATATGATAGAGCAGATTGTGCTTATATATTTAGAGGAGAAAGAGACAGAGACAGAGACAGAAATAGAGATTGAGAGAGAGAGGTGCTGTGGGATGTTCTGTATGGCAAATGTGTTGCTCTGATTGGTCAATAAATAAAACACTGATTGGCCAGTGGCTAGGCAGGAAGTATAGGCGGGACTAACAGAGAGGAGAAAAGAAAGAACAGGAAGGCAGAAAGAGACACTGCTAGTCACCACGAAGACAAACAGCATGTGAAGATGCCAGTAAGCCACGAGCCATGTGGCAGGGTATAGATTTGTGGAAATAAATTAATTTAAGCTATAAGAACAGTTAGCAAGAAGTCTGCTACGGCTATACAGTTTGTAAGCAATATAAGTCTCTGTGTTTGCTTGGTTGGGTCTCAGCGCCTGTGGGACTGGCAGGTGACAAAGATTTGTCCTGACTGTGGGCAAGGAAGGAAAACTCTAGCTACAGAGAGGTGGAGAGAGAGAGCAATAACTGAAGTAAAAAGAAGGCCAGAGGCTATGAATTAGAGAGGGTAAGAAGGTGAGGTACACAGGAGAGATTGGATAGAGGAAAAGGAAAGTTGCAAAGTACGTAATCATATTTTAACTTTAAAAAAATAAAAAAGAAGCAAAATAAAGAGGCAAACATAACAAGACTTCCTCAGACAGCCACAAAATGCCTTAGTTATTGCCTTTATATTTGCTATAACACTGGGACTGGTCACTCTATTTGATGCCCCTGCACCAGCCCATTCATTACGTATCGCACACTTCTTACAGAATTCAATGCTTCCTGGTCAGCTAATTGAAAAAGTTCACTTTTCACACAGGTAGTATTGACAGAAGAGGAAAGCAGGAGGCAGGGAAACTATTTATAGGCACTGGTTGTAGAGGCTATTAGAGAAAGATCAGCACCCAACCCAAAGTGTAAACATCTTCTAATATTACCTTGCAAACATTTGTTTTTAGGCAATGACTGTTAGTGGACCAGGCTTTGTGAAATAAACCAGAAGGAAAATTTAATAATTTATGCTATAAGACTTGCCCAAAATTAATTTAAAAGCTTTTTGACATTTTTTTTTCTAAAAATGATCCAGTATTCAAAACTGAGTGCTAACTTTGTCAGAGTGTACTCTAATCTCTGCTCTACATTTGGTAACTAATCAATTTTCTTATAAGTAGGTCACTTTTTGTCTTTTCTTTATTTAATTAGATAATGATTAGTAGAGTTTACAATAAGCTTCATAGTTGTGGAAAATTCTTACATTCTGATACCAAGTATCAAGGCTAGGTTTTTTTAAACTTTGTAACTAAATCAGCAGTTGTTCAGAAAGAGCCTTCAAGTAATTCTTCTCTTTTTCAGTTTTCACGTCGCTTTCAATGACTGTTGGTACTGTGCATTCATTATCCATCTGGGTACTTGGAAACAGCAGCATTCTAATAAAACAGTGATTCCAAAGGGAAGAATGAACTTTAAGCAAATTCTACCAATATTTTCTTGCTGAGAAATAAACAAAGTAGTATATGCCTACTGGAAGCTCAAATCCTTGCATTATAAAATTGCTACAAAATGAATATTCATAGAATAACATACATCCAAGTGACTTCATGATTAATTCTATCATTACTTTGCATAATATATGTAATGTAATATAATCTGTCCTAATCACACAGAATTTAGGGGGAAATGACATGATACTAACTTTTCACATATACTACTCAGGGATATGTTAAATACTTTACCACTTGGAATGGTCTGACTGAGTTTAAAGTACTAAAAAATATCTGATCAATAATGAATTCTGTTTTCTTGCCCTCTAATATTTACCCACACGAAATTTTACCATTCAACTATTTGAAGTCTAAATAAAAATATGCTCCATATTCAATTGCATCTTCAACTTACTCCCTGGAAGATATTGAACATATATTTAGCCACTGAAATTCTGATTTCATTTTCCTACCTATTAAGTTAATACACTTATTACAACATGATTTCAATGAGATTTAAGTGAGTACATGCATAAAATTGAGTGTACATCTTGTAGGCAAAACATTCCCTCTGCTTGGATATTTTCCTGCTGCTGGTGGATGAGAGAATAGAACACAGTGCCTCCCTTTGCATTCCTGGATTTCTGCTTCTGATAGCAACTTAGGGGCCTCTGTGAACCTGATCATAGCGCCTTATATTATTATTATATATATATAATATTATATATATAATATAGTACAATATAATATTGACATATTGTTATATGTTATATTATAATATGATATTATAATTATATATTATAATATGATAATCTAATATTATATTATATTTACATTATATGATTATTATATTATTAATATATATTATATATTATATTTTGCATTCAGTACAAAAGCTGTTTTGCCAGTTTTAAAGGCAGCTCCTTCCTTCAAGATTTTTCAAATCCACTGGATATAATTCTTGTACAAGCACTGCTCAAATTTACAAATTTACTGAAATCAAGATAGTTATTCAATTTTTGTAAAATAATAAAATGAGAAATTACTACTATCATTATTATAATTGTTTGTGTGTGCAGGCAAATGTAAAAGTTACATAACGCCTTAAGAGGTTAGTTTCTTTTCTTCCATCATGTGCATTCTCAGGATTAAACTCAGGCCCTAAGGCTTGACTGTGAGCACCATCACTGCTGAGCCATTTCACTGTTCCAAAAGTATCATTTTTGATGAAAAATATATAAAATCTATTTCCTTATATCTGACAAGTTCCCCTATGCCCTTTATCCATAAAACAGATTTAAGTATTACCAAATCAAAAGATATTTGAGACAGTAGCTGAAGAGTAGAAGATAACATTTATACTATATTGGGACCCAAGAGATGGCTCAGTGGTTACGAGTATGTACTATTCTTGCAGACAATATGAGTTAAAGTCCCAGCCCTGCTCATCAGGTGGCTCAAAACAACCTGTCAAGAAAGACCTAACACCTACACTCAAATAGCATAAACTCACACAAATGCATACCCACAGTTAAACATAATTAAAACAAACATTTAAAAAAGCATAGTGTATCAGCTTAGCGTGCTGGCTAGTCTTATGACACACAAATGAACTATCTAAAAGGAGAGAACTTCAACTGAGAAAATGCTTCCATATGATCCAGGTGTAAGTATTTTCTTGATTGGTGATTGATGGAGGAAGGCTCAGCCCATTGTGGGTGGTGTCATCCCCAAGCTGGTGGACCTGGATTCTATAAGAAAGCAGGCTTAGCAAGACACGGGGAGGAAGCCAGTAAGCATCATCTCTCCATGGCCTCTGCATCAGCTCCCGCCTCAAAGTTCCTGCCCTGTTTGAGCTCCTGTCATGATTTACTTTGATGATGAACAGCAACATGGAAGTGTAAGTCAAATAAACCCTTTCCTTCCCAACTTGTCTTTTGACCATGGTGTTTAGTTGGAGCAATAGAAAACCTAAGACAAGTTGTGAGGTGTTGCTGTGAAAGACCATGTTTTTGAAAGGATTTTAGAAGTACTTTGGAACATTGGGCTAGAAAAGACATTAAGTGTTGAAAGCTCAGTGTGATGTTCTGTGGAAGCTTAGAAGATAAGAATGTTGAAAGAAGTGCAGCAGAAGGAGGATTGGCTTGTGAAATTTCAGAGGGAAGTTTAAAGACTCTATCAGGACTGTTTGTTATTTTGATTTAAGATTTTGTCCTTCTGGTTAGCTTGAGTGGTAGATTCAGTTGTGTTTAACAAGATAACAGAACTACTAAAGCAAAACTTTCGCTTTGCTGGGATACTCAATTTGAATGGTTGGAGCTCAGAATTTAGCAGTGGTTAAGAAGGAACCAGCATCATTGAGGCGAAATTTTCTAGAAATTGTTTCTTGAGAGTCAGCATTAAGAAGCGGTATTCTAGAGGTGGTGGCTTAATAGTGATGTGTTTTTGTGTCAAGTTGATAAGTGGTCAGTTGTGGTGAGTAGTTTTAAGTCAGTTTGACAGACAAATGAGTTATCTGAAAGGAGAGAAACTCAATTGAGGAAATGTCTCCATAACTTTGAGTTGGAAGTCATTTTCTTAATTGGTGATTGATGTGGGCAGGCCTAGCCCATTGTGGTGGAGCCCTCCCAGGGCTGGTGGTCCTTGGTTCTATAAGAAAGCAGGCTGAGGAAGCCATAGAGAGCAAGCCAGTAAGAAATACCCTCCATGGCTTTTACATCAGCTCCTGCCTACAAGTTCCTGCCATGTTTGAGTTCCTGTCATAATTTCCTTTGAACAGCATTATGGAAGTGTAAGCCAAATAAACCCTTTCCTCCCCAACTTGCTTTGTCGTCATGGTGTTTGGTTGCAGCAATTGAAACCCTAGCTAAAACACTAAGTATACAGAATATGTAATTAACATTTATCAGTCTATTTTCCATATTATTCTCTATCAAAATTCAGAGGTCCTGAATGCTATAAAGTCAGAATCCATTATTTATTAATGGGATATAAGTAGTTGTAATTAATTACTTTGACAAATTAATAATCCTATTCTAATAAGAGTATAAGATGACAGAAATGTTGAATATTCATTATAATATTTAATAAAATTTTAGGAAAAATGAAGATAACTAGTAATGATTTTCCTTAAACACTATGCCAATGTAGTGTTGTTGTGCACATTTTTCAAATAAAGAGATTAAGATGTTAAACCCTCCATAAATTTTTGCTGTCAGTGTATTGTAGATTTATGACTTAATCCACAGCTAAGTTTAGACCACTCAATCAACCTTGAGTCCTTGTAAATGAATTCACTGCCTCTCACATTTCTCTGTAGCTTAATAGAGAGGAGACACTCCTGTGTTGTTTTAATTTCATAAAAAGTTCATCAAATAAAAGCCTGAGTAAATAAGCATACATCAGATAAAAATGAGATAGTTCTGTTTAAAGATAAGAGTTCATTTAAAAAAATTATTCATTTTATTTTTATGTATGTGTGTGAGGGTGCAGGAATTGTGTGTACTATACTCAGAAGCCATAAGGTATCATATCTCTGAGAAAGGGAGTTCTGTGCAGTTGTGTGTCACCTGAAGTGGAAACAGAATTGAACCTGGACCGTCTGTTAGAGCAGTAAGTGTTCTTAACCTCTGAGTCAGCTGTCTCTCCAGTCTCTGAAGCTGTAACTTCTTAATAGGAAATAAATGTTTGGATAAAATATTTCATATTTTAGCATGTTAAACAATCTCTGTAGTTTTATGATACCAATATAACTAGTTTATTGTGTCATTTATGCTTTTTAGAAAGATCAACAGACATGCAGTAGGGAAATTTCCCAACCAGAAATAGATTACACTTATTAAGATTAGACTTCAATTGCTGTGTTTGACACCTTCAGAATATAACATTTATAATGATGGAATTGGGGTATTGTAAAATTTTGAGCAGATCATTTTTGAGGTTGAAAGATAATAAGGAAATTATTATAATCCAGATTGTCATCATCATAAAAATCTTCTGTGAAGAGTACTGGGCAACTTAAAAAAAAGAGGGTGGTGGTTTTCCTGTGGAGATTTACATATTGAAATTTATACCCTCTTTTTTGAATGTGCATATCATGAAATGCATGACAGCATCTAAGAATGATCAAATTAAACCTATAGGAAACAATAACCTTACAGAAGTTCCACAGTTAGATTTAGAGTTATAAGCACATAGCTATGTTTTTCTTTAAGAATTTAAATCCATTCTGCTGTACAGTACTGATAGTCACAGTTTTCTCCCAGCATCCACCTTGGTTAGTAGATTCAAACTGCCTGCTTAATTAAAATAAATTGTACTTTCTTACTTAATTTTCAGAAATATTTTGTGTATTTACAAAATGAGAACCTGATTCGTTCTCTCTCTCTCTCTCTCTCTCTCTCTCTCTCTCTCTCTCTCTCTCTCTCTTCCTCTCTCTCTCTCTCTCTCTTCCTCTCTCTCTCTCTCTCTCTCTCTCTCTCTCTCTGTGTGTGTATGTGTGTGTGTGTGTGTGTATGTATGCATATACATACACACATGAGTGAGTGTGCTCATCTGTTTCTTTGCATTTTCCCCTACAGAATTGTGAGCAGGTAATTTTTTTTTCTCATCTTAGTTCTTTCACTCCTAGTAGATCATAAAGGTCACTCTGCTTAAAAGCATACAGAGTAATCTGATCCTTTCTAGATGTTGGGCATGGTTGTATTGAGTGTATTGAACTTTAAATAACCAGTCAGTAACAATAACCATTTAGGTGCTTCTAGCCCAATACTTCTTTAAGCTATTGCCGTGAAATACACTGTTTGCAATTATTCAGAAAATGTGGAATATAACAGGACAGGGGTATATGAACAAAAACTAGTAAATCTAAACTTATGATATATATGTGATGCATTATGTGAGTATCCCATTATATGTGTGAGGCCAGATCTTGCCTTTTTAAAGGGTTCCTATGAGGAGGAGAATGGAATAAGAAATATTAGGTAAAATAATAGGCCTAGCTGATGAGAGGAAAGACAGAAACAAAGGAGAGCTTTGGGAGGACCTGCATTAAAATCCACTGACCCAAAACTTTATTCAAAAGAGCTTTTATAACAATGCCACAAGGCAAGGCGAAAGACCTCCCTGTTGCTAGATACAGCCAAGTGCAGACCATTCCAAACACCTGGTAACCAGGCCCGTGGTCCAATCATCCTCTTATGCAATCCTGCTGGGTAAAGCAAGCTCAGCTCTCACTAGAAAACCTCTGTGGGCTCTCGTGTGTGTGTGTGTGTGTTTGTGTGTACATATATATACATATATATGTATATATATACACACATCTCAAAAGTTTAGGCTTACTAATTATATACATATATGTGCATACATACATACATATACATATATATATAGTGTATGTGTTTGCATACATGTGAATATATGTGAAAATTTTATAGAGGTACAATATGGACATATCAATATGAGTTTGTCGATAAGAGGGTTTACACATGTCAGTCATGTATGAGACTACCAACATAAGATAGCTCTTGTTTCCATTTTTGCAACTTTATTTTGAAATTTAATACACATTTTTCATATTATGAATAAAGTCGATTTTTTTATATAATTGAAGCTTTTTGTTTACTGAAAACTTCTGTTCCTCATTTGTTAATTTTGTTTTGTATTTTGCTTTTGGCTTTAACAGATTTGTAAACTCTTTTGGAAAAAGTCAGCTTTTTCTTTTTTTTTTTAATTTAAAGATTATCTATTCATTTTACATATCAACCACAGATTCCCCTGTCCTCCCTCCTCCCACTCCCCAGCCTTCACCCCCCAACCCATCCCCCATCCCATCTCCTCCAAGGCAAGGTCTCCCATGGGGAGTCAGCAGAGACTCATACATTCAGTTGAGGCAGGTCCAAGCCCCTTTTTCTTATATAAAGTGAATTGTGAGTTCTCGCCATCAAATATTGAAATATTAGTATTCATATTTTACTTCTCTTTGTTGGAATCATCTATGAAAACTCTATGTCAGCACATCATGAGGGCCCCAAGACATCCTTGGATTTTGACCTAGTCTGTGTATTTCATTTAATGAAGAAAAGTTATTTTCATTTAATGGGGATGTTACTAGTGCATGTGATAATTTTAGGGAGTCCAGCCTTCCATGCTGCATGAGGAGAAGCAGAGCTCGTAGGGGCCCCCTGCACCTGCCAATACACTTTCGACATTCTCACCATTATGAGTGAATGCAAATGCTGGAGCCTCAGCTAGAACATGAACACAGGTACAGCCACAGAACAAGGAGAACACAGTCTGATAAGTTTCCACGCATGCATGGGAAGACACATAGAAGAGAAAGAAATCCTTCTATAGCACACATCTGACTGTTCGACCTAGTGTATTAGAACTTTAGCTGACCCAAGTATTGACTATCCATTTTTAATGCTATTTACATGCCCTTGCAATTAAATTTTTCAGATAATTTAAATTTGTAAACCATTTATGAAATAACTTCTGAAATCTTATAGTGTTGAAAATGGACTGACCTTTGATAAAGTGAATAAAAATTAAATATACTGTATTTATTACAATACAATGGCATATTAAATTATTAGTACTGAATTCTGTATATTTTACTTTTTGAGAACTATAATGAAATAATTTCTTCACTGTAGCAAAGAAAATGCCCACAGCTCAGCTTAATAAAATGATATTTGCAATAAAAATGAAAATTTTTCAGACATTGTTGTATCTTTTCTAAAACACTGAAACAGAAAATTTAGAAGATTAAATTGTAGACTGAAGAGTGGAAAGTGTTCAATAACAGCAAGAAAAAGTTTTTTTCTTTTTTCCTGACACAATGGGGCAGTTGCGTATATGAGCGTACAGTGATTGTGATAGCATGCATGAGACCTGCAAAGACTCACACACACACATGGACACACACACACACACACACACACACACACACACACACACGGACACACACACATACACATAGACATGGACATACACACACACACGGACACACACGGACACACACAGACACACACACAGATACACACACGGACACACGGACACACACACATGCACACACACAGACACGGACACATACACAGACACACACACACACACACACACACACACGGAAACACACACACACACACACACACACACACACACACACACACACACACACAAATCCCAGAATTGCTCATCAAACTGAACTCCACAGGTGGAAGAAAATCTCAACACTTGGTCAGAAGATATGAAAGTAGAGAAGGGTTTGTGGAGGAGTTGGGGGCACGAGCCTAGATGTTCAAAACACATGGCATTAAATTATCAAAGAATTAATAAAAAAAAAAAAACATGAGAAAACTGAACCTGAGTTTAAACAGATATCTCAAAAAAATAGCAAAATAGAACCTGAGACCGATCATCATTTACCGTAGCCACAAAAAATATCTTCAAGGAGCAGGAAGCAGAGTACAGCTTCAGATTGATAATGATTCTCATGTAACCTAAAGATGTTGGGATCAGAGTAGTTTGTTCACATACCAATAAGTGAAACTCAAAGATCTTATGATTTTCCACTGATGGATTTAATAGATAGTATAAAATGCAACATTCATTCTTATGAAAGAACTTAGAGAGGAATGCATAGTTTCTTTTGTGATAAAATAAATTTCTCTTGCCAGGCAATGGAGGCACACGACTTTAATCTCAGCACTTGGGAGGCAGAGGCAGGTGGATCTCTGAGTTCAAGGCCAGCCTGGGCTACCGAGTGAGTTCCAGGAAAGGTGCAAAGCTACACAGAGAAACCCTGTCCAGAAAAACCAAATGAATAAATAAATAAATAAATAAATAAATAAATAAATAAATAAATGAAGGAAAAATAAATAAATAATTTTCTATTTATTGAATAAAATGAAGTTCCTATCATAATATCCCTTAAATGTGATGGAAACACATGGGAATTTAGAATTGGACTCATAACAAGAATAAACTTCCATGTCTTCCCCCTGCCCCTGCCTCTGACCTTTGCTTTTACTGCCCTAATTTCACTTGATGGATCCTATCTCCTTCATCTTCAGTCTCTTGATCTCTATTAATGTCTGTGTGTAGAGGTTTGTGTGCAGGAGAATGTGTGAGTGTGTATGCATATCAGTTTGTGTGTGTGTGTGTGTGCCTGTGTATGCATATCAGTGTGTGTGTGTGTGTGTGTGTGTATTTGTCTGTATGTATATGAATATTTCCTTTTTAAGTCCTGCTAGAATGCACTTAACGGGGCCTTCTCTTTTGTATTCATTTCTGGGGTCTGTCTAAACTGTGATTTATAGGAAAGTCTTATTTTACCTTCATGTTGCTCACAATGAATACCTAAGTGTAGAACTGGGTTGTTTCTTTGCTTGGGTTTTTATCTGAGGTTGTCCATGAGAGATGAAAGTGGACATTACTCACATACAGGCTGTATAACCACTTTTAATGAAACTTCTGTATCTCTTTCATCTAAAATTTTCCTGCATTTGATTATTTAATTGCACTGAAGGAATTGTATGTCTTTCCTTTGGAATTCATTTATTTCCAGGGGTACTTAGTATAGTTGGGAGGCAACTACTTCATATCTATGTATTTTAATTAGATGTACTCAGTACTTTTATGTCCTTTGCTGATATTTAAAAATGATTTTCTCTTATTTTAAAATATTCACTCAACTTTGGAGTCTTCTGTGAGTATTCTCTGTAGTTCTTTCATTTTGTTGTCCTTTATTTTTTCCCCTCATAACTTAGAATACAGTCCCTGAGAGTATTTTAGCTTTGTCCACATTAGATTGGTAACATAGGATTTTAGAAAGCAAGAAAGGTCTGAATATTTTTAAGTTCACAGTTCTAACAGTATTGTTCATATTTCCAGTGTTTTTTTCTTAATTAAAGATGTGGAGATGTGGGTTTTTCCTATCTAAAATCAGTGGTAGTTTCCTTTTTCTCTTTTAAGTCTGAATGTCTGTTTTCTTTGTCCTATTCTTTCTGTTCTGGTAAATTTAGATTCATTGTCAAGCATATTCTCGTTAATGTACAGTCATGTGTTCATGTTGAGGACAGCGCTTTTCAGGATGCAGATGTCTCCTGTCACTCAATCCTAAACCAGGAGTCTATCGTCATCTCCTTAATTCAGCATGTGTCAACCACAGCTTGGAACTTCAACAGCTTTTCTCGGGTGGTCTCGCCTATGCAGTAGCCACATTGGTGTGTTCTTCTCGTGTCTCTCACAAAATCAGCTTGTGCTATTTTCCCTACTCCTAAAGAGGTGTGGCTCGGGTGTGAGCATCCCATCCTAACATTTAAACAGTACTTTTGGAAAATGAAACATTTAATCATGAGGATTACACTTTCACATGAAAATTAATGTCATCAGTGCATCTAAGGGCCAGTTATCCTGGAAATAGCTTTGTCCTGAAAGTGAATTCTTGCCAGGCATTGGTGGCATATGCCTTTCATCTCAGCACTTGTGAGGTAGAGGCAGGCAGATCACTGTGCTTTTGAGGCGAGCCTGGTCTACAGAGTGAGTTCTAGGACAGCCAAGGCTACACAGAGAAACTCTGTCTCAAAAAACATAAAAACAAACGAACAAAGAACCAAAAAACAACAATAGAAAGAAAGAAAAAGTGAATTATCTCACTCAAAGTTCTTAATCTGTTTAGGGGTCCCTTGCCACATGATGTTTGTCATGTTATAATTCAGAAAATAGGTCTCAGTAAAATGCATGTGCCCTTGGACTTCCAAACCCTCCTGAGTAGTATGCAAAAATGCATCTATTATTTACAGTTTTCCTTGTCGCTGGTATTCTGTTTTACTAATAGAAACACAGCTGCCTTGTTCTTAGATAGTATATGTTAATGTATTAAAATGATGTATTCCTTAATCATATAGAGTATATTAAACAGCTATCATTTCATATTTAAAATTGTAAGGCATTCTATATACACATATACAGAGAGGCATATGTGTGTGTATACATGCATATATATATCTGAAAATGGTCATATTTGGAGGTAGACTTTATATCTTGTAAAATTTTATCATTTTCATTTTATTATTTTTAGAAACTTCTCCATTCTCCACACCTACAGAAATTCATTTTAACTTACCATCAAATGGTTCTCTTTTTTCCTTACAGTACAAATATTTCAAATCACCCTTTCTATTTAAGTTAGGTTAGAAAGGGGGAAAGTCTCAGGAAATCTGATAAGCATAAATCGTATTTCCTTTTTCAGATTCTACATACCTGATAACAAATATTTTTCTAGAGTTCTATAAAACATTTACCCTGAGTTGAATAAGGAAGCAGCATTTTCAAAAAATTATTTCTGCATGAGACATACAAGCATTTTACACAGGTGTTACAAACCTGTTTTCACCTGAATAATTATGTTCTTTTGCTTGAGAACAGTAATTACTTGAAGCTAGTGGGATTGGATGTCTCTCAGTATAGGGCAGTTAGTGCTACGCTTTGGCAATGCAACCGGGATGTCTTAGTCAGGACCTTAAAACTGTTTTGTTTTGTTTTTTTAAATAAAACTTCTCCAGATGTTTATATCTAATTAAACTGGTAACATAGTGTATGCTTAAGAAAAAAACACTCCCATGACACCAGCAATAGGAACACAGGAAAGTGGCATAAATCTCACAACAGTTATAGTGGAGTCTCAGGTCCATTTATCCAAGAATGAATAAGATGAATAAGATACTTAACCTTCAGGGTCCATGTATTCTCCCTCTGAAAACTATAAGATATTAAACCTGAACTTCCCTTAAACATTTCTCAATAAATCTGTTTTCAGTCTAGTAGAATAAATTCTTCAAGTTGCTACAAACACTTTTTATCTGGGCTGATAAAGGAAGGAGTAAGTCTTCAAAACAAGCCATTTATTAATTTTAATTAAAGGCATTTACCATTCTCCTCCCACAAATATTTAAATTTCCTTTTACTTAGATCTGATATGATAACAGGAGTTTAACCTCATCTCTAGAAACTTTTCATGAAACTGGAAACACTAAGCATGTATTATCTTGTAAGACAGTATGATTAATAAGCTCCTTTTATAAATCTTGAATAAGGTACAAATTCAGATAATTAAAAAAGTTAAAATTAATAGGAAGCCTAAAATTTGCCCCTCTGTACTTTTATTTCAATAGTCTATTTCATCTTTTTAAATTATGGTGGGTTGGATTTAACAATAAGATAAAAATGACGAGGTGGTCCTTGGAGGAGGTGCTTGGACACTGACCTCACTGACTCATTCTGTGATGTCAAGCAAGTGAACGGGCCAGGAAATATTTTCAATGTATCTAAGTGTACCACTGATAGGAAACAGAGGTCAAGTTTGTTACACTAACGTACCCTAGAAACAGGAGGCATGAAGCTGTGCCCAGAACATCTAGAAGGACATGAACAGTACAAAGGACAGAGAATGTTACAAATAGTTTTGAGGAAGGATGCCCATGACACATACTGTAAGACATGGCCCTAGAAACCTGACTAGGTTGATGTAAGGCTGAAGAAATGACAGATACACATTTAGGAAATCTGGGATCAGATGGACATAGGGAACGTTTTCTACCCAAACCATAATACTCTGTTTGAGGCATCTGTTTGACTTTTAAGAAGAAATGTCTGTTCCAAAGCTGTGGTTGTCATGTGACACAGATTTGAAAGTATTTTATACAAGGAATCTCTGAAGTCAAAACTTCATGGAAACTAAGCCAGAGAACATAAGTGGGTATAATCTGTGCTTTTAAACTGTGTGTACTATGAACATGGGAGGGGATACACAGGAAAATTAGAAGCGGGACAGGGGGATTAAAAAAGAGATAGCCCCTACAAAGGAGGAAAGTCAGGCCAGAGTGACTATGTGGCAATTGGAAGAACTATGTTCATCAGAAAGAAGTGCTTGTTTTGAGCAGTATGCATAAAGTCATTATAGAAAAAATTCTATTCATGATTTTTAAAGATCTTTCCCTTATTAACATAGTTACAAAAATACAAATTAAAGAATCAATAACATATATTCATTGTTAGAATGAAGATATATCTTTAATAGTCAGTAATTCTCCAACAAATTAAAAAATGTGTTGCATGCTGATAAAGTTACTCCTATACTTTATCATACTAAACATTCAAAAGATTGAGTCATTTAGAAGTCTGGAAAGGCATTTATGATATTCACTAAGCCTGGTGAAAGGGCAGCCTTTTCTTAATACAGAACTCCTGTGACAAACAGCAGGTAGGAGTATTGCAGTGACATTTTTCTTTACTGCTAGGAGGAAGCCAAAGTCTTCATTATTTACATTATTACTTTACTACACAGTGTCTCAGAATTCTAAATGAGTGAACAACACAGAAGGGTTATGCAACGCATACATGCATCCATCTTCTTACCTGTCTGAGCTGCACATCTTCATGATGCAATATAAATCCCCACCTCTCCTCTATTCCAGGAGGCAGAACAACAGTTTGTTCTATTAATAAACTTTTCTTTATACCCCAATAAATAAATAAATAAATAAATTTACACCTCTTTAATACTGTCCTATTGCAGGTGAAGCTTTGACACCTGCATGTTGAAGGATACATTCAGAATGTCTGGAATATATCAAGGTCTGAGGCCAAAATGTCCATGTAGATGAAGGCAAAGGATGTGAAGACATATTTTAATCTGTGCTCAACATTGCAGAAGGGGTAGTGTGGCTGTTTGACCTAGAAATCTATTATTATAAAGAAAAAGATTATTGTCTACCATGTGAAGGTTTAGTTAGTAGTATTGGTGTTGAAAATTAGAAAAAGTAACTTGGAAAGTGTGCTGGCTAGTTATATGCTAACTCAACACAAAATAAAATCACTTTGGAATGGAAAAACTTCAATTGAGAGAATACCTCCACTATCCAGTGGTGTGTTTTCATTCTTGATAATTGGTATTGGAAAGACCAGATCACTGGTGATGTGAAAATTCAGGCCGAGCAAGTCATGAGAACAGAACTAGTAATCAGTGTTCGCCATGGCTTCTACTTCAATTCCTGCCTATGGATTCCTGCCTTGAGTTCCTGCTCTGATATCCTGTGATAACAGACTGTGATGTGGAAGCATATAGAAAATAAAGACTTTCCTCCCCCACTAAAAAAAAAATTAAATAATTGTTCATTATTTCAAAGTTCATGGCTATAGCTTTGTAGTAGGTAACTCAAAATAGAGTATAATATTGTGTGAAGTAAGTGTATTCATACAAATGTTAGATTGTCAAAATCACTAATATACTAAAAGCAGAACTAGTGATAAGTATGTTTGATTTTTATATAAAATAATAAAATGAGCTATTACTGATTTTATAAAAAGACTGATATTTATGTGATCAAATGACACAATGAGTGAAAAACAAATGAAAGTTGGAAGGGAAGCTACAAAGAGACATGTGATGATTTTGAATATCAAGATCAGTTATGATTAATAATAGTGATCACTAGCCTTCATAAAATACATATAAGAATGTATTTGTATATTCTTAATAATATAATATATATTATGAGGATAAATGCACTTACTCTGAGTGTGGATGAGTGTGTGGTGTGTGTGTGTGTGTGTGTGTGTGTGTGTGTGTGTGTGCACGCGCGCGCACGTGTGTGTGTTTAGTATTTGAAATATTTTGAATTACTAAGTCACAACTGCAACCCCCTCACCGAGGATACTAATGCAGAATTGCCGAAAGTCAGAGACCAGCCTAGGCTGCTGCACAGTAACATTGTGCCTCAGAAAACCAATTCAAAAAAGAAGAAAACAGCGAGGGAGGGAGGGAGGGAGGAAGGAAAGAAAGAAGAGACAACATTTTATATCTTTTTTCTGGAGCACTTGTATGGAAATATATTTCCAGTTCATATGAAAGAACTGATAAGGAAATGCTCCGTCCGAGTGTCCACATGCATTGTCATTTAAATATGTTTTATTTCAATGACCAGACCCATTTACCAGGGAGAAACGGAGAAGTTCTTCTATCTGGGTTCAACATATTGCAGAACTCTGCCAGCTCAGCCTCTTCAACACTATTTAAATGTCTGCTTCTTGCATTGCCATTTTCAAACATTAAATGAACCAATTACCAAAGTTTGGATGAGTTATGACTATCCACATCCAGCTTTTCCCATGCTTCAGGTAATCCAAGACTTTCCACATATCCTTTTGCATTTTTTATTTTATTTACTGGTGTGTGTGTGTGTGTGTGTGTGTGTGTGTGTGTGTGTGTATCATAATTTAAACCTAGGGCACTTGTTAGTCTTAGATGAGTTTTCAGTCACTGAGCTACATCCCAACTCTCACCATATCACAAAAACAATCACATTTGAAATTACCAACTGCAACTAAATGATTTCTTTCATAAATGTCTTGTCCATCTTCACTTTTGTTGTCTGCCAACCTTATGTTTTCCTATTTCCTACAAACACACACACATTTACACAACTATCATGCACGTATGTGCCCCACATCTCCCACCATTCTGCTCTCTTCCATTCCCTGTCATTTCGCTTGCTTCTGGAGAAATCCTCTCTGAGCCACACAGCTGATACCGTCTGGAGCTGACCAGACACTTCTGTTGTTAGTGTCCTGTAGCTCCCACGGTTTGTAAGTAATTATCTTTCTTGTTCCTGACAAAGTGCACTGTAAGCACCCTGGAGGATGAAATTATCTCATTGACCACTTGTTCAGTTTGTAGAGTATTGTGGTGAAAAAATATACATTGAAAAATTGAAGAGGACAAAAATAGTTTATAAATCCAGAGCATATGCTTAAAATACAGACACAGGGAAATTCCTGATTCAGTAATATTTAATTTATGGCAAAAATAACATTTGAAATTATATGAAAATTATAAATTATTGAATAAGTATCATTTGGTTACAGAAAAAAAAATTGTTACACCATAATGATATAATCAATGTGTTTGTTACCATGGACTCCCATAAAATCAATGGCACATGGGAAACTCGATTAAAAACCATGGACGACTGTTTTCTTATAGAAGTTAGATATTCCTTTATTGAGGCTTAAGTTCAATGAATAATACAAATATATTTATAATTTAACTAAAAAAGTTAAAATAGTACATGGACATGAAAAATTTATGGCAAATTTTGGAGAAGCAAGTTTGGGTTTATGATGACAACACAAGAGTATACTTATTTTGAAATGTATTCTCTGAAATATATTTTAAATGTACAACTCATCTTGCCAATGATCAAAATATTTGAATAATCTAGAGATTGTCATCTATAGACATTGTGGGATCATGATATATATTGTTAATGATTCTTGAGGCTGACTGCCTTTGCACTAGACTATTTTAAGAGCATTAGGCAAATAGTTTTGTAATCTGTATAGTGTCTCACTTCTAGACAAATGGAAGTATCAGTTTACTCTTCATTGTTCCATAGATGCTTACTTCTGGGGGAAAGCTCAGATTAACTTAGTGCTATTCATAACAGAGTTTTGTTTGTTTGTTTTTGTTTCTCTGCAACATACTTTGCTAGATGTGAAAATATTACCAGTATTTTTGTGTCTACAGGTAACTTCCACAGTTGCCGTAAGGGATGAAGTCATTTCCTTGACTTAGGAACCATGTATCTATTGCCAAAATCTAGAAAAGTGTGATAATCTAATGCTAATTTTCAAGTAAAGCATATCTGAGACCCTTCCCAATTTTTGAAAATGAAAACATGTAAAATAGAATGTATTTCAGAGGTACAGAATGTAAAAAATGCTGGGAACAATTCCCAGAGTCAAAAATGAAAAGTAATTTACATATACATATTTACCAGTATACTCCCAAAATAGACTTACTATTTAGTAAACAGTGCAGTTTATGAAACTCATGGAACAAGTGGTTATAGTAGAGTGCCTTGTCAAGCAAGAAGATAGACAACTGAATATGGTAACATGGAAGCCAAGTAAAATCCATGTGACTACATAATTGAAGCATAATTGTTGATACCTCAGGTCAAGAGGAAAGTGGACACCAGTCTTCCAGTGTTGTTATTTTTGGGAAAAGAATCATTTTTTATCTTGATTATAATGACTGAAACAGCAACTGTTTGTGAACATAGTTTGTCAAATCTTATGTAAATGATAGCAGAATATTCAGGTCTACATGAACATATATGCATAGCACAAGCAACTAGATTTTAGGACATAAATGCAAAATAACGTTTACCATCTCAGCAAGGCAGTGAAACATTCCATCACTTTATCAACATTCCTAAGGAATTTTCAAAGGACTTTATGCCTTCTTCACTAGGTTATGTGGAAAAACAGACAAATTCTTCATCTAACAATTAACATGGTTTGTTTATATGTTTGAGAATTGGTATTTTTTATTTACATTTTATTTACTAATTTTGTTCTTTGACAATTTCATACTTGTATATATTGTATTATAATTACTCTTCCCCCTCCACCTTCCTTTACCTTTCTGTAATCCCTATCAACCCCGCCCCATCCCTACCTCATCACATCTAAAACACCAGTCCATCTTCCAAGTTTGTGACTTTTGGTTTGGTTTTGTGTCCTATGTAGTTTAATTGTGGCTGTCCATGTGAGCAGGTGTGGATCCGCACAGTGGAGCCAGGTCTGGTCACTAGGGAGTACACAGCTAGAATAAATGACTCACCTCCTCCTTGAATCTATCAAGTAGCAAATAGTTCAGTACTGAGGGATAGGGCCATGCCTGAATGGTGAATGGATCGTTCTTGTGTTGATCAAAAGCAAGCATCTACAACTGTGGTGACTCCTTCTTCCCATGACTCTCATGTCCAGAGATGGCATTTCTTAGCCCTCTCCCTATCTTTGGAATTTCACATTCTTTCTATCCCCCTTTCCACAATGTTCCCTGCACCTTAGAGGGGAAAGTATATATACTTTGGTATTGAATTGTAAAAGATTTTACAAAAGTCTTAAAGAATGTAGAAAGTATTAGAGAACAGTCATCATTTTAACTTTTAGGTCAGAAGCTCCTCTGTACACACTGTCTTGTGACCCTGGATCTTGTCTGATCGATGTGGTTTTATCAACTGAACATTACCTTTTGACGGAGCTGTCTTATAGTCAGTCAGTACAAAGGTTGCCATCTGGTCTTGCTGAATTTAAAAGGTGTCTTTCTTGAAAAGTAATACTGAATACACATAAATATGTTGCCTGTTAATATCTAGGTTTGTCATATAAAGCAAAAACAAGAGAAACTAGAGTGCCAGAAAAAGAATGTAGGTGAGTAAAAGAGAAACAGGAAGGAAATAAAGCAAAGGCAAGAGGTTAAGTCAGAAATATAGCTGAATTCCCAATAATGTTTTAATTCTTTAGTCACAACTAAGTTTTGGTGTTCCCTCTAAAGTGTATTTACAGCAAATTCCTTTAGTTACTGAAATTCACAGAATGTGAATGGTTATTTAAAGCTCAAATAATAATGATTAACATGTTAATTTTCTTTATTTTCTGGAGTCATGAAAAAGAATCTTGAAAATAAATATAAAAAGGGTTTTGAGGCTAGAGAGATGATGCATTCCACAGGTTAGTGTTTACATGGCAGGAATGAGGACCTGAGTTCAAATCTTAGTCCCCACGTAAAGAAATGCCAGCATGGCTGCATCCTTTCTAGAACTCATAAACCAGCCAATCAACTTAGCCAAAATGCCTATAATCCAGTTCAGCAATAGACCCTGTCGGAAGACAGTAAGGCAGAGGGCAACAGAGGAAGAATCCAATGTACTACTCTGGCTTTGTGTGGACATGCATGGATGGGCACATCCACGCACTTGTGTTAATGCACTGTACGTGCAAACACACATACACATTCCACAAAAGAAAGAAAGAAAGGAAAAGAAATAGGGATCCTGAAAGATTTCATCTTTTATTTAAGAAAAAATGACCTCTCAGACTCAAGATGTTTTATTTGGACATTGTTGAATGATTTTAATTTCAAATGAGTAGTCAGTATCCACTGAAACTATTTTGAAATGTTGAAGCAGAGACAAGATTAAATATCCAAGCAGAAATAAAGACTTGTACATGTATTTATTTTACTCATAGATTCTTCCAAATAGTGTTGCATTTCCTAATGTACTGAAAAAATATAATGGTGCAAAGAGCATATGATAATGTATTTCAGTGTCTCAGCTGCATCACCTTGTATTATATGCTTTATAGCAGCATTGTTTGTTGTGAGTCTTTGAATTCTGACTTCTCCAACAGAATTATTCATGAATTGAGCTGTTTCAACATTCTTTAGTAAATTTTCCCCAGAATAAAAACAATTTTAAATAACTCTAAGTTATGGAATTCAGAATGCAGAAGTCAGTGCCTTTGACTCACAGTAACAAAGAATGTTTAACTTATCATATACGATCTGATCCAATGAGTAACTTCAAGTAATTTTACTCAGTGGATGACAATCAGGACAAGTTTTCAGTGGATAAGTTAGGATAAAATTCCAGAGTGATGATATGGTGCCACTGGCTGAAATTTGAACTCTCAGTAACTGGATCATGGATGAAATCTGTCTACAATGGGAAATCTTTCATGTGTTTTTTAAACATTGTTTTCTAAATAATGAATCATGAATATATGCATTAACTCCCATGCACTGCTGATCGGTGTAGGACAATTTCAATGCTTTGTGCTGTTAACATTCTTAGGATTTGTTAGTAAAAATAACTATAATGACTCTTGCTCGCCTCTTGCTAAAATCTTGCCTGTTCTCCCTGCCTGTCTGCCTCTCTTGCTCCAATTCCGAGACAGCCTTCTGCTCTTGCTCTCCCACTCCCCAAATCCACCTCTTACACGAGAAAAAATGAATATAATGTAAACTGGAGAATTTTGACTGGGCAGAGACAAACAAAACACTATGGTTATAAGAACCCCATGTCATTACTAGATTTGGCTTTCAGATTTGTTTCATATGCTTGTATTTTATGATTCAAAAAAGTTTTACATTCAAGTTGTATTAATTGTTTTCTGTGTGAATCTGAATAGCTATGTTGGACCTTAGATGATTACATTAAATAAAATGATAAAGAAAAATTATCAGTTCTATGTGTTCAAGGCCAGGCTGATCTGGTCTACAGAGTAAGTTCCAGGACAGCCAAGGCTACATCAAGAATCCCTGTCTTGAAAAACTAAAGCAGAAACAAAAAAGAATTTTTTTAAAAAAACTAATACAACTGTATGCCAATTTTACCTTTATGATCATTTTATTTGTTTGTCTGTGTGTCTAAATTGGAGAAATTGGACACTATAATCCATTGCAAAACTGGGTACCAGGCTTCATACTTTTCTTGAGCATACTGTTTCATTCACTTTTTTAGGTACTGTTCATGGGTGGCTTTGCTTTAATATATCAGGGGTTAGAAGCTGTAACAAAGATGGGATGATTGCACGGGTGGAAAATTGTTTTTTACCCAAGTATAAAAAAGTAAGTTGTCTAACTCTGCTTTATAGAATTTCAAAAGAACTTAATATTAGGTTAGTATATTGGAAAGCTATAAGCCATTTGAGCAGAAAAATGTACATATTAACTAGATAACCACCAAATATCTGCATCTTGTCCTCAAGCTCCACAGTCTTCTCTTTAGAGAATAATCTAACTTCAACATAAATTTAATTTTATTGACTTATGCCAGAGGATTCTTATGGTTTAGTTGCAGGGAACTGAAAACATAGTATTTAAAACTTTGACCTGAAGAAAAAGCACTTCATTTTCTTCTATTTCTCTAGAGCTTTTAAGTTAAAATTTAACACATTTGTTTTTATATTTTTTTTATTTTTTGAAGTCATAATATAATCATATTATTTGCCCCATCCTTTTTCCTAATCTCTCCCATGCATCTTCCTTCCTCTCTTGCTTTCTTTCAAATTCCTGGCCTCCTTTTCTTTAATAATTGCTACATATGTGCATGTGCATACTCATAAATACAGCCTGCTCACATTGTTCTTTGGTTTAAAAATGAGTAAATCATATCTTTACATTCTTTAAAATTTAATGTGTGTCTGATCATATCATATAGACATCTGTTTAAAATTTTTTCACCTATAAATATAATTATATAAATTATTTGTTGAAATAGCTACTTCCCAAGTTAAGATCGGTCTTTGCTGTTCCTTGACCACCTCGTTTCTTAAAGTACATATGTGTGAACTGCTTTGTGATGAGGGTAATGTAGAACAGATAAACAATAAAAAGTGTAATATCACTTACCAACACTCATTAGGTTAACTGTGCCCTGTATTACTCTGCTGAATAAACTCATTGAGGGAGGAAGTCGTGACTTTACAATGGGAGGAATATTTTCCAACACTAATGCCAGTTCTATATGTAAATCCTCTGTGCAAGCATGAGAAAAGAACTCCTAAGTTTTTAACATAATTAATCTTTTTTTTTTTTTCCTGAGGTCCTTCAATACAGAACTACAAATTTAAATAACGAGTAGAGACATAGTATTAAGTATCTTTCTGCACTCAGGGGATGATGAATTATAATGGCTAAACACCCCAGACATTAAGTTGAATACTAATCTGATGACAGAGTTTGGAAATCAGCCAATGCAGTGCCGGCATACGGGTGCTTTCTCTCCTGCTGACAGAATAATGTAGAGAGGAAGAGAAGACCCTATTAATAGTGCATGCTCATTCTATTTAACACAACTTGCTCCAAATGTGTTTCTATGTTAAGTGCAAAGTAAGTTTCTCTCACCTTCTTTACAATAAGCATATGCTGAATATTTATGACACTGATTGATACCCATCACTGTGCTTTGAGATGCTTAATGCAGATCATATTCAAACACAAGCAGGAAAAAGGCAATCATGATGAGGAAATTACTTGTGTCTGCAGTTTTCACTTATATTCCTCTATTGTGGGTCCTTGTTCTCTAGGCAGCTTGGAGGAAAAAAAAAAGGTTTAGAGAGCTAGAGGCCACTTTCAGGTGGTTTTGATTTACAGAACAAACACCCATAAGATTGCTCTGTATCACATGGATTCACAGGGCTGGTGTAAATAAACTCAAAGGGCAAATGGATAAAAGGTCAAAAGATAAACATTATTAAACACTTTGCTGATATACAATAGAGAGAGAAAACAGATTTCCTAGAAAGAGCTGGAAAAATAAGCAGCTCCTTCAAAGTTGGTCATTCTGTTGAAGCCATGGACCTCAGTGATAATAGGAGGGAAGAAAACCTTGCAGAATCTTGTTTCTCACCCTAACTTCTCCTTCTTTGATATATAGATAACAAGAAGCTTACTTATATTAGCTTCACTAAGTGTTCCTGAACACTTACAAATTTCTTCTCTTCTTTCAGTGTGGATGATGTGGTCATTATACCATTCTTCAAATCTAGTACTGTGCTTCATTCAGTTGGAAGCACCATCCTATTGTTGAGGAGTAAGATGATTTCCCACCAATTCTCTTCTGTTGTCCTTGATCTTTGCTTTGAGTGAGATCTAGACATACATACCTATATTATCTTGCAAGCTTTATTGTGACTGTTAGGAATAAACAGAATCTAAAAACAGCATATGCACTTCAGTGAAAGGCTTCAAAATGGTGATAGATGCTCTCATGCTCATGTTGCTCAATGGACCTCCTGAACACTTAACACATTGTGTAGACACTTTCCAAAACTGTGGAAAGGAAGTTTCACAAGGACTACAAGGAAAATTACTGAAAGTCTTACTGGTCTGCCAATAGAAACTGTCACATTGTGAGTTCAGAGAACATGGAAGTCCTCAGGGAATCCACATGCCACAGAGGAGTCCTGCCTCAGAAGGGAATAATAACCTTGAACTCAACCTGACTGAGTATCAGTTCAATGATGAGTATTTAGATTCGCTTCCAACTATCGATCTCTTGGTGACTAAGCTATATCCAAAATCATCCAAAATATTTGGAGGATACTTAAGTATATGTAGTCTCTAATATAACATGGTAAAATTAACTAAATCCCAGGTCTGTGGAGGATTATCGTATGTATAAATCATCAAAAATCTTGGCTTCAAATGAAAAGACTATGCAATCAGCCCCAAATGGCCCAGACAAACACCTGATTGAAGATTCAGACAGGCATAAAGACAATGATTATGGTTGCATTTTATGTACTATAATATAGGTACAGGATATAGATTAAAGATGGTCCAATGGAGTGTCAAGGACAAAAAAAAATGGCTAAGATAAATGAGATATTAAATAAGTCAATAACAAACAAACTTGTGGAAAAAGCTGACGAATTAAAAAGCACAACACGGGTTGTATGAAATTAATTCCCCCCCCACACAAAATAATCTGTGTATATAGGATCTGTAAGTGGTAGAAACACATGTAGAGAACTCTGAGGAGCTAAAAATAACTGAAGCTCCCAAAGAAAATGAGAGAGATGGAGAATACTTCAGAAACAAGGGCATGTTTGGTGCTGTACAAACTCATGTCCACTGAACACTGTTCAGAAGCTCTACAAATGTATGTGAGGGATACAGAGATGAGGTTAGTAACAATGACATTGTTGAAGGCAAATTTGAAGACAGAAATTATTTTTTAAAAGTCATAGAAGAAAAGAACAATAATTTGGCCACTTCAATTCAATATATCTTTAATATGATACTTTAGAGTTCTACATTCAAAGAAGAAAATCCTTTAATAAGAGAAGTCTAGGAAACTCAGATGAGTGAACTTTTGCATGCTGTACCATCAGCAGATCTATACTTTTGAACCAGTGAACCAGGTCACATAAGAAATAGGCAGCAACCGCCGGGCGGTGGTGGCACACGCCTTTAATCCCAGCACTCGGGAGGCAGAGCCAGGCGGATCTCTGTGAGTTCGAGGCCAGCCTGGACTACCAAGTGAGTCCCAGGAAAGGCGCAAAGCTACACAGAGAAACCCTGTCTCGAAAAAAAAAAAAAAAAAAAAAAAAAAAAAAAGAAAGAAATAGGCAACATCAACTGGTGTTCCACTGTCATCAAAGCTAAAAACACCTGTCCTGGGTTCTGTAGGGAGCAGAAATTCTATTAAAATACATTAAATATTTGAAAGATATCTGATCATCCAAACAAACATAAGAACAGTGTAAAATGAGACATAAAAAATATAAAAGCAATCACATCATCAAAGTGCTACAAATCAGAATCAGCACTAATTAAAATGATAAAATTACAAGATTTTCATATTATGCATGGAATTTTATAGTAATAATATAATAAGATTGTGAAGACTTTGCTTGTCATAAATTCTAAAATAGTAGATGGAATGATAAAAGAAAGAGTAATAGATAATAAATAGGCAACATTGGTGATAATTTCAAAGTACTCACTTTTTTAACAAAGAAGTACCAAAAAACAAAGAAGGGCAAATACTAAATAACAAAGGTGTTCACTCAAAACTAATGAGGTTATTACTTGATTTATATATATATATATATATATATATATATATATATATATATATATATATTCTGTCTGCTAATTATTTAAAGAACATGAGCAGGCAAACCTGAGGCCATTAAGAATGCTCAGCAACCAAACCTGTTTTCCTTGGAATCTCAGTGACAGCAGTTTCATATCTGGAACCTATGTAGAAGTGGAAGAAGAGGATGGATATCATAAAGCTGTCCTCTGATCGCCACATGGGGATGACAGGATGCATATCCACACACATACATCATGCACACATTTGTGAACTTAACACACAAAATAAATGCATTGAAAAAATTAGAATGGATACAGAAAAGTGGTTCAGTGATTAGAAGTACTTCTTGATCTTCCAGAAGTCCCTAGGTTGGCTCTCAGCACCCATGTCAGGTAGCTCACATCTCCCTCTAACTCTAGCCTCTACAGGCACCAAAACAGGTGGTGCACATACACATACACACATACACACACGCGCGCGTGCACACACACACACACACACACATGCACACACACACACACACATTATATAATACTCTAAATAAATAAAAATAAATGTAAAAAAACTAAAATAACTTATGAGATTGGATTTTGTGCTGCCTATCTGTAATAATTTTTAAATACAAAGACAAAAACAAGAAATAAAAACCAGGCCGTTAAAGGGATTTTAATATAAGGGGTGACTGAACCATAATTGACATGGGTTTAAAATCCCAAAGGATTCCCACAGCCTTTTTGGAGGAAATATTTCAGGCTTGTGTTTTCTAGAAGAGGAGCATGTCAAGACTAAAGTAATATGCTACAGAAAAAGAAATTGTTTTTGAGAATCTGAGTTGGAGGCATAAACATCTACCTGCATCATTATAACTATTCTTAATATGAACAATGCATTTTAGAATACTCCTTGTCCTTTGGATAAATCCTTGTCCAATCTCTCAGCTCTTTTTAATAAACACTGCATTCTGTCCCCTGATTAAAGAAGTTCTGTGTATTATATAAATGCTTCCACTAAAATGAATTGTGAGACATCAAGTTTACATAGACCTCATTCATTCCCTGAAATATTAGTAATTCAAGTAGAATTGGCCAGAAACTGCACAGTTCATATGCAGGTTTTCTTTGTAAAGAAGCCTGCTAGCAAGTATTGTACTGGGAAGGTTAACCTTTCAGACAGTTTATTTAGCACACTACATTTTTAAAAAGACAAGATGTTGACAAAGCCATAACCAAAAATCCATTAGTGCAAAAAGCTAATCCTGCCAACTGGTTAATTGAATGAGACATTTAGCAAGGCCACAGTTTGTGCTAAGAAGCTGAGGGGAAAATGCCACTTAAACAAGGCAGAGCTGAAATGTGCACAAATACCAATATTTTGATAGCTAAATAAAACACACAAGGTAGAAGTGCATGCATTATGAATATTAAAATGACTTTCACAAGATAATCTCACATTCTCCAGATGTTTTAGAAAACAACACAAACATCAACAGCACTCTTCCTGGAAGGCTCTGACCCATGTGCTTGCTTAAGCTTCTGTTATTATAGGATCCATATTTAATGCTAAACCCTGCCTGCAGCACAGTACTGGAAAGCTTCCCATCCATGTACCGGCCTTGTCAAAAATGGGTGAAGTTCTGCACAATACAGAGGCACGTGCTTCAGGAAGATAGTCAAAACCACTGACATACATGCATGATTAATGCTAAACATGTACTCTTTATATGACTCAATCACAACGTCTTGTGATAAGAATGTAGGCAGAGCACATATTTTAGACTTTAAAGTAGAGCACATTTCAAGAGAAATTTAAAACGAAACAATACTGTTGAAATGGTAGCCTAGGATTCTGATGAGCACTTTATTTGAATCATCCTTGAGAACTCCAAATACACCCCAAGGACTCACTGATCTCATTCTTTGAACATCTCTCTCCACTGATGTCTCTGTCTTGTTCTCCAGCCTCCATTGCCTCCTGAGTAATCTCTTCCAGAAGCAGAATAGAAAGCAATCACATGTTTCTTGAAAAATCTACTTACGTTGCCTCCTCTTTTTTCTCTATTTACTTGAATCTGCACATGTAATCTGTTTAGGTCATGCTAAATACGGAGCATAAGTGACATTGTTGATAATCACAGGTTCCTTTAATCAGAATTATTCCTAGTAACATTGTATTTCACCTAGATTCATTTTCAAACATCCCAAATAGCTCCAAATTGTGTTCATATGCATCTTTAAGGTTCTAAATTGTGCATTATTTTTTATTGTTCAAAACATCTCAACTCACTGCTGTTTCTGTGTCTAGCAGAATGTTCAATAACACATCTGCATTAATTTGGGCATTTTTTTGTTCTGTACATCACTGTATCACATTGTTACTTTTGACAAACAACACATTTACAGGGAGAATTCCAAGACATCATACTTACAAGAAAGCTTTGCGTTTCATATCAAAATCTACAAAAATTTAATGTTTTAATAACATAGCAAAAATACCATCCCTTGTGATTCTATTGAGATTCCATCTACAAGGTATTCTTTTCAGTTTATGTTGTCATAATATATATTTTAAATCCTTTATTTCCTGGGTTTCTCTCTCAGCACTCCCCAAAGAAGTTTTCTATTTACCCAAGTTTGCACAAGACACTTTGCTTCACAGACCAAGCTCCAAAGTGTGACAAAGGCAGACAGAAAGGTTACAAGAGAGAGGAGCATTTTTTTTTCTACATCAAAAGCATCACAAAATGTCCAGCACAACTGTGTATGGCACACATTATCCTTGCATTCTAGAAACATCCTAGCCTTTCTCAGGTATAGTGAGTCTCGCCAGACAATTGGAAATTGTACTTGCAAATATGACTCCCATCTTTGCAGTATGATCTAGAGGAGTGATGCATTCACAAGCATCTCTCTTATCACCTCACTCCGGGGAAAACAGATGGAGTTTAGGCAGCATATTCTGAGCAATTACACAGAGGCTGGTCCTGATGGTGCCTCTTTTCAACCCCCACACACACCTTAAAGCTTATATAAAACAACCTCTACCTGATGGATGATTTTAAGAAAGAAGCAAAGAAACATTAACATGACAAAACAAGGAGCAAAAATTGATCTAATCCAGACCTATAAACAAAGAATTCTCATCTAGACATAAAAGTATACCTGGCCATGGTAATCAGAGTGGAAAGGAAATCGTGCACAGAAACATTGTAAACATTCATAATACTTAGAGACCAAGGAAGGATGGATACAAATACACTCACCTTGTGATTTTTTTTCCTCATGAAATAAGAAACAGCCTTTAGTCACTTAGCTGGCAACAGTTACAAGAAAAGGAAAACATCTTAAAATGCTTATGGCATTTTTTTCTATTATATCAAGTGAGGTGATCCACACAATGAAGGGGAATAAGATAGACAGATGACAGAAAGATGGATGACAGATGGATACATAGATTATAGATGGATAGATAGTTTAAGTATTTAAAAAGTTAAACCAATTCAAATTAATTGTGGGCATTAATTTAAAACAGAGACTGACTTCACCTATGATTAGTACAGAAAGGAAAATTATAGATATCAATCATGAAATTCCTCATTTTTATGCCTTTCATGAGCCTACCAGGTTTGAATGCTAAGAATAATATGGTCATATTCATTTTTCTTTAATGATGGATGATCCATGAAAATATTAGAATTAGCTAAATGTAAAGATAAACAATAATCAAAATATTTATTTAAGTTTTCACATCCTTGGTTACACATTTCTAAGGAAAATAAGATAATACACATATTACACACTAGACATGCTCACATATAATTTCTCCAAATACAGCATTAAAACAACCTTATCTGAACATTAAACAAATTGAATCTCAAAAGAAAAAACACAAATATAATCCTATACCAATGCTTGTTCAAGGAAAATTTATTGGATATTTATCTGAGATTGGAATTTTTTATTTGAGAACATATTAAGAACACAAAATTATTTTCTATGTAAACATCCTTGGGACTTTTATAGACTAATCTGTATTACTCAGTTAAATGAATTCCCTTGATATATTTATTCTTAATATTCCTTGATGAAAAATTAAGCAATTAACTTAGTTCCTAAATTGTTAATTAATGAGCAATTTTCATTCTCACTGTTTATTGATATGGTACTCATTCCACACCTGAGTAAATATTCTTCATGCAGAACATCTCCATTAGGTGATCCTGTGTCATTTATTAAGAACATGGTAATGTCTGGCCTGTGAAGTTCTGTGGCTGTCAGAAGTAATTGAAGCTTTGAGCTTCCAAAAGGTCAGCTGACCCAGGAATGACCTAACAGTTTCATCTCAGAGGGTGATTGTTCTTAAATGTCACAGTCATTAGAAGCCATTACAGCTTCACTACATACCTTAGACTTGTCTGCAAATTATAAAGAGTTAGAAAGCAAAATAAAAATTCTCACTTTTATCACGGGTTGAATTACTTTCAGGTCAGTACCTTCAAGGGGCCAAGTCAGTGCACAATTTTGTATTTCAGTTTGAACTATCCCTAAGTTACTCAGAAACAGGGTTGGGGGAAGCATATTCACACTGAACCTTTGCCTTTCTCTTTCAAGGCAGAATATCACACTGTTGCCCAGGCTGGTATGGGACTGACTATGTAGCCCAGAGTGGCTTCCAACTTACTGTGGAGTCCAGAATGATATTAAATTCATGGTAAAAACTGTGCCTCAGTTTCCTATCGCCTAGTGGCTAGCATATAGACATTAGCTCTCATGCCCAGTTCCCACATTCAAGAAAAAAAAACATAATTGCAACTACCAAAATGTTCTTATAGAGAACTTTTTATTATACCTGCATATAAATGAAATATGAAAGACCAAAAAGACTTTCCTCTTTTTCTTGTCTACAAAGAACCTACTAAGGAAAAGGCAATACAATGAAAATCTGCTTTACCTACTCAGAATACTGAGCAGGATGAAGGCTAGGAAATGTGGAAAAGTCCCTCTTGACTTTGATATTTATATAACTTGCTGAGCTGATGCTGCTGAATGCATTCCTTCCAAATGTTTCTGCTGGACTGGATGGTAGCATAGCCGGGCACAGTATAATGAGCAACAAACAAGATTTTTCTTTTTATAAAATGAAATTGTGAATTATTTTTGTGCAGGGTGTGTGTGTGTGTGTGTCTGTGTCTGTGTCTGTGTCTGTGTGTGTGTGTGTGTGTGTGTGTGTGTGTGTGTGTGTGTGTAGCTGTGGCATACATTATTAAGAAAATGTTGTAATATGCTCAAAACTGAACTGTAAAAGAAAAAAACGTTCAATACAGTAAGCAAGCAATAAAGACTTGTAAAAGACTATTGTAATAGGCAGGAGACTACACTTAGCTCTATCCTGGGATAATTAAGTTGTCCATGCACTTGGTTCTCTCTCTTTGCTAATTTGCTCTTTTTGACATTCTTCTCTTCCTTCTTTAGACAGACATGATTAAAACGTGCCTTTTATGATTAAACTTCTTATAAAGTTCTCTATATCTTTAAAAATGGCTTTACTAGATTATACAATACTTGTATCTCAATATTATCACGTTTTCTGAAGTAAATGCTCTGATAAAGGGGAAAGTAGAGAAAAAATGGTGAATAAGAAACCTACATTTACTTAGTGATGCTAAGGGGAACCTGGGTCATCTTGATCAATAGCTACCCATTTATATATTTTACTAAGCTTTCATACTTGTATACTACCTACTGAGATGTAAAAATAGCATAACCTTGCCTATTACAATTAAAATTAGGTATACTTTATATGACTAATTGCTTGATATATACTAATAATGGGACATTTTGAACAATATGATTAGAGTACACATGGTATAGAATATTATCAAATCTACATGATTATAAACACATTGTCTTTCAATATTAGATTGAAGAAATATCAGGAGAACAGAAAGATTGTATTAATGACCATGTCCAAAGAATGTTTATTTCCTACTTGGTGGTTGAATCATTGTTTTTCTAGTTAGTGATAGTACCAATTGTATGTATGGACCAAGTCCCTCCCCCTGCACCAGGGATTGTACCTCTACTGAATGTACCAGGCTCTGTTGATGCCCCATGGGAGGCCTTACCTTGTCGGAGTAGGGAATAGGGGATGGGTTGATAGGGGAAGGCTGGAGAGGTGGGAAGAGAGCGGGTTCTGTGACTGGTATGTAAAATGAATAAAAATATCCTAAAAAAAAGTATGGATTAAACTTAAAAAAAGACAAAGAAAAAATTTGATATAATTTCACAAATACAAAAAGCTTATAATGATGCTGAAATGTTTTTATTTAAGATTTGTCAATGGTAAAACCCAAGTTGAAGGCTTCTGTTTTGGGCAATAGGATGATAGCTTGCTGAACCTGGAAAGTCTTCCTTTCCCTAGCTCAGACCTCCTTGTCCCTTTCTAGTGCACCGAGAACTTACCTATTGTCCTAGTTTATTTTTTCTGTTGCTCTGTGTTTGAATATACTGACCAAAAGAAAATTGGGTAGGGAAGAGTTTATTTGGCTATAAGATACATCTCCTAATAATAGAAGGACGTCAAGGCAGAAACTGAAGGCAGAGCCTGAAATACGAACGATAGAGTTTGACTGATTACTAACTTGTTTGCTTTGGCTTGTCAGCTGTGCTCGTTAGAGAACTCAGTCCCACAAACCCAGGCATGATACTGCCCACAGAGGTCAAGGCCTTCATGTATCAATTATTAATCATAAATTCTCCAAAGACATGCCCACAGGTCAGTCTGATGGAGATCGTTCCTCAGTTGAGGTCCTGTCTATTTGAAGCGGCCAGTTGACAACTGAAGCAGAGTATGACAACGTCATTGCTATCCTTCAGAAGAATATGAATGAACTTACCATGAAGACATGCTAAAAATGCCAGCAAACAGAAGAGCTGTTAATGACCTTGACCACTACCCAATATGCACACAGATGAATTACTCCTCTTCGATGTATATAAAATATGTGTCAATCAAATGCTTAAAATACTATTATTGGAACCATTTTATTTGTTGTACATAAAGGTTCCAGATTTATTTAAAATTCCCAATTTCAAATGTACTTCAATCTTTTGGATGTGTACCTTTTTAAGCTTATTGAAGCTCCTCTGTGAGTTTTAGGAACGACTCTCAGCTAGTCTGTTCTATTACATGGGTAAAACATCAGAACCAATATACCTCATGATTGGGACGGAACTACATTTAAAAATAAGGTACCTATTTGCAGCACAAACATTTGGCTCCAGTAATCAAATTCCAATGATGCATCCTGCCTTAGACCTAGAGGTCTGAGCACAACAGCACCATAAAATTTCTGTAGAAGCTGTTTAGCACTTCCCAAGGGTATGTTCAAAATCTGTGTGTGGGAAGGTGATAGGACAGAAATGGAAGTTCCATTATCTGAATTTACTTGCTATTTAATGTGACCTAAATTTTATTTGATTAAAATGACTCTAAAGGAAAGCCAACTTTAACTAGACAGAAGTTATCTCTTGAGGTACCTTCCCTGGCACAGAGCCTCACACCAGTGTATACTATGTTCTTTATCACTCATGCTGTCTGTTCTAGCATACATATTTATGGTTGTGCTTATAGAGCTAGATTGTGATATTGTGAAGCCTACCTGGTCATATGAGTCCCGTTGAGAATCAAGGTATCATATACTCATCCTCATGGGTCTAGCATTGTTGCCTTATAATTCTTGAGTCAATGCTAAATTATTGATGTAAGACATCTAAGCACACTGCCAAGGCTACTAGACAGAGAAAGGATGTCCTACATTTTGATCCTTTAGGATAATAAGCTCAAATTTGTTAGATGAAATTTGAGGGTTTCATATGTTTGGTTGCAGTACCAACTCATACCAAGAGAAAATATTTTCCAGTTTCAAATAGCCCTGGACTTTTGAATTATAACCTGTTTTTATGTTAAAAAAAATCAAGCTTCTAAAATAGGGACTGGCACATCATAGACTTGCCATGCATTTTTGTGTAGCCTACATTAAGGAATGAATAAACTAGTGAGGTGAATAAATGAGTGACAGATGATTAGAGACATCTCTAACATTGAGAATCCCATGAACAAGTTCAGCTCTGGAGAATCTTCAAGGGACTCAGAGAAATTTCTCTAGATTGAAATTCAGTGTTTTATTTCAGTCACACAGCTCTATGTTTGGGTGAGATTGGACACCCATCTTTACAGGGAATAGTGATGTTACTGCTCTGAGTTAAATTAAACTTGAATTTGAAAATACTTTCTTGCACACAAAAAGGAAGACAAGGAAAAATGCTTCATTTTTCTTCATATTTCAAATTGAAGTGGAAATATTGCTACAGTTTCATGATTGGAAGTTCATGTTCTATATAGCTGAACTGGAACACGTGAGGAGATCCAGCCTTTTAAAATATATTAGGAGAAAAAGGAAGAGAGAAATGCTGAAACCTGCAATACGTTTTCGACTACAGAGACCACATTCAGCTTTACTAACTAACTATGCATGTAGAAGTCCCCCAACTGTGCTGCTGAAGTGAACGTGATGATCCCGAAATGATGGATTTTAAAATACATCTCTTGCTCCTAAAAAAAAAAAGCATTCTGTCAAAATAGAAGCTGTCTTTCAAAGTCCCAGAGTCCAGGTGTCCTCATGATATAATTGACTTAAATGACTGTCTTTCTGCCCAAATGACAAAGGAGGGGCAATTTATGAAACCACTATCCATCTTGTAAAGAGTTTATAAACCCGTGCTCATGATTGGCTTCACACTCTGATTAATAGACACTTTCTACTCCAGACTTTAATTAAAAGCAATAAAAGCAGTCAACTGTAGGCCATGAATGCCTTGGTGACAGAAAAGAGTGTCATTAGAGAGATGGGAGATCAAGCTATGAACAAATTTACTGTGAAGCCTGATAAGTAGATCCATATGCCAGTGTCGAAGCCACTCTGGGAGAGCCACGGAGGCCATGGGATCACACAGATAGAAGAAAACACCAAATAACAACGGGACACTCAGTTTTCAACAAAATCTGCTTCAACTTAGGAGAAACGCGCAATGTGTTTTTCCCCCTATTTATGTCAATGCCAAAGTTCATGGAAACAAAGATGATGACTTTGAATGAAGTCTAGCCCCCCCAAGTAGCATCACAGAATACAAATTACAAAATTCCATTACATCAAAAAGGCAACTAAGTATAGTTATTAAACAGAAGTCATAAACTATTGTGAGTGAAAGCGAAAATTTGAATTATTTTAATGGTATTGTCCTAATTATTCACTTAACACTCTACCATAAATGTTTGTTTCATCTCTGAGCCACGTGAATTACAGAAACTTGAAAGTGGAGATGCACACAAGCACTACAGAGAAGGTATGAGTCAGTTGTCAGCAGAAGAAACATCACCTGTGTATTAGTTTCCCAATATTTTCAAGCCATCCTTAAGGACTTCAATGAGAAAGCAGTGGCCATAGAGGGAGTCCTTAAGATTCAGTACACTTACCTTGACACATTATGATACACAGGACCTTCACTTTCACAGATTATTAGGTGAATTTCCAACGTTCATGTTTGGATTAGAACCAGAGAAGTCATCAGTAAAACATCTGAGCCAAGTGTATCTTCAAAAGAAAAGCTTCTTTCTCCCCATTTGGTTTCCTGCATAAAGTGAGGCCCCAGGTCCTCAGGACCCAATACTTTAGCACAGAAGACAGACAGATACCAACTGAGGAGTGTCAAACAGTGCAGAGTTATGATGGTTTGAAAAATGAAATCTTGTGTGACAAGAAAAATATTCTTAACGTGTGAGTTTCTTCAGTCCACCCTTTTCTTCCCATTAAGGATGATTCAGCTTCAGACAGCTTTATTCAGGTTTTACTGTTCACTTTGTCTGAGGGGTGAGAGAGCAGGAATTAAAGGAGCCAAAAATCCAAATGAGTGATTTCACTGAAAGAGGAAAAATTTATTCCCAGAAAGAGGAAAATTAAAAAATAATTAAAACAGGAGAGGAATTGGATATCAACGCAAAAACTTTAATATTAATATTCACAGAGACTCATGGGAAATAGGAGACAGGTCTTTCTTCCTGCTTTACTGAAGGCCATGAATAAGAAGAGGGAAGCCGGGTGGTAGTGGCGCACGCCTTTAATCCCAGCACTCAGGAGGCAGAGCCAGGCGGATCTCTGTGAGTTCGAGGCCAGCCTGGGCTACCAAGTGAGTTCCAGGAGAGGCACAAAGCTACACAGAGAAACCCTGTCTCGAAAAAAAAAAAAAAAAAAAAAAAAGAAGAGGGAAAAGGAACCGCTATGGTGGTTGTTTGTTTGCTGGGTGCAGGAGTCAGGACTTCATACACTATCTAGTTGCTTTATTATTGAAATACACACACAAACCTCTTGTTTAAATTAAATTTAAATTCCCTATTTCTCTTTGCTCTTTTGTAGGTAGATAATGGGAAATATTTAACCGTTATTTCATTAAATATAGGGTTTAATTTTTATATAATATTTTACTTCTAAATTCATTCCAATACTAATTAGAAAGCACATCCAAATTTATATGTGGGTTAATGTCTCACATGAAGTTTCCTCCAAATTTATTTCAATCTTATTCTTGTTTTCTCAATTTATGTTATATGTATAAAACTTAGAGATAGTTGATAGTCATAAGATTAGAATTGAGTATAGGATCTTCCTAAAAGTATTAATAACCGTATTCAATCACTGTATGTTATTTTATTTCCTTTTGTTAATCAGAGATAAAAATCTATCCATGTCTCAGCATTACCTGGTGAAAGATTTTATGAAGTCAAGGGATGCTTTCAGGATCAGTACAGAATAAACTTCAAGGCCAGAAGTGAGAATCATCTTAGTTACAACCATCCATGCTTCTGTGATTGCTACAACCATCATTGTTCATGCTGCAGTGCTCACAAAATGTGCTAACCTCAATTGCAGTCTACCTGGGACACTGTAGGCAACTAATATTTGCTCCTGATGCATGAGACCCAGATTGGGTTCTCAGCACCTGTGACATGTTGGCTCACAACAGCCTGAAACTCCAGCTCCAGCGATCTGACACTCTTTTTATGGCCTCCATTAGCACCATAAATATACATACATATATTCAGGAGCTTACATATATATACAAAGTGAAAATAAATATGTCTTAGAATAAAGGCTTTATGGTGGTTGTAATCTAAGATAACTGGTGACCTTCAGGAGCAGGAAGAGGTTTTAGCTGTCCATGCATACAACAATAACCCTATAAAGGAAGATACCATGAGAATGTGGACATCTGAAAATCACAGCAGGACTCAGAAGAAACTAATCATCTACCAACCTGTCTCCTAACTCAAACCCTAGAGCTCTGAGAAAATAAAATTCTATTGTTAAAGCAGCCAGCCCTGGACATACCCAAACACTCATACAAACCCCAAAGTTGTTTGCTAAGGAGTGATGGTGAGGTGTAGTATAAATATGATAGTGTGTAACATGAATTGCTAAATGGTCTTACATGAAAAAAATCCCAGTACCAGATTTCAAGGTGAAAGCTAAAAGATCAGAGAAGCAGAGCAAGCCACAGCCAACATCACCTTGCCAACTCTTCAGCCAATTCTGTTTCCACAAATCCTCAGACTGAAAACTTCTGAATACTCACCCAAAAAGCCTCAGCCATAAAGAGTCTTTTGTTTCTGTCTCCTCATGCCTTATACTGTTCACCTCCCTGCCATATTACTTCCTGGGGTTAAAGGTGTTTGTGCTTCCCAGTACTTGGATTAAAGGTGTGTGGCTCACTGCCTAGCTCTGTTTTCTCTCCTAGACTGAGTCAATCTCATTTAGTCCAGGGTGGCCTTGGACTCACAGAGATCCAGACAGATCTCTGCCTTTCGAATGCTAAGATCAAAGGTGTATGCTACCACTGCCCTGTCCCTGCCTCTGTGTTTAATCTAGTGGCTTGTTCTGTCCTCTGATCCTCAGGAAAGCTTTATTAGGGTATATAATATATCACCACAATAGTGCTAATGTTAAAATAATTTCTGGTGACAAGAAGGCTTACATGTTACTTAGAGAAGAGCTAGAATTTGGGAATTTTTCTAAAACTAATGGGTACTGGAGATTAAAGATTTCTTTGAATTTATTAAAGTAGTCTCAAATGGATCAAGTCCTGACTCAGGAAAAGAGAGGGAAGATTCAAGAAGAAACATATTGAATCTAAATATGTTCATGACTGCTGAGATACCCCTCCAAATTTTGGCATGTCTTATTTTTTTAACCAGACAAAACAAGAGAAAATTCCTTAATGACACATAGGTCTTAAAAATTGTAAGAGATTGTTGAATTGTGGCCCCTCAGTAGAAGTAACAATGGCCCTTCTAAGTGGAGAGATCTAATAACAACTTGAAATCTCCAATAAGAATTTGACAACAATGCTTGTAATTTGAGGGGAAAAAAGCCTTCACTATAAATATAGAACTCTGGTTAACCATGTATATTTAGAATGATATTTCAAGACAAATTTTGTATAACTTTTTCTCATCCTGCCAGAAAAAGACATTTCCAAGAGAAAAAAATCTGTGACATGACTACTTTTAGATTATGGACAGAAATATGCATTTTGGAGTAGTTTGCTAAATAATCAAATTCAACATGTGTTTCTTGATGTAATACACACACGTACACACAAACACACACTATTCCACATGAAACTTCTGTTCTAGACAACAAACAGCAAAGAAAATTGTTAGATAGGAGCATGTCACTAGGGTTGAAAAAGGTGGAAAAGTGGTTGTCAACAAGAACCATAGTGAACAAGATCAGTACTTGATGTCACATGAACTTGAAAATGAATGCTAGGCTAGTTACATAAGATGGAGCTTTTAGAAAATGGGAAAAAAAGTCTCCAGTGGTTGATATATTTCTTAATTCTGGGTAGAAATAAGAAATATATTTGGGAAGAGTATGAAAATTTGAAATTACAAGGACTTCCTCTATGAAGTTATTCATAAGACATAGTTGAAGACTGAAGTTATTCATAAGACATAGTTGAAGACTGAAGTTATTCATAAGACATAGTTGAAGACTGAAGTTATTCATAAAACATAGTTGAAGAGTGCTTCAGACTGCACTGCTCTGCATCTCCACTCAGATCCAAGAGAGTATACACAGTCCAACTTCTATCTCACTTGCTCTCTAAACAAATATTATATTATAATGATTCTCAGATGAACTTGCAACATTAGATAAAATCCACCTTCCAGGAAATATGTTACTAGATTTTTTATGTATATCTGATGTACTTCCATTAAAATCAATAAGCAAATAGTTTCAAGCTTGCTCATTGTGGAGTTATTTCATGATGAGATCTCAGAATCTGGACCAAAGCATTGTTCAGAGGTCCTGGGAGATCACAGGCCTCAGTAGAGAATTTACTACCTGTGTTTTACCAAATGACATGGTGTCAAACTGCTCTAAATACATATGTCAATAAACAGAGAGAAACATTACTTTCAGATTGCCAGATAAGCTTCTTCTGGCAATGAATAGAGGTAATTACAGAGACCCATGGTTGCTAGAGGTGCAAAAGGCAACTATTTAGTGCCCATCCCTAAACTGAAAATCTATGTCACTCCTTTTAGTATTCAAGGAAACTTTTAGAAGACATACCAGAGAGAAATAAGAGCTAAATGATAAGGAGAACAGTGGAGTTCTGTCTTCTAGACAGGACATAGCCTTGCAACTATGAAGGCACATCAGCTGTGGTTGACTTGCACTGGAGCCATAGAAAAGTGAGCATGTCAACAGCTAGTGATGGATTGTGGAGGGGCTCGAGGGGTACTACTATGTCCTGAAGAACTATTAGCTATTGACACATGATGGGAGGAGTCATTTTTTTCAGTTGTGTAGGCTCAAATGGATAATTCCTCAGATGTTCATGTGGAAAACCTTGGTTATATTCAATGGGTCACAAAATAATGCAAAAAATACATGAACTTCAGAAAGATTTCTAAAGAAAAGGGGATAGTTGATAGCATACTAGAGAGATGTAAGTTTATGTGAATTGATAGTAATGACAATGCATTGTATAAATACATAATTGTCAAAGAATAAATTTAATTAAAAAGCATGCCAGTCAGGGATAATTTTTTCCAGTGCCATATAAGCAGCTCAGGTTAACTTTACTCTTCATTTCATTATTGACAGTAGAAAGAAAAATGATGCTATCATGATTTTCTTCCCTCCACAATGTATAAATGGTATAAAAGCCAAAACACAGCAGGCCATGTTGTATTTTATGCAAATTAACTCAACCGAAGGAATAAAGCCATTGTCTCATGTACGGACCTTCTGCAGACCACAGCAAAGTCACCTCTCAAACCCTCACATCATCAGCTGGACCACAGTTTTCATCATCTGTGTTAGGGATGACTGTTACACGGAATTATTGTGATAAGTGTCCATGCTAGAAGCCAAAAACAAACAAACAAAAAGACCCATTTGAAATAAGAATAAAATACACAAAATATTTGCTGATGCAATAATTTAGAAAATAGCAGAACACCATGGCTTGAGGAAGCTTGAAACAACATTAGCCTGAATAAAATCTTAATTTATATGCTTACCAGCTCCATTAATCAAGAAACTAAACATTTTTCATTTTACAGCATCATCTTAAACCATGAAGATCCACATATGACAAAGCATCAGCAGGCTTCTCCAGATTTTATAGGTTTTACTAGATTAATATCCTTACACCCACCATTTTTAATAAATATATCACTTAAGTTTATGACAAAACACACAAAATGTCCACTAGATTAGTTAGGCAAAGCATGAAACAAAGCTGAATAGCCCACATTGAATTGTATACCAATGTCAGACAAGAAAGCTATTTAACAGTGGTATGATCCTAGCTGGAGAAGATCAACCTGCTTCTTTTACACACATGACATTATTCTCCTTAGCTGGGGTCTGCTGGCCAGCTGAGCCATTTTGTATCATGACATGTCTTATAATGCAAGCTCATCATCTTTGGTGATTCTTCCAATGTTGTTGAGTACCATGTGCAATAAGAAAATTGTTCCTAATTTATTTCTCTAGAAAGTGAAAGAGGTTGCTGTACCAAAACAACTTATCTGTTCACGTAAGAAATATATCTTTAGTTCTCATAAATAAATAATTGATTCTTTCCTATATTTTGTAGCTACAATGGCGTGTACAACAATGTATATATTCACTCACTATAGTACTTACTGAATGGAAACCTGTGGTAAAGTATTGTATACCCTAATAATATATTTGTGTACCCTAATAATAATAATATGTCTGAATATCAGAGAATAGAATAAACCACTAGATTAAACATAAGATGCCAGGTGGTGATGGCAGACACCTTTAATCCTAGCACTTGGGAGGCAGAGATCCCTCTGGATCTTATGAGTTCAAAGCAACCCTGGTTTACATGAGATTGACTTAGTCTAGGAGAGAAACAGACTCAGGAAATGGTGGCACACACCTTTAATCCCAGTATTTGGGAATCACATGCCTTTAATCCAAGCACTAGGAAGAAAGTAATATGGCTGAGCAGAGAAAAGTATATAAGGCGTGAGGAGAGAGGAACTAAACCCCTTTTGGCTGAAGCCACTTTAGGCTGAAGCCCTTTTTTCATGGAGCCCTTTCCAGCTAGACCCCTTTCTGCTAAGGACTCAGAAACATTCAGTCACAGGATTCGTGGAGTTGGTGAGGTGAGACGTGTCAGTAGATGGCTTGTTCCTGTGTCTCTCTGATCTTTCAGCATTTATCTCAAAATCTGGCTCTGTTTTTTTTAATTATAAGACCACTTAAGATTCGAACAACAAAAACCTACATACATTTAAAAAATGGAGGAGTGATAAGGAAGTAACTCCACAATCCCTGCTACTATTTATACCACAACAAAAACAACTACAAAACCCAAATACAAATACAAAAAAAAAGTATACAAGACAAATGTTAGTGGTATTGAGCAGTATAATAAATATGTAAGGCTGTAAGAAGGAAAGACTGTGCAATGATCCAGGAATGAGGGAACTTCTCATGAGTTAACAGGTCTGATAGGACTCTTTATAAGGAATTTGACAATGCTCCACTATGCCAAATGCAGAGAAACATTACATGCTGATAGAGAACAAAGCTTGAGATTGTGGAGGAGGAAGTGTGAAGAATGACCAGCTAACTATGGGTGGGAAAGTTTGGTTAGAATAAAGATTACTAAATGAAAATGAAGAATGTAGCAGGAAGCAAACCCCAAATGAGACGGAGCTGTTAGTTTGAAAGCATTATTGTTACCAGAGAATGGCTCAAAAGAAGCCAGATTCCACAAGTTGTATGAGTTCAAATAATCAGAAAAACTGGAGCTCCACATAAGATGATCCTAGAGTGTCTGCTAAGAAAGATGCCTATGCCAGACATGCAAGTTGCCATACTCTGTAATCATGATAGTAGCCAAAGCTGAGTGATCTATTCATGGGGCTCGAGGGACGAACTGACAAAGGCTCAAAAGGGAATCCCCTTAGTGTTCCATGAAGATGAGCCCTTAAGAACATGTGTCCTGCAGAACAGCAACATACAGCATACAACATACAACAGTTCAAAGATGTTTTCCCTTCAACTTTTGCATCCTCTTTCTTCTAGACCCAAAGCAGAGTGTTATAATTTAAAAGTACAAAGTCACAAGCAAAAGGAAATAAGTAATCTTAAAGACCCTAAGTCCACGGTCTTCTCAAAGATCAAACTAGATTTTTACACTGGCAAAAATCAGGGCTAAAGTCAGAAAATATTCACTTAGGCAATGTTCTGTTCTTACTGACCAAGGAAGTGCTGAGTCTCAAAAAGCAAGAGATATAGAATACTTTGTGGCTGGTAAATTAATTCAGAGATTAATCAGAATGGTGGTTTGTGAACATAGAGTGACATGCAAATAAGTTTAAAATACATAAAAGACACAAGAGGATGTCTTAAAAAGTTCCTTAAGTCACATGGACAGGATATCAATACCTCAGATGAGCCTGTAACTATGGAAAGAAATTTATGGGACAGGAGGAGGGGGTGGATTTGATTCCTTTAAAAGCCTTGGAAATAACTCATAAGGGAAAGACTATAGATAGAAAAGAAGGCAGAAGGAACAGTCAGGAGTGATACTCTTTTTGGTAACAGTATCAAATTACAACTCTGCCAGGCACCATGCTAAGTGTTTTTATATTTTATTTGAATTGAAATCAATATAGTCTAGAGGCTGAATGATTTTATTGAGCCCTGTGGTGGTCTTCTCAGATTCTCTCAGTGTTTATGTAAGTGTGTGTGTGTATGCGAGCACTCCTCTTATCTTTGGGTTCGGATGTGTAGCACCTGGCACTTCTTTCAGAGAACATTTCTGGGTTCTGAGAGCAATGTGCATATCAGAAGCCTGGAGATGCCTGGGGCACTGCATCTCCCCTCCCCCTGCCAAATCTGTTAACAGCACTCTACCCAACTCCTGCCTCAAGTCAGGACACACTGTGAGGGTTAAGTAGTGGTTTATAACTCTGTGGGGTTATTTAGGTCTGTGGATTCACTAAGGTCACCAGGATTACCATCTCATCATTCTCTCTCCTTCTCCATCCCTCTCTTTACTCCCTTGCTGGTTTTCCTGGTAATTGGTCAAAATTGCTTACTCATGATAAATCAGTACAGAGTTGGGTTCTGGAGGGCCATTTCTGAGGAAGAAATGCATCCTACTGTGATCTTCTGACTTTCTATCTAAGTCCCACTCATACTTTTTCACATGTGTCACTACAAAGGTGGTAGAGATGAAAGATTTAACAGTTGTCACCTTTCACTCTTGCTAATCCTGAATAACCTACATCAGTTCTCTGTTGACCACAGTACTGATGTAGAAAACTACTAAAAAGCTGAATGTTCATGGGATACTGGTGCTAGAGTTGAATCTTAAATATTCACCACCAGTCCTTGTATGAAAAATGGTTATCCATTTTGCTGTTTTAGGGTGCTGTGAGAAACTGTAAGAAGTAGGGTATAGTGATATCTCTTTAAGTAAGTGGAATCTTGCATGTGAAGGAGAGTGTAGGATATCAACTTTCTACTGTTGGTCTCATTTATCAGCCATGAGGTTGGTTAGTTTACTCTGCCACAGGCCGTGTCCTTACATGAACCACAGGCATGGAAGCAATAGATCCAGTTTCAGGTGGACAACAGCCTCTGAAAAACAACCCAAAATAAAGCCTCTCTTTTCTTAATGTGTTTGTCTGAGCTATTAGTAATAGTGACAGAGAGCTGAGGAGACAGGGCTACAGAGGTGTTCAGAGTCAGAAAGAATGACAAAGGAGCTGGAGAAGGTCTCACTCGCCTTGAATCTAATCAAGCCTAAGTGAGACAGTTGCCATGGTATATGGAAAGCAGAATGCCATTTCCAAGAAGTAAGCAATTTCTGATTAATTCCTCTCTTATTTTCATATGCACAGCCATCAAATCAGCAATGAAATTAATTATCTTAGTTCATATGGAAAAATCTACAATAAAATCACCAAACTGAGAGAGGCAAAGAAATTAGTTAGAAAGAACAATGGTAGCAGGTTGGAGAATCAGATGCAAGAATAGTGGCTTCTACTCTATTAGAGCCAACGGGGCTCTTAACTGGTTCTAAAATTTTTATTTTGAGAAACAGCATCATCAACAAATAAGGATACTACCTTGAGATACAATGCTTTGTAATTAGTATTATAGTTTATTGTTTCATGTGTTTGCCATTGCAGGCATTTCTAAAATACTGAAGTATATTCTGGTTACATATCTCCTTGTGCCCCAAAACATTTACATGATTTCATTTCACATGCATATGACATCCTTGATCATTTTGCTGACTTGTTACTTATGGGGAGAAACACTTCTGTGTGCTTATAGGAAGTGACTAAAACTCAGGCATCAAAGAAGTGTGAGCCAGAGAAGAGTGTAACCCAGGGACATTTAGAAGTGGCACATTTACAGGGTTATTTGCCTGGGCGTCTCTACACTCTTAAATACTGAAAACACACTTAAAATTTTAGTGTTAGATTCATACAGATGCCTACTAATTTTATATATCAAATAAATAAAAATCAATGAGCACGGCCCATGTGTCTTGTCACATCTAAGGCCATGCTTGCTATCCCAAGAATAAAAGGAAGACCATAACTGGGCATCAGATAGTCAAACTTGAATAATACAGATTCCACACGTGTAATGAAGATAATGTGTGTTCAGAAACGAAAACAACAAAAAAGGCAATATCTTCTTTAGTGGTTGGTAAGAGTATTCTTCCACTGTTACTGTGACTCCTGGGATACTCAGAGGGCAAATAACACTATTAATTTTCCCTCAGTTTAATCAAACTGTTAAAGAGAAATGACACAATAAGAAAGAAAGCATGCAGACAAAATACCCAAGACAAAGGGTAAAGTATGATGCATCACAGGAATTCTTAGAGCCATGAAAACAGTACCTATTCATGAGATATTAGTACTGTGTATACAGGAAGAAGTAAGCAGTGAATTGAAGCATGACTGTGAGGCACTTGCTGTGGGATGTTCTGTATGTTAAATGTGTTGCTCTGATTGGTTAATAAATAAAACACTGGTTGGCCAGGAGCCAGGCAGGAAATGTAGGCGGGACAAGCAGAGAATAGAATTCTGGGAACAGGAAGGCTGAGTCAGAGAGATGCTGCCAGCCACCACCATGAGAAGATGTTAAGATACTGGTAAGCCACGAGCCACGTGGCAACTTAGAGATTAATAGAAATGGGTTGATTTAAGATATAAAAACAGTTAGCAAGAAGCCTGCCATGGCCATACAGTTTATAAGAAATATAAGTCTCTGTGTGTTTACTTGGTTGGGTCTGAGCAGCTGTGGGACTGGTGGGTGAGAGAGATTTGTCCTGACTGTGGGCCAGGCAGGACTAGGAAAACTCCAGCTACAGGTACTCACTACCCTCTATATCCACAGTGACCCCTGTCACCTTTCTCTGAAGAACATACAGCTAAGTTGGCTTAGTAAAGAGCAAATAGTAAAAACTCAGACATGCAAATAAGGGTAAGATTCAGGAAAATGATATGCTGTCAGGTCTAAGAGGTAAGTGTTGCTGGAAAAATGATGGGACTGATTGATTGGGAACTGCAAAGTACTCCACTCTTCTAAGTGAGTGACTACAAATTCTGCCATGGAAAATTGAAACAGAGCACAGACTCTTAAAAGGTGAAGAGATTTGATGACAGAGCCAACTCTAAAAATAAAAGAAGACAGACCAATGTCTGAATACATGCTTCATTAAAAATGTTTCTTTAATCAGAGAATGGACTTAGGTATGTCATATATATTTTTAAAGCTAGGCACTTCACCTCAAAGACATCTCACCAAATTCCCACTGGGAGAGGGAGTAGCATTGCTTACCTAGGCTGCATTCTTGCTGTTTTTAAATCTCCATTCCTACCTCCTACTAGAAAGGAGGAGACAGAGATGAGTCATCCATAGCATATGTCCCTGTCTGCTTCATCTCTACATATACAGTTTTCAGCCAAAAAAGAGAATTAACCATTTCTTGAATTCACTTCAATGAGCACTGAAACTCCCTACACTGAGCCACAAAATGTGGACTGCTGCCTTTTCTCCCTGTGAGTTTCAGATAATAATCATATTCTTCTATTACTCTCTGGGACTATATCTCACTTTCCAGCCCAGAAAGTAAACACATGATCCCCTGCATCCATCTCAAGACGTTTGAGGGAGAAAAGCCGATAGCACCAGAGACCATTAACTTTCTTTTCCAAAATCACCTTTCTCATTAGAATTGAAAAATGTGCCCGAGAACAGCAGTTTATGGCAGTTGACTAGATAAAACTTCAGAAAGATAGTACACACAACGAAAGGTGAGACAAATTGCCATGATAAGGTGTGTCAGCAAAGGGCTGATGCTGCAGGAATAGAATGTCTTTGTATCTGCAGCCATTCATTAAGCAGGGTTATGCCAGAGTGGCTGACATAGAGAAATGAGGACACCAAGATGCCCAGAAACACCTGAGCACACATATCAGTACCCCTAGACTTTGGCAGCCTTTCTTCTTACTACACACTGGCTCTAATATATGCATTTAGAATATATGTGTGTCAGAAAATGTATTTTAAAATAATCATTTTATTACTTTAACATATGATTCAAAATAAAAAATCACTATTCAAATTTTATTTTAAAATTGATGCTTACTCTTTCAGTAAAAATCTGATTATTAATTCTGAATAATCATGCAAATCCAACTGTGTCCCATTAGCTTAGAAAACATGGTTATGTTTCCTGGGGGGATATTAAAAAATAATGACACTTCAAATGAAAAAATCCTGATTTCAATTTCAAATTATATCAATAATATTTCCAAAACATTCTTTCTATGAAAATAGCATCATTGTTCAAGTGTCCATTTCTCCACAGTGAACCAGGGAGGACTCATATTGGTGAGAGAAACAACTTCTTAACTCTCAAAAGATATTGAGAACAAAGCATGTTTTTATTTAAAGAGCTTTTCAAGTTTTTAATTAAGAAGCATCTTACATCTAGAGAATATTTGCAGCTTCATGCCCTAAACTTCCTTTTGGAAAGGGAATTCATTTCAGACCTAGATGAAAAGATCTTCTGGAGAGCAGAGATCTGAAGTGAAGAAATTCTGTTTTGGAGTATTAAAACCCCTCAGATGTAATTGTGCAGAAATCGGAAAATGGCTGTGAACACTCCCACCTTCCTGCTGTAAATTCACAGCTCTGAGTTAAATATTGGTGCCTTAGGGGAATTCTCCTTCTTCACAATGTTAAGACCGTGCTTGATTAAGTGGCTCTCATGGTTTTGACAATAAACTTTTTTATGTGTTTACTAGAATATTGCATGAACTCACAGATATTCTGCAACATCCTCCACTAGGAAATCAACTAATCTATCCATCATTTAACCAATGAAAAAGCAAGCCAAACACTAATCCAACATCTCTCTCCAGAGCACATCCTATGTTCTATTTCTTTCCTCCTTTAAAGGGGTCAATGTTTGCTTCAATGTGGAGTTTGTAGCAAAGCTGAATTTCATAAAAGGTACCGTCTCAGGCCAGGAATAGAACTAAACAAAGTCACAAATAACAAGCACACAACATGACATTAGGTATCTTTTTAAGGAGGAACAGTTTTCTTTTGGGGGGGTTTAAAGAGAAGCTTCTGCAGGCCTCAAAGAAAGTCATGTCACAGGACCACCTTTAGAGAAATGGTAGGATAAGGTGCATATAAGTATTGTAGCTATGCCTTATTTTTATGCCTGCCTAATAGAAAATGAAACATTAATTTTTAAAAAGACAGAAACTTGAGTGAAGAGTCCAGACACAAAATTGATGAGCAATCATTTGCAGTCTCCTTAGCATCATTAATTATCAGGGAAAGGCACAATTAGATACTATCACACAAAGGATACTATCAGAGAAAGAAAGAAGAAGGTGAGTGCTATGAGAATTCAGAGAATAATGAAACCATATACACCATTGCTTGAGATCATTGGTAAATTAATTATTAAACATTGTGGAATTTCACTCTGTGTGCTGTGGTTTCATGACTGTAGGCCTAAGAGCAAAGAAGCATATATTGCCAAGAGAATACCTATTTATACTCCTTTGTTCTTTGCAGTATTGTTTATGATAGCCAACACATAGAGACTGCCCATGTCCATAAGCAAATATTTAGAAAATCTATATCTTTATCTCTATGCCCCACTATCTCTATAAATACATAATATTTATATCCTCTATCAGTATCATCAATCTGTAGTGTAAGAGGTCTATTTATATGTATTCATCTATATTCAGGCAATGATAGAGATAAAGACATATGTGTATATTATTACTCCATAAGTTTTCAAAATTCTGTTCTTTTTCCACACCATGCTATAAGGAATAAGTTATATAAAAGATGGAATAGGACATGTGGGCTGATTTTCATATGGAATCTACCTACAAAGTTTCCAAGCAGAGTAGAATAATGTTGAGTAGAGTGCAAGGAAATGGCATAAGGGTGGCAGAGGTGTTGATCAATGTCTATGAATTTTCAGTTATAATGTGAACAAATTCTATATATAGGGTGGTGACAACATCTAGAAATATTTCAATGTACACTTGACATTTTCTAAGAACATAGATTATCAGTGTCCTCACCACACACAGACACACAAATGCACACCTCTGTGTGCTGATGGATTGTTTAATATTTCAGTTGTAGCAATAATTTCACAATGGATATTAAAGATCTAAATACTCTTGTATATTTCTTGCCTTAAATGTATGGTTCAAGTATACCCTAAATATGAAAGGTGAGTGGCTGAGTGAATGATTAAAATAAGTGCCTGTATTCTTTTAATGTCACACTCCTATAAACTCTGCTCTGTAAATGACCCTGAAATTTTGATACACATGGAAGAAATTGTTCCTCTCTCTTGTCAACCTTCTACTGTAGAAGAATTTGTCACTCTCGGACCACCTGGCCTTTACAATGGGCATAGTCTATACAATTTTGTCTGTGTTTTGGGATGTTTCTCACTTTCTAGTGAATTATTAATTTTCAGCTACATACTCTAAACTCTTTGAGCTTTTCTCCATTCTCCCCAGTCATTCTTCGTACAGCAATGTTGCAAGAAGCAGTATTTATAAGTCATTTTCCACATGCCTTTCTATGCTCACAGGCTTAGTGATAGCTGGATAGCTGCATTCTCAAGCACTCTCTCAATGTTTCCTTTCTACTGCTACAGATTTTTTTCTACTACTCCAGATTTTAATTCCAGTAAATAAATTTAAATCTCTATAGAAAAGAAACCTCGAATAACTGTTACAGATTGTACTCATTTTCAGAGTAACAAGAGAAACATTATTTTCCCAATGATATACTCTACCTCAGTCTTTATAGTGATAAATTATTTTAAAGCAAATTAATTGACATATAATATGACTTGATTATTTGCATAAGATGACATGAAAAGGATCTCCTCACATTTAACACTTGAGAGAACAATCTACAGGTATGTGGTACACAGAAAATTATTCATACTCTAGGACACATAGATTTAGTTTCAAGTGTATACCCTACAAAAATAATCTCACAGAAAGGGTTTATTGACTGATTATCACATATCCATGCCTAAAATTTTACATATTTTTAGAATGACAAGCAGGTTCATTACAAAACTAGTTGGTAGAGTAAATGTAGAAAAGTATCTAATATTATATTAATAATGGAATGGACAGATTTTGACACATTCATATAATTAAATATAGATATCTTGGATAAAACTTGAGAATAAATGTTAAAATCAATTTGAAAAATATGTACATTTCTTATGCACTGTGGATGGTCATACATATTTATAACTGATGATAAGTCCCTCTAAAAAGAAATTCATTGCATTAGCACAATGATACCTTTGTGTAGTGTAGGGGAAAAACAGTTCTGGGTAATAAACACCATACTCATGCATGATATCATGTCATTAAAATGGCGGGTCCTCTATGCTCCAGGGGTTGTTCCTACAGCCATACTCAGATGGCAGCACTAATTGAACTAGTGAATTATTCAATATTTTTTAAATATCATAACTGAGGTGAAAGGAAGAATTAAATTTGATTAAATTTGGAACAATGGATCCAGAGGTTTGGAGTCCATGACCATCATGGTGGGGAGCATGGCAGCAGGCAGGCAGATATGGAACTGGGGCAGTAGCTGAGAGCTGACATCTTGATCCACAAGCTCAAGCCAGAGTGGGCTTTTGAAACATAGAAGCCCACCCTCAGGGTCCCACATCTTCCAAGGAGGCTACACGTCCTAATCCTTCCCAACAGTTCTACCAACTGGGAACCATCCAGGCTATTGGTGCCATTCTCATTCAAACCATCACAAGAACAGAGAACCTACAACCAGGCAGACTGGGTCCTATCCAGACTCATAGATTTAGACTGCTTGGCTAAAATTAAACATAGAAATATCATCTGCCATTTACCATGGCTTGATAATTAAATGAGATGATTAATTTTAAATGTTTCATATAATTATTACCATTAAAAAATTAATTAATATAGTTTATTATGATCAACTTGTAAACATAGCCTGGTCTCCATAATTTCAACATGATAGCTGAAGGGAAAAAAAAAAAAAACACTGAAATTCTTCACTCACTCCGTTACGAAATAATACCTGTTGTTGACAAGGTTCTTAGCTGGATGAGCTGACCTCCATTCTTGGATAATTAGCATAAGTCTAAGTCGTCATGCATAGGTATGCTCGGTGAGCTATGATCCACCAACAGACACATAATGCTAATGTATGAAGCTTAGCAAATTATCAAAATCAATCATTGATGTTTGCAAATTCTTATTATGAGAAGTCAAAAATGAATTAAAACTACTTATCAGCATACTTATATTGCTGCATAGTTTATACTGAAATAGAAATGAATAATCAAATGAAAAGTAAAAATCATTAATCATCTGTCAATATCAGCAAGATTATGTACTTATAAATTGGAGGAATAATAGCCAAAGGCTCTATAAGTACATAATATTAAATTTGCTGAATTTGAGTCTGTTTCCCTAATTTATACCTTTTTTTCCACATTTGAAAATACAGCAGAATTGAAGGTTAAGGATGAGTATTTCTTAGGAATAATTTAAACTAAGGAGACGGTGCCTGCCTGGCCTACTTACCAGATTTCTGCTGAGTTGGCATTCCTTCCAGCGCGCCCTGTGAACACATGCTTTTGTGTTTATTCCCCAGGTTTTTCTCATTTCAGCTTCTACATGCTTCTTTCTATAATTCCCCAAGGACCACCTGGCCTCCTTTCCAGACTAAATGCTTGAGTCGCTACCGAAGGCGATCCAGTAGCCACCTGCACTTTGAGATGTGCTCCTCCAGCCTCTGGAAAGCAGCTGCAGGGCTCACAGAACAATAAAACACAACCACTTATGGGGGCTGGACCCTCACTATTCCATTTCACTATGAAGGTGTGAGTCAGTAGAAATCCCCCAGCATCTTCTTGTTTTTCTTTTGATAAAATCAGAGGATGTCTAGCGGAGATTTAAACCAACCCAGACACAACAAAATTCCAAGTAGCACATAATTTTGTTTTAGAGTAAAATCAACTCTAAGGAGTAGTTTTCTGATCTCTGTGTGGATATGGGCATCTGAAGGAAATGAAAACAAAATACAGGGTTGCTGAATGTTAGATGTGTAAACATCCCTATATACACAAGAACTGAGGAAGCCATTTTTAAAACCTTTCCATGGATTCTATATTTGAACATAACTAATGTTAAATTTGTAACACTTTTTTATTTTGGAATTTTTTTATATGTTGATTTTATTGCAAGCATATACACAGAACACATTTATGTGACCACAGGACTGAACTGCAATGAATGTTCAGCAAAGGTTTTGTGAAGTAAAATGTTTAGTGTTCTTTGAGAAAAATTTGAGCAATTGGAATGTCTATTTTTTGTTTATTTGTTCATTTGGTTTAATTTTTTTAACAAGGTATATATATATATATGACCTTGGCAGGTCTAGAACTCACTATGTAGACCAGGATGGCCTCTAATTCATAGAGATCCACCTGTCTCTGATTCCCAGGTGCTGGGATTAAAGGCATGTGACATCACACTTGGTCATATAACCTTTAAAAAATTTAGTTGGCAATTTGTCAACACAGAACCATCATAAATAATCAAGGGTGGAATTCCATTATTAGAAGTGGTTGGTATAAATTTAATTAAGATGATTCCTCCAAGTTCAGAGTCATTTTTAGAGCTGTGTATTGTGGTGTGGGTGAGGAGTTTATTTGAGTGTGTGTAAGGACATGTAGAGGCCATGTTTTGTTAAGTGCTATTTTGAAACTACAATTTTCTTTAACTTAGAAATTTAATATGTAAGCACTATTGCATTAGCACTATCACCTTTAAGTTAGATAATAATTCACACACACAAAAGAAAACCAGAAGAATAAATTTTAACTGTGTTAAATTTTCATGGTATGCTGACCCACAAAAAAGACTATGATTGACTAAAATTCCATAACCTTATACTACTTTTAAAAGGTGTTTTAAGGCAGTCATGGTGGCACATGTCTTTAATCTAAGCACTCAAGAAGTAGAACCAGGTGGATCTCTTTGAGTTTCAAGCTAGCTAGTATGGTCTACATAGAAATCCAGGATGGCCATTGTTACATGGAAACACTCTGTATCCAAAAGAAAAAAAGATTACAGAACTTATAAAGTTTACATATTATAAGTATGAGTGGTACATTTACATAATCAAATAGAAATCTCTCATCTATGTTTATTTCTATTATACTCAGTTATAAATCACTAAATTGCTTTAATATTTCTTTTCTTTAAATACAGAGTCTTGCCATGTTACTGCCTGGCCTGGAATGAGAGAGCAGATGTATGAAACTTGTGCAATATACTGTTGACACAGTAGGAATTGTGCTTCTAACCTAGAATGCAACAAAAGACCCCAATGTGTCCGTAGAATGATCAATATAGAGACTGGCTGTCCACCCAATAAGGTTATATAAACTAACCTGAGAAGTGAGGGCAGATAGCAAATGAAATTTTCAAAATTAAACACTGGGATACTGCAACATTTAAAGCATGAAAGGGTAAGGAGGAAGAAGAAAATCAGAAAGGAAGAAATAATAACCACAGAAATAGAAAGAAAATAAATCTATCAGTTTTTCCATTCTGAAAGATGATACAGGGGATGCTTTGAGGAAGAGCACCGTTTCACATGTCCCATAGGTTGTGGGAAGTCCAAAGATGACCAGAGGTCTAATAGCTTAAGCATGGTGCCTGTATGGCATTCTCATAATGTAGCTAAAATATGGATATTGTAGAGCTCTGTGTAGACTTTCTTTTCATAGAGATTTGAGATGGGATTCATTTGTTTGTATCTATGTTTAGTGTCCTACCATGGTGTTGAATGAAAAATCCATCTAGTACTACAAACAAGAGGTAAGTGACCACACATAAATTCTGCTAAGCTTATCTTTATAAGAACTAGTTATTGAATTTATAAAGACTACATCTCATGAGCATGTGTTGAAGAAACAACATACCTAGAGTGTGGTGACTCAATCTGGCCTAGCATGCTATTGAAATGTGTACTTGATCTTTTTCTGTATCAAGATCCATCAAGGAGCTTGTATACTTTTATATTTCAAATACCCCCATCAAAGTTAAGCATTTACTAGATTCTCAGTGAGCATATCGTACTGAAAAGAAAAAAATGGAAGCACATACATTTTGATTAGCCCAAAATAGCTTCCCTTGAGCCAAATGAGAAGCTGTCTCAGCTATGGTGGCACAAACCCATCTATCCACAATACATGGTTTTGCTTAGCAGGTGTGGTTTCCACCAGTTGTGGGGGCAAAAGCCAAAAACAGCCTTTGAAGATAACTGTATGTTTTGATTATTCTAATAGAGTAATAGTAGATGGCAAATATTTATCTGGTATAGTCCAACTTTTCCCCTTTTTTATTTATTATTGTCACACAATATTTGTGGCAATGCAACAATTAATAAATATATATATATATATATATATATATATACATATACATATACATACCATTTTGACATATAAATATACTATATAATCAGAGAATAAATTTAATATTTCTTATCCTGGAAAAATGTGATTTATACTCATACTTTTGACTAAGCCACATGGATAAGTTAATTCAAATGGTCCCCCAAAAACAGGAAAACAGGAACAACATTTAAAATTATAGTTTCTTAGGATTCATAAAATTGACACCAAACTAGATAAAACAATTTAGATGCTTTATTGACATGTAGGTATGTAAACATTATGTAAAGTATTATATTTAAAATTACTTTGCAAATTTTGAGAAACTTACATAGATCTGTTTAGAGTTTTTTCTCTATGCAATACATGGTATTTTATTAAACTATATGGCATATTTTATTCTTCTGATTTTTCTGAAGTTTGGACCGTAAATGATTGAGAACTAATTATAATAATCTGCCTTGGGATAATTATACTGAGTGACACCCTGAGCCCAGCTGGAACAGAACAACAGTGGCAATATGCTTAAGGTCACTGGATTTGTTCAGCGTATACCAGCTGTGCTCTGGAGTCTGTACTGGCTGCCTACTCATTTCTAAATACAATTCATAGTGTTGACATTTTGATTTATAATGATGTCAAAGTCCTGAGTGCTACTCCAGTTAATACCCAAGCAAATGAATGGTCTGTTGTGTTGGTCTAAAGTTTAGTTACTTTCCAACTAGGTTTTGTTGTTGTTGTTGTTGTTGTTGTTGTTAACTTTCCAGTGTATAAAATTTATCTCAGGTGCCAACCTGTGTTCAAATATGAATTCTACCATTTTTCAATTTGAATTTTGTTGGGAATTCAACTGGATTTCTCAGATAGCTCAGAGATGACTCTAAGCTCTATATAAGACAAATTAGACTAGGCAATCAAGTACATCACTGACATCGATTCCTTCTGAGATGAACACCTGGGAAATCTTTTACCACAGTGTGTACTCAGCAGCAATGCCTCAACCCTTAACCATGGTCCTACCAAAACCTAACAAAGTTTTTGAGAAAGGGAAATCCAAGTACTGTCACAAAACCATTGCTAGTTTTCTACATAGGGAATATACTTTTAAAAATCTTGTTACCTATCTTCATCTTCATAGATTTTGTTACAATTTATTTTGCTTTATAAATTGCTATGATTTGGACAATAAATATCCTCCTTTTTAACACTTTGTCCCAAAGTGAGGTGCTATTATGGAAAAACTTAGAAACAGTAACAGGTAGGGTCAAGTTCAAGAAAGTAGGCCATTGGTGGTTGGTTGTTGGGGATTATATTGTCCCTGATTCTTTACATTTTCTTTCTCTGTTTAAAGTCCACCATTATGGGAACAAGTGTCTTCTCCCATACCCATCCAATGCCATGTTCTGCCCAACCACATGATTCATGGATCTAAGTTACTATAAACCCTCTGAAACTATGAACCATGAACCAAAATAATGTTTCCTTTGATTTTCCTCAAATATTGGGACACAGTAACAGAAAAGTGACCAATGTATAAAAATATTAACTTAAAAAAAGTTACAGGGGCTGGAGAGATGGCTCAGAGGATAAGAGCAACAGCTGTTCTTCCAGAGGTCCTGAGTTCAATTCCCAGCAACCACATGGTGGCTCACAACCATCTCTATAATGAGATCTGGTGCCCTCTTCTGGTGTGCAAGCGTACACACAGAACACTGTATACATAATAATTAAAATCTTTTTAAAAAGTTACAAAAGCATGTAAATGATAAAACACTGATGTGGGTGATAAATTTGCCTATTATTCACATTTAATGTCCTTTAATATTATTGAATGGTAATGCAATCACATATAACATAAGATGCGCAAATTAGGCCAGAGGATATATATCAGTGTTGAAAATGTTTGCGGTACAAGTGTGAAGACCAAGAGTCCAGTTTCATTGAACCCACATAAATTCCAGGTGAACATGATGGCCTATCCTATCTGTAAATTCAGTATTTATAAGGGGAAAGCAGGAGATTCAAGGAGTAAGCTACCTAGCCAGACTAAAAATAAAGCCAGGTTTAACTGGGAGACCCTGACCCGTAAATAAGGTGGACAGACTTCAGATGTCAACCTTGATCTTGTACATTCTTACATACATACATGTATAAAGGCACCTGCATCCCATACATACAAACATGCATTCACACATACATGCACACCAATAACTGCTATGGAATAATCCTCTTGTACATGGTAAAGATTTGTCACTTGAATTGGTTTAATAAAACTGGGATTGGCAAGTAGCCAGGAAGGAAATATAGGTGGGATAACCAAACTAATAATGATGGAAGGAGAAGGGTGGAGTCAGGGGTTGCTAGCCAGATGCAGAGGGAGCAGGAGATGAACGTGCCATGCTAATAACGGTACTATGACATGGCAGAGCATAAATAAGGAATATGGGTTAACTTAAAATGTAAGAGCTAATTAGAAATAAGCTTGAGCTCTTGGCCAATCATTTATAATTTGTATTAAGCCTCTGTGCGATAATTTGGGAAGTGGCTGCTGGGTATTTGGTAACAGGCAGTTGGGACAGGAAACATCCATTTAAAAATAATCCCCATATGTATGCACAAACTCATAACCACATATTCTTTTTTGTATTCACATATTTATTCAATTTTTTTGGTAATTAGAATCTTTAATTAATTAATTTTTTAAAGTTTTTTTTTCATTTTACATACCAACTCCAGTTCCCTCTCCCTCCCTTTCTCCCATACTCCCCCCACCCATCCACTCCTCAGAGAGGGTAAGGCCTCCCTTGGGGAGTCAACAAAGTCTGGCATACTAAGTTGAGGCAGGACCAAGCCCCTCCCCTCCTGTGTCAAGGCTGAGCAAGGTATCATACCCTACGGAACATGTTCCAAAAAGCCATTTAATGCACCCAGGGTAAGTCCTGGTCCCACTGCCAGGGGCTCCCCTAACAGATCTAACCACATAACTCTTACCCACTTTCAGAGGACCTAATTCGGTCCCATGCATGTTCTCCAGCTGACAGGCCAGAGTCCATGAGCTCCCACAAGCTTGGGTCAGCTGTCTCTGTGATTTTCTCCATCATGATCTTGAACTCACTTGCTCCTGTGATCCCTCCTCTCTCTCTTCAACTGAAGTCTAGGAGCTCCAGTGCTTGGTTGTGGATCACTGCATCTGCTTTCATCAGTTACTGGATGTAGGTTCGTGTTTGTCTTTCTGGGTATTTTAATGCTGACAAGATGTAAAAATATAGTGCGGTATCATAGTTCCCTGAATTACTGTGGATAATTTATTGCTCAAATAACTAAAGTTAGCGATGTCAGCTTATGTGCTACTGAATTGCTCCTCAGCCTAATCATGAAGTAATCATGGCATATATTTGTATCCTCTGATGTGGAACTTTTCACCTCTCCATCTTATTTCTTCCATTTAAATGTCTTGCATTTTTCTCTTTGTTCATCATAAAATAATTAATAAAATAATACAAGAAAATGCATATATTAAAACCTTCAGACATTTAAATTAAGATAACAAGGACTCTGCTGGAGTGTCTAGCATGCAATTTAAAAAAAATATTATTTTCATATTGAAAGAAGAAAAGATGTGGACCTAAGCACCCAGTGAAGACCCAGGTCAAAACTGAGTGCTTCAAACCAAGGAGAGCAATAAGAAAAGAAACTGCTATAGGGATACATGGATCTCAGAGTCCGGGCTTCCTGAATGGGCAATCATAAATGTCAGTTTCAAACACACTATCTATGTATGGTGCTTTGCCAACTAAAGCAGTTCCTCTGTGACAGGTGGGTGAAGCACAGAGAATAATGGGGACTACTGAAATGACTGAGCCAGCAGCTATATTTATGGTCAAACACAGTTCGTGAGATGCTATTTACAAACTCTTTCTCTCTGTGAACTTTTTTTTTTTTTTTTTCACATTTTTTTTTTCACTTTTATTATTATTTTTTTTTAATTTTTATTTTGCAATACAATTCAGTTCTACATATCAGCCACAGATTCCCTTGTTCTCCCCCCTCCCGCCCCCCTCACCTTCCCCCCAGCCCGCCCCCCATTCCAATCTCCTCCAGGGCAAAGCCTTCCCCACAGACTGAGATCAACCTGGTGGACTCAGTCCAGGTAGGTCCAGTCCCCTCCTCCCATGCTGAGCCAAGGGACCCTGCATAGGCCCCAGGTTTCAAACAGCCAACTCATGCAATGAGCACAGGACCCGGTCCCACTGCCTGGATGCCTCCCAAACAGATCAGGCCAATCAACTGTCTCACCCACTCAGAGGGCCTGATCCAGTTGGTGACCCCTCAGCCATTGGTTCATATTTCATGTGTTTCCGTTTGTTTGGCTATTTGTCTCTGTGCTTTATCCGACCTTGGTCTCAACAATTCTCTCTCATATAAACCCTCCTCATTCTCGCTAATTGGACTCCCAGAGATCCACCTGGGGCCTAGTCATGGATCTCTGCCTCCAGGTCCATCAGTAGTTGGATGAGGTTTCTAGCACGACAATTAGGGTGTTTGGCCATCCCATCACCAGAGTAGGTCAGTTCGGATTGTCGCTCGACCATTGCCAGCAGTCTGTTGTGGGGGTATCTTTGTGGATTTCTGTGGGCCTCTCTAGCACTTTGTTTCTTCCTATTCTCATGTGGTCTTCATTTACCATGGTCTCCTATTCCTTGTTCTCCCTCTCTGTTTTTGATCCAGCTGGGATCTCCCACTCACCCAAGCTCTCTTTCCCTCGACCCTCGCCCTTCACTACCCCCACTCCTGTCCAGGCTGTTCATGTAGATCTCATTCCATTTCTCTGTCGTTGGGCGATCCCTGTGTCTTTCTTGGGGTCCTGTTTTCCAGGTAGCCTGCCTGGTGATGTGAGTAGCAGTCCAGTCATCCTTGTTCCACATCTAGTATCCTGTTATGAGTGAGTACATACCATGTTTGTCTTTCTGAGTCTGGGATACCTCACTCAGGATGATTTTTTCTAGATCCATCCATTTGTCTGCAAACCTCATGATGTCATTGTTTTTCTCTGCTGAGTAGTATTCCATTGTGTATATGTACCACAATTTGTTTATCCATTCTTCAGTTGAAGGGCATCTAGGTTGTTTCCATGTTCTGGCTATTACAAACAACGCTGATATGAACATAGCTGAACAAGTGCTCTTGTGGTGTGGTTGAGCATTCCTTGGGTATATGCCCAAGAGTGGTATAGCTGGATCTTGGGGGAGATGGATTCCCAATTTTCTAAGAAATCGCCATATTGATTTCCAAAGTGGTTGTACAAGCTTGCATTCCCACCAGCAGTGGAGGAGAGTTCCCCTAGCTCCACATCCTCTCCAGCATAAGGTGTCTTCAGTGTTTTTGATCTTAGCCATTCTGACAGGCGTAAGGTGGTATCTCAGAGTTGTTTTGATTTGCATTTCCCTGATGATTAGGGATGTTGAGCAATTCCTTATATGTCTTTCAGCCATTTGAGTTTCCTCTGTTGAGAATTCTCTGTTTAGTTCTATAGCCCATTTCTTAATTGGACTGTTGGGCATTTTGATGTCTAATTTCTTGAGTTCCTTATATATTCTGGATATCAGTCCTCTGTCAGATGTGGGATTGGTGAAGATCTTTTCCCATTCTGTAGGCTGTCGCTTTGCTTTGTTGACCGTATCCTTTGCCCTACAAAAGCTTCTCAGTTTCAAGAGGTCCCATTGATTGATTGTTTCTCTCAGTGTCTGTGCTACTGGTGTTCTATTTAGAAAGTGGTCTCCTATGCCAATGTGTTCAAGACTACTTCCTACTTTCTCTTCTAGCAGGTTCAGAGTAGCTGGATTTATGTTGAGGTCCTTGATCCACTTGGACTTAAGTTTTGTGCACGGTGATAGATATGGATCTATTTGCAGCCTTCTACATGTTGATATCCAGTTTTGCCAGCACCATTTGTTGAAGATGCTTTCTTTTTTCCATTGTGCACTTTTGGCTTCTTTGTCAAAAATTATTTGTTCATAGGTGTGCGGATTAATATCAGGGTCTTCAATTCGATTCCATTGGTCCACATGTCGGTTTTTATGCCAGTACCAAGCTGTTTTTATTACTGTAGCTCTATGGTACAGCTTGAAGTCAGGGATCGTGATGCCTCCAGAGGTTGTTTTATTGTACAGGATTCTTTTGGCTATCCTGGGTTTTTTGTTTTTCCATATGAAGTTGAGTATTATTCTTTCCAGGTCTGTGAAGAATTGTGTTGGTATTTTGATGGGGATTGCATTGAATCTGTAGATTGCTTTTGGTAAGATTGCCATTTTTACTATGTTAGTTCTGCCTATCCATGAGCATGGGAGATCTTTCCATTTTCTGACATCTTCTTCAATTTCTTTTTTCAGGGACTTAAAGTTCTTGTCATATAGGTCCTTCACTTGCTTGGTTAGTATTACCCCAAGGTATTTTATGTCATTTGTGGCTATAGTAAAGGGTGATGTATCTCTGATTTCCTTCTCCGCTTTTTTGTCCATTGTATATAGGAGGGCTACTGATTTTTTGGAGTTGATCTTGTATCCTGCTATGTTGCTGAAGGTGTTTATAAGCTGTATCAGTTCCTTGGTGGAATCTTTGGGGTTGCTCAAGTATACTATCATGTCATCTGCAAATAGGGAAAGCTTGACTTCTTCCTTTCCAATTTGTATCCCCTTAATCTCCTTATGTTGTCTTATTGCTCTGGCTAGAACTTCAAGTACTATATTGAATAAGTATGGGGAGAGCGGACAGCCTTGCCTCGTTCCTGATTTTAGTGGAATTGCTTTGAGTTTCTCTCCATTTAATTTGATGTTGGCTGTTGGCTTGCTGTAAATTGCCTTTATTATGTTTAGGTATGTTCCCTGTATTCCTGATCGCTCCAAGGCCTTTATCATGAAGGGGTGTTGGATTTTGTCAAATGCCTTTTCAGCATCTAGTGAGATGATCATGTGGTTTTTTTCTTTGAGTTTGTTTATATGGTGTATCACATTGACAGACTTTCGTATGTTGAACCATCCTTGCATCCCTGGAATGAATCCTACTTGATCATGGTGGATAATTGTTTTGATGTGGTCTTGGAGTCTGTTTGCCAGTATTTTATTGAGTATTTTTGCATCAATGTTCATGAGGGAGATCGGTCTGTAGTTCTCTTTCTTTGTTGTATCCTTGTTTGGTTTGGGAATCAGGGTAATTGTAGCCTCATAGAAGGAGTTTGGTAATGTTCCTTCTGTTTCTATTGTATGGAACAATTTAGAGAGTATTGGTATTAACTCTTCTTTGAAGATCTGGTAGAATTCTGCACTGAAACCATCTGGTCCTGGGCTTTTTTTGGTTGGGAGACTTTTAATGACTGTTTCTATTTCGTTAGGGGTTATTGGACTATTTAAATAGTTTATCTGGTCTTGATTTAATTTAGGTATGTGGTACCTATCCAGAAAATTATCCATTTCTTTTAGGTTTTCCAGTTTTGTGGAATAGAGGTTTTTGAAGTATGACCTGATGATTCTCTGGATTTCCTCAATGTCTGTTGTTATGTCCCCCTTTTCATTTCTGATTTTGTTGATTTGGATGCTCTCTCTCTGTCTTTTGGTTAGTTTGGATAAGGGCTTGTCTATCTTGTTGATTTTCTCAAAGAACCAACTCTTTGTTTCATTAATTTTTTGTATTGTTCTCTTTGTTTCTATTTTATTGATTTCAGCTCTCACTTTGATAATTTCCTGGCATCTATTTTTCCTGGGAGACTTTGCTTCTTCCTGTTCTAGAACTTTCAGGTGTGCTGTTAAGTCACTAGTGTGAGATTTCTCCAGCTTATTTATGTGGGCGTTTAGTGCTATGAATTTCCCTCTTAGTACTGCTTTCATAGTGTCCCATAGGTTTGGATATGTGGTGTCTTCATTTTCGTTGATCTCTAGGAAGTCTTTAATTTCTTTCTTTATTTCTTCCTTAACCCATTGGTGATTCAGGTGGGTATTGTTCAGTTTCCATGAGATTGTAGGTTTTCTGTAGTTTTTGTTGTTGTTGAAATCCAACTTTAGACCATGGTGGTCTGATAGAACACAGGAGGTTATTCTAATTGTTTTGTATCTGTTTAGATTTGCTTTGTGACCAAGTATGTGGTCAATTTTAGAGAAGGTTCCATGGGGTGCTGAGAAGAAGGTATATTCTTTTTTGTTAGGATGGAATGTTCTGTAGATGTCGATTAAGTCCATTTGAGTCATGACATCAATTAAGTCCTTTATTTCTCTGTTAAGTTTCGATTTGGGGGATCTGTCCAGTGGTGAAAGTGGGGTGTTGAGGTCTCCCACTATTAATGTGTGGGGTTTTATATGTGATTTAAGCTTTACTAATGTTTCTTTTACATATGTGGGTGCCCTTGTGTTTGGGGCATAAATGTTCAGAATTGAGACTTCATCTTGGTGGATCTTTCCTGTGATGAGTATGTAATGCCCTTCTTGATCTCTTTTGATTGATTTTAGTTTGAAGTCTATTTTGCTGGATATCAGGATGGCTACACCCGCTTGTTTCTTAAGACCGTTTGATTGGAAAGTCTTTTCCCAGCCTTTTATTTTTAGGTAGTGTCTATCTTTGAATTTGAGATGTGTTTCTTGTATGCAGCAGAAAGATGGGTCCTGCTTTCGTATCCATTCTGTAAGCCTATGTCTTTTTATAGGTGAATTAAGTCCATTGATATTGAGGGATATTAATGTCCAGTGATTGTTCATTCCTGTTATTTTTTGGTGGTGATGTGTGTGTACTTTTCTTCGTTGGGGTCTACTGCTGTGGCTTTATCTATTGCCTGTGTTTTCGAGGTTGTATCTGACTTCCTTAGGTTGGAATTTTCCTTCTAGTGCTTTCTGTAGGGCTGGGTTTGTGGATAAATATTGTTTAAATCTGGCTTTGTCATGGAATGTCTTGTTCACTCCATCTATGACGATTGAAAGTTTTGCTGGGTATATTAGTCTAGGCTGACATCCATGGTCTCTTAATGTCTGCATTACATCTGTCCAGGACCTTCTGGCTTTCAAAGTCTCCATTGAGAAATCGGGTGTTATTCTGATAGGTTTGCCTTTATATGTCACTTGGCCTTTTTCCTTTGCTGCTCTTAATATTCTTTCTTTATTCTGTACGTTTAATTGTTTAATTCTTATGTGGCGAGGGGACTTTTTTTGGGGGTCTAGTCTGTTTGGTGTTCTATAGGCTTCCTGTATCTTCATAGGCATTTCCTTCTTTAAGTTGGGAAAGTTTTCTTCTATGATCTTGTTGAATATATTTTCTGTGCCCTTGAGTTGGTATTCTTCTCCTTCTTCTACCCCTATTATTCGTAGGTTTGGTCTTTTCATGGTGTCCCAAATTTCTTGGACATTTTGGTTCATGACTTTGTTGACTTTAGTGTTTTCTTTGACTGATGAATCTATTTCTTCTATTGTATCTTCAACGCTAGAGATCCTCTCTTCCATCTCTTGCATTCTGTTGATTATACTTGCATCTGAAGTTCCCAATCGTTTTCTCAGGTTTTCTATTTCCAGCATTCCCTCTGTTTGTGTCTTCTTCATTTTTTCTATTTCCTTTTTCAGGTCTTGGACTGTTTCCTTCATTTGTTTCATTGATTTTTCTTGATTTTCTTTCAGTATTTTATTGTTCTCTTCCAGGACTTTATTGATTTCTTCTAATTTGTTTGCCCTTTCCTCTAGTTGTTTACAGCGTTCTTCACATTTTTTTGTCTTTTCCTCTACACGAGCCTCTAGCTTCTTCATGATGACATTCATAAGGCTATTTTCTTCTGCTTCTTCCAATTTCTGATGTTCAGGTCTAGGTGTTGGAGGAGGGCTAGGGCCTGGTGATGGTGTATTACTATTCATTTTGTTGTATGTGTTTCTGCCTTGACGTCTGCCCATCTCCTTGTGGTTCGTTCCTGGCCTTATCCGCACACTTGGTTCAGAGCTGACAGATTCAGGAAGTCTCTCTCTCTTGTCCAGATGGGAGCTCTCTTGTCCAAATTGGAAGTCCGGGGCAGGATGGAAGCTCTTGTTCAGAAGGGAAGTCCGGGGGAGGATGGGTGCTCTTCTCTCTCTCTCTCTCTCTCTCTCTCTCTCTCTCTCTCTCTCCTCCAGATGGGAAATCCACGGCAAGATGGGAGCTGGGGGCCAGCCTCTAAGTCTCAAGAAGAGGCTTGGGGCTCAGGCGGATGGGCGTGGGGGCAGGGCGTGGAGACTGCAGGGTCTGCCAGGGGTCTTGGAGAAGGAGATCCTTCCCGGTGGGGCTAGAAGGGCACCTGCCCGGGGACCAGAACCTGGGCCCAAGTTGGGCAGGTCTTCCCCGGAGTGGCTGGTGCCCAGGGATGGGGTAGGGGGCAAGCTAGGGCACTCACCTGTGCTTCAGAAGGGAAGTCCTGGGCAAGATGGGAGCTGGGGGGCCTGGCCTCTAAGTCTCAGGCAGAGGCTTGGGGCTCAGGCGGATGGGCGTGGGGGCAGGGCGTGGAGACTGCAGGGTCTGCCAGGGGTCTTGGAGAGGGGGATCCTTCCCAGTGGGGCTAGAAGGGCACCTGCCCGGGGAGCAGAACCTGGGCCCAAGTTGGGCAGGTCTTCCCCGGAGTGGCTGGTGCCCAGGGATGGGGTCGGGGGCAAGCTAGGGCACTCACCTGTGCTTCAGAAGGGAAGTCCTGGGCAAGATGGGAGCTGGGGGGCCTGGCCTCTAAGTCTCAGGCAGAGGCTTGGGGCTCAGGCGGATGGGCGTGGGGGCAGGGCGTGGAGACTGCAGGGTCTGCCAGGGGTCTTGGAGAGGGGGATCCTTCCCAGTGGGGCTAGAAGGGCACCTGCCCGGGGAGCAGAACCTGGGCCCAAGTTGGGCAGGTCTTCCCCGGAGTGGCTGGTGCCCAGGGATGGGGTCGGGGGCAAGCTAGGGCACTCACCTGTGCTTCAGAAGGGAAGTCCTGGGCAAGATGGGAGCTGGGGGCTGGCCTCTAAGTCTCAGGAAGAGGCTTGGGGCTCAGGCAGATGGGCGTGGGGGCAGGGCGTGGAGACTGCAGGGTCTGCCAGGGGTCTTGGAGAAGGGGATCCTTCCCGGTTGGGGTAGAAGGGCACCTGCCCGGGGTCCAGAACCTGGGCCCAAGTTGGGCAGGTCTTCCCCGGAGTGGCTGGTGCCCAGGGATGGGGTAGGGGGCAAGCTAGGGCACTCACCTGTGCTTCAGAAGGGAAGTCCTGGGCAAGATGGGAGCTGGGGGGCCTGGCCTCTAAGTCTCAGGCAGAGGCTTGGGGCTCAGGCGGATGGGCGTGGGGGCAGGGCGTGGAGACTGCAGGGTCTGCCAGGGGTCTTGGAGAGGGGGATCCTTCCCAGTGGGGCTAGAAGGGCACCTGCCCGGGGAGCAGAACCTGGGCCCAAGTTGGGCAGGTCTTCCCCGGAGTGGCTGGTGCCCAGGGATGGGGTCGGGGGCAAGCTAGGGCACTCACCTGTGCTTCAGAAGGGAAGTCCTGGGCAAGATGGGAGCTGGGGGGCCTGGCCTCTAAGTCTCAGGCAGAGGCTTGGGGCTCAGGCGGATGGGCGTGGGGGCAGGGCGTGGAGACTGCAGGGTCTGCCAGGGGTCTTGGAGAGGGGGATCCTTCCCAGTGGGGCTAGAAGGGCACCTGCCCGGGGAGCAGAACCTGGGCCCAAGTTGGGCAGGTCTTCCCCGGAGTGGCTGGTGCCCAGGGATGGGGTCGGGGGCAAGCTAGGGCACTCACCTGTGCTTCAGAAGGGAAGTCCTGGGCAAGATGGGAGCTGGGGGCTGGCCTCTAAGTCTCAGGAAGAGGCTTGGGGCTCAGGCAGATGGGCGTGGGGGCAGGGCGTGGAGACTGCAGGGTCTGCCAGGGGTCTTGGAGAAGGGGATCCTTCCCGGTTGGGGTAGAAGGGCACCTGCCCGGGGTCCAGAACCTGGGCCCAAGTTGGGCAGGTCTTCCCCGGAGTGGCTGGTGCCCAGGGATGGGGTCGGGGGCAAGCTAGGGCACTCACCTGTGCTTCAGAAGGGAAGTCCTGGGCAAGATGGGAGCTGGGGGCCGGCCTCTAAGTCTCAGGAAGAGGCTTGGGGCTCAGGCAGATGGGCGTGGGGGCAGGGCGTGGAGACTGCAGGGTCTGCCAGGGGTCTTGGAGAAGGGGATCCTTCCCGGTTGGGGTAGAAGGGCACCTGCCCGGGGTCCAGAACCTGGGCCCAAGTTGGGCAGGTCTTCCCCGGAGTGGCTGGTGCCCAGGGATGGGGTCGGGGGCAAGCTAGGGCACTCACCTGTGCTTCAGAAGGGAAGTCCTGGGCAAGATGGGAGCTGGGGGCCGGCCTCTAAGTCTCAGGAAGAGGCTTGGGGCTCAGGCAGATGGGCGTGGGGGCAGGGCGTGGAGACTGCAGGGTCTGCCAGGGGTCTTGGAGAAGGGGATCCTTCCCGGTTGGGGTAGAAGGGCACCTGCCCGGGGTCCAGAACCTGGGCCCAAGTTGGGCAGGTCTTCCCCGGAGTGGCTGGTGCCCAGGGATGGGGTCGGGGGCAAGCTAGGGCACTCACCTGTGCTTCAGAAGGGAAGTCCTGGGCAAGATGGGCTCTCTGTGAACTTTTACCATGGACATTATAGCTTGATGATTTCATGAGTATCCTGCAGTACTTATTTATTGAACTATCAGTTTGAATGTTTATATTGTCAAAACCTTTTTTTTTGTAACATTTCCTACCCATGTTTTATCCCCACAGTAAACAAAACCTCTGTGTCTAAATATTTGTGATACATATAGCCACTGTAACAATGCATTCATACTGCAAAGGTTTCCAGAGAGAATGTACCACACTGGGAAGGGTGTCTGTCTGTGTGAGTACTTTCATTGGTGAAGTCAAAAACCAATGTTGTTTGTCACTCACGTCACAGTAAACCCGAGTGATCTGCAAATCACATTTAACCTTATGTCTCTTTTTTAAGGGCTCAGAATTGACAGTTCAGTAGTCATTAGCATAGGCACAGATTTAAAAACAAACATTTCCCTTTCATTTTAGCATCTCTGAGTGAAATATGAAAGCTCTGTTTAAATATATATTTGGCCATTTAATTAATACATTTTTTGGAATCCATCTTCTCATTAATACCCCACTATAAAGGTCTGAAGCATAGCTCCTTTAGATTATGATTGTCATGGTAACTACCAGCATCCACCTAACTATTACCATTGGTTATATGTATATGACTACTCTGATGAATATATATATATATATATATTATATATACATATATTAGTTGTATATATACACATTAGAGTAGTTAAGGCTGTAAAAGCAAATACAATGATATGAAATGGTATACCAAAACAAATTCATAAGAAAGCATAATAGCTTTGTAAAGTCTATCATTCCAGTTTAACATAATATTATTATATTATATAACATAAAAAAATTAGACAAAATATATACATGCTGAAATAAATTAGATTTCAAAAGCATCATTTTTAATAAAGGGTTTTAACTGCCTTGGTGTAGAAATAGTCTGCAATCTGGTAGGTAAATACGAAGCAAATGACAAATTAATATGTGTTGGCCCTCATCAGCATCAGAGAGAAATGTTATTATAATTTTTTGGACTCTGCTCAGTTTGGTGTATCTGGGGAAGCTACAGTCATGGCACAGTCTTCAATTCAGAGGGACAAAGCTGCCCTCTATGTGAGAATAGTGAGTGCTGCACCACAAAGACAAGAGGAGGATGGTAGGACTCACAGGGACAGAAGTTTTATATATCGACAAAATAATTAAACCCTTCCATAAAAAAGAGAAAGGAACTATTGGACTTAAGTTCAAGAAGGAGCTCCTAAATCTCAGTGACCCCCTCAGTTGCTGTTCTGGTGCTGTATACATCTTTAGAAATTAAGGGATCAAGTTCCGTCTCTTTTAGTTTGCCTTATAACCTTTTAGACATGTAATGACATTACATTTTTAGATAGTGCAGACAATTTCAATAACAGAAATTATTACAAACATCCCTGATATTTTGGATTATATCAATGCACTTGACTAAATCAAACATTTTTCTTATTCATTGATATAAAAAAAAGTTTTTAAATGAATTTCTTATGATTCAACCAAAAGAAAAAGAAGTGGGTCATCTATCACAAATTGAGCAGCATCAGAATCTGTATATATGTCCTGATAGATATTGCTACTAATGTTAAGCAATAAAGTTTATGGATATTGTTGCTTACTTGTTAGTCCCTCTCCCACATTGAATGTTAGTAAATAGTGATCAGGATGGATGTTCTCCCCTTTCTTTCATTACTTATCTTTGACAAAAACACAATGCATGTCTTCCTAAATGTAAATAAACCACAACATGAAAACAGCAGTAATGATTCCTTGCCAGAGAATCATGGCTGGTGTTCCCTAGTGTTATTTCTCCCATGTTTCTATCACCGATGACCTTGGTGACCATGGTGATCTGACTCTTTCTCCATATGTTTGGCTTGCTTACCCTCATCCCCAGCCTGACAAGTCAACAGTAGTCTGAGTGTCATGCCCCAATGGTATCAGACTTTTCCCATATTCAATTCCGATTTGACTTCATACAGAATCACTACTACATTGGTCTCTACATTGGCCTTCTCTCTTTCTATGCAAAAATTGCTCTGGGAGCTTGGGAGTTGAGTTTGCCCAGAATTGAAGAAAGCCTAAAGCTAGCAATATTCCACAAGTACATTACTGTATGAGAATCCCCTACAACAAATAAGACACTCCTTACATAAGAAAGATTTCCAAATTCTTGCCAAAGGCATCTTTGGCATGAGCTGTAGTCAATACAACTAAAACATCATTTAGGAATTTTGTTAATAAAAAAGAATACAATTTAATTCAAGATTGAAGGATTATTCCATTTTTGTTAGGTACCTACATGCTATTTTAATAGAAGATGTTTTATAGAAAATATTTTGTAAAGTGAAATGTGGCACTTTACTGCTCACAATGACTTCTCATTGTACAGATAAGGCATAGTTACAGTAATGTTAAGACTGTTGGCCTTTTCTGTAGCTTGAGTTACTTCATTTATACTTGTAAGCATTCTGATGTACAGAGTCATAAGAATATAAAAATGAGTAAGTCTACATATGATATAGGAGAATATAGCAGCTGACAGGCAGGGGGTTTCTGTCTAGCATTTTCATGTTACCTTTGGAACATCATGACTCATTTTTGTTTCTAGAAATTTATTTGCGAAAATTCAGTTTTTTCATATTCTCCAGGTTATCTCTCTTCTCTCTAAAGCTGAGAACACAACAGTTTCTTAAAATTGTACTGCTCTTAAACTACCCTATGGTGAAGTAGTGAGGGTCCCAAAAAAGAGAAGCTAAGCACAAAGCCTTAGTAGTGCTGAGACAGGTAAAAGCATTGGACCAATCTCAGGTTAGCTTGCTCCATCATGATCTATATAAGCAGCAACTAGTCATTGCTTCTTTCTCATTAATATGAGACAAGAATTGTTCTTCTCAGTTTACAATGAACACCACACCTTTGAAATCTTGATTAATAGTTTATAAAAACATCTTTTTAGATAGGATTTTAGCTGTCATTTTTATGTGTTTAGTGAACCGAAAGAGATAATGGACATTTTGTGCACTTTTCATTGAATGAGTAATTTTGATGTTAAAGAGAATCTGAAGATTTGTATATACTAAAATAAAAAAGTGAATGAATGAATGGATAAATAAATAAATAAGTGAGTGAAACCAAGATCTTTTTTTTTTAACTATACTGATAAGAATTACCCATTCTATGTCAGACATTAAACTGTCATTTGGAATATTCCTCATCTAAGCACAAGGAATCTGAAGCAATGGAGGGTTTTCTGTTTTTGAAGCCAAATACCTGACTCACTGTGCAGTAGGGATTTATTGCCATTGAATAAGCCACTGAAGTTTGTAACCTTTCTACTTTGAAGCACTAGACTATATGTCATTACGGTAGAATACTCTCAACAATTCTGATAAATAAGATCCTCAATGTCAAAGCTTTTCTAGAACTTCTTTTCCAAAACTACCTTTAAGAAAACTCTCTCTTTACCCCCAACACTTACTCACACATGTATGCATACCAGCACACAAATATTCACATTCTGATACGTACACCATCAATTACATATAATGACATCATTCTCATTACCATAGTAATATCTTAGATGGCCTCTCACTCGAAAAAGTTAATTTTATAATCCCCCTTGACTCATGTGCATGACTTAGCATTAACATCATCCCATCCCCATAGAATCTGCCTGAACAATATTTCATTCCAGGCAGACACAAAGGAGGTTTTTCATGGGAGGTAGGAATGAAAAAACAGATTACCCTAAAGAAGAATTAGTGTTTCTCATTTAGCAATGCTAGATCAATGCACTTTGGACCCTAATTAAGTAGAAACATATGGCTTGTTATGGATTTAATTTGATCTCATTAATACATGTATCTTTGAACCTCAAATTCTTCCGTGTATGTTAAACAAAACTAAGATGTTTTCAACAAGTTAATGCCTGCTGTTTGCACTTAATACAGGTAGTCCAGTAGCTGTGCATGAATTTGATGGTTAACATATACTTTATTTACAAAAAAATAGCCTTACATAATGCATGGAAAATGACATTTTAAAATACTCATAAAATGTAAATTCAAAGGGGCTGATTACGTGCAGTTTTGTCCAAGTCTGAAAAAGACTGAACTCATGGTGGTTGCTGTTTTCATACCCACCTGTTTTCTAAGTGAAGGGTTGTTATTTTAAAAAAGAGAAAGTTTTGGAGAGTTATTTTTAACAATTGTAAAAGGTCAAGCCAAATTAAAGACCTTCAAAAACTGACAGAAGACAAGCCTGAGCTTCAAATGGAGATTTGAACAGGATAAAACCCTGACCACTGATATTGGCATTACTAGTTGTAAGGATATCAAAATCATTTCAGTCCAAATGAGATGGGTAACAACAAAATAGACCCAGGAAAGCAAACAACACTACATTTAATAGAAGTAGTACTTATGAAAATCAATAAATAGATAAATTATAAAGAAATTACCCACCAATAAAAAGGATGCCTGTATTTTAGTATGATGTGGCAGAGCCACAGAACAGATTTTAATTTTTTAAATTTTATTTGTTTATTGTATGTCTGTTTGAGGGTAGCAGTGATGTAAGGATGGAAAGGAAGTGTGTGTGGTTTTTTTTCTTTCTTTGTGTGTGTGTGTGTGTGTGTGTGTGTGTGTGTGTGTGTGTGTGTGTAGTTCAGAGGACAATGTGGAAGATTCAGTTTTCTATTTTCATAATGGAGGACTCTGAGATCAAACTGAGATTGTCATGCCTGGTGACAGGTATCTTTGTCTGTTGAGCTATCTTGCCTACTCCATGTCTTTTGCTCAGTATGAAAAACTCAACATTTTTTAAATCTCAAGAAAATGTAATAGCAACCCAATTTATAAATTACAAATATTTTTACAATAGGCAATCTCCTTAAAGTCTGCCTTTAAACCCAACACCTCCAAGTAACTCATGGCTGAGTACATAATGACTTACTTATTCTTTTAATATTACTCAGCAACTAAGCCTGATCATATAATAAAGCCTATTGTTTGGGTCAGTGTTATATAGACTGTACTACCCATCTTATTTTTTGAGTACAATAAATCATAAGTCCTTCACTTTACATACCATGATATCTTTGATATCTCTTTTGAGTCATAAACATCATTGTTCTTTTGAAAGTTAACTAATTTTTCATATTATACTTTTAGTGTAAAAAAATCACTTCATTTTGACTGATTTGAATTGAATTTATAAAAAGTACTTGAGGGGTATTTTCATTTCTATAATATTGCTTCTTGACATCCATTAACATAATATAAGAACTGACATAGCAAGTTTTTATTGACCTTTAACAAAGCATTATTGATTTTATCCATGTTTTCCTTGAACCTATCTTAGTAGGTTTATTTTAATTTTCTTCATATTTTTATTACTGTTGGAAATCAATGCAGTGTTCATTTCAATTCTAATAGGTTGTCAGCTAAATGAGTATGTGTTAAATAAGGCTAGATTAAACAAACTAGCATATTTAGGTAAAACTTTAATTCAAGAAAATACAGTAATAAATTGTCTTTAGAATTTAGGATTGAAATTTTGTCCATACTTAATAATGGTTATAATTCTAAAATAAAGCTTATGTTTTCTTCCTTTCTTTTATTTTATGAAGTAATATAGTTCCTGTCAAATGAAACTAACAATGCCAGTAGTAAGTTAATATAAATGATTTTTATTGGAATATAACTTAAATTAAGTAATTATTCTCTATGTTAGCTGTATATTAGGTAGTTGTGTCAGTTGTATCTCATTGTTTAAATGACTATCATAAAATATTAATTTATTTAATGTTTATTTACATATAATGTCTTCATATTAAATTAGATGCTATTTAATTTCTATCAAGAATAGTTTAGTTTTATAATCTGATCCTTTATATATCATCTGGTAAATTTATTTACAGCTATTTTATGGTTTAACTTAAGGATAATTGTCATCACAGTAATCTAATAGACTTTATAACAAACTTGTACCCTGTAATACTGCTTAAATTGCCTTTTAATAAAATGTAGTAATTCCAAATTTAGACAGTTTAGTAATTTTCTTTGATTTCCTTCCTATAGAAGCCCTGGGTTTTTCCATGTACACATTTATTGCATGTGTTTTTTAGGAAATTTTTAATGCATGCTTTCAAATCTTTCTAGTTGATGACTAGTGAGAATGAAGCTATAGCAACACATTCTCTGGCAGAGGGTATGACTGTGAGTCTCAGCTGTGAAATAGTTCTGTGAAGCCTTGTTCAGGATTTTAACAATGGTAATGGTGCTACCCTTTTGTAATTCACTTGTGGCTCAGATTTGTCTCAACAACTCGAAGATGTTCCTTCACTATGTGTACCTCTTCTAGATTTCTAAAGCCTCTTTATGTTGAGAAGGTTGTAAATTCTGTGACTCTTTATGTGTGTCTTTACAAGTTATCACTTCTTTTCTTTAATTGATGTGTATGGTTAATCACATTCATAACAACACATACTTTAAGGCAGTATTATCATTCTTATGCATTGTTAGGGACAACTTGATGAGTTTTTAAAGGATTTCACTTGAATGATCTTGAGATTATTAACTTGTAATTTGCAAATATTCCAGCAGGTTTCCAACACTGCAGTATAGTCTCATGAAACATTGCCAGCATATGCTCTACTCCTCTACTTCATAAAAGTCATGTTATATTGACGTATTTTCCTCCAAATGTTGAGAGAGTAAAATAGTACTATTCTGACCTTTTTCTATTGAAATGGGATTTTCAACAGATTATTTAAATGGACAGATAGACAAGTATTTTCCAGTTATCGCTTGAAGCTTTTTCTGTACATTTTCTGTTTTAGGGATGGAAGATAGCTCAGCAGGTAAAAGCTCTTGCTGTGCAAGTTGGATTTTTTTCCCATTACCTTAGAACAGACAGTGTTATACATTCATGGCTCAGCCTAACAGGCACAAATGGTAGCAACCTAGGCCAGCTGGATTTTATCAGCTCAGGCATAGGAGGAGCAAGATGCTGACAATTAACACCATTGGAAGGGACTGTACCATTTCTAAGTGTCTTAATATATGTTTTGGAGCTTTACCTGTTTGTTTGTGATTGACTGCCTCCCTGATAAATTGATGAACTTAACATGATGCTCACCACATTTGAGCAGAAATTATGTGGCCAACATTCCTTCACATCTTTCCACACCAATGTGGGGCAGCCCAGCTTCGAGGAATAAGTACTCAATGCCAATTTCCAAAGAATATTTGTGGTTTCTGGATCCACTTGCTGTTTAGAAGATAAGACAAAAGAACCAGTGGTTTGACATCCAACTTCTGTGTCATTTAATGTGTGTTAAGAAAATCTTTTTGTCCCTGTGTTGAATATCTTACACAGCTTTTAAGGCAGATAAGCTTATTTGATTCTGTAATTTCAGAGGTGTCAGTCCATTACTAGCCTGTTCTTTTCTGTGACCTGAAGTGGGCAAGGATGTCACTGGAGTAGCAATGTGTGACAATATTGCAATCAATATTGCTCTCCAAATGATAATAAGAAATTACAGAAGAGAAGATTGCTGGTGGTGGAATACTTTCCCTTTTTATTTATGTTCTATTTATGAGTTTTATTGTAAATTCTTTGGATAATGACATCACAGCAGGGAGAGGTCTTCCTCAATTAGTTAACTCTTAAAATTCTATTGAAAGAAAACTCAGTACTGTGATTTACTACCCTTTATGGTTTATTTCAGCCCAACAGAATAAACAATTATGATTAACAATCACAGAAGACTTCAACTGGATTTTTTTCACTGGTATGGAAGTAAATTTGAAGTGTGTTTTGTGTGCTCCCTTCTGAATTCAACAACATATTTAATATTGATTAAAAACCTTAGAATCTTCTCAAACTAAGAGGATCATGAATAGCAAAAATGGTAATAAAACTGAAGGTGATGACCCATTCCTTGTAAATCTTAATACCTAATGCTGAATAGCAAACATCAGTACTATATTCTGTCATCTGCCTTCAGTCACTGAAAATTAATTAGTATTCTCTAAGATAATAGTTGTTTTCTGTCTAGGAGTACATATTTTGTTAATCTCTTCAAAATAATTTGCAAATTGCATGCTTTTTATTCATGTTGGTTAGTAGGATAGTTGGGCAAATAGCCATAAGATTCTAGTATCCATACACACAACAGAGGAACAAAGAAACTTTGGAGAGCAGTGGGGTTCATGGTCTTCTCAGACTTCACCTATGGAAGCACTAATATAGCTCTGATTTCTTCTCTGGTCATTACATATTGTTGCCATGTATTTCTTTTCATTTGACTTGCATGCAGGCTTCCAGACATATAAATGTATTATTAAGAAAGATGAACTCTTTAAGAATTTGAAACATTCAACTTTCAATCTTTTAAAATATACCTTGAAAAGAAATAGAATTACAACATTTTCTTTATCACTTTAATCCCTTCAGCCTCTCCCAGCTACCCTCCATCAACCACTCCCATGTCTCATACTATCAAATTGATAACCTCTTTTTTGTTGATTATTACTGTTATGCACATGAATTGCTGATTCAGTTTTTGTTGTTGGCATTTGATATATGGTTTCAAAGATGATCACTTTGGGTTAGACAAACAGCAAGGGGCTTATCTCTTCAAGAAGCTAATTTTTCTTTGCCCAGGGTTAGAGCTCCAAGAAAATTTCTCTCTTCCATGTTAACATGTGCATTGATAAAGCCATGGATCTAGTCTTCCTGATGCTGTTTCAAGGAAACTTCACAGCAGAATTTCTGGTATTTTGATAATCCTTCTAGCCCCTCTTCTACAATCTTCTCTGAGCCATAGATGCAGATGCTGTGATGCAGATGTCTCTGCTGGGGCTGGGCTCCCACTGTATGCTGATCTCTGCATTCAAACATTTCTAAAGCACATTAACCGTATGAAAACATCACTATTGACTCCTTTTTTATCACTCTTTTATTGGTGATAAGAGTTCCCCAGTCCAGAACACTTCTTGCACAAATTCAGCCTTGGCTTCCTTTGTCTTCTCTGTCCTACAGGACACAAGGAGCAAGGACACTGTCCTCTGCATGCAAGACCCTCAGCTGGGCTTCACTTTACCCTTTCCATTTCCTTTCATAGTATTAATGTTTGTGATAAATTAGTATGATCTTAGTTTGAAATCTGCAAGATTTATATACCAATCACAACTACAAAGGTAGGAGCAGAGAATTAGTTTAAATGTGAATAATTCTTGTGGAGATAGTGATGTGCAAGGCTACAGTATTAGAAGGGGAAATCTTTGTGAGGCTTGTATATGAAAAGTAACTCATTCTCCTTCTTACATTAAGAAAGAGTATCTTGATTTTCCCCTTTATTTAGATGGGCATGCTTCTTGTCCATCCAGTACAATCTAAAAGCCATTAGTCTTCTCTCATATGCTAGCCCTGTGGTTTGGCAGAAGGCCATAAGGAGTAAACCAGGAACACATGTGATAATGAGGATTCTATGGACATGTTTCCCCTCTGTGTAGCAGCACAGACAACAGAATGCTGAGGAAAACATCTTCTGCTGTGGTTATTTCAATTGAATAAGCATAATTTTAACATGAAGCCATTACAGAAATGCTTTGGTTCTGGGAAGCTGTGTATTAGAAATATGATGAGCGGGTTGGAAGATGTTCAGCACTGAACATCAGGAGTAATTAAGGGAATGGAGAGATTGATTTATGAGAAAAGATTAAAGGAGCTCAATCTGTTGAGCTTGGCTAACAGACAACTAAGTAGGGGATATGGTAATTGTTTACAAGTACTTACAGGATGTAAATATCAAGGCTGGGGGAGAAATGCCCAGGCTGACATCAGAAAGCCTGAACCACTCCCAGTTAATAAAGAGGAAATTGAGGTTGACAGCCATCCAGAATTCAGTGATAGTTGAGGCCTTGAGGGAGGAATTGTTTCTTAGGACAGAGTGAAGAAATAAACTCTGGGAATATTTAAATGTGGAATGGCTTTTTTTTTAATTTATAGCAGTTTCACATTTATCATCAATCTCATTTAATAATAATTTGAACTGCATCATCATATGTGCTAAAGTGAATATCTACACGGTTCAAATGAGCCACAATATTCCTAAAAGATACTACATAAAGCTTTGTAAACATCCATTATATATGATTCTGTGCTTAAGATAACTTTAAAATGTTCAACTCACATATTTTTCCTGCTCTTAGAAAAGCTTTATTAGCATTAATTCCCAAACCAGGCACTGCAAAGTCAATATAATATTACTGTCATGTTTTCTGATTCACTTCACTTTTAATAAATGCTTTCAAACCAGCAGTATTAGAAAAGACGTCTAATTATTAGATTGGGAATATTTTAAATACTTACCTTTATTATTGTAATCAGAGTAAAAGATAAGAAAAGCAGTGTTTGTTGACTTTGAAACCAGTTCTTCTGTAGTATAGGCTGGCCTTCAACTTGATTTGCATCTAAGGATGACCTTGAACTCACAGTCCCCCGCCTCTTACGTGAAAAAATTAGAAACATGTGTCACCAAACATGGATAAACATTTTGTGAGTGTTTTTACTTGTTTTTCTGTGGCTTTGGAGATTGAAACCTGGGCCTCATGAAAACTGAGCCAGACATGCAGTGGTTGCAAAGACGTAAAAATACTTTTTTTAAACAGATGCAAAGTATCTTGACAACCTCACTTTAATCAAATAATCATGGTTAGAAAGTAGTAATTGTAATATTTTCTTACAGCTAACATGCATCAATTAAAACAAAGTAGTATGTTATTTTTTAATGGAAATTTGCAGCAATATTAATACAGAAATGATTCTTAAAAGAAAAAACAAATTTGCAGCAACTTATGTGAATTTAAAATTGCGTTATCTAAAAACACATAAACATGACAAGTAGGTTATGAAACATAAATAACTCATAAATAGGTTATGAAACATAGGTTTGTGAATAAGAAGATATATATTTCTAAACTAAAATAAGCAGAATTATTTAGCACTATAGCAACTCTCATGTACCTGGTAAATATCTGGGCAGGTATATGTATTTTTGCACTTATTTTTCTATGTTTCTACTATATGTAAATACAAATTTTAGGGTTAATATGTTGCCTGTTTTTTAAATCAATATTACATACTTAAAAAATATAAGGGATATTTTTGGTTGTTACCCTTTTAACGTATGCCCCATAAAAAATTCCATTTGACTATCAGAAATGTTTGATTTGAACTAAATAATCCAAACCACATATATCAGTTCTAAGCAATTCTTAAACCTATTAACGTATTTGGATGATATTATTACATATCCTTTGCTTAGGTCAGGATGAGACACAGGAGTTAAAGTATAAATACAGTTCCCACATTATATACCACCTAGCACACCACAGATGTCACACACACATACACACACACACATGGCATGTGCACACACAGGTACACACACATCTCTTTGACACGCAAAATCTTTCACACATACAAAGACACCTTTTTCTATCAGTCACTCACACATACACACACACACACACACACACACACACACGGCATGTGCACACACAGGTACACACACATCTCTCTCTGACACACAAACTCTATCTCTCACACAATGACACATTTTTCTATCAGTCACTCACACATACACACTGTCTTTGCATCTCTCTCATATTCACACAGTGTGTCCGACATGCACACACACTGTTACTGTTTCTTACACGCACACAGCTGAATACACAAATACCCATTTTCACACATATACCCACATTTTTCTCCATCACATACACACATAACTTGTTTATATTATGGCTACCTAGAGAACATTTTCTTAATTGAGAATTTCTGACATTTCAAGTTATTCATAAAGATTCGCAATATATTTAATCATAGGATTTAAACAAATAAATTAAGCTAAATGGATAATTTTATATAATGTACACAAGCATTCCTTTAGGAATACTGTTTGTAGATAAAAAGAACTATTATGACTTCATATGAATGTATTATAATTTAAGATGTTAAATTACTGTGGAAATGCAGAACTAAAATTCTAAGTAATCATACTGTATACAGAGAACACTCATTTACTTATCAAATTACAAAAATATGTGTGCTGATTTGTAGGTGAACATTTAAATTAATGTGGATAAAACCACAAAATACATACAATGCTCAAGTTTATATGCACAGACACATTGGTATGCAACACGATTACAGGAGAATAGGAAAAGACAAGAGCTAGCAAGATTTCGAAATGTGAAGTCCTTAGAAGTTATTAAGCTGCACACATTTGACTAACTTAGATGTATTAAAATGGATATTTAACATGTTCACATTATTATTAGGCCATCTGATCTCACTTCTTACATGTCCCTTGATACATCTTCCAACAGATTTATATAAAACTCATCCCTTCATGATTAAGAGTGTATTTTAAAGTATTACTACCACTTTATTCAATCAAACTTGATTTATGTTAGATTCTGTGCATAGTGTCCTGCTCCAGCAAACATTTCTAAAATCCACATGGATCCATCTGTCTTCACAGTGGAAAGTAAAGAATGCTATTTACTCCAGGGAATGAAGACCATAATTCTGATCATTTTAAAACATTGTTGATCTAGAGAGGGATTACTGTCTAACTTCTTTGAATTTCTATCTAGAATCTGTAGAGACTGAATAAAAAATGAGGTGTTGCAAAGATGGCTTATTTGGTAAATTGCTTGCTCTGCAAGCAGGGATATCTGATTTCAGTTCCCTTCCACAAATATAAAAGCTGACAAGAGGAGATAGACAAAGACAGAATCCATGATGCGCGCTCCCTCTCTCCTCTCTCTCTCTCTCTCTCTCTCTCTCTCTCTCTCTCTCTCTCTCTCTCTCTCTCTCTCTCTCTCTCTCTCCTGCCACTATTCTAAATGAAATGGTATAAGCTCTATGTTTAGTGAGAGTCCTTGTCTCCATAAATAAGGTGGAGAACAGTAGATGAAGACACCTCTCCAACTTTCAATTTCTGTGATAAAATACCATAGACAAAAGTAACTAGGGAAGGGTCAGTTGATTCAGTGTACAATTCCAGGTTACCTTTTACCATTGAGTAGAATTCAATACAGAAACTTAAGCAGCTTGTCACATATACAAAGTCAAGAACAGAGAAAAAAATGAATGTACTCATATTACTTGCTTGCTTCCATCTAGCTTTCTTTATCTGATATAGTTCAGGGCCTACCTGCTTACTATCTAGGGAATGATGCCACCTACAGTGGGCTTAGTTTTCTCACATCCATTAACAATAAAGGCACTTGGGCATTCCCACAGACAACCTGTTCTGAATAATCTCTCAACTGAAACTCTTTTCCTGGGTGATTCTGTATTGTAGCAAATTGGACTTTAAAATCAACTACCAAAGCAGCTGAAATCAACCTCTGGCTTCCACATGCATAGGCATAGACTAACACACCCACACTCACATTAAGTCCACACAAATAGAAACACATACATGTAGCACAAACACACAGCCCTATTACTTGATAAAACATCAAAATTCATTGAATATTGAAGAGTTTAATGGCATCTCATGGAAGATAAATACCTGCGGACTGTGCACTGATGCAATGGTCTATATAGGGGAAGTGTGTCTGTCTAAACCTCACCTTCTTGAGGTGTCTTAGATTGCCTGGACCATAAACCACAGGGAGAAGGGGCTTTTCAAATTTTCTGGTTTGAGGAGCAGCATCCAACATCAAATACCCACTTTATTACTGAATGTTGAAACTTTAGATTTGGCCTGAAGAGTTGTAATATTCCCAAGGACTTCATAATACCTAGGTTCTTGAAACCCAGTGATTCTTGAAATCACATGTGTCAACACTTGCCTAGAGACTACCCGGAGTACAACATGGTCAGATAGTCTTTCCATATGCTGATAGGCTGATTTCCATGCTTACTTTGTAAGTGTGGATAGTAACAAGGAACAAAATATTCAATAGATACATCTGGAACACAACATCTGAAAAGAAGTGAGAGATGAGAGCGTTCTTTCTTTTGTTTCATTGTTGCCCTTATTCTTTAATTTTCCTGGGGAAGTTTGTGTATTTAAATACACTATATGACAATGAATTAGTTCCAAGATTAAATTCTGATGGTTAAAAGAAAGCCACCTCACTAGATACGTGTATAAGGAATCCCAAAACAAAATCATGCATCATCCTTAATTCTCAGCATTGAATGATGAAACTGATATTCAGAGAAAAAAAGGATTAAGGCTATCAAATGTATCTAATTTCTATTTTACAATTTTTCTAAGAAAATACACAGATGGCCTTTATATTTCCATGCAGATTACCTAGACTTCTATGATTCATTAGGGAGTATAAATTGTCTCAGAGCACACTGAATTATTGTAAAGATCTACTAGACCAGACTCAATATTATGGTCAAATTTGTCTCTGAAGAATCTGGGAAGTCAATATTGAGTTTAATGTCTCTATTGTAGATCAGAGCCCAAGTGGTAATGGAAGCACAGACAAACGGTGTAAACCTGCTTTCACTTTTTGCTTCCTGTTCAGATGTTTTAAAGGAGTTTCTGGAAAAGAATGACAGATCTCTCCTTCTGTGTTCTAATTCCAGGTTCACATGTTCTCAGAGAATCACTGTGGTGTACTTCTTCAAGCTAAGTGCAAATTGGACAGATTGTGTCTTATTACTATGAAATGGCTTCTCCTGCAGGGGACCTAGGAGTTGTCACTAACCCTGCTTTTTCTCTCACTAAGTATGATGCATCTGCCATGATGATTTAGCAACATATTCAACAAATTTATGAAATTCTTAGAATTTCTAAATTCTTAGCATTTCTCAGCCATTTCCCTATTATGGATTTGGACTATGATTATAAGACAAAACTAGTAGGCCACAAAACACTTGTACAACAACTCACTGAAAGTTAACAATAGAGAAAATGACAAAATACAACAACTGGAAAAAATGCAAGTAAAAATCATTGGACAAATGAGAATATCACTTTCCCCCACAAAGTTGTTCCAATACTCCAGAGTGAAGGGAGGCAGCTGAAGAAAGACACTGGGCTTGGTTCTAGACTATTCAGTGAGTCTTGCCGGTACCAGCATGCACATGTGACACTACACAGATTATGTCAGAGTCCTCACTTTCCAAACTCATTGGGCTTTTCTGAGATTAGATGTAATACACACACAAGAGACCCTTAAGCCTAGAGCTTCTACATCTGTGAGGTATTATAACAAACGTGCCTTCCTTACTACAATCTGCCAAGATGATATCTTATCTTCCCACTCCACTATCTTTTAAGGATTAAAGAAAAAAATCCATTTTGCTCACTTACCAAAGTCCAAGAAAAGAGTAATAAAAGAGAGGGAAAATGAAAAAATAAAAAGAATAATAATTAAAATTATAAAAATATACAAAATGGGCCAAAAATATAAGAAAGATAATATACTTTGGATTAATGCTTGTGTTGCTAGAAGGTGAGATTGAGGTCAAAGATTTGAAAATCCTGGCCAAGTTCTCACAGGGACAGAGGGGGTCATCTCAACTCTCACATCTGGTTAAGCTCAGTGGTTCTGTGGCTGCTATTGTTGACAAGTTTTCAAACCCCCACGTAGAAAATGAGTTGTTGCAGCGAAGTCAGAGCAGCTGCTGTGGGCATTGCCTTTGCTGAGTATGCTTTGTTGACATCACAGGATGAGAGTTTACACTGGATCAGCAGAAGCCAGGGATGGGGAAACACATGCAAATTCATTAATTCATTAATTACATCCCTATCTCAGGCAAAGTGTATTGAGTGCACCAAGACAGTCCCCTCATAATTCACTGAGAGAAAGACAGGGAACACGCTTGCTAGAGAAAGTTATGGGTAGGATGCTACAACTAGGCAGCCTGATCTATAAAATAGGAAAGAAATGAAGTTTTGCTAATTGCATTAGATACCAATTCAATAGATAATCTGTTGAACAGACTAAATAGGTCATTAGCTCTAACAAGTAAAGCATGGAACTGTCATCATAAGGAATTTGAATATCCTGCAAATATTTGTACTAAATTGAATCAGAACGTAAATGAGAAGGAAAAGGCTGGTTATAGAACATGTCTGATATGTCATGTGGAAGATGACATCAGCAGCAATCATCCAGTAGAAAAAGAACTTAGAATTTATTTAGGAAAATAATGAGTGAAATTTTGTCATTACTACACCAGTCAAAGTTCAGTAAAGGTATGAAAAAAATGTTTCTTCATGGTGGTATATACCATTGTCTGGATTTGGTTCTCCTTTGTGGAAAGAGCTTTCCAGATTTCTCTTGAGAAACCAATAATTTCTCCTTAAGTCTCATGGCTTGGGGTGGATTAATATAAACCAGAATGCCCCTGTTGAAGTAAATAAAAGAATCCCACCTTCCAGACAGAGAATATGTATCTGTGGAATTGTGCACTACCAGAACCCTTGAGGTATCATGGACTATCTGCTGGTTTGACAGACTATGAATCCTCCTGTATCTACATTAGCAGCTTTTGAAGGAGAGATTCTCTCTTTCTCTGGACATTACGCTGTGAGGTTTGAAGCTCAGAGAGAGCTGCACACATGTGGTTCCTTTAAGAATTCCAATGTGAAGACAGCATTGAGCCCAGAGGAAAGGCAAAGGAGATTGCAAAGAAATGGAGCTTGAAGCCTAATGATGAAGCTTGGAGTTCAGAGACCAACCACATTTAAAGCTAATGCTTTATATGAACTATTCAAATAAGACAGCAAATCAATTTCCTTTGTTTCTTTCATCTTCCAGGATCATTAGAGTCTTATTCTAAACAGTAATATAAACAATTTCATTTTTCATTTATGAACATAGAAATAACAGCAGTGCAGTGGACTAGGTCTTTGAAAATGAAATTTCTGTGCCAGCTCCATCTACAATTTGCTGATACATTGGAAAACGTGTGACATTTCTTAGTGTATGTGATTTTTGAGCTTTTATTTTTATTTCTTTCAGTCCTTCTGCTCCTCTTGGGTTCCCCGTCCTCTCCTTTCCCCTAGATCCACTCATTCACTCCATCTCACCCTCCCCTCCAGAAAAGAGCAGAACACTCATGAACATCAATGGAACAGTGCACAGTGAGATACAATAAGAACAGGCACACACTCATAGGATTTGCTGAAGGGGGTGTGAGACAGGAAGATCATGAGTTTGAGGCCAGCCTGGGCTATAATAATTCTTATTTTTGTTCTTTTCTGGACATAGGTCAGGCGGTCTTCATGGAGGTCTGTTACTTACAGATTAATAATAGTATTTGGAAAAGACATGTTGCATTTGATTTTTGTAATGTTTTTAGTTTTCACTGGCAGTTGTGTGTCAGTAGCTACTTGGTTAAGTGAAAATGTGCATGTGGGATGATTGACAGATGCTTGCTTTTCACTGAAGGGATATAGGGAACTGGGGAATTATGTTCCAGCAGCTTTGCTTAAAGTCTAGGAACACCTTACTGGCTAGCACTAGGAGCTGTGTGGAGATGGGTTTTGCCCTGGTTGCTTTTGTTTTATTGTTTTGTTTTGTTTTTGTCAACTTGACATAGTCCCCATTTATCTGGGAAGAGGAACCTCGTTTAGAAAATACCCCCACAGACTGGCCTGTAGGAATGTCTGTGGGGTTCTTCCTGATTAATAATTAATGTGGAAGGGTCCGGATTTCTCTGGGTGGTGCCACCACTGGGCAGGTGGTCCTGGGGCATATAAGAAAGAACGGTGAATAAGCTGGAGATGGAAACCAGAGAGCAGCACTTCTCCATGGCTGCTGCTCAGTTCCTGCCTCCGGATTCCTGCCTTGAGTTCCTTCGTTGGCCTCCCCAAAGCGACGGCAACTCAGGATACTCAAGATAAATTTTCTTCTGGTCATGGTGTTTTATCATAGTAATAGAAAGCCTAAGTCAGTTTGTTTCCTTTATAATCTTACCTTCATTTGCTCATTTTCATCCTTTTAAAATTAGGCCATCTGGCTGACATGAGATATAAAGTGAGTGTGTAATGATGGAGCAGGATTTCAAGACTAGGTAGCATCACATCATCTATAAATGGGAATAACTGAGTTCTTCCTGTCCATTTGCATCACTTTTACTTATGTTTCCCAATTGTTCCTCTGGTCAAGGCTCTAAACATTATATTAAATAAGAGAGGAGAGATTTGAGATTTGAGACACTTTTTTTCTGGATTTTAGTTTGGACTTTATTATAATATGCTTATTTTTGAGAATTTCATACATGAAAACACAGAATTTATATCATTTCTACCTCACTCTCTTCTCCCTCCTAATTCTTCTGCTACTCCATGGATTCATGATCTCTTCTGTAAACATTATTGTTTTATGTACATATACATATATCCCATATACATCTATGTTATTTACACACATATACATACACTCAGATACAAAACCCAATGAGTTGATTTAGTGTTGCTTTTATATTCATGAATTTGATGCTGACCTTTTGGATTGGATAGCATACTGAAGGCTCATTCCTGAAGAGAACTGTTTTTCTCTCCATCAACATCCATTAACTACCTATAGCTTCCTATGTAGGAGAGCAGGACTTTGCAAAATGTTCTCCCAAAGCTGATAGCATGTTGGAAAAATGTCCTCATTTTTCAGTGCTTGTTTTGGCAAACATATTGTTGATGTTTTATATCTTTAACATCCCTATTGCAGCTAGAAGACACTGTCTTGGTATTACACTTGTTCTTTGGCTCTTAGAAACCTTGTCCTTTCTTTAGTGGTGTTCCCTGAGCCTTGTTTTGACATTTTCACACATATATAAAGTACATTCTGATTACTTTAATCCCTCACTTCGTCTAATTACCCCCATCCTTAACACATGATTTTTTATCATTTAGTAACTATTGATAATCCCAGTCTTGTATAAACCCATTGTAGGCAATCAAACTGTCATGAGATCATGACAGCATTGGCTGTGCCATGCACATGAGATGTACATGTGCCATGTACATTTTATAAAACCTTTATTCAAGTTCTTAGTTTTTGTCTGAGCCTTCTATTGTAATTATCTCTGAGCCTTATCCACTTAGAGGGGGGTGGTACAAATATCCAGTTTAGGCTTAGCTCTCATTTGTCAATTATTCTAAATACTTTGAGCAGTCATGTATCTCTGCACATACTCCTATTCATTACAAGGAAAAGTTTCTTTGATTAGGACTGGGACTGGCTACGTTTTATGGGGATGAACATGATTACTTTGGTGGCAACTTTGCACCAGGACAGTTTAGCCATGCAATAGCAATAAGTTTGTCCCTAATGCCCAAGACATTGTAAGTCAAGGACTTTTACCAGTTTTGAAGTATCAGGTATAAACTTTTGTGGGTCAGTTGATTACCCCACAACCACTCTGTCACTACTGAACTCTTGGAAGAATCTTAACTGGTACGTCAGTATTGTGGATTATAGAGTTGACAGCTGGGTGATACTGTTAATGTCTCTTCTTATGTAGTAGCCTATATGGTTATTTCAGACATGAAAACTAGTCAGCCATGAGGAATCTTCCAGCTCTATTCAAGCTTAATTTATCTACACTTTGCAACTAAGATTTATGGTGTATTCAGCAAAAGGGTGCTAGAAACTAATTTTGGTCAACAAACAAAAAGGCTGACAAGAGCTGCAACCACATGAGGGTTGGGAGGTGGACATACACTAATACACCTGGCCATATTTTAAAAAAAAAATCTGTAGTAACAATTGTTGTGAGATATAGAAATATAAATAGTTCTTCAATATTGTAAAATAATTTGAAAGTATCAAGTAGGGAAGAAAATTCATATCCTAGGCATCTCTCCTGGAGTAAACTGTACCTCTGAAGAAGGAAGTTTACAGCAGAGGTAATTGCAGCAATTTCTACAGCAGCAAAAATATACAGAACTATTAACAAATCTTTAATCAAACACAATGGGTTAGACCTTGGTGAACCAATAAGGCCAATAAGCACAACCAAGAGATAAAAACATGAAGGTGTAATAATTGTACTAAGTAAGAGAAACACAATGGTAATCAGTCCAAAAGTATAATCTCTCTGAATAAAGAAAGAGGACTTTTACAGGGAAAGCTAACATGCAATGTAGAGGTAGAAAGATTCCTAGCATGTTCTATTCAATATCATGCTTTCTTACCAGATGTTCCAACATAGCTCACAGCAAAATCCTCCTGAGACATATTGTAACACTACCATGAGATTACAATGAAAGTTTCTTATCCTAGGACAGTCAAAGATGGATTTACATGGTCTCAGCAGGTTTAATCTGTTTTGTTCCATGATTTTCTCTAAGACTTAACTGAAACAAGAAACACCTTGAAGGCCTTAGCAGTTTCCTCTCTTGCACCCACAATTCCTTCCTAGAAGCTAATACATAGAATAAATTGATGGGAAAGTGATTATGTGGGGAATAATATGGCAGGATAAATACAAAGATTAGGATACATATATTTATATATGCTCGAAAGAAAATAATATTCAGTTGAAAATATTAATGTATGCATTAATTTGTGTTTTATGTTTCTAAAAATCAAAACTATGATATGTGCAATTTGATGAATGATGCATTCAGATGATGCTCTAGGGTAGGTGGCAGGTATAGGAGTGCTAATGATTATGTGATATTTCATTTTCTCAAAAACAGAGAAACTTGAAAAAAGTGCATCACAATGTTAACATCTGTTTAATCTTGGGAGTTGGAGTATGGGGGTCTGTTTTGTTATTTTCTGAATCTTGCCATATGTTTAAAGTGGTTTGTAATTAAAATAATACACGGATGAGTAGGAATTAGTCTAGTAGAAAAAGGCTGAAAATTCATCTGCCGGCAGAAGGCAACAAAGGAGGCAGGAAGATGGACAAGAACAAAGTATTTTCAGAAAAAAAATAATAATTTGGCATAATTTGTTCTATGTGTCTGAGGAGGGATTAGGAGAGAAGCAGGAAGAATAAAGTATATTTGAATTTGGAAGTAATGAAGACCTAGGTGTTATTCTGTCACATTTGGATGTCACGGACAATGTAATGATTCGCATCGCTGTTCCATCACACGGTACACTCTCTAACCTCCAGAATGTGAGTGTATGAAGCCAGACACAAAAGGAGTCCACAGAGCTGGTTAAGTTGCAGCTTAATAGAGGACATTTTTCATGTGGACTAATGGAATCACAAGGGCCCATGCAGAAAAGTAGGGTCAGATCAGGATGGGAGAACTTATCTTAGAGGCAACAGAGTTGGATTCAAGGATTCCTATGCTCCTGGAGGATAGGAAACACAACTTCAGGGAGGTGACCATGATGGTTGTGTATAGATAGGCTGACAAATTGGTAAAGTGATTAAGGTTCACTGTTTTGAGTCACTAATTCGAGGCAACATGTCAATATCCACTTAAGAGTGTCACAGCTGTGTGGTAGATTCTCGTTCCCATAGGTGTTTTAACACAACACAGGGAGATAAGAGAAAGGATCCACATCTTCAGGTGACTATGTATAAGAGAGCACGTCACAAAAGGAAAACAGAAAAAAACAGGCAAAGGCACTAAAATAACAGACTCAGGTATTAATAGGATATGTAACAATTATACAAGAAAAAATATATCATATTTCATTATTTACTAAGAAAATTTCATATGAAAGACACTGCCATTGGAGATGGTTATGAAGGAAATGAGAAAGAGGAAGTCATGATTTACTGTTGTGAATTTATATTTAAATTATAATAAAAGTAAAAATTGTTCTTATTTGATTGATCTGCAATGAGTTAAAACTTAATACATGTTTAAGTTATAAATAAGACTTAATAATATTTATAATAATTGTTTATATTTTTATAAATATTTATACTGAATTGAATAAATACATAAGGTGCTATAGTACTGACCTACATTCCATGTACCTGAGGTTAAGTTTTAAACATTATTTCATTGAATCAGCAGATAGTACTAAAAATCATAATGAAACACAATGAATACTATTTTGATACGAACTTTTTCAGTAATTATTTTTTTTGTTAAGTTGTATTGATTTTTATAAGAAAATGTGTTTTAAAGATGACACTGAATGAAAATTGTCATCTATCAGTCAAGCAAATACACATGTAATTTTAAAATTACTGCTTCTATATTTTTCAGTGATTTTTTTTTAATTTCAGGAAACACCCTACAATTTTCATAGCATAGCTGTCATCCATTCATTCATTCATTCATTCATTCGTATAAATCTTTATATGCCTTATTTTGATGGTCTGTCTTAGTTCGGCTTTCTTTGGTGTGATAAAACACCATGACCAACAGAAACTTGGAGAGGAAAGGGTTTGTTTATTTACTTTACTTACACTTCCTCCTCCCAGTCCATCACCCAGGAAAGTCAGGACAGGAACTCAGTGTAGCAACCTGGAAGCAGGAACTGATGCAGAATGCTGCTAACCATGTTGTTCTCCATGGCTGTTCATCCTTCTTTCTTTATAGTGCCCATTACCACCAGCCAAGAGTTTCTCACAATTCACAATAGGCTGGACTCTCCCATATCAATCACTAATTAAGAAAATGCACTACAGACAGAAAACTAGCCAGCACGTAAGGAGTATAACTGAATATCAGGACATATGACACTTACATGACAATTGGTTAAATTCCATATATTCCAATAAACAAATTATATCAATATATATTAGCCAATCAAGTGTTTAGTTATAATATCAAAACAACAACCACCTATGAATTTTAAATCAAACACACAGAGTGGGAACTTAAGTCAGCTGCTTCCACAGTGAGTAAGTAACTTCTCTTATGAATGTTCCTTAAATCATTTTGTGACCATCCTGTGGGATATTTTGTGATAAAACCAGCAAACTGATATATATCCTACAACTGTAATGAACTTGTGATTATCTACTATTACGTTAAATGAAGATGATCAGTATTTAAAAATGGAGAGTTGATTTACAGAGGGTATTTAAAATATTAGAAACACAGATACACTTTGGCTCATACTATTTCCATGTCAGTCTGGACAAGATGTCTTGCATAAAATAGAAGGCTCAAATCTAGAAAGTGTCTTTACCTGGGTCAGAATTTAAAGGCCAGCTTGGTAGTGACTTGTTACCCTGTGTTGAGTGTGCACTTTTGATAATAGGCTGCCTCTGATTTTGAATAATTTTTACAAATAAGATATAACCACTAAATATTTGGGGAATCTTTGCATCTATAATATCAGTTTTCTGCTATAAAATATACTTCAAAAGGTTAGGCTTGAGAGATTTAATCTATGTATGCATATAAATTCTGAGCTATAATGGTCATTATTTAAGCAATAATACATAATGGGAACTACTAAGAATTAAAATTAATACAAATTATGAAGGCTTCTTGTGATCTCCTTCTCTAATCTAATATTTAGTAATCTAAAATATAGACCAAACAAAACCACAATAGAAATAAAAGCAAATACTGAAATATCTATAATTTTTAAAAAACACATTTAATTTGTCTTCCTTATTTCAGATACAACTTCAAATATTCCAAAGTTCAAAATAAACAATCTGTGAATTAATTATAAACATAGAAATGTCAGAAGGTTAACCCAGACTTCCTGGAGAACTTTCAACCCATTTAAAATGATATCAGCGTCTTAAAAAAAATCACAGTGAGAGCCAGGCAGTGGTGGTGCGCCTTTAATCCCAGCATTCAGGAGGCAGAGCCAGGCAGATCTATGTGAGTTCAAAGCCAGTCTGGTCTACAGAGCGAGGATCAAGATCCAGGACAGGCACCAAAACTACAGAGAGAAACTCTGTCTCAAAAACAAAAAATAAACAAAAAATCACAGTAAGTTTGTAAAAGCCAAGGGTGTGGCTCTGTTACACTGATGTGTTAAGTGGTCCAATATAACCAGAAATGCCCAGGAGTATCTTACTGGTTCCTGAACACCACCTCCATCCAGAACCCTGTATGTTACTCTCTTGTATTCTATTACTTTATTATCCAATCTAGGATGTGAGGTTACATTAAAAAAAAAAAAAACTAGAATATCCTATACTTCTGTTTTTGACACATTTTTTAAAATGTCCATCACCAATGGGCAACCTGCCACAGATTGTCCAGTCTACCTTCTTACTAAGTAATACAAACCTTTTAGACTCGTGTCAATTATATCAGCTCAGAATCACTGAATTATAGCAGTTTGTATCATTAAACATGACAGATGTTTCATACATCTGTGTGAACAGCCTGCTCTTGAAAAACATCATGTGCATCTTTCATGTTTTGAAGATGGCTTCCCTTTAAATCATTGTGTGGTTCTTCAAGTAATTTGAAATGAATGGTGTTTCTTCTTTCCAATGGCACATGTTCTCTCCCTCCCGGGATGCTGAGTGAAATTTTTCTCTGGACATGTCCAGCTCCCTTTTCCATATAGTTCCCTTAGTCATGTGTATCTCACGGTTACTGTACTAAATTTTGCCTGAGTTATTTTTACTTACTTCAGACTCTTCACTAATCAGATAAATTAACATATTTTCTATATTGAGTAACAAGGTTGGGATCTTCCTGATAGATAAATTTCACTATTTAATTCTCTAATCACATCTACTATCACCTCCCAAAGATACAGAAACTTGACTGAAAGCAAGATCTTTCTTTCATTTCTTAAACATCCCAGTATGTTCCAAGACTAAAAGAAAGATAGCTACACCTTAGTCACGGGGCATCTTCAACAGTAAAGATAGCAGCAAGAATAATGCTATAAAAAGAGTCCTGCCAAGCCCCGGCAGTCCTGCAGCCCACTTATAAAATAAACACACAGACGCTTATATTATTTAAACTGTTTGGCCTAATGGCTCAGGCTTCTAGCTATCTAGTTCTTACATCTTTAATTAATTCATCTCTATAAATGTATACTTTGCCATGTGGCTTATGGCTTACCGGCATCTTCACATGCTGCTTGTCATGGAGGCGGCTGGCAGTGTCTCCCTCCACCTTCCTGTTCTCTCCATTCTCCTTTCTGTTAGTCCCGCCTATACTTCCTGCCTGGCTACTGGCCAATCAGTGTTTTATTTATTGACCAATCAGAGCAACACATTCGACATACAGACCATCCCACAGCACTGCCTCTTGGTACTTGTGTGTCCACAGATCAGCGATCCTTAGCTGCTGAACTGTTTGTCTTGGAACTAGAATTTTTCAACCATTGTTCAACTTGCTCAGATAGGACCTGTCTTCCTAGAAGTCAGTTATTGCCTCTGACACTGTTGAAGGCTTAACAAAAGGCAGCTGAGGACTCCTTTCTTACCCTCATTGGAGCAGACTCATGACTTTTTTGGAATACTTATGAACCAGAGTGAGGCCAGCCCTGGCCATCAGAGGCATCCTTCCTTTTCCTAAACTGCCTAGCACAAGCTAATATTTCCTCCTCTTTAATGTTTTCTATCAGCTCAGGTGTCTTGTCACTCTGCATGTTACTTCTTCTTTGCTAATCCTCAGAACTAAAGATAGAGCCGTGATGTTGCCTGCTGTATCAGCTGCACTCAGAACGACCTGCCCTACTGCTCCCTCTGCTCTCTGCTTTCTAGCTCCTGTTTTCTCATGCTTCAGGACCATAGAAGTCCACATTTACATTTAGAACACACCATTTATCTACCCTAGCCAAAACCCTGTAAACTGAGCCCACTCTCCTGAATGGAGTTCTGTAACATGAATCTTAAAATGTCTTATTAATGGAAAAAACCCAAATCCAGTTATTGGGGTGAAAACTGAAAGATCAGAGAAACAGAACAAACCACAGCCAACCTTACCTCACCAACTCTTCAGCCAATCCTATTTCTACGAATTCTCAGACTGAAAGCCTCTGAGTTCTCACCCCTGAGGGTCACAGTTGAACTGCTGCTTAGTTCCTGTCTCCTCAGGCCTTATATACCATTCTCTACCCAGCCATGTCACTTCCTGGGATTAAAGGTGTGTGTGCTTCCCAAGCAGAGGCATGAGATCTCAAGTGCTGGGATTAAAGGCATGTGCCACCATGCCTGACTCTGTTCCCAGTGTGGCCTTGAACTCACAGAGATTCAGATAGATCTCAGCCTCCCAAGTGATAGGATTAAGGGTGTGTGCCACCTCTGTCTTGCCTCTATGTCTAATCTAGTGGTTGGCTCTGTCCTCTGATCCCCAGATAAATTTATTAGTGTACACAATATATTGGGGTACACAATATATCACCACAGGGTTCCAATGTCCATTCTGAGGAGAAACGTCTTTTAAATACCTTTTGGAATTTTGTAAGCAGAGCAGTATTTTGCAAAATGCCACATATCTATGGAAAAATAAGACAAAATATTCATCTAAAACATAAGTCCCACTGTTCATAGCCTACATCATCAAAACCTTCAGATTCTTAATTTTCAAATCAAATTCATAATACAAGAGCAATAGAGTAAAGCTAATATATATATGCTGAATGAAATCCTCTCGTGAAAGTTATACACATTATTTTAAAAAGTCAAATAAATATTTTCAAAAGAATACCCCATTCAATTTAAAACTATAATTTTATAAATAAAATTTAATGGAAAATAGAATAGGCATGTTCAAGTGAAGTGAATTAAATACATATTTCAATATATGATAAACTGTAATATTTAAATGAATAAAATATGAATATATTTGAACAATTTCTACACTAATAGGTTTTAATGAACTTTTATATAGTATCTATTGTATTTACATTGTATATACACACAGTATGTACTATAATGTTTTCTGGTGCTTTATGAAAATAGATGTAAAACAATTGTTTGTGGACTATTTCGAAATTATGCAAACTTCCAGTCAACTTCATCCTCAGAAGTAGATAAAAGGCAGATCTCAGTACACAAGCCTGTCTGCAGCTTTCTCATGGGCACATCAGCTGGACCGGTAGCATTTTACTTAAGATAATTCTCTTAAATCAACATGACAGAGTTGTTCCCACTACTCTCACAAGCTTTCAGGCCTTTATTCTTTTATTTCCTTTTACTTTCTATTGACTTTGTGGTTTGTATAGGAGGAGTCCTTTTTATTATTATTATTTATACTTGGTTTCCCCATCACTAGATCTGCCATCCCACTTCTCCCTCAGGTGGCCCTTCAAGAACCGTCTCTTAAATGCACAAGCAAACAAGAGGGAAATGTCAGCTTCCACGGCTGGTTGGCAAGACAACAGGCCTAAGGGGAGGAAAGAGCTTCACAGCAGGCAGCCAGTTCAACAAGGAGAAGTGGGCATGGGAGCCAGAGCTGATTTGCTACCAACAGGTGCACAGCAACCAGTCTAACATCCCTCACACTATATATTCATCAAATGCTGCTGATTGAGGGCTCTTGCTGTGGTAGATTTCTGTGTCAAACTGATCAGAGGAATCAATGAAGCAGAGAGACAGCAAAGTGTATCTACAAACATGCTATGCTATACAACTTATTTATAACACTCTGTCTGGTCCAGTTCTTATGATAATTTTCTCTTTCTAAAACATTACATTTCCCTAAAAGTGCATATATGATATAGTTTCAGCTAGGCAGATGTCATTTTACTATGAGGATAGGGAAGCCATGAAAAAGCTTCAGAGCAATTCAGTGTGCTGAGTCCTTCCCCCCAGGCTTCCACATATTCATGCAGACACTTTTACACATGTTTACATATACATATAAAAGCATGCATGCTCATAAACACACATATAGATACAAACACATAAGCACACAAAACAAAACACACTTACATATACAGACACACACAAACACATACACACAAACACACACAATACAAGGAAAATCAGTGTCAAGGACTCAGTTGTTATAGAGTACATTATAAAGAATTCAGAACTGAGAAACTCAGCACTTGAAATGACACTCCAAACAATCCCTAAACACAGTAAAGATGGGCTTTTGAGTGTGACAGTACATTCTGGAAATCTGTAACATTACTAAAAGTGTCTGTGATCTTCAAAGGATGCAATAAATACTAACAAAATAGACGAATAACTTGATTGACAGTATAGTGTACTTTAATCAACATTAAGAATGACTTTCTTTTTTTAATTTTTGTTCTTTGTTTTTGAGATAGGATTTCTCTCTATAACAGTCCTAGCTGTCCTAGAACTCGTTTTGTAGACCAGGCTGGCCTTGAACTCAGAGATTCGCCTGCCTCTACCTCCCAAGTGCTGGGATTAAAAGCGTGTGCCACCACCGCCTGGCAAGAATGAGTTTTTAATTAAATTTTTGTACAATATGTTTATCATGGTTTTGTTTCTCTGTTATCCAAATCCTCCAAAACATTCCCCTTCTCCTGACCTTCCACACAAGTTTATGATCTTTCTCTTTCTCTCTGTCTAATCTTTCTCTGTCTCTGTCTGTCTCTATTTCTCTCTGTCTCTCTCTCTCTAAGCATGTGTGTAAGCGTGTGTGTACGTGTGTGTGTGTTTATGTCTTTAAAAAGTAAAACCAAGCAAGCTAAAGTCACATAAGATAGAAATTTCTCAGACAAAACATAACAAGAAATCTACTAAAACAAACACAGTGTGACTCATTTTGTGTTGGCCAGCTACTCCCTTTAATTGCATTTAAGGCCTGTTACATGAGCTGGAACCCATACTTGATACTGCTAAAGTGGCCAAGTTCTTGAGAATACTTAAGTCATAGGCCTAGGTGGAAACTTTCTACTATTACTACTACTACTAATCTTCCAGAAGAATATTGCATGTGTGTTGTGGGATATTTGTATACTGTGTGACAATATATTGCTGTGATTGGTACAATAAAAATCTGAGGAATAGGCAGGACTTCTAGGCAGAAAGCTCGGGGAAGAAGAAAGGTTAAGTTTCAGCCAGGCATGAAGGAAATAGGATGTGCAGGAGGAGAGGTAACAGCCACGAGCCACATGGCAGGAGATAGATTAATAGAAATGGGTTAATTAAAGTTTTAAGAACTAGTTGGGAACAAACCTGAGCTATAGTCCCAGCGTTCATAATTAATAAAAGACTCCATGTCATTAATCGTGGGCTGGAGGCCCAAAGAGTAATTGTCTACACATATATACATGTGTGTGTGCGCGAGCGCGTGCATGCATGTGCGCGCACTTGTCTGTGAGTAAGATAGGAAGAGCTTCAGATCTTATCTTGACTCTAACCCTCATAATCAGTGTGGTCTTAAACTACTCAACTTCTTATAATCTCAATTCCCTCTTCTATAAAGACAACATGTGTACGACAATTTGTAATAAAGCATATATATATATATATATATATATATATATATATATATATATATATCCCAGATCATATTGGAGGCTTTAGCTTAAATCATTTAGTTTGAACAGTCATGGAGAATTACAAGATCAGGAACAAATATCTCTGAGTACCTCTTGAGGGAACTTCTGAAAGTTACAGTGTGACTTCCTATGTCCATACATAGAAGATAAACCAATAAAGATAAAGCTGTTTTCATCCAAAGTACTAGTTTCATCATGGAGCTTCACTCTCATGACCTACTTATGACACTTTCTTATAAATCTATCATATTTGGTGGTAGTAGTCTCAGCCTCTTAATTCTGGAAAGGCACAATGTTGTAAGCCACCAAGACTTAAATGAGAATTAGTGTGTGATTATTTAGAACTCCTATTTTTCTCATCCCCCATCCCCTACCCTCCATTGTCCACCCCTCATCCCCAGTTTACTCAAGAAGATCTCACCTATTTCCCCTTCCCAGGATGATCCATATATCCCTCTTTGGGTCCTCCTTGTTAGCTAGCTTCTCTAGAGCTATGGGTTGTAGTCTGATTATCCTTTGCTTTACATTTAGTATCCACTTATGAGTGAATACAGGCCATGACTGTCCTTCTGAGTCTGGGTCACCTCACTCAGGATATTTTCTAGTTCCATCTGTTTGCCTGCAAATTTCATGATGTCATTGTTTTTCACTGCTGAGTAGTACTCCATTGTGTATGTGTACTACATTTTCTTAATCCATTCTTTGATTGAGGGGCATCTAGGTTGTTTTCAGGTTCTCGCTATTACAAATAATGCTACTATGAACATAGTTGAGCCTGTGTCCTCGTGGTATGATTGAGCATTCCTTGGGTATATGCCCAAGAGTGATATAGCTGGGTCTTGAGGAAGATTGATTCCCAAATTTCTGAGAAACCTCCATACTGATTTCCAAAGTTGCTGTATAAGTTTGCACTCCCAGAATATAAGGTAATGGGATGGTTGAGCTGGAACAGGGATGGAGTGGGAGAGCAATGAAAGAGATACCATGATAGAGGGAGAAATCACGAGGATAGGGAGAAACTGGGTGCTAGAGAAATTCCCAGGAATCCACAAGGATGACCCCAGCTTAGACTACTAGCAATAGTCAAAAGAGTGCATATTAAACTGACTGAGAAAGAAATTAGAAAAAACATCACCCTTTAATATAGCCATAAATAATATAAAATACCTTGGGTTAACTCTAACTAAGCAAGTGAAAGACTGCATGACCAAAAATTTAAGTCTTTGAAGAAAGATATTGAAGAATATATCAGAAAATAGAAAGATTCCCCATGCTCATGGATAGGTAGAATCAATATAATAAAAATGGCAATCTTACCAAAAGCAATCTACCAATTCAATGCAATCCCCATCAAAATCCCAAAACAATTCTTCACAGACTTTGAAAGAGCAATATTCAACTTCATATGAAAAAACATAAAATCTAGGATAACTAAAAGACTCCTGTACAATAAAACAACCTCTGGAGGCATCACCATCCCTGACCTCAAGCTCTACTATAGAGCTATAGTAATAAAAACAACTTGGTATTGGCATAAAAACTGAATTGTGGACCAATGGAATTGAATTGAAAACCTTGAAATTAATCTTCACATCTATAAACACCAAATTTTTTTTTCCGAGACAGGGTTTCCCTGTGTAGCTTTGCGCCTCTCCTGGAACTCACTTGGTAGCCCAGGCTGGCCTCGAACTCACAGAGATCCGCCTGCCTCTGCTACCCGAGTGCTGGGATTAAAGGCGTGCACCACCACCGCCCGGGCTAAACACCAAATTTTTGACAAAGAAGCCAAGAATGTTCAATGGAAAAAAGAAAGCATCTTCAACAAATGGTGCTGGCATAACTGCATGTCAATATGGCATATACCCAAGGAATGCTCAATCATACCACAAGAGCACATGCTCAAGTATGTTCATAGCAGCATTATTTGTATAGGCAGAACCTGGAAATAACCCAGATACCCCTCAATCAAAGAATGGATAAAGAAAATATGGTACATTTACACAATGGAGTACTATTCAGCAGTAAAAAAACAATGACATCATGAAATTTGCAGGCAAGCAGATGGAACTAGAAAATATCACCCTGAGTGAGGTGACCCAGACTCAGAATGACAAACATGGTATGTACTCACTCATAAGTGGATACTAAATGTAAAGCAAAGGACAATCAGACTGCAACCCACAGCTCCAGAGAAGATAATTAACGAGGACCCTAAGAGGTGCACATGGATCACCCTGAGAAGGGGAAATAGATGATACCTCCTGAGCGAACTAGGGATAGTGGGGGAAATAGAGGGTAGAGGATGGGGGGTGAGAACATAAGGGAATGTGATGGTCAAGCTGGAACAGGAACAGAGTGGGAGAGCAATGAAAGAGATACCATAATAGAGGAAGACATTATGGTGATTGGGAGAAACCTGGTCCTAGGGAAGTTCCCAGGAATCCACAAGGATGATCCCAGCTTAGACTACTAGCAATAGTGAAGAGAGTACCTGAACTGACCTATTCCAGTAATCAGATTAGTGAATACCCTAACTGTCATCATAGAGCCTTCATCCAGTAACTGATGGAAACAGATGCATAGATCCACAGCTATGCACCAGGCCAAGCTCCAGGAGTCCAGTCAAAGAGAGGGAAGAGGGATTCTATGAGCAAGAGGCATCAAGATTATGATGGGGAAACTTACAGATACAACTGAACCAAGCTAGTGAGAACTCATGAACTTTAGACCAACAGCTGTGGAGCCTGCATGGGACTGGACTAGGCCCTCTGTATAAGCATAAGGGAGACAGTTGCGTAGCTTGGACTGTTCCAGGGGCCCCTGGCAGTGAGAATAGGATCTATTCCTGGCACATGAACTGGCATTTTGGAGCCTATTACCTGTGGTGGGACACCTTGTACAGCCTTGATGCTGGGAGAGGGCCTTGGACCAGCCTCAACTGTGTGAACCAGGCTTGGCTGAATACCCGTGGGAGGCCTTACCTTTTCAGAGGAGGGTATGGGGTGGGCTAGGGGGAAGGCTGGTGGGAGCAGGAGGAGGGATGAGAGGGGTATCTGTGGTTGGTATGTAAAATGAAGAAAATTTTCTTAATAGAAAAAACCTTAAATTTGTAACAATATGCAAAAATTCATACCAATGTAAAATATTTGAGATTAATACTTGTTCTTTAATTTAAAAGTAGATTCAATAATCTACCCTTTTATCCTATCATTTCTTTATCCCCTTTTTTATTTTCAGAACAAAATCTCTGAATCTAATCTTCTTTGTTTAATTTATTCCCTGGCAATGACCAATAATAACTTGTAACTAACCTCCCCTAAACAAAAACAAACATCCACCAAATGACAGGACACCACCCATCCCATCTCTTGGGAATGTGTATGTTGTGTTCACTAGACCGTCTGTTCTGGGGCAATGACATCTTTAGGGGACCCTGAGAAAATTGGAATAATGATCAAGTCCTTGGAGAGCTAGCTGTATTATTTTTTGTTTAGTCTCTGTGTGATGGGGAAGTGTAAAGTTTATGTGAAGTCCTAGCTGGATTAGTCTGTAAAGCTGTAAGGCTGGACCCTCTCAGCTAGAAGCTTTGAAGTTCTTCCGAGAGGCTGGATCACCTGTGCTACTTGTCTTCATTGATGTCTGGTCCTTTTGTTATGAAAACATACAAACTTTTAAAAGTAACATATATTTCTGTATTAACACAAGTATGGAATGTGTGGTGAGTACAATTCAGCTAAAGATTTTTTTGTTTTATGTTTGAGCAGGTAAAAAGAATCTGTCAACTTTATAAGTCCATTTGGACTGCATTGCCAAACTAATATAAGTCGTGAGGACTCTGTAACCAACAAGATTTATCATGTCTCATCCAGTCTTAGAGCTCTTCCCATGTCAAGGAATCAGCATATATGTCACCTGTCCTGTAGTCTTTCTTGGTCTTTTCCCTCATATCTGTAGCCAAGATTCTCAGGATGTCTCCCTCAGTCAAATCTGGTCTTTATTAACTATGAAGGAATCCGCAGCTTTTTATTTCCCGTGGAAACAAAAGCACAACCTCTCTCCCAAGGCAATACATTTTCGGACTTCCATTCTGAAGCCAAGACATCTTTAAAGTATCTAGGCTGGTTTAATTTAGCAGTCCCTTTTATAATCCAATGCCTCTCAGTAGCTGCCATTCTCTGTTCATTAGCATTCAAAAAATTGAAAAATGAATAAAGCATCATATAAAATCCAAACTCATTTTCTATCCTTATGTAGCTTATTTTTTATATTACTTTACTCTCTAAGACTTTATTTTAAAACTATTTTTTTATGATTGTCTATATCTATGTTTTTCAGCATCTAAGCATATTTCTGAGAATACTATATGTGTTTAGAGGTTTTCTCTGCCTGGACCTGACTTTTTGTGCACCTGCAACCTTCTCTAACTGTTTGCAACAAAGTGGTAAGTGGCAGCTAGGCCCTCTGCTGTTTGGGTCCACTCAGCACATTGCCTGGCAGCTTGCTCTGCCCGCTTCATGTCCTTGAGAGCAGAGCCTCATGACCTCAGGCTTTGGTCTGGAGCTGGTATTTCTGCCCCAGCTCTAGCAGACACTTATACCTAAGTCTCCTGCCACTGAGTAGTACTCTACCCGCTGCTCATAAACCCCATTCAAGTACTCAATATACATGGATTTATATATCATACATTGGGCACCAAATTTAGCAAGCTTTCTTGTTAGAGTATCTTTGGACTGCCATCCTGCAAATAATGACCTGGAGATATTATTAATTATGAAAGCTTGACCTTAGTTTTAGGCTTTTTCCTAACTGGCTCTAATAACTTAATTAACTTAGTCTTTTAAATCTAGGTTCTGCCATGTAGCTTGGTTACCTCTTCTTATTATGGCATACCTGACTTGCTCCAAGTCTCCTGGTGAAATTGTGTGCCTAGAATCCTTCTTCCAATTCCCTCCCCCTCTCTCTATCTATCTCTATCTCTCTCTCTCCAGAAGTCCTGCTTATTTTCTCTTGCCTAGCTATTGATCATTTAGTTCTTTATTAAACCAATGAGAAGGCACCTTAGACAGAGACACATCTTTACAATGTAAACAAATATTTGCACACCTGCAGGACAGGTATATAAACAGTAAAGAGTTGCTGAAGACAGGGTAGGCTGGCATGAGGGCTGCCTGCAGGGGCTTCAGAGGCTCAAATGAGATTGCTATCACAAGTCTCCATGGAACTGTAGTATTGTAAGTATCAATGACCCATCACCTGTGCTTCTGATCCAACCCTGACGAATCTATTGCTCACCAGTTGACTTGGATGAGGTTGTTTCTTTGATGTGTCATTGTCTTCTCAACTGGAGCTGAATAAAGAAACCCCACAAAATGTCACACAATATGTTTAAATATGCCTTGAAATTTATTTAATATATCACTTATTTTTGTTATTTCCTAATTTATGTCTTATCTGATCATATAAAGATGTTAGAATTGGGGTAGGGAAAATATTTCAGTGTGTAAACACCTTGCCATACAAAATGAGGATCTGAGTTTCATCCTCAGTGACCATCTAAACTCTAGGGTAGTGACTTAGAAGTAATCCATGTGCTGGGGTGATATTGACAGGAAAATTCAGTGGCTTCTTAGCCATTCAGTCGAGCTGAATATCCAGCTCTAATGAGAAAACCTGATATGAAAAGTAATGCTGCTCTCTGTCATCCATACACCTGTACACACATACACAAAAACAGAACTGGATGCATGTGTCACCCATTCACACATTTAGATAGTTTAGATATCCTATATACAGGTGCATCCTCATCATAAGATGATAATCGTTTTACAAATTCATCTCAAATTTCTGTGAATCCTAATCACACACTTTCAAGGTTCAAATATCCATTTTGGTAGAATGAATCTGTGAATGCTAGTGATTGCAAACCCTCTCTGTACATGAAGTCCAATATCACAGAAACATAACCAGTTTCCTTACATTCAACACTAATGATTTTTTCCAACATTCTAAGCAAGCTTCTCTTTGAGCTCAGCTTGTCAGGTGCCATAGTGCATCTGAATGCTCTGAGTAGCCATCTCCAGTTTTATTTATTATTTATGGTCTCAGTCCTCAGCATCTTCATCGTTAGCCATCATATATTGCAAAATTCCCTGAAATATGTCCACAGTGAAAACTTATTTTCTGTAATTAATGAATGGGACAGCATAACTCAAATCATTTTTTAGGTTTAATTGGAATATTGTGTAGACGCTGAAAAAATAATGTTTACAGAAAATTTTAACAAATTGCCAATGAATTTTATACATATCAAAGCCTTTAAAGTCTCCAATGCCATCCTCCCATATTTCATAGGCCATATGCTATAGGCAATGACTAGATTCAGGTTTGTTTGCCTCATTTCTTTCCTTCTCATTAGGGATTGCAATAGGACATAAACCATAGCGCAAGATGTATTTTGGATGATGGCATGTTTTCAATTAGACCTGGCCATGATGTATCTAATCTTATGATAAAATTGTACATTATCCTTTGGCTATCAAATATCCTTCAGAGGAACATGACTTGGCTTTCGATGCCAGCTGATAGGCTTCTAGAAATTGTTTGGATCCAAAGGCTCTAAATTTGTCAATCTATAATTCTCCTGATTGACTCATAATATGTAGATACTGAGATGTGTTTGAAAAGTAGAATAGGGATTTAGTTGGTGGAAGATCATTACAAGTGTCATTGGGGTTAGTTGCTTATCTTGGTCACTTCCTGTGTTGCCACTTTCCTGCTGTCTGTCCTCCATAGGTGGGTGGTGTCTTCACTTGCTTCCTTCCCCATGTTGTTCTGTCTCACAATAGCTGCAAACCATCAGAGCCCAGGAGTATGGATCAGAATCACTGAAACTGCAACCTAAATTAATATTTCCTTCATTCCTTCATTCAAGTTACTTTTCTTAGATGGAAGGAAGCATAATACATACTGTGCTTTGTGGTGGTATTGTGTTCCCCAAAATATTGTGTACCCTAATAAACTTATCTGGGGTCAGAGAACAGAAGAGCCACAAGATACTTAGGCTAGAAAATGTTAGCACAAGCCTTTAATCCTAGCATTCCAGAGACAGAAATCCCTCTGGATCTCTGTGAGTTCAAGGCCGAATTGGAAACAGCCAGGCATGGTGACTCACGCCTTTAATCCCAGAAAGCAGTCTTTAATCCCAGGGAGTGGTGGTAGAAAGCAGAAAGATTTATAAGGTGTGAGGACCAGAAACTAGAAGCATTTTGCTGGTTAAGCATTTTGCTGGTTAAGCATTTGGCTGGTTAAGTGTTCAGGATTTCAAGCAGCAGTTCAGCTGAGAGTGATTGGGATGAGGACACAGAAGCTTCCAGTCTGAGGAAACAAGACCAGCTGAGAAGTTGGCCAGGTGAGGTTAGCTGTGGCTTGTTTTGTCTCTCTGATCTACCAGCATTGACCCCAATAATTGGCCTCGGTTTTGATTCTATTAATAAGAACTTTTAAGATTCATGCTACAGTGCTTAGCTTCTTAAAAAACTAGTAAGCTACCTTTCACTGACTGTATCATCTAATATGTGCAATTTAATTCTTCTGCTAGTCTTTTCCTCCTTCTCTTCCTCCTCCTCCACTTCCCTTCCTCCTCCTCTTCTTCATCTTTTCTTTCTTAGACAGAATTTCTCTGTGTATTCCTTGGCTATCCTGGAACTTGCTTGCTAGGCCAGGCTGCCCTCAGACTCAGAGATCTGCCTGTTTCTGCCTCCTGAATGCTGGTATTAAAGGTGTGTGTCACTACCACCCAGCCAATATTTAATTCTGAAGGTCTTGTTCTCTACTTCCTAGCCCACTTACTTCAAATGAACAAACTAAACTTTGCTAACAGGAAAAAGTACTTTTATTCAAATAATCATTTGAGAGAGCTTAAGAAAATCTTGAGGTTAAATCATTTAAGTTGTTTAAGAAAAACTTACTAAACTCATTTAGATCCCCAAATTTTAGATTCATATTTATCTACTAAAAGCACTTTCTTTTTTTATAGTATTTTTATTTTATAATTAACTTAATTTTACATATCAGCCACAGATTCCCATGTCCTCCCTTCTCCTCCCCCAGCCCACTCCCCCTAATCCACCCCCCATTCCCACCTCCTCCAAGGCAAGCTTTCCCCTGGGGAGTCAGCCCAACCTGGCAGACTAAGTCAAGGGTCTAGTCCCCTCCTCCCTACACCAAGGCTGAGCAAAATGTCTCAGCATAGGCCCCAGGCTCCAAAAACTCAGCCCATGCACCAAGGACAGGTCCTGGTGCCTTCCAAACAGTTCAAGCTAATCAACAGTCTCACTTATCCAGAGGGCCTGGTCCAGTTCCATGGGGGTTCCTCTGCCATTGGTTCACAGTTCATGTGCTTCCACTAGTTTGGCTATTTGTCCCTGTGCTTCCCCCAACCATGGTCTCAACATCTTTTGCTCATATAATCCCTCCCCTCTCTTGCCTATTGGACTTCCAGAGCTTCACCTGGGGCTTGGCTGTGGATCTCTGCATCCACTTCCATCAGACACTGGATGAGAGTTCTGTCATGACAGCCAAGGTGTTCAGCCAAAGCAGGTTAGCTCAGGCATTCTTTTGACCATTGCCGGGAGTCTACAGTGGAGGTATCTTTGTGGATTTCTGGAGACATCTCTAGCATTCTGCTTCTTCATTCTATTCCCCTGGGGTCTTCATTCATTATAGTATCTCCCTCTCCATTCTCCCACACTGCTCGTGATCCAGCTGAGACCTCCTTCTCCCCTAAGCTCTCTTTCCCCTGACCCTTGCCCTCCATTACCCCCTCTACCCCCAGATGGATCCAATCACTCTGAACCTGATAGAAGAGGAAGTAGGAAGTAGTCTTAAATGCATTGGCACTGGAGATAACTTCCTAAATATAGCACCAGTAGCACAAACCCTGAGAGAAACAATCAATCAATGGGACCTCTTGAAACTGAGAAGCTTTTATAGAGCAAAGGCCAGACAAAGTGACAGCCTACAGAATGGGAAAAGATCTTCACCAACCCCACATCTGACAGAGGACTGATATCCAGAATATATAAGGAACTCAAGAAATTAGACATCAAAATACCCAACAGTCCAATTAAAAAATGGGCTATACTGCTAAACAGAGAATTCTCAACAGAAGAAGCTCAAATGGCTGAAAGACATTTAAAGAATTGCTCAACATCCCTAATCAGGAAAATGCAAATCAAAATGACTCTGAGATACCATCTTACACCTGCCAGAATGGCTAAGATCAAAAACACTGAAGACAGTTTATGTTGGAGAGGATATGGAGCAAGGGGAACTCTCCTCCACTGTTGGTGGGAATGCAAGCTTGTACAGCCACTTTGGAAGTCAATATGGCACTTTCTTAGAAAATTGGGAATCAATCTCCCTCAAGACCCAGTTATACCACTCTTGGGCATATACCCAAGGAATGCTCAATCATCCCACAAGGGCACATACTCAACTATGTTCATAGAAGCATTATTTGTAATAGCCAGAACCTGGAAACAACCTAGATGCCCTTCAACTGAAGAATGGATAGACAAAATGTGGTACATATACACAATGGAGTACTACTCAGCAGAGAAAAACAATGACATCATGAAGTTTGCAGGCAAATGGATGAAACTAGAAAAAATCATCCTGAGTGAGGTAACCCAGACTCAGAAAGACAAACATGGTGTGTACTCACCCATAAGCGAATACTAGATGTAAAGCAAAGGATAACCAGACTGCAACTCACAACTCCAGGGAGGCTACCTAGTAAAGATAACCCTAAGAAAGACACAGGGATCGCCCGATGACAGAGAAATAGATGATGAGATCTACATGAGTAAAATCTCTTTTTTAAAGAATGATTCTGCAAGTACTGTGAATCATGTAAATGAAACTTAAGACGCATGAAAGTTTCTGAAAAATATTTTAATTATGGCATAATTCTGACAAAAACATAACATGGATATTTTAAATATTTTGATATGATGAATTGTGTTTTTTAAATTTTTTTTTGGTTTTTTGTTTGTTTTTTATTTTGAGTAATGTTTCTATGTGTATCCTTGGCCTTCCTGAAACTCACTCTGTAAACTGGGCTGGATTCAAACTCACTAACAGAGATCCACCTGCTTCTGCCTCCCAAGTGCTGGTATAAAAGGAGTGTGTCACCATTGCCCAGCTGTATTTTATAATGATTTATAGTTTAGTTTAAATCATAGAATAGTTGTATGAGAAGAATGTGTACATCTGTGTGTGTGTGTGTGTGTGTGTCTGTGTGTGTGTGTGTCTGTGTCTGTGTGTGCATGTTCAAGTATGTGTATTGTAGAATATTATTTTAAGGTGTATTATATTTGTTTATGCAATGGAACATTTACTTAATGATGCAAAGATGTGATGCATTCTTTTATGTTGTACTTGTTTAACTCTATGTAGCTGTGTTACTTTGCCTGTCTAAAACACCTGATGGTCTAATAAAGAGCTGAATGGTCAATAGCAAGGCAGGAGAAAGGATAGGTGGGGCTGGCAGGCAGAGAGAATAAAAAGAAGGGGAAATCTGAGAGGAGAAGAAGGAAGAAGGAGCAAGACATCAAGGAGTAAGAAAAGAAAAGGCCAGATAACCCAGACATAGAATAAGAAGGAAAGAAATACAGAAATAGAGAAAGGTAAAAGCTCAGAGATGACAGGATAATTTAAGAAAATCTGGGAAGAAGCAAGACAAGCTAAGGCCTGATATTTATAATTAAGAATAAGCTTCCTTGTGTGATTTATTTGGGAGCTTGGTGGTGGGCCCCCAAAAGAGCAAAAATAATCAACAACATATGTGCACATACATGATATACAAGTCAGAGGTTGACACCAGAGTAATATACATTACTTTTTTAATTTCTTTTTAGAGATGCAGACTCCTATTGAACCAAGGCCTCACTGATGTAGCTATACTACATCAACATCCAAGGCCCCACCTGTCTACACCACTAGAATTACAGGCATGTGCTACAGTGCATAGCCTTTTATATACAAGCTGGAGATTGAACTCAGATCATCATGGGCATTACTTCAGGACTTCCACAAACACTTTTCATATGGAAGCAGCAGACTGGAGTGGTATGATAGAGAAATATAAAATATATTCTCCAGTAATGTACTCACTAATTCTGTATTTTCATCTTTTAAAATTAACTTATCAGTTTTTGAGAATTTCACATGTAAGTATTGTTTTCATCTTAAATATTCATTTTTTTAAACCAAGGTAGAGTTATTGTTCAAGTTGTTTTTATTCTATTCTTTCCAACACTCATATGACACTGGTTGTGAAATATTGTAATTTTTTACAATTGTTTCCACTCTGTTCTTACGACATAGACAAGATAAATGAAGACATAATTGAAATTAAAAATATGACAATTTTTGTGTTGCAGAACTGCTCAGGTTATGTTAGTTGAAGCAAGCATGGAGCTTGTTGAAAGTAGATTATTTCTGACTGTTCATCATTATTCATGTATCCATTTAACAATATAACAAAACCCCACAATGGGACAGACACATAATTAGATAGAAATAATTACAGGCTACACTCATTGAGGAGTAGAAACCTGACTTGAACACCAGAAGCTGCAGCCCACATACATTTAGTAAAAAGAGGTTGTAGAGGAAGAAAACTTCAATAAATGTGGGAAAGCTTGTCATATGTTATTTGCAGTCAGAAAAGCAGTATTTATGTAAGCTTGAGGTATGTGGTTAACAGCTCCTTATATTACACTGTCTGTAACTATGTGGTGGTAAAGATGTGATGAGAATAACATTGATCTCTCCATTTGCTCTTAGTCCTTAACATATTTCCAAATGTGTTTTATATATTCACTCTTCATAAAAATCCATTTCATAGAGCTAAGCCTTTATCACCCTTGTTTAATGCTCCAAGAACTTCTTTTTTTTTTGCTTTTTCACCCTTTTATTGAAAATAGACTTTTTTCTCGTATAATATAACCTGATTACAGTTTCTTCTCCCTTGATTCCTCCTAGGTTCTCTCCACCTTCTCTTCCATCCAGATCTACTTCCTTTCTGCCTCTCATTAGAAAACAAACAGCTTTATAAAGTATAATAATACAACATAAGGTAAACCAAAAACTAACATATTGAAATTGGACAAAACAAGCAAAGGGAAGAAAAAAAGCCCATGAGAGTATACAAGAATCAGAGATCTATTCATTTGCACACCCAGGAATCCCATAAAAACACTAAACTGGAAGCCATAGTATACCTGCAGAAGACCTGTTGCAGACCAGTGCAGGCCTTATGCATACTGCCCTAGTCTCTGTGAGTTTATATGAACTTTAATCATGTTGATTTATAGGTCCTTGTAGCCAGAAGTTTTCCTGGTCCCACCCAGCTTGCAGCTGCTCAGACCCAAATAAACACACAGATGGTTATATTAATTAAAACTGTTTGGCCTAGCCAGGCAGTGGTGGCACAATCCTTTAATCCCAGCACTCGGGAGGCAGAGGCAGGCAGATCTCTGTGAGTTTAAGGCCAGCCTGGTCTACAAAGCGAGATCCAGGAAAGGTGCAAAGCTACACAGAGAAACCCTGTCTTGAAAAACAAGAAGAAAAAAAGAAAACTGTTTGGCCGAATGGCTCAGGATTCCTGATAGCTAAATCTTACACTTAAATTAACCTATAATTCTTATTTATGTTTAGTCATGTGGTTTGGTACCTTTTCCCAGTTCTGCCCTTACGTCTTGCTTCTCACAGAGGCTGTGGCTGGCAGTGTCTCCTGACTCAGCCTTCCACTACCCAGAATTCTCCTCTCTGCTTATCCCACCTACACTATACTTTCTGCCTGGCTACTGGCCAATCAACATTTTAATTAATCAATCAATCAAAGCAACACATTTCACAGCATACAGAAAGACATCTCCAGCAGGTCCTTTTGTGCTTGGTGTTCTCCATCCCCTTCCAGGGATATTAACTGAACACAGCGAAGCAAACCCTCATATCAGGGCTGAATGAAGCAACCCAGGAGGAGGAAAGGGATCCCAAGAGACAGAGACAACCCAACTCTGATGATGACTAGACAAGGCACTGATTTATGAGTATAGCAGATATCATTAGAAATAATTTCATATTTATTTATTTGTTTGTTTATTGCCAGTAGTGTTTGGTTATACCCTAGGCCCCCCGGGCTATCCAGTGTCTAGTTCTTGACTATCTAGGCTCACTCTCATGGTGTGAGTCTCAAGTTAAACCAAATATTGTTTGGCCATTCCAACATGTTCTTTGCCACAATTGCCACAGCACATCTTTCAAGCAGGACAGATTGTAGGTAGAGGGTTTTTAGGCTGGGTTAACATGCAGGTTTCTCTTTTGATAGTGTACAGAGTACTTTCCTTCAAAGAGACTAGAATGTAGGGTTGCAGGCTCCATGCAGGTACCAGCTTGACCTCTCTATGTTCAATGAACTGTGTGGATATTGTCCTCAAATGGGGACCATACTGTCAGTTTTCAGAGAGCAACCATTTCTCTTAGCATCAGCCTAGGTTGTTTGGGGATCTCCACAAACCCTCTCAGCCAGCACCTCCACCAAATGCAACCATGAAGATCCTTGGAAGCTTTGCCTGGCTAAAAAAAGATGATCAGTTCAGACGTTGTATGCTTCATTGCTAGGAGTGCACATTAGAATCACCCTCATAGATTCTAGAACGTGATCATATTTTGTTTATATTCTAACAAATAAAATCTGCCTGAAAATCAGGGAACTGAGCGCCAGCCACTGGACTAAACATAGAGGCCAGGCAGTAGTGACACACATCTTTAATCCTAGCCCTCACTCAGGATGCAGAGATCTGTCTGGATCTCTGTGAGTTCAAAGGCACCCTGGACTTGAGATTAATTCAGTTTTAAAAGAGAAACAGAGCCAGGCAGTGGTGGCACACACCTTTAATCCCAGCACTTGGGATCTCATACCTTTGCTCTGAGTATTTGGGAAGAACATACACCATTAATCCCAGCACTAGGAAGGTTGAGACAGGAAGTGATATGGCTGAGCAGAGAAAGGCATACAAGGCAGGAGGAGACAGGAACTCAGCCCTTGTGGCTGAGAACTCAGGGGCATTCAGTCTGAGGATTCCTGGAGACAGGATCTTCCCCTTTCTGCTGAGGAGGTGTCAAGGTGAGAAGTGGCTGTGGCTTGTTTCCTCTGATCTTTCACCATTTACCCTGATACCTGGCTCTGGGTTTTTATTAAAAGGCCAATTTGGATTAGTGTAACACAAGAAAATTTCATTCCAAGCACAATTAGGGAGAAGAAAAAAATGAAATAAATAGAACATGAGTGAATATGCTCAGTATATGTGTATAATCTTAAATTAGTGAGCATATTGGAGAAATTATTGAAAAAAAAACAAACAGTTAAGAAACTGAAATGAATTTGAAGCAGAAATATTCAGTAATTTAAGAAATGGTAGAATGGAGGAAGGATCCCTGGTCTCCATTTTAACTAAATACTCAGAAACTTTTCCTAAACATAATTCATCATTACGGCCTCCTTTTCTAAAGCTATCCCTTTGGGTTTAGGATTTCAACCCGGGGGTTTTCGAGGACATAGTTCTTCAGTCTACAGCATGTGGCTTCAAAGCTACTACCAACAGAGTTACAAAAGCACTTCTTCAAATGAAGGAAAGAATAAACACAATATAATTACAAACTTAAGGAGGCTATTAGGTGAGGAACGTCAATATATAGCTCTTTGTGTGTATATGTGTGTAAACATATGTATCCTTATGTATAGTGTAATTAAACTCAATATGTACCCAAATGGAAAATATTATAGTACAATGGCATTTTGAGATGAAGTTGATACTTATCAGTTTCACCACAATCAATAATTTTATTAGTGGTTTCAGTTGATGTAGGGCTTTTACATGTTGGGCATATTTGTAAGTGGCCATAGCCTTTAGTGAAGATTATATGACTTTAATAATGAAAAGGAGAAAATTACTATTCTGTAGTTCAACATCCTAACCACTCAGCCATCACTGTAGTGAAAATATTCTGTAATTAGACTTCTGATAATTTGAAATAATGCAGATAGACTTCAGCAATACATGTTTGTGATGGTAAATATAAAGTGAAAATAATTCTGTTTGTTGAAACTCTAGTATTTCTTGCCTCTAGGAAATAAAATCAAAAACATTAACACCAAAGATAGACTTTAATGTAGCATTTATAATATGAAATATGCAGTACATGCTTTTATTTGTATGAAAATGATGGTAAAAAACACACATATATGGTTTCTTCTGTGTGTGTGTGTATGCATGTGTGAGTTTGTGTGTGTGCAAATATGTTTACTTCTTTACATAAAAGTTCCACAGGTCTCTAGTAGACAGTTCTAATTATCAGTGGTTTACAGAACAGTTAAGAAAAGGTCTCCATCAATGTTATCCTAATCTTAATGACCTTTAAAATTTTCTGGAGCAATTGTTGTCTTGAATGTTCTTATCAAACTATTTTAAACCCACAGAGGGAGAAAGCAGTACTGATGTTATTGGAGGTGAAGATTTTGTCAGTGTGTGTTTTCGGGAAGGAGAGAATTCGCTTAAAAGTTTATGCAGTGAGATGTCCCAAATAGGGTAGCAGCATGGTGTGTATTGCATTGTGAATCTTAAGGGAAGACTTATGAGTATTGGTAAGAGAGGTAATATTCATGAGTCAAGATGTTCTTCTGTTCCCCCAAATCATTGTGGACCAGATATCTTTTTTAGAATATTTCTTCCCATGATCCATCAAGAAAGTCCTTATCTTCTGGGAACAAAACTGCAATATAAATGAGGCCATAATAACCTCAAGGCTTTCTGAAGACATAGACCTTGTGTTAGTGAATGTGCATGGGAAAATGTTCTGGTGCCTTATTTTCTGACTACTATTTGAGACTGCTCAAGTTCCATATTGGTTCCTGGTTGACACTTTCCGCTAACCGAGTTAAAACATTTTTTTTTTTTTTTTTTTTGGTTTTTTGAGACAGGGTTTCTCCATGTAGCTTTGCGCCTTTCCTGGAACTCACTTGGTAGCCCAGGCTGGCCTCGAACTCACAGAGATCCGCCTGGCTCTGCCTCCCAAGTGCTGGGATTAAAGGCACCACCACCCGGCAAAACATTATTTTTTTTTAAATTGAGGTTTTTATCATGTATGCTAGGACCAGAGATTTTCAATGACATGCCAGGTTGCATACAGGGGAAGAGTGTTGGATTTTCTGTTAGGATCCCCTTCTCCTAGTTCCACTGCCCATGTCTATTTTGTCCATGGGTATCATGAAATAATATGGGAAAGGCTTAGTAAACTCAACAGCAATAATCAATCATGAAAAGCCTGGTGGCCATCTTTGTCTAGGAAGCATTCTATATCAGTGACATCAGACTATTGTTGGAATTGAAGTCTGAAGCTTGTGTGACTGTTCTGTGACCAACAAGATTATGTTGTTGGAGACCTACGTACATACCTTGTTGCAATCATTTGTAGGCACTCCCAAAGCCCAAGTTGCATGAGTTTTCATAGTGATTTGCTGTTTACTAAGGGAAAAAAAGTTATTGTTACTAGTCAGGACTTGTTATATGGGCCATTTATATTCTTTACTGAGGAGTGATATGTCTGCAGCAAGACTTGGCTTCAGGCCATGGTCACAACAGCAGTGAGCAGAGATGCTCTTTGGGAGATAACATGTCACATTTGGTGCATTGAACAGAAGGTCTGGCTTCAGTTTACTGCTCAACTGAGTTTCCAGACACTCTCGGGGGTACACTGTTGGAAAGGCCAGGGGCCAGGACTGCAACTTCTGAAAACACTCCAGTGAAGTTAATGGTATTTCTGGAAATTCCGCGTGAAATTTTAAAGAGTAAAAGAAAAAGAGAAACTGTGACATCTGGGGAAGTAATTTACTTCTGAATTATTGCTTTGGAATTTTTAACTGATCGGAAACATCCAGAGGGAAATGTTAACACTGACTGCTAACTCTCGGCAAGGACCTACAGAAGTGTAGCTCTGACCTCATGCCAAAACTCGGGCTGCAAGAGAAAACAGAAGATATGATCCTATTGCTTCATGTAATCTGTAGTCATTGGATAAATGAGTAGCTGGTAACACGGGACTGTGGCCACATGAAACATAAGCTGTGTTGTATTTGTATTATTTTTAAAGACATTCTTGACCTGGCTTAGTAATCTAGGACAAAGCAATACATTTTAAAGTCATTTATTTTTCTAAATTTTAGAGTCTCCAATCATAAAGAAAAGGTCACTACCCAAAATTGCAAGATACATTCAGGATCTTCAACATTCATTAAAATGTCCACTGATTGTGGCACAAAACACAAGTCATCTGAGTAGGAGAAATATAACAGTGATCAGAACTTTGTGCCTATTTTTCTTGATCCCTCTTACACTGAAGACACACAAGTGTGGGGTAGAAAGGCATGAACATACACACACACTCACACATACACACATACACTCACACACACACACACACATACACACACACACACACACACACACACGCATACACACAAATCTATTGGAGGAGAGAACGATGCCGTTTAACAACCTACTGCTTTTGTCAATTGCAGAAGTGTTTCTCTTCAGGTTGGTGGAAATTTAGTCATTCTTCAGCACAGTCAAGTTGCTTGGGAATGTGGCTTATACTTTTTCATCAATGATTTAATCAGGAAAAATTTCTCCTAGTCAATATAATGTGAAGGGCCATCATTCTCAGCAGTGACTTGGGGAATTTACATAAGAAATGGTAGATTCATTCATTATTTTCCTCATTGCTATGATAAAATATGTGACAAGATCATCCTAAAGAAGAAAAGGGTTTTGGGGGCTTACACTCTGAGAGAATATAGCCCATCATGCAGTAAAAGGCATGAAGGCAGGGCAACCACACAGCTAGTAACATTGTGTCTAGTGTCAGGAAGCAGAGCCTGATGTATCCTTTCATTTCCTGTCATTATAGTGTTTTTCTGGTGCCCCACTGTGTGGGACAATGTCTGCCATATTCATCTTGGTTCTTCCTCTTTGGTTAAATCTCTCTGGGAGCCATGTAGACACAGACCGAGGTGTGAATCCTATTTAATCCTAAATCCAAGAATGGGGACCTTGAAGCTTCCCCATTGCAGTAGATAAGTAGAACTTGAGATATTTCATCATTATAAGTAGGTGAGGCAATAATGAGAAGTAATGCAGTAAACAGGAGAAAACAAAGAATAAAGCATATGAAATTCATGAACGAAAAGAATTCTTCAAAGGGAAGCTCATGCAGTTTAATAAGTCAACACACTTCCCTACAAAACACAACATGAAATGTTTTAGGATAGTCAATCACACTCTGGAAATCTGTCTTGTTTTCCTGGTAAAGTGCACTGCAAATATTGGGAACTTTTACTTATATAGGTTATGTCCCTTGATACCATTTTAAAAGTCGAATGTAAGAAAACTTTAAAGTGCTTATTAATTAATTCTTTAAATAGCAATTGCCTATTTTAGCAACCCTTACTTCATTTTTGACCCAGGGCACTGTTTTCCATTCTTGGTAAATCTTTTTTGATATCTCTTTTAAGGGTAGATGATTTGGTTCATAGTATTCTGTCTTGTCCTAACTTTCCCAGATTGAAATATATGAAGGAAATCCAGTCTCACACAATATGCAGTTGAATTGGAGAGGGCATGTTGAAGGTTATTTTAAATGATTTTAGATATATTCACCTAATTATATATCAGCTTTTGACAAATGACAATTTTTAAGTTGTAGCTTAAAACAGAGTAAAAAAATCGTTAATAATTTTTGTCTCCTACTACATTCAAACTTACTCATCTATCTTGCTCATCAGAGGGATCAATCACACATGATGCCTGACTTTGTTGTGTCATGTGCAAAAGAAGCCTCAGAGCATTGTTTCCCAAATGTAGACTTGTTTTATCATTATACAACTTGAGCTTTGCAAGTTTGTTACATGCTAATCCCATCAGAGAATACTTAATAATCTGGTACTCTATATCTCACAGTGGTGTTAGATACAAGTTATCTAAATCTTTAAATTTTCGTTTAAAGGTAGAATTTCCATCATTGGCAACAAATATTATCAATGCCTCCACTGCACTCCCCCAAAGTAGCAGGTTTACACTAGTTTTCACTATGGAAAAAAAAACCCACAAAAAAGCAGTATCAGAATAAACAGTTTATCTATTCATCTTTCATTCAGAAAAATACTGTTACTGTGAGGAGGCAATGGGAATGGCAGGCAATAAATATAACACAAACCAGAGAGTGATCATGGTTTAGTATAGCTCTGTCATCTTGGTCCATATAATATTATTAGTCTTGAGACCTCATACATTAATGCTTTTATGTTTCATCTTGCAAATTTTAAAGTTTTGCTTCTTCCCCCTACACGTGCCTGGCTATGAGGAATACAAAAGCTACTAGTAGATAGATACCACTCCCTTGAATCTGACAACATTGTAAGTATTTCTGCCCCTATTGGTCTTCATATATGATGCTTAGGAAAGCCTAAAGAAATGTAAGCAGCATATTATTTTTAAAACAGGATACTGGGACCTCTACCTTCCTTTAATTACTAATCTAAAACTTCTGTTTTTAAATTTGAATTCTCTATTCCTGTTCTCTCTCTCCCACATATGTACACATAAAGGCTACATTAATGAATATTCAGAATTATCAGTCCAATATTAAAACAATAATAGCTTCTAGCACTTCTTATTAATTCAATACTTACTTCTAAATTATCAGAGTTCTGTGACATGGATTTTGCATCTTCTTGGCTTTTTACAAATTGTTTCCCAAAATTTCTATAGTTCAGTTAGATGATAAAACTATCAAAATAAGTACATATGGTGATGTACCATAGAGATTACTTCCATGCACACTGGAGCAAAAGACCAATAAACATGTCCAACATTTATCCATAAATGCCTCCTATGAAGAGAGGATCACTAATGTCATATTCACTACAAATTAATTCTCTGGGCAGAGCAACCAATTCTGTGGGCAGAGTGACCAATGTCTCTACAAGTTTTCTAAGGGTGTTTTATGACAGGTTCTTGCTGTGTAGCCCAAGTAAGCTGAAAGCTCATGACCATGCTGTATCTGCCTCCTCATGGCTTTTGAGCATGATAGAAGTCACATTGAGATGACTGCATGGAAAAGAGTAATACAAGGAATTCAAGGTGCATTGGATTCTATGAGAAAAGAAGTATAAAAAAGATACCTATTTCTGAGACTACCTCATATCTGACAAAACCTGAACATATACATACACTTAATGTGTGTATACATCATTTCATTAAACCTGAGAATATTGGGAAACCAAATGTCTTGAAATCAGAGTGCTGAATTCCAGAAAGACTTGATGGTAAAATAGTATTTGATTTTTAGATAAAGCTAATCTATTACTCATTGTGATTGAAAGAATAATAGTCAGTGCTAACTGTGGTTTTCATTTGTCCAGTTGCACATGAAGCAGATCAAAGCAGCACATGAAAATGTAGCAAAAACTTATTTTTAAATATAGTAAATTAATATCTGTTTTTCTTGGTCTTTTATTGTCCAACCCAATTTGTCTACATTTAAAGTAATACCGAGTTTCCTTTTCATGTCAAATAAAATAAAAGACACTGAACAAATAAATGGCTTCAATTTCCAAAGCTGGCTTCAAATATTTGTAACTAGAGCAAGAATTTAGTAGACTCCAATTTGTATGGTTGAGTTATAAGAAGGAAGAGTGAGGAAAATGATTTGAATAGTCTAAAAATTCCATGGGCAATAATCATTATAACACAAAATGCACATAATGAATACCAGATTAGTAAATATGCTATGCTGACATATTCACCACTTTCCCAATTTTGTGCACCCTTTGTCTTGAGCAGGAAGAGGTAAACCACAGATGGCATTAGATTTAGAAGATAATGGTGCCAAAGTAGCAGACCAACATTTGCATTCCACAGCTCTGTCCAGTGAAATTTCTAAAGCCCATATGAATTTAGGGGAAAATCTGAACTTAGGGGAAAATTATACACATCTCCCATGGATAAACTGTAGCTGTTAAAGCCTTGTTTAAAAAATAAAGGCCACATTCAGCTTGGTAACAGACTAGTAAAATTGATACAGGCTATGATTTGATGGCAGCTACTAAAAGTTGATGAGCTTGACCTGATTCATATAAAGGGGCACAGCCCAGAAGGCCAGCATGACAGACAATATTTCCCAAAGTTGAGTCCAATGTGATCACCCACTCTGCTTATTCCACCCAGAGTCCTCTGTTGAAGACATGGGGTGTTTGTTTCTTCTTCTGAAACAGTCAAATCTGTGAACACTGGAAGTGACATCATACAATGTAATTAAATCACAAAAGGCAAACAACTCCCTCCTGTTGTCTTAGGCCTGGTCTTTCTCACATTGTGAAGAGGCCTTGTCTTTCCTTGGAGACCAGCTTCTCACACTGTGAAGAAATCAAAGCTGCTTTGGAGTCTGCATGGAAGTGGCAAAAGGCTCAGCTGAGACCACAATGTACAGCTAGCATCAACATGTGGATAGTCATTTACAGGTTTCAAAGAAAAATATTTATTGGGTCTCCAGAATTAAAGTGTTCTAAATGATGATCAAAGTATGTCTGAGCAAAACTAAGCTTAGATGTCCTGCCTTGAACTGTATTGAGTTCTAGGTGATCAGAATATAATACCAGAATGAAAAGGCAGTGTTTTTATGTAACTGAAAGTATAGTGCTTTCTCGTACAGAACAAATATCTGAAAAGTAGTAGGATGAAGGGAAAGAGTGAATATAGTTAAGAGACCAAAGATGAAAGAGTTAGTTTTTCAGAAGTGTAAACAGTTTCTTTTCAGCTGGACCTCATGCCTAGAAGCAATACCAGAGTATTTAGTCATCAAGCAATGTACTGTGAAAAGTTCTTCAATAATAGACTGAGTCTCTCCAAGTAGGTACTAGCTGGGATGACAGACGACTAACAAACTTCTCATCCTGGGTGCATGAAAACAACATAGATTAGCATCTGTAGGTGAGTTAAGGAAACTAATAAATGGGCAGAGTAGTATACTGATCAAACTCTATATAAAAATAGGATCATGCTTTAGAAGACAATTTTAGTTTTTCACAGCCACTTATAAATTATCACAAATTTAGTCAGAAATAACTTTAGAGAATCCCCAACATCATTTATATATAAATATGTATGTGTGTTCATCTATCAAATATGTTTGCTAAATACATGCATTATGAGATGTATTATCTCTTGACTCTTTACAATATTTTAAATTGTAACCAAAATAATTATTGCTGGATTTCAGCTCTCAGAGCAAAATAGAAGAAAGAAAGAACATGGTACACATTTAGGGTTCAACCTTAAATTTTGAAAGGAACATATAGGCAAAGTCAGGAAGCTGATCACATTTCTGATTCCTTGATATTGACCCATGAACTAGAGGTTCTTAATATTCCATCATTAACATTTTTGAGCCATGGATCTATTTCAAAATCTAATGAAGCACTGACTTTTAGACACACAAAGTAATATATATAGGAATCAAAGGAAAATGATCCAATCAAAATACGGTTAGCATATGAAAAAGTAATCATTATCTCAAATCAGACACAAGTACATACTTTGTTACTATCTCAAAGAAACTTGAACATAACACAAAGGTTCTGATTTCGGTTGGTTTCAAAGTCACCTAGAATCGCTAACGCTAATTTAATTGTTCTTCATACTTTGTGTATAGGTATATGCATGAATACAAATATATGTATGTGGGTACTAACACATATATGTGCATGAGCAAAGAACAGATTTAAATATTCTGTTTATTTGATAACCACCTATTGTTTTAAACAATGTCTTTATTTGAGCCCAGACTTCATTGTTTTGAGTAGATACGCCTGCCCAGCCTGCCCCAAAAATGGTTTAATTTCCTCCTGCACCAATGTTGGGGTTACAAATGTAAGCCTGACTTTTACGTTGGTGCTGGGGATTCCAGTCAGTTCCTCAGGACTGCACAGCTATCATTTTACCCACTGAGTCATATCCCTAACCCCCTATTGCCTAATTGAAATTAAGAGAAATGCTAAATTTCAGGTAAGAGGCAGCAGTTAAAGTGGAAAAAGTAAAACAAAACATAACAGTTTTTAATTTTTTTAAATTTCTTATTCAAGTTCATGAATCTTGAAAATGCATTTATGGATCTTGTAGGGTTCAGTGGATCCCACAATGAGATCCTGTGAGTGTTAAGTAAGCTGAAGTTTTATCTGAAAATATGTGCTTGAAGACTCACACTGACATCAAGAAATGACAAAGTTTAATCTAGAGCTTAATAAAGAGAACAATGGGAACAACACGCACAGCAAAATCCCACTAATTATCCAAAGTAACTAAACGGGCCTCCCTAGGCAGACTTCATCACAAGATGAGGAATGTTTTGTGTTTTAGAACTTGAATGGACCGCTAGGAGTTTATTCACTTTGAGGTTAGATTGCTTCTATATGTGATTAGAGGAAAACCACCTTTATTAAATTTATAGACTTATCAAGTAGAGCAAAGCCTGTCTGTGCTTAATCCTACGCACTTTTATCTGATGGTCGTTCAAGTGAAGTTCCTCCTTTGGTTAACTTTCCATTTAATTTTACGTGAGCCGGTTTTGCAAATTTCTTATACATTCAATGCCTGGGTTTTTCTTGTACCAGATGAATGGGTTCTACTAAGTGATTGTGTAGACTGATGGCAGTGAACAGAGAATTAGTTCTGAAATTTAACATTAGTTAAAAATCCCCATTGAAGTTATTCAATAAAATATTACTTAAGAAAACAAAAGACCATTTCATTACAGAGCTGTTATGGGAATCAAGAAAATTAACTGTGCTGTGTTAATGTTATCTTATGTTTCTATGAAGCACGTAGACAGTGCTGAACAATGTGAGCTCATGCATAGACTTCACTACTATTCTTGTTAGAAATGTTTCTTCCATGTGTATGAAATCTCAAATTATATAGCACAATGAACTTTATGCTACAGAATATTTACATTCTTATTTATTTATTTATTTATTTATTTATTTATTTATTTATTTATTTATTTATTTATTGGTTTTTCGAGACAGGGTTTCTCTGCAGAGTTTTGGTGCCTGTCCTGGATCTCATTCTGTAACCAGGCTAGGCTCAAATTCAAAGAGATCCTCCTGGCTCTGCCTCCCAAGTACTGGGATCAAAGGCATATACCACTGCTGCCTGGCACTCTTTTTTTATTTTTGGGATAATAATTTAATTGTATTTTCCCCTTCCCTTTCCTCCCTCTAAACCCTCTAATCTACCCTTAACTGTCCCTCTTCAAATTCTTTGCCTTTTTTTTCACTAATTGTTATTATACACATATGTATTTGTATATGTGTGTGTGTCCCTAAATACAACCTTTTCGGTCACTATAATGTTATTTGCATGTGCATGTTCTGGGCTGTTTGACAGTAGACCAATATTTCTTATTTTTACATTAATATGATGTAGCATTTATATATATAGTGGAATGTGGTTCTATCTATCTATCTATCTATCTATCTATCTATCTATCTATCTATGAAGAATGGTATGTAGAAGTTTCAAGATCAGATCACAAAAGATATTTGGTACTGTATTACCAAACATGAATAACAAAATTTTTAAAATATAAAGCAGACAGCCTTAAGGATTATAGATAACCATCTGATAACGTGGTCATATTCGTAGTATGAGTGAACACTGCACAATATATTTCTAGCCCAGCAACACATGAGGAATTATAAGACATCCATACTTCTAGAGTAAGCCTCAGGACAGACTGCCTATCAAAGTCTCAGCAACAAGGCGAAGAGCCATTCGATCCCTATGCCACCCTCCATGTAGTGATCATCTTCTTTTTGGAAACCCAAAGACCTAGAAAGACAGAAAACCAGCTGTTTTTCTCATACATCAAAAACAATTTATCAACAGCTAAACTTAATTAAAAGCAGGTAAATATGTGTGTCTTTATAAACCAGTCCTTATCGTAGCCTGTAGAGATCATATCTAGGTGAGACTGTACAGCTTTTTCTAGCATTATAAAAGCTAGCCTGTTTAGATGATACTTCCGAGTCAGTGCCAGCTTGATTTCTCCATGTTCAAATATGTGATGTCTTCAGCAATATAGTTCTATTTTTTTTTTTGTTCTAGAGGGCAACCTAGAGCTTTGGCAATGCTTGGGAATGTATGGAACCTCACATATTCCTGAATACAAAAGACTCATTCCTGGCATTGGATTTTTTTATTTATTTGCCTATGGTATCTAGTAGTGGCAAGATATACCAAATGGTACAATAGTGGCTCTAATGCCATGCGCATAACCAAAACATTCTAATTGGATTAAAGGCCTGCTAGACAAGATAAAATCCGTACCTGGTGCCATTATGGAGACCAAGAGCCCGTGACTAGATAAGTCATAAGCCCTAAGGGAAATCTTAGTACTGTTACTCCATTGAATGGATTTAGTGTTAAACCAACTCCTAAGGATTTCTTGTTATATCCATACATGTGCATATAAAGTCACAAGATTGTGCCAGCATACACAAGTCTTGTACAATATAAAACAAATCCAAATCCCATAAGGATTTTGGAAGTGGGAATGAAAGTGCCACCCCTAGCTGAAAACATTTGGCGAATGATAGATTCTGGGAACAAATGATAGCTGCTGGGAGAGTGAGAGTCTCTTTTCATTAAGGATGGGGGTCCCTGGTAATTTGACCATGGAACAGCAGATAGCCATATGTCCAAGATATATGGGCAACATTGTTTGCTTGGACACAAATTTGATTGGGGTGGATATTGGAGAAGATGGGGAGATAGGTTAATAGGATCAAAATGTACTGTACAAAATTGTCAAAGAACTAATAAATCAAATAACCTTTCACAGTACAATGCTGAAGGAATTCCTTTGAACACTCTCTTTTCTAATGATGCTGATTGATTGAAGCACACCCATCCCATGTGCTGGTCTTACTCCCTTCCCTGCTGTTATTTGGAGAGGAAATAAGTGGGTATGGACTTTAGGGTGAATTAGTGATCTTATAAAACAACAAAGAATTGCCAGACTTCTCTTTAATGTGAGATTATATGGTGAGAAGACATTTTCTGTGTGAACCAGAAAAGAATGCTTCTCTGAAATCTGGTGGTGCTAGTAGCCTGATCTGGGACTTTTAGTCCAAACTATGAAGAAATAAATATCTGTTGTTATGGCTACCTAATAAATATATGGAATTTTATTAGGCAACTTAAGTGGACCTGCATATTATATAAGATAATGGGAATAAAGATACAAAAAAGAGACATTGTAAGTTAATGACTAAAATTCTACATGCTTAGTGACCAAATGAAGGATTTGAAGTAAATTAAGTCTAGGTTGAATTGCCTTGCTATAATCTTTAAATCTGTACATGGTAAACACAATAATGAACCCTCTCCAATTAGCCACATGCCAGTTGCTAGGACCTGTGACTATAGTGTTTTATATTACATCCTGATTCCTTGAAGACTGAGAATAAGTGTAGCTAGAGTTTTCCTGCCTGACCCACAGTCAGGACAAATCTCTCTCACCTGCCAGTCCCACAGCCGCTCAGACCCAATCAAGTAAACACAGAGACTTATATTGGTTACAAACTGTATGGCCATGGCAGACTTCTTGCTAACTGTTCTTACAGCTTAAATTAATCCATTTCTATAAATCTATACCTTGCCACGTGGCTCGTGGCTTACCGGCATCTTCACATGCTGTTTCTCATTGTGGCGGCTGGTAGTGTCTCTCTGACTCAGCCTTCCACTTCCCAGCTTTATTCTCCTCCTTGTCCTGCCTATACTTCCTGCCTGGAATTGGCCAATCAGTGATTTATTTATTGATCAATCAGCAACACACTTGACATACAGACCATCCCACAGCAAATAAGTAAGAAACATAAGCAAAGAAAAATGAGATACCTTCGCCAAGTACTGAGCAATGATACATTTGTAGTATTTAATCAACTATGTGCCATATTATCTGCAGTTGCAATATAGATTATAATCAATACACATGAAAACTTATACAAACAATATTTTGTTTCTTCTAGATCTGTTTGACATATAAATGGCACCATCAAAACAAGTAGAATTGCAAATGAAATTTTCCTTTTGTGGAAGAACATTTATACCAATTACTCAACTCTAAGTTACCTGGAAAGATGTGAAAGTCTAATGTTTTCCACAATATCAGGTTAATTAGTTAAATTAAAATTATGACAATTATTTCTTCAAAAGTTTAATAATTGTTTAAAACCCTCCCTGTGTGGTACCCATGCCCCTCACACATACTTTTTTATGGTCTTATTATGTAACCTTGTCTATCTTGGAACTCACTATGTAGATCAGACTGGCCTCAAAGTCAGAGGAATCTGCCTGCCTCTGCTTCCTCAGTACTGGGATTAAAGGGGTGTACCACCATACCCCTCTGATGCCTCCCTTTTAATGGCACACTCTTCACCATATTATCATTGGAGTACTTTGTAACAACTAAATAGCTAAACTTTTAGCTAATAGTATTTAAAAAGTTCACAGGAAAAACAAACACATTAAAAGAAAGAGTGGCCTTTAATCTCAGTACTTGGGAGGCAGAGCCAGGCAGATCTCTATGAGTTCAAGGCCAGCCTGGTCTGCAGAGTGAGATCCAGGACAGACACCAAAACGACACAGAGAAACCCTGTCTCAAAAAACAAAACAAAACAAACAAACAACAACAACAAAAAAAAAAGAGTATGATGATTTCTGTGTGTGAATTGAGGAAGTTTGTAGATCAGCCTGTAGTGTCTCTTGTTTTTATTATTTTCTAATTCTGGGACCTTGATAAGGTAATCTGCTCTATGTCTCAGGTTACCCATAATTAGGAATGCTAGTGGTGGCTGAATTCCCTTATCTTGTAGCTGGTGCATGAAGTGGTACAGATTTTAATAATTTGGGGATATTGAAAACTTGAATACATATAATCACATATCTTAGAGAACCAGCTTAGGTTTAAACATCAAATTAATTTACATTTCATCTACACCCACCTGTGCAACCTGAAGATCATTTCCCAAAATATTTTTGTGAACCAGTATTTTTCCTTTGACTTGTCATATAGATGGGTGAAGAATTTTCCACTGATAGTTTCATGTAAACACTCAAAATATTTCACATTCAAGGCAATTCCCATTTTCAGATTAGGATTGATCAGTCTATATTATAATGTAAAAACATGTAAAATGTTAGAAATACTACTTGGCATGTAAAATTGCTCTGAAAATGTAATTGTGGAAGTGATTTTTATCCACTATTTGTGCTGATATTACCATTATCTTAAATAAATATCCTAGGAACATAAAATTTCTTCCATTCTACAATCCACAGACTCAGAGAAGCTAAGTAACAAGTAGGGCTCAGAGGATGGGGATGTGAATCTCCTTGGAAAGGGAAAATAGACATCATGGAGTAGGGGAAAAAAAGAAAAGAAGCTTCTGTTTGAACAATACAAGGCCTCAGCCTCCAGCCATTCTCTTCTGACTTGTGGGTGACTCTCATGATTTTATCCTTTGGTTATTGACAATGCCACTGATAATCCCATCATCACACATGAACCTTGGCAGCACATTCTTCATTTATCAATGGATCCACCAATATACAATCAAGAACATGAAGTTGGGAGTAAACGTACTGCACTAATAAGGGATGAATTGGAGCTAAGGGATTGGGTGTTTAATCAAAACACACTATATACATGCATGAAATTCTAAAATAAAAAAAATGTATTTCCAGAAAAGCAAGTCATTTGTATGATGTCATCATTCATACTCCCATTGCATAAATTAGAATCATGTTTGAGCTTGTTAATGGTGTTTAATGGTCTTAGGTAAAGAAATGGATAAGAGCCTTTAAATCTTGCTGCACAAGTTGATCTATCTGAAAGAAAATTAAAATACTTGAACCGAGGGTTAATCATTTCATAACTTGTTTGGTAGGTTGCATACAATTCCTTCATGAGAAGATTAAAATATCATTTTACCTTTGGGAAACTTCCAATATTTTTAGTAAACACCTAATCATTATGGCAAATTAATCAAACTTTTAATAAAAATTAATTTTAATATAAATTGACTTGAAACACAATATACATATATTTCTAATACACCCTGTATGTATTTAATAGGCTTTAGTGCTCCTAAACCTGTATGATGTTCATTTAATATTTCAAAGTATGAGAAGAACACAAAGGCTGCCCACACAGTATTTTGGGGTGAGATTTGAACTATCCATTTGCTTGCTGACATGCTAGAAATTGGATAAATACATCTGAGGTGCTTATAACAAAAACTACATCCAACATTGTGACTAAAATGACATGGACAACTTCAAGCTCATTGGCTCTTGATTTCTTCAGTATTGAGATAGACACAATAAGTCATTACCAAGTAATTACAGTGTATGCGCAATACATGATTAGCAAAGTAATTAAGTTGCCAAATGTGATCTATTACAGAAATTTATCTCCTTAAAGCCTTTGTACACAACTACAGTTACTTATAATCTCTTGTGTTTACAAATTGATACTATTAATTAAATATGGACTGTCATTTGAATATCAGTTATGTTGTTAAAATGACTCTTTACTTTTCCTTCTTTCAAATGGTATATTTTATCTTCTCAGGAAACTACACAGATATAGAGACTCATTCATTTATTTTATACACATTGCACAATATTGGAATTAGTTCCTAAGACTTTAAAATTAGATTTTTTTGCTGTGATGCTGAGGTTGTGCTAAAAGGCTTAATTTTTGTATGTTCTAGTTAATTTCCTACGTGGCACAGGTTAGAATACAACTCATTTGTTTCATCCGAAGCTGAACGAAAGACAATATCCATCATGGTGGAAGTAATATCTGCTTCTGAATTGCAGCCCGAAGCTTTGGTTTTATTGACAATTAGGTATTAGCATTGTTGTCACATAGGTACAGGATATTTGGTTGGCTTAATTCCCTCAATAACTCAATAAACATTTACTGAGGATCTCAAAAGCCTGGCACTCTTTCAGTTATTGGCATTATAAATAACTGTTTTATTTGTCATATTTCATAGAGGGAACATTGGAATGTGATTTTCATATGGCATACTTCTTTTTAGTGGCTTATTATTGCATTACCACAAAATCAGTCCTCAGAAGGCCATAAAGAAATGAGCCAATTGTTCTCCTGCCTTTGACATGCCTGATAGAGCTTTCACTCAGCCATTTGCATTTTTAGATGAAAAGGGAAATAACGACAAGGCTGTTTATCCATAACATTCAAACTCTAGTTGCAATGCAGGAAGGCAGGGAAGAAAACTTTTCAGAAAATCTGAATTGCTGAATGAGAAAATACAGTGAAAATAGGCAACCTGAGGTTGTGTAGATGAAAAATTGAGAGTATGTAAGGTCACACAGGTCATACTGGCACCTTGTTTTTCCTCATGGTTCTGTATATATATTTGAGAGTGGAGGAGAGTCACACTGCTCATGTGAAACTCACAGGACAATTGCAGACACAGGTTCTCTCCACTGCAGTGATTCTGGGATCAAACTTAGGTGCTCAGCTTGGTGGCAAGTCATTTTTCCCAATGAGCCAACACAATGGCTGGCTGATGATTCATGTCAAAAGACTAGAATGTAATTGTTCATTATGCTCTTTAGTAATAGGAGAAAGTCTTCATGCCTACACCTACATACAAATATATGTGTATAAATGAACATATATATTGTAGCTGGAGTTTTCCTGCCTGGCCCACAGTCAGGGCAAATCTCTTTCACCTGCCAGTCCCACAGCCGCTCAGACCCGACCAAGTAAACACACACAGAGACTTATATTGCTTTCATACTGTATGGCTGTGGCAGGCTTCTTGCTAACTGTGTTTATATCTTAAATTAATCCATTTCCATTAATCTATACCTTGCCACATGGCTCGTGGCTTACCGGCATCTTCACAAGCTGTTTCTCATCGTGGCGGCTGGCAGTGTCTCTCTGACTCAGCCTTCCACTTCCCAGCTTTATTCTCCTCTTTGCCCCGCCTATACTTCCTGCCTAGCCAACGGCCAATCAGTGTTTTATTGATTAATTAGCAACACATTTGCCATACATCCCACAGCAATATATGATATATATATAATGAAAGATATATTTATTGTGAATGGATAAAGCATTTTTTTTAAGAATTAAACTAGGTGTATGAAAGCATTAACTGAATCAGGAGTATATGATTACATGAGTGTATTTATACACTCACAATCTCATACATACAGAGAGACACACATACACACACAGTTTACACACACACACACACACACACACACACGTATATAGTCTCATCTCTTAGACTCTGGAGGTAGCAACCTTCCTGCATGTTCTAGTCTCTTACTTTCAGTGACTCAGCATTTTCACGTAACTTACATATATCCTTGCCCATCCTTCATTCTTAAATTAAATTTAATATTTAGCACAAACTAAGTGTGATATTATTCAATAAATAACCAAAAGAAAGTAAGTCCATACACATATGACTTTATTCCACAGATTTCTGGTCCAATTTTAGTTGAATCCATTAATGTGCAGCCCACAGATCAGGAGGGCTCAATTGCATCAAAATAAAATACAGATAATAGTAAAGTGAAACATTCAGTTGAATCTTCCTTTTCTGCAAACCAATACAATTCTTCATTCAGTATGCTCACTTTCTATAGGCTTCCTGCACTACACTCTGAGTTGGTGCTATGTTCTAATATCTCCCACATCTGTGTTACCTACATTCCAAGTGGTTACCTATGTAAAGATATATTTTATTCATCCTTCAGATAATTCTTAATTTGTATGGTCTATTAATATTCATATAAAATAACATGTTAGTTCTTAATACAATGCTAGTTAAGGCTGCTATTGCCTGCTTGGATGTATTTCCACACTACATAATAATACAGGATGTCAGGCTCTCCTTCCATTGGTTTCCTGTTTAATTAACAGTTGGGCTGATTGTTTCTTTCCCTGGGATATGTGTTGTTTAGTCACCTAGGATGAGAATCTCTTGGCATGCCTGCTGGGGTGTATGTGGTTCTTCATTAGGTTAACCGAGTTGGGATGACCCACCCACTTTGGGTGGCTCCATTCCCTTGCTGGGATCCTAGACTGTGTAAGCACTGAAATGAAGCTGATACACATTTATTTAGTCACTGTTCTAATTGTGGATGTGATATAACCTGCTAATTCAAGCCTTTTCAGCCTTGACTTTATTGCCATTGTGGAATGTATCCTTGAATTGTGATCCAGAATAATGTTTTCTGCCTTGAGTTAATTATCTTATCATGGAGAAAAGAAATTATGTCATTGCTTACCAAATTTTAACTTCTTAGATGAGGCATGATTTATTTGGGGATGCTTATAGTTTCTGTTATTCATATTGTTATTTGTGCCATTTGTGATTTTAGTTTGAAGAATAACATTTCTAGCTCCATCATTCCTGATCAAGTATCATCTACCTTGGATGTAGCTGAATCTTTATTAGTAAATACCCTCTGGATACTGTGGTCTCCAGGAGTGTATGTATTTTTTTTCTTTAACTAAGGCAGGCTCTTTATTTGCTAGCATTCATGCAAAGAAATCTTCATTATTTCTTAAATAATAAAGTAAAAAAATTATACAGTAATTTTAAAATGTTATACTTGGGTATATTATTCTTTTTAGCATTGTTTGAATTTTAACATTTCTCTCTCCCAAAACTCCTAGATAGTCCTCCCCACTTTCCTTCATGTTCACAGTGCCTGTTTTCATCAATTGTTATTGCATGTATATATGTGCTTGTATATACATATACATTGCCAAATATAACCTGTTGAGTCCAGGTAATGTTACTTATATGTATGTATTCAGGACTGACCATTTGACCCCAGAAAACCAATTGGTGTGCTCTTCCTTGGGTTTCTATTTTTAAGATGAAAATCAAGCTTTAGCACTATGAAAAATACACATACTGATCCTCATTTATCAATAAAAACTATAAAACCTGCTGTTAAAGAGATAAGAAAACTAATAAATAATGATGTAACATTTAAACATCCTCTTCTACCAAGTTAATTATTTTGATTTTTGAAAATTATTATATGAAACATTTGTGAATAAATTGAATATTTTTCAGTAAAATGGAGGTGGGGGCTCTGTTTCTGCTCTAGCAAAATCCAAATGAAAATTTCCACTGAGGAAAACTGACACCAATTCTAGGATGTTAACACAATTTCCGTTAAGCACTATGTTGCTAAGTCTTGTGTTATGCCAACCATTCATTATCACAAAAAGCTTGCACCACTCTATAAGTAATGGGATTATATCAAATTATGATGGCATGTACTGTCTGGGAGTTAAGATATAATAAGGTGCCCACCAGGATTAACATAATATTTTAAAGATAGTTATCCAGTAGACTATAAGTATAAATTTCAGTGTAATTGGATATTTTCATAAAAGCCTTCAAACTGTGTTATGATTAAATATTAATAATTTGAAAAGATTGAGTTTCTTTTCACTTTACAAAATATACTGAAAGGCCTATGCCTCATATTATCTTTCTCTATGAATTGTATCTTTGTATCACTAAGAGATCTCTAAGTAAAGATAAATGCAGCATGCTTTATAAACTGCCTTTATGTTCAGAACTGTTTATTTTCTGGACAGTGTGCAGAAGCTTCCTCTTCTACTATATAATTCTGAAGTCAGGAGAACACCAGTGACTAAGTCAAAAGGGGGCCTGAAACAGCAGGGTATTTCAATTAATATGACAAGATAAATATTTGAGTCCTTTAAAGGTTCATTTCTATCAAATGATTCAGATAACTATCATATGTTATATAATGACATCATCTTCATAATCATCCAAAATCACTTTCATATTATATAATATCAGATTATATACATATATATATATATATATATATATGCAGATATATTTATGTGACATGTCCTCCCAAGGAAACAATTAGTTTTGTGGATTTAATGGCCTTCATCCTAGCTGATAGAGCTGTGTAATGGCCGCCATTCTGCTATTAAAGTATTCTAATTAAATCAGTCACCCTGGTCCCATCTGTTATGTACTGATCTCAAGCCGAGAAGCTGCTGGAATCTCTCCAGGGCAGTCAGTGTACTCAGTTCCTTTCATGGCTCATTGGATGTCACATGCAGAAAGACCTTGTTCTTGGTTTGGAATTATAACTAAGACTGTGGGTATACAATAAGCCCCAGTAAATGTTATGGAGATTAATTCAGCTCTTTTCTCAGACTCTCAGTGCTTGTGGAGTACAAACAGTATCGGGTCATGTTGATACTTAGCAATCTACAGTCAGGAAGATGTTGACTGATTCTGAATATATAGAAAAAGGTATCAGAAAGCCAAGTCTACAGGAACATCCAAGCAAAGCTAAGTAGGCACAGGACTCCACAGCTCTGTTCCAAAGAGAGTTTTCTAAGTATAGAAGATCTATCTTCTCCAAAGACCACAGGACTTGCCCTCCCCACTTTTAGCCACTTCACTGGTTTTAGCATCTTTAATTTCTTAGAAATTAACAATAATTTGGCAGTAGGGTAATCCATAGAACTCTCTGTATATAATCTTCTTGTTAAAAGATGATAATAACAATAGTCTTGACATGTTAATTAGGAGAGTTTGGCTGAAAGATATAGCAATCTATTTCCATAATTGATAGGTGAGAAAGTGGCATTTTTCAGCTCTACTTGATTCATGAAATGCCAGATGTCTTTTGCAGAGAATCAAGTCTCGGTTTTATTACCATGGTTCAGTAATCAGGTGGGTTGGCCTATCTGGCACCACTATTCTCCTAAAGGCACATCTACACAGCATTGGCTGTGAGAAACACTTTGTCAGAAAGAGCTGGCTATTCAATCTGTAACAGAGAACCTTTAGGGGCTGAAACAGGTTACACACATAAGCAAATACACATATCATTTACTTGAGCCATGTAAGTAAAACACACATATATGTAAAAGACATTACTTAAAATAAGGTCTGAGGTTGAAGAAACAAGATACAGGATAAGCATGCTGGATGCTCACGGCTGACTGTTGTCGATTTGTGGAAATGAACTCTTGGGGAAATGAGTTACAGAGGTTTTCTGACCTCTTTTTCACATTCTGTCTTGATAAACAACGTTTTCTTGTATTCCTCGCTGTTTTGTGTTATGTGAGGACACAAGGCACCAGACAAGCATAAGGATAAAGTTCTTCACATTAGATATTTACATGCCAATGGTCAGACACATCCACAAAGACTGATGAACATTAATGCAACTATCAGCCAGTATAAAGAATAGTATATAAACATTGCTGAAATTTTCTATAAGAATATCTTATTGTGTTATAACATAACCTCAAAATATAAAAAAGTGGAACATCTGAAAAGTATTTCAACCCAGCATTACAATAAAGCATTGCTGAGTCCTGAAGAAAAAATGTCCCTACTGTGAGATTTAAACTCAAACAAGACAGACCACTACGAAGGGAAGACAAGACAGTTGTTTTTGGATGATGTTGACTATAATCTAGAAGAAATTGGTTGGATCATGTGAATATATGGAAGTCATTCTAGACATCTTAAGATGGCTTCTACAGACTCTAACTCTGAAGAGTCAATTTTCTCTGTGAGACTGAAAGTTTTTTGAATCAGAGCTTTATGAGCAGAGGAGTAAAAATTGAATGGCACAAAGACTTGAATGCATCTTTTGATGTATTCAAATTGGATGAAAGTACAAATTTTTGTAGCTAGAGTTTTCCAGCCTGGCCCATAGTCAGGACAAATCTCTGTCACTCGCCAGTCCCACAGCCGCTCAGACCCAACCAAGTAAACACAGAGACTTATATTGGTTACAAACTGTATGGCCGTGCCAGGCTTCTAGCTATCTAGTTCTTACATCTTAAATGAATCCATTTTTATAAATCTATACCTTGCCATGTGGCTCGTGGCTTACCGGCGTCTTCACATGCTGCTTGTCATGGTGGCGGCTAGCAGTGTCTCCCTTCTGCCTTCCTGTTCTCTCCTTTCTCCTATCTGTTAGTCCTGCCTATACATCCTGCCTGGCCACTGGCCAATCAGTGTTTTATTTATTGACCAATCAGAGCATTTGACATACAGACCATCCCACAACACTTCCCTTTTTCTTTCTTTTTTTTTTTTTTTTCAAAAAGGAAGGTTTTGACCTTAACATAGTAAAACATGTATCCTTATGGCTGGAAAGATTCCTGACATTCCACTCAAACTGTTAATTTATTTAGAACCCTTTATAATTGAATATATGACCACCATCATCTATAAATCCTTGCCATTCTGATTTATTCTTTCTTTTCACTTTATTGAGCTTACCAACACGTAAAAAAAATTACTTTATCGTCTTCACCTTTATAGATGTTACATAGATACCAATTTGCCATTACTAAAAGTGAAGATGAAAAGGTTCAATTAGGAAAACCTTAGTATGGGGACAGGAAGAAATAGAATGTTTAACAATACATTCAACAAGGGCTTCTGTATTTCTGCTATGGTATCTGAGAGTTGAGGTGAGGATTTCTAAGAGAATATGGCATATGAGTTGTAACTGTTAATTGACAGTATATGTAAGCTGTATAGTTGTTTAAAATATATTTATGTGTGTGTGTGTCTGTGTGTAACTAGATATGGGTATATATGTTTTGAAGTTAGGAAGAAGTACAGGATCTCTAGATGATTTTGCTTATTCCTAGTGACATATCTTGTTACCATATAGAAATCCAAAGACTTGCATTTGTTAACAATATTGTAAGATGTCTCTAACATAAATACAATGGTAAACACATAGCCTTAAAAATTCAATAACAAATATGTTGCTTAATTTACTTATAAGGTCAAGGCATGAATTTTTATTTGCAGGATTATTCATAATTTGAAGTACTTTTTCCACAGAAAGATGACACCACAAGAATTGTGTTTTCTCTCAACAACCAACCATGAAATTGTGTTTTGAAAGTTAAACTAAAAATCACCCAAGTCTTGAAGAACCTACTAGAACGATGCACTACTTCTTTTTTTAACGTAGCAAGAAATTAAAAGATTGGTATGCAGGAAATAACTCAGGCAAATAATCATTAATTATAAGCGTTACTAATTTTATTATTATTGGAATCAAATTCAAAGACCTATAGAAGCCATTGTATAGTAAATATATAAGGAATGTCTTATACACACATTTTAAAATTTTGCATAAACATCTATGTTTATTTGACAGGTATTAACAAAAAAAAGAACAAGTCAGCAAATTTTCCAGCTGTCAAGTCAGTTATAGATATCAATAAGGAATATTTAATATTATTTGGAGAATAAAATAAAAAAAGTTCCATGGAGAGCTAAGCTTCATTCAAGTATTGAGGAACTAACTGATAAATTTTGGCAGAATGATATGATATAGGAGTAAGATTATAAGTTCATAAAAGAACACTGGAGTTGACCACATAAAATATGGAGATTACATAAAATTTACATCTAAGTTTTAAGGATAAAAAAATGATGCAAAAAAAAAAACATGATAAGCACAAACATAAAAAAACAACAAAAACAGACAGAATATAAGTGTACACTTGATTACCTTTAAATTTGGTTCTATATAGAAGAATCATCTATGAAAACTCAAAATAACATGAAAAATTGCCCATTATTTGAGTTTTGAGATATAAATCTATGGTAATCACTATTCTAAAACTTCATAAACAAATATTTCTTGAGGAATCTAGTCCTAGTGAATGAAGACTGGCTCCAGGCTACCCAGCACTGAAGAATGAGGCAGATAGATCCAGGTCAGAAGAGACTATAACTTCTGGCACCAAGCAGTATTCTAGTTGTCTCCCCATAATTTAGGTCAGAAAGGAAATGTGTTTATAGATTAGGACAAAAATTACTGCCTAAAGCTGAAGTGAGCAACTGGCCGTACCATGAATGGAAGACAGTCTCAACACTGTAGCATAATCAAGCTTTAGGCAGAGAATATTACTCTCATATTGTTTCTCATCCTCATACATTGTTAGAAGTAAAGCAAAATATGATGAAAGGAATCTTTCACTTCAATCTAGACTTCCAGGTTATTTCACAAAGTGAGAAAATGCCAAGACTCTTGATGAAAAGAGGAATAGTAGATATTGCAGTTTGGTAGCTTGGGTGAGCACAGGCTAAAACTGAGATTTACTATTATTTAAAGAGGATGATCATGTAAATATGCACAACATTTAAGAAATGAACTGAAAGGGTTTTTTTTTAATTCCTGAAAAGAAATATCTAAACATAAAGCTATGTCTGGAGTTAAAATTTGACCAAGATGAAATAGATCAAGAGAGTAAGACTCCGAAATACTCAGACTTGAGACAGAATAATAATGTGGAACATGAAAGAAATGATAAATATATTGAATACATTTTAAAATTTTAAAAATATATTTTATCATTTTTTAATTAAGTTTAATATGAAAATAGTCAAGTAGAGTCAGGAAAAAGTACTTGTCAAACATGTAATCTCTGAAATTTTGCATCAAAAAGAAATTTCAAACAGAGGGAGCATGGACAATATGATTAAAAAGAAAGCTGTGCCTAAGTTTTTCTAGTAAAATGAAAGAATACCAAAGAAAAGACGAAAGAGTTAATTAAAATCTTGCATGTAGGAAAAGCAGGTCACATTCAAGGAGAGAACAATTAGGCTGATAGCTGAATAATTTTCATCTGTATCAAGATCCACACAGAGGACAGTGCTGTAATGATTTAATCTCCTATGAGAAAACAGCCATCAACAAAATTAAAATTCAAATCAGTACTGGGCTTTATATTTCCTGGTATCTAAATCTAAAAGCTATTATCACCAACATGTCTTTATTAATGGAAGTTCTGAAAGATTTTTTTTTAAGAAAAGCAAAGGAAATTATTCCAGAAAGCAGGTTATGAGACCCCCTCACTCCCACCACACACACACTGCTTCTTCAAATTAACTCAATTTTAAGAAAAAATGAGAGCTTAATGCTATAGATTTAGATTTGAAATCTAGTTTGAGAAGTTGTAACAAAAAAGGTAAAATACAATTTGGAGAGAAGACTCATGTCTCAGTGTTAAGGTCCCCAAGGAATATAGTGAACTATTACAGAGTTGTGTAAACACCAAGAGTTGTGAAAAGTGGGAATAGGGTGACTTGTTTTCTTGGTTTATGGTCTGAGAATGGAGGTTCCCTGAGGTAATCTTCACAATTAGCAAATGAGAAGCAACATAAACTTCCAAGTCAAAGCTCATAGGCAGTTAGAATTCCATATGGTCTTTTATCTGCTTCAAAAATGGAAGCAAGTTAACAGATAAGAAACCTGCTATTTACCATGACTGAAAATAAAATTTATATACTGAGGCCTTCCTGATTTGCTTTAATTTTTATTTCATATGATGTCAAAGATACCTTATAAAGGCTTTTTAAGAAATAATTTTGTTTTTCCCAAATACGTTCAAATATAAAAAAAAAAATCCCTAGAGTTCATTTTCTGAGAAGATTAGGTCTACAAATATTATCACTGATGGAACAGAGAACCAAGAACAATACACAGAGCAGATCATCTCATTTGTACCTGATTGCATTCTCTCTTACTTGAATTCTTCTTGGACTGGGGCTCCTTTGGTTATAGAAATTGCAAAAGAACCATTTCCTCTTATCTAATTTCTCATGTCTTTTTTTATCTCATCTTGTGATACAAGCTTTATCCTTTCTATTCTTTCTTCTTTGAGGTTTCATCAGCAGCCTCTTGTACTAAAAGGCTCTTTTCTTCCAGAATATCAGGTCAGCCTTCTGGTAGACCTTTAAAATGAGGGTCAGCATATGCCTACTTTGCTTCAACTTCACTAGACGAAATAGTTCCTTATATTTTTATAAAGACATCATTTTTTATTTCTTTTCTGTCACATTTTCTTCACTCTTTCTTCCCCTTGACTCTATGTGCCTCAAGAGATGGACATTGATCATTTGATTTTCTCCAATATTCTCTTTTGTGAGTTTGGCATAATTATCCATATTATGGCATAATTATCCCTTAAATTATTATTTGATACCCTGGGTGGATTAATTGGGGTTTGCAGAAATTCTACAACAGGAAATTTTTATTTATTTATATTTTATTGAGATTATCTATTCATTTTACATACCAACCACAGATTTCCCTGTCCTCCCTCCTCCCCCCCCCAGCATTTCCCCCCTAACTCATTCCCCATTCCTACCTCCTTTAAGGCAAGGTCTCCCATAGGGAGTCAACAGAGCCTGCTACATTCACTTGAGGCAGGTCCAAGGCCCTTCTCCGTGCACCAAGGCTGCGCAAAGTGTCTCACCATAGGCACTAGGCTCCAAAAATCTGCTCATGCACTAGGTACAGGTCCCAATCCCACTGCCTGGGGGCCCCTTATACAGTTCAAGCTAAACAACTGTCTTGTTTATCCAGAGGGCCTATTCCAGTACCATGGGGGTTCCTCAGCGATTGGTCCACAGTTCATGTATAACAGGAAAATTTAACATATAATTTAGTTCTAAAGTAAACTTAATCAGCCATCTTGGATTATTTTCTGGAATATCAGGAGCATGCTACATTATAACCCTTCAAGCTTGAACATAAATGAATGATAATAGACTAATATATCCAATACTTTACAGTAGAAGAATATAAGAAGACATGAGCTATTATTTCTGTTTATCCACTCTTTTAATATGACATTTTCAAAACCATAAAGCTATTAAATTACTCATTCTCTTTCTTCTTCATGACTCTTGACATAGGCAGGAACACTTTGGATAATGATGCTAAATTTAAAATCCAGGATGGCAAAAGGCCTACATTATCATCCTGTACAGCCTTGATTCCCATTGTCCTCTCATGTCATGATTCTGCAAAAGCATCAATGTAATGAACTTAAAAGTAGCTAAAAAAAATCATCTTTGGCATGGCTTTTCCTAATTGGTATTGAGTCCTGCCGTGGAAATATCTGTGAAACTGGCCTTTACTTTTAGCACTGTCTTGAAAAGCTTATAACTTTGTGACAAATAAAACTAGTCTCAATTTTGCTTATTTTAATAGTCAAGAAGAATCACATTTTTAGATATTAAAATGTAAGTTGATTGTTTCTTGCATCACATAACATCTGAATAATAGAAAAAATATTTTAAATCAAAACACTTTGGGGCAGAGAAAAAAAATCTCTCCTCAAAGGGAGAACAGGGGAATACGTTGCTGATATGTAGAACTGAATTGTATTGCAAAATAAAAATTAAAAAAAAAAGAAAAGACAAAAAATTTTGTTCTCTTGTGGCTTTATAATACTAATAAGTAAGTGAAATAGTTTTCCCTTCTAAGATGAATGATCATGAGATGTACTATTACTATGACCTTTTTGTCATTATGAGACTGTCATTATTATATAATTACCATATTATTATCACTGCAGAATGTATAAATAATGCTTCAAGAAAACATTTTTCTCTATAACTACTTTCTGTTACAGAGTGGTCCATTATAAAATAACTTAGCAATCCAGTGTGTTTCTTTCACACTCAAGAATAAGACTTAGGATGGTTTTAAGCTTGATTAAAACATAACCACATTCTTTTGAGAAGATCCCCTTATGAAGAGCCACATGAGCCAAAGAGAGACACTCTCAAATGGCATTGCAAATAAACAGAAACCAAGAGAATGAGGAAGCAGGTGTATATGGGAAATCACCAGGGCATGCTTCACTGAATTTACTACAAGGTTTTGAGCAACGTTATTGAAACCCTCTGTGGACATAGCTCATTCATGGAGGCCGTGATTAATTTCAGCTTTAAGCAGATGAACTCAATACCCAAGTTATATTTCTGCTTTTTTTTTTATCTTCACTCTAATTTCCACTCTGTCTATATCCTATATTAACATTCACATGATATGCATTTAATAATTTTTTTTAGGAAAGCAGGTTAACTAGTATACACACTGATTATATTTAAAAGCTCTGAACTGAGAATTGTTTGTCTAGATTCTTTATCACTTTTGCTGATTAAAACAATGACAATTTAGAAAATTATTAGCAAAGATAAGAATGCACTAAAAAGACTACAGTATCAACTAAACTAGATAAAATTAATTAGGTGAAAGTATGTTTAATGAAAGTACCAACATATATTTATATAAGCCCTTTGTTAAGACAAAATGCTCTATACAATTTGAATAATAAACTATTAAAGTACTTCTTAGAAAATAACGTTAGAGGTATCTTTCTTAACACATGACCTGCCATAAACAAGACAGAAATATTCCTATTTTATGTATGCTGTAACTTAATATACCCATCCCTATAGAGAGATAACAAAGGCCTAGGACTTCTGATCCATAGTCAGCCCTGTTATCCATTGTGCTACAGGCGCCACACCAATCCTAGAACTTCAGAAGTTAGTAAACAACAGCTTCAAATACTTATCCACTCAACCAACCATTTATTAACTTGTTTATTGACAAAATAAGAGTTAACTAATTATTAATGATTAGTATTGGGTCTGGGTAAGGTTTATTGTCCTTTAGACACATCTAGTACTTTTTAAAGCATTCTAATTAAAGAAAACATATACAAAACTCTTTTAGTGTGTAACTATGTTAAATTAAGTAAATTGTTACATAATCAAAATAAAATAAGATCATTAGCAAGTAAAGTTTAATTTTATCATGTTAGAAAATGTGTTATTTTATTCTGCACATATCTTCACTGCAAAAATGAAGAAATCTGTAACCCAATATAAAAATATTGGTGTTTTAATGATTTAAATGAAAATGTATTAGTAATGAGATATCTGAAAATTCTATTGAGCACCTATAAATATTGTGCATAAGTACCTGATTTCAGCTTCCTGAAACTTACATGGCTAGTGTGTGCGCTTCTGTTCTTGCTCACATAGGGGAAAATGTGCCTCAGAATGGCTAACACACATTTCATTAAAAATTAAAGTATTCTATTAAGATATTCTTGGGATTAGGTAACAATGAATGAATCTGCTAGTGAAAAATTCCAGGACTTGGAAGGCAGAGGCAGAGGTAGGCATATCCCTGAGTTTGAGGACAGCCTGGTCCAGGAAAGTCTACACAGAGAAACACTGTCCCAAAAAAACAACAGAAAATAAACAACAAAAAAAGCACATAATGAAAGAAGAAAGAAAGAAAAGAAAAGAAAAAGAAACAAAGGATATATTTACAGTTCTTTTCATTAATACAAAAATATCAAACTTAGTATCATAACTGCTCTTTACATAAAATTTTCAAAGTTAATGAAAGTTATTTAATTAACAATAATTCTTTATATGATCAAGAAATGTAGACTATTAAGAGACTTGTATGATGCTTAAGTTACACAGTGTTTCAAAAGTACTCATTGTAACCTGCTGTGATTTGCAAGCCTAAAATAATCCAGATTTCCATAACATATTGAGTGTTGGGAAAGAGAAGTAGTTCTGATATATTGAATTATTTAAATAAAGTTCCTCAAAAAATGTATGTCATACCAAACTTGCTTTGCTTGTATGTTTATGTGTAGGATGTAGACACATTTTTCATTTGGGTTTGCTTACATGTGTATACAAATGTACTTGCACAGGAATGTCAGAGGCAAACCATGTGTTTTCCTCCTCTATTGCTCTCTACCTTATGTTTTGATATCAGCCTCTCACTAAACCTGGATTTCATTGATTGGCTAGGCAAGCTAATCAGTTATCTTTAGAAATCCATGTACCTCTGCCTTCCAACATTGGGGTTACAGATGCATTCTGCTGTACCCATCATTTACATAGTTAATTGGGTTCCAAACTCAGGCCCCCAGGCTTGTGTGGCAAGTGATTTACTGACTGGGCCATTTCTCCACTGTGTTTGTAGCTTTTATATAATCATCTGTAAAATCTCAACTTAGTGTGGCTTAAAAAAAAAAATTCCATATTAAAACTCTTAAATGACCAATGAAGAAATACAGCATGAGCAAAAAGCCATCAAAGTAGCCTTCAGAAGAAAACAGATTAACTTTACTTCATAATAAAAATATTCATAGTAACTTTGAAGGTACAATTTAAATTTAATCATTTCTGAATATTATATATTGGATAAGACAACAAAACTCAGAATGGGAAAACAGTTTTGTAAATATTCTGTATGTCTAAAGTGAATTTGTTCATTTGAAATAATAATTGTATGTTCCTCTTTCAATCTCGAAACCAAAATCCTGAGAGATTTCTAGAGATCAAAAGTTTCCAGAAAAAATATTTACAAAATAATACAAAATAGAAAACTGTAGTAAAAAGAAATATAGTTGCTCTTAAGACTCCTTATATAAAGTAAATTGCTTTAAAACTTGGAACTTTAAACCAAATTTGTACCACAACTTTTACTGATGTTTTAAAAATGTTTTTGAGCTTTAATTTATTGTTTTCTTGTGTGAATATGTTTAGGTACAAATGTGTGTGCATGAGTGTGTGTTTGTGTGTGTGTGTGTGTGTGTGTGTGTGTGTGTGTATGTGTGTTTGTCCATGTAAGCCTGAAGCTGGTATCAGAAGTATTCTTTGACTGCACTCCACCTTAATCATTGGGGCAGGATCTATCAGTTAAACTCATTTTTCAATGATACAGCTAGTCTAGCAAGCATGTGTGCTCCAATGAACTGTTTTCTCTACACCTAAACTATTAGAATTACAGGCAGAAAAACATACCTATGCAGCATTTAGATGATTTCTGAGGATCAAACTCATGGCTTAACACTTGTACAGCAAGTCTTCATTACATTTTGGTTTAGAGATAAAACAAATAATCAGAACCTTAAATAAAATAGATATTGAAGGATTCAAAGGAGGAGGATATAGACAATAGAAAGATAGATAATATATGTAGATACATAGATAGATGACAATAGATAGATAACTAGGTAGATGATAGATACATAGATAATAGGTAGATAGATTGTAGATAGATGATAGGTAGATAGTAGAAAGATTAGATCTATCAATAGATAGATTAGATAGATAGATAGATAGATAGATAGATGATAGATAGATGATAAATGATAGGTAGATAGTAAGTAGATAATAGATATATAGATGATAGATAGATAGATTGTAGGTAGATGGTAGGTAGGTAGATGATAAATAGATAGGTGATAGATACATAAATAGATAGGTGATAGATAGATAGATAGATAGATAGATAGATAGATAGGTGATAAATCATAAGTAGGTAGTAGATAGATGATAGATATATAGATGATAGATAGAAAGATAGATTTTAGGTAGATGGTAGGTAGATAGATGATAGATATAGATAGATAGATAGATAGATAGATAGATAGATAGATAGATAGATGATAGATGATAGATGATAGATACATAGATTGATAATATATACATAGACAGATGATAGATATATTGACAGATGATAAGTAGATAGTAGATAAATAAATTATAGATACATAGATTCATGGATAATAAGTAGATATAGATAGATAAATTATAGAAAGATAATATATAGATGGATAGATGATGGGTAGATAGTAGGTAGATGATAGATATATTGTGGTGATATTTTATTTGTGCTTTAATAATTAAAGCTTGCCTAGAGAGCAGAGGAAAAAGGCCAGCCATTATAAGTAAACAAAGAAATCAGGCAGCGGTAGCACATGCTCTTAATCCTATCACATAGCAGGCAAGATCTCTGTGTGTTCAAGGCCACACTAAGGAACAAAGCCAAGCATGGTGACATATACCTTTAATCCCAGTACTAAACATAGAGGTCTGGAGGTCTGTACAGACAGACAGAAAGTGACAGAGCTGTGGAGGAAGAGGAAGTGACATAGCTGGGCTAAGAGAGCCAATGAAAGAACAGAACAGAAAATCTATATAAATGTGAGTATATAGGAAGAAGTTCTCTTTAGAAGCTGTGGAGTTGGTGAGGAACTACCTGCTCAAGGGCATGTACAAGCTAATTGGACTCCAGAGGAAATGTTAGATTTAAGGAGATTCAAAGAAGCTTTAGTATCATATGTCATGCATTCTCCATTTGTAAAGCAGATATTAAACTCATGGTCAAATTGTAATAGAATTATCCCTCAGGACTGGAAAGAATTCATTACAGCTGTCCTAGAGGCTGGAGCACAATTACAATGAAGAACTTGGTTTAAAGAGGAAGCTAAAATAAAAGAACAACAATGTAGGATTAGAGGTGTGGAAATTTCCCAGGATCAGCTTCTTGAAGAAGCCAATTACACTGATATGCAAAGACATTGTTTATATGATAACCAAATCTTAATTCTATGCTGCATGGCAGCCATGAATGCATGGGACAGACTTGTGGAAGCAGGGAAGAAAACTGAATCATTTACTAAAGTTATACAAGGCCTGAAAGAATCCTTCACAGATTTCTTACAAAGGCTGTCTTCAGCAGTAAATAGAATGATACCAAATTCAGAAGCTAGACAGATAATAATTGAATCTTTGGCTTTTGAGAATGTGAATGCAGCATGTAAAGGAATAATCAGGCTGTTAAAGGCCAGATCAGCACCCTTGGAGGACTGAATCAGGGACACAATTAATATTGGGTCTCATGACCATGATGACATGTGGATAGGAGAGGTGATATCAAAAGCTTTGAGGAATAATAATAATATCAGATGTTTTAGTTGCGGTAAACAAGGTCATTTGAAAAGGGAGTGTAAATAGGGCATTCCTAGAAACAATGTTTATTCAAGGAACAATGGAATCAGAATGCCCCTCCCTTCTGGATTATGCAGAAGGTATGGTAAGGGTAAACATTGGACCAAGGAATGTAGATCAACAAGGGACAGACAAGGTAATCCTTGGCCTCTGCTGTTGGGAAATTCACAGAGGGGCCTCACCCAGGCCCCCACAGCAAATTCAGTTCAGACTTTTCCTGCCATCATAGAAGAAACCTCTTCTCTCAGCAATTAAATAACCAAATACCTACTGGAATAATTGGGCATGGGGGTGTGTTGTAGGGGGAATGCTGGGGGTGGGAGGAAGGAGGAGGGGTCTGTAGTTGATATGTAAAATGAATAGAAAATTTCTTAATAATACACATGAGGTAAATCTGATTAAACAAGACTCAATAGCTGGTGTTGGTTTAAACTTCTAGAGTCTGACCCCATGCAGTTTATTGTAGGCATATTTAAGTATAGTGCAATTTGAAAAAAAAGTTTCCTAGTGTAATGCAATCCCGTGTACACAATGAGGCATAATTATATTAAAACTCTTCTCAAAATGCATGTCACTTCTTCCATGAAGAAAGATTCTATACATAAGCTACAGGTGTCATATTAAGGACCTAAGAGAGGATCTAGTGTGGTCTTGGTCCTACAAATTATGCAGAGGTCATCTGGGCTATCAAACATCTCCAGTCCTGTCTGTGGGATCCTAGGGGATACCCTGGCCTTACAGGTAGTACAGAGGTCACCTAGAATATTAACCATCTCTGGTCCTGCTTGTGGATGCTTTAGGGAGCAAGATATGGCCTGGTCCTACAGATAGTTCAGGGGTAACCTAGACTATTAGCAACCTCCATTCCCAGCCTTCTGGGTAGAAAACAGGTTGTGTATCTCTTCATCTGAAGAGACAATCCTGTGTGTTTAGCATTCCTGAATTCCCTGGTGCTTATCTGTGAGTGCAAGGAAATTTGTGCTCCCAGAACATACATACATACATACATACATACATATACATACATACATATATACATACATACATATATGTTTTATATGTGCATGTGTGTGTAGTAAAATTGGAAATAATTTAAAGAAAAACCTGGAGAAAGGATATTAAAAATAAAGAAGTAACTAAAATAAATGAGTTGGTTCTGCAGTTATTAGCAGGTAGAGAAATTTTAGGACAGCAGAAAGTCAATTGTAGTTGGAATTAGGGTAAGGAAGGTTCAGGTGGTATTAGATACTTTCAAGAAACACTCCAGAGATATGTGTGTGGGAATAAAGTAGTAATGCTTGTGGTGATTTATTGTGTACCTTAATAAAATTTACCTGAAGATCAGAGGACAGAACAAGCCACTAGATTAAACATAGAAGTCAGGTGTGGTGGTACAGACCTTTAATCCCAGCCCTTGAGATCTCACACCTTTGCTTGGGAAGCACATATGCCTTTAATCCCAGGAAGTGATGGCTGGGTAGAGAAAGGTATATAAAGAGTGAGGAGACAGGAACTGGAGGTTTTTCAGGCTGAGGAGTCCTATAGGTGAGATGTGGTAGTGGCTTGTTCCTTTATCTCTCTGATCTTTCAGCATTTACCCCAATGTCTGGCCCTGGATTTTTTATTATAAGACCTATTTTAGCATTCGTGTTACAAATGCTAATGATCATAGAAACCAGGCAGTAATAAAAAGACAAATAATGTGACATCAGAGAGACCATAGGTGAGTTGGGTTTTTCACACAAGTGAGACGTGAACCAGTTGGATAATTTGATGAACTGGTGATACAGCTCCCTTTTGTGGGCCCATTGAGGAGTGAAACAGATGTCACTCACCTGCAGGACCTTGTGGAAGTTTCCTATTTCGTTGTAAGCCAGGGGACACAGGATTTTGTGGCATGAAGTTGCATCCTCACTTTTCTTTAATATACACAATTGTTTTATGCAGTATTACTAGCTTCATGTATTCAAAAATGAAACATTTTACATTTTAAATGACCCAGACATTAATTATTTGGCCTAATTAATCCAGAGGTGCCTAGCTATAGTGCCTAATTGTTGCCTTCAGATGGCAGAGTTAGTATTTCTGGAAGAGGAAGACTTGACCAAGTTTCAACTTAACTATGTATCACTTCACATTATTTTACATGTTGGTCTCCATACTAGTCTGTAGTAAGAATGATGGTTGTAGGTAGGCATTGGACAGGGGCTGAATTTTTGCCTAGACACACTTCCCCACTTTTTGCTATTTTCTTTTCAAATGGACTGTCTTATCTTGGGCTTCTCACTTGCTTCCCTTCTTGGTCCTGCTGTCTTTCTCTATCTGCTTTTATTTGTTTATCTCTGTGAATCAGTCTCCCCATATACTTGGTGTGACCCCACATCTCTGATGAATCTTCATTATCCCTTGTGCTTTACCACATGATATAATTTCTCTATTTATATTAAACAGATGTAATCAAAGACCATGAACACAGACATTCACAAAAGACAGTGTCACATGATCTCAGATTAAAATAACCAGGAAATATGTTAGAATATTGAATTTTTCTTCCTGCTAGTCATTGTATAAATTAGTGCTGTTGGTATGCATGATTCTCAACAGTAAAGAGAATGTCAGAGAGTTCAAACTATATTGCATAAGAAAAAATGATATGAGTAGTCAAATAAAACTATGATCTCATGAAGACACAAAATGAGAGATCAGAAAAGAGTTTTTTTTTCTTAATTAAATCTTCATGGCTCTATTTTATGGTGCAGTTGTACCCATGCACTATTTCATTAATCAATGACTCTTAACTATGTTGCATAAAATATTTGAAATGAGCAAAACTTTCTTTCATTTGTTCAAATTTTTCCTATTTCAATCTTGGGTCCTCATGGCAATGCATCTAAAATGGATGGTGAAGTGTAATCATTTGATAATTGATTTGATAGAAATTATTTGATAATTTAGAATGTGGCTATTCATAAATTATAATATTCTTTAATTCTAATATATTAAAAGTTGGTACCTTTGCAGAAATAAATATAGTAGAATATTATTTTAAGGTGTGCTACTTTTGTTTATGTTGCATTTGTTTAACTCTGTGAAACTGTGTTACTGTGTCTGTGTAAAACGCCTAATGGTCTAATAAAGAACTGAATGGCCAATAGTGAGGCAGGAGAGTGGATAGGCAGGGCTGGCAAGCTGAGAGTATATATAGAAGGAGGAAACTGGGAAGGGACTTTGAAGGTCTAGAAGCCAGAGAAGCAGGAGGACTCCAGAGGCCAGCCACCCAGCTACACAGCAAGCCATGGAGTAAGACTAAGATTTATAGAAGTAAGAGAATGGGAAAGGCCCAGAGGAAAAACGTAGTCAGGATAATTTAAGTTAAGGAAAGTTGGCTAGAAACTAAGCCAAGCTAAGGATGGGCATTCATAATTAAGTACAGGCCTCCATGTGTGATTTATTTGGGAGCTAGGTGGTAGGCACTGCCAAAAAAGAGTAAAAAACGACCAACAATAAATAAACATTGGGCCAGGGTGACAGTTCATTGTGTGAAGTGTTTCTGCTCAAGCATGAAGAACTGAGTTCAGATTGCCAGCATCCATCTAAAATTAGGATGTGGCATTGTGTAACTCTAATACCAGCTCTGTGGGCAAAGTGTGGTAGATCTTGGGGCTTGCTATGTTCAATGGAAGACCTTATCTCAACAAGTTAAGGGAAGAAATCATTGTGAAAGACATCCTCGTGTCAACATTTGGCTATCACACATACCTGCATGTGCTAATATACCTCCATATACAATTGCACACTCATATAAATCACAAGGAAAACAAACACATGCACACAGAAATTCATTATTTCCTCAAAATTACTTCCTCCAATACTTACAGCATAATCCCTGCTAAGTAAAGCCAATGTCAGTAACAATTTTATGATATTTAGGAAGCAAACCCTTTCATTCTCAAGGGTGGCAAGCAACTCTGCTCTAATATTGTCTGACAGTGACCTAATTAGAGTCATTTGCATACTAATGAGACTTTGAAGGAGATAAGCAATCTCATGCTTGTAATAGATAATTAATTTGTATTTCAAAATAGGTTGTGGCTATTGGACAACAGCTCAAATGACACATTGAATTAGAAGAGTTGTTCAACTCACTTCTTAACAATAAACTACTGTTTTAGCTTTTCAATTCTGCTTAAACCTCAAACCCATGAACATAATTCACATATCTATGTATATTCATGGGGCGATTCTTCATTATGTGCTTAATTTTTAAATTCATCTTTAAAATAAAATGTCTCTGCGAAGAGATTCAGAGTGATTTATGTGTTCTTAATTAAAATATTTTCTCCTTCTGTTCTAACATGCATCTAAACAGTATACTGCATTTGAAAATAACCTTGGCATCACAGACACCAGGTTATAGATACTGAAACAGGAGCATATTGAGTCCTTGGACACATCCAGAAAGTCATAATGAGCCAGCCTTTCCCTGTAGAAGTTTTCTATACATTTTATGCTACTTGTTAATGTGAAATAGGGCTTATGTAACCATAAATAAATTGGTTAAACATGTTCAACACCTCCAATAGACTCTCCTGTATTGATCATTGGAAACATAAAATATCTTGCATCGTTCACCAGCCAAAGCAACTGGAACTAGGTAAGGGAATCAAGGTGATTTATACAGTGCCTCCTTCTCTAACCCATTAATCTCTCTTTCACTTAAGTTTCAAACTGTAAGTGTGTTTTATTTTCATAAAGATAAGTTATCTTACAGTATGGCTGCTCTGTTATCAATTACTTGATGCCTGACAGTCCTGAGGGGCAGAAAGTGCTGATGACATAATTGTGGGTGAGTTATAGATGCTAACATGGGCCTTTATCCAAGAGAAATTTCAAATTTTCACAAGTACAAAGACCTCCACACTGTCCTTGAGGCATAACCAACCCAGACATTCACTGAGTTATTTATAGACCACTGAAAAAAGGTCAAGAGCAGCAACTGCTGGAATCACAGGTAGGAGGAGAGAGCCCACAGAGCCACAGTAGTACAGATGGAGAGGAAGAAGAAAGTGATTAAAACACTGGTTTATGGTCATTAGAAAATCTTGATAACCCAGAATAACTTTCAAGGTTATCAACCCTTCCTGGTTATACTGCACAATGTATTTCAGCAGAGTTTGAGATTTTCTAGTATTTGTGTGCACCATTATTCTAAAGGCCAAAAGAACCATAGACAACAGGAATGGATGATACTTGCAAGATGTTTTATTAAATGATATTTTTCAGCCTGAGAATAATTTAGGGATTATGTTTTCCAAACTGTACGGAAGAATTGGGAAACCTAAAAGGGGTTAGGTGACATTTTTAATGTTGTTTATAGTAATGAGTCCATTGTGAAGTAATGTAAGTATCCATTTAATGTGGTGATAAATAAATTTTCTTTCCTTTACATTTACCCAAAGGGCTGAATGAATCATGCTAAAATTATCATGCAAGACTGTGTTTGAGCATGTACAACCTAGACTACCCATTGCAAATCCCTATAGATCATCTACATTTAAGGCTGCTGAATTCAGAAACATTGTAAAAAGGACCAAATTTATACCGAAAACAACAAAGACTTTTTACTGTTTTTCAGAATTCTCATTTATTAATTTCTGAAATAGATCTTACATATGTTTGACCATACATCAAATGTATGCCTCAGGGTCACATACCCCACTTATTTTTAAACTATTAAAATGATATGAGGACTGAGTGGCTTGGCATTTCAAAGTCTTTGCTATTCTTTCAGAAGAGCCTGGTTCAATTCATAGATCTCCACATCCAGGGACTCACATTGCCTATAACTCCAGGTTCAGGGGAACCGATACGTTCTTCCGCATTCAGCAGGCACCTGTGCTGACATGTACAAGCCTGCTGCCCATGCTCCCACATACATACATTGATCATAAATAAAATAGAACCTTTAAAATAATCTCTGACGCTTCATGAATGATAGAGCTACCATGCAAACTGCTCTGAAGCAGTCACTCTTATTCTCAAATGTACATTAGCATTTCCAGAGGTTCTGTTGTCACATTTGGGGAATCACACATCACAGTGTATCTTGTCAGACACTGACTTTACACACAGTACTTCACAGATACTCTTGCACAGACCCTGTGAAGGTCTCACAAGGTACATGTCACCTCAGAGAATGTGCCTGTGCCTTTGTAAGTGGGAAACAGTGCGTTACGAGTGCTCAGCTAAAGAAACATGGCTGGAATCATTGGGTTGCTTTCAGGATGTTGGATTGTAAGTATCAGAATCGCCTGGCCATGGTAAAGAACTATTTTCAAAGTCACCTTCATATTTGTTCTGCTGTGTAGTGACACTTCATCAAAATGACATTTTCTTTTTTAAAAAATGTCATACTTATCTGTTCACTTCAGATAAAAATAACAGAGGCCTCCAGCACTGCTCCACATTTTATGGTCTCCTGAATAAGCACAAGAAGTTTCCCCTATAAGACAACAAAAGGCATCAAGTATCCACTTACTTGTACTGCATGTCAGTTTTCCCAAGTCATCCCCTTTAGTCTACTTTTGCCCTGTCAGTCATGAGCCTGTGTGCCTGTGTACACTTTGTGGTCTCTTGGCCAAACTTGCTTATCCTGTGTGGAAATACTTAATAATTCTCAGTAGTAAATCCAATGTCCCTAGAATAAGCATAAGGACACACTTAAAGATAATTCCCTAGCTCTGTTACCATAAAGGTAACTCTACCTATCTAAGCATATGTCTTGATACCACCTTAGCAACATTTCTAGGCAGATTGCCCAGAGAGTTAAGTGATAATAGGATAGGCAAAATAGAGACCACAACAGCTGTAAGACCATTAGAGAAGATTATTTGTCTCCAAGCTGCTGACATGATTTGTCAAGCAATTGGAAGAGGTTTGTCCTACTCATCAGCATTTTATAAGTAAATGTAAACTACGACTAGAGTCAAAATCAGGTTGCTACTCCTCTGATAAGAGAGTGGCAAGGATTGCCACAGAGGGGAAAGAAATGCAAGTGATTTTATCACTTTGAATTACTTTTCTGTTGCTGTCATAGAACGTGAACAAGACACTTGACAGAATAGTTTATTTGGCCTTTTGGTTCCAGAGGGATAAGAGTTTATCATCGTCATGGGAAAGCATGACAGAAAACAACAGGCATGGTGGCTGGTGCAAGAGGCTGAGTGCTCCCTTACTCAAGGAGCAGCACAAGGAAGAGAGAGTAAGCTGGAAGTGGCTCAACTTTTTAATCTCAAAGCCCACCCACAGTGACACACTTTCTCCATTAAGGCTGTATCACCAAAAAACCAGCAACTGGGGAACAGATATTAAATTATTTGTGCCATTCTCATTCAAACCAAATTTGGGATTTCTTTTGCTTGTTAGGCTCATACATCTTCAAACTGGGAGTGAGTAGATGGGAAAGATATAGATGGACTAAGCCTCTATGAAAGGTAAAGTGATGAAAGAGAAATAACCTCTATTTGGTAACTCACAGTCTGTCTACATGAACTGATGACTACATGGAAGAAAACAGTTGCATGAAATGAAACATGAGGGTGACATGGTACATATTCATTAGCGTGCACACAGAAGGGGAGAATGCTCTCTGGGGTCTGGACTTTGATGGCAGTAGACAGAACAAATGCCCTTTTGTTACCAATTGTCAGAGGACTCATTGGCTGTGTTTCAATGGAAATCACAAATTGGTCAAGTACAGCTCAATTATCTTCAGCACTTCTGGGCTTTGAGTGGTCTACCTGAGAGGTCTGGAAGACAGCGTATGTGGTAAACATCACTCAACACTGTAGCATTACTCCTACTGCTCTACATCTAATTTGGAATCATAAAAAAACAAACAAAATTATCCCCAAGTGTCTATTATTTTCCTTTCAAATATCCAAATTCTCTAAAGCATATAATTGAAACAAGATATTTAACTTAGAACAATAAAGATGATTGTTTATTCTTTCACAAAAGAATGCTATCATGGTTTAGATATCAACACTGAGCCATTGTATCACAATATTTTACTTTCTGATGTTTGCATGGAGGAATAAACACTTCCAGGGAAAAGGCATGCACACACCTCCCAGTGCCTAACATGGAACAAGGCTTTTGAGGTCAGTGGTGTTCTCTTAGTTAGTGATGCTGCCCACGCTTCAGTCATTCCAGAGGACAATGATTCTTGAGTTACTTTTACTGTTCAGTTGTGTACCCAGTGACTACACACTCTGGATTTGTGTAGTTGACTTACACCTTGCCTTAATATTAGATAATGTTGGTGCTCAGCATCAACAGACACTGAACTGCATAACACCACAGAGGGGATTTCAAATTTTAGGATGATCCTCATTCTAAATGCACACATTATAAGTTATATGCAACATAAGCTTAGATAACAAAAGGGTAGAATTGTTCATCTGAAGTGTCAAAGACACTTTTATGCAGTCAAAGCTGAATATTTGAAACAGCTGCATGGAATCTTAGACAACATCTATCTTGAAACTTAGAATAAAAAGCTCTTTGGAGACCAAATAAGCAAGCACTGCATGTTGTGAAACTTACTGAAAGCTTGAAGAGTGAACACAAGTTTAAAACAGCAAGTAGTTCTGTTTGTGACTTATAATATCAAAACCAATACAATGTAGTGATAAATTACTGTATAGTCTGTTCACATTACTTTAACATGAGAAAATGGAGGAGAAAAGAGGATAGATAAATGGAAATTACCATCATTACAGATTAAAAAGAGAGACTGAGGGAGTGGAAAGATGGCTCAATTGTAAAGATCACTTGCTGCTTTTGAAGAGGACCCAGATTTGGTTCCCAGCACCCACATGTCAGCTAACAGCCATAGGTAACTCCTGTTCCAAGAGATACAATGTCCTATTCTGACCTCTGTGAGTAACACACACACATGTGGCATGGACATATAGGTAGGCAAAGCACTGATATACATAAAAAATAAAATTTAAAACTATTCCAAAAGTGTGCATACATACCATACACACGCACACACACACACACACACACACACGCACGCACGCACACACGTGTGCACAAGCATACACACACTGAAACAAACAAACACAAAACAAGGAACAGAAGTTGGAGCACAGAACAAAAAACATTAATAATACTTAAATATTGGAGGTAAATAATTATTTTTGCTTTAAATGCAGTTGTAGTTATAGATTTTGTTTCTCCATTTATATATTTTTTTTACTTTTTAAATATTTTTGACATTAAAATATAATTACAACATTTCTCCCTTCCCTTTCCTCTAAAACACCACAAATAACAGTCTCCCCTCTCCTTCAAATTCATGGCCTCTCCTTTCATAAATTGTTATTGCATGCTTATATACGTATTTATTAGAAAATATATTCTTAAATATAACCTGCTCAGTTTGTATAATGTTACTTGTGTGTATATTTTCAGGGTTTATCATTTGCCACTGGACAACCAATTTACGTGCTCTACCCTAGTGAGGGTTTCTGGGCCTATTACTAAAGTACATCGTGTCTTCCACAATAGGGACTTACCTTCCACCTCTGGGGGTCAACCAAGGACAACACAAATAGGCTATCCTTTTTAGAAACATGCTTATTAAAAATAACAGCTAAAAAAACTCAAGGAATAGCTTTCAGTTTAAAAAAGTACATCAAATACCTCTGAGGACTACACATACCAGTTCAAACAAAATAATTAGATCCCCAACAGTCAATAAGATAAATATTTATTAGATATGAAAGTGGCCAATCATTGAGTTATCTGGATTAATTCTCTATGTCATTAGCATAATAATATATGAAAATTATTTCTAAATTATTAACTATGTCAAATTAGGCCAACCTTAACATAATGATCACCACTGGGAACTATTCTGGGGAGACTTCTAGGGCTTACATTTCTTTAACATGCACCATCAATGCATTATATGGCAAACTACTTCCTACTATTTTAAGTTTATGTTGTAAAGTATTTCTCCTAATGGTTTGTATGCCTCCTTGAATATCTATGTCAAACCTCTTCAGGGTCATTAAACAATGACATAATGGTTTCAGTGTGTCTTCCATCAACACCAATAAAGGAAGTCTCCATAGACTATAGGTGTTTATCCAAAGATATATGGAAAACTTATGAACATTAAATTATACTAAAAACAACATTTATATGTAAAATTGTACTAATTATATAGTTGACAATTGGAAACTGTAATCAATTATGCCCATTTAGAAACAAAAGATGAATTTTTGAAAAGGAAAAAAAAAAACAGAGTTGAAAATAAGTGGTAATTATGTGGACATTCTCACTTAAAAGAAGTTCAGATAAAATTCAGATTACTGTGAGCTCAGTATAATAAGCAATGGAAGTGTATTAGCATGTAAGTTAGAAAATGAGAAAATAAAAACAATAGCAAATTTTAGCCAATTTTATCATTTACAGAAAGAGGCTTTCAGCTGAGGAATAAACAACGGTGAAAGCTGAATTCCAAAAATTATCTCTTGACAAGGTAGTTTCTTAATTGAGTTTCCTATAGAAGCTACATGGAACAGCCACTGTTTTGGAAGAATATTTTTTTAGAATAGAGCAGAGAACACAAACTTCTCAATATCTCAGACAAGAAAGATTCCTGGATCACACTTTCCAATCAGGCCTTAGGCCATCCAGAAGGAGGACAAAGGAAAAAAATAATATCCGACCAACCACTGAATAATCCCCTCCTCTACCCTGAAGTCCCAAAGGGTTATTATTTAATAGGATTTATACTTAATTATGTTACACCTTAGTGAATGGTCTGGGCTTGTGTTTAACACCTAACAATTTTATAAGGTTTTAGCTATTTTTCTTAAACATCAGTTATAATTAACATCTTTTTTCTTTTGTTGAAATTATTTTTTGGTCTACTACATCCTAATCATGGTTTCCCCTCTCTCTATCCCTAACAGTGCCACCCTACCTCCCCTGCAATATGGATCCATCGCATTTCTGTCTTTCATTAGAAAACAAACAGGCTTCTAAGATATAATAATAAAATAAAATATAATGAGATAAAACAAAACAAATTTGAATAGAACAAAACAAACCAACAGAAGGAAGATAGCCCAAGAAAGGGCTCAAGAAACAAATACAGATTCAGAGATCTACTCATTCATGCACTCAAGCATCCTATGAAAACACGAAGACAAAAGCCATAATGTATATGCCAAGGACATGTAGGGTTAAAAAAAGAGAGGAAAATGATTAATAATAAATTTTAAAAAGATAGAATTTTAAAAAGAAAGAAAAGAAAATCCCTGATACTATATTATCTGGTAAAGAACCCCAAAGGATGTAAATAAAAACCTGTATGATACCAAACTGTAATATCTAAAATAAATGGATAATTTTCCACTACATACCACATACATTAAAATCAAGGTTAGATAGGTAATTTAAATAGACCTATAACCCCCAGTGAAGTATAGCATTTATTAAAACTTTACCAACCAAAAAAAAAAAAAAAAAAAAAAGATCTAATGGCCAGATTCATTTAGTGCAGAATTCTACCAGACTTTCTTTCTTTCTTTTCTTTTCTTGTTCATTTGTTTGTTTTTCAAGACAGGGTTTCTCTGTGTAGTTTAGATCTTGCTCTGTAGACCAGACTGGCCTTGAACGCAAGAGATATCTGCCTGGCTCTGCCTCCTGAGTGCTGGTATTAAAGGCGTGCGCCACCACCACCTGGCTCCATCAGACCTTCAAAGAGGAATTAATGCCAATATTCCTCAAATTGTTCCAGAGAATAGAAGCATAAGGAACATTGTCCAATTCACTTCCTGAGGTCACAGTTACCCTTTTACCTAAATCAGATAAAGAACCAATAAATAGAATTACAGATCAATTCCCCTTATGCACGTAATGCAAAAATTCTCAATAAAATACTTGTAAACCCAATCCAAAGAATATCAAAAAAGATTATCCACCATGATAAAGTAGGCTTCATCCCAGTGACGCCAGGATACTTTGACATGCATAAATTGATGAATGTAATCAAAAGATATTTTAAGTGCATTTCTGAGTAGGTGGGACCTGAAGACAATAAACAACCAAGTCAGTTTTTGTTCTCTTGTTAGCAAGTAATGGACGCCATGGGTATTATTATTCTGTATTGCAAGGTTACTTGTCAATGCTACATACCAATTGTCATTTTAAAGAAATGTCCCTCTTAGACTTGGAGGATAAACCCATTTCCCAGCACAAAAATAAGGGGTATGACAAAGAGTGGCTGGAAACTCAGTGGCGTATTTAGCAGGAGTGTTGTTTGCAGGTGCAGACATTTGGGCTCTGCACTACGTAAGGGTCTTCAGACATCATTGACATGTAGCCTAGACCTGCTAATGTTTATCCAGAGAGTTGATTTTTTTCCATATTTTTAAATAGTTCAAAAGAAATCAAGTGGAATAGTAATGTTTTCTGATCAGAAAAGTGTACCAAATATCAGGCTCCAAAGATCAGTCTTTGTTGGTACAGAAGTCCTCCACTACCTGTATGTTCTTTCTCGCTGTTCTCAATATTCAGGAGAAGAGGTGATTCATTTCTTTGTGTACTTGCTCTTCTCAAATCCATAACTATGAAGACGGATATTTGGTCTCTGTCCAGTGTGAATAATAAGCAAATATAAAAGTCCTAGAATTCAAATAACTTATTCAGTAATAATTTTATTTTTTTTCTTATTAGGAAATATATACCATCTATAAAAGAACAGTGTCTAGTTGTAAGTATTTTCTATCATTTCCCATCCAATTGTAAATGCAGTGGTAAACATGACTTTTTCTTTGAAAACTGTAGCTTTCAGCACTACCTACATGATACATTTGTTTTTAGATAAGACAGATGCTTTAAATTAACTGACTCTCATATTTTCATAAAAATAAGTTGAAAAGCAGTGTGCCTTCTTTGATGCACATAATGTCTAATTATGACTTTAATCTGCTCAAATAAGTGAGCAATATTGAAACAGTGACTATAGCATATTTCCAATTTTTATATTTAAAAAATCTAATGAATTATTTACTTTAAAGAAATCACAAAAACATTAATGATCAACATATGGAAACATAAGTTTTAAAAACTTTATTGCAAAAATCTGATCCAAATTGAGTTTTTACAATCATGAGTTTCACACAGTTCATCCATTTCAGAGCAAGTAGTTTCAACTACATAGAAGTTACTAAACTAAACTTTATCTACAGACACACTCCTTGTTTAGACTCCATTCCTATCCAGATTTGCTAAGTGTAACACACTTCTCTCTTTCTTGGACTAGTTCTACTTATTCTGTAGTTCTCCATGTGATTTCAACACAATGTAGGTGTCACTTTCATAGCTTCATGAAATGGCCCCTCTAGGCCTCCACACAGGGACACCCCTGACAAATACCTGACTGCATAGCTCTCTGCAACAATAGAGGGAGATTCCACAACCCCCTTCCTCCTGTATTGCATGGATAATGCTGCCTAGTTTGACTGTCTGCTTCAGATGAAACCCCCTCTTTGAATTACTTTTGCATAAGCATTGATTTTTTTTTACTGTTCTTTATGAAGAGATCATTTCTTAGGCCTTTTCTTTTTTTTAAGATTTATTTATTTATTATGTATACACTGTTCTGTTTTGCATGTATCCCTGAAGAGGGAGCCAGATCTCATTACAGATGGTTGTGAGCCACCATGTGGGTGCTGGGAATTGAGCTCAGGATCTCTGGAAGAATAGCCAGTGCACTTAACCTCTGAGCCATCTCTTCAGCCCATCTTAGGCCTTTTCTTTTCACAGGTTATACATTAGCGGGGTAGTGTCTATCCTGATGGCACCACTCCCTTTTTTCCATTTCTCCTTAATATTCCAACATTAAATTTTCTGGTACTATTCTTTCCCTGAAAACTGTATTTTGTATTTCTTTTTGCCCTGCTCACTCTTCTTCACTATAGACTGCATAAACATGCTCACTCATAACCACTTAACACATTTTCAAAATTAAGATGTCTTGAAATCACCTCAGCGAGAAGAATAATCTAAAACTTTTGAATTTACCCTAAGGAGTCTCTTGAGACAAGGACAAAAAGACAGCCATATTCTTTGTAAAAACATCACAAGAATACTTTCTAGTCCAATTTTTAATTTTGTTTCCTTCCTGTAACTTCTTGAGCTGGGCATCCATAGTCCACATTGCTCTCAGAATTATTTCTTTCCAAGTTCCCTCTAAAATGGCACATTAATCCCCACTTTTATCATCCAAATTCTTTCTTAGTCCAAAGTCACAGTCTTTCACATTCCTCAAAAAATAAAAACTAAAAAAATTTAAAAAAATACCTGCAACTGCAAATTCTCTCTCTGCTACTGACTTCTAAGTTATTTTCTATACTGTGAAGACACACAAAAACCAATGAAACTTATAGAAAAAAAAAGACAGGTTTATTGGGACTTAAAGTTTCAGAGTGTGAGTCCACATGATCATCATGGTTGTATGGTTGTAAGCATAGCAGCTGGCAGTCAGGCATGGTGTTGGAGCAGTGTCTGGGAGCTTACATCTCTTCTCCTCAGCTTTGTTCTTATTGAATTAGGGTCTCACTATGTATCACAGGCTGTCTTCTAATTCAGGATCTTTCTTCCCACACTTTTATAGTATTGAAACAATAGTAACTACTGCTATGTCCAGATCCAGGCCTTTAACAAAAGTTTTAAAGAGAAGTCTTTCCTAGTGTGTATCTCAAAACAAATTTAATTCATAGAACTGTGATCATTTTCTTCACGATTGCACCTGAAAACTAGTTTTTCTAGTGTTTAAAATACAGAACTAAAAGTTTCACTTAGTTGTGTAATCAAATGCTCTTTAAGTCTGTACATAATAAAAATTATTTTCTGAAATCTAAGATTGAACAAGTTATATGTTTGCCATATAATTCTAGCTATCTCTACTGGAAAATAAAGCCATTAGAAGGAACATAAAGAAATAAACGCTACAAGAAAGTTCGGAAGATTGTGGAAGTAATTGATAGTAAGGAAAGGCAATGTCTTGATGCAAGCTCCCTCTGGCTATTTTCAAAAATAATTTTGTTTACTCAGTATTGTGAAAAATGCAACGTGAAGTAATGAATATTGACTAAACCTACAGTTAATATAAAATCTGTTTCTGAAACCCGTAACAGATGGCTTGATGCAAATTAAAGCCATCGCTCTGCCATTTAGAGTTGGTAGAAAAGATATATATTTGAAGGTACATTAGTTCCAAACTACTTATTTCAAAGCTATCATACATTCAGAGAAATAAACTTATTTAGCAGAATATTTGTTATCTATTAGATAAATAAGTACACAGCATTGGTAGTATCACAAAGTAGTGAAGTACATCCCAAACATATGTGGGATCATTGCTTCAATCTCTAGTACCTTGAGAAAAATAATAAATTCTAGATGAAATCCTCTTCTATACAGAATATTTGCACATGATAGCTTTGTTCAATGTGTGTGAGAATGACATTGAGTACTGAGAAAGATTCTCACCAAAATATTTCTATAAAATTGGAAGCCAAGTGTGAGGCACAGGTACCTGATTCTTTTAGGACATGAACAATCAAAATTCAAAACACTTGTTGGCATTCAACTGCTCAGCTGAAAACCCTGAGCCAGCAACATTGACTTATCAGTTTCTAAATTAGAATGTTAACTTGTGGTGCATATTTATTCAACTTTCTGTGATTATACCATTTGTCCTTAAGTTCAAAGTTTGGCTAACTATGTAGGTAGTTTCTATACTGAAAGGGGGTGATTGGCTGTTACTAGAGCATGGGTAACTTCCAAACTTCGAAAAGGAGCAGATATCCTCTCTGTAAAGGGAATATAACATGTACTCACATGTATGTGTATGATCTGTATGTGTATTAGAAAAGCTATAGATCCCACTCATTATGTTGCTGTCATATTCTTGGGAGGACTCATCATAATAATTGGAGGTCTTTGGGGAAGTATCCACTGTTGGAATGTCTTGGTCGTTTACATAAGACTCCAGCAATTTCTAAGATATTCAGTCAACTAGAATTATATTTCTATTTAAATACTACCACAACTACAGATTTGCTTGGTTGTCATCTGCTTTATATTGTGGGCTAATGTTTTGATATAAAGATCTAGTTCCTTTTCTCACTTAAACAATGCTGACAGTTATCAGAACTATAAAAGTACTCTAGTAAATATACAAAAAGGTTGAATGCATGAGAAACTTTATGCTGCTCAGAAGGAAAGTCAATTATATAACTTGGGGTTTGAGAAACCATTTAATATTTTCTACACTTTAGTTATGAGAGAAAAACATCTAAACTACCAAGTGGATGTATCTATGCACTATACAAGATTTTTCCCTTATATATCTCAAGATATTTTTCATTGACTTTAATTACTACAGATTTTTCCGTTTCTGAAGTAAGCATGTTTAAGTATTTATATATTAAATACAATGCTCAAGATTGGGCCACAAACTCTCCTTGGCCAAGATTACAAGGTAATTATCTTCAGTTTATATGAAGGGATGCATGCATTCAATATAACTATGTTCTTAGACTTATTATGCTTTAAGAGCTAATATAAGATGCATATGATCAGTAGAGTGTATAGAAACTTTATAGTTGCTACATATAATCCTATTCTGCACTTCCAGCTAATGACATTCAGACCAATACTGCTAGTCCTGATGTAGGCCCTCTAGGTTCCATATTACTTCCCATCCGATTTCATCCCATCCTTTAGTTTTAAACCCAGGTACTGAAGGCACTTGTATACATTTCTGATTTCAGTGAATACCACAACTACCCATTAATTATTCAGTTCATAAAGTTATGAATCATTTCTGTTGCCACTGATCAATATCATAAAAAATCTAGAACCAAGATCTTCCATTTTAAGAAATATTCCTTCATTCTTATTTTATGTATATGGGTGTTTTGCTTGAATTTTATGTCTGTGCCTCAAGTGCAGGGCCCTGATAGGCCAGAAGGTGTCAGATCCCCTCAGACTGGACTTATAGATGGTGTAGTCAATGCAGTGATGCCTAATGACATTCTGCCATATTCATTGGTTGGTGCCTAGCCCAGTAGTCATCAGAGTGGCTTCATACAGCAACTGGTGGAAACAGATGCAGCAACCCACAGTAAGACATTAGGCCAGCCGGGCGGTGGTGGCGCACGCCTTTAATCCCAGCACTCGGGAGGCAGAGCCAGGCGGATCTCTGTGAGTTCGAGGCCAGCCTGGTCTACAAAGTGAGTTCCAGGAAAGGCGCAAAGCTACACAGAGAAACACTGTCTCAAAAAACCAAAAAAAAAAAAAAAAAAAAAAAGACATTAGGCCAAGCCCAAAGAATCCTGCTGAAGAGAGGAGGAAGTATAGTATGAGCTCAAGGACTTCACAAGAAAACCCACAGAATCAACTAACCTGGGCTCACAGGAGCTCACAGAGACTGAACTGACAACCAGAGAGCCTGCATAGGACTGACCTAGGCCCTCTGCACAAATGTGACAGTTGTGTAGCTTGGTCTTCTTGTGGGATTCCTGTGAGAGCAGGTGCTGTCTCTGACTCTTCTGCTGGCTTTTGAGACTCTATTTCTCATATTGGTTGCCTTGCCCAGCCTTAATACAAGGAGAGGTGTTTAATGTTACTGAAGCTTGATAAGCCATGTTTTGTGAATATCCATAGGAGACCTGCCCTTTTCTGAATAGAAACAGGAAGAGGAATGGATGGTGGGAGGCAGAGGGGAGGCTGTGGGGGAGGGGCAGGTAGGAAAGCAGGGAGAGAAAACTGGAGTTGGAATGTAAAATAAATAAATCAATATTTTAAAATAATAATAATAATAAGATGACAGAAAAAAATGGATACTCTATAAGACCAGCCAGTGCTCTTAAACACTGAGACATCTCCCGAGTTCCAATTTACCATCTTTCCCTAAATTTGAGAATTTCTGTCCATTTCCCAGTGTCCTTCAGTGCACTGTAGAAACTACCTATGATTTCCTTTGTGTATATTTTGTAATTATGTAGCTGTTAGTGGGATTACCTTTAAATACTGGTTCCCCCAACTAGGATTAAACTTCACAGGAACAATCAATAGGAAGGTATAATTAATTTTCTGTTTTATCCTCCCCAAATGTTATATATTCAAAATCTATTTGAAAAAATTTAATGGTGGAAGTTAATCTTCTTTTATTTTGATAAATGATAGAAGTGATAATTCTATCATAAATACATGCTTACTTTTTTTCTCCTTAAATATGTGTCATAAAAGTAGAAGTGTTAGCTTAAACACAATAATGTACCAGAACATTGTGTCCAGAAAGACTTCACATTCACCCACAGTCCCAGGCCACTTCTGTGCCTTCACAAGCATCAATTTATAAATTAGCATACAAAGTAATGTGCTTCATTATGACACCTTTACATCATATGTATTTTGCTCATAATCAATCCCAATTATCCTTTTCCCCTTCTTCCTTTCTAATTGGTTCCTGTCATTCTCCCAAAGAGCACTTTTCTCTCTCTCCTCTTCTCTCCTCTCTCTTAAACTCATACACACAAGCATACACACACACAAATGCACATGTAAATTTGTATATGTATTTATGTTTTAATCTGGATACATCATATGAAAGACAACATTCAACACTGTTTTCCTAAGTCAGGTTCATTTTGATGACCATTATGTTCTTATGTTTTCCTCTTTTCCTGCAAATAACATTATTTTGTATTTTCTTTATATATGTACAGAATTCCATTATGTTTATAAACCATGATTTCTTATGCATTAAATAGTCATTTCTCAATTATATGTTAGTTTTTCCTAACACAGTGATAAGAATTAGTTACATTAGTAAAATTATTTGCTAAATATTACTATTTTATAAAAGCAAGTATTTGTGTTTCATGTTAGTTGTGATATTTGGATATGACAAATATTTTACATGGTTTCTAATAGCAATAAAATGGGCTTCTTTTTTTCACCTATAAGGAAAGTTGTATCCATTCATAAAACAATTGCATTACTATTTATTTTTGAATGTTAATTTTCCAGTGATAATTTTAAATCCATAATATTATAATATAAAGTACTGATACAAAAATAATACTCTTGCTTTATAAAATGATTATTATAGATGAAATAGGAGTATCACTTGAGTTGCACCCCACTGTAAGCCATGAGAAGATAAAACCTTTATATTTTATAGATGTGAGATAATTCCATAAACTGACAAAAGGATTAAGATCTCTGATACATTGCCTAAAGTCAACAAGGCAGAGAATAATTCAAAGGGCTGAAGAATTGTTTATATTCTCAAATCTACAGCCTTGATGACTGTGAAAAATGAAGAGGGGGTTTAACCAACCTGAGCCAATGTCTTACTATGGGTGGAAATGTTAACTCCTCTGTGAAGAGCTGTACCTCATAGTGATGAAAATGGCACCATTCTGAGAGAAATAGACCCGGCCTATATAAACACCTTGAAAGGGGATGTGTCCTTCATATTTCATATTTTATTAGACATTTAATAGAAATCATGTTTCAACTACAGAAAAGCAATCAAAACATTTTATTCACAAATAGGTTCATCACGAGGCTTTGAATGTATTTGCACACATAACTGCCACCTTTTCTATCAATTTGGGGTCACTGTGTGGAAGACTCACTGGATTAAGAATTAAATTCCAGACTTAGGCTTCTGTGTTTAAATGCTGACACTTAACCAGAATAACCCATATATAAATACTGATTATTTACCTGACTGGATTAAGAAGTGCTTTGGAGGTTACTGAGGCACACCTCTGATGTTTCTGTAAGGGTTCTCCAGAGACTGTCAGATCATGGGGTCTTTCTTTCACAATGAATGGATCTATCCCTGCGTGACTTAGTATAATGGTGGGTGTATTAATATGTCATGAATATTAGTCAGCTGGAGGAGGCAGGACAGCAGAGATGTGTTTCTTACATTATTCTGCTATGGCTTCATTCTGTCTGACCTTTACTTTGCTTCCTACCTCCATAAAGTGATCAATTCCCATCTGCCACAAGCTCTGTTCTACCCAAGTTCTTGGAGCCAAGTAACTCTGGATTGAATTATTTAAAATGATGAGTAATCATTGAAGTAAATCCTTCCTCCTGTGAATTGTTCTCTCAGGTATTTTGGTCTCAGCAACATAAAAGTTCAACCACCATATGGCAATATTCATTTTTATAATTTAAACATCTTTTGTTCTAGTCTACCAATTGTTTCCTGCTTCTTTTCACTCATTATATTTTGATATATTCCAATTCACTCTTTGGTGTGAATTAACCAGTGATAACTTGTTGGAGGTAGATTTGTATCTTGTAATTTCATTAACATTTTTTGCTATTTCTTTCTAGTTTTGATTGACATATTTGTGTTCACGTGTTCATGTGTGTGTGTATACAAGCACCCGGATACCACAGCCCAAGATGGGGTCTCAGAAGACAAACACCAGCATGGATCTTCACTTCATATCTTGTTTGAGACTGGCTCTCTTCGTTGTTTACCATTCCATATGCTAGGCCCTCTAGTCAGCAAGAATCATGGGTTCTGATGTTGGATGGTCTTTCTGTATGCTGTGAATATGTGTTTATATTTAACCATTTGGTTAATAAAGAAGCTGCTCTGGCCTGTGGCAAGACAGGTTATAGCCAGGTGGGAAATCCAAGCAAAGATATGGGGAGAAGGAAGAGAGAGTCAGGGGAGACGCTGAGCACTCCTGGGGTAGCAAGATGTAATGGAATACAGGTAAAGCCACGAGACATGTGGTGGTATATAGATTAATTGAAATGGGTTCATTTAAGATGTAATAGCTAGCTAGCCTGAGGCAGAGCCCAAACAGATTGTAACTAATATTAATGCTAAGAGTGATTATTTTATAAAAATATCTGTTGTCTGGGCAGGACATGGGCAGGACCGAGAAACTTCAGTGAACAGGGTTCTCCTGTCTCTGCCTCCTCTCTCGCCATAAGGCCACTAGAATTACACACATGGGTTCACAATCCCAGTCTCTTTGAGAGTTTTTTGTTATCTTGTGTGTGTGTGTGTGTGGGGGGGGTTTCTTGGATTTTTTGCTTTACTCACTGAGCTATCCACCCAGGCCATATCTTTTATTTTAACCTTAATCATTTCTTGTCTAGATTCTTGAGCTGGAAATTACTTTATTCATTTAATTTTAAGACATTTTATTTATAAAACATTATACTTTTAAAAAATGTTGGTTTGTGAAATTTATCAAGATTTACTTGCCGTTCATTCATGAATTAAAGATATTTATTTGATACCATCCATTTATAAAATATATTAATTTCTTGGTATTATATGATGTTATTTTTTACTTAATTAAACTCTTCCAAATAACTATAAATACAATAATATAAATGAGAAAAGTACCAAAATTTTTACTGAGGCTTAAAACATGATAATTTTCACTATATTTCTCTGTTCTTGTTTATTTTTTAAATTACAGTTAAATAAATCCATAATAATTTATATGTTAATTGTCTCACTCAAGTTTTTCTTAGAGCTCATCAGATTCAGTTTGTGGAAGTTTTGTTTTCTGGAAGAGTATACCAAAATTTTAAAATATTTTGTGGCCTCTACTAAAATTCAGTTGATATTTCTTTCTGTTTGGCTTAAAATTTTGTAATTTATACTTGTAAGAATGCCAGTCATTGGCATTTTCTTTTGAAATCTTTTTTCTTTTGTGTTTTTTTCTTGGATTTTATCATTTCTGATAGTAACACTTCTACATGACATTTTATCATTACTTTTGTGATCTATTAACATACAGATACTTATTTTAATCACTTTAATTCATAGATTTCAGCTTAAATTTTAGGCAAGATTCTAATCTGTCTAGACCCTTATTGTAATTATAATTCTGAATGCAGTCTATATATTATCTTTTCACCTTTGATATAATTTAAAAAATACATGGATATTACATTGGCTTTAAAATTAAACTTGATTTCTTTCTCTTGTAATAGAGTGTACCATTCCTTTTGATTGGGTGGCTTTTCTGTTCCAAATTCTGTCTCTAGTCTCTGATATCCCATAGTCTTCTAATCCAAGGAACACCTCTGCAACAGGAAAAACAGAGAGTGGAGGAAGATTGTCCCTTGGTTTGGATTTGAAGCATGTCAGCTCATATTCAATGGAAAATTTTCACTTTTCCTATAGCCTATGAAACACCTACTGTAGAGACCAGTGTCTTAAGAGTGATAATGTCTAATAATTGAGGAAATTTTTGAGGAAGTATTAGAATTCTCTTGGTAGAGTAACTTCAAGGACCACTGTCTCCTCTGGGACATAAAGTTTTATTCTAACTGAACTAACTCATAGTTTGCTGTTTTGTCTCACGGATTTTTCTTCCTCAGCTCTTTAGGTAACCACAAGAAAGAGAGCAATGCTTCCTAGTGAGTAGAACTCAAGGCTCTTGCCGATGGGAGCTATTCCTGGCTTTTTAACAGGATGCTGCCAAGGAGGTTGATGGGAATCTTATGAGCCTGGCATTTTTGTAAAATGGAAGAAAATTGCCTTTGTCAGTGCTAAAGTTAGACAGATGAATAGAGAGATATAGTTGTATTTAATATTTAACACATTAAATTTACATTCCTTGAACTGAGTAGATATGAATACAGTAAAATAGAACCAGTCTAGATGTGGACTTTAAATATTTCTCCATTGTAAATGTATTCTGGCTTTAAATTATTCCCTTAATTTTGGAAAGGTGGTAGCAAAAAAGATTTAGAGTTAGTATGTTATGTGTTTAATATACCTTACATTTTAGGTACTATTTACTAAGTCTGCTATGAAAGATAACCAATTCATTTCTATGCTTTCTTCATTATGCTCCCCTACACAATTTATTTATTTTTCAATTTTAACATAATTAAGGGTAATGGGATTTACTAAAGAATCATAATGTAGAAGAGCTACTTTAGGCCTATATGTGTGAAATATTCATCATCAAATAATCAATGTATTTACTGTTTTCTTCTACTTAGTATTTTTTATTCAAATATTTATTTTACATCTTGGCTGCAACCTTATCCCCATCCTCCCCTCCCAGTCTGTCCCCCCCCTTTCTCCCACCCTCTAATCCCCACCTCTTCTGCCTCCATCCAGGAAAGGGCAGGTCTCCCATGGCATATCAAGTTTCAGTAAGACTAAGTGCCTCCCCATATATTAAGGCTGTTCAAGGTGAACGTATATGAGGAGTAGGATCCAAAAATCCAGTAAAACTACTGGAGACAGCCCCCGTTCCCATTGTTAGAAATCCCATTGGGGTCATAGGGGCTCACAGAGACTGAACCGACAACCAGAGAGCCTGCATGGAACTGACCAAGACACTGTACATATATGTTACAGTTCTACTTACTTTTTTGAGATATATGGTTATGAGACTTCAATTCAAATCATTTATCTAGCATCTATAGGCTATTAACTCTTTAAATTATTAATATGCTTGTAAATGCTAATCCCTTGCACTGGATTTTATTGTGTTCCTTTTCAGTTGAGATGGCTCAACACATGCTATAGATTCTTTACCCTTTTTCCTTCATGAGTGCTGGCTTGATGACAACTCTGGTTTCAGTCTCTAATCCTCTTCCAGGTCTATTCATCTATTATATACAATTTCATGAACCTGGACTTTCAATTTAAAGCAGCTGATACAAAATGTGTGTTCCAGCAATTTTAATGAGCATCCCTGTTCTCAAGACCATTTGAGTATGAGTACATAGATAGGCAGAAAACATTTTTGGAGGTACATTCAGAAGACAAGTTTCTTAGTCTTTCCTAGAGGAGACAGCATACAGAATAAGGTAATATATCTGGAAGGTCTCAATCAGTTTCTAAAGCAGTGTTTCTCTCTTGGGTACCTGGACACAAAGCAAGTGCAGCTGCATGGAAAAATAATGGTGAAATGGTTCCTGATTTTGTAGACAAGTATTCAGAAATTGTTATCAATGAGTTATTCGGAGCCAGAGAGTGAGGAGTTGGAGCCCTAACTATAACAGTGGCCTAAATATGGGCTCCTAGTTTGCCTGAAACACTAATCTTATAGGAATGGAAGCTAAAGTAACCCAAGTGTTAGCACATAAAAAATTGCAGCATATTTCATATACAAACTTTCTCTATGTCTTAATTTAAATGATAAGATATCAAATAATATAATCATGTATAATTAATTCATAACTATATGCAACCATATTATATAGTAACATAATATCCTAATATAATAAAGAATTCATCACCACCTAGTAGCCAGTATACATAATCTATAATTGAATATTCCTAGTCTGAGTATTTAGATTCCTCTCGAAAGGAATATTAGTCCTCAGAGGATGAATTTTGAATGGTCACTGCTCTGAAGGTGACAGGCATTAGAGATCAGGACAACACTTGGAGCTTGATTGAGTTTCAAGGGGACAGCAGGGGATTTCTGTAATATCTGTTACACTTGGACTTAATAAGTCTGTATTCATGCTTACTGGCTTTACATATTTGGGTAAGTCACTATTTTCTAAATATGGTTTTTAATTCCTGCCTTACTGGGATGGTGAAGCTGCCTTAGCAGAGATAAAATAAAGTAGCTAAATTATATAACAATACAATATAAAAATGAGTTTTACAGCATATGCATTCTTTTATAAGGATCCTAGAAGTAATTTAACATATTTGGGATAGTAAGTGTAGATTGTAAGAAAAGTCTGTATTATTTCATGTAAAGGACATACACAGGAAATTGCAGAATTTCTAACCGAAGATGGTTCCAAAAACACCTCCTACCATGAATTCCTAGAGGCAACTATATATTTCATTGTGTTGTTTTTTCCTGTTATTTTTTTCTTGTTTTATATCATAGTGCATTATTAGCTTCACCTTTATTTCTATTTACAGAAATCTATATATTTTTATTTCTATTGTGTTACAGAATCAGATTATTGAAACAAGTAAATAAAATCTGCTTGAATTTCATAGTTTTTAGCATAAAGTGATCAATTTTAGAAGGTGTTTCTATGCAAAAATAAAATTTTTATTATGTATAAAAAGAATGGAAACTAGAGGAACTATTAGAATATATTTCGTTGTTGAATGGAAAGAGTATCTGAAACAGGTTTGAAATAGCATTTTTCTATGGTATATATTTTCTTGGGCAGGCTTCAGTTCCCCCAGGGTAACTCATGATTGTAAAGACATCATGGAGTAGGAAGAAAATTAGAAAGGCCATTTAAAATGGAGCAACATTCCAGGTCAATTTCAAGATGTGTAATGATGTGAGAAATGAAGAAAAGTAGAAAAATCCAGTTCTGTACCCCAACACTATGTCAAATGAGACTGAGTTAGGAGTCAATCAGATACCTCCATGGAGCCTGTGATTTATTTGCACTTTAGCAATTAATTGTCTCATATTTTTACAGTTGATGAATTTCTTGTCTCCACTAAATTGCATTGTTCTTGCTACTGTGTATTGTTTATACTTTATCATACTCATTATCATCCTTTTGAAAAAAATATGCTTACTTCCTAGCACATAATAAATTGTGTCCATTAAATTGAAATCAACAAAAACAAAGTCTACTAGGAAACCGTAGTAAGAAACACCACTATGATGGACTTTATGGGGTGGATATTAGTGAGACTTATGAGAGTTGCAAAAGAACAAAACAACTGATTATTGTGGATGTGACAGATCAGTGGACACCAATGGCTTGCATAGGGAGAGTGATTCTCAGAGATCTAGTTTGGGTCATGGTCTGTCTTGGACAAAATTCATCAGGAACAATGAAAAATTGGACCGGTACAGCTGGGGTCTGGAAACTCTACTGAGAAACGACTAATCACTCTATGTGATAATTCTTTATTTGGCAAGAAAATAAAAGAGAAAGGTAAGGGGAAAAAAACTATTGTAGAAGAGTCAATATTTCAAAAACTTTCTGTATCTTAACTTATGAATTGAAATTGATATTAACATTAAAATAATTAGTTATACACTTTTAACAAAAAGTACAAAAATGTTTTGACTATTTAAATATTTAAAATTTTAAATATTTTAAAATATTTAAAGAACACAGATTTCTAATTTTGTATAATATTTCCTTCCTTATTATATATGGAACACATATTATGGTACAATTATTTTCAAAAGTATATCCTACTCCCTCATTAAAACAAGCCTTTAAAAATCTGACAAAATATAGATATGCTTCATTCTTGTTGAATTTTTTATTGATTGTAGTATTTCAATCACTGTAATGTCATTCTTATTGGCCTATGTGATTTTATTTTCTTTTTATTTATTTCTCATGCTGAAACCTAGGTCCTTGTATACTATATACAAGTATACACAAGATCAGGACCTGCCTAACTGGTGCACTATGCTCTGGTGGTTTAGTGATGTTATGAATTGAAATTCTAGGAAGCATTGTGATTAAAAGTAAGCATATTTAAATCTTCAAATATTTAGCAAATTTGTTAACCTAATACTCTACCATGATGATCATGGAACTCTTTGCCACAGCAAAGAACTTCAGGTAAAACAAATATAAAACAGAGTTGTAATTTAAAGAGATTTTTTTCACATTTAAGCACAGGGATTAAGAGAAATAGTCATTCAGGTAAAGAGGAAAATAGAGATGTTTGGTGTGGGCTTTTTAGGAGAGAGATATATTAATAATCTTCAAGATGGCCATGTATACAATTTTGGAGGTTTCTGAAGTTGCATTTAAAGGATAGCTAAGGGAACCTTTCTCAGTAAAGGAGATCATGGAATGATCCCTGATGTCAATTTGATGGCACCATAGCTGATAAAATAAAGCCCTTGGGCAACAAGGGTTGCACAGAAGTTAAAATATTTTTACTCTAAACCAAAGCTTATAGTCTTGTTTGCAAGATACTCTGAAAATAACTGGGAAAGGAGCAAGACCATACTCAAAGTTGTAAGCACATCTATTGATATTTTAACATTTCTTTTCCTGAGACAGGGTTTCTCTGTGTAGCCCTGACTATCTTGAAACAAGTTTTTTAGATCAGGCTGTCCTCAAACTCAGAGATCCTCCAATCTCTGCTTCCTGAGTGCTGGGATTAAAGGCATGAGCTACCTTGCTCAACTTATTTTAACATTCTTATTTGAAAATATCTCTACATAACATAAATATTATCTAGTTTCAAAGCAAATTTTGTTGAGATGAAATTACTGATTCTCACCTAAGAAGAGGTCACAAAAAAAAAAAACCTGAAATGAGGGTTCCTTTGTCTTCTCACATCCACAGATTTCCCTTCTTTCTACCCCCCCCCATTTTATTTGACTTATTAGAGGTCTTTTTTCTCTCAAATCACATTTAGCATTGCTTAATGTTTTGTGGGCTGGCTGAGAGTCAAATAAGCATTTTTATAAACAGCATACTCTTCAGACCAAGAGATGCTTATAGATCCCCTAAAATGTTTGATAGAGGACTCAGCATATCGATAGCTACATCATTTGTCATGCCTGTGTTTACCGTTTCCAGCCAATTGGTAAAAGTTAAAGCTAACAGCTTTTTGTACTTTGTGAACCAATGTTCTAATTATTTCCTCCTTTCTTTTCGTAAGAACGACTTTTCAATGAACACCATCAACAACAAAAAATAAATGAATAAAAAGAAGAAAAAAGAAAAAAACTGCTGTGTAATAACCCCTCTGATCACTGTGAAGATTTGTCTCTGTGATTTGGTTTAATAAACAATCTGACTGGCCAGTGGCTGAACAGAATAAGTTAAGCAGGAAAGTCAAACTGAGAATGCTGGGAAGGAGAAGGACAAAGTCAGAGAGTTGCCAGACAGACAGGAAACAAGTCAGATGGACACATAAAATGGGACAGAGGTAAAAGCCAAAGCCTCTGAGCAGCACATAGATTAACAGAAATGGGTTAAGTTGTAAGAGCTAGTTAGTAACAAGCCTGAGCTATTGGCAGATCATTTATAATTAATATTAAGCCTCTAAGTCATTATTTGAGAGTGGCTGCAGGGTAGGAAAACTCTGCCTACAAAAACCTTTTCTCTCAATTTATGTGCATTTTTCCTGCTGATTTGAATAACTTTAAATTCCTGTCTTCCAGTGGCAACTACTACTATAAAGTTTCATTTGTGATGTTTTCCATATAAAAATAGGCAAGCACGTCAACATACTGATCTCCTTAGCCTTGAAAGTTGATTTGAAAACATTAATTTTAGAAACATACATTGAGCTAACCTCACTGTTTTTGTTTTCTCCTCTGGTTTGTGAAATAGATTTGAAAGAGAAAGGTTTGACAAAAACAAAGATTTGACTGCTTTGTTCCATATCACTTATCTCTTAAGAAAAACTGAATTTTAATTTTATCCAATCCCAACCACTGAAATTAAAATACTGATATTCATGTTAGTTACTCAGAAACTGTTAAGTATGTCTGGCCTAGCTAAGTTGCATGAATATACTTTCCCAATAGTAAATTTAATGAAATCTAAGGCCAAATAAAATGTTTCCAATGAAAATTGAGCATCTGAACAATATCTTCAAATAGTGAAATACAGAGATTTTGTGGGAAAATATTTTAATATTGCACATGTGTTTCACAGTGCACCCTCCAGAAGAAAAATGCATGGTTCAGACAGTTGGTTATTCATTTCCATATTTTCTAATAAGAACTGTGAGAAATCTGGTCATATATGCTAAATTACTTTATTAAAGTAATCATGAATATCTTTCAATTTTATTGAATATCTTTTTATGTGCCTCAGAAATCATTTTATTGCTAAATGTCTCAAAATGTAAGCAATTTAACCTAATTGGATTTGACTAACCTTTGTTTTCACCTGATCAAGATTCTTGCTAAGGCTCACTTGCCTAGACCTTCTTAGTGGTATTTAAATCTCCTTCTACATTAAATTTCAAAACTTGTACCATATAAAAATTGGTAACCAGTTCAGGCCCCCTCTGGACTACTGCTAGTAGGCTAAGGTGGGGTCATCCTGACTCCCCATGGGAGACCTTGCCTTGGAGGAGGGGGGGATGGGTAGTAGGTTGGGGAGGAAGGCTGGGGACGGGAGGAGGGAGGAGAGGGGGATCGGTGGTTGGTATGTAAAATGAATAGAAAATTTCTTAATAATAAAAATAAAAATAATGATAACAATGTTAAACTTTGGGGATAATGTTATATATAGTCATAATTTTGTTTTAGTAAGGGATTTAACTTAGTCCATTGTCTATTTTTGAAGTAATCAGAGGAGTATTTGAGAAAGTTAAATACCTACCCCTGGAGAAGACTCTGTACTTCTCATTCAACTGGAGAGTGTACCAAATTGAGTTTTGAGCCAACACAAATGCAGCTGCTTAGAGCTACATGGAAAATTTTGCTACATAGAAACTGTAAACTATATCTCATAATAACTGAAAGATTAAGACCCTCTAAAAGATAAGCGAGGAACAGAACTGAAGGACTAGAATTCCAGAATTCCTTTCTCCTTCCTGTTTTCCTCCTGGACTTCATTTTCTGTCATTACAATGCCAAGAGAAACCTTGAACTGAGATGTATATCAAGTAAGAAGTATCTTATTACCCTGATCTGTGTGTTTGTGTGTTTTGCAAATGCATGGAGAGGCATTAGGAAAAGTAAAAACAGAACAGCTGAAGGTCATCCACAGTGAAATCTGCTTTTCCATTCTGCATCCTACCTGATAAACTTGAAGTTCAACCATTTTCTTGCTGGTAGCAGTGTTTATCTCTGCTAGTGTTTACATTTTTCCCTTCTTTCCTTTTCCAGTCTGGCTACTTCATTTAGCTTTCTGCTTGCCAAACTACGTGACTTATATAGTTGTTTTAAAATAACAACATGGACCAAATTTGAAATTGCTTTATTTTTAAATGTCTATCACGGTTTTTAAACCCACTGTTCTATGCTGTGTTTGTATATCAGAATATGATTATTGCTTAGTTTTGAGGGGGAAAAAAGCAAAACTAGTCTAAATCATACTGTCTGCTCTAATTACATAGGTTATTATAAAACAGAAGCTAACTTTGGACCTCCCTCTGATTTTCCTCTCTCTCTCTCTCTCTCTCTGTCTCTCTCTCTCTCTATTTTGATGATCAAACCCAGACCCTATATATGCCAAGCAAGTGCTTTACCAAATCAACTATATCCCTCAGCCTCTAGCATATAGGTATTAAGTTTTAAATATCTCAGGCTTGTAGCTGGAGTTTTTCTGGTCCTGCCTGGCAACGATCAGGACAAATCTCTCTCACCTGCCAGTCCTACAGCTGCTCAGACCCAACCAAGTAAACACACAGAGACTTATATTACTTACAAACAGTATGACTGTGGCAGGCTTCTTGCTAGCTGTTCTTTTTCTTTTCTTTTTTTTTTTTTTTTTGGTTTTTCGAGGCAGGGTTTCTCTGTGTAGCTTTGCGCCTTTCCTGGGACTCACTTGGTAGCCCAGGCTGGCCTCAAACTCACATAGATCTACCTGGCTCTGCCTCCCGAGTGCTGGGATTAAAGGCATGCGCCACCACCGCCCGGCGGCTTACCAGTATCTTAACATCTCAGGGTGGTGGCTGGCAGCTCTCTCTGCCTCAGCCTTCCACTTCCCAGAATTCTCCTCTCTGCTTGTCCCGCTTATACTTCCTGTCTGGCTACTGGCCAATCAGTGTTTTATTTATTAACCAATCAGAGCAACACATTTAACATACAGAACATCCCACAGCACTTCCCCTTTTCTTTTTTTCCAAAAACGAAGGTTTCAACTTTCACATAGTAAAATTACAGATAACAAAACAATGATCAAGCAAGAATTACAGTTACAATATTAAAGAAGATATCCTATCTATCTTATATTTGTGAGTCTAAGGTTTTATATCTAACTTATCTTTTATCATAACTGAAGAAATTATAACTCTAGTCTTCAACTACATCAAAGACCCCAGAAGGATGTACTATTACCTGAGAAACAGGAGAAAGATGGGAGCAACTTTTGGGAGCCTTGCAGGGAAGACAGAAACAGCTGGCAGCCTGGACAGTCACCTAATGTTCCTTTGTAAAGTTGGGGCATCTGTCTTCAGTCCACAGGCCTAGAGTCTCTCAGGCACTTTTCTCAGTGTCCTGTAGAATGTCTGGCAATTTCCTCTGCGAAGCAGGAACCTGAAGGACCATTTTGCCAAGCAAAGTTCAGTGGTCACTTTCCTATGGGTCCTGCATGTCCAGTGGATCAAACAATCCAGGCAAGAACAGTTTCTTGCCCAAATGGCTATTTTTGCCAAGAAGATAAGCTCCATATAGAGTGTCTTCGATGTCCATCCTCCTCTTTGAAGTAAATCGGTGCTGCCAGGAGCAGACATGTCTCAAGTCCAGAAAGTATAAATTTTTTAAAACATTTTTAAATGCCATATTCTGTAGGTCTTTGAAGTGTTTGAAGATTACCCATCTAATTGAATTATATCTATGTATACCTAGAAAACATGACTATAAGTTTGACTATCATAGAAGACTAATTGTTCCATTACAATTTAAATGAGTTGTATAAACATAATACCTTAAACAAGAGTAAAAATAAACATATAGTATAAGAAAATTAACTTTAAATTTGTATCAATAAACTAAAATCTACAGCAATGTAAAATATTTCTAAACAAGTTGCTCTTTAAAAGTAGGTTCAATAATCTATCCTTTTATCCTATCATATCTATACTATATCTCCTTTTCTTCTTTAGAAAGAGATCACATTTATAATCAACCTGATTTAAATAAAAATATTGGTTTTTCTCTGTCTCATACCAGAGGGCTCTTCTGATATGGGGCAAAAGAATCTCTTAAACTTTTTTTTTTTTTTTTAGCAATATATTTGGGTTTAGAGAAGGAGTGAGCCAATTCCATCTCCAAAGCCAGCTTGGTATATTTGGGAATTTGGGTGTAGCTTCTCTTACTACTTCCTGCTGCAGCTGGACACAAAGAAAATTTTAGGATTATGGAGCAGTCCATGAGGGTGTATTGTCTGAGCCAGTTGTCTTGAAACCATTCTGGATGTTGGATCATCTGGACCATGGTGTCATTGGAGACCTTTCAGGGGGTCTTGGCTGGTCAAACCTGATGTATCTTAATCTGGAACAAATACATAGCCTCTGGCTTTCTGTGGAAACAAAAGCAGAGCCTCCTTTCCAAAGCAACATATCCTTATATCCAAATTTTGAAGTCAAGGTACCTTTAAAATATCCATATTGGCTTAACTCAATAGCTTTTACTATCAAATGTTTTTCTGCAGTTAAAAATCCCAAAGACAGTACAATCCAGATTCTCTGTGTAATATCCATCTTTACGTGGCTTATTTTTTTATACTACCTTTACTGTCTCTTTAAAGACTTTATTTTTAAAAAAATATATATTTCTTTATATCACTGTATATATTTCTTTTATTTCTCTCTTCCCAGCCTACGTACATTTTTACACACATTTTAAAGCATTTAAAGTCTTGTTCCATCTGAATCTGTCTTATTATGAATCTATTGCTATAAACTGCAGCATTCTAAGACTGAAAGGGCGCTGCAGCTTGTGGCTCCACCCCATCAGCCTCCCAACATGGCGGTGGTACAGTTTGCCACCAGCTCTGTGTCTGGAGCCATGTGTACCATCAACTATCAGAAGCAGTTCTATCAAAGCAGCATGTAGCCCAGAAAACTTTTTTTTTTTTTTTGTACTAGCAAAGGCTAAATCCACCACACAGCAGCAGCATAAAGTGCTTCTTATAGACGCCTCATTCCCGCCATTATGCAAGTCAAGCAAAAATGTCAGGAACCCGCCATAGTTCCTCAAACCCGCAGGCTGCTACTCACTTGAGAGAGATAAATAGGAAGCTGTTTTTAGCTCCGTTTTACAATCTTGTTTCTCATGTTTTAGGTGGAAACTTTTGCCAATCCGTTGGGCGCCATTTGTAGCTAGAGTTTTTCTGGTCCTGCCTGGCCCATGGTCAGGACAAATCTCTCTCTCTCTCTCTCTCTCTCTCTCTCTCTCTCTCTCTCTCTCTCTCTTTTACTTATAAACTGTATGGCCATGGCAGGCTTCTTGCTAACTGTTCTTTTTCTTAAATCAACCCATTTCTATTAATCTTTAAGTTGCCACGTGGCTCATGGCTTACCAGTATCTTAACATCTTCTCATGGCAGTGGCTGGCAGCTCTCTTTGCCTCAGCCTTCCACTTCCCAGAATTCTCCTCTCTGCTTGTCCCACCTATACTTCCTGCCTGGCTACTGGCCAGTGTCTTATTTATTAATCAATCAGAGCAACACATTTAACATACAAAATATCCCACAGCACAGGCTTCTGTGAAAAGTATGAGCTTAAAAATACTCAGCGCAGGCTTAATAAACTATAAGTATTTTGGGGCTTTGGGAACATTTTCCTTTCATTTTGTTTAGCATCATAGAATTATTTTTCCTCCTATTGAGTTTTCATATAATGAAGTATGAAATAAATAATGAGTTGTCTTTCAGAATTCTTTTTATTTTACTTATTTATTTATTTATTTATTTATTTATTTATTTATTTATTTTGGTTTTTTGAGACAGTGTTTCTCTGTGAAACAGTACTAGTTGTTCTAGAACTCACTCTGTAGACCAGGATGGCCTTGAACTCAGAGAGATCTGCCTGCATCTAACTCCTGAATACTGGGATTAAAGGCATACACTACCACTGCCTGGCTTCAGTATTATTATCTGAATCATTTAAAAGAATTACCACCAGGTGGTGGTGCTGCATGCCTTTAATCCTAGCACTTGGGAGGCAGAGCCAGACAGATCTCTGTGAGTTTGAGGCCAGCTTGGTCTACAGAGTGAGATCCAGCACAGGCACCAAAGCTACACAGAGAATCCCTGTCTCGAAAAAACAAACAAACAAACAAAAAAAGTTACCAAATTATTAGTAGTATTTCATTTTATTGGTCTTTTTAATGTAGTAGAAATTGTAATTTGTTTAAAAAATACAATTGAATATTGATTCTGAAAGCAGAATTAAAACTTGAATGCATTCTACTCAAGTTTGATAATGAGTAGATAGACAATGAGGCTACACAGGATGTAAATGAATCTTATGACTGATGCTGTGAATACACTGAGGGGGAAAGAGCATTCATCACATCTGCTCTGTCTCTGAATATGTAAATACCACTGTGTTTAATAATATTAGTTATTAGAGCTTCATGGACTGAACCAAATCTAACTACAACTTCATGCACTTCAGGTTGAAAAGGCTTTGTGCATCTTTCACCTAATATTTATAGCAGTTATATGGTCTCTATATTCACATCCTTATGCATACAACTCTTACTTTGAAAATTGTGAAGCAAATTTCTTCCTATAAGATAGTGCAACAAAGAACCATGGAATCTGATTCTCTAAATCATATCAAATAAAGTATAATGTAAAATACAATGCAACAATTATTTCTATTTCTATAGAAAACGCACACATACCCCAATGAATAACTGAGACAGGGGCATCACCTTTGCTGTAGGAGGGGCCAGTGGGAGAAAAACATGTTATAAAAGTCTAAAAGAAACACCAATGACAAGCCAATCACTGTTTATCTTGGTTTGGGGAAAGGACTGGCTCTGGAGTTGAATGAAGAGAGAGGGTATAGAAGGCTGGTAATCCATCTTTTCCACTCTAAGAAGAGAGAGGATTAAGTTCCACAGATGCCAACGTAGTAGTTTCTGAAGAAACAGAATGGATAAGCCTATTAGGAGCAAGGTTTGGAGGGGACATTATTAAAATCCTAGAGCCATGTGTTCCATGTTCAACAAAGACCACTACTGTTTTTATATAACACACAACTTTGGAAAACATTTACCTATGTACTAGAAAGGAGACTCCAGTGAATCTATATCTGTCAGCAGAAACACCATGCAGTTTATAAGAAGGGGAGAAGGGAACATGACAGGGACTGCTGATTTTGTTTCTGATGGATACTCTTTTATCCTGCTTATCATGATTATTTTTTTTTGCTAAATTTTATAAATAAGACTAAGTACAGGCAATATAATTAAAATGGCAACCACAGATGATAGTATGCAAACACAGGTAGGCAGAGGTAGAAACAGAACTTACACTAGTGCCAGATGTTCTAGACTTTCTGTTTTCACCATGCGGCTCTGATAAATTCAAAATTTATAAGGAATAAATACTAAAACAATTCAGTGTTTCTCAAAAAAATATTACATTAAGAATGCAATATTCCAAAATGTATTTGGCATTTAAAACTATAATTCAATTCACAACAACAATATGATACAGCCTAAACACTTGACATTTTAGGAAATTATTGTCAATTTATCACCAAGCCTTGCAGCAAACTAATCTTCCACTTTCCCTACTATAGGTGTCACTGGCCAAGAAAATGGTTCTGTATTGTTACTACAAAATAGCCAATGTGTTTTAGTTAGCAAGAAAACACAAAGAAATGTTAAAAGAAAACAACAACATAATTTTTAATAGTAGACTTTAGAAACCTCTTTTTGTCTCTGTAATTCCTTTTTACTGTAATGGGAGTAAAATGGTGTGGCAATGACATGCATTCAAAAAAATACTCAGTAATCTAAATTGTGCCAGATATGAAGAAACTCAATGTTAGTGGCAAAGGCAGACATTTAGTTAGTACTCAATATGTAAAAAAGGAGACACTGCCTTAAGAGACTAGGTAGCTGGTAATTTCAAAAGCAGGGATATTAGAAGAGAAGTTTAAAATCAGAGTAATATAAATTATCTAAGAATTGTGGAAGAAACTAATAGGTTGGTGGCCTATCACATGGATATACTAAATTGTGTTTTCAAAGAACTTTTAACTTTTAGTGAAATCATGTTTAAATGTACTGTATCTCAGGAAAGGCAGGTTCCTGATCATGGAGACTTGTGTAGGAAAGTAAAATATTCCATAATGGTGTTGTAGGCAAATAGTATTTCAAGGGTTTAAAATAGGTACATAGTAATTTTAAAGGAAATTTGTGCAGAAGAACTTAGACACTGAAAACAGAAGCAAAGACATTAAAGGGAAGTGTGGTATACTTCACACATTCTTGAATCCAGTCAAAACTGATAGACACTCAGATGAAGAACTAGGCAGATACCAGTGTTGAGATTGTTTAAGAATGGAGACCTTTAAGTTGGCCTAAATACATTTTGCACAATGATGCTCATGGGGACCAGAGGAAGAATGTTGTGGTTTGAATAAGCAATGTTCCCCCACAGACCTATGTATTTGAGAGCTGGGTCCCCAGGTGGTGGATCTATTGGTGAGGCTATAAAATCTTTAGGAGGTGCAGACTTGGAGGAGAGACATCACTGAGGGCAGGCCTTGAGGGTTCAGAGCTTTACTTCACTTCCCACTCTCTCTAGCTCTCTGCTTCCTATGAGTGGATGAAAATGTGATCAGATATCTTCTTGTCGCTGTCACCTGCTCTGCCTTCCCAGCTAAAATGCTCTATCCTCCTGGGATCACAAGCCAAAATAAACTCTCCCTTGTGTCACTTTTGGTCACGTCATTTTCTCACAGAAAAAAGCAAAAAGGAAAAGTAGCTAATATATTCAGTCCCTTCTTCTCCTATTCCCTTTCTTTCTTTACTTCTTTCTCTCTGACATTTTTGTCTTTCTTTACTTCCTTCAGGATTTCTTCATATAATTTATGCTAGGTTTAGATGTATGATCAACCAACCCTGGTATCTCATGTACTTTGATACAGGCAAAGGCTACCATGGCCACATTACATTCCTATCATTGTCTGAAATGCATAAGATCGTGTTGACACTAGGGACTCAGGTCATTGTGTTGTTCCCTTTGGGGGAGGGGACAAGTAGGTGCAGAGTCAACAACATAGACTCTGGGAGAATGTTGAAACAATAAGCTCAGTTTATTCAGAAAGAGGCGAGCCTTATATACCCTCCACGTCACCCCAGGGAAGTTCTAATGAATATTCATCTGCTGGTGTGACATGGCTGCCTCTCATTTGTCCAGGTCATCTCAGATCATGTCTCAGCTGCTGTTGCTAGGGCTCTTAGGCAGACCAAGGTTGGCTCTCAGAAAGTATCTTATTACTGGTTTGGGCCAGCTGACCCTCAAGCCTGTTAGGGCTGAGTCATTCCACAGGTCATAAGTGTTCTGTCCTACTCAATGGGTTAATTTTATGATGGATTTCTCAGAGTGCTCATGGGAAGATTGTAAATGGCAAGAAGTAGGCTGTGATCAGAGGAATTAGATCAGTGTAGGTACATCTTAGGAGCTCTTTCCTGACTTGGCTCCTCTCTGTATTCTTTTCTCCTCTAACTGTCATAATGTGAGCAAGTTACCATCTTTGTTTCAGTGTGATTTTTATAAACATATCAGAATAATATTAATGTCTTAGAAAATGCATACCAAAGTCAACCTTCCCACATTTTCTCCTACCTAGAAGGTTCCATGTAGCAAACACAGTCAAGAAAATAGCCACAGAAACTTGAGCTAAAAATAGCCATTGGAGACACAAGATGGTCATGCACTCTAATTTGTGCTCTACCTCCAAAATAATTTAATTAATCAGTGTTTTAGTTCAGAACTAGATGACTAGAAATTATTTAGGAAAAAATCTCATATATCTGAAATTAAAAGACATTTTTTCCCACTTAAGTACCATATAACACAAACATGTCATAGGAGCCCACACAACTTTAGGGAACATGTGTGGCTAGTAGGAAATAACATAAGTCACAGACCCAAATGTCCACACACGAGACAGGACTAAGCAGAGGGATTGGGCTGTGGACTGCCATGGCTGTGTATTGAGATGAGTCCTGGGCTTACTCAGATGAATAGAAATGCTTTTTCTTTTTCTCAATTAAGGCAATAACAATTGCAAAGAGCTTTGAAATACACAAGGCCTTATCAACCTATTAAGATAAGGACTGGCTTTGTTTCCTGCATTCACAGACAATTTAAATAAGTAAAGAAATATGTAAATCTGGCAATACGATTTATTTTCTTGGCAAATATAAGAAGCTTATTTGCCCTCCTATTTTTTTAAACCAATAAATTTTGTAATCAGGAATTAATACATCAATTCTGGTTCATTTAATCTTATCTCATTAAAATATTTTAATAGTACCATTTTTCACTCTAAATTGCTGTTGACATTTTATACTTGGCATTTAAAAATCCAAAAATAATATTTTAACCAGGTGTGAGAACAACTTGAAGTCTACATAGTTGAAGCTATCTGGAAACATGGAATTCACTGGCCTCATGCTACACTTTACTTTGTAACTGCAGCATAAAATCTTGCCACTCAATGCTAGGCATCTTTTTCATTCTCATATTATGGCTTTTGCAATGTTTCTGTGCAATACATTCTCATATTATAAAATCTAACTGTCTTAAAATATAGATACCAAAATGTTCCTTGTATAAATATTAGTTTTTAAAATGATATTTAATACAGACTATCAATTTGGCAGGATATAGAAACACCCAAGAGGTAAATCTCTGGGCACACCTGTGGAGGTTTAACTTATTAGTTCAGTTTCTGGGCATAGATTGGAAGGATTTTCTTGCTTAGCCTAATTGAAGCAAAGAGATTCATTCTATGTTCCATGGGTTTGGATCTTAGATAATACAAAAAGGGGGACTAGCTGAGCAGAAGCATCCATTGCTTCTTGCTTCTTAACAAATAATACAATGTGACTGGCTATCTCCTCAAGTTCCTGCTACCCTGATGTAATTGCCATGATGAATTGCAACCTTGTGCTTTGAGCCAAAATAAACCCTTTGCCCATTAGGTTGCTTTTGTCAGACTATTTTATCAAAGAAAAGGAAAGGTTACTCACATAAGTCTCTTTTTTACATCCATCCAACACTTTGGTTATTGGTGGTATATTTAGTGAAATGATTCATTCTGAGACACACAATTGCTCTTTAAGATAGCATGCTTTGGCCACTGTCTGTCACTGTTGTGTACACTGGAATCTAGAGAAAACTGCTCTGTTCTGCACCAAAGTCACAAATTTCAAATATTCTAATCCTCCTAGTGAAATTTGAGAGATATACAACATACACAAGTTGTTCTACAGAGTATGTTAAGTCAGGCCTGCCACCATAGATGTATTATCTCAACTGCTTGCAAGGATGAGTTAGGGAGACTTTAAATGCAGGTTCTGGTTGTGTTAAGAGCAAATTCATGGCCATACTAGAAAGCATAGTGTTCTTGCTTGAAAACTCAAGTATGATTGGGATGTAGTTCAGGTAGTATGGAACAATGTATGAACTAAATAATAATAAATCAAAATATCTATGGCATAAAATAAAGTTTTCAGAAAAATTTACTCCCACACTGAATATTCCACTGGGCTGATTAGCTGGTCAGAACCTCATAATTGTGAACAGTTGCAATGTTGCAGGTCCAAAGCACAATTATCTTAGGTTCATCTTAACTCCTAAAAAGCAATTAATTGCCCACCTCTGTGTGTGACTTCACACCTTTGCATTTCTTAGACAAATCCTTTTGGAATCTACGCACTGGTCTCAGAACACAACAAACTACAAACAGACATAGTATCTGAGGCTTGTAGCAGAAATATCCCTGCTTTGCTGTGACCCACTAACCTAATATTACACACAAACACACACACACACACACACACACACACATATGAAGTTTTTAATTTTTTTTTTATTTCACACCTCTGTCTCAGTTTCCCCTCCCTCCTAGACCCTCTCCTCTTCCCCCCTCTGTTTCATCCCCTGCAATCCATTTTTCTTTCTTTTTTTTAAAGAAATGTAAACAAATTTATCAACAGTCTTATTAAATAAGAAACACAGAGTTAAAGCCAAAGAGATCAGAGCAAGAGCCACCTAGCTTTAGCTTACCACCAACATTAGCTTCCCTGAGAGAGACTTTCTAATGTCTGACTTGTGTTTTTATTGCTTTCCTGTTCTGCTTTCTCATTGGCTCTAAGCCCAACCACATGATTTCCTCGTCACTGCCTGTCTATACAGACCTCCTGGTCTCTATGGTTGGTACTGGGATTAAAGGTTTCGTGTCACCATGCTTAGCTGTGTCCTTGATCACACAGAGACTCTGCCTGCCACAGATTAAGGGCGTGGGCTACCACCGCCTGACTGCTGTCCCTGGCTCACTATGAACTCTGATATCCAGGCAGACTTGATTTATTAACATACAAATAAAATCACATTTCAGCATGATTAAAATATCACCACAAAGAAATGGCAGATCTCCTATGAGTATCAACAAAACATGGCATATCAAGTTGCAGTGAGAATAAACACCTCCCCGTGTATTAAGGCTGGGCAAGGCAACCCTGTATGAAGTGTAGGGTCCCAAAAGCAAGTAAAAGAGTCAGTGACAGCCCCTGTTCCCACTGGTAGGAGTCCTACAAGAAGGCCAAGCAACACAACTGTAACATATATGCAAAGTACCTAGGCCAGTCCCATGCAGGCTCCCTGGTTGGTAATTCAGTCTCTGTGAGCCCCAATGAGCCCAGGTTAGTTGATTCTGTGAATAGTCTTGTGGTGTCATTGACTCCTTAGGTCCTATAACCCCTTCTCCCACTGGGCTGCAAGGTTTACCAAGCAGTGTCTGATGTTTGGCTGTGGGTCTGCATCTGCTTCTATGTGTTGCTGGATGAAGCCTCTAGGATGACAACTGAGCTAGGCACCAATCTATGTGTATAGCAGAATATCATTAGGTATTTGAAGCGTTTGGATTTATGACTTCCTTTGTTAACTACTATAAAAGTTTCATGAAACTACTACCACATTAGAAGATAGAATTTGAGAAAACTTGAATCTGTGTTCCCGGGTTATATTCACTATATTTGGCTCCAGAATACATTTTATTTTTTTTTAATATGCTTTCAGGAAAGAATTGTATTTTGCCTTTAACATTACCAGTATATATATATATATATATATATATATATATATATATATATATATATATATATATGTGTGTGTGTGTGTGTGTGTGTGTGTGTGTGTGTGGTATGTGTGTGTGTATATATATATATATATATATATATATATAATTTTTCCTTGAGCATTCTAATAACCATATCCAATAATATGTTTTAAGTAATAAATATCTGATACACAAAAAATACTGAAGCTAAAAACAGGGTGACTATAAGCTTTTATATATGTTTAAAACACACATGTTACAGTGCAGATTGAAAATACAACATTAAACACATTCTGTCAAATTTTAGCAGAAATTTAATATTCCATTCTACGCATATCAGAATGAACAATGACCTAATTTTATAAGGGCTGTCTGTATTATATGGATATTGATAAGCAAGTATTGATGAAGACAGGTAACTAGATGAGAGGTCCACATGTGTATGTATCTAGATGATCTGTGATTTGAGGAGTGAATAAGTTTATTTTATACATTCTCTGAATAAATTTCTACCTGGGTCTCTTTGTCTGATGCTAATTTTTCCACACCCCTCCCAGATTCTTTTCCTTAGGCTTTTCTCTTACACTTCTTCTGAATTCCCATATTCTTTCTTTAGATATGTTAATATATTTAATCCTGTAGAGTCAAATCTTGTTGACCCTGCAGGCATTCATTCTCTCTAAGTTCAATTTTCTTCTTTACATGTTGATTTTACAGTTTAATCTCCCAGGGCAATTTTATTTCCCTTTTTCACTGGTGCTTGGTGGATTCCTTGTGTCTAACTCTTGTGCCAACCGGAGCATGGAGGCATAAGAATGCATTGTGCTTTGAGCAATGGGGAAGAGCCTCCTGAAATTACAAGACAGAGTGACGCTGGGAAACAAGGCAGGATTTTAATGAAAGCAAGGACTGGTTCAGCCAACTAAGATCATTTGTAGCGAATAATTGGCATGAATAGATTCAGGCCTCGTCACTGCATGGCTTGATTGTACTCATCAGTAAGAGCAGTGACCTTTTCTATTGTCAAGTGCCAACTTGCTAACAAATCAAGTTGCTTTGCTCTGACATTTATAAAGAGTCATGCAGAAGTGTATTGTTTGCTAAGTGTATTGTTGAGATTGGCTAAAAGTTGTCACATCATTGTAAAACTTGTTTTATGACTGTGATCATGTATATGCATCTTTCTCTCCAGTCTTTTACTTTTGTTCAGTAGAGATTTTCAACATTTCCCAATGACATTCCCTTGGAGACTCAGCTCTATGAGATTAAAACCCTTTATAGGAATAAAAGGATGTTCCACATGTTGACTTCTAGAATGTATCTCACCCAATGGATAGTTCTTAAATCTGTTTTTTACCAATCTATAAAGTGAAAAACCAAAGTACCTCTGAAAAGCTAATGTTTCCTTAAAAATCACTGTTGATTATTTGTGGACCATAATATGGGCATAAGTTTGTTGCTAAAGAAAAGTTATCCTAGATAATTTTTCATGAATAAAAGGATTGGTATTAAATTTTTTTCTGAACATTTGAACTTAAGTGTGTGTGTAAAAAGAAAAGGGAACTGCTTAAAGAGTATATAATAGACTGTTGTTGGATACTTTTTGTACACTGTACAGATGTGTCTCTGCCTAAAGTGCCTTCTGATTGAATTAATACAAAGCTGAAAGCCAATACCTAGGCAGGAGAGGATAGGTTGGACTTCCAGGGAGAGAGAGGAACTGAGAGAAGGAATGTAGGTGAGGATTTCACCGGCAGACTCAGAGCAAGTTGGACATGCTGTACTGAGTAAAGGTAAAGAGCCACATGGCAGAATGTAGATTTAAAAATATGGGTTAACTAAGTTATAAGAGCTTGTTGGGCCAGGCGGTGGTGGCGCACGCCTTTAATCCCAGCACTCGGGAGGCAGAGCCAGGCGGATCTCTGTGAGTTCGAGGCCAGCCTGGGCTACCAAGTGAGTCCCAGGAAAGGCGCAAAGCTACACAGAGAAACCCTGTCTCAAAAAAAAAAAAAAAAAAAAAAAAAAAAAAAAAAAAAAAGAGAGCTTGTTGGAAATAAGCCTAAGCTAAAAGCCAAGCTTTTATATTAACAATAAGTCTCCATGTCATTATTTGTGAGCTGGCAGTCTGGACAAGAAAGTACTACTACAACAGACAAAGTAAATCCATACCATAGGTATTTCCAGTATGTAAGAAAAACATTATTCAAACTGCTGAGTAAATGCCCTATATTTTTTATTAATATTAACAACCTGCCAAGAAAATGTGAAAAAAATGACAAGTAACTGAAATAACATTACTAAATTTGTTTGCAAAATTCTACAAAGGATGGATATGGAATGCAGACATCTCTGACTTTGAAAAATATAGGGTTTGATGCTGGGACAGGTATATGCTATTAGTATTCAACATGTGCACCACACCAAAATTTGAAGGGAAAACTCAGAGGGACATAAAGAATATCAGTATAAAATGAGAAAAAAGGTGCTGTGAGAAACAGAAAGGCACTTCAAGGAAAAAGTGATTGTGAGAGACTGTATTTATTCTTTCTCAATGATTTTTACAGAAATCTTTTACATTTATATAGGACAGGGTGTTCCCAATAGCAACTCAGATTAGCACTGACTTCTAGGACCTCAAGACTCAGGCTGATTTTCTTGCCTCTCACATGAAGTCTGGTGATAAAGATCATAAGAAATGCTATATTGATGGTTTAGCTCTCGATGTGCAAGGAACTATAGTATTCAACTCACTTTCTATAACTCTGTTGACTATTTAGTTCCAGCAACAGCAGAAACAAGTTGTCCCTGTGCAGAGCAAACAGACATGGTTTAAAATAACACCAATAGCTGATATATGAGAACAAAAGTACTAATTCCATATAACTTTTGCTCATAAAACTGTGCTTTCAGTCCATCTGACAAATTACATTTCTTGGTAATACAGAGTATCACCTGAGCTCTAGTGAGCAGAATGAAAATACAACTTCTGCCAATGCTGTATAGTTTGAAACTTGATTTCTCTGTGTTTTAAATAACTTAATAGATTAAAATGTAGTGACTCCAAAGTGAGAGAATGAGGAGAAAAAGAAGATATAGTTCTTCATAAGAAATTGCAAAAAATATTTTCTTAATAGCATCATAGTGTCATTGTCATTCATTTAATGTTTTAATTACAAATTTTAGAATAAAAATAAGTATATAGTGAGTAATAAGTGTACAAAACATAAAAAAATTTTAACCTTACTACTAAAGAAGATGGAATAGGTTTCACAATCTCAATGAAGAATATTTTGACATAAAAAGGTATGAATTAATAAAATAGTTATTTTTGAAAAGCCACGAAAGTCATTGTACTTTGATTTATTATTTAATTTTAGAAACCCCTAATTTAAATCAATATACTAAGTGGCCACACATAAAAGAGGAAACTATATAAATATCCCATAATAGAGTATATATTAAATCATTATTAATCTGTATGATTTCTGAATTTTATTTTTCATTCTTTGAATTTGAAATTTGGTAATTTCTTTAGAGAACTGGGCATGTTTCTTTCATGAATTTTTATTGTATAAGTAATGACCTGTCAGAATGAATTCAGTATTATTTTCTAAGTCATAGTAACTTTAGGTATCAATCATGCTTAGATCTTAGCATAATACACAAGTATCACATTGATACCCCCCTTTTGGACAACCAATAGTTCACTTAATAATTTTCAAGATTTTTTTCTTTTATTTTAATGTGATTTTCTAAACTAATGATTGTCATTGTCTTCCAACCAGGGTGGATAGGGACTCAGTGATTAAGCAACAATTAGGGACACTGTATGGGTTTGACCTAGGACCTCTGAATATATATTACGAATGTGCAGGTTAGGGTTCTTGTGGGACTCCCAACAATGCAAGCATAGACTGTCTCTGACTCTTTTTCCTGCTTTGGGATCTTTATCCTCCTACTGGATTGCCTCATCCAGACTGGATATAAGGGTGTGTGCCTGGTCTTATTGTAACTTAGTATGCCATGCTTGGTTGATATCCCTAGGAGGCCTGCTCTTTTCTGAAGGGAGGAGAAATGGATCTGGAGGTAGGGTGGAGGGAGTTGGATGAGAGTGTAAGAAGAATTGCTAAATGGTCTTACTAATAAAAAACCTGGAGCCAGATATTGGGGTGAAAACTGAGAGATCAGAGAAGCAGAAAGTAGCCAGCCACATTCTTACCACTAGGAAATCCTCAGCCAAAGAGAGAGCTACTTCCTGTATATCCACACCTATATCCTTTCTGTCCCTGCCCTCTTACTTCCTCTCTCCACCCAGCTACAACACTTTCCTCTTTCCACCCAGCTCTATCACTTCCTGTCTGTCTATACAGACCTCCAGACCTCTATGGTTAACAAGGACTGGGGTTAAAGGAGTGTGTCACCACGCCTGGCTCTGTTCCCAGTGTGTCCCTGAACTCACAGAGATCCAAATGAGTCTCTGCCTCCAAAATGCTAGGATTAAGAGCATGTGCTACTCCTGCCTAACCTCTATAATATAGTGGCTGGCTTTTTCTGCTGATCCCCAGATAAGCTTTAATGGCATGCACAAATAAAATATCACCACGTGAGAGGAAGGAGGGGAGCCTATGGTTAGGCTGTAATATATGAAAATAAATAAATAAATAAATAAATAGGTAGATAAATAAATGAAAATTTAAAAATAAATAGATACATATTCTCAGCCATTAAATGTGTGAAAGTTGCTATTTCCATTTATAGTTTTATAATGTTTCTGGTTACAAAATTTCAAATTTAAAATATTTTATTCATGATTTTAAGGTATTAGTTCAAAGTTCACTGGAATGCAACATTTAAAAAGATTCCTTATGCTACAAAAAATTCTGTAGGTTTTCAATATTTTCTCCTTATTGAGGATATTTTCATATTCAGAATTATATTCCTATTGCTTCTATTTGGAGAATATACATGCATTTCAGCATTTAATGAAAGTTTACCCATTAATACATGAAAAATGTTTTTTTCAGCATTCTTTCATTCTTTTTTGCTTCTAGAATGAATATCTAGAATCACAGTGATTCACCCTTTATATACATATGTTTTACTTATATTTTCCTAGAATTACATTTCTTACCTTCAGGAAGAATTTCTGAACCATCTCACTAATACATACACTGATTTTTTTCTGCTATTTTTACTTACAGTGGTTTTCATTCATTGCTTGATTTTTGAAACATTTTATTGGTGAGGAGTATAAAATCTTTGCATATGTTTAACATGGCTTTTCTGCCAAATTTTCCTAAACTGTTGTGTTGTGTTTTTTCATATTGCTATTTTTTTTTCATTTTTTCTGTAATATCATGAATTTTCTTCAAAATCAGTTTATTTGCATTCATTTAAAAATATTACCATGCAATATGCAGGGTCGCTTGGCTCGGCCTGGGATTAGGGGACTGGACCTACCTGGACTGAGTTTACCAGGTTGATCTCAGTCTGCGGGGAAGGCTTTGCCCTGGAGGAGATGGGAATGGGGGACGGGCTGGGGGGAAAGTGAGGGGGGCGGGATGGGGGAGAACAAGGGAATCCATGGCTGATATGTAGAACTAAATTGTATTGCAAAATAAAAATTAAGAAATAAATATTACCATGCAAATGCTGGGCATGTGGTTCAGTTGGAAGTGATTGAATGGCAGACACAAAGCCCTGGATTTGATCCCCAGTACCCCATAAAAGTGGGGATGGTGGTACAAAATTGTAATCTTAGTACTGTGGATTTTAGGCAGACAGATTATGAGTTAAGGCCACCCTTAGTAGAAGAACCATTTTAAGACCAACCTAGAGTTCATGAGATCCTATGGCAAATACACACACACACACACACACACACACACACACACACCCTTTGATTTCTGTTTCATCACTCAGTCTTTAGCATATACTTAACCTTTGTGTATAGCCTCCAAGATCTGTCTCTGCCCATGATGTTTCCCTCTTAAGGAATTAAACCTAACATAGAATCAGGAAAAGTGATTCAAGAACATAGTCTCTTGAGAGCTGATTGTTGTTTCAATCCAAAGAATATGGATTCATCATCTCATCTGTATTTGTAGGATCAGCTCAGTCTCTCTCTTTATGGAGTCCTGAGTTACTGATAGGTTTGTCAGTTCAAGCAGCTCAGTCTAGTTAATATGAGAACATAGACTCTCTTTACTTTCAGCTGTTTGGTGCTTCTGAAAATTATGCTCATATTGGTCTTTGTTTTTATTCTTTAATATCAAGGGATAATACTCCCAAAAGATGTGTGTTTGAGGGTGACTTTTAATGACAAGATAGCCACTCTCCAAAGGTTCTCACTCTAAAATATCATCAAATAATTTATAGCAAATTTCATAAGGAACATTTTACTGGGCTTGAATTCTCTTCTTTTAAACTGTCTAGAGCTATCCACATAGTTCTCCCTTATTATCACAGGAAAAGTTTCCTTCTATTCTCTCTTTTATATATTATTCTCTTATACTTGTTATTATTTACCTTACTAATATCCCCTGAAATGTTTCATTGTATACTTTTCATACATATGCAAGCTTTCTCAGTATACTATTTTAGTCCATGGATAGCTTTCCTAAAATGAAATAATTTCAACAATTTATTGAATAAAATATTTTTATTCAGGATTATGATACCTACAAAAGAACAGCATTATATTCAAGGTTGTATTTTCATTTATATGTACTTGTACACATGTATAGATACCCATTTGTGTGTGTGCATGTATGAATACAGTGATGTCTAGATGTACAGTTTTAACTTCTTAAAATGAGTACCAAGACGACACAATGATATTTACAAAGATATTCAATGAAATTTTAGCCGGGCGGTGGTGGCGCACACCTTTAATCCTAATCCCAGCACTCGGGAGGCAGAGCCAGGTGGATCTCTGTGAGTTCGAGGCCAGCCTGGGCTACCAAGTGAGTTCCAGGAAAAGGCGCAAAGCTACACAGAGAAACCCTGTCTCAAAAAACCAAAAAAAAAAAAAAAAAGAAATTTTAAAAAGTTTTAAGTTATCAGAAATTTGATTTAAGAAAATATATTCAGTAGACTTTACAAAAAGCCTGAAATGAAGTAAAATGGCAAAGATACTAGCAAATCCATTTTAGATTAAGATGTGAAAAAACTAAAATAAATACTGATAGGAAATGTGAAAAGTTAGGTAAAGGACAAATATTATTAGAAAATACAGCTGATTTACCTATTTAAAATGTCAGTTTTATAGACGTTCCCCCCGGGTTTCAGCAAACCAGCCTGTAAGTAAATGTTTACATTGGTATAGAAAATCCCAAAGTCAGCAATATCTAGGTTAAGTCTTAAGAAACGTTTTGTACCTTGAGGACCATTTAACAAAAAAGTTAAATGCACAAACAAAGTATTATTCATAAACTGACCAGTTTAAATTAATATTTTTAGATAATGTAACAAATGAGTAATTATTGTCTGATTGGGGATAGAGGATACATAGATATTTGACTATAGTTTATGCTTAAGAGTTTAGTAGAATATTTAAGGGTGTTTTGTTAATAGTTAATGACTCTCAGAAAATTCATCACCTTTAAACATGTTAAAATTTCTTTAATATATGATAACATCTTCATGCACAGGTAGAAACACTGCTTAATAATCCTTTATTATTTTAACTCACAGGGAACAAAGCTTATTGAGTGTGCTCATTGAATGAACCAAATGGAATCCATCAAAAGACACACATAGCATCTGCAAACATAGGGGAATACAAAGGATACACGAACAAGTATCTCAAGGGCTCTACTTGTTTAGGCTTGGCCTCTCTGAGATCTAACCAGAGCCAGAGCTCTTGTTGCAGAGGCTTAGCTTAATGCAGTGCCTAATGGCTTGGCTCTTCAAACCCGACACACTCCATTACAGCGCATATGTTATACTGCCTGGGTACAGGCTATGAGACAGAACTGCATCAACAGTCACATCCTCAACCCAAACAAGCTGAAAAATTAATGCTGCACAGGGAAGAGCTTTATTCTGGATCCACACAAACTACTTATTATCTGTTCCAAATAAAGGGATATCAAAGGGGCAATGAAGAAGCATAGACTATAAAGGATAAGAGCTCTTTTGGAGTGTAATATATTAATAGAAGTTGTATGTTTTCTACCCAAAATGTGAATTTTCAGCAAGGTATGAGAAATCACAGTTTTCTGTGTCCTCTATCACTCAGTGACCACTTTTCCTGTTAGTGACCTTTACAAAATTGAATGAAATTCTAGTCAAAGTGAAATTGAAGCAGAGGGTAGGAAATAGTCCTTCGTGTCAGTTAGTGTGGAAGCACGTAAGGGAATCAAAGCATGTCCTTACTATTAATAATGCAATGTGAAACTCATTATGTAGGATTTCCTTGGAATAGAATCAATGTGCTATTTGAGCTTAGAGATGGGAAAACAAGGAACAAATCCAATTGTTTTCTCTGCTAACCTGGTAATGTCACATTGCACTCTTTACAACTTGGCTGTCGGCCCTCTGAGAGCTAAATTTATTCATACACTGAATCTTATAGAGTAAATTGAGATGGTCAGGAGACATGCAACAAAAATTCCTCTAATAATAATTATGTGCTTGTTCCTTCTAAGAGTACACACTTTAGCCAGTAATTCTAATTACATGGTAGTGGTGGGAAAGTGCTGTTAATTGCAGCAGAAGACGTACTGTATTCCTGCCACTCATGAGGTTCTCAATGAAAAAGTGGCCACCAGAGTAGGAAGTGGTTGATACCAGGAACTAGTATCTGCAGAAGTGGGGCCTTCAGAACTTTCATAGGTTTTCCAGGCCTAATTGTTTAAGCATACTGTATCACCAATGCATAAACCATGCAATGGTAGCAGATCTTTGTGATTATATATAATCCTCCACTGCTTAAGATACAGGAAAAAATATTCTCCTTAGTTTTAAATAACTTATCTTTGAGAGTTTTCTACTGGTACCCATCCTCAGTGGAAAGCTCCGTACCTATATGTATGGTGGAAAGTATAAACTAGATTCAGATAAAAAAAAATAGAGAGATCATAAATTTGTAAGTTTGATGTATTAAGAGAGCCTGGGAGGGTTTGGGGAGAAGTAGGGTGGGTATATGCCCAAGATGCAATGTATACATGTTTGAAATTTAAAAAAAAAAAGTTAAAATATTGCTTAAAGTTTTAAATAACTATGTTTGAAAGGGACTTCATAAAATGTTTTTTTTTTTTCAACAACCCAGTTGATACTTAAAACCAGTTCAAGTTTATGCTCTTCAGTTCTTGTTATAGCCTGACAGGTATCATTGTATAGTAAAGATTACTAACTGATATTAAAGGAAGCTTATTGTTCATTATTGTGTTAAATGAATTTCAGGGACTTCTCAACAGTATCTTCTCGTTTCTTTTCAAAATATGAACTTTACCAGAGAGGAAGAGTGGCAATCTTATCATGATGCTGACACAAATAACTTTATTATTACGTGTGGGAAATTCTGTATTCACATGACAGTTCTCACAATTTATGCTCTCACAGTTATTTTAATTTTAGACGAAAGATGAAGTGGCATAAACAATTAAAGTCAGCTAATACACTTTTACTGAAGTTTAGGAAGCAGAAAACTCAGAGGGCAAAAGGCAGATTCCACTTATTGCATGTAATTAACCCAAGATTAAGAGAATTATTTTTCCTTTTGCACTGTGAAAGCTTAGTGATGCTTTAATTAATTTGGAGGCATTGAGCTTAGAGAAAATTATAGGCTTTCAGGAAAGCTAACTCTGTGAGACAATTTCATTAGTATAGATTTTCAGACACTAAACCTGAGACATAAAAACAAAATTGTATGGCCTGTAGTGTGAATCTCTGCAGCTGAGAATTTCTATGCTATGTATGAGTACCTGCGTTCAAACCTCCATACCACCAAAATAAAGACAATGAAAATAATATGATCATAAAACACAGGTAATTTTATTATCACTTTGCTATGAATTGCCACAGGACATAGAGACTGCTCCTTACAGGTTTATCTCATTTAAACAGTTAACAAATATTTCAGTGTATTTACTCTTCACATTTGAATGAGCTTTCTATAACCCAATTTTTCAGAAGAATTAACAGAATTTTATGGAAAGAATATAACAGATGATGTTAATGATGTGTAACTTAACCTAGGACAATGGAATCAATGAACTTATTTTAACATTTATACACAAATCAAAACAACTAATTAAAAAATAAAGGTTAGCCAGACAGTGGTGGCACACGGCTTTAAACCTAGCGCTTGGGAGGCAGAAGCAGGCGGATCTCTGTGAATGTGAGCCAGCCTGGGCTACAGAGTTAGTTCCAGGAAAGGCACAAAGCTACACAGACAAACCCTGTCTCGAAAAACCAAAAAATAAAAAAAAAATAAAAAAAATAAAAAATAAAGTTTATGGAAGATGACAGATCAAGAAATGCATAAACACACCAATGCAATATATATGCAAATAAAATTGGAGGTGATGGAAAAACTTAAAAAAAAAAATGTAATTTCTCAGAAACATTGAAGACAAGAGACAGATACCGACCACCAGGGGCAGATAAAGTGTAGGATTGACACTTGTCACTCTCCAATATCCACAAGTGAAAGATGTTCTCATTGAAAAAAAGAAAAATAAAAAGAATGAGCTATCCTCTGTATGCTTTCTTCCTCAGGAGAGCATCTTTATGGATGAAAGACAGTTCATGAAACCCTGCTTAGTCCTACTGTTGGTGAGCATCATCTGAGTGAAGCTGGGTAGCACCATGCTTTCCTCCTCCAGAGTGAGGTAAATCTCTACTCAAAGGGTAGTGTGTATGCAAGCTTTAGTGTAAATATTTTGAATAATTTGGATATTTACACTGCACAGTTCAGTATTAGAATTTTAGTTTTGAGTACATAAGTTATTTGTATGATGTCACTAACAACTTGCCTTACACTATACCCTTGTGTCACCCAAAGAGTTTCCTGAAAATATGGACTTCCCAGTCCTGATTTCTTGATTCAGTAAACAATGGTACTGTTCAGGAAATAACATGTTCAGAGATTAGAAGATCAATCACTAGAACAATAATAGTGAAATGCGCATGTCTTAAATCTCATTCTCTAAATATGAAGCCAATACCTGCTAGCCTCTGCAAAGAAGCAAGTAGTCCTGCAAGGACTTCTCCTCCAGCAGCTGTTGTATCTTTTTGATGTTGTACCCATTAACCAAATTGAAACACAATTCTGAAACTTTGTGTTTTGCCTTTGTTTCTTCCACTCATTGTGATTAATTTGAGTGTGACCTAAAGTTTCATCACTACACTGAAGTAGTCTCTACTCAAGATAACTGCTGACAGCTTCCCATACCATTGAAGCTATGTGATGTCACTTTATACAACCTCTGTCAAGACTTTTGATACCTTTGACTCACCCTTCCAGAAGCTCATTTCCTTGCTTATTTTCAGGGAGCTATTTTCTGTTTCCCTTCAATTTCCTCCCCTTAGGTTATTTCTTTCTCATCTCGTTTACCTGGTCCATTTCATTTTATCTACAAATGCTCCTGTCCTTTAGCTTTCTGTAATTTATGTTGTGACATTTACCTAGCTGAACTACAAGGTAAAGACAAAATCTATTCTATAGTGTGTAGCAGAGAATCCAGAAGTTCATTCAGTTGGCTTCCTACGAAGTATAGTATTGGAAAGTGTGGATGTGTTAAAACTTCATGAGTTCTATAATTTCAGTGTGTTCTCTTAAAAACTGGTAAATGGGATGGCTGCACTGGCAAAGGGGCTAAGGGAGGGAGAATGCTGTGCTTTGATCTTCTGCTATTGTGAGGACACAATGGAAAGTTTTCTCAGCCCCCAAACCATGAGAAGTCAGTTCTTCTCTATTATAAATTTACTATCCTCTTTCACAAGTTCTGGGGCACAGCACAAATAAGAAAACAGATTCGGAGGGTTTCATAGCTCTGTGATTCTTTATGTAAACACCAATACTGGTGCAGAAGACATTTCTCAGTAGGTAAAGTATATGCTTTTCAAGCATGAAACTGCGAGTTTGATTCTCAGAACCCAAGTAAAGAGAGCATCGCGCGGCAGTTTTTGCTTGTACTCTCAGTGCTGTGGAAAAGGAGACAGGCATGTACAGGGGCTCACTTAACTAGCTAGGGTCGCTGCCTTGACAAGCTCCAGGCCAGTGAGAGAGTCTGTCACAAAACATAAGGATGTGTAGGTTAATCAAATGTTGTGCTTTTCCCTGGGGAAGGCTACTTCTCCCACTGTCAGCATTCCCTAGTGGCCAGTAGTTCTTTGTTTAAGGTTGAGTGCACCTGGGCTTCTCCAGGGTCTGCATTAGCATGTCTTTTGCTGTTGTCCTTGTTCAGCTCATGCGTGGGCACTCATGTTGGCTATGAAATTCCTAGGAGACACAATCTCATAGCCAACTCTCTGATCCTCTGACATATATATATATATATATATATATATTATAATTACTTAATTTCACATATCAGCCACAGATTCCCCCATCCTCCTTCCTCTCACCCCCCAGGCTCCCCCCCAGTCCACCCCCCATTTCCACCTCCTCCAAGACAAGGTCTCCTCTGGAGAGTCAGCACAGCCTGGTAGACTCAGTTGAAGCCAATCCAGTCCCCTCCTCCCCCAGTCTTCTGCAATAGTCCTTGAGCCTTAAGTGCTAAAGTTGTTTTGCAGATGTATCCCTTAGGACTGGACTTCTTGAAAACATACATACAAGTAGCATTAAACAGACTTAGCAGGTTATATTTCTGTAATTAGGAATATACATCTAAACCATATACATATATACATATACATCATACACAACATATATTTAACAACAATTAATGAAAAAAAGAGACCATGCATTTAAAAAAGAACAAGGAAGGGTATATGGGAGAGTTTGGTGGAAGGAAAGGAAAGGAGAAATTGATATATTACAATCTCAAAAGGAAAATAATTACTAAAAATAAAATAAGGATATTAAAAAAAAACAACTTCTGAGGTTATTCAGCCTCCTAATGTGTGTGAATGTATGTATGTATGACCCTCAATATGCATGAATAGATATAAAGAATGAATCAATAGACAAATCTGAATTCTTTTCATCTTTTAGACACTATGATATAATTGCTTGATGAGTTGTTATCTTCCTGAACATTCTAGAGGTCATGATGGATGAGATCTTCCAAATGAAGAAACTTTTGTAATTGAGAATACACTATATTTATTCCAAAATACTGGATTTTATTCATACTTTCTTAATAGTCCATGTTACATATAGAGTATTGTAACCTCTTTGAATTTCACTCTCATTATTTGAAATATGATGAACATTATAATAATTAGTAAAATTTTGCAAAGAATTTAAATATCCAAGGAGTAAAAAAAAAACCTACTATAACCAACGAATATAAAGATCTAACAAAAGAAATATTAATTAATGACCATTATCTTCAGGTATATCACTGTGTCTACCTGAGGATAATAAAGAGTTTGTTTCCACAGATCTGAGTAAAAATGGAAATTAACAATGATGAGTTCTTTCCATGATGTTTTGGACATGCTTTACTTTCACAAGGTGTTAATAGTCATGGGTTGGGGTTGTTACAGAAATACTTAGATTTTTGGCTCAATTATTGGCTTAAATATAACACGTTTCTCACTTATTCTATGGTCTTAGACAAGATAATATATCTCTGTGCCTGAGTTTCTTTCTATAGCGATCACAGGCAGTAGTCATGATTTGCCAAAGACTAAAGTATTTAAATCATGCAAAGAGATTAATGTAGTGTCTGGGATGTGTGCAACAAATGTGGGTAGTATTATTTCTGCTCTTACAACTGTGTCAAGCCTGCCTGCTGTCTTCCTATCTTGACTGTCATTTATCCTTAAAGGTTGTTTATGAGAAAATGATATTTTCCTGCTTCAATATGAGAGATGACAGGGATGCCTGTTTTTCTCAGGTATTTGAAGCAAGCAAATGACAGAGCTGGGATTTGTACTTAAGTTGCCATTATTTTATTCATGTGCTTCTAATAGCTCAATGTAATTTGTTACTGTATCAAACTCACTATCCACAGGCTTGCATAGGAACATTTTATTTTATAATCTTTGCAAATGTGTAATATTTTTGGCATTTACAAATATGTGTAACTACTCCTGAGGTTTGGAAAATACCACTTTAGGAGAGTTGTCATTTGTTCTTCACAAATATACACCATAATTCATGAAGTTAGTGTGGTGATTCTACTTTACAAGGACGCAGAGCTTAGGTATTTGAAGGCATTTCCATAGTCTGAAAGTAGTAGTCAACTGAAAGTACAATGTTGATTGATGATAACAGTTTGTTGCTATATTGTTGAACATATTATAAATTCCCCTCCATTTCATACATAACAGAGGATGGGACCTGTGATACTGTGTTCTTGCTTACAATAACAGACCATTTATGTGACAGAATCAAGACTGAGAGGCGAGTTTGCCAAATGTCAATGCCCCTGTTTTGCAGTTTCTGATCCTGGTTCCTACTAAAGGCAATGAATGAGTTCTCAGCTGAGACCTGAACAGTTCTGAAACCTGCCCCATAGATATAAAGTCTTAGGGACAGAAATCAAACCACAACTTCTGGAGTCATAAAATGACTTCAGTGTGATCTCTGTACAATGTCTGACTTAGACCACTGTTCTGTGTTAATGGACCTTCCAAGAAGAGTCACTTGTCTATGGCCTGCCAAGGCCTTAAATGAATTAACTTGCTGGGTGAAGAAGGAAATGGGGTGGAAAATGGTAATGCTTAACCCTTGAACAGTAGCTGTCACAGTGATAGGATGCTCTCTTCCACAGCACTGTTTACGACATTTAGGTCTCTAAGATCAAGGAAAATAGTGTCACTTACTATTCCTTCAAAAGGAAAACAAAGGAGACAAATATGTTTGTGACTGAGGGAGAGAAAAAAAAACAGAAAAAAAGAGGAGAAAGAAAAAAAGGAGAAAGAAAAGTATTAAGCATACCAGAATAAATGTTTGTTGAGAAGAGATTGTTCAAATTTAAGATTGCTGGCATAGAAAATATGACTGTGATTTCAAGAGATTTACTGAGATCATAAATTTGATATTTCATCTTTTCTAATTGACTTTCTCATTCTTTAAAGTTGATTTGATCTCATAAATTAACCAGTAACAAAAACCCATTGATGAGGTTTTATTAGTTAAATGCTTTTGGTGGCTTAATTTACAAATTTTTTTATATAGACTAAAGTGAATGGGTTGTTCAAACAAACATCAAATGGAAAGTCTAGACCTCTCTTCAGAAAGCTTTTCCCTGACTGCTCTTGCCTCTATATCCATTCAATCAAATCTACTTCTAAAGTCGGTGCTTGCTAAAAGCACTCTGGGCAAGATCAACTTGTAAAATGAATGAAATTACTCATTACTTTCAAGTGTAAGTACAAAGAGTATTGAAAGAATGTTCTAAATAAAGAGTGGAAAGTCAACATACACACAGCTAAGAGCTCATCTTAACCTTACCTACAAAACCTTTATCTTCTTTGGAGAATGGGGCCAGAAGGGAACTCTGTTTCTTTTCCATGCATAAAAACTGCACATGCATCCAACTTGACTTTAAAATAAGTCCAAGCCAATCTTGGATAATTTATATTGAAGTGTTCTGCACAAACATATACACATTACGTTGTGGTAAGTAAACAAATTCAAAGGCCAAAATGTTAAATGACAAAAGTAGATTTCAAAACTCAGGGAAATAGCTTGTATGATACACATTCATTTCACTCTTCTATTTACTCTATAGAGATTGCATGCCAAGACTAATTCTGAGCAATTACTTGGATGGACTGGTAAGGCAGGACATTTGAATTAAGAACTTACAAACATATTGTTGTGATCAAATTCTTTTAAAGAAGGCAAGAAATATCCTCCTTTGTTTTCCCCCTTCTTAAGTTATTATTCCATAGGTGCTTGGAGGATTCAGTGTCCCAAATGTGTGTTATAGATAGCTGTTGCCATTGTTTTCTGGATTACAAAGGATGTCATTGTTCTAGTATATGGATTTTTTTTTCAATTTCATTCTTTTGAATGTGTATGGTAGTAGAATAAAGCATATACATGTGTTGTAAGAACCTGTTTGTTCAAGTGCACATAGTCAGAAGTGCAGAGCCCAGAGTAGGAGGTAATGTATTCTACTCTGTCATTCTTCACCTTGCTCAACTGAAAGAAGTTTCTTTTTGATCATGGATTTATTCTAATGTACAAGACATCCTGGTATACTCTCATCTCAGTCACTACAGCACCATTGTTACAGGTATGCATGTGGCCATGTTTGACCAAGCTAAATTATAAAATGACTCTAAGACCATTTTTGGTGTCCCTTCAAGAAAATATGGAAGAAAATTTATCTTCCACAATGATTACACATTATCTGGGAAGAGCCAAGACCTGTATCTTCCATGACTTTAGAACTGGAACTTTACAGATTAAGTAGTTATTATGTAGTCATGCTTAATATTCAAACTCAGATTCTTGTGTTTGTACAAGAAGTACTTTTAACCATTAAGCTTTCTTACTAGTCCCCTATGCAGGAAAGGCTGCACGCTAGATGTCAGGGCACACTTGTTATCTCTCTCAGTATATCATCATTTCTATAAAGTTGGTACCTTTATGGAAATAATCTTAAATATATTAAAATTATTTTAAAATACAATTTTTAGTTTATTAGTTAATGAACTATTTTTGACACATAAAATGTTTGACTTACTCTTTTTACTTGGTCACTGGCATTTTGAAGCACAATTCAGGTTACCAATATTATCCAAATCCTTGGCCTAGAGATAAGAAGTTCAACTTCAAACATTAGTCGTGGTTACTCTGTGAATAACAGGGAAATCCTAGTGTCAGGGTATCTAGTGTGGAATACATTCTATTAAAACACAGGGACAAGATTTGGGTTCTCCATAAAATAGGCATACAAATGGAGAAATGTGTTCCTTCTAATCTGTGTCACTCTCCCACATCACAGCCAATACTACCTGGGTTTAATACAAACTTAACAAGCGTGTACATTCACTTTCGTAAGCTGGGGTAAACTATAGCATCCATACTAGTGAGTAGGACACACAGTTCCCTCTACACATCACATTTCTTCCTCTCCAGTCTATCCATTACACAGAAAGGGCGTAGAGCTGGTTCTTAAACATCTTCTGACAAGATAGGCAGATTGTGCTACCACAAAGGCCACACATGAGAGGCAGAATTCTAAGGCAGCCAACACTAGACAAGGATTTAAGGCAGCAAAAAATATGTATTTTTGTTTACTGGTTGTACTGCTTTGCTTCAACTGTCAACCTGACACACATAGAATACTCAGTTGAAGAGTCATCTAGATCCGATTGACTTAAGGGAATGTCTATAGAGCATGGCCTTTATTGTTAATTGACTCAGTCCATCCATTGAATACTGTGGTATTTCATGGGCTGGGCCCTGAACTGTGTGAATGTAAAGAATGGTAGCTGAGAAAGGGAGGCAAGCAAGGATGCATTTATTTTCTTTCTGCTTTTGACTGCAGATGAGATATGACTGTTTTATGTCCCTTCAATCATGTAACCTGAATAGGGAATCTAAAGCAAGATTCTAAGTTATTTTTGTCAAGGTATTTTATCACAACAGCAGGAATGAAATTAGAAAACTGGTGGATATGTTCAATTTCATCATGATTAGATAAAAAAAAAAGAAAAGAAAATTATGGGACTATTATTCTGCTATGTACCAGATGCTCAGTCTACAGTGTTTCATAGTCATTCAGGCACAGAGGGCATAGGGCATGGCTGTTCACACAGAACGTGTGGTCAATTTGGAAGGTCATTTTCCTTTCAGAGCTCCTTCACAGGCATACCCAAGATGGTGTGTGATACTGCTTTATAGCCTGGGCTCAATCCTATGTCCATCACTTCTATAGGTGATCTCTGCAGTGACAACATTTAATATAATCTTCATATCATACATGTATGCTGTTATAACAGAATATTAGTGACTAGATCCCTAAACAGCTGATATTTTTTCATAGATGCAAAGGAGTCCTACGTCAAGGTGCTGGCTAATATGTAGTGCACACCTTCTAGTTGGTAAATAGTCTTTCTATTGTGTACTTGCATGGTGTGAGATAATCATGTCCTAGCTGTGTATTCTTATAAGAAAGACATTCTACACAGGAGGCTCTGTCCTCTGATAAATTGTCTCAAAGGTTTCTATCCGATTATATTTGATGTACTGAATGCCAGGTAGAATTGTTGATGAACAAAAATACAGAAGAAATATCTAATCTGGATAAACGTCAGATAAACTACGAAGGAAGTACAGGAAAGAAATATATTTTTATGGAGAAAGTAAAATAGAATTTTTTATATTATTTATATGTCACAATGTTGTTCTCTTTCACCTTTCAGTTAGCTTTGACAAAAAAAAAAACACTTCCATGAAGTAAGGGTGATTCCATTTACAACTTTGTAATTAACTATTTATCAATATAGATTTTTATATTATTTAAATGTTATTTCAGAAATTTTGGAATGTATGTATTTATTTTTAAATATTTATTTTTGCTATTTTAATTTATGAGTGTGAGTGTCTGTCTGTTTATCTGTCTGTCTGTGTAGGTGATTTGTGCATTTTGGTGTAATAGAGGCTAGAATAGGATATTGGTTTCTCTGGACCTGGAGTTACAGGAGAGAGTAAGCTGCCTTATGTAGGAACAGAACATAGGTCCTTTTTGAGAGAAGTGCATGTTCTTAACTGATGAGATATTTCTCCAGCCCAGTTTTGATATTTGATGATAATGAGAGCATCTACATGTCATCTTCTGGGATGAGGTTTGGCAAATATATATGCAAAATATGTGTATTTTAAGCTACAAGGTAGCTCTGTTTATATTCACTGAATGATTTATGTAGCTAGACAATTATCGTCATTTAAACCAAGGGGCTTATTAGGTACAACCTTTGGAGAAATGAAGATGCTGATTAATAATTTTACTTTATATTTTGTTGAGGCAGGAGAATAGGTGGAGAGTTCTCTAGGAGAGCCTTACAAAAAGTCTTCAAATTTAACATCTTAGGGAAACCAGTTGACAGAGAGAAAGGCAGGAAAACATCTCATCATTCCAAGTAAATCCAACAACTAATAAACTTCAGAATATCTGAAGATGCTTCATAACTCATTGTAATCCTAAAACACACACCCACAGATAAAGATTTAAAGTGCTAATGAGATAACGATGCATGATTGTGTATGCAAAACTAACTATATACAGCATATAGAGAAGACTGGATTTGTCATGGTTAATATTGTTTGCCAATTTAAAGGGACCTGGAACCACCAAAGAGATGTCACTGGGCACACTGTGTTGAAGTGCCTTGGTGAAGTTAACTGAGATGGGAAGACCTGTCCTAAATGTCAGTAGCGCCATTCTCTAGCCTAGGGTTCTGGACTGTGTAAATTGAGAGCACTAACTGGACAGCACCATTCTTTGCTGTCTCCTGACTGGTGACTGCTGACCTCATACAGCATGTGCTTACAATGTGATCACACTCTCAAGCACCTACAGCCTTGACTTCCCTGCCATATTCTACTGAACCTTTGAAATTTGAGTCAAAATAAACCCCTTCTTCCTGAAGTTACCTTCTCTAGGTATTTTGTTAGAGCAAGGAGAAAAGTAATACAGAGTATATGGGGTAGAGCATGTTATGTGCAGTCACCAAGAAAACTGTCTTGTGTCGTAAAAGTCCCCATCTTTTGTTCAGCTTAGCCACTTAAGTTACTGAACTTTCTCTTTGCTCTGTTCTTCTTTCTTCCTTCCAAGTCTTTCTTTTACTGATAAACTGCCTCCATGTTTGCTGTAGTTGTCGGTCTCTGTCAGTTCTGTGCTCTGGAACATGTGAATCAAGAACTCATGTTCTTGAGTTGCTGCTGTATCCTTATCACTAATATCATTATGTTGTTACATAAACCTTAACTTCACTACAATGATTCTTATACAACAAGTGGTACTTAAAAAGTTTGTATTGCCATCTACTAACAAGTTATAGGGTTAAATTTTGTCCTAGTACACATTCAAAGATTAATGTTTCCAAATAAGATTATATATGTTTTCAAGACATTAAACATCATAAAAATTTCTAGTCAATGATCACATGTTGTCTCCTTACTCAATTCTGATTTTATTTTGAAAGTTTTAGAGATTAAATCCTAGACTTTGGTAGCCTTAACTGACTACTTTCTTTTACCCTCCATAATATATCAACCAAAGGGACACATGATTTATTCAATGTTGCCATTGAGAGGAAGAAAAATAATGAGGCACACTGATACCCAAGTTCATCTTCATGGGTGTTTGCACGGTGTTGATGTTTGGGCTTAAATAGATGCAAGAAGTATAGGAAAGTAGGCAGGCCTGATGAAGGTGTAGCTCCACCCTCTCCAGTATGGGCTTCGAGGAAGGCTGTCAAATTGTCAACATGGTGTGAGATTTCTTCTCGGGAGCAAGTGCTGTCTCTGCTGGCACCAGAACTGCAGGGTTTCCTTTCCCCAGATGAGATTCCTGGAAGAATTCCAAATCTTTGAATATTGTTTCGGTAGGCTCACACTCAAAGGGACAGGCATAAGTGTCTCCATTCAAAGGCCACAATTCTTAAATAAAACAGCTTGGCTCAAATACCTTCAGAACAAACACCAGACAACTAGTTAGATAAACCATGTCCACTCTCCAGAAAAACTGAACTCATTCACTTCTGATTAAATAACTAGAACACAGAGATAAATGTAGACTAATCCATAAATTATTTTTGTGTAAAATACACACACAAGACTTTCCAGGCCTAAGTTCCTGAAAACATTTCAAAAGCCTGATGATAACATAGTTCCTAACTATTTCTTGTATTACATAAAATAGACTCAATCGTCTGTTTTTAGAGATACCTTCTATATTTTTACCCTTCCATGCTTGCACAGAAATTTAAAATATATACACAAACCCAGTGAAATGCTTTCTTATTTTCAAAGGGCCTCAATATTAACTGTTAAAAGTTTATGTCAGAGAGCCTTTGAGATACAGGGCTCTTCTCAGTACATTTATTGGATTTTTGTCTTGTGCCCACCAAATAATAGTACTATCTTATGGCACAGCAAAGAGGCAGAATAGTGCTTTACATCTGAAAACATACTCATACAAGTTTAGGAAGTCTGTGTTTTTTTCTATGTTATTTAGTAACCTGAGAGTCTAAGACTCCAAGTATTCCCTGAGTATATACTATTCCTTATAGTCCTTCCTCCTCTTTCTGGAAGTGTTGGTAAATATTCAAACACATTTTAAGATATGATTGAGGAGTAACACCTAATGTTTGCCCTAACATTCACTGTTTATATATCCTGAGAAATGCTTACAATAGTTTATTACTTATGAAATTTAATATTGAATGCATACTTTATGAAATTTAAATTATCATGAAATGCATATTTTTAGGATTTTTATGGTATCAGATGATTTTTTATTAGAAAATGACCATGAAAAACTATTGAATACAACTCTTAAATTTTACTCTTTTTGAAAATTATATCATTGTTTTATTTTTAGTGTATGAATGTTTTGCCTGATTGCTATGACTTTGTGCCACATATGTGCCTGGTCCCTCTGGAGATCAAAAGAGGTCATCTGTTTCTCTAGAAGAGGAGTTGATGGCTACTGTGAACCACTCTGTGGGTCCTGGGAGGTGAACCTGGGTCTTCTCTAAGAATTGCCAGTGCTCTGTTGACCCATCTTTCTAGCACCCAGACTCCAAATTTTACTTTTTAGAGTTGATGTGAATTTAATTATTCAGTCTAGCTAGTGAAAAAGTTTATATAACAGGAAAGAACTTATATAATAGGACAGATATTTAAAAGAAAACTATGGCATGAATGAATGAAGGACCTTCATGTCCCTGACAATAGTACAATAGTTCTCCATATGCACCCACCTCCTCTTCCTCCTCCTCCTCCTCCTCCTCCTCCTCCTCCTCCTCCTCCTTCTCTCTCTCTCTCTCTCTCTCTCTCTCTCTCTCTCTCTCTGTCTCTCTCTCTGTCTCTCTCTGTCTCTCTCTGTCTCTCTCTCTCTCTGTCTCTCTCTCTCTCTCTCTCTCTTTCTCTCTCTCTCTGTGTATGTGTGTGTGTGTGTGTGTGTGTGTGTGTGTGTGTGTGTGTGTGTATTATATGCATGTATAGATTTGAAATGACTGGTGTTTAGTGTTTCATGTTTCAGTCCATATGAACATCAGAAACCCATTGGTACCTGTAACAGTGGTTTCAGAACAGCCCCTATCAGCAACAGAAACTCAGAATGTTCAAGCCCCTCCTGATGAATCTTGCAATGTCTTCATATAATCATTATACAATTTAATTAATCTCTTGGTTACTTATAATATATTTTACAGTATAAACATTTATTATACTGTGTTTTCTACAATATAGTGATAAGAAATGGTCCTTTAAACACACTTTTATTTTTCTGAATATTTTACATCTATGGTTGGTTGAATTCATGAATATAAAACAGAGAGATATATTCAGAGCATATTTCCATTGCATACTTCATTCTACTTTTAAAAATAATTTACTGTATTGTTAGTTTGTGTGTGTGTTTGTGTTTATAAATTTGAGTGAATGTGCATTCAAAGGCCACAATATGGTGTTGGATTCCATACAGATACATTTATATTGGTTGGAAGCCACCAGATAAGATACTGGAAATTGAATTCTCCTCTGGAAGAGCAGCAAATTTTCTTAACTGCTCTGCTATCTATCAGGACCCTGAAAAACTTTATTAGCAGAATTAACAAGAAATATCACATTAAAATGTAAATTTTTTCTATTTAAGTAACAGTTCTAATTCATTATAATTGCAAGGATTCTTTTAAAATATATTATGTTATTTAATAACAACTTGTTAGAATGCATCAGAAAAGTAAACGCTTGTAGTAGGTATCTTACTTATTTGTGATCAATGTGGAAACTTCTATTTAAAGTTATTTCTTAAAATACTTTAGCTTTTAGTTGTGTTAAGGTTATAACGAGGGGGGTATTTTTAAATCATATATGTGTTTTAAATTGTGTACCAGTTATTTGCATATTTGATGATTTTTAACATTAAGAGTGCATTGAGAAAAGGAAAAATGATGTATTTTGGAAGAATATGAACTTACACAGTAAATTGTTGAATAGTCCATCGTTTATCATGTGTCATTACTCATTATTTTAAAGGTTTTTTTGACAATGAAAGATCAGAGAAAAGCTGTCCAACATGACTTTTCTAACACAGTCACTCCTGCTATGATTGGTACCCTGATTATAACATCATACTTGAAATCTTTCTAAGCAATGTTTCAATATCATAGCATACTGCTTAACATATAATAATTAATTCAATCATCGCAAATGTATTTTTTCTCAGATAAACACAAGCAAGTTTAAGGTTAAGAGTTGAGAAATATGACAGAAATGAAGGGAGGACTGACAAGGAGCACTATGCTAATATCAAAGAAGAATCCACATGTGCTCAAGGGACCTTGGCATTCACTACTCAGTACTGTCTCAATGCTCTGCATTTCTCAAATTCATCTATGCTTTCCTTAGATATGCTTATGGGTTTCCATGTAACAGAAATGCCATTCAGCAAATTGGAAATCTCAAAGGATGCCTTTCAGAACTATTAATGAGGTACTTCAGAGTTCTTACTAGGACAATGTTCTGTGAAGCCATGGAGAAAGACAACACTCTGAGACCACAGGCAATCAAGTCACAATAGTTTGATTCTAGCCTAGGACACAATAGGCAATAGACATAGGACCCAGGCACACGACCACTGAAGAATCACCACCTTTGCTAAAAAACAAAAACAAAAACAAAAAAAACAAAAAAACACCTCAGGTTAAAGCCTCATAAAGCCAAAAAGGTAGTGTAACCATCCTACTGAACTGCCCCATGTCAGTTCAGAGGTTCGGAGCTGTAATGTCTACCCTAGCGAGTCCAGACAAGCTGCTTTATGCACCTACAGCATGCTTTCCTGGGCAAAATAGACCACATCCCTTAAAACCATAAACCACAATGAACCCTTCTTCCCCTAAGTTCCTTTTTGTCTGATATCTGAGCACAGAAATAAGAAAGGTAACTAATATCAACCTTGTTTCTCATCCATATGTCATTTTGATTATACTTAGATGAAATTCTGTGCTTTACACTCTTAAATTGATGCTTAATGAGGTAAGAATTTTTGGAGTATAAGCACAAAATGAATGAATTCTGCAAGTGAACAGGATATGATGATTGGGATGAGAAAGATTGGAATGCTATGACCTGAATATTTTTACCCAAAATTCATACATTGCAATCCTGACCCACCTAGTGGAATTAATGTACTTACAGAAGAGACTTCAAATAGTTGCCTTATACCTTCTATATGACATCAGATTTTAATGTCCTCATCTATAACCAAGAAATGGGCGTTTGACAGTCTGTTGGCACAAGGATTTTCAACTTTCTAGTTTCTGGATATGTAAGAAAGAAATCATTTTTGCATATAAACCTCTCAGTTTATGCCCTGAAAGACTCCAAATGGACTAAAGATTCCACACATACATATGTGTGAGCCTTGATATTCTACATACGTTTTATTGGTAACTAACACTATTTATTTATCTCATCTCATAGACAGTACAGTTGTATAGTCCCAAAATATCAGTACTGGAGTGATAGGGACAGGGGTCAAGATTTAGAGACTAACTTGGGTTATAGAGTAAAACCCAGTCTCAAATAATGAATCAAATAAACAAACAAAATGAGCAAAAGAACATAATTCTTTTAATGTAAATTCTTTCTCTATGAAAAAAAGATAGCTTATGTTTTATTCAAAGTTCTATTTGACTATACAGGTAGTTTTCAGCAATAATTATTTATGTGCATATTTGTATAATGAGTAAACTATAAAAAGAAATCTAATAAATTTGTTTTTTGGCTATTTAAACAGAAATCAATCCACAAATTGGATTTCTCAAATTTATGTGGTGTCATTTTTTTCAGCTGCCTTGTGAAATCTTTCTGGATATGGAATGTATAGGCTAATTACTTAATTATTTTATAACTATCAATAAAAATATGTAACATTTCTTTATAATTCTTTATTCCATATTCATTTTTGTTTTAGAGAAAATTTCTTTTACTAACTCTTGCTGAAAAAAAAGAACAACTTACATATCACCTTTCTAATTTTAAAACTACTGACATGTGCTTTTTAAAGTTTCCTGTAATCCTAATTGTGTAAATACATTCACGGTTTCTCTAATTTACTTCTTCAAACTGCAGCTTTGGTGTAATCCATGTCCTACTTGATGAGGTTACCACATGCGGATAGTAGAATTAAAACTCACTGTTGCTTAAATATGGAGTTCTGAATACTAATTTTAGTTGACATAAGAGTTAGATCTTTGGTTACTTTGTCTTACCTTCCTGATAGCTACCCTTGGAGCACAGAGATCCATAAAGATCATTTCAGCCCAGGATCCAGTTATGTTTCTGTCTTCTGATCATAAGGACACACATATCTGGAAATCATTTTATCTGCATTGCAACAGCATCTATATTTCTTGGCTTTGAAGAACCACTCAATGTTAATTTGCTTAGTTAAACCTTTACCTAATTGTTGAAGTGGAAAAGATAATTCGGTTGGTGGCAAATTTAATAGATTCACATAACTTCTAAACCTGCTGAACTTCTGAACATATGAATATACTTCCAACAAAGTTTCACTTATTAATTAAATTTAACAATGATGATTTATTGTTTCCTTAATACCTATGGGATTATTTGTTTTATAAAAATGTATTTTCCAGATATTGCATGTACATTTAGTAAGGTGAAACTAGATTTTAATATATATATTCTATACATGTGTGTGAACAAAACCTCAGATATGTTTATCCATCCCCCAGTACAAACTTAATGGGACAAAGTGTTCTAAAAAACAAAGGCAATATTTCTCTCAAGCATGTTGTTACTTTAAAATCTAACCATGTTTAAAAACACAAGAATCAATATATTTATTTACATAAGAAAAGCAAATATTTCCAAATATTATATGTTAATCATAAGTTTTTACCAGCTATGTAATATAACCAATCAGGTTACTAATCTATTAAGTAAATTAGAAGCAAAGAAAATCTATTATATTTATATATTTCAAAGATGTAAATGCATGTGAAGGAGTTACTTGGAGTTACTTCCTTTACAATGGGCTGTAAATATTTCTTTACGATACTTCAAAATAAATATTTCAAGGTAAATCTTTCTGGGGCTGAAGGGATGACACAGTAGTTAAGAATGTGTACTGTCAACTGAACTTTGGTAGTGAAAATCTTTAATCCCAGCACTTAAAGCAGAGGCAGGCCGATCTCTGAGTTTAAGAAAAGACTGGCAGAGCTAGTTCTAGGGCTACACAAAGAAACCTTGTCACAAAAAATCAGATAGATGAATAGATAGATGATAGATAGATGATAGATAGATAGATAGATAGATAGATGATAGATACAAACAGCTACAGCTACAAGAGGATCCCCTTCTGTCTTCTTTCTTCCATTGTTATCTACACTAATACACACACACATACACACACACACACACACACACACATACACACACACACACACACACACACACACACACACACACACCACTAAAACTGAAATGTAAAGAAACAGGGAACCTTTCTGTGCTTTAAACACTTTAATTTATGCTCAGGTAAAAGTTATCAATTCATCTAATGAAAAAGTGCTTTGCAGATAATAGTACCCACCATGTTTTCTGTTTATTGCAACACAAATACCCAGAATGCCTACAAATACTGAGAATGCTTTGCTGCTGCTTTTCTGGCTAAGCAAAATGCAAAACAGTGAGTAGACTGCTCTCCAAAATAACTCTAAGCCTGATGCCAGCTGACATCATGGAATTTTATTCCATCTATGTACTTGTTATTTCTAGTTTCTGGCCTCCACTGATTTTTGTAACTGCCATAGAAGAATAACAAAGTCATAATTTTTGGACTCAATATTAGCATTATATTCCCTCAATCCAGTAGAAAGAAGTCAAAAGTAATGATTCCTACTCAGCTGCAAAGAAATAGAAGCCTTGATATGCAGAGAATGGCCACAGAGTATTAGATCCTTTTGCCAACTCTGGAGAGAAAAATCACATCAGAATTTGGACAGTCTTGCCTGGTATTTTCCCAGGAACCTAATATATTATGATAGAGAATGGTGCTGGCCTATGGTGTACATGACTGAATCAGTTTCACTTAAGCCAGTGCATTAATGCACCCCTTTCTCCCTAGCTGAATGAGTCTTCCAGCATAATGGCCAAAGCAGAATTCTCACAGGAACCCTGTGTGCATTTTAGATGCCATCTGCAGGGCAGCTGAGAAGTGGCTGAGCTCCTTTGTTCTCACGTTATGATGTTATGCCTTAGTTAATAACTGAGAATTCAGGTTGAAAGGAAGGATGAATCCTTCTGATGTCCTGCTCCTTATTGTGTCTCAGACAGTGAGTTCCACCCCCTACCAGGCTTTCCTGGCCTGACCTGTGTTTACCTTCTGTCTCTGCCACTTCCCACTGGGTTATTGATGCACTTCTCTGCCCAGGAAGCCCAACCTCTGTGCAAAGTGTTAAACTGAAACCACTTGCACACATTGGCTTTTGTTGTACTGTACGCAGAGAAGAACGTCCATGGATAGGGCAATGGCTATCCTGATCAAACTATGTTTCAGAGAAGCTGAAGAAAGAGGCAGACATTACATATTCTCTTCATGCACAGGCTACCTGAAAGTTTTTCTGTTCCCAGGAAGGACAAAGGTTGTTCTGATCCATAGTCTTATTTACATAATCTGAGAGGAGGGCCCTGAGGACTAATGTTACAAACTAGCTGCCTAGATTATCCTTTCTGGAGTCCTGAATCTTGGGTGTTTTCTGTTGCACAAAAAAAGATCTTTTATATTTGTTGAGATTTAAATGGTGTTTATCCAATTTGCATAAACCACTGACCATCTTTTGTTTCTTCTTATAGGGAGAGAAAAAAGGGTAAATATTGTAGAAAAATAGCATTATTATCTGGCTGCATGGAAATGTTTTGCTCTCAAATATAAACACTTATTTTTGTAATTTTCACTATTTTCCAATCCTACCACAAAAGACTTAGAAATTATGACAGAATATATGTAAAATGAAGTACCCAAGTTATTTTAAAAATTTTATCAAAAATTCATTTTGTACTATTTTAAGATTTGAAGAGATATATTAATGATACGTGTCACAATGTGAAATTAAAATAGCGCATAAAGATCATAAAATTTGCAATTACACATCATATAGAAGAATTACCAATATTTGTAAATATTTGACTATGAGACTAATTTCTGTGACCACAAACAATTATGTAACCATTAACCTTCCAAAGTTCAAATTCCTGGTCTTTTAAATAATTGCATTTAACTATAATTATTCTAATACTTTCTGGGTTCTAAACTATATAAGTACAAGAAAGAGAGTATTTATAATTCAAGAAAGACTGAATTAAAGCTTTTTATTAAATATTTGGTCAAAGTTAATCTTTTCTTTTGTAAGCTCTTCATTCTTTACATGCCCTGTTCTGGATAAGCCATAATCTCCTTACTTGGAGTTGCACAGTACGGGATTTCACATGAAAGAGTTAATGTACACATAGTTTTTGGCCTTTATTGAAAATACTTTGAAATATCTTCAGGAGTGGGCAGATTGAATTCTGAAGCTTGTGTTTGTATGTCAATGTTTACCTAAAGGGCCACAAATGCTAAACTGAGACTAGAGTTCCTCCTTTTTTGTGATTCTCCTGCCTCCTTTTCTATATCGCATGCTACTAGTGTGAGCCGCTGGATCCTCCTTTGTATAAAATGGTGTAGTCATAGAATTCACAGTTCTACCAGGAACTGTGATTCACCAGTTCCTGCCTGGACTCCTTTATCAGGCATTCTCTAATACATAGCTCATTTCGATGTCTAAATGCTAACAAGCAGGAAAGAATGCTTCTCAATTGAATAGTGTAGGCTTCAGTGGAAGATTTTGCTGAATGAAAATTTGGAAAACACTGAGGGAAGATCAAATAGTATTGTTTAACTCCTAAAGAGTTGTAACAAGCTCGTTACTGGTAGTATTTATACATTGAAAATATTCCATAATTTTATAATGTATATACTTAAATGAAAATTAGGAGAATAACCTTGGTAAAAGCAATAACTTTAATGATATAGTTTATATTTAAAATCATACCAATATTATTTTTTATTTGAAAACAGAAACAATGACTATTGGTACAGTGAAGAATATTTACCCCAAAGTATTTTATTAAATAAGTATAGAATATTTATTAATTATATTGAAACATTAATTGAAAGTGAAGCTACATATTTGGGGGTGGATATTACTAGTGATACACTATAGATTGAATCTGTGGTCTTTAAAATATGAACTTAAGATTTGCCACTATTAAACTAAAGGTGAATTTTCGTTCCATTTGAACTTTTGGAAAAAGTTTGATATTGTACTGATCATCAGGCTTGATATACAAATCTGTTTGAATGTAAATAGCTCATCCATATGGTTCATTTCTATCTTTATACTTTTAACTGAGAAACTTCACTGTAAAATTGTCTTTATTATCTTGGAGCTTGATGTTAATTATTAAGCTAGTATTTTGAATTTTTGTCTCAGAAAACTTTTACCACTTTGTCAAAAATTTGTTGTGTCTAATGTAGAATTTTCTCAGAAAACTGAAAGTAAGAAATGGGTAATAAATTGAGACTTCAGGTAAAGCGGTTTTTCAAACTAAAGGCACAAACATCAGTTGTCCACATTAGTTGGGAGAAATAAACTCTTTTCTTTAATATATCTAAATCCACTTTCTGGCTTCTCTAATTTTTGTGAACAATAACTCTGGCTAGATGGGAATGGGAGTAATTTTTTTCTCTAGTGAATTTAGTGAATTTGGGGAGTTATTACATGTATCACCCTAAAACTGTTAAAATCTACTTTGTCACTGGCAAATTATTGCTAAGATTTAAAATATTAAACGAAAAATATACAGTTGTATACAGTTGGTAGCACAGTCAAAACTGGCTTATTTGTCAGCATTTTGTACCTAATTGTGATTCATGGTATAATTTATAAATAATGTATTCTAACTCAGTGCATTATATCCATTTAGAAAATTTAATTAGATGAATATACATATTAATACATTGTCCATCCCAAATATTTTCTATTCTAAAAACATATTACCTATTTTCATCATGACCATTTTTCTAAAGAAACAAAAATTAAACTTATAATACAATTAAATATCAATAAATTATACAATCTCAAAATTTTATTGAAAAATTTTTTAATCATGGTGCACCTATAGTATTGAACATTGAAAATATTTATATATACAGATGTCAATACCTCATGACATATGTATGTCATAGTATGTATGTTAAATTTATTTATAGGACTACTTTACTAGTTATGGTACAGCATGGTATACATTTGTGAAACTACAGTAAAACTACAGGGAACTGATTTTTTCCTGAAAAATAATTCGACCTATGGAATAATAAGAAAAATGATTCCTTGAAGACATTTTCTAAAAGAGGAAAAACAAAATCCATGTCTCTCCTTTCCAAAAGGGCATGATCCATTTATAAATGCAGTGATTCAGATAGCATTTCCGACAGACTTCAAATTCCTATAGCCGTGACCTATTGGTATTCATCTCATTATCTTTCAGCCTATATGAACATTCACCTATGTAGAATCAAAAAGGCTCAAATATACCACAACTTACAGCGAAATTTCTGAAGCATGAGCATGATGGATGGTAAGACTAATTCACAGCATTTCCATTTGAAAGAAAATGACTAATAATTGATTGGCCTGGATCCAAAGTCACAGTGGGGTACAGAAAGCTGGGAAGTGCCCTCATAAAAATAGAAGCTGTATCAACCAATTGAATTTAATTATATATGAAGGTGATGATGGAACTAAACTGCCTGTAATTGGACTCCAATTATTCAGCTGGTCTTCCATCAAATTAATTCATCTGAAAGTTTGCCATTGTCCTGTGCTCCATGCCTGATGCTGGCTTAATTACTTAACACTGAGGGAATCTTGAAACAGTAAATTATTTTGTCTTTATTGCCAATTATTGGTTAAGGAAAATAGTATATAAAATATTAACATCTGCTTCGGGGACACTTAGGAAAGGGCAGAATGAAAATATCCTTTTTTTCCCCCACTGCACTTAGAGAGACACCTAATGAGAGGAGAAAGATTCTTCCTTTGTGTAATTTATAGAAGCAATGTTGGAACTGATAAGCTGCCGGATGTGCTGCCAAGGCCTATGATTTTCCATAGCCAATGTCTTTACAAAGAGGCAGCTGAGGGTTCTTATGATATGTTTGTGTGGGTAAAACACTAAGTTCAAAAAAAAGGGTAAAATCCATATGCAGGGAACAGTCCTAAAGAAATTCCTGCTCAACCTTTAAACGACTCTGAATATCATTTAGGACCATTTTAAAATGATAGTCGCTGACTCCTGAGGCTTGTTAAGTAATCTACGTTGGTTCTCTCAATTATGTGAGCTGCACAATATAGGTCAGTCACTGAGGAATTCAAGCATCTGTAAAAATAAGATCTAATAGCTCAAATATCCAAGCATAATTATCATTTGTTTTAATATAATAAAAGGGAGTATATTACCAGTGCTACTGAAATTGCTGATGCCATTTCAAAACCATCTCCTATCAATGTCCTGTAGAGATGGCTCATTTCTATTTAATTGGCTTCATCATATTGCACTTTAATTTAAAAAGAATTGCCATTCACAAATTTTATTCTTTGATTCCATGCTCAGTAAGCACTTCAACATGAAACATCAGTGGAACGATTTAAAAACAAAATGTTAACTGCAAGCAGTTTATTTATTTATGAGAATAATTACTATTATTTGAAGAAAAATAAAATAATTTCTAAGAGTCACAGTGGAGTAAATATTTCAGTAATCTTCAAAATATTACTACATACATACACAAAAATAGCAAAATTAGACTGCATGAATTTTTAATTATAGATTCATATATTGAGAGACTATGTGAGTGGATCTTTAGATATTCAAAACTTGTGTCTTGCAAAGCATATAGAAGTATTAATGCAAGATAAAATTGTTATTAATTATAACATTATCATTTTGAGACAATTTTGAGTAACAAGGGAGATGTGAACAATGTTTCTACAGCTTGTTTCAGTAGATGTGTCCCTTCAGATTTTTAACAATAGCAACAAATAAATCTCTTCCCATAGAGAACAATTAATGTGAAGATTATCATTATATTTTCTATAATTCTTCCAAAAATAGCACTGCAAGAACCAAGTTCCACTTAAAATCTTGTATGCAGTCCAATGTGTCAAGATAAAACCTTACTTCTGCAGGAACACTGAAGTCAAAAACGTTTCAGAGAAATGTTCTCTGGCTCAAAAGAAGCACTACACAAAATGACCTAGAAAATATTGTATCCTACAGCATCCCCCCCAAACTTTTAAAATACACTTTTTGCTTAACATGAATAATTAGAAGCTAGGTTTGCTAGGTCTTATCAGCTTGATAGATTGTTGGCGATTTCTTCGTGTCATTACATTTTCTTCTTATTTAATTCTATGCTATTTCAAATTACATAGTGGTTTGTGACACGACAGTCTCCAGATCTGTAAGAAACTATTAATTTGGTTAACAAATCTGAGCACACTTGCAAATGTTTTGAGATCATGTATCAGAGAATATCATTTTTAAGCAGTTGAACAAATAGGCTCCCCAAAGCAAAGATGACAGAGATTATTTCAATGTAACTACAAAGTGCTTGGTATTATTAAAATATTTGTTTTAAAACATCTTCAGATAAAAGAAGGTTGAAGAGAATCTTAATTTTTTTATTGCTGTTGCTTCAATAATTTCATGACGATCTTTATACTATGTGGCAGCATCACCAAATGAGAGAAAACAACTAAACAGTATCAAAGCTTCCCTGTTGGGCATAGTGGCGGGGCACTGGGGATTGGGGGGGAGATGCTGGCTTTTTAGTTAGGATGATAAGTGATCTCAATTAAATAAAAGAACCTACTCCATGCAAAATGTGTAGATTTTTCCCAGTTTACAAAATTAATATGTTGAATGAGAACCCATTATGAAGAAAATGTATACATCGAGTAATACTTTGCAGCTCTTCTCAATGCCAGGCTATTTTACTATTCACTTCAAATAAATGTAAAAGATTTTTATTTATTTACTTATCTTATTAAACAATTATAAAAAAGAAATTACCTCCATGCTTCAAGGGAAGACCTATTGTCCATGGTTCTAAATCATGATTTACTGTACATCGCATGTGGTTAAACTCTAAAAAAGAATTCTATTTCTGTTAGTCACACATATTTCTTTGCCACACACACATTTACTGACATACAAAGGAAAAAGTAAAATCCAACCATAAGAGAATATTTGTCTTAACCAGCTTTTGAGAACTCTCATCTTTCTGTCTTTATTTTGAGTCCGCTGAGTCCCCTGGACCTACAAAATTAGCATTACCTTGAGACACAGGAACACATGTTCAGTATCTTTAATTCCAGCACTTGGAACATGGAGGCAAATGCATCAGGATCTCAAAGCCATCCCTGGTTGCAGAGAAATTGTGAGACCAGCCTGGGATGGGATTCTCGAGGCTCTGTCTCAAAAAATTAAATTAAATTAAATTAAAAACAAAATGATTAAAGTGATAGCTAGAAAACTTGCCTACGATAAAAGTGATAGCTATTAATAATAAAGTGGACTCCGCTTTTATCCACCACCTGAGCAATCCTTGGGAGCTAAGAATGAAAAGTCAGGAAGCTGAACTGTTTCCTCAAAGGCCTTAACACTCTTGGTGCACCACACAGCCCATGTCTCCTGACCTTATATTCAGAGTCAGTTCTTGAAATGTGCTGACTCCTTCCTGTGCCAGCCACTGCTGAGGCCTGTCCAGCTCCTTCCATGCTACTTGAAATATTGGCTTGTGTAGGTTTAAGGTTCTTGTTGGCCAACTTAGTAACGCTAAAATTCAAGAGCACAGCAGCACACTCTTCACTGTGATAACAGAACATCTGATCATAATAGCATCAGCTCAGAGATACCTCAACCATTAAAGTGAAAGTGTGAATCCTTCATATAATCCTTTAAGTGTTAACTTAAAATAAAAGAAGTCCTGCATCTAGACTGCATTTCTGGCTGATGATACTCTCTTTAGGCAGTGACTATAAAATGTAACTTTGATCAAGAGAAGAAGGTAACAGAAGGTAACAGCAGTATATTTTCTACCCAATAATATTGGAGATCCAAAAAAAAACCTAGAAAATTCTGAGTACTTTGATAAAGGACAAAAGAAAGATAGTCGATTGATTCTTTTTTGCCATAGTTCTAAGTCATATTGCACAAAATAAAATGGGGGAAATGTAGGCTCTGTTCTGACAGGCCCTCGATACTGAACAGTGGGACTCTTTTTCACATCACATCCAAAGTAGCATAAGACTTGCCCATGCTGGGTACCAAATTGGAAGAATCTTGACTATAGAAAGCACAAGCTGGAAACAGAATCATCATCGACATAGCAGTGGCCGGTCTCTGGGCTCTTGAAATAAATTTTCTAGGTCTGCAGGAATGTCTCAGCAAGTTGTTTTTATTATTGTTGGTGAAGGTTTGCAGCAAAATCATATTCATCCTGCCCTCTTACGGCTCAGAGCATGCTATTTTCTGATACTATTACAGAGATGATTTATTCCTAATGAAAATATACAAACAGAATCTATGAAATGCTCACTTGCAAAGAAAGTTAGTTGCTTAAAGAGAGCCAATTTTTCCCAGTGGTCAGCTTGCCCAGGAACTGGGCAATGATCAAGAAATTGACTTCTGAGTGGCATTAATATCTAAAATTATAAGCCTTACCAGCAAATGAAAGTGGCTGGTTTTCCCCAAGTCATTCATTCATTAATACCATGATTTGTTATTTTCTTTGACAGCAGTTTATTGAGCACCCACTGGGTGGCTCATGAGACAGTTAGCAGTTAGTTAGAGCGTATTGTGAAGAAATTATATGTAATGTGCCAGTACCTAGACTCAGAAACACATTCCATAAATACTAATGACCTGTTACATTGATGACATTTTTGTGTCTTGTAATACAATACTCTACAACACAAAACAATCCTTTATAGACTTTATGTTTGTCTATAGTTGATAAGTAACTAATTAATCAAATAAATCTATCATATGCTTTATAAAAATGATAATTGTCAAGCAATAAGAAAATAAAATGAAGCAGTTTGATTCTGGGATGAGTTAGTACAATATAAATAGTTTGGCTAAGGTAAATCTGTTAGAAGGAAAAATATGACCATTTCTTTTTTTTTACTTTTGATATTGTAATTTTAATTACGATGTTTGTGCATTCCATTTCCTCCCTCTAAACTCTCCCATAAACCTGTTCTTACTCTCTTTCACATTCGTGGCCAGGAGTATCTCTTTCTCACAACCCCTAATAACTACATTAATTGGAAACTAAAAACTAACAATTAGTGGTTTAGAATTCACCTTCAAATCTATCAAAGTTAAATGTTATATATGTATAATTTTTTAAGACATAAAATGAAGATTACTAGTAGCTTTTCTGTTGCTATGATTAAGTGTTTCACAGTAAAGCTGTTCATAAAGAATAACTGTTTATTCTAAGTTCTGGAGGCTGGGCGGTTCACAGTCAAGGGAGCCTGTCTGGCAACAGCTTTCTTGCTGGTGGGATCAACAGAGCGTGAAGGAGCCAAAGGACATCACACGATGAGAGCAGCTCAAGCAGGAGTGAATCAGAACTTACTTATGCTCCATACCCAGTGTCTACATGGCCTAGAGTTCATGTATCCATGATGCTATGCATGGATTAACCCATTTACAGGGAAAAATTTTCGAGACTTACATCTCTTTAAGGTCCCACCAGGTCTCACCCCTGATACTTTACAGTGATGATAACACTCCAACATGAGCTTTGGTGTAGATGTCCAAAGCCTCAGAATTTTCATTTTCATGTGCTAGACACAGAAAATACTGAGAAGTGATGACAGTGTGAACATTGTTGGCAACCAGTGACTACCATTCTATCACACACACATGCATGCACGCACACACACACACGCACAACACATACGTGCACACACACTCACACTGTAGCTAGAGCCAGAACAAGAACATGAGCAAACTTAAGAGATCAGGAGAGGGAGAGAGAGACAGAAACAGAGACAGAGACAGAGAGACAGAGAGATAGAGACACATACACACACACACACACACACACACACAGAGACAGACAGAGAGAGAGACTGAGAGATAGAGACACATACACACACACACAGAGAGAGAGACAGAGAGAGAGACAGAGAGATAGAGACACATACACACACACAGAGACAGAGAGAGACAGAGACAGAGAGAGACAGAGAGAGAGAGACAGAGAGAGAGAGAGAGAGAGAGAGAGAGAGAGAGAGAGAGGACTGATATTACTTTAGTATATGAAAGAAGAGGTCAGGAAGGAGACATTATGGTAAGCATATTTTAGTAACTTTTAGTAACTTCAAAGGACCCGTGATATGTCAATCTGATATCTGCTCCTCCTAGTGACATTCAGTGCTGTAGAAGCTGCACTGATCAGAAAGCATAATGTTAGTACATAAACAAACACTGTGTAATGGTTCCCCAAATTATTTAAGAATGTTGAAGAGGGATATAATGTTCCCGTTTGGATCTGACCCACGCAGAAGCACACACTGAGGCCAGGGTACATTAGTGTGCAAGAGTTCTAATAGCAGCTGAATTTAGAAAAGGAAAACCAGAAGACCATGTTAGAAGCAAAGTAATAAGAAGATATGTAATGATTACTACAGTATATACTGCTAAATATCTGTGACATTGGATAATCAAAAAATATAATAACATAAGAAAAATATTTCAATTGCCTTGGAATTTGAAGATATATAAAGATTGGTAATAATAAAGAATCCAAAATTTAATCAATATAAACTTGTTTTAATGAAGAAGTATATTAAATTAGTTTTTATAGTCATTGTTTCTCTATTCTGCAAATTTCCAACACTGAATATGAATTACTTTAACTGTTAATAAATATATTCAGAAATATATTGTTTGAAAAGTGCTACAACACATAATTTGTTATCAAATGTTATTCTTAATTTGATGGTTAACTGTTCACACAATTAACAAATAAAAATAGTATCTATCCTGAAAGAAGCAGATTTTAACTTATTTTCTATAAACAAGACCCCATGGATATAATAGTTATGGCAGAAAGATTCTACTCACACAGCATTCTACTCTGTATTTTACTTAAACAGCGAACAACAAATAATATAGTTAAATTAGAAGAATCTCAGAAAAGGAAAAAAAAACAGAGAGAATCAGTACTTGGCCAAATCATAAACAAGCTATCCACTGACCACAGTAGTTCTTCCACTCTGTACTCGGGCTTCTCCAGAAATATGTCCCCAAAATGTAATTTCTTATTACAAGAGTGCTTACATTCCCCTTTGTAATCTGGCCCTCAACTATGTGGTTTGAGTCATCAGTCAGCTGATTGTAACTCTGATGACACTTCTTTACCTTTGCTGATAGCTGTTTTCCAATGGGCAGCCTGTTCCCCTTTTCTCCAGATGCCATAACTGTCCATTGAATATTTTTTGATGTGTTTTACAAAATAAAATAATGTAATGCAATGGTACTGCACTGGTCAAGGTGAACTGAATACATCTATTATATAACATTTGACCTGGCACAATTTGATACCAATGGAGAACTGCTGTGTTTTACCCTGTCAATGAAGTTGCAAATTCTGAAGAGAGTATTTGGATGTATTACCCACAAGTACTCCATATGACAGACCCATGCTGGCGTGTATGAATGATTCCTGTCTCATTGAGTCCCAAGTACTGCTTAATCCCTCCCTCTCAATGTCAGGAGAAACTGAAATTTGTTTCCAAAGGAATCTGATGTTGCTTGTGAGGTGTACCTCCCCAAATCAAATTCTGGAAGTGTTGAAGAGTTATCCTTATGGAAGTGTTGAAGAGTTGTCCAAGGAGACCTTGTATTACGTAAAACAATTAAGACCATAAAGAAAGACTTTCTTCCTGGCCTCCACATTGCCACCTATCATAACCCAAAATGTCCATGTGGAGTATCACATGGCAGGACCCCACAGGAGCACGGTCTCTAAGAGCTGAGGGATTCAGCCCATTACTGCATCAAGGAATTATAGTCTGCTAAAGCAACTACAATTTGAAAGAAAACCCCAAGGGTCTCGTAAAAGCAATATCTGCTCAGCACCAGGACCAGTGGCTTTCGGGTAGAGCATGCATGTAAGCTGTATGCACACATATCAGGGGTTTCATCATTACTGCTTTATTGATTTGTTTTAAAATACGAAGAACAACTTCAGCTACTGGGCTCCTGAGCTATGTGTCTGGGTTCTCATGGCAGCCCTACCACAGATGCCTCTTTCCCTCCTGGAAGTCCTCTTCAATTCACTTGCTCTTTTCTATGGATGCTTTGTTTTGTATGACATTTAAGGGTCCAGCCTTCAATTTGTACAAATCCAGGGGCCCAGGAGAGACAATACCAATGGCGAGGGAATAAATTCAGTTGCTCAGAGCTCTTCAGTTCAGTTCGTTTATTCCTCAGTCAATATCAGTCACAAGTTCAGCTCTCTCAGATCTCTCTTTATTTCCTTAGTTTCCTTCTTCTTGTTCTTTCAATTCTTAATTCCCTCTAATCTTCAATTCCTTAATTCCTCAATCCTTCAATCTTCAATTCCTAGTTCCCTCAATTCTTCAATCCTTCCATTCCTTATTCCTTCAATTCTTCATTCCTCAATTCTCTGTTTCCTCCATTTCTAGTTCTCTCTAGTCTTCAATCACTCAATCATCCATCCTTTAGTCCTTCCTTCCTATCCTTCAGTCCTTCCTTACCACCCTTCAGGCCTTCCTTACCATCCTTCAGTCCTCTGTTTCCCTTCTTCTGGGACTGGTCTATATCCTATCCCAAACAGTAACATCTTATGTTTTATATACAGCACACGATTGTGGGGATCCCTGCTAGAGGCTTTCTGGCAATTTTATTTGCAACCCAAAAGGGGAGGAATGAGAGTGGAGTCAGTTAGCAGTTGGGATAAATCAGAAAAGGAATTTATGTGCTGGAAATATGTCCTTATTATGGTTAGGTGAAGGCATTACAAATCTATCAACTATTGACTTACAGGTGATAGGGTAGGAAAAGTCTGTAGGTCACTAAAAGTTAAAACTGTCACCTTTTCTCTCTGCTGCCAGTTTCCTAACAGGGAGGAGAAAGAGTACTGATAGCTATTCAGTCTGCATCACAGCTTGAAGCACCTGCCAGGGGGGAACTCCTTCTGATCTAAGAGGTTCTCTGGGGTGGTGAGAAAAAGAGAGAGGAGGCCTTGATTTGCACAAGAAACAAAGCTTGTTCATCTAGTTGGTAGGCATTTGGCCTGTGAAACAGTTGTCTCAGAAAGGACATTTTATATAAGTTGAGAGGAAGGGGTTTCAGGCATGTAACAGATGGCCTTGTAGCTATCTGTTCCTTGCTTGTCTTTTAAGGCTTTGTTTGGGGTTGACTCTATCTTAGGAAGTAGCTCAAGGAGGGTATTTGCAAATGGCAGATACTTAAAAACAAATGCTAAAGAGGGGGCCTGGAGCTCATAGGCAGAAGGTTCTGTCTACATGACTATCCAGGTGCTTTGAAATGGAGACGCACACACATATACAGTTTAGGAGAATTATGAGCACAAGGAATTCATAGCAAGACAAACTGAATATTAAGCCGCATAGCACCAATAGACCTTGCTGATTGACTTTTCACTCGACTGACCCTTGGCCTCGTCAAGGTATAGCTTATAATATACAGCTGAACTTCTATTTCATATTTCTGTGGCTTGACACAGTTTTGCAGCTTTAGTGTAAACTTTCAGGCTAAGATCAGAGTAGTATTGAACTGACACATCCCTACAATGGATTATAAACACCCAAAGACATTTGGCCATAGTTATACAAAATAGTTTTCTTAACTCCGATTAAGTGCTTTTTTTATTTTTTAAAGCAATGTGAATCTATGCCCAAATAATCAGTTTAAATTATGAATGATCATTCATTAAATCTTAGATCCATCATGACAGAGTTCCATGTTTATTACTATTTTACAGTGCCTCAGATAGAGGCTACCATAAAACAGAGATTTGGTATATTCTTATTGGTTATTCTGGATAACTGTTGGTTGGAAATTATTAAAAACTTCTGATTTCACAAAAAATAAATCATGTTAGAATATGAGAGATCTACCTAATGGCCTTTGTTTTGTTGACACTGAACCACTAAGTCACTCTTATTGTGTCCTAGACTCCTTTTGAGAAATGAGTGAAGGACTCAAAGTCAGAGTGTTAGATTACCTCCAAAGAGGCTTACAACAAGCCACATACCTGGGGGTCCATCAAGATCCATCCTCTACATTCTTCCTACAGGCTATCCTCTCCACAGATGTTTCAGTGACAACCTAGCACCCTCAGAAGACTGACAGAAAAAAAAAAACCCAGTGAACTTGAAGATGAGAGTATTTCTCCCAGTGATACAGCATAGATATCACAGAAGTAAAAATGAAGTACATTTCTCAATGACAAAGTAATCAATAGTTTAGCATCTTACCTTCAGCATACCACCATATTTTTCATACTACAAATTGTCTACATACTTCTTCCTTATATCTAAAAATTATTTTCTAAAATACTAAGCTTCCTGAAAATGGCTCACCTTTTATATCTATGCATATTTCTGCAGAAATGGAAGCCAAAAAATGTCTAGAGATTCATACAGTAAGATAAAGACAGAAATAAAATATAACAGGGAAATGAAGACAGTCCCTGTGTTCTTGGCTCTGTGCCTCCACACCCTACTAACTCCATAATGTTGAGGGCATAAAATGTATGCTGTCAATGAATGCATAGCATATCCCTATTAAAGCAGGACAGCTACCTCATTTTATAGCCTTTCACCCTCAGATCACTGCTGAGAATCAGTCTGTCCTAGGCTTTCTGGGAGTAAATTGAGGCTAAATGTGAATCTCTCTGGAGATGAGATGGCCACAATTTTTCTCACATTGTATATGATTGCATATTATTTGTTCTCCTTAAAATTATGTGTAATAGAAAACCTCTTAGTTATACAGACCACTGCAGGGTTTTCAGAGGGAAAATGTAGACGAGCTAGACGATAAAAGCACAAATAATCAAATAGCAAGAACCTGTCTCCTGTTCTTTTTACACAAAGGCACAGTGCTGAGGGATGTGTGAAACTACCAATTTTCACCTTCCAAGCATTCACTTGAAAACTTAGCTTTTGCAATTATTTCAAAATTTAATCCAAGTTGTGATATATCAACCAGTAGTAAGATTAAGCAGTGAACATAGTTCCACGCTTTTTTGAGCATACTAATGTGACTTATGGGATGTGCTAAAATAGCACATGATACTTGCTCCAATGAGTTATTTGAAAATGGAATTGTATTTCAAATGCAATTAAGATAGAGTTACTAAATTATATTAACTGTCCATTTTAAAGTGACTAATTGATTCAAGATTTTTCAACATTGTCACTAGCCATGAACGTTTGTCTTGTCAGGAATATTGCTTTTTGTGTTCTCCATCTCCACACAATTATCTTTTGCTTCCATTGTGACTTTAAAGAGGGGATGAGTCTGTCATACACACACCTTTTATAATGTGGGAGTCTTCAGATCAACCTACACACCCACTTTCCCTTGAGAGTTAATATAAAACCCATATCCATATTTTTAGGGACAAAGTCGAGAAATATAATCTCTTTTAGTCCCTTGCACACACCCCTGCAAAACTATTTGGTTTCTCATGCTTGCTATCTTGAAAGACTGTTCTTTTGGTAAACAGACTTTCTGTTTAATTGTGATTAGATAAGAAGAGTAAAAAGGAGGTAGAGGGAATACTCGATGAGTCTTTCAGTTAAAACGTCAGCACTAAGCTTTCAGTGTTTGACTAATTAATCAGGTGTGTGTGTGTGTGTGTGTGTGTGTGTGTGTGTGTGTGTGTATGTATGTGTGCATGTGTGTCTGGTCTCAATCCCTAGAAATGAACAGTGGCATCCTCTGGTAACTCTAGAAATTTGGAGGTAGAGACAGTTAGAATTGTAAGTTCAAGATTACCATCTGCAACATTGGAAGTTTAAATCCAGACTGGGATACATGAGATCCTGTTTCAACTCCAAACCAAAGTTGCTTTTCTTCTTAAGTATTGTCTAGACAGTTTTGTATTTTCCCAGTGCTCACGAAGACTGTTCTTGTGAGTGGACAGATTTTCATTTGGCTAATTTATTGAGGATCATCAGGTAATGTGCAGCAGGATGCTGAGCTGGCTACCTGGGCTTAGGATTTTCTGTTCTGCAGTTGGTTATTTATATGTACTTTTTACTGTGTTCTCTCGTCATGTCCATGGAAATTAAAAGAGTATCACTGCAGAGCTTTTCTGACTTCATCAGATTGGAATTTTTATAAAGGATTTTGTTGCTGTATTTCTAAATACATAAATATACTGCTCAGTCTGTATAGTGTTACTTGTATGTACATTTTTGGGGCTGCTCATTTGGCAATAGACAGCCACTTGGTACGCTCTTTTTTGGGGAAGACATCTTTTCTAGCTCTCAGGATTCAATGGTTGTTTGTAGTTCTTTGTGTGGAGTTGAACCTACCTGGGCTTCATCACCCCTCTGCCTACCTTACCATGTTACATCTGTTGTTGTTATCATTTTATTTCTTACAGTCAGTCTGCTATGTTCCCACAATGGTCACAGCAATGTCATCACAGCACTGACACTCTGAACTGAGTACTGATTAATTCATGCAGATCAGACAATAAGTTTCTTAGATAAGTTCTATAAGTAACTTTGAAGCATATATTGCTAAATGATGTTTAAGAGATTTCCCTAAAGTACACTATTGCTTCCTTATTTAGATTAAGCACTACTAAAAGTGTCATCAGTAAAGATGTAAAGATAGTTACTATCTGTGTATAAAGATACTATATGTATATCAATCTGCTATTTGGATATTAAAATCATATATCATTTAAATCCATATAATGTTTAAAATGACATCTTATATTTCCATTAGTAAAATATTTATATATCATCTACATATGCATTCTTACATATGTACATAATATATATATGAGCCTTTTTAAAAGCAACTTTTGCATACAAGAAGCAGAATTGAAAAGAATTCTCTTTTAAGCCATATTACTTGTGATGTGCCATTGACTTGTTCAATAAAAGGTGGATCTTCTCCAAGCTCATGAAATGCTGTATCTGCCACTTGTGTCACCAAGTGCCTCAGGTCTTATCCTGAACTTTTCAACTCAAGTGTGTATCTTGCCCAAGATTAAGGCTTTAGGGACATCTGTTCTGCTCACATGAGCCAAAGCAGGAAGAAATTATCTAAAGAATAGGCAATTGGTTGCCAATATTAAAGACATTTATAAAAAATTTGTAGAATTCTGTCATAGAGCTTGCATTGGAATAAGATTTGTTATATAGAGTGATCTCTTTAGATGAACATAGTAGCAGATTAATACATTTTCTTCATATTTGAGACATTATTAAGTTAATTGAAATTTTGGCAAATATCCAAAAAAAACATGTTAAAAGATTGTTAACAAAATTCAAACACATTAACATACACGATCTGTTATTTTTCTTAAATATGTATACTCTCCACTGTTTGTCATTTGGCATGTTTAATATTGCTACTACATTGAAACTTTTAGGATTAAAATGAGCAAGATTAGGTAAATACTGGAGAGTGGAAAATATAGCTACTGATTGATGAATGTCACTGCTTTAATATTTATGATATGTCTATGTATACAACACCATTTTTATAAACTTGTAAGATATTCTTGGTGGTGCTTAAGATGCTAACTGCTTAAATATTCTGAGGTGTAACATTATAAAATAAAAAAATTCCTCTGTGCCTTCTGGATGATTTGCTGAATAAACCTAACACCCCAGTCTTATTAATCTATCATCCTGTAGAGTCCAGTAATGGTAACACATGCCCGTAATCCCAACACTCAAGAGTCTCGAGGGTTCTGTGTTTGAGGACAGCCTGAAAATTCTAGAAAGATTCTGATATAAAGGTAGGAAGAAAGTAGAGAAGTTAGGAAAGAAGGAAAGAAGGAGGGAAGGAAGGGAGGGAGGGAGGGAGGAAAGAAGGAAGAGAATAAAAAGAGGGAAGAGTGCAGAATATGGCATCCAGCAAAGAAGACAAGAGTTTATTTAACCAGGATTGGCAATAACAAAGAATTCCAACAAAGTGAAAAGGACAAAGGATAATCTAAGTGAGTTTTTATAATCGTTGACTAAGAAGATACTGCTGGGTAGAAGAGAGAGGTCAGGACCTGAAGACTTGGGGGAAATGCACTTGTCAGACTTAAAGTAACCGATAAGCTTGGGAGAGCAAGTGTTTATTCTAATTTTATGGGAGGTTTGGGACTGTTAATGATGGAGGGACCTGTGGTATGATGATCAAAATGTGTGTATATAGAATGATGAAAGTTGTGTTTCGCACAAATTATTACATGCATAGAAATAGAACATGGAAATATTGCTTGTTCTAGCAAATGGAAAAAGAAAACAGCTTTTCCCAACCTGATTGCACTCTTTCACATCCTGCTTCTTGTCCTCATTACAGTATAGAATTCTACCAGTTTCACATCCTCTTCATGACAATTTGCTGGTGCTAATGATCACAATCTCTCATTTCTCATAAAGTGTATTACTACTTAATATTTAAACACAAAACTTTGTAAGTCTTAAAGCCTTTACCACAATGCATATTTTTTTTTTTTTAGTGAAGCTTTATCTGTGTAGCACTGGCTCTCCTGGAACTCTCTCTGTAGACAAGGCTGACCTTGAATTCAGAGATCCACCTACTTCTACCTTCCTAATGCTGGAATTAAAGGCATGTGCCACCATGCCTAGCTCATAATGGATTTTTTAATACAAATATTAACTACAGTTATGAATTTACCACTGATATGGTGTCCCTATTATCATATTAAACATAGGATAAAAATATAATAATAAAATATGAATATGCAAGTATATACAATTAATAGTAAGAGATGTTTTTATTCTTCTAATGTCTAGATAACATCAAGACACTGAGAACATTGAACTAGTTGGATTATTGTTTTAAAGAATTCTGATGATTTAGTATCACATTTTAATATCATCATTTGGCTTATTATAGTAAATTTCTATAAGATGTAGAAGACAAAAAGGGATTCCTATTTCTGTTGTTTAATAGATGATAGACTTCTAAAATCCCACATAACTCAAGTAAGCATTACTCATTGTTTATTTAATACTATTTTTACTTTTAATTAGATGTATATGATGCACATGTGTTTGTTTGTGGGTGTGCATGTGAGTAAAGATGCTCACATATGACAGAAGCATCAGAGCCCCACGGAGCTGGAATTACAGATAGTTTGTAAGACACCCAGCATGGGTTCTGGGAACTAAACTTGAGTCCTCTGCAAGAGCAGTGCTTGCTCTTAACAGCTTACCCACAGATCAATACCCTTATCTCTGCCCCTCCCCCAAAAAACATATTTCACCAAGTGGTGGTGGCACACACCTTTAATCCCAGTATTCAGGAGGCAGAGCCAAGCACATCCCTGTGAGTTTTAGGCCAACCTGGTCTACAGAGCGAGATCCAGGACAGGCTCCAAAACTACACAGAGAAACCCTGTCTCAAAACACAAACAACAAACAAACAAAAAAAACATATTTCTGTATGAGTCAACATGTTTGGAATCTGGCATTATCATCTCCTATCAATTTGAGATATTCCACAATATTTCCAGAATTCTCTATCAACAATAGGGTTGCCTACACAGACCTGTAAAGACCACACCAGGCAACACGGATGAAAGAAAATCTTACAGGGCCCCACTCTCAGATGAAGAGCTGTAGTAGTCAGCGGCTGATGAGGAAGTCAGAACTGCTGCTTTGTCTTTATTTCAGAGGAAATACCTCAATCCCCAGGGTGTTTTCTAATGCACTCGTTCATAGACTTGTCTTCTAACAATTAATTTAAGCCATATGGTTTCTTATATTTTAAGATTTTATTTCTTTATTTTATATGTATGAATAAACATGCTGTAATAAACTACATGTACATGCATTATATGCATGAGTGCAATGGGAAAGGCAGCACGTGGCATTGAATCCCCTTGAGTGAGCGTTAGAAAGAACTGATAGCCACTATGTGGATTCTGGGAATAAACCCTGGGTCCTCTGCAAGAGCAGCAAATGCTCCTGACCACTGAGATACTTCCATACCCCTCTTTGTAAAAGTTTTACAATTATTCCATAGTTTAATGTGAAGACAATTTTTTTTTTGTTTTTTTGGGTTTTTTTTTTTGTTTTTCGAGACAGGGTTTCTCCGTGTAGTTTTGGTGCCTGTCCTGGTTCTTGCTCTGTAGTTCTGGCTGGCCTTGAACTTGCAGACCTCCACCTGTCTCTGCCTCCCAAGTGCTGGGATTAAAGGCATGTGCCACCATCGCTGCCGAGTGTGAAGACAATTTTTAATGTTATGATACTCGAAAGAAATGTTAAAAGCTTTAGAAACCTCATTTCATTCATTCTGATCTAATTAATGACTCCATTTTCTATAGCCTATATTACCTGTGCTCACTTAATTTTTAAAATGCAAATATCACATATAAATTTAAGTCACTGAATAAGTTCTGGTAATTAGTATTGAGAACTCAAACTTAGAATAAGGATTATTGTGAAGACTTGCTTATCAGTATTTTGTTTATTAATCATTTTAAATTTTTCATTTTTTCTCTGTAAAAATATGCTCATTTTATACCTCATGATTTTGATAGCATATGTTCCTCTTTTTTCTTGGTATCTACAGATTATTTTCTTGATAATTTCATGCATGTGTACACTCCAATCTCTACTTCCAATGGTTCTTGGACTGCCCCTTTCCATGTTTATTTCCCAGCATAATGCTTTCTTTCGGTGTTTTTAATGGTTATGCTATTTCAAAAACAGACATAGCATAATTAATTGTTGAATTCTATTTCATGTTATATATTATATGAATTACTACTGCTGTGTTTTAGCAATTCATTTCTTAAATTATCTATGAAAATATCATGTTTGTATCACAAATATCAAATACTGATTACTTGCAAAAGAAAATTAATAATAAATCTTAGGGCTACTGTGTATACCCACTAAGGTGGAAATACTGCATCAATGTATGAAAGGTGAAGCTTCTGCTGTCTAACATGGAATTCAATATTGGACAAGGTGAAGTCGTTGAGAACCAAGACTCTAAATAGAGACTCAAGCTGTCTATCAAAGTACTTCATTTACATTGACCATTCAATTATGTTTATTCATTTAAAATGTGTTATTATAGGTAATCTCTCTGTATCATTGATGCACTTGAATTTTAGTTAATAAACTATTTACCTTGAGGAGTTCTCTGCCTAATAAATATAAAACAAACAATCCATTATTATCTGAGACCTAGAATACACAAAAGAAGAAATTACTGGGACTGAAAATATTGCAGAGAGCTCGAAGAGGGTGAGACACAGATTATGTTTAAAAGAAAAAAAATAATACTGTAATTAAGCCTTGTCTTAAAAAAATATTAAGCCTTGTCAGACTATCAACTCAATAGAACCCTGCCCCCCAAAGACATACGCTTGAGTTTTGTAGTGGAAAAGTGATAGGCCCTGAAAGTGACCAGTGTCATGAGGCAGCCATCTTGGTGTGCTGAGGATGGCAGAGATGGCAAGTAGTTAGTGTCAGTAGCAAAAGGATCCCAACATGTGCCATGACAAAGCATTATCAGTGTGTGAACACATAGGTTTTCACATCTATTTGAATGTTATCAATCAACACTTTTTTACTTAATTGTAAAATGGTAATTTCTCTGTGAGAAGATAGTCATTCTTCTTGAGAAAATAATACTCTTTTTTCTTTTTCATAATCAGCACCAGAAGGTAACCATGCACCAGATTATGATAAACAAAGTATACAAAGTGGAAAAAATTGGAATAATGTTCCAACTACACCTTGTACTGACCAGGAACTGCCAAACTTGGACTCCCAAGTTTATGCTTAAAATAAAATTCATATGAGATGTGTCACCTGGCTACAGCTGCAACCATCCTGAATAATCACCACAATTGCTGCTTAGTAACTCTGGTCAATTCTCCACATATCCTCAAGTGTACTATAAACACCCAGAACCAGCATGGTAGTGTATGAAACTTCATGCCTGAAACCTGACACAGCAGTCCAGTGCCAGGAATGTGTCTCTGTCTCTCTCTGATGCCTTAACTTGAAATGAAACAGGTATATTCCATCTTGGATGAGAACACTTTCATCTTGATCATAACACATCGAACATCTACCTTGTTTGACCTCTGCTGCAATCTGCCTGGTCTCGTTGCCATGCAAAAATATTTTTCAGAGAAGTCCTCACTATAGTATACTGATTCTTTTTTGTGTGTGCTAAGGGACTTTCACTACAGTTTTAATTACCTCAGATAGTCTCCCAGAACAATGACAGAATGAAAATAATGCCTGTCCCTAAATATGCTGGTAGTAAAAAACTGTTGAAAACCCTGGGAAGAGCAATAATACATCAGATAGGGGATTCCAAAGAGTGTATGGATTGTGCTTGTCTCAACAAGAAAATCTTTAACTTTTTTAAAAAATACAAAAAAATACTAAAATATAAATATGAAGATAATGATATATAAATTCAGAATAATCATAAATTTTAAAGTGTACTGAGTTTCTTTTGTAACTGCATTTTCATACATTTTTATATTTATTATTTTATGTGTATGAGTGTTATCTGTATGTATGGATGTGCACCACATTCACGCCTGCTATATAAAGAGGGAGTGTAAGTGTGAACTTGTACATGTGGAGCCCAGAGGTCAAGACTGGGTATCCTCCACAATTACTGTCCACCTGATTTTGGGAGATGACATCATTCACTGAGCCTTCAACTCACACATTCAACTAGACTGGCCATCCTGTGAGCTCCAACAGTCTTCTCTTCTTCCTCCCCAGTACTGAGCCCAGAGATCCTGCTTCTGCGCCTAGACTTTGGATGAGTTCTGGGGGTCAGAGCACAGGGCTTTGCCCACTAGGTTACTGACTAAGCTGCCTCCTGAGCTCCTGACATTTTCAGCTTAAGTTTTATATATTTTTGAGGTTCATGTGTTCTGTATACAAAGATAGTTTATCTACATTTTTTAAACATTATTATCACATATGTAGATAACATCTAATATGATGATGTAATTCTATCATATTTATGTACTTTGTGCTTCTTGTGACCTCTTTAGAGAAAACCTTTTCTTACCTAAAGGTCAAGATATATATTCTTATAGTTTCTTCTAGGAAAACAATTAGAAATAAATCCCCAAACATGCATGACTATCAGTGGTATTACCTTAAACAAATAAAGCCGGGTTCAAAAAGAGTATTCACATATATTTAAGCCTGCTTGTTTGTGTATACCTCAGTATGTATGTTGATCTCTAGCATGGATCTGTTCATAGGCTGTCATTCCAGGACAATCTGTGTTTATTGGGTAATGAACATGCCATCAGTGGGAAACCTAAGGATGAGAGGCTCAAAGCTCCCTTTCTGTGAGAGCCAGCTTCCAAATCTTCCTTGGATTGTGCTGCCACAGGGACTTTCAGATACCAGATGTTAACATTTGGTTATATGCAAATCAGAACACAATATAAAAATATAAAATTTGAGAGAATTGTTAACGCTGTGGTTCAGATCCCATTAATTAAGCATTGTTAATACCATACACCTGACAAAAAAACAAAAAAACAAATTTCAACAGAGGGAAATATTCATATATGTAACATCATGCTTTCATCTTGGGAGGGAATAAGTATATCTTTTTGAATGATTTCTTGCCTTAGGTTCTAAGAGAACATTTTACTTTTTTAATTTAAACATAATATAGGAAATGAACCAAGGCAGTATATACTATGTCATTATATTAGAACATAGAAAAATAAGGAACAAAAAAACATAATTTAGTATTCTGCTGCATCCAGTCTACAGTGTATAATTTAAAACTAATAGGATTTTCATATTATAAAGCATTTTTTATTGATAAATATGAGCTTGATATATTGGATTGAATTATTTTTGTCTTATAACTTTTATTCCACTTTGTTCCACTCAGGCCAAATGGTTTGATAAATGCCACAATAACCACATTAGCTTATGTTAAAATATCTAGCCTATTTAAAAAAGGTCAACTAAGAAAGTAAAGAACACATGTCCGGAGTTGTGCCTATATTACTGAAATGACTTAGATGGGATGTCTTTCTCCCCCATTTACTAATTCAATCTCTACTAAAGTCATTGCCACAAACTTCCTTAACTTTTCCTTTTTCAAAAATCCTAGAATTGTCTTTTGAATATTTGTATGTGTGGACTGTGTATTGCTCTTTCTTCCTGCATAATTTCATTCATAAAAGCTCACAGAAAACCCTGGTGATGGAGCTTCCTTCATAGAGCAGATGAACTGATTCTTTTCTCTCAAAGACTAACTAGTGCTGATGCCCAGCAAGAGAAACAACAGTAACATCTACAAAGAGCAGTAGGACAAGCAAGTGCAGATGTTTCTGCTTAAACCTGGTAGCATAGTTGTTATTGCCCAACTGCAGATTATGATGGACTCTCTCATGGTGGTTTCTTACTAAATCATAAATCTTTTTTTTTTTTTTTTAATCTGGGATTGCATCATCCAAACGGTGTAACAAAACAATGTAGGTACAAACCTTGTAGCAGATGGGAGGAAGTTCAAACACAGGTCAGCACACAGCCTAACTGAGCTAAGAGTTCTGCATCTTTTGCCTAAATTAGACAAGCATTAAAATCCATGCACTGTGATGAGAAATGACAGATCTGAGCCTTGTACACAAACAGCGTGCTGATCGTGGACAGGGTGTTACCTCACAGATATGATGTCTTCTGAAAGCTCTGACAAAAACTTGCAAAAATAAAACACAAAGAGTTCAAGGCTTTCACCCCTTGCCCCAAAGCAGCAGATGAGCTAAGTGGATAGGAAAGTGTCCTTACAGTGAACTCATTATAGGCTATAAAATTTATACAGTTTGTAAAGAAGTATTTTATGTGATACCTTTTCTGATAAGGACTCAGGGAGACAATGCGATGGAGTATTCAAGAGACACAGAAGCAGGAATGTCCAGTGATTCAGATGGCCCTGAAGCTGAGTTTACCTACTTCTTTTGTGCAGGATACCATGTTATTTATAGGGGTTATTTTTGTCAAGTATTAGTAGTTTTGTTTTACATTGCATTAACACTAACCATTAAGAGATAAAAATCAGTCTCTCTAACCCAAATTATACATGAATCCACATTTGGAATATTTCTTTTCAAGCTTTCATTAGGTATAATATTGAATTTCCTCTGTAGCAAGCTGCAGTAATTGAGGACGATTGAATGAAACTGAGGGTAAATATTGAATTGGCAGTATGAACTCAATGTCCGTTACAGTACTCAAGATCTGTATTAAAATAATTAAAACATCACCACTAAATATTTCATTATGTATTGTGACTTCAGAAAATGGACATGGACATTGTGGTCTTCTCTGCCAATTCCATGTTTGTCTTCCGGATGCCAACAGCTGCTTCTCCCTTTGATAACTGAACAGCAAAACACAAGCCCACAGTTATTACACAATGAGTTATTCATTATGTCATAGCTTTAGAACATTAAACAAACTTTTTATTTGAGTGAAATAAAGCTAAATCTAAACAAAGCTTATCTTAATGTCTCTTACTGAAATATAGTATAATTATCTTATGTTTGGTTTATTTTATTTTAATCCTAGACTTTAGAGTTTGAGAACAGTGGTTCTCTACCTGTGGGTTGTGACCACTTTGGGGGTTAAATGAACTTTACATAAGGGTCACACATCAGATATCCTGCCTATCAGATATTTATATTATGATTAATAACAGTATTAAAATTACAGTTATGGTAACTCCAGTTCCAGGGATCTGATTCCCGCTTCTGACCTTGTGGGCACCACACACACACACACACACACACACACACACACACACACACACAATAAAATCATAAAAAGGAAAAAAATTACAGTTATGAAGTAGCAACAAAAATAATTTTATTGTTGGGAGGCACCACAACATGAGGAATTATATTAAAGGGTCACTGCATTAGGAAAATTGAGAACCTCTGCTTTAGAAATATGATTAAAAAATAGTTTTTTAAAGGGCTTCATATAAACACTTCTTTTAACCTCCTGAGGTCTTGGATTGCAAAGATTTGAGTTGGAAAATCTTTCTTAAACTACTTGTTTTGAAATTAACATTATTTCTAACTTATCAAAGGCTAAGTTAATTTCGTAATGCAGTGAGGCTTCTTACCACTCAGAAATGAACTAAAACTAGGAAAGGATACCAAATAATTTAAGTATATTCTTAACAATAATAAATTCACACATTCTTTCTTTTGTATTTTTCATTAATTAAAAGACTAACTAAGGTATCTATACCTCACAGGAGTTCCTCTCAATTTTAGGAAAAATTGATGTGTTTTATTGAAAAAAACATGATGGAATTGATGGAGAGAATTTAACTCTAATGAACTCTCATGCTATAGTGGCACCAGGAAACATTTCTATATTTTACAAAGAACTCAGACAGCATATATGCTGAGAGAGTTCATCATTTAGTTTGGGGCAGCTGATTGTGTGTGTGCTTTGTAAATGTGTGTACATGAATAATCTTAACAGTTTTATATTACATAAAGTAAAGCAAGGTGAGCCTGCAAAATCCAAGATGCCTTCTAACAGGATACTCATGTACTCAGTGTGGCAGAGAGAGAGAGAGAGAGAGAGAGAGAGAGAGAGAGAGAGAGAGAGAGAGAGAGAGAGAGAGAGAGAGAGAGAGAGACAGAGAGACAGAGAGAGAGACAGAGAGAGAGACAGAGAGAGAGGAGCTGAGTACCACCTCAGATGCTTGGGATGCTCTGAGAAATATTGCTAGATTTCTTAATCACTATTTACATGGAAATGCAGGGACTCTGGAATGTTGAGTATTTGGGATTCAGATAACTCAATGATTTTTCTTCTTTTCTTTTCTTTCTTTCTTTTTTTTTTTTTTCCTGAGACAAGGTTTCTCTGTGTTGCTTTGGCTGTCCTGAAACTAGCTCTGTAGATCAGGCTGGCCTTGAATTCACAGAGATGAAGAGTCCTGGGATACAAGCCATGAGATAATCCAATCATTAAATGTCTCTTCCTGGAGAGGTTAGGAATCTGAAAGGCCTTGCTCAGACCCTTATGAAATGTATGCTCCTGTAGTTGTGGGGGCGTTGCCTGTCTGCCAGCTGTGAGTAAAACCCCACTAAGGGCCCAGGCTGCCAGCTTGTATTAGAAATAACCCAGCCTTTTCCCCTCTTTCCTTCTTTCTTCTATTTATTTTTGCTAGTGTTCATAACAGATCCACAATGAAAACAAGGACTGTGTGAATGAGGAATTCAGGAAGAAAAAAGCACAGTTACAAAGCTTGTGAAACATGTCACGAGGAAGTATCCCAGAAGCATAACCATCCCTCTCAATCTAACATGATCATATCATCAAGAATGAGGAAGCACCTAAAGGTAATGGCATTGTCTCAGAAGGGGATAATCTTGTATTTTTATCTAAAGAATGCCAAATTTATACACATCTTCAATGTCCTTTTGTTCATATTGATTTTTATCATAATTTAAAAACAGTCCAAAGCATTCACAAGCAGCAAGACAAAATAAACTGTGCTTTCTTATTGTACCAGAGAGCCTCTAAGTAGCAGAAGATTTTCATTTAGATTCAAACATTAAAATTAAATCACACATCCTAAGGAAAATGATCTGTAATAATGAGAGCTGAACACATGGGATATGAAAGTACTATTGAATAAGGAAGCAAATGCAGTTGGGGAGTGGGGCCAGTGTGATTTAATGAAGAGTGCTTTTGAAAACAAATTTCTTCTTCACTGTTGTCTATCGATTGCTGGCATGTTAGCAAACAAATTACTGGAAGAGAAGAATATCATAAATTAGAGAGAAATTATTTCTCTTCCATTGAAGTAGTTTCATTTACAGAGATGTTGTGGAGCCCAGTGGTGCAAAGCCTCTGACTACAATTTGGGAGCAACACGACCAGGTTATAAGAGTTTCCACTGTGGAACTGTCACTTATGTACCCGACTAGCCAGTAGATACTACGATGCTGCTCTACTCCTGGCTTTGTTTCATTACCTGTGCTCCTTGGCTGGCTTCCTGGAGTCCCACTCAACTCGGTGACCTGGGTCAAACATTTTCAGCATTCATCATAAGAGTCTTTGAAAAACGCTGAGATTCAATCTTTTTCTTTTTCTTTTTTTTTCTCTCTCTTTTAAATCAACATCGTTATCTCATTGGACCCATTTTAAGATTTTGCGATTAAAATGTCTATTAATCATCATTTAACCCGGTTACAGAGTTTTATGACATCTTTTTAAAAGATACGTTTTTTTTTTCCTACTGAGTGATAAAGATCATTGTAGTAAATACTTTTTATTAGTAGATTATACAGATGAGGAATGGAATCTAATGAATTCATGAGAAAGGCTTTATCTACCCATCTCATTTTCTTGTTAGTGAATTTTATGTCGCTAATGTTTTGGGAAAACATTGAGTTACCTTCAATGGCTTTGATTTTGATCACAAAGGAATGCATTTATGTTTTTCAGCTAGCTCTTCTAAACTATAAGTTACTTAGACTGGACAGAAAGACTACCATCCAGCTATCATGAAAATGCTGTTTGGACTTACATTATATAATGTTGTGTGAATTAGTTCTTTAATATTTGACCTTTAATAAATTTTAAAAAAGTAACACAGAAGTGCATTGTATGAAAAATAATTATTCTTTGAAATGATAGAGGAGATTATTTTAATACTACTTACAATAAGAAAGAAAAGAAGGAGAGGAAGGGAGGCTAGAACACAGAGGAAGGAAAGAAAGTAGAGAGGTTGGCTGGTTTTATATGATCCTAAACTTTTCTCTCTTTAGAAGATAGACTCCGGGAACTGTAGAGATGCCTCAGTGGATAAGAGCATTAACTGCTCTTCCAGAGTCCTGAGTTCAATTCCCAGCAACCACATGGTGGCTCACAACCATCTGTAATGAGATCTGGCATACATGCAGACAGAACATTGAATACATAATAAATAAATACATTATTTTAAAAAGGAGATAGACTTCATATCCTGTCCATACTCCAGATTTGGTCATTATCTAATCTTCATGCACTGGTGCTGGCTGAGAGGTCCTCAGCTTTTAGCTATCCTTGAGAAATGCCAGCATTTGCAGACATACAGAACCTCTGAGGAGGCTTGGCAATGTAAGTCTGAACTCCTGGAGGTAGGTATATAAAGATTCATTTCCCTTATTCATTTTAGGACAATTCAAAAGAACAGCTCCAACTTCTAAGTAATTCTTTCAGTTAGGGGAAGCTTTAATATGACAGCATCATGGCCCAACCTCAGTATCTCCTCAGTCCTGTGCCCTTCAGAACTTGCTATGCACTACTGCATGCAAATATCCACTTCAAAAACCACTAGTAATTCGACTCAACTATTTCACCTAGTATAATTGTCTGATTCATTCTCTCAACTGTATGTAGTCTGCTTTAAAAAATATAGTTGTTCAATTGTTCTTGTTAGTGAATTAATTTAGCTTGAATTCATATTAAGTTCCAAGATGTCTTGTATTGTACTTGATATTAGAACAAATAGAAAAAAATTAAATATTATAGTTTCTACCATAAATGCTGTTGTAGATAGAGGATATCAATAGCATGTATAGAAGAAATGAACTTAAGAACTACTTTAATAATACTTTGACCATGTCACTGCCTGTGGTGTGAGATAGGCTTAGCACCAGAAGACGGTGTAGGTAGTTATCCACTTCATGTAAAGGTAAAACTTAACTGTATTTATTAGTCATGTTCTGATTGCCACTGATGAAAAGTCAAGAAGAAATGGTCCCATTATGTAAATTTGAGGGCCAATAGTGAGTGAACACGTATAAGAAGTGAGTTTATGACTTATGTATATTCAAGAAATATGAAGGATAAATGCTTTATTAAGAATAGAACTTGCCATAGAAGTTTTATTTTATCTTTTTTTAAAAATATTTTTGTGTATATGTGTCCCAGTGAGTGCACTAATGTACATATGTGCTGGTGTGAGTATGTAAATGAATGGAGGCCAGAAGAGAGGTCTAGGTATCCTTATCTATCACCCTCAGCCTATTCCTTTCAGGCAAGGCTTCTTCTAAGCTGGAATTCTGTAAGCCCCAGCTGTGATGCTGTCTCTACCTGCCCTTGGTGTTGTAGTTACTGGCATTTGTGGGGACTGGGAGCAAGTTAGCTGGGTCCTAAGATATGAACTCTAATCCTCATGGTTGCAAAGTGAACACCCTTAACCTTTGAGATATCTCTCCAGCTCCCTAGAAAAAGGTGTCACAGATCAAATTGCACTGGATGTTTTCATAAACAGAGGAAAGGGCCTCCCATGGCAATGTATTTTATAGTTTTTCCTTTTCTTTCTTAGTTGAAATTAGAGTCTTCTCGCATAAAATACATCCAGACCATAGTTTCCTCTCCCTCCACACCTCCCAGCTTCCCCACCTCCTATCTTCTCCCAGATACATTTCCCCTAAGTGGGAGAGGGAGAGAAAAGATTGTAAGAGTCACATGGGAGGACACTGTATTTTGTTTTCTATAGGAAAAAAGGCAATATCATTTGGGAGCAAATACCTTCTGTCTGTAGGTAGCATTGATGGACCAATTTGAAGCCTGACTCTGATTATCCAGAGGAACTGATGGATGACCATAACGGGCATAGCATCTGCATTTTCTTGTTTGATATCAGTGTCCATTTTTACTTTACAGGTTATGGTGGTTTGTATAGAAATGCAGAAGTGAAAACAATATGAACTGACATGTTTTTATTCCTATAGTGGCTTGAATGAGAATGTTCCCCAGAGACTCACATGTTTGAACACATGGTTTCTAATGGGTGGTGCTACTTGGGGTGGTTGTGTAAACTTTGGGAGGGGATGCCTTAGTAGAAGAACTGTATCACTGTGATAGTCTGTGGGTGTGTATGATCTCACAGCCTGCATTTGCTTCAAGCCTGTTTTGAAGACGTGAGTCCTCCACTCCCTGCTCCTGTCTCCCTGTCTGTTGCTTGCTACAATGCTTCCCTCAGTGAGGAACTCTTACCCTCTGGAACTGCAAGCCCAAATAAACTCCTTCAGCAAGTTACTTTTGGTTATGGTGATTTGCTGTTGCAACAGAAAAATAACAATATAATATAATTTTAGTAATTTTCTAGAAAAAGAAAAAGAAAGGTTATATGTAAGAAAAACCATGGGAACTCATAGCCAGAGAAGAATAGAAGTTTTCTAGAAATAGTCTTACATACTAACAAAACATCATCTTTTCAGAGTTTAAATATTTCTACTTTGCTATAAGATTTGTGTATAGTGCTTTCATCTTTTTTAAGTTTAAACTTGTTCTTAAAATGGCAGTTGTTAGAAAAAATCTTCTGTTAAGTTAAAATATATAAACATGTATATATGTGATGTTCTGTGTGCCTTTCCTCATTTTGATGTATGTGCTTATGCTTCAAGTGGACCCCTGTTTGTGATCTCCTCCTCTGATTTTACGTTACTATACAACAAAAATTCACAGATAACTAAAGAAGGTCTGCAAAATCAATGTTAGCATTCTGAGCTTTGGCTTTAAGTCAGAAATAAGGCTAAAATTGCCGAATCATTGTTTCCTTCTGTATTGCACATGGGAAATTTTTAAGACATTTGTCTACAGTTATCCATCATTTACCTGCTCATTAGAAGTGTTAATATCCATTTATTAGAAGTAATAATCATCGATATTCTATGCAATTTATTCTGGAGAATATTTAAGTGACACAAATTTGTATTAGAAAAATCCTGATGGAGTTATATAACATGAATCATCTTTTATTATATTAAGATATTTTCATTTCAACAAAGATTAAAATTAAAATGTACCCATACATGCACTGTTCAGCCACTTTAAACCCCTTACTACACTGATTTACTCAATGTGCAAAAATATGTCTGTGAGTTCACAAAAAATTCCACTATAAATACTATGAACAAATCCATGAACCCTGCAAGTATTGCAGACTGAATCAATTCTCTAAGGCAGGAAGCCCAATTTAAAATAAGAACAACAACAAAAAAACCCTCTTTTTGTAGATAAAGTCTGTGAGTACAGTATAATGCCATGATTAACACATTGAATTGATATTTATTCATCAAAATAAAATTCCCATTAAAACTGAGTTATGTGTCTTGTCAGAAGAAACATTCAGAACGTCATAGAAATGAATCCTGTGTGTTATTTAACCACATCTGCACTCATAAGTTGGTATTTGGCTTTATACACTAATTTGTTCCCTCTTAGAGTACTTATTCAGAAGTATGTTTCCCCCACCTCTCTCAGTCTGTCTCTGTCTCTCTCTCTGTCACCCTGTCTCTCTTTTTCTCCATCTCTGTATGTCTCTCTCTCTGTCTCTGTCTCTCTCTGTCCCTCTCTCTCCATCCCGTACTATTTCCCCCTTCCCGTTCTTGGCCTTTGATGTAGTATCTGTAGCTTACTTTTCATGTAAAATGGTCTTTCATTGTCAAAGTCAGAAATAAATAATTGATACCCAAAGGCTCATCTGACCAAAAGAAAAAGAAAATCACCATACTTTATTTGGTCCAATTCAATTTAGGGAAAATTAACTAAATGTCTGTGATAGAAGTAACATGAACTAATTTTGTAGGTCATTTAGGTCTAGGCAAAAGGAAAAAATATTTTTTTCTTTAAAAATGTAGGGTAAAGATCATTAAAATAGAATGGATTTTACTATTTTGCAAGGCCCTACTGAGACAAGACTGAAAGTATCTAGGTGAAATGTAGCTAAAGTTTTCCTGCCTGGCCCACAGTCAGGACAAATCTCTCTCACCTGCCAGTCCCACAGCCACTCAGACCAAACCAAGTAAATACAGAAACTTATGTTGGTTACAAACTGTATGGCCGTGGCAGGCTTCTTGCTAACTGTTCTTATATCTTAAATTAACCCATTTCTATAAATCTATACCTTGCCACGTGGCTCGTGGCTTACCGGTACTTTACATTTGTGGCATTGATGTCAAAATAAAGTCCAAGGCCAGGGTTGTAATGCTGTTGATAGAATGCCTGCTTACTTAGTATTAAGAAAAGGATTTGATCTCCCACATGGCATAATCTAGGTGTAGTGATATGCATCTGTAATCCTGCCACTGGAGAGACAAGACAGGAAGATCAAAAGCTCATGCCACAGCCTGGGATGTATGAGACTCTGTCTCATATATAAAATTAAACTCCAAAAATTGTATTTAGTTGTCAAATATGTAGTAACACCTTCTGGGTAAACTACATCCCGCAGAAAAACCTCTCGCATATCATCCTGTGGTTTTGCTATTGGGAATTTTCTGGATGTGGTCTGTAAATGGTGGTGAGTCAGTCCATCTGTCAAAACTGAGAGTTTGCTGAAAACATAGTATTTCAAGGGCTAAATTTGGGAAATTATTAAGCAATATGAGAAAAGTTAGTTACTCAGAGATTCCCCCTACAAATTCACTATCACACATAGATGGTTAGTAATGAACTGCCCATTAATGACCATGATTCCTCAATTTGGTGTCTTTACAAATAGTAAGATATGGCTATTCTTAAAAGAAAAATTAAAGTTAACTTACTTGTAAAGTGTGAAGTTCAGTGAATTTATGAATCTGGTACAAATTCTGTGAAGAGAAAAATTAGCAATTATATACAATGATCAATTTATGTATTAATTATCACTTTCACAGTGGTTAAAATTCTTGCAATATTAAAATGTCACACAACACTTGGTATTGTAGCTCAGATCTTAAAAGTGTAAATGAAAAGGCTTTAGTCCATAAGTTATTACTGAAGCTTATTGCTTGAATGAAACATTTCCATATTAGTTAATGAAATAACCAAAACTTATCTACACAGTGGACATATGGGAGAAGTACACGTATACATACAATGCTAAAAGTCAACTATCCACACAATCATAATCATTCACAGGTCCCCCCTTCAAGAAGCCAAGTCAGAGAACGTCCACACTTGGGCTGTCTGGAATTTATACTTATGCTTAGCCTTTTCTGGAAAACTGAAATTGATGGTTTTCAATGTTAAACAATAGTTGAATCATTCTCATTTACTTAGACACATTTGATTTGCTTGATGCAATCACTGTTGTGAGTTATCTAAATGGGCACAATGCCATCCCATACACAGAGGATAGGCTGTGAGAATCCTACTTTTCTTTTTGTTGCCTGTTCTTACATCCAAACCATCTGCAATGATCTCTACCGTTGATCACCTCTGCTCACTTTGCCACTAGCACCTGCTTGTTCTATTTCTTCTCTAACTGTAGGAGATCCCTCATTGTCTGGCCATGTCTCTGGCCCCAGAATCAATCTCTAAAAATTGCTAACATTTTCTTTGCGAAGAAAAATAATGTGAGCATATCCTCTGTTAAAGAACTTTGAGTTATAGTAAGGATCTTTGATATGAAGACACAGTTTTATACTCAGAGACTTGGCAAGCTCCCCTGCTTCTTCAATTTTAATGCCATCCTTCATTGCCCAGAGATCAATGCTACTCATCAGTTACTTTTAGAGCTCACCTGGTTTTCTGGCATCTTATTCCATCTTTTGAAAGAGAGTCTCTAAACCATCAATTGACTATTAATCTAAGAGCACCTAGACTGCGATGTTTTCTAAGAAGCCCTGCTTTTCCATCTCTGGGGTGTGGCTGCTTCTCTTAATAAGACTCAGATTGTATATTTTCTTCAGCAGGGAGGAGATGAAAACCATTGTGGAAGAATAACGGATCTGATGAAGCTGCTATATTTTTTTTCCCACAGCTCATTCTTCCTCAACATGATTCCAATTGAACTGATAGTCTTAAGAAATAGAGGTGCTATTTTTGTTTCTTTTTAATAACATGTTTTTCCCTTTGGAAAAATGATTTATCATTAAGCTATATTTGGACAAATATATGTATTTGTCCTATGTCATAGTAATATTTTTTTTTATCTTCAGTTTTCCTCTCAATCATCAACCCAGTGGTATAAATTTGATTTGAGATTAAGGAGACTGATTTTTGTCCTTTTATTTCTTCTGATACATTCAGGTAATGGAGCATTGCAAACAGTTCCTTTACTTTTAATTGATTAAATAAATATTAAAAATTAGAAATTTCACAAAATTCGTCATGAAATAAAAGAAAATGTAAGCGTATGATTTTATTCATATATATGTGAATCACACATTCCTGGATGATGTAGGTTTGAATGATATCTCAGTTTTCACATACGTTCCTTATAGCTATCTTGTATATCATATTCCTTATAGAATGAAAGATCCTGTTTTTTATTTTTTTCTGTGCTGTTTACAGTAATTAATATAAATTTGTTTTTTATTCTTTTGTTTACTCGAAAATAATTGAAATCTTCATGAAATTTTGAGGGGATAGAACGTTATTTGTATGTTCTTTTAGTTATTTGCATGGCTTATTTAATTCTAGTTTTAGGTGACATACAGATTCATTGCTGCCATGTCAATCTAACTTTATGTTCTACATTTAACATATAGTAGGTCATACCATGATAGGTACTTGAGACAAATCAAAAGTTTGTTATTTGATGGGGGAAAAGAGTGCTCTCTCTTGACATTCTATTCAATAATTTACCAGTTTCTGCATTTATTGGAAGAGAAGATGCAGTTAGTTGCAAGTATTCAGTCAGCACTATAAATTGTTTATTATCCTAAACCTTCAAATGGTCAGAGTTGACTTGTATCATGTACCTGAAAAATATCTAGCCAGGGCACTGAGAAGTCTTGGATTCAATTAGACTTTAATTTTCAAACTGTCCCAGTGTGAAGTCCTCTAATTTATTTTCTCTCAATTTTCTCAGTTCTACAGTGAACAAATTAAAATCTGTCCCAAATACTTTTCCTGTTGTTTGTCCACTCTCAACATCTTCCTCTACAGCACACTGACACTTCATTCCCTAAAAAGGTGTTTGGAACCAGTACAATGTCTACTTGATGATCTTCTAATTGTACGCATTTCTTGCTTGTTCAGTAGGCCAAAGTTGAATCAAGTCAATAGGCTCTGAAGTATTTAAGAGGCCTGTTTACTTAAAAGGGTCACAACATCCAGCTTGCAATTTTAAACGTCCATATCCACTCTCTGTAGTCATTGGTGACTTGCAGCCTTCGTGAAAATGTTATCATGATACTGGTCTCTATCAGGTTGTGTGGCACAAAGTAGGATCTTCATGAATACTGAATAAATGGTAGACTGTATGAATATTGAAATGTTAAATAAGAATAATTCTGTTATATTAAACTTCAGGAGTTTAGGGTCTCATAGTGGGTCACAGAAAAAAAAAATCTTTAGCTCTTTACATCTGCTATCAAATTTTCTTTCCAGAATGAAAGATGCCCTCATCTGATCAATTTTAAGAAACTAATCATAAAGCAAAACTCTTCTTATTTTTCTTACTCTTACTTTTAAAAATTTACAGTCTCTGACAGAAATCACAAGAGGAGCTATTTGGATTTTCCACTTCATTATATAATTAGCTGTAAGATGAAAGCGAGTTCCGCAAAAATCATTGAATCCTTTTTCAGGCACCATCTATCATTATGTCACTATTTCCTTCGAACCGTTTTGTGTGTTGCTTTTGATGCTTAAAATACTTTTGCTAAAATGGGAAACGAGATGGGTTTTACAGCTGTCATGATTTAAAGACAATCTTTTACAGTTCCTTTCACGGTTTCATTTTTAAAAAAATATCTGTGTCTACCTCCAAATCTTCTATCTGTAACTAATTTTTTGCATGTTAGGAAAAATGTATCTAATCTTATCTTGAACAGTTGGAATAACAGAAATTCTTTTAAATATTTTATATTAACATACATTAAATTAAAGACTACATCTGACTTAAAAACAAAAAAAGAGCAAAAATGATTAACCAGCCAAAAATAAAGGTAGGGTACCTTTTAGAGAACTTCCATTCCTTTTTATTCCTCTTTTCATTATCTCTCTCTCTCTCTCTCTCTCTCACACACACACACACACACACACACACACACACACACACACACACACTTTATCCAGTTACCTACTTGGCTTCTAGAAGTAAAAACTTGAATGCCTTAAACTCATCAGTGTTTGTATCATAAAGAATAGTTGTAGAGAAGTTGCTGGATTTTGGATATCTAAAATGAGTGCTCCACTGTCTCCTTAATGAGACTCACTTCTAGTTCTAAATTGTGTCTTTTTGTTACTATTTTTCATCATCAAGACTTTTGTAATTGTAACATGGGGACAAGGACCCCTAACCATCACGTCCAGGTTCTAAACATCAAATACCACATGAGCACATAGAAAAGCTATCAAAGTAAACTTGCTACATGACTTTGAAAGTAGAGTTACATAGAAAGAGTTTGAGGGGAAAAGCAGAAAAGGGAAAATGATAGAATTATATTTTAATTTTTAAAAGAATTGAAAATAAATTTCAAATAACAAATATGTTGAACTGTGTCCTGGGGTTACTACAAGAGTCTCAATTTCACATTTTTATAAACAATGGACCACACTATGTACAGTCCTCCTACAGGAATCAAACTCCAACTTCCAAAGTTTGAGCCGTGAGTATTATTTCGTTCTTACTCTATATTATTCTACTAAAATTCATGGTCTAGATTCCACCATTGTTCTCAAGTTGCATTTACCTTCGTTTCTGTCAAGTGAGAGGCAGTGTTCTGTATCTATTGCTGCAATGTCATAATGTACTGATGGATATTATTAATTTCTCTAGTATTCGTTTGTGTATTTTGGATTACATCAGTTTACACAGCAATTTCCAGTGTATCCAGATGCATAGATTCCCTCTGTCACAATCAGTTGGAGTCAAGCATGCAGAGCCAATACTATTTCATACTAGGCTTTGCTTGGAAACTTTTTTTAGAGAATTTATAGACATAATAACACTATGTAGAAGAAAGAATACTTTCTTTCTTCTTCAAGGGCAGCTATCTGGAGTAATTCCATTTCCCCCCTCTCCATGTTACTTTGGGCCATGAAATGTTCCTAATGTGACAGGAGTTTTCTGTGTGTTGGTGAAGTCACCCTGACTTGTAATGTGTCAGTGATAGGGATCAGAGACATTACCTAAGTTTTCCACAACTATGTTAAAGAGGGAATGGTCTTATTAAATTTTCTGACTATTCTGTGTATGAACTTCATAATTTCAGCTGTATACATCTCATCAGTGTGGTTCCACCCCTAAGTACAATGCCTACCAAGGTTATAATACTGATGCTTTCGAAATGAATTACTTAGAAGATCTTATTAATTTAAAGTCTGTTTGCATTTAAGAATTCTGTGGAACTTAATTTTCATGAATGTGAATATGTCACAAAACTAAGGACATACAATTTATTTTTAGTACTTATCATTAAAAGGCCCCATTTTGTTGTTCAATGGAGTTGGTCATGACTCAAGTTTTGCTATTAATAGGGATTCCCCAAACTAATCATATCTCCAGCGTTCTTACCTGGACACCATACCCTTTGAACAAGGTCAATATGTCCACTGATACACCTTTCAACATTTACTCACGGATATGACTCCTCTCATACTTCAGACTTGAAATTAGACATCCCTTTATTCTTTACCTTGTATCATCAATTTTATATCAGTAGAAAATATCATAGACACCTTTTATATATAGGCAATCATGTGGGCAAACTGTCTTGATAGGTAGCCACATTTTATTTAGTCATAAGAAAAATAATCTTAATTACAAATGTTAATATTAACTACTAATTCATGAATAAATATTCAGTCTTTGTGTGAATACAATATCACTGGTTAAATAATACTCAGACTAACAGAAAAGTTTGATTTTGAAATCATTCAAGTAAATGCTGAGAATATTATATTTGACTGAATAATTTTTAATATATTTTTTAGATTTATTTACTTTACTTTTTGTATGTATGACTGTTTTGCCTGCATGTGTATATATGCACCAATTGTGTTCCTCACTTAGCATTTTGATAAAGATTTTGCCTGAGTATATAATATGTGCAATAATATATTTTCTTATTTGAAGAGTGATTTATGATCAGCTATAATAATAATAAAAAGTGATTTAATTTTATAGTGTATATGTATGTATGTATGTATGTATGTTAATTAACCTTCTTGGAGGATCTAGAAATTATTCTGCTTTCTCCATTTATTGTCCTCTAGAAATTTGTTATTAACACTGATTTATTTGCTATTTTATAATTTTGTGACTTTTATTTTATTAATAAATATTGGTTAATAAATTGATAATAAATTTTTAATATTTTATTAGTAATCAATAATAAATAATTTATTGATAATTATTAACAAATCATTTGATTAATTTGTTACTTGTTAAGTGGATTTAACACTTATTCTCTTATACAAGAGATTCTAGAAGAAGAAAACATATGGCTGCAAACAAGCCAAACTAATCTCTTCTGGAGTGTAAAGAGTAATGGTAAGCAATGGACCATTAGAGAAGAAGAAACCGCCGTGTAGACTGAGTATTTAATGGGATTGAGTGCCTAGACTGCTGGACTCATGGAAGGCTATCCTGCAAAGATGCACTTGAGTTGAAATACACAGGACCCCAAAAAGGTACTCTTCATAGCATAGAATGTTAAATTCAATAATACAAATGACATCAGTAAAAGAATCCAATTTGTAGACTTTGAACCTATAAAAGAAGACTTAGCCACATTTACCAACAGATTGGTTTGTGAAGATGAAGTAAAGAAAATGAGACTAAGAGATTTTGTTCTGCAAAATAGTCTAAATCCTGGTATCATATAACTGGAAAATAAAGAATGAAAAGCAATTACGCAACAGGAGAAGTTGGCTGTGGACATGTAGAATTGGACAGATCTGTGATATCAGTTGCATTTGACATATGAACCACCCAAGGGGAGATATCAAATACAACATACACATTTGTAGTTTAGAGGGAGGATAAATGTCAGGATGTGTATTGGTATTCATCACTTTGTGAAAATTTCTTCAAACCACAATGATAAATGAGATTACATGGATTCTCTAAATAGGAGTTGTGACCCAACCTTTGTGTCTGGTGACTTCAGCTTTAAGGTTTCTAGGTTGCTACAGAAGGTGGAGAAATAACCTTTAAAGGAGATAGGGAAGTAAGAAGAAAATTCAAGGATAGTATAATGTTGTAAAAAAAAAAATAGCCAAATTTGTTGCTAGGCGACCTGGTGTGGAAAGAATGACAGAAGAACATACACTAGGAGTGGCAAAGGGATAGTCCCTGATGATGGACTAGAGTGAGGCGTACAGAGTGTAAGCCAAGATATGATTACTTTGGAGAAGACAATCTATCATGTTCATGATGGTATAACACTCTCTCTACTTCTTTACTTGACATTTACTCTTAATCCAATGCCATACTCATGGTCATCTTACCACAGTCTCCTGGGTGCAGGGATTACAAACCGGTACCACTCTCTCTAGACTCTGGTAACTGTATTTTTTACTTATCAGAAAATGGGTGGCTGGCAATGAAACCTATGTTCCTAGAAGGCATTATCATGAGCAGGGGTGGTTACCACCCATGAATAAAGACTTATCAGTATGGTGAAATTGATGACAATTGATTTCTCCCTCAAGCATGGATGACATTAAGTATTTGGTATCCACTTTCAATGATATGACTTTATACCATAACTATTTGTTAAATTATTTAATAGCACCTAGTCAATCAAGGCAACATCTTGAGTAAATACATCAAGAAGTTAGCATGTAAGAAGGATTTTAAAAAAGTCATTGTCTATTTATTGAGTTACCTAGGAAAGACGTAGAATATGTCAAAAGATGGAGTGAGGTATGGAACTGTAAGAGTGTGAAAGTGTTGAAGTTTTATTAGATTGTTTCTAATTTCCCATGGAATTAAAAAAATAGAAGCAAAAATTTTATTTATGAATGAGAATGGGGTTGTTATTTGTTTGAGGCTTGTAATGTAAAAGAGAGAATAAAACATTTTTTTCTGCAGAGAATGGGGTGATAATCTTTATGGTATGACCAAAGTGTTGTTAAGAATTTGCTCCTTGCAAATGACCTGAAGGCAAAATAAAGTTTGAATGTCATTGAAATAAAATACTGTCATCAGGCCTGGATAAATGCTGCAGTACTTAAGATTATTTGCTTCTCTTCCAGAGGACCTAGTTCATTTCTCAGCACCCATTCTGAGTAGCTCACAACTGTCTGTACCCCAGCTTCAGGGAACCCAACATCTTCTTTAGGCCTCTGCAGTCACTTGGCTCACATGCACGCATGCACACACACACACACACACACACACACACACACACACACACACACACACGAGAGAGAGAGAGAGAGAGAGAGAGAGAGAGAGAGAGAGAGAGAGAGGGAGAGAGAGAGAGAGAGAATCACTGAATCACCATTATTCTTTGTCTTTAGCAGTCACAACATATGTGGCTGTTTGGATGAGAATGACCCTTGGAAAAAAAAATTTTTTTCCCAGATGTGGAACTGAGAACTGTTTGGAAAGTACTCAGAAATGTGGTTGTGTGTCACTGGGCACAGGCTTTAAGATTTTAAAGGGCTCTTGCCATCCCCAATATCCCACTCTCTGCCTCCTATTTAAGGACCAAGATGAGAGTTTTCATCTGTTCCTGCATTTATACATTGCTCTGCCATCATGGATTCTAACCACCTGAAACCATAAGCATGAATTATATCGCTTCTTTTATGAGTAATAGAAAAGTAACTGAGACTTGTTCTCAGATGCTGATATATGTGAGTGTTTTTGATATCTTAATTTGAGGATATCAAGCCTGGGTATAACCTTGAGAACTGTTCCTTCCATCTGTACTTGTTTTGCTTGAAGAACCTGAGGCCACTAGGAATTCAGTCATTTATACAAATGACTTGTTGCAGTCTACAAAATTTAAGCTTATTTATTTTCAGTTTTGTAGACAAGAATTTAGAATTATTCTATTAAATGTCTTTTCCACCTTTATGTTCTCATAGTAGACAATTAAAATATCTGCATTATAAGCTTAAATGTGGTATCAGAAATGACATGAGAAAGGAGAGACATGTTAAAAGCTATATTTTATCTTAATTTTCTGTTCATTTTTTTGTGTTAGTCCATGTTAAGCCACACAGCATACATAAGAGACACTTTCCCTACAAACCTCAATAGTGAAGAAAAAAATGAAGCATGAAAATGTATGTTCAAATATAAAATTAATTGTTGTAGCTATTAGAAATGCCATGTGAGTTTATTGTAATATTACAATACCAAATTAAATTATATTTTAGCCGTATAAGTATATTTCCTTTTACTTCCTCAAAAAAGAAATTATAAATAGCTCAATTAAAAATAACTATTAAAATAATGTACACAAGTGTGACTAAAATGAATATAGATAATTGGAGGACCTAATAAATGTCATTTTCCATTGACTTCCATTGATATGTTTGTACTGTCTGTAAACAATTTTAAAGTTCCCAAGAGTGCTGCACAGATACAGACATGAATTTAAAGAGCCTCATTATTAACAATCACATTTGAAGTTGAAAATTTAAGAAAAAATAAAGGTATTCTTTCCAAGAGAGGATCTCTACACATATTTGTAACATTATTTACATAAGGTAAGTGCCAAGAAACATCTTTATTTTTTTTTCTTACAAAGCATGCTACAAGAATAAATGGACACTGAAATAATCTGCTTAATGAAGTAATATTATGATGAAAATACGTTTAGCTCCCATCATTCTCTCCTCTAACCCTTTCTATTGCCCTTGGTCTTCATTGATGAGTTCAATGACTCAGGAGTCATCCCATGTACCTAGGCAGGGAAACGGAGTCACTGAATGCCCTCTACCACATTAAATAAAAGTCAAGGTCAGTTGCCTAGCATTTTTGCTGCTAACTGATTTTTTCCTGTGAAATAGAAATTTCACAAAGAAACTCAGGCTGGGATAGAGTTCTCACAGCAAAATCCTGAGTGCTTTTTTTTTCCTGACATAATTTATTTTATGTATTTTCCTTTTTTTAGTGTGATAAAATTAAACCTTTGAAAATGCCAAAGGATATTTAAAATAAAAATATGTTATCAAAATATGAATCAGGAAAAATTAAAGGTATTCTATAGACTCTATAAATATTAAAGGTCAGTGATCCAAGGATAGTGTTTCTGCTTTTATGGAAGAATTTGAAATTATGAGCCACACACGAATAAGCACATTCATTAAATAGTTGTGGACTATGTGACATTGGTTTCATTTATCAAAATAGTGATATGGAAATAAAATACTGTCTACTTCATAAATAATATTTGTGAATAGGTAATATCTCTGTGTTCCACATAAATATAAAATTAATAATAAATGGTATGAATGGAATGTGTTATATAAGTGCCAAGTAAAATTTTAGAAAAGAAGCTTTTATTAAGGAAAATTTTAACATAATTTCAAATTAATAACTTTAAGTCAGTCAGTAAAACTCTAGCATTGGGAATGGAATTTGTATAAAGAAAGGAAGGAAAGGTTTTCTTAAAGTCTAAAATCAATTTTCAAAGAAAACAGGTGCTAAAATGACTTTGCTCTTCACTTCTGTTTTTAAAATAATAGAAAATTGTGGTGATATTTTATTTGTGCTCTAATAAATAAAGCTTACTTGGAGGTCAGAGGGAAAAGCCAACTACTATATTAAACATAGAAGTCAGGCAGTGGTGACACACACCTTTAATACTATCACTTGGGAGGCAGAGATCCATCTGGATCTCTGTGATTTCAAGGCCACACTGGGAACAGAGCCAGGCATGGTGGCACACACCTTTAATTCCAGCACTTGAGACCTCATGTCTTTGCTTGGGAAGGACACATGCTTTTAATCCCAGGAAGTGATGGCAGGAAGCAGAAAGGTATATAAGGTGTGAGGACCAGGAACTAGAGGCTTTTAAGCAGTTCGATTTGGATCCACTGAGATCCATTTGGGTTAGGATTCAGAGGCTTTCAGTCTGAGGAAACAAGATCAGCTGAGGAGTTGACGAGTTGAGGTTGGCTATGGCTTGTTCTGTCTCTCCAATCTTTCAGAATTTACCTAAATATCTGGCTCCAGGTTTTCTATTAATAAGATCTTTTAAGATTCATGTTACAGAAAATATTTGCAATTTGGAACATTTCATTCAAATGCATTTAGCTCAGTAGCATGACTAAGTATATCTATTAGCTTTCTTGCTGAAGAAAAAGGATAAATGAAATACCCACACAGTAAATAAATATATTTTAAAAGGAAAACATCTTGTAATGTAGTATATGAAAATTATTTCCAAAAAGAGCAATCAATTAACTAAGTAATTACTCCTTTGCCAAGGCAGAATACAGTAGCCCTGGCCTTCATGGCTTTACCTTTGATATAGAACTGAGACAGAAGAGAAACTTTGCTCAAAAATCTTCACATTCCATCTGGAGCAGGCATTCCTACCAAGTGAGCAAGTGAGACTTCATCTTTTACCATATGAATATGCAGATTTTTTTTCAAATTGCCCAACACTGGCTCCATTTTGTTCCAGAATTATACTCTTAGTTTATTTTTAACTCTTGCATTTCACTATTAACACCAAGAACAAAGCAGGCAGTGCCCTCAGGATTTTGCTTGAATATATCCAAGTCCCTCATTCACATGTGATCCTTTCTTAATAAGTTGCTGGTTTCCCATTTTGTCTTGTGTTGAATGTCATGCCATTCACTAGATTCTAAGTCACGGCCAACAGTGCCATGTGTGTGATGACTTGGGCTTTCTCTCCTTTATATATGTTAATCAATTGTTGTGAATCATTGTTCTAGGCAATGTAGAAGTTCTCTGTCAGACTCCTTAAAATTCTTCCAGCTTCTATTCCTTATTCAGCTCCAAAGGAATCTCTATGTCTGTTGTGATTTGAAAGTGAAATGTCCCTTAGAAGCTCACGTGTTTGAACACTTGGGCTCCAGTTGGTAGCTCTGTTTGGAAGGTTTTGAAACCTGTAGGAGGCCTAGTTCCGCTGGAGGGAGTGGGTCACTCAGGAGAGACCTGGAAGCTTCCTGGACTGGCTTCACTTCCTTGTTTCTCTTCACTGCCTGACTGAACGTACAGTCCACCAGCAACCTCATACTCTTGCCTCTGTGCCTTCCCCACTGTGGTAGTCTAGAGTCTTTTCTCCAGGTATTTGATAACAGTAACGAAAAAAGTCGCTAACAGAGCATTCGTTTTCTGGATTTGCTGTCACAGAATGCTGTCTTCAGGCATACCTACATCTGCACTAGTTTCCTGCCTTAGCATATTAACATGCTTAGTGGACTTATTCAGACACATGTGTTCCATTACGGCTCTGAAAGTTAGAAATCCGAACTGTGTCTTACATCTAGCATCAATGTTTATATGGTGGTTCCTTTTAGAACTACTAGAGGACAGGATCTTCCTAAGTTTTAGCTTAGAAAGACTGTTGACATTCTGTGGATTTTTAGTCCTTCCCTGTAGTGTTTGTTTCTGTTTGGCCACTTGGTAAGTCTTTTAAATAGACCTTTCTAATGACAAAGGGCCATTTAGAGAAAATGGGTTAATCTTGTCATGGGAGTTGTCCTTTAATAAGGTGAAGAAATATTTTCAATCGCAGTTTTGAGAATGAGGCTCTAGACATCTTTGGAGAGCCACAGAGGAACCCACCATAGTTCACTAGGCAAATGAAGAGCATAGAATGATCTGCTTCTGAAAAGATTTTAATTCTACTTTTTGTTGTGCAAAAAAAAAAAAATGTGGTATGAAACAAGTAATGGAAGAGACTGACATGGAGCTGATAATTGTCAAAGCAAACCTTTGTTAAAGAGATGGCAGGTTCTCCAAACTGTTAATACACATAACCTGTAACTCCTTCTTCCTGTTTAAACTGGGAGCTGTGTTTATCACATGCATCATTTCATGCTTGTGTCTAGCACAATGCAGGATAAATGAGAGCTCCGTAAGAACTGATTTTTCTTAAAACTTTCATGATTAATGATCCCATAAGTAGCCTTTCCTTTTATAATAATGAAAAACCATAGTATTTTCCTCTACAAACCATAGTTCAGTCAAAAGAAATTTCCTTATACTTTGAAAATCAAGGCACACTGTTATTTTAAAATTTGATTTCAAAATTCAAAATGGCATGTAATGAGTCTTTCTTTGTCTCACCAGCTCCCAAATAATGACACAGAGACTTATTATTAATTATGAAACCTCAGCCTATAGCTTTGACTTTTCCTAACTAGCTCTTATAACTTAAATTAAGCCATTTTTATTCCTCTACATTCTGCCACATGGCTCATGACCTCTCCTAGTGCATATCCTGCTTGATATGTTTCTCCTAGCATCTCCCCCTTTTTTCTTCCCAGAGCTCTCTCCGTCCGGAAGCCCTGCCTATAACTCTTGCCTAGCTATTGGCCATTTAGCTTTTTAATTAAACCAATCACAATGACATATATTTATATAGTATAAGTAAATATGTCACAACATTTACCCATTTTGTGTAAATAGAAAAAATGGGTTTAACTCTAACACAGTAAATCTATATGCAATAAGAACAATTATCAGGTAAGAATTACATTTACAATATCAAGTACATTTATATTCAGCAAATTTGGAGAAATTACTTATCTGTTTTATCTTGATGAGTTTAAAGTTTTATACCTAAACTATTTTTTTACCATAACATATTACCAACCCAAAATTATCTTTTTAGACCTTAGATAAATAATTTAAGCTTTTATGTCTCTCAACCATATACATTTTATACCTCTTTTGTGACTTTTTTCTCTGTATTTGATAACAAGGAAAACTATATATAATCTTCAACTACAGCAGAGATCCAAGAAGGGGATAATATTACCTGAGTAAACAGGAAGTGTATAGGAAACAACTTTCAAAACTATAAAAAAGACAGAAACATCTGTCTACCTTTGCAATCACCCAGAGTTACTCTGTAACATTGGGGCATCCATCTTTGGCCTACAAGCCTGTCTGTGAAGCAGGAATTTTGAAGGACTGTCCCCCGTTGTCTTGGCAAAGTTTAGCAGTCTTATTCCTTTGTGTTTACCTTGTCCAGTTTGTACAGTATACTGTCAGCAGTTGAGGCAAGGACAGTTTCTTGTTCAAATGGCTAGCTTTGCTAAAAAGAAACTCCATGTGTAGGCTCTTCAGTGCCCATCATCCTTTTCTGAAGTAGATTGGTGCTGCCAGGCATAGACTTGTCTCACTGTCATGAATAGCCCTATGTTATTAAAGCACTAGAATTCCATATTCTGTAGCTCTCTGAAGTGTTTAAAGAACATCTATTCAAGCTATGTCTCTGATTGGCCTTGAAAATATATCTAACATGACTATAAGTCTGACTGTTACAGATGACTAACTACTAACATGTATTTTTTTTGTAGCTGGAGAATTTTTCTCCAGCTCCCACCGCCAAGCCCGGCTAGCTCAGTCGGTAGAGCATGAGACTCTTAATCTCAGGGTCGTGGGTTCGTGCCCCACATTGGGCGCCATTTGTAGCTGGAGAATTTTTCTCCAGCTCCCACTGCCAAGTCCCACCAGTCCCGGGACTTATAAAATAAAATAAACTTATAAAATAAACCCACAGACTCTTACATTATTTAAACTGCTTGGCCATTAGCTCAGGCCTATCATTGTCTAGCTCTCACTCTTATATTTAGCCCATTTCTATTAATCTTTACTTTGCCACATGGCTTATGGGTACTTTACATCTTCCTTGTCTTGGCAGTGGCTCCAGCTGGTCTCTCTATCCTTCCTCCTTCCTCAATTCTCCTCTCTCCTTGTCCCGCCTCTACTTCCTGCCTGGTCACTGGCCAATGTAGCTAGAGTTTTCCTGCCTGGCCCACAGTCAGGACAAATCTCTAGCTACAAATGGCGTCCAACGTGGTGGCAAGAGTTTCCACCTAAAACCTGAGAAAAAAAGATTCTAAAACGGAGCTAAAAACAGTTCCTAATTGTCTCTCTCAAATGAGTGGCAGCTGCCGGTTTGAGCTACTTGTGGGTTCCTAGCGTGCGAGCTCGATCTGCAGTATGGCTGGAATGAGGCCTCTGCAAGTGGCACATTAAGCTGCATGGTGGATTTAGACTTTGCTAGTACAAAAAAAAAAAAAAAAGAAGTTTCTGGGCTACATGCTGCTTGGATAAAAGCATAGACCCACGATAGCTCCCAGAGCTGATGGTAAACCGCCGCCATGATGGAAAGCTGAGGTGGGCAGAGCCAGCAGCCACAGCTGCTGCAGTTTAAAGCAATAGGTTCACAATAGAACAGATTCAGATGGAATAGTTTACAATGTGTGTAAAATATACGTAGGCTTAAAAGAGACAAAAAAGGTGATATATACAGTTATAGAAACAAATACATAGTTTTAAAAAATAAAGTCTTTAAAGAGACAGTAAAATTAATATAAAAAATAAGCCATGTAAAGATGAGTATTACACAGAGAATCTGGATTGTGTTGTCTTTGGGATTTTTAACTGCAGAAAAACATTTGATTGTAAAAGCTGTTGAGTTATGCCAAAATGTATATTTTAAAGGTACCTTGACTTCAAAATTTGGATATAAGGATATGTTGCTTTGGAAAAGAGTCTCTTTTGTTTCCACAGAAAGCCAGAGGCTATGGATTTGTTCAAGATTAAGATACATCAGGTTTGACCAGCCAAGACCCCCTGAAAGGTCTCCAATGACACCATGGCCCAGATGATCCAACATCCAGAACCGTTTCAAGGCAACTGGCTCAGACAATACAACCTCATGGACTATTCCATAATTCTAAAATTTTCTTTGTATGCCCATAAGATACAGCACCCCCCTCCAGCAGGAAGTAGTAAGAGAAGCTACGCCCAAATTCCCAAATTATATGTAATTTTACTTTGTTAAAGTTAAAACCTTCCTTTTTGAAAAAAAAAAAGGGGGGCAGGGGAAGTGCTGTGGGATGTTTTGTATGGCAAATGTGTTGCTAATTAGTCAATAAATAAAACACTGATTGGCCATTGGCTAGACAGGAAGTGTAGGCGGGACAAGGAGGAGAATAAAGCTGGGAAGTGGAAGGCTGAGAGAGAGAGACACTGCCAGCTGCCACGATGAGAAACAGCATGTGAATATGCCGGTAAGCCACGAGCCATGTGGCAAGGCATAGATTAATGGCAATGGATTAATTTAAGCTGTAAGAACAGTTAGCAAGAAGCCTGCCACGGCCATACAGTTTGTAAACAATATAAGTCTCTATGTTTACTTGGTTGGGTCTGAGCGGCTGTGGGACTGGCAGGTGAAAGAGATTTGTCCTGACTGTGGGCCAGGCAGGAAAACTCTAGCTACAGGCCAATCAGTGCTTTATTTATATAGAGCGATATCCACAGCATTTTTTATTACCCTAAATAACTTTTAAGGACTATAACTATACATTACATTTTTAAATGATCTCCATAGGTACAATGCCTTAAATAAGAAATAGAAACATATAATGAAGTGCAACAAGAATAACTTTAAATTTGTATCAAATTATAAAATATCCATACCAATGTAAACTGTTTGAGACTAGTATTTACTTTTTTGGCTTAAAAGTAGATTCAAAAATTTACCCTTTTATCTCATCAATCCTATATCCCCATTTTTTCTTTGCAGAACAAGATCCTAGAATCTAATCTTTTTTGTTTAGTTTCTTTCCTGAACATGACCAATAACAATTTGTAACGAACTTTCTTAAACATTGATAAACATCTATAACCCACCTCCTGACCAAAAACCACCCATCCCTCCTTTTGGGAATGTGAATGTTGTGTTCTTAAAATTACTTTCTGATGTTTATGGGTGACAGCATCTTTAGGGGGCCCTGAGAAATTAACATAATGGTCAAATCCTGGGGGAGTTAGCTGTTGTCCTCTCTGGGTGTGATGAGATAATGCAAGGCTTATGTAAAATCCTGGCTGGAGTAGTCTGAGTCTGTACCATCTGCTTACCACCTTGAAATTGCCCAGAATGCAGAATTTTGAGGAAACTGCAACAGTGGCAGTCTGAGAAGCTGAATTACCTGGGTTATTGTCTTCATTGGTGTTTGGTCCTTTCTTTCTGAAAACACACAAACTTTTAAAGGTAACATATATCTATCTGTATTAACACAAGTATGGAATGTGCAGGGTGCACATGTCAGCTAAAGATGATTTTTTGTTTTATGTTTGAGTAGATACGAAGCATCTGCCAACTTCTAAGTCCATTTGGAATACATAAACAAACTGTAATATAAATCTTTACCCATCCATATGAAAGGAAGGTGTGTACTAATAAGTCATGAAGACTCTGCAGCCAACAAGTTTTATCAAGTCCCATCAAATCTTAGAGCTGTTTCCATACTAGTGGGATCAGCACTTACATCACCTGTCCTGTAGTCATTTTTGTTTGTTTGTTTGTTTGTTTGTTTCTTTATGATTGTAGCCAAGATTTTTAGGAGGTCTCCCTCAAACAAATTGTATTTTCATTAACTCTGAAGAGAACCATAGCTTTTGTTTCCTGTGGAAACAAAGGCATAACTTCTCCCTCAATGCAGCACATTTCTCTACTTCAATTCTGAAGCTACAATGTCACTAAACTATATAGACTGCTTTAATTCAGCAGTTTCTTTCATAATCCAATGTCTCTCAGCATCTGTTGTTTGCTCATCAGCATTAAAAAAATTCAAAGTCAACAAAACACCATATAGGATCCAGATGCCCTGTTTCCATCTTTATGGGGCTTTTTCATTTATATTACTTCACTCTCTCTTTAAAGACTTTATTATTTTTAAATTACTTAATTTTTCCATAACTGCCTACACCCATTTTTTACTGTATCTGTTTAAAAGTTTTCTTGTTCTGGACCATTTTACTGCATGACTTCAGCCTTCTCTGACCATGTGAGCTAAGCCTTAAACCCACTGCATGGCTCCACACAAGGTGCTTGCTGGTTCAAGCCTACAGGCAGACACTGGGGGCCGTGTCTCTGTAGGCTCTGAATGGAGAGACTAAGAGACTAGGAAGCTGTGTTCGGCTCCATGTTTGTGTGTTTGGAACTTTTTTTTAAAGCTGTCTCAGGTCCTATGTGGAAATATGTACCCCCATGTTGGATGCCATATGTAACGAGTCTTTCTCTTTCCCACCAGCTCCCCAATATTGGCACAGAGACTTATCATTAATTATGAAAGCTTGGCCTACAGCTTAGACTTTTTCCTAAACAACTCATAACTTAAATTAACCCATTTATATTAATCTATATTTAGCCATGTAGCTCATGGCTGTTACCTCTCCTCCTGCACAGTCTGCTTGCTCTGCATCTTCTGGCATCTTCCCAGAACTCTGTCTAGAAATCCCACCCACATCTCTTGTCTAACTATTGGCCACTTAGATTTTTAATTAAATCACTCAAGGTAACATATCTTTACACAGTGTAATAAAATCTTGCAACAATGAAATGTAAAAATAACTAAAAATGTTGATGGCCAAATATACTGTAATAAATGATTATATAACTAAAGCTATGAAATAAAAAAATTAACAATGTTTATCTTAAGTAATTAAGGCTGTGCCTCTATAATATTTAGATAAAATAATAAATACTCAAACTAAGATCCATGTAATTTTGAAAAAAGCTTAGTCTTTTTTTTTAATTTTTATTTTGCAATACAATTCAGTTCTACATATCAGCCATGGATTCTCTTGTTCTCCCCCCTCCCGCCCCGCTCACTTTCCCCTCAGCCCAACCCCCATTCCCATCTCCTCCAGGGCAAAGCCTCCCCCGCGGACTGAGATCAACCTGGTAGACTCAGTCCAGGTAGGTCCAGTCCCCTCCTCCCAGGCCGAGCCAAGTGATCCTGCATAGGCCCCAGGTTTCAAACAGCTGACTCATGCAATGAGCACAGGACCCAGTCCCACTGCCTGGATGCCTCCCAAACAGATCAAGCCAATCAACTGTCTCACCCATAAAAAGCTTAGTCTTAAAGTTTAGTTATGGTGATGTTGTTGTCAATAAACTAGTATATATATGTTTAAGTTGTTTAACTCTACATTACAGAAGGATTCTCTATTTAAATGATGTTATTGCAAAAAAAGTCAATTATATTTTTATTTTGTGGTGACAATATACTATGATGATTTTTCAGAGAATATTTTCTAAAAATTATTTTCATTTTCCTAAGACCTCTTTTTGAAAAATTAAAGGTCCTTAGCTGAAGCACAACACACGGAGAAAAGTAATTTTATAAAATTTAGTTTATGAGTCAAATCATAGTTTGAGCCACAAGAAATTGCCTATGTTTGATCACCTTGACCTTTAAAAATGAAGATTCCATATGTTCAGCCTCACACTTATCATACCTTGAGGAAAGAACACATGGTCCTTTAAATTCTTAGCATCTCTGGAGTCTCTCTGAATCCCCCCTAGACCTTTTATTATTTCTCAAAGAAACAAAACATGTTTTATTAAACATGTCCCTGTTTAGAGAATATTTATTACTTCACTCCTGGAAAAGAACAGGAGCTAACGCAAGATTTTTCTCTGATCTTCACCACACTGAGAAAGTGTTAATTAGTGACAGTGCATAATTTGAACAATTGCTACTGACAGAGTTCTTTGTAAGCCTATATTTTTAAGATTCTGACAAGTTCCCTTGATTTGAAATTAAATCAGTTGCATCTTAAGACACTCAAAGTAATGAAAATTCCCATGAATTAATTCAGCAATAGGTAGCTTGGTCAGGCATGGATGACATCTCATTACCGCTGAGTCTTTCCTTAGGGTCAAGTATGTCATTTGTAATTCATTAAAATAGTACACTGCTAAAAACCCAGGGTTTCATTATTTTAATAGTGGTATTAATTTAAAAGCATACATTAAGCCAATATAGATGCAGAGAATAATGGTTGAACCAGCATCTTTCTCATCTTTTTTCCTCCTTGACACCCTGCTGTCAGCTCTAACACTACTTTGTCAGGCACAGGTCATAACTACTCACAAATAGTTAAGTCTCACAGGTGAACTATTTGAAGCAAAATTGTGAATTATATGTTCTAGCATTGGAAAGCAAAGGATGTGAGTTTAAAGAAAGCACAGGATAAAAGTGGATAGAAGAAATTTTCTGTTTCCTGCTCTTCTTATATATAAGAAGCAGCATCAAAACTCGACAACATGGTCACCTAGACAAGACCACACAGTGACACCAGTGGACATGCCAAAATATGGATGGAAGATATCTTATAAGACCCATGCCTACATAATGAGATAGACACCATCAACTACTGTTGAGAGAGACAATTAGTCTTCCTCGGGGTGAAGCCACCTGAAAGGTTATCAAGTCTCAAGTGATCAGCTCTAAATATATGTGGTATGACTAACAATAAATAAACTCAGCAGGTTGTACTGACATATACATATGGGTATGTATATATACATGCAGCCATACCAATTAAAAAGAGAGGAAGAAGGGAAAGAAAAGGGTATAGATGGTTTAAGTACAGTGCTCATGTATGAGACTCTCAAGATTTTAAAAAAAAAACCTTAAAAATTATTAAGAACTAGCATCCATAGACAAATGCAGAGTGTGCAAAGTGCTCAAATCACTTTATTTACTATTCTTTATGGTTTAGAATTCTATGTGTTAAGGAATTTCCTCTTAGATAAGGTATCTTCTAAGAAACTACAGAGATGTACTGATTAACTGAGAAATCTTTCTCATAGAGACCTTTAAACTGTATTGTGGACATAACAGTAATAAGGCATACTTATGAAATCAAAGAAAAATAATTTGATAAACTATGTATGATATGGTGACCTCTGTGCTAAGAATTAAAAATTGGTAATACTCACATCTTGGAAACCAATCATCAAAAATGAATATACTACCCTCAACGAAAAGTATTTACTTAGTTTGAAAGTATAGGAAAGATAACAAGAAAGTGTATTTTAGTTCAACTTGTTTTCTTTTAAGAAAGTATAACAATTTTATTTATTTGTATAGGCTGGGCAGACTCTAACATGAATACAGGTATGATTCACAAGTTGTCTCTACAACAAAATATACATATAAATAAAGAATATTTCATCATTTTGTTATGAAAAATGAATTAATCTCTGTAATTATAAAGAAAATTGTTTATGTGTTTTGGAAAAAGCCTTGACTCTTCTATGGAGCATTCAATTAAGATATATCCCCAAATTCATTCTGGTTACCAGTGGAAATATTCTTAGACAATTATAAATTGTATACCCAGACACGTTCTGTGATGAACTGTCTGTTTATCTTGATTATCCTTCTCTACTATGACTTTATACTTCTGATAGATCTGGAAGGGCAACAAAATGCCACAGGGTGGAATAATCCTTTCAAATTCTAAGAAAAAATCTTTACCAGTAGGAAAGAGAAGTTGGGGGACTAAAGTTTTTAAAGGTATAATTTTATTTTTTATAATTACATGTATGTGTATGTGTCTTTATGTGGATATATGCCTGTAAGTTGGGTACTAGTGAAGGACAGAAACCTGTGTCAGACCCCTGGAGCTGGAGAACCACATGGTTATGAGCTAACAGGTATGGGTCTTGGAAACTGAGCTCAGGTCATCTGCTGGAGCCAAAGGGGCTCTTAACTACTGAGCCATGTCTCTAGTAAGATATTAATTTTTGCCTAAATTTTGGAAGAAGCCAGTCATCTTGCAATAAAGTTTGATGATTTGCCAAACGAATGGAAACACATGAACTATGAACCAATGGCTGAGGGGTCACCAACTGGATCAGGCCCTCTGAATGGGTGAGACAGTTGATTGGCTTGATCTGTTTGGGAGGCATCCAGGCAGTGGGACTGGGTCCTGTGCTCATTGCATGAGTTGGCTGTTTGTAACCTGGGGCCTATGCAGGGTTGCTTGGCTTGGCCTGGGAGGAGGGGACTGGACCTACCTGGACTGAGTCTACCAGGTTGATCTCAGTCCGCGGGGGAGGCTTTGCCCTGGAGGAGGTGGGAATGAGGGGTGGGCTAGGGGGAGGGGGCCTGGACGGGGGAGAACAGGGGAATCCGTGGCTAATATGTAGAACTGAATTGTATTGCAAAATAAAAATTAAAAAAAAGTTTGATGATTTGAATCTTAAATAACAATCAAGGAATTCAGTAGCCTTGGGACTAGGAGAAAGGGCAAATAACCTAAAGAGATTCAGTAAGAGTTGAAAAACCATCTCATCATATTTTAAAGATTATTTCCAAGAGTACCAACTTCAGATATGACAGAATAAAGAATCAAAATATCAATTTAAGTTAAATTCTTAAAATGAAATCTGAAAAAGCACCTTAAGATAATTAGCAACATTTACCCTGGTTCTATTAAGGTAAATTGAATGTAAGTACCTGTGCTCTAGGTATTTCTGTGTGTACTTAGCTTTCTAGGAAACAGGACATTCTGCTTTGAGCCTCTCTTTCTAGATTTTTGCTCAGAAGATAGGACAGATGGAATGGAAGTCACGGGCAGTCCTAAGCAACAGTGAGCTCAAACAAATGTTTGGATATTTCATACTTTGTGCCATACTTATACAATGTCTGCCATTAGAGACAGAAGGCCCCTGTTTTCTCTCTTTTCAGTACAGAGTAAAGTTCATAGGTGCTTTGCAATATTAACATTCAAATTAGTTAATATGACTTAATTGGAAACATAGAAGATGATTGCAAACATTTCCTAACATCTAAAATATTGATAGGACACTGTCCTGTTTCTTTTGGTGTTTTCCCTCAGCTGCTGACACTGAAGTTTGCTTGTGTTTATGAAAGCTGTATATCAAGACAGCTCATGTTTTCAACTTTACTATTCACATGACAGGCTGTATAAAAATGTTTCACAGTGTATAAAAATAGTATTTCATGATTAATGTTTACTCATTTTGTTAATATAAGTCTTCATAAAGTCAGTTCACCCATAGTCATTCCTTACTTATGGACACAACAGCTTAATACTTTATATAAATATTAAACATTATAAATGACATCTCTTTTTATTTTGAAATGGTTTCTTGAACACATTGAATGGTTTCACAAAAGAGCAAATCTAAATGAATTGTCCTGAAAATGGTTTAATAATACTTCATTTCACTTGATACCCATTGTCTTTATTTGTATGTATGTAATATAATATAGGTTAAAGATGTATCTAAGCAGTGGAGTGCTTTTTTATATAAAAAGTGCTAGATTCAAGGCCTGTGGTCTAATTCCTAACAATACTAAATAAATAAATGAGAATATAATGTAACAGGAGACAGGGTACTGGGAGGATTATCTACAATTTTTCTGAAGTAAGTTTTCCCAAGTCCAGACCTCTTTTAGGTCACATACAGGATAGATAACTTAAGGAGAATTACTTTTCCTTTTCTTCTTTTGTAATTTCTAACACAAGAAGAGGGGAGCAGTTCCCATGTTTTACAGGATTATCTGTGAAGAATAATGGATTTCTATAGAATAGTACCCAGTGCTTTAGAAGTCATGTATATACCTGAATCACTCAGTCGAGAAAAATGGATAAATCTCCTCATGTTTCTTCATCATTGTCTTCATGCCCATATATATCTTCTATTTTGTCATTAATCTACTTCAGGTTTGTCCAATATGAGTTAGAACAGACTCATAGTAACCAGAGGCCATGAGAAACACCTAAGCAGGTAGGGCAATACCTGTCATTCTCTGAACCAAACGAATCATAGTTGGTAAGATAAATATGACTGTCAGGATGATGTTCCCCAAAACAAATGTAGGAGCTTTTGTCACAGAATCTTTCTTAACTAACTCATAAAAAAGTAATTATCTGCTCTAAACTACACTGTAGGAAACCAGAATGCCTGACTCCAGCTAGAAGAGGATCTTTCCTTTTTCTTTTATTAAGAAAAATTTTTATTCATTTTACGTACCAATCAAAGATCCCCCTCTTCCCTCCTCCCATCCCTACAGTCTCCCCCTCCCAACCCACCCCTCATTCCCTCCTACAAAAAGATAAGACCTCCCATGGGGAGGTACATTTAGTAGAGGCAGGTCCAAGCCTCTCCCCCTGCCTCAGAGCTGTGAGAGGTGCTTCATCATAAGTAGCGGGCTCCAAAAAGTTTGCTCATGCACCAGGGATGGATTCTGATCTTAATGCTAGGGGGACACTTAAACAAATCAAGCTATAAAACTGTCTTGCTATGCAGAAGGCCTAGTCCAGTCCCATGCAGGCTCCACAGCTGTTGATCTAAATTTCATGAGTTCCCACTAGTTTGGTTTGGTTGTCTCTGTAGGTTTCCCCATCATGATCTTGATGCTCTTGCTCATAGAATCCCTCTTCTCTCTTTTTGACCGGACTCCTAGAGCTCTGCCTGGTGTTTGGCTGTGGATCTCTGCATCTGCTTCCATCAGTTACTGGAGAAAGGCTCTATGATGACATTTAGGGTATTCACTGATCTGGTTACTGGAGTAAGCCAGTTCAGGTCAGGTACCCTCTCCACTATTGCTAGTAGTCTAAGCTGGGGTCATCCTTGTGGATTCCTGGGAACTTCCCTAGCACCTGGTTTCTAGCTATTCCCATGATGTCTCCCTCTATCATGGTATCTCTTTCCTTGTTTTCCCACTCTGTCCCTGTTCCAGCTTGACCATCCTGTTCCCTTGTGTTCTCATCCCCCATACCCTACCCTCCATTGCCCACCCTTCATCCCCAGTTTATTCATGGAGATCTCATCTATTTAGCCTTCCCAGGGCAATCTATGCATCCCCCTTTGGGTCCTCCTTGTTAGATAGCTTCTCTGGAGCTTTGGTTTGTAGTCTGGTTATCCTTTGCTTTACATCTAGTGTGCACTTATGTGTGGGTACATACCATGTTTGTCCTTCTGAGACTGTTACTTTACTCAGGATGATATTTTCTAGTTCTACCCATTTGCCTGCTAATTTCATGATGTCATTGTTTTTCATTGTTGAGTATTACTCCATTGTGTATATGTACCACATTTTCTTAATCCATTCTTTGGTTGAGGGGCATCTAGATTGTTTCCAGTTTCTGGCTATTATGAATAATGCTGTTATGAATGTAGTTGAGTATGTGTCCATGTGGTACCATTGAGTGTTCCTTGGGTATATGCCCAAGAGTGGTATAGCTGGGTCTTGAGGAAGATTGATTCTCAATTTTCTGAGAAACCACCATACTGATTTCCAAAGTGGCTGTATAAGTTTGCACTCCCACCAACAGTGGAGGAGTGTTCCCCTTGTTCCACATCCTCTTCATCATAAGTTGTCTTCAGTGTTTTTTATCTCAGCCATTCTAACAGGTGTAAGATGGTATCTCAGAGTTGTTTTGATTTGCTTTTCACTGATGGCTAAGGATGTTGAGCAATTCTTTAAAAGTCTCTGGCCATTTGAGATTCTTCTGTTGAGAATTCTCTGTTAAGCTCTGTAGCCCATTTTTTAATTGGATTGTTCAGTACTTTGCTATCTGGTTTCTTGAGTTCTTTATATAGTTTGGAGATCAGCCCTCTGTCAGATGTGGGTTGGTGAAGATATTTTCCCATTCTGTAGGCTGTTGTTTGGTCTTATTGACCGTGTCCTTTGCTCTACAAAAGCTTCTCAGTTTCAGGAGTTCCCATTTACTAATTGTCGCTCTCAGTGTCTGTGCTACTGGTGTTATATTTAGGAAGTGGTCTCTGGTGCCAATGTGTGCAAGACTACTTCCTACTTTCTCTTCTATCAGGTACAGTGTAACTGGTTTTATATTGAGGTCTTTGATCCACTTGGACTTGAGCTTTGTGCATGGTGATAGATATGGATCTATTTGAAATCTTCTACATGTTGACATCCAGTTATGCCAGCACCATTTGTTGAAGATGCTTTCTTTTCCCCATTGTACAGATTTGGCTTCTTTGTCACAAATCAGGTGTTTATAGGTGTGCAGGTTAATGTCAGTGTCTTTAATTCAGTTCAGTCTCATAGGTGTGTTCTGGTGTCATAAGGCATGGGAAATTAAAGGTGCTACAGATATAGAAGCATCCTATCTGTTGCCTAGCTTTCATAGTACCAGAAGATGTTATGTAGGCTACCAGGGAGAGAAAAATCCATCAACATTCTTATCTTAGCTGTGAATCCTGTAAAATAAAGTAAGGATTAGCCTGGCAAGATATACCCACTAATAATGACATATGTGTTATGGGCATAACTACTTGGTTTTGAATGGATTTGAGGCCTGCTTGTCAGGGGGTGATCTCATACTTGAGTAGTGGAAACATACTCAAGAAAACATGGCTCTCATGGTAATATGTTCTTAGAGAGAATCTGCTTTTGTTATTTTGCCAAAAAATATTCTTATTTAAAATTACTGCCATATTATACAAATTAAGAGGAGATGTTGTCCTAAGGAAATGCAAGGAAAATAATTGAGCTGTTGAGTTATACCCTCATTATACTAAATTTGGGTAAGGATACTAAATCTAATACTAAATGGACAATTTAGTCCTTCTTTACTTTTGTTCTTAGAAAAAATGACAAGTGTAATGATATTAACATTACTAATATTTCATGTTAATATAAGAAATTGAAACGAGGAAATATGTAAGGTTAATTCTTAGGATATTACCTTATGAAACCTAGTGCTTAATGAGTTTTATATAGTATTACTCAATTAGTACTACTTGATTTTCCTCCACTTATAGCCTAATGAATTAGCAGCTTGTTTTTTCATGGGTTCAGACCACTTGAGTCAGAACGAATTATATTAAAGCAAGCCATATGGCCGGTACCTTCCTATTGCAGATGGGCTTAGATGGGTGCTGTCTATACCCTGAATTGATGCCACAACTGAAGAATGCCAGAATTGACAAATCTACCCTTTATTTTGTGGGCAATGACTGGGCCTACTGCATTTTTCAGAGGAGTTTTTAACTTACATCAAAGGTCATTTAATGTAAATAACCAGATAAATTCCAAGATCTGAGAAGACAAGGGCCTTGTGCCATTGTCAAGTAATAAGATGTGTTAGGCTCTTAGTTACTTTTAAGACACACCTCTCAACAAACAAAATATGACCCTGGGTAATTAATAGCATATTGTATTTGAATATACAATTTATTCAATTTAAAAATAGTATTAAGTGCCTATTCTCTATCAAGTATTGTGTTAAATACCCAAAATTGATACAAACTCTGTTACTGCACAGTGGATGCAAACATAAAGAAATTGGAACACAAATAAATTTGGAATTTCTTACTTTTTAAAAGAACAATAAAAACGTGGAGACATCAGGGAATAACATAAAAGAAGACATCTTGTGTAGACTGAGGAAACATGGATATCCTTTTCACAGTAGTAACATGTCACCTGTGGTACTGCACAGGGTAATGAAGGACATTGCCTTTCAGGAGGTCCCTGAAGTATACTGCCATAAATGCATGATATTACCTTATGAAACCTAGTTTCATACAAAACAACCTTTTTAAATTTTGGCTTTACTAGTGTATCTTTTTTTTCTGCAAGGTACTTTTTTTAAGTGTGTTTCTGGGTTTGGATAACACAATTGAAAATTTTAAAGTGAGAATCTTCTATTTTATTAGCTTGATATTCTAGTCCATAGATAAAGTTTCCTTTATGGTATGCTGTTTCTATATGAAGTTCTATAAATTTTAAGAGTAGAATCAAAAGGGAATTGAACATTTAGAAGAGCATGTTCACTCCATGAGAGATAAATGCAATGTGCTTTCCTTTGATCAAAGAGGAACCGCTGAAGAATTAATTCCATTACAGACACGGGCAGCATCAGTTAATCACGTTTGAATTCCATTCTGACTTTTGAAACGGTGCACATTCCTCTGATTTTTAAAAATCACTTGTCATTACATTTCCCTCTCTTAGACGAGGATAGATTCAAACAGCCTTAAAAGAAGCATTCAAGTGAATGATTCTTTAATGTGAGCCTCTCCACTTTCTACCCTAAGGAACCAGTGTCTCCCGGGTGAGCTGTAACCCACTTTGAGTAGGAATGTTTCTGATATTGGGAGGCTGCTCATCTTGAACATATATTCTCATGAGTGGATCAAGGTCTCTTGGAAATATTTGCAGGGTTTAGGATAAAGGGGATGAAGGAGATACATATATACTGTGAGAGTTCCAGACAGGACTGGATGAAAGAGAGGGAAGAGGGGAGTAAGGAGAGGAAGAAGATGCTAATGACTTTAGACCACACATGTTTGTGCTCTGTGTGAATGGTGAATCAGAAGCTGAAGAGATTATGATAAGGTTAATAATTTAGCATCAATGACACTCTCAGATTTTATTACAGTCAGGGTCACAAGGACAGTTTTAAAGTGAGCATGGGTTGAATTCCATGCTCCCTCCTCCTCTGACTCATGAACTGTTACACTTTGTTAAGTCTCAGGTATGTCCCTTGTAAAGGATCTGCAAGACTAAAGGTAAGACATGTAGATGAACCCTGAGATATTGGGGTGATATCCCTCAAGAAATCTTGGTGAAAAGAATTAAAATTTTCATTTTTTAAAGTGATTTGCTTGCTTTTGTACAACTACAAATATTGAAAACGATGGGTCTATTGAAATAACTGTTTCAGGTACTTGTTTCATGTACACCTGAAGGATTCCTGTGTCTACCTGGCTCCTGCACCCGCTCAGACCCAAGTAAACACACAGAGACTTATATTACTTATAAACTGTATGGCCGTGAAAGGCCTCTTGCTATCTAGTTCTTATAAATTAACCCATTTCTATTCATCTATAAGTTGCCACGTGGCTTGTGGCTTACTGGTACTTAACATCTTGCTTCTCATGGTGGTATCAGTGGCTGGCAGTGTCTCCTGACTCAGCCTTCCACTTCCCAGAATCCTCCTCTCTGCTTATCCTGCCTATACTATACTTCCTGCCTGGCTACTTGTCAATCAGCATTTTATTTATCAATCAATCAGAGCAACATATTCACAGCATACAGAAAGACATTACCAGCATACATCTCTATGAGCTTTTATATTTCAGAAATTTTAAGCACATAATAATACCAATATGGTTATAACCAACATGAATGAGATCTAGTTCTCTGCAAATTATTTCATACTCATTAAAGCTATAGCTTCCAGATATTCTTTAAATGACACTTTTAAAAAAATTACATTTCTGACTTACTTGAAATAATTAGATCAATTTATTTTATCACTTCTCTAATTTAAAAGAAAAAAAACCTGATTTTATCTTTGGTTACATCGAGGACACACCTCTTAGTAGTATCACAGCCTTTTCCCAGGATCTCTTCTGTTGCAGTGAAGATACTTACTTGGGCTCAGGCAGTTGACGTATGTTCTAACGTGATCATTTTGAAAGTTCATATTTATAAAAAAGAGAACTAGCTACATAAAATGGATCATGCCCTACCACATTGGGTTCCTTTGCATACTACTTTACCATTTAATAAAATGCTGCATGTTCTAGAAATGATGCTACCCAGTTATCATCATGAAAATCTATGACTGGATTTATTATTTTTATAGGCTTGTTTGGTTTGTTTTTATTAACTAAAATATATTTGTACACAATTTAAGGTCAACAAAAGGCTCTTTTTTCTATGGTTATTCTGAATTTGGAAAAAAAAGTTCTTTCCCAGAACTGTGGCGATGTGGGATGTATTACATTGCTGCAAAGAGCTGAGAGAGTGTTTTGAGAAAAAACTGTGTTGCAGGCTACTCACTGAAATATTAACATTGTAACAAGCTTTTACTATTGCTTAGAAAAAAGTCATTTAAGACAGCTTCACCCTGACCTGTCAGTAAATAATATTTGAAGACTTGTTACAGGTTAAGTTACATATTTTCATATATACAATTCATAATTCATATATTACATATTATTACACATTAGTTCATTCACTGTTTTCCATATATGCAGAATGTCTAGTATATTCTGTGTGGTAATAAATCTGGCTATGCCTTTCAGTTTGTGTATCCCAATATGGAGACTTGTTTGCAAATAACTCTCTCATGCTAACGGGCCTTTCTTACTTGGGTAATTTCTGAACATCTATTATTTAATTCTCATTGTATATGAATTGTTTCTAAAGACCTATTATTTGTTTTTTTTAAACTATTGATAATCTGGAAGTTTGAGTTTGCAACAAATTTGGAGTAACCCTAAAATGGATTAAAAACTGTATTTAGGTTTTTTATTGTTATTTTTCAGTTTATAATTTTAATCACAGTATTTCTCCTTTACTTTCTTCCAAAACTTTCCATATACTTCTGCCACTCTCTTTCAATTTCCAGGACTCCTTTTTCAATAATTGTTATTATATGTATGTGTGTGTGCACATGTGTGTGTGTTCCACAATATAACATTTTAGTCCATATAATGCAATCTGTATGCATGTTTTCAGGGCTGACCTTTTGGCAATGGATAACTCACTAATGTCTTCTTCCATGGGGAAGGCTACCTGAGACCAATCCCAGCTTTCTTCAGCTGCCTATAGTCCTTTGTGTAGGGTTCAAGACTCATAGGCTCTTTTTTCTTTAGTTTGACCAGATCACAGGTGTCATCCTTTCTCAGCTCAGGTTTGGGAAGTCATGTTGCTGAGATTTTATGTGTATGTCTTCTCATATTACAGGAGAAACACCCTCACAGCAAACTCCCTAAACGATTGATTACAATGTTTCTACATCATATGCTGCAGTGTTACCAGAGCCTTAGGTGTGAGTCAGTTTAGTTTTAATCCTGTTCATTGTTGTTCAGATTAGAATTAGAGGATGTGATACAAAAAAGTCAGTTAATATTTTTTTAAATACTGTTATGTCCTTCATTTTTTATTTACATAGACTCTTAATTGTGCAGATGATGCTGAAAAATGTTTTATTTCAGATATATCAGCCAATTTTAATCCAGTATAATTTCAGACTTGACATACGTACATGAAAACATCACATATAAAATGTAAGGATTCTTTAAGATTCTCTATAAGCCTATGGTCATTGTTCCAGCTAAGTAATCATAATATTCAGTTTGCAAGATCATCAAGTTAAATGCATTATATCTTCTCCAACAAAATATTTCTGCCTTTTTCAGTATTTCCTCTCACGTAGATGCTATTTTGATCATTTACAATATAGATGCATACAAAGTATTTTTAGTCATGGGAGACTACTTTTCATATTTTGGTAATATATTTTGTGTGTTTCCTATGTGGTTTTTGCAAGATTGCTGTAGAAATTGAAGCAGCTTCTACAACTCATGTAATGGATAGTATTTTATATTTATTTCATTGAAAAAAATGAGTTTCAATGCTATAATTTTAATCCTATCTAAAAGAAACAATCAAAAATGATGTGAGCTGAAAAGAGAAAATAAATAAGTGCTTAAAATCATGGATGTAGTGTATATATCTTTTTTCAATTCATCTTCAGTAATTTTGTCACCTAATTTTTGCTAAAATGCTCAGCAGGCACTCCGTGAAGGGCCTTCAGATGCAATTGCTGCCAGATTAAAAAAAAGAAATAAAAAGAGGAGATGAAAACATGTTTTGAAATAGGCAATGCTATTTAGAACAACCTGTAATGGATGGCTATTATTTTTCTTGGGTCTCAAACTTTAGTTTCTCCCATGAGCTTTTATTTAGTTTAGTTTTGTTTTTTGTTGTTGTGGTTTTTTTTTTGTTTAATTCGAAATGGTTCTTTGACTAGTCATTAAACTAGTTTGAGTTATTTAAATATGTTCTAAAGGAGCAGTTTTCTACCATTAAAATACCTACACGATTAGAATTTATTCGTAATAAAAAGGCATAGTTTTAAGTATTACACAAAGATAATCATGTGGAAAAATATCATTGCTAATAGATTAGTATTTTCAAAGAACTTGAAATAACAAAACTGTGTTCACATATGTGTCATGCTCATAAAAATATCTGATTGCTGTGAAGGACATGACATATAGTGATATCTTATCCTATCATTTTGGGTGCAAGAGATATTGAAAGCTGAAAACATATAACTAGTATAAGCCAAAAAGTGATGTATATCTCATATCAGAGTAAAAATACCATTACTCTTCTCCATTCTGCAGGCAACATGCTTTTGCTCTAAACACAAGTACTCAACAGAAGATTTATGTGGGCCACATTGCAACCACAGTGTGAAACTAATGCAATTCGTATGTACTTTCAATTCTATCATATGTTATCTCTTTATCTACCATCCATCTATGTAATTGTCTTCTTAATGTCTGTATCTCATCTGTCATCTATTTGCCTATCTGTCTGTCTGTACGTGTATCATCCTCTCAAGTATCCTCCTTTCCATCTGCTTGCCTATCAAACACAATCATAGCATCAACCAATTTAAACTGAATATGGAATGAGACCATACCAAACACCTTTATTTGCATTTATGTATATTTCATCATCATAGTTAATGTCTAAAAAGCATTTTCCTAAAAGATGTTGCTTATAATTCCTCATACAGATATTGGAACATATACTGTTTTTCTCGCAAAATTAATATTTTCTATTCCTAGGAAAGGTTTTGATAGTTCTTAAAATCTCCTTATGTATAATCTTCAGAGAAATTGAGTCAATTCCAACCCCCACAGCAAAATTCTAAGGGTCTAAAAGACAGTAATTGGTTCCACACATCTCTTTGAGTTTTCAAGATGGAAAGTGAAACAATTCTTATACATAAGTACAAAAATTATCTTAGAATTAGGGCGTGCTTTCATAAACTGGCTCTAAGAATTTGTTCTAGAAAAGCCTAATAATCAAGTTATATGAATCTTTACTAATTACTTCTACATTGCTGTGCTCAAATGCCTGACAAGAACAACTCTGTAGAGATTTACTCTGGCTCAGAGCTTCAGACAATTGCAGTGAATAGCGGCTTGGAAAAAAGGCATGACAATCAGCTCTGTCCATGGCAGCTGGAGCTCATGGCAGCAACTGCTTATATGGTGGTGGATCATGGCACATAGAACAGAACTGTACTCAGAGCCAAGTTACTCCTCTTAAAGTTCTGCTCTTGAGAAGCTATTTCAACTGTCCAGTTCTACCTCCTATAATTTCAACTGCTCTGTGTAACAGTGTCATTACCCCCACACAATGGTACATGGCAGACAGTTCAGACTTAAACCATAGATTGGTGTTTTCAAACAGGAAATCTGATTTAAGAAACAACCTGTTGGAGGAAGGGATGAGGCAGGGGGAAGGTGGAGGAGAGTGGGAGGAGGGATGAGAGGGGGATCTGTCTTTAGTATGTAAAATGAATAAAAAAATTTAAAAAAAGAAACAACCTGTGGTAGATGAGGAGGGATTGCATAGTGCAGAACAAGAACTACATAGTCTACATGGCTTTCTGAGGCTTGTAGAATGACATCAAAGACTCAAACGCTTCTCTGTTTACTGTGAGTTAGTCCCACCATAGAGGAATTCTACAGGAAGCAGGGTGGTGAGACGGTTTTTATAAAATTCTTCTGAGCATTCTATGGAAACTCTAAGCTATCTAGGTCTGTCTGGACGCATAGCTCTAACTGCAGATTAATCTGCACAGCACATAGTCTATTCACTTCATCAAAAGCACTGCTAAGCATAATCTGGACTCTCCTCCATTTCACACTGCAAAAGGCAGAAAGAGTCCCTGAGAATTTCAAAGAAAAGTGAAAAATGATGGTTAGCAAGGCCAAAGCAATACTCTTAATAATCTAAATTATGTTTTTTCAATTTGATTTTTGTTTTAACTACCTTATTTACTTAACTACCAGATTTAAAACACATTTTTCTGACATAGTTTACATAAGAATGCCAGAGGGTCATTTTGAAATTTAAATACAGCAATTATTTATATATATATATATATATATTCATCACAGATATGGGAAAAGAATGTGTGTGAAATACTAAATGTATATACACACATACTGCCCTTCAGAAATGAAGAATTTTCCTCAAGTATCTTGTAATTCAGTCTTACATATTCATTATATTGTGTAACTTTAAGATCAGAGAAAGAATGGGGATTCTATGAAACAGAAGGAGCAAGGGAGAAAAAAGCAGAAATGTCTAGAGGTTCCAGAAACATTGTGGTAAGTCAGTTGCATGGTCATTTAGTGCTAATCTCTTGTTATTCTTTTCACAACAATCTGCCCCAATGAAAGTGTACATGTTTGTGTTTCAGTGAGCTTTGTGGGTGAGAATGTTGTGTTGTGTTTTGTGTGTGTGTGTGTGTGTGTGTGTGTGTGTGTGTGTATGTGTGTATGTGTTAAGATATCCATCTAGGGTCATGTATCCCAGGTTCTACCTTGTTTTTACAAGACTGTATTTATGAAATACAGAATTACACTGACATGAAAGCATATTAAAACATCTCCCTCTCAAATGAATTCAATGGCAAAGAAAATGGCTTCTGTACAGCAATGGATTCATCCATAGTGAATGGAAACATGGTCAGTCTAAATGACAAAGGTCTAAGCACTTTATTGCACTTAATTTATCTTCAAAGAAGTATATAACAGGGATTCATTTTATTTATAGAAATGTGATGCTGAATAATGATCATTTAAAGTACAGAAATAGGCTAAATGAAAAAGATCATTAAATCAAATGTATTAACATTGCAAATGTTTTTGAATTCTGCAGGTTGTTGTCCTTGTGATATTTTTATTTGACTCTATGGTACCAGCATGCTAGCTGTTACTTTAAATTTGGTTCACTGAATGCCTTAGTGTCATGTTCCATACTTTCATATATGCACATAAACTTTTTACACCTGAAGTTTACAAGTTTAGACTTATTCTTTGAACAAATTCTGAATAGCCTTTTGCCGTTGGTGAATTGTGACCTGTTTCACCTTTCACATGGAGGACAAAGTTTTACTAATCAGCCATGTGTATTATCATCAGTAGTCTGAAGAATGCATGTATCAAGTTCAAGAAAAGTGGCATCCCTCCTACAAATTTATTTTTACACATTTGTGTATATAGTAGATAGAAAATCAAATTACAGAAAATAAAAATGCAAGTTCATTATTACTCATTTTGAAAATAATAGCATAGATATCAATATTGTGAACATCAGTAAAATAGAATTTGGTCTTCTGAGTAATCCTCAACTACCAGACTTACTTAGCATATTTCATAATCAATGCAAGTTTCATTCTGTGATTCTGTAATGCGAAATATTATACAATTGCTTCCAATTAAATGGCAGACTCAATCTTTAGATTTTTTTCCTCTTGTTAGTTTGAGGTAATATACTTTTGTAAGAGATAAGCAATTGGTATACATACTTAACTGTTTTTTCCCCTTCATTTTTTTTCTAACATAGTGAACTTGAGTTATTTATTAACAATGATCAGCCCATGTTCTGAGATGGTGATTATTCTTATCCTTCCTAGATAAGTCCTGCATTAATTAGTGTTGTTTGCTTTGTATTTTCCATAAGGGTCTGTATGGTATGTAGTTAGTTTAGGCAAATTGAGCAAGAAGTTGCTGTTACTCACCAACACTGTACTGTACAGCCCACACTCCCGATACACAAATATCAAACAATTTCCTCCTATTCTTACCAAGCCTTTATATTAAAATATTCAAGAGAGTGCACAGTGTTTCATCAACCACAGATGCTGCATTATCAGTTTCTGAGTCCTGTTGTCAGATTTCATGGTGCTGTAGAGTCTGGCCAGGTAAGCTGGGCCCATTACTGTTTCTCTCTCAAAAAGCAGTTTCTATCCCAAGATTTTTTGAGAGTTTGTTGGCCTGACATAGTTCTCCAATATGTTTTTGTTGTTATTGTTGTTGTTTACACTTATTTATTTAGTGTGAGAATATATTTGTGTAATCATAACACCATGCCAGGCACACATGTGGTAGTGCGGGAACAACTTGTAGGAGTCATTCCTCTCTTTTTGTTGAGCGGGCTCCTGGAACAGAACTCAGGTCATCAGTCTTGGCATCAAGAATCTTGGCTTGCTGAGCCTTCTGGCCAGTATTCTAATGATTTTAAGAAAAGTTGTAAGTAAAGGTTTTCTTAAGTTTTAAATAAGATGGAATAAAAAACATTTTATAAAATATATTGAAGGAATAATATTCCTCTGCTTCTATGGGATAAACTGTCTCATCAACATCAGTTGAAATACGTTCACATCATCTGTGTTTTACCCATGTACAGAGAGAGGAGAAGATCACCATGGACTAGCATAGTGATCTTCAGGTACACTTTATTATAGTAGGAACTCACCACCTATTCAAACTACCTATTGTCAAGAGATGCATTTAGTCTCCATACTCACCATTACACAGTATTTAGCACATTGGAATGTATAATTATTGTGCACATAACTTGTATTTTTATATATGAAATAAAACAAGAACAAAAATATTTCATTCAGTTTGTAGACACGTCCTGCTTTCCAGGTGTTTAGTCTTAGATTGATGTTGGAATCTCTCTGGGTTTCATTAAGAATGTAGAATTTCTGGAAGATTATAACAACACAGACTAGTCATTGGTTGGCTACTCCCACAAGGTCTACACTTCCTTTACCCCCAACATATCTTGTACATTGAAGTTTTTGTGGTGGAATTGATATGTGTCCCAGTCCCACTGCTAGGAACCTTGCCTGGTTACAGAAGATGACTGGTTCAGGTTCAGCGTTCCCCATTAACAGCAGTCCTCTCTAGTGTCACCCTTGCAGATTCCAAGGAGTTTCCATTGCACTAGGTTTCCACATCATCCCTGAAACACCCCTTAATTCCAGTGGTCTTTCTCAGTTCTTTCTCCCTCCATCCCTCCTCCTCCTACCTAATACCTCTGGTTCTCATCCCCATTTACTCCCAGTCCACCTGAAAAAAATCTATTCTATTTCCCACTCCCAGGAAGATCTATGTCTCTCCCCTTGTTGCTTAACCTCTCTGGGTCTTTGGATATCACATGGTTATACATTTCTTAACAGCTAATAACCACTTATAAGTGGGTAAACACAAAGTCTGTCTTTCTTGGTCTGGGTCACCTCACTCAGGATTTTTTCTAGTTCCATCTGTTTGCTTGTAAATTTCAAGATGTTATTGTTTTAACAGTTGAGTAATACTCCACTGTGTAAATGTACCACATTTTCTTTATCCATTCTTGAGATAAGGAACATCTAGTTTGATTCCAGATTCTGGCTATTATGAATGAAGCTGCTATGAACATAATTGATCATAATTGTGTTTTTGTGGTAGGATGGGGTGTCAATTGAGTATATTTCCAGGAGTGGTGTAGCTGGGTCTTAAGGTAGATCGATTCCCAATTTTTTGAAGAATTACCATATTGATTTCCAAAGTGGCTGTACATGTTTGCACTCCCACTAGCAAACATGTTTTGAACAGTTGACAGGGTTTGGGAAAGTTATACAAGAATTCTAAAAAGCCACCTTTAACAAAAAATTATGTATGTGATACTTCTAAAAAAGTGACATATTTTCCACCATGTGAGTGAAGCTCATCTGTTTGCTATGTACTAGTAGAATTTGATTTAGAATGTGGCTCTGTTTCCTCTGGTCCTGATTTGAGTACTGACGGGATGTCTTCTCTCTTCACCTGGAATTGTGCTTCTCTGAAACACTGTTTTGTTTTTTGTTTTTTCTATCTCTCAGCCAGTTGCCTCATCAACATGAAAGATAAGTTATCTTAGGTCCTGAGAGTTTATGAACCAACACTAACATATCACACTCAGCTTTTCTTTCCCTTCACAAAACAATTCTTCATCCCACCAATAAAATTTACCAATTACATTTACAAATTCTTATAGCATTAATAAAAATTTACCATGATTGATGTCATCAGCATAAGTATTTCTAAATATATCATCTCAATACAGGATAGACTGTAGATGTAACCAACTGTCTTATTAAATAAGAAACACAGAACCAATGCAAAGAAGAAAGCCAAGAGATCAGAGCTAAGAGTCTCACCCTGCAGCTAGCCTCTTAAGCCAAGAGACCTCTCCGAAAAAGAGACCTATTTCCTGTGTGTTTGTCTTTATATAGTCTTTCTGTTCTGCCTTCTCATTGGTTGTAAACCCAAACACATGTCACTTCCTGTCTGTGGAGACTTCCAGGTCTTCTATGGTTGGGATTAAGATTAAAGGCATGTGTCTCCAATGCTGGCTGTATCCTTTTACACACAGAGATCTACCTAGCTCTGTCTACCAAGTGCTGGGATTAAAGGCGTGCGCCACCACCACCACGCTCTTGCTATGGCTCTAATAGCTCTGACCCCCACGCAACTTATTTATTAACATACAATTAAAATCACATTTCAGTACAAATAAAATACCACCATATTAGACATTGTTTTTTGCTTCCTTGTGGTTTTCAGTTTTTTATTTCTTTTCCTTGTCTTTTTGGATTTCTGGGTCATTCATTATTCCTGAGATTAGAGAAAAGAAGTTTTGGTGCACGGACAAAAGAATGCAGAAATGAGTGAATGACTAACTGAACTGATATTGTCTATCAAGCAGTTACAATTATAAACTAGGTGTCACTCAGGTAGGTGACACATTAAGGCAGGAATCTGGAACTGGGTGTCACCAATTAGGGAGCCTTTCAGTGAAGATGGTGGTTAAAGTTTGCAAGTGTTAGAGAGTTCTAAGAGACAAAGTCTTAAGAAAGGCTTCAAAATTTGTGCTTAGGGTGTCAGTTCAAGACAGAAGACTGTAAGAACATGAGTTCAGCACCAGGAAATTCTTCAGCCAGTATATGAAATTGGAAGTTGTTCTCTCTATCATTTGTCATCCATAGTTATTTTAGTGATCATTGCTCTTTGCATGTAGTAATTTAAGGAAACATATGCAAACCTATGTGTGCAAACACACACACACACACACACACAAACACAGAATTAAATAAATTCTATATAGTGAATAAACTGATTTCATCAACACAAGAGCCTAACTTAATGGGAGGCATGTTTGACTTATGTTTTATTACAAGAAATAGAACATGCCTGGAACCTAAAGAAAAACCTAGATGCAAGTATAAATATACACATTCAATTTGATTACAATTATTCATGACAAACATTAATAAATACTCCCAATTTAGTGCATCTTTACCCAGAACAATATAAGAACTCCTTGAATGTGGATTTATTTGGTTGTAGCTAAACAAGAACAATTATAAATACTGAGAAATCTCAGCAAATGCATGAAGAGACACATTTGAAGAAAAATTAGTGTTTAATTTTTGCTAATATCAGCTGACTAATTGATGTGTAATATGACATATCTTTCATAAAATTGCTTTCTTCTGAGCTAAAGAGGAAAACAAATCTTTATACAAAAAAAAGACCCTATGCTTTGAAGGTGTACTTAAATTAAATTGTGAAATTAGTGAAGTGTATAATTCAATTCCTAGGTTAATTGACCCATTTAATTGTATTTTTTAAATACCATATTGAGTATGACGAAATACCTTTAATTCAATTCCCATAGAGAGATTTATCCAATTACAAATTCCTTCCACTCATCATTTCATATGTCCTATAGCACATTGGTCTTCTCACCATCATTGGGGTGCACTACTCCACAGCTGAATGTTTTCAAAAACAGTGTCTGTCACATGCTCCTCACTGCAGCATAAACTTAAAGAGCTTCCAAAGTAGGTCAGACTATAATGGTGATACTGAAGTTTTTCAATTGAGAATAATTAGGTTTTATTTTCAGTGTTCTCTGACCTAGCCTGGAATCTAATGTGATGGGGAATTGTTAAACTCCATTTGGCCTTTTTGAGTACCAATTGTTCATTCTGGATCCTGTTAAGACACTTATTACCACAGGAAACTTCCAGTCACATGCACATTGATGACTCTTTCACAATTTAAGATTCAAAACTGATAAGCAGCCAAAAAAAATATTACTCACATCATACTAAACAGGAATTGAATGCATTATTTTGGCCTCAAATGACATGATTAAGCATGAAAGTAACATTGTTATTGCAGTTATTAACATAAATCTTAAGTAGTCATAGTATGGAAAGCAGTTGCGTTGTGCATTCTATTTTATTGTCTTTATTCCAAAGTGATAACTTCAGTCTACATCTGTGTTGTCACAGAATAAAAACAAACCTAAGTTAGAAGAAACAATACCCGTCATTTCAGATACTGAGCTGATAAGGTATAGACTATATGGTTTAGCAGTATGTCCAACTTTCCACAAAAGGACAAATATTTCATTTGCTATAATTTACTGCAGTGAGTATCAGTCCTCCAGATTTCATTCTGTTCTTCCATTCATACATGTGCAGATGCCTACTTCCTCAAGCATTACCTCCTGTCAGTACTCATAATATTGGACCCAGCAAATGATGTGACATAAAGTAGCAGAAGCCAGTAGCCCAGGAAAGATTGAGTCCCTGATACTGTTAAAGGCCAGGCAGTCAGGCAGGCCTCCACTCCCTGGTGATGAAAAAAGCACTTTTCCTTATGTTCTCTGTCAATCTGATGTCAGAAAGTAGCAAAATGTTTTTAGGGTTTTTTTTTTTTTGTTGTTGTTGTTGTTGTTGTTTCCAAAATGAGAGAATTGAAGGAAGTTCAGTTAGTAATCATCTTTTAGTCTAACACGTTTTCCATGGAAGTCTTTTCTCAGTTGAGGATAAGAGGAACTAGTGAACATACTGATAAAGTTGGATAATTGAGTAGTCTGAACACATGAATCTAATACTTTTTTTTTAATCTGAAATCTGTAAAACCATGTAAAGACAAGAAATAAAAGCAGTTTCCTCAACAATAGGACATTCTAGTTATACCCTTGGCACTTGTACACATTAAACTTTGTGATAGTCTTTATTTTTTGTTCCTTGCATATTTCTTCTGGTAAATCACTGACACTATTAATGAGGAAGTGAATAAAGTCTTTATTATCTCACCTAGAGATGTAAATTCCTTAAAAAGATACTGTGAACCTGACGACACTGAGTGAGTTTTCCCAAACTATCTGAACAGAAGCTGAAGTAATAAAAATAAAACTTCTTTAAAAAACCACTCAGTCCACAAAGAATTCTAGGTTAAAATTAATTTGAAAAACATAATATATTTTAGATGGTGATAAAGAAAATCAAGGTCTTTCAATTTCAAAGTACTACAAATTGTTAACACCTTTCAGTGACACTGTAAGCAAAAGGATTGCTATTTAATTTTCAGAAGGAAATACACAAATGGTTTCATTTAAAATGTTTCAGGGAAACAAAGTTGTTGACCAAATCTGGAAGAGAGAAAGATATCTGCATCTAGTCCAATGGACGCTTTGGTTAGGTGGCTTTTGGCTTGTTTGTTGTAATCTTATGTGTTTGCCTCTTGAGAGACATTCATCAGAGTGGGCATGATCTGATTTCTCTACATCCTTAAACCAGAAGGGCAACTTTTATATTTATTTAATTCCTACAAGAATAATATTTCTCTCTCCTTAAATATATGTATGAATGGAAATGCATGCATACACATCAGGGTGTTGCACAGTTTTTAGACACAGCAAAAGAACTAAACATAGGTATTTGTCAGAGAGAGAGATTTTTGAAATTCTAAACCCAAATAAAGTCTTTCTTTAAGTTACTTCAGCTCAGGTATTTGGCCACATCCTCCAGAAAAGCAACTAATATAGGTATTTTTTGTTTTGTCACACAAATAGTCACACTTGTACACTTGATAGAAAATTAGCTGATTTATCTATTGTTAAATATCCATGTGTGTACAGAACATGAACAAATATGTTAACAGCATGCAACTTTTATTATTTACACTCCAATGAAACCACCATAATAAAAAACCTAAAGAAATACCTTATAATAAGTCCTCCAATATTGAGTTGATTATATCAAACCATATTAAATTTTACTCCCTGACAAATATTTGATGCTTTACCTTAAGTTATTCTGGGATGTATAGTTAGCTTTTATAGACTACAATTGCTCTGTTTATATATTATTTAACATTGGAACCCTTCTTCTAGTACTATATTTCCATAATCACTACTCACTCCTACACTAACCCCCACTCACAACACACTATCAAACTTGTTTTCCATTAATTGACTGGAATCAATTCAAGTTTCTTTTTTTGTTTTTTGATTTTTGAGATTCATTTTTGTATTCAAGGCTGTTGAACTCATTATGATTCTTAAGCTGGTTTGAACTTCCTGCCTCAGCTTCCCAAGTGCTGGATTTTCAGATACCATGTCTGAGGTAAAAACATAGTGCTTTATTTTATTTACAGATGAATGTAGATTAAGCTATGTTACGTTCTGCAGTTGAGACATATATGTGCAAAATGATGGCTTATTGACTTTAAGCAACATTGGGGAAAATCCTATTTCCCTAGGAATATATTAAATAAATCATACTTTCTGAAAACTAGTGTAATCAATACATGTGTGGTATAAAATTATTCCTAACATACATTATAAAATCTATAGTACTTTCTCTTGCCTAATGGTACACCAAATTACAGCACATTTCATAATAAATGTTTTCTTGCATTTAAGTAGAATTGGTTTTTCATAATATATATATATATATATATATATATATATATTCAGAACCAACATTATTTAGACTTTTAAACCCTTTGTTTGAGTGGTACAATGTAAATTTTACTTTAAAATCCTTCACAAGATTGATCTAAAGAGTAACTAACAGGCTTTTCAAGGTTCATATAAACATAGTGCTTACATTTGGACACATTTAGACACAGCTAAACAATACTGCACTATGAAGAAATGAAAGACTGGAGACATTGTTCAGGAGTGGAATGATTGACCAGTGTGTGTGAGGCCATGGATCCACAGCCCAGCACCAATTTTTAAAAAGAGAGGAATGAAAGTTGAAAAATAAATGTGCCATTTTGAACAGAAATAGTTTTCATTCTGAAAACTGAAATGAAACATGCTACAAGCATGTACAACGATTTTAGAATATTTAGAGTTATAAAACTAATTAATAAATGTATTCTAGTCATATACAGTAATCTTACAGATAAGTGAAATAGTAATTTATAGATGCTTTAATTAAAAGGTGGATGCTTCCTAAACAACATTACCTGAAGAATTTGGAAGACAGGAATATCATCCTTTTCCAGGTGCTTCTAAATTACACTATTAATAACTTCATTCTATCATTTTTTTTTCTGATCAGTTCTACCAGTATGTAAATTACTCTATGAGAATCAAGTAGTTGAAGTAATTCTTCCAGGGAACTACAATACTTTTTTAAGTAAATTATTCCAGTCAAAGGAGAAACATGATTAATATACTTCTAATACTGTTCTGATTTTTTTTTCAGAAAGTATGGATGAATGAAGAATAACAACCCAATGAAAACATATAATCAAGTTTTCTTTCCCATTAAGGGTTTCATTACGATCCAACAGTCCTGCTTCATCCATCTTCAACCTCCCTCTCTGTAGACAATTTCACATGTCGTTTTCTGCTCCTAGAGTTTTGGATAGGAGAATCAGATCACAGTATTGCTAGGGAGATTAGGATGATTCAGGCGAAAAGCCCACTTGGAGATGATTGCGTGTTCCTCAGAGAATGTATGTACTCTGCCAGTTTTCAGGAGTTGCTAACTGTAATCTCCTTGGTGTGTATCTGTGTGTCCAATAATTTAAATAAGCAGCCCATTCTTCAAAGAACTCATTTACTAGTGGCTTACAAATGTTCCTGTAAAGACTGCTGAGGTAGAAGGGCTTGTACATCCCTTCTTCATAGCCTTAACTTTTTATTTTTACCAGGACACCTCACCAGATTAAAGCCAATTCAAAGATTAGATGTTATAGAGCATCAAATCTCTGAAAGCACTGTTTATTTTAAGATTGTGACAAATTTGGTCAAAACTTATGTATTGTCAAGGCATGCTGTCAGCTTTATTGAAAACTTTTCATTTTTTTAGCTAGAATGCGGGGATTAGTTCACAGCCCCTTTGCCCATTTATGTTATTTTTACAGCTTTTTGTTTAATCAATGAACGGTTAGTGCTTGCAGGGGCCTCCTTTACCACCCACACATAGTTGCTGACATAATAACACTGACAGGGAAATACACGCTAAAAGAACTGTGGGTTGAGAGTGAACTTTAGATGCCCTTCACCACTTAGCTAGATTTAAGTAAAAAGCACAAAAAAGCAAACCCGAGAGTCATGTTTTGTGAAGGAAGCAGAAAATGTGTGTCGCCTAATTTCTTGTCTATAGTTGTGTAGTATATCCAAACTAAAACTGAGTCCTTTTTTTTTTTTTTTTTTGCCCTGAGCGTCTTAGAATTATGGCACCAAAACTTAGAAGAATAATGCTGCTAGTACCACATACTTTTCTTCCACGAACACAATGAAGAAATTGACTCTGGTTCCCCATGCATAAGCTATGCTCCAATAGCTAACTATAATTTACTGCCCTGAACTTGACCTTTCTGCTAGAGAAAGGGTGTTGGAAATGTGGTTTCCAAGGCAAATTCATAAAATTCCATCTAATGCATAAAGAACACACAATGTGGCCCCTGAAAAAAAGACTCTGCTTTTCTGATAAAAATAACCTTACCACAGGAAAATCACTTACAGGCCGCTAGTGACGGGGCCGGAAACACACACCTGGTCCAACAATGGAAACAGAGGCAGCCCTTTCATCTCCTGTTGGCTGTCTTTGGCAGAGACCAGCATTATAAACATCGGGGGTGAGACGGAAAGCTAGGGGTAGGATCAATCCAAGCCTGGGAGTCAGAGTCACAGACTTGCCGTAGAACGTCCTTGGGAACCTGGTTTAGCTGCTTTCTGACGTCTCTCATGTATGGGCATCCTAACTCCCTTATCAGCACCACTTGAAGCTTTTATACAAAGCAATTTTTTTCTCTACTGCTTCATCTCTGGGGAACAACAGTTTTAACTGCTAGTAATGGCAGTACCGGCGGTGAAATTGACCAGACACAAACCATTCTACTAGAAAAAGTTTTATTTAAACGCAAACAAAAATATGACTTTTCACATTTCAACAAAATACAAGTGTAGGAACTTCTAGGGATTTAGTGGTCTTGGTAGAATTAATGTAGGAACTTCTAGGGATTTAGTTGTTTTGGTAAAATTAATAGTTCACCAAGTGTCTCTGCCTCTTTGAGAGTCCCAGAATAAATAGAATTCCTGGGTAAACTGAGATAGAAGATGAGGAAGGAAAGGAATTAGGCGCTCTTAAAGAAGCTGATAGGAGATAGTACAACTGACCTGGATGAGAATGCGAGAAAAGGAGAACCCAGTGCCCTGCTGCTTACTCAGGGACCGGTCAGAACACAGAAAAGAAAAGCTCAGAGCTGTGGAGTAAAAAACATCATGATATCCACAGACACATTCACTGTCATATGAGAAACAAATACTCAGATAGAAAAACGTAAGAAACTACACAGGCATCACACATCAAAGGAGCTCAGGGATTTTTGCCCGTATTCTACTGGAAAATAAATTCTGCAGAGTCCATCTGAGCCTACTGTGTTAACAAGATGTCAAGTTTTATAACAACTGCATAAAAAAGTTAAAGTAGCTGTTTAAATTCTGTCCTGGGAGGATTCTGTCCTTCTTTTGGGAAATTCAGAAAGTTGTTTTCATTGCCTGCTAGACGTGGAAGCTATATAGTAGCTTTCCCTTCAGTATTTGTGGATGACCGTGGTGATTCCTTGTCAATTTTCTTAACATTAAGTCCATTCTGAAATCTTCAAATGTTTGCAGTAAATGCTAGTCATTCAACAGAACCCAATAGGACAAAGGCAAGGTGGGAAACTGCTCATTACAAGTCGTCTCTTGAATGGTAACAGTCGCTTTCGACTTCTAGAATTGTGTGTGTGTGTGTGTGTGTGTGTGTGTGTGTGTGAGTGTGTGTACATTTTAACTTCATTTCCATTGTTTCATGCAGGCTCGCTTATCTGTATCATTATCTACAGCACACACATCTTCTCCCTGAAACGAGCTTCTAGAATGCGCTAAGATAATTTGGATAATTTACCTTCTGTGTAGCAATGGACCCACATCATGTTTACCCAAAAAGTACCAAGCAAAGAAGCCTCCTTAGACACAGAGTCCTTATGTGTCTTAGTTGTAGTAACACTCTTAGCAGTATTAACATTAACACAACACAATTAATAACAATAGTAATTATTTACCACATATAACAATTTTAAGGAGACATTTGAGTTTATCATTCTAATCACAACCCTCCTCCCCCAAATATATGGAGCCTATTGTTAAATGATTGAACCCCCAATGGAGGATTTTGCAAAATGACATAACCAATTACTGGAACAGCTTGTGCACAGTCCAATATTCTAGACAGGTGACCCAGTAACCTTTGCAGTGGGTCTTCTACTTCTGAAATAGCAGCTGCATTAGTCACTCAGTCATTCTTATTAGATACATTAAACCGTTAATTCAGTGAATTTAAAATATGGACAGAGCTTGATTGCTTAAAACATTCCTTGTTTTGTCATGTTTGGTTCTTGTCTCCTGGAGGTCTGCTCGTTTCTGAAGGAAAATGGAGGGAGAGTGGATCTAGGGGACAGGGCAGTTGGAGGGAAGCTAGGAGGAGTGGACAGAGGAGAAACTGTGGTTGGAATATTATGTATGAGAGAAGAATCTATTTTTAATAAAAATTTAAGAATTAAAGTTTTCCTTTATAGGATAATATCAAAAGGAATAGTATGCAAAATCCTCAAGTATCATTAGTAATAGTGATGTAATAATATCCATTAGAAGAAAGTGATAGATTTTTGATCTCCCAATTTGTATTTTCCTTGAGAATTAACCAGATTTTTTTCTATTTCTTTTTTTCTATTTAAGGACATGTTTTTCTTTATTTTCAGAGTGTTTAGTTAAGATATAATAGAAATATTTAGCAAATACCCCTCCAAATAGCAATTCACATCTCAATTCTGGTTTTCAGACATAATAAGATTATGAGAGAAAATGGGGCATTAACAACTGACAAGGACAATAGAGATTTCTCTATCTAGCGCTTCCAAAAGTTGCTAATCCAATTCAATAAGTTTTATTTATACAAAATTTTAGATATGGTGAGAATAAACCATTCTTAATTCAACCGCAATGCACACAGAAACATTCTTATGCATTGTAGATTGCTTATTTGTAAAGTCAAAGTAAAAGATTTTAAGTGAATTGTGTGTACGATTATCAGATTACATGAGTGATTTTTTTTGAAAGATAAGTAGTTTATTAATTAATTAATTCTAATTTCCCATCTAAAGAAAATGTGGTTGTTAATTTTTAAAGACCAAATTAATGGCTCAAAATATTTCTTTAAGATTAATAATTTCTTTCTGATAATGGAAAACTCAAAAATGCCTTTTCACATTATGCACTAATTTAAAATTAACTTAAAAAATGAGGAAGAAAATTGATAAAATTTAAGTCATACTACAAACTTCAAGATAGCAAGAACAGCCTAGCTCCCCTTCTACAAAGTTTGTCTTTGTCTCACTAGATCAGATGGTCTGCTCATGTGCTTTCAAAGCTTTGAACTTCCTCCAGGCACTGCTCTCTAAGGACAGATACTCTCACCAAATGTTAGGCAAGAAAACAACAGAAAAGGAGGGCATGATAAAAGTGCCACAGCTTGAACAGAGTCAGAGAAAGTTTATCATCATTGATTGCTAGTGTCCTGTCCTTTTCTCAGGAAGGTGGGAGTGCTGTCAATTCCAATATGAATCTGTAACCAAACATGTTAACTAGACTTGGAGCCGTTGTCCGCACCCAGAAACACCTGCTGCTGAGGTTTCCTTTGTTTGCTCACTGCCTATAATCTTAAAGAAACCAACTTAACTTCCTTCAATCTGGGAAACATATATAAGCAAAAATTCCCAGCCTGTCTGGAAGGAGATTATTATTTGTCCCTGCTCAAGGTTATCCACTAGAGCCCATTTCATGCTTGGCTGCACCTTGCTCTCATGTGCTGCTCCTAAATGTCCTGCCCTCCTTTTCCAGTGTTCTGAAATCAGAGGTGCATTCCAGTCTCCAGTGTGACAGATGCTCGCTCAGATGACTGTAAGGGGACCTCCTCAGGGCTGACTTTCTAGCTCTTCATTCAACACCTCACAGCCTGCTTATTTTAGCTGCCTGACCCCTAATCATGGAGCCCAAGAATAAACACTAGGACACCAAAGAGGAAAGCAAAGAAAGACCTCAGAACATATTAAAGCTGTTTCTTTATGGCTTATATATTTGTAGAAATCTAACTTTATTGTATCTAAGAGTTCTGACTTATCTAATATATATGCACAATCAGAGCTTTATCTAAAAACCTGTAGATTCGAACTTACAGATAAATGTAATGTTAAACATTAGGTTTGGAGGATAATTTATTGTGCTGGAAAGGCTTATAAAAGTAAAATTGTTTTAGCTTGTTTAAGCCATGAGGAAGTTGCTCCTACTTTGAATGTGCCCTGTCAGCTAACTTGCCCCAAATGGACGACTTCCTGGTGTAGTTGGTCTATTTTTAAAAACTGCTGATGGTTGTAAAATATTTCACTGCCTCAGCTAGTCTTACAAAGTAATGGGTCACAAAATTAAACAGACTACCTGCTAAGTTCTGCTTTTGTGTGAAATGCTTGCTTGTTTGGATGGCTGAGGCACCTGCTGCTCATCTTTTACAAAATCAAGCCTTGCCCAGACAGGATATGGGTTAATTTCGCTCCCCAAAATTATAACTTTGTGGTTTGTGCTTTTATATATATTGGACTAACAACAGCAATAGCCAAGGCCTACCGAGATAACTCTCCCTGATTTGGTCATGGCCAGCTATTTTAGTTAAAAGCCGCTGTTTTACTAAAAGCATAACTTGAGTCAGACTGGTGATACTCTAAATGAACCAGACCCATAACAATAAGGATATTGGACCTGGTCAAAAATAAACATTCAAAGAGACCAATTTACATCTCCTAGACATTAATGTAAGCCATCTGAAATGAAGATAATTCTAACACCATAAAGTTAAATTAATAAAAACAATACCAATAATCTAGGTAACTGAAAATAAAAATCTTAAAGCACATCCCTTCAAAATAATAACTACTGTTATATTATAGAATGAAAAGATGAATTAGGATTATCAAAATAGTTATATAAAGAGTGTCTCAGCATTGGCCAAACACTTCACTAGGCCTGGTGCATGTTTCAGAGCCCTCTCTCTGTCCATGATAATGATGAACATATTGGTCTCCGAGCCTAAGGCTGCAATTCTTTATTAAACTTAAATATTATGTCATGGGTAAACTTTCAAAGTTAATCAAATCAAAATATTGGAACAAAAATGAACTTTAGGGATGTTATTTAATATATAAGAGAAATATAGCAGATAAGCAAAAATTTCCAAATTTTAATAATTATAAATAAGAGGCATACAAACTCAAACATTTTATGGACCTTTATATTAAATATCTAGTTTAACTACATAGTGTATGTACATTTTATATATATATATATATGTGTGTGTGTGTGTGTGCTATATATGTACAAATAAATATTCCATGTGAAAACTCAAAACTTAGAAACATTCCAATAAGACATTGTTCTAAATATGTAAAATATTAACTTAGGATATTATATATATATAATACACTGTATAAACTATGAATAAATGCATGTAAATTAGAGAGAAGGAGAGGAGGTCATAAAGTCCTGGTATAAGTAATGCAAGCTTTTTAATTGCCATGTATTCCTAAATTAAACATAGTCCATCTGATATAGGATAAGCAAAATGAACAAGAAATTAATAAGCACATGATGAAAAGTTCTTGAGAAATAGGGGGCAAAAATTCAGCAGGACTTCTTTAAAAAGCAGAATAGAGGTAGCAACATGCCTACCAAATATTAAACTGTGCTCTATTTTTAATTTTACAAAATTTATTCTTAAATAATTTACTAATAAATAAAAATATCACTCATCAAAATTAGTTAGACCTAAGGTCTGTACAACCCAATTAATCTCTGTACAGTTAGAACAGACGTTCTGAATGGAAGCTGTGCAGCTCACATTAAATTTCAGTATTGAATATATTTTGTGTGCTTATCCATCACCAAAGCCAGAACTCAATGACAGAATCAAAACAACAAAAGCAATTATCTTTGTATCTTCTTTCATATACAGATAAGATAATGAGAGAGAGAAAGGCTAAGACTAAGAGACTGAAGACGAACTGAGAGCAGGTAATGCAAATGAGGTATGTATGAGCTATATTTGAAAGAGAGACAGTAATCAGTGCTATGCTTTCTGGACAGAGGAAACTGTGATGATGTGGAAGTAAGGTTATAGAATTTTATACACACTAAGACAGCACCGTAAAAACGAAATAGATGTATACTTTTTAAATAGCCTGAGGTCACATTTTTAAAGATGAGATTAAATTGTTTCCTTCCTTTCACCACAGGTGACAATACATTAGAGACAGATAACAAAGGTGATACAGAAAATAAAACAAAATAACAGAAAACAGATGCAAGGAGATATTTTTAACGTTTGACGAGAAACTTTTATAAGCACTTATACAAAAGTACAGGTGATAGTGAACCACTATACTAAGTTTAATAAACTGAAATGATACATATGTAAAAATACAAATAAAGTAAGCTTAAAAGTTAGCAAACAAAATATTTGTAATATATGAGAAATGAATGACTATGTAAAAGATATTTATATTAACTTATATGAAAATATTGGAATATTAATAATCAAATAAAACAAAAAATATTAGTAGATAAAGACATTTATTGTAGTTAATCTTACAAACATCCAAAATGCAATTTAGATCTAGGAGAATATATTCATGTATTAATTTTGGAAATCTTATTAAGTAAATTTGCATAAAATGAAATTTATCATGGATCTTCTTAAAATCAATTAGTGACTTGAGGTCACTTTCAACATAAAAAAGTTTATTTCAGAGAGCTGATTGATCAGCTAAATTGCAATGCACATGTAAATGGTTAAAAAACTAGCAATGAACTAAGTCATGAAGAATATCTGTGAATATAGTAATTTCCCAGCGAAAATGAACATCACTGCAAGTCCATGCATGTGAAATCTTACATATTCATCTACTTTGGTCTCGCTATGTGTACCTCTATCGTCATTGAATGCAAGTTGTCAGTAAAGAAAACAAACAGCAAAATGGAATATTTCTAAGTATTATGAACTAAGGTTTGTTTTGTTTCTTCACAATCCTATAGTTTGAAAATTTTATAAGAGCAATTTTATAGTACACAAAATGAGAAATTATTAAAAGAACATTTAATTATATGTATGTTTGAAGGCTATAAAATTATATTCTGTTATACAAATAGTAATCCGTAATATAATTAACCTTTTTGAACTGTTTGGTTAATTGGTCTCTCTTTCTTGTTTGTACTATGAAAGTGCCGTTTTTCTCAGATCTAACAGTTAACCACTTTAATAGCAGCTTCCTCTGAGGCATGAAGACTCATTTCCAAGTTACAATGCTTTGCATAGTCTTGACTCATTCACACTGAGATCATCTCTGCTTATTTAATTTCCCTTTCTAATCTGTGCTTTATAGAAACCAGGAAAAAAAATTCTTAAAACCTGTAAGAACTGAAATAGTCTTACAGAATTAAATCCTTGGACAATGATTTAGACAGAAGGTATATTTAAAGTGACTATTTATTTTATCCCATTAGATCAAACAATAGAAGTCACATAATATACTGTTGTATCCTTTGAGTAATGAATTTATTTTATATAAAAAAATTTTGCACTTACAAAATATAAAATCTTGCAGATTTAATGTAGGGTATCCCAATATTACACAGTTTTCTCCCAAATAATACATAGAATTTGTATTCACCAAATAATAAATTTTGCATAGGTCTTTGATTTGATTATGAATTTCATGAAAACGTGAAATTTTAAAATTTCTGTTTCTTATTCTCTTAAAGTAATGAGGAAACTGGGAAGTTTGAAGTAGGGCATCCTTTTCTTCCTTGCTTGTTTTATTTTGAAATATTCCTGCTTAATAAGATTTATGATCAGAGCTTACTGGACTCGGCTTCAAGGCTGTTTTGTTTTACTGTAGCATTCTGGCCTTTGGGTGTCTCTGTTCTTCCTCATGGATTGAACTTTTTACCTCCAAGAGTCCATATGCTCATCTGACCTACAGAAAATGCCAAACGTTCCCTCATTGTATCTCTACCTCAAATACTATAGTAATTATTCTTATTTAAACTTTGCTGATTTATTCCAAACTTTATGGCCAGTGAAAAAGCACAGGAAAGGACAGAAACATTCCACACTGAGATGAACATGTGCACCTCGCTAATAATTTAAACTAAACATATAAACAGAGAAAGGTTGGGGGTCCTTCCATCCTCCACGCACATTTGTCTTCTGTGTTTACTAAATCCTATTTAAAGTGTGTTTCCTGATTCTGTACAATTCTATGACCTAAGATACTGATGTTTTTCAAAATTTAATAATACCGACACAAATGCTCCAGGATATCAATGAGCACAATGTTAAATTTATTGGACAGATTAGTATAGTATTGTACTCATACACTACTGTATTTAAACAGTGTGACTGTATTTCAGAGTAAATTTACAACGGCCTTTCTGAGGCTGCTGTGCTTTTCAGCTGTCCACTGTTTGCCTCATGTTAAGACTCACCGTCCAGAAAATTAAGAGTAAAAATATCCACAGACATCCATAATATGTTTTGTAGGAGTCAGATGAAGCGTCGTGGTGTTGACTTTCTCATCCTGTAACAAAAATCAGACATATAATAATTGACCCAAATGCTTGTAAATATTATGTATTCGAGATTATCAGCATGGAACATCAGAGCAAAGAGAACTCAAACCTGGAAGCTGTTGGGAGAAGGCAAACAAGTCCTTATCATCAAAACAACAACCTTCCTAGCAGCCGACTCATTTGTCTGTTTCCAGGTCTTGTGACATAAAAGAGTGATTTTTGAATTTGCTGATGTGCAGCATCTTTTGGTATATTTTTTAACCTATTTTTAAAACATTTTATGGTAAGTGAGAGATGAAATTTCCAATCTCTATAGATGTGTACATATAAAAAGAAAATTTCCACAGCAAATGCACACTGTGCTTAATCCTAAATTAAAGTCATTGCCAAAATGTTATTCCTTAACCCTGAGGCACGGACAATTTCTAAAGAAACAAACTCGGCGTTTAATTAACTCTGAAATCCTCCTGTAAATGGAGCTTATGTGTGTGTGTGTAAAATTCAAGGCAGGATGAATCTAGAGAAGAAAACTGCTCGAGGGGTTGCCTCCTACAGAAGCCAGTTGGCCCTATCTGAGTCAGACAGACTGCACACACAGTTACCGGACTAAATTAAGGAGTGGGGAGGTTCATCCAGAGTGCACAGATTAAAATTTTCAATAGACCTAAAAATGTCTCCAAGGCATGAATGAGCCCGTCACTTCTCCTCTGCCTCTTCAGCAAATGATGGATTCACTCAGTGCCCATAACACACCCTGTGAGCTATGCCTGGCTTGCTCCGTTATTCCTCCCTCTCCAGTCATGCTGAAGCAGAGGTTGTGGTTAAACAAATGTGCTTTTATGGAGCAGAGTGCTGTGAAACAGAGCTGATTAGGGCCTGACATTTCCAATTAGATGGGGGCATGAAATTGGCTGATGACTCTATTGTTTCGGCAAAGGTTCTGCCTCGCCACCCTCCCAGCTCAGGGAGGAACTGATTTGTTTCACTGTAATTCAGGGACTTTGGCTAGAATTCAAAAAAATATTAATACAACCTTAAAAATTCTATTTTGAAATTCATCGAGCCATGTGCTTATTCTCAACAAATTAGACCTTGAACAAAAGGCCTAACCCACATGAGAACTTACTGTTGAAAAAAGTAGTTACTAAAAACAATAAGGAAAATAACAAAGATAAATAAAAGTAATTATACATTAGTTTTTATTTTTAAAACCATGAAATATCTCTAACTATTCTTTAGTATATGACTCATTAATATCATGTATTCTCTAAAATAATCCTCCTAGGAGAGTAGGGAGCCTCATATTAGAATCATTATGAAACTTTTGCTCACATATCGCATATATACACACATCTATGCATGCGTTGCACATGCATATTTGATATGTGTGACTGTATACTTACAATATGCAAATAAATAAGGGCATTTATTAATAATTTACTCAAGTACTCAAGTGTTCTGAGCAACTTTTCCTCAGAAAGTTTTTTTGCTTTAATAACTCTACAGGAAAATAGATTTCACTCTTGTCTTTCAGCTCCAGAGAACATAAAAAAGGACCTCTCATGTTAGCTCTCAATCCTGAAATCAATAGCATTTCACCAGGCTTATGTGCTTGAAACAGTTTACCACAGAAAGAAAAAGTAAGAGAAAGGAAAAAAGAAAGTATGACATTTTACGTGTAATCAAATGGTATCATCTAGTTCCATTTTTTCTCTCAGTTCATCACACTGAAGTTGTGATATTAGAAGGGAATGAACTACATGTGAGTGGAACGTTTTTGAAGGAATCATGGAAGCACAGTGTTCACTGAGCAACTCTCCACCACCTTGTTCCCAGTGCAGTGGTCAGGCCAGGGCCGTGAGAGAGGCTCAACCGCTGTGGGCCTGTGGTTACTACTCTGGCTCTTAGTTCTGTCTTCCCTGCTCTTAGGAGAGGTAGGAGAGATCTTTAATCTTTGATGTTTCAGTAATGAAATGATAAAATATGACACATAAACCAATTGTTCATGAATTTCTCATTTTTCCTTGATGTCTTTTGCTCATCTAAAGACTAGGTTATTTTCCGGGAGACTTTGGGATTGTTCCGAATTCTGAATTTGGATGAATGATTAAAGTATTTTTTTCATGCTTTATTTTGAGAGAGACTTTGAACTGATAGCTTGGTGCAAACTAATCTTGTGGCTGCTGTGAATTAAAACTGTGATAAAAAGCAAGGTTCTTTTTTTATTGGGTGTGTATCATAGACAATATGTCAATGTGGTGGCTGGAGTCTTTTCTCGTGTCTGACTACATGTGGGGAAAAAAAAACAAAACAAAACAAAAAAAATTACATCTTCCTGATAAGTATGCTCACTGGGATATGAGGATTGAAGACCACTCACAATCCTTGTGTAGGGTGAAGGGGTTGGGATAATAAGATTTCATAACTTAATGTTTCCACTACTTTTGTTAATACATTGGTGGTGGACATTTGTGGTGAAGAATTTCAAGGATTCATGTTAGCCAGAGCCAAAAGGATGCAATGGCAGAGTTGAAGCTCAGGAGGTCCTCGGAACCAGCATGCTTGCTGGATTCTTGCTCCAACACTTGAAACAACTATACCAGCTGTTTTCAGACTCCTCTGTCTTGAGACATAAGAAGGCTTTTCTGGTTTCCTGAATATGGTATAATTTTAATAACATTTGAAGACTACTGTATACTTGAGTTTTCATATGCCTGGCCACGTACACATACATGCCTCAGATTTGCAAATTCCATGAGAGGTAACAGTGAATAATAGGATACAAGAACTAGTGTGAGCTGCATTACAGCTCTATTCTCAAATTATTAGGGAGTGTCTGTAGCATGAATCTTAAAAGGTCTTATTAATAAAAACAAACCCAGAGCTAGGTATTGAGGTGAACGCTGAAAGATCAGAGAAACAGAACAAGCCACAGCCACCTCACCTTGCCAATTCCTCAGCTGATCCTGTTTCCTCAGACTGGAAGCCTCTGAGTCCTCATCTAAACTGAATCTCAGGTGAACTGCTGCTCAAAAGCCTAAAAGCTTAACCAGTTCTAGTTCCTGGTTTTCACACCTTATATACCTTTCTGCTTTCTGCCATCACTTCCTGAGATTAAAGGCGTGAGTCACCATGCCTGGATGTTTGCTGTGTGACTTTGAACTCACAGAGATCCAGATGGATCTCTGCTTCTGGAATGCTAGGATTAAAGGTGTGTGTACCACCATTTTCTGGCCTCTGTATCTAGTGGCGGTTCTGTTCTCTGACCCCAGATAAGCTTATTAGGGTGCATAATATTTTGGGGAACACAATATCACCACATGTGTTGTTTTAAATTAATGCTGAGATTTAGCTGGGTTTACTTTCAAACAACTTTCATTAAAAACTATTGTCTTTTTCCAATACATTTCCATCAAACAAAATAAAGAGATTCAATGTCCTATAATTGGGATAAATTTCAAATTAGTTAATCAATGCAACACTATTGAATATTGAAATGTAGAAGTGTTCTTCTTTTGATCTATCTAAAATTAAGCAACAGGAAAATACTAAATATAAAATCTAACAAAAAGCACTTTGACATGGGAAAGCACACAAGGCCACTCAAAGAATTACAGACAACAAAGGAAAGTTGAGAGCGGGAGAAATAATCTTCTCCAGGAAAAAGCATGGTAATTGATTACCCAGTAACAAATGATCAGTCCTGAAAACATACCTAATATTTAGTTACTTAGAGGATCACAATGAGAAGGAAATTTTAACTTTAAAAATATTATGCATTGTTACAATATTTCTCAAAATAATTATTTTTCTGTTATCTCTTCAATATTTCATAGGTCAATTAGTGCAAAATAGATCGAAGTTTATCATTTAAACTCCATAGTCTTATATTCTCTTAGTGTGGGTTCTAATTGTAACATCTAATGACTACAAAAAATTAATTCTGTTAAGGAACAATATTTACCATAGTTAAAATTGAATTACTAATACATATTTCAATATATATATATATATATATATATATATATATATATATATATATAAATAAATGCTGAGTCAAACAATATACAAAGTAGGGATGGCATTTAATCACATAATGTTGCAAAAAGACTATTGCTAAATATATGTGGTTCAAATATTTTTTTTTAACCAGAAGCTCAAGAATTGAGTCTGTATACATGGCACAAAAGTAGAAATCTTTTGTTTACTTTTGTTTAAATTGACTGGTGTCCTACACTTTCTATTATTTTGTTGGGAAACTGCTATGTGGTTTTTATTCTCAGAATAGCAGGAAATGAAGTTAACATGGTTTGAAACTGAGAAGTCCAATGAAGTGAAGGAATGTGCAAACATGTTTAAATTTCACAAACAGAAGCTTGTCTACACAAAAGAAAAATATTAATTTACTATCAATTTATACCGTGTTTTATTGACACAAAAACACAGATTTATTGAAAAATATCCATTCTCACAATGAATATATCTATTTAGAAGAACACTTGATTTTTACTTTTCACAAGTGAATACAACTATAAAAAAAAAACCCTTAAGATACCAGAGAAAATTAGTAGCACAACTGTGATAAATAACTACATATATATGTAGAAAGGGTTGGTGAGGCTATTAATAGAACTATAATTTTTTGAAACAAGTTAGCCTTATAATGATGTTCACTGAGATGTCCAATTGTAATTGAAATATAATCAGAATATCAATTAAAATAATCTCACAGTAGAAGTTATGTAGTAAATACTGAAGGTGCTGTCAGTGTGCTCACAGATATGTGTGGGCACATTCTACATCATAAATTTCTCCTAATAGTTGTGAATATAATGTGGACAGGTATTAACATCATCTGTGTTTATGTTGCTTGCACTATCTTATTTAGAAACCTAAAAAGTATGCAAGCAGAAGCATAATTAAGATAACTCTTGCTACCAAAGAATGCTTGGGGAAAAAATTAAATAATTGTTATCTGGGACTTCTGTTTGTGTCACAGACAGACAAAACTCCCTGGGGAGTTGGGCCTTCATTTGAATGCCAAATGGTAAATGGAGAGATGTTCATGATTTTCAAAGGAAGAATGCTCCATGGGAAAGATTTGCAGGTAGAGAATGCTCTTCTTTTATCAGAAGAAAGGCAGTCATGTAGAATTGTATCCAAAACGGGTACTATAGGCTAAGATCTCTCAGAAGGCTAAGCAAAGATCAAACCATGTTGGATTTTATAGATGGACTCAGTTCAAATTATATGACGACTAAAAGTACTCTCTCAACTTTATCAGATATTCACATTTCCCAAAGAACACACCATAACTTCTTGTTAATCAGTATGTTCCTTTGGAGACCTGAGATGTACATTTTAGTGGGATGATGTAACTTTTATCTTTGTGTGGCTGATCTATTTTATTAAACCAAATATACTCCTGGTTCATTTGCATTGACACAAATTATAGGTTATCATTTTTTAAGGCAGGATACTGTACTATTTTGTACATATATCAAATTATGGATCTGTAGTAGATAGGAGCTTAGCCAGATTATATATCTTTGCTGTTATGTATAATGCTACAATGATCTTGAAAGTACCAATATCGTCTAACAATAATAATTAAAATATATACCCAACAATAGGATTGCTGCGTCAGACAATAGTAATTTGGGGGAAACTCTTCAGATGCTTATGTGACACTTTTGGCTTCCGTAATTAATGAACCAATTTCTCTAGCAATGCCCCTTCTGTCTCTGTCTCTGTCTCTGTCTCTGTCTGTCTCTCTCTCTCTCATACACGCACACACACACACACACACACACACACACACACACACACACACACCTATACATCAATCTCATATATTTATCATGTTACGATTTTAACATTTATCTATTTAGCATATATTCTGTCAATTTATCATGTCTGTGATTTCTCATCTATCTATGCATCTGTATTCTTTCCTATATATGGCATTTATCTCTCTACTTTCTCTCTGTAGTAAGTCCACGAGCAATCCATCCTTCCTGATTGTTCTTTATTTCTATGAGATAAAACAATACATAAGAGTTTGTTTCGTTTCTATGACAGTATGTACTCCAGGGACTTTAACTATTTTGTTAAGTTTTTTATACTTTATAGTGGTGTCATGATCATTTAGGGTATAACTCACTGGTTCAGTGATTTCTGGAAATTCATCCATACACAGCACAGAAAAATAAAAAAAAAGAAAAGATAAAGAAAAACAAAACAATGTAAAAAAATCAAAAGAAATATTCATGCTCACTAAATTCAAGAAATCATGAAAAGTATTTTATAGGCCATATTAATGTCTTAATACTCTTGAGATATACAAAGAAAATTTAAAAGACATTATTCTAGAGAAAAATATTCCACAATGATTTGTTATTGTTGACATAGTTTTTACTTTTTACACACTAGTAAACAGTTGAAAAAAAATGACTGTCATTGAATGCCAGATCTCAAAACTCAAAACATGGCAAGAAGAGCTCTTGAAACTGGACAGATATCTGAAAGGCACAAAGGATCTGCAAATTCCAGAGCATGTGTGTGCAAGGCACAGATATTATAGCTTGATTATTTGTAGAGAAGTGGTCAGTTGTACAGAGTTCTAAATCTATTTGATGATAAAGTCACTTGATTAAAAATTTTTAAAGTAATAACACCTGTTTGCTTTTACACATAAAACCTAATTATATAAAGTTACTCCAGGATAAAATTAAGCACAAAATCCTTCCAATATTATCCAAAATGATGACAACTGTAGTGGCCTAATGTGGCTCTTAGCATAACATTTTCAATTGAGTCACAGACATTTGGGTAAGGAGGAACTAGTTGACTGGTGTGGTGGTATTCACCTGCACTCTCAAAATCCCTGATGTAGAGGAAAAGGTGTTGTCATACATTCAAGGCCAATTGGGTTCACATAGCAAGTTCCAAACCTGCTAGGGCTCCATTGTCTCAAAGGAAAAGAATAAATCGCACTGTTGATAGGACATTGAGCCTAGCTGTAGTATCACACTGTAAGTAAAAATTGTATCACAGAATGGAAGAAAATAATTTGGAAAAGTGAATAATGAGGCTTGGAAAATATACATACTATATTTCAAACACCATAATAACATGTCTTAATTAACATAGAATTAATGACAGAAAATTAAAAAAAATACATCCTTTCCCATTAACTTCATGAATAAATCATTATTTGTCACATTATTTTGTTTTGTCTTACAATCTACGCTATATGTTCCTGTTTTTAATGTAGAGCTCAAATGCATCCCCTTGTTTATGGACCAGATGACATTATAGTAATAGCTTTACATTTGTGTTTTATGTCTCCTTTAATTGATACTAAAAGAACAGTTAAAAACTACAAACAAAAATTCAGTTGAATGGATTATTATGAAATACATAAATATTAAAACTGCTAATTTGGGTTAAATCTTCCTGCCAAATGGAACTAGGGAAAAACCTGACATGTTTAGGCACATTATAATTTATAACATAGAAGAGAGGAGAGGTTAGGGCCGTGAACAGGATATATCATTTGATGATGCTGCCACCTTTTTTAAAAGAGCAGATAGTAAATTGAGAGTAATGACAGGAAGTTATGTGTCCAAGATCATTTGTCAAATATGCCACTTTTCCCATTGTTCTGGTCATAATGAGATATGGCACTACCAAATTTCCCAGTGGATCCGTTTTTTACCTGCATGCCAATTTTCTCATAACTGATGATATTATCATTGTGACTATAAATGCTTTGCCATGTCCTCCTGTGATTTCTCAAACAGCATCCAAGGAGGCAGTTAAGACAAGTTTCCAAATTCTGAAAGAAAAGTAACAAATATGAGGAGAGTGGTGATGTTTATCACTTTAAATTTCAGTTGTATTTCTTAGAAAAGACATATTGTCTGAGGGACAAACAGATTCTCTTTCCTGCTATACCTACTTTGCTAAAATTAGAGAGAACAACAGAATCACTTTTTGAATGCTACTGATTTCCAGGAATTTTGCAAATTTTATGGAAACATGCTAACTATAGATCCAGAAAAAAAAAATGTTTTCAGGAGTAAACTGTTGTGGTTGTTAAGAATTTACCATTGTCAGCTATTAATCAGCTATTATTGTCTTAGAAAGGCTTTCCTATGAGTAACTTTGTGGATGTAAAGTTCACTAGCGGATTATTAATTAAAATGAGTAGATCCCCAGAACCCACGATGAAAGTAGAAGCCAGAAAGAGAACATTGGCTGAAAGTGAATGACAAATGCTGGCAATATGTACACCAGGCTGGCAGTTTAAAGGGGAAGTGAGAACCAAAAAGGAGGCATTCATGATTTGGACCACTTCTCTCCTGATAGACAGAGACTTTTAATTATATTATTCTCTTGCCCTCCTCTGAACCTTACAAACTGCTCACAGCCTGTTTTATCGGAGGAGTTCCTTGAAGCTGAGAGCATTTACACAGGTTATACAAAGTCCCCTTGCTATTACTGGTGAAATCAGAGCCCATTACCCAAACAGGATCAATTGATAATCTACTCCACAGTTTGACGACTACAGTTCTTGATGAATTTAGTTGGGGGCCTATGGACTGACAGTTTCTCCATCTGGGAGTTTTTGAGAAAATGGAAGTTTGCACATCATTCTTAGAAACAATGAATGTCCGCATTGTAGAGGCCTGCCCGTGTGTTCATCCACATCTCAATTTGAGAAGCAATGAGCTGAAATCCCCCTGGAGGATAGAAGTACTAGAAGTAGGACTCCCAGGGTAGAATACGTCAAAAGAGAATGGAAGTCTTAGGGATGAAGAGCACAGTGCAGAACATCTGCCTTTGGTCTCTTATCCAAGGACAGGGGACCTGATTTTGGCAGAGCAGTGACTTTCCCGGGCATTGCCATACTATAGCAAAGCTGCAAAGGAGGAGGAAGACGAGAAGGATGAGAAGGAGGAAGAAGATTGGGTTGTTAACTATGAATTACTACACAAAGTATCTGCCCCAGAGTTTGTTCTTTCATACTTCACAGGCTGAGTTATACAAGTTCAGTACTGTAAAAGGACTCAGGGCCTCAAATTGCAGATTTGAGATTCATTCTTCAGAAGAGGAAGTGTTAGTTCTTAAAAAACATAATGGAAAAGCTTGTTTTTTCCTCTTGGACAACCATGATTTCAGACAATTTATGAAACAAGATTCTTTTTAAAACAGATTAGGGGACCCTTTATAATAACAGGGCTTAATTTCTTATAATAGAACTCAGAAGAGATAATTTGGATCAATCTAAGATGAAGGTAAACACTACAAATAAGATGAATCACCAGATATGAGACAAATTCATAATTAGTCAGTGAAAAAAATTGATTGAGATTAGAGAGACACCAAAGAGATTTGCCCCTAAAAGCAAAGAGATATTGAGAATAAAGACACTGATACCTTTGCTGGAAGTCCTTGCAGAGCAGGATGAGGACTTCTAACATGTGGAGTGGATTTTGGAAGCAGCCAGTGCCTGTGAACCAGGAAGACTTACAGTTGGTTGAACTGTTGAATTTTATACAGTTCATCAAAGGAAAATGATTACGAAGATGATTTAGAATGACTTAAGCTATGGGTATACATGGGCAGGATACAACAGGGAACCCATGAGGAAGTAGAAAGACGAGGGGGGACTGAAGCTGAGAAAGTGGTGTGCTGATGCAGTATCCTCTGGTGGCAGGCACACTGCCTGAGGTTATTGAACAATATGTTTAGGTGATGGTACGGGGGAAATATTTGTTTAGTGGAGGAAAAACTTAAATAAGAAATTTGAGTGGAAAGTAAGCCCCAGGAGGTGTGGATTTAAAAGGAACAAGAAACAATGGCTCTGCTTCAGAAATGGGAAAGGAAATCTCCCCGTGAGAAAGTGAGAAGACTGAGCCAAGGAAACTACAGAATGTTGAGTGTTCTAATATCACAAACAAAAGTGGATGGAAAGCTAGCCAAACCCCACCTTTGTCTAATAAGTGTGATTTATCATCAAGCCTGGTTAACATGTGAGGGCTGATGCAAAAGGTTCCCTCAGCCAAGTCTACACCTGTAACAGAAAATGTGAAAAAGTGCACCATCAAAAAATTGAATCTCACCAGGCATGGTGGTAAACACCTACAATCCCAGCACTTGGGAGGCAAGGGCACATCAGAGTTCAATGTGGGGGTAAGATTTTTTTCACCAAATTGGATGTGAAAAATCATAAGGGCACAGTTAAATACTTAGTCATATGACTAAGTATGCTTGGGCTTGCATTTCTAATCTAAATGTCATATAATTTGTATCAAAGTCCCAATCTTTGGTCAAATCTACTTTCCAGGATCTGTGTCTCCATTTCTGGATGAGCCCTGCACATTAGAATTTTCAAACTAATAAGTTTGCTCTTTGTAAGGTCCTAAAGTCTTTGTGAAAACAAAAGTAAAGATGAATGAGAGACACTGTCTAGGAAACCCTGACCAGACTTCTGCATGTTCTGAAACAGGCACTAGACTTTGAAACAATCCTTCCAGATAACTCTTGCACAAACACAGAAATATATCATATGTGTAACATCAATGAAGATCCAATTTTTTTTTTGAGACAGGGTTTCTTTGAGTTACAACCCTGGCTGTCCTATAATTTACTTTGTAGACTAGATTGGCCTCAAACTCACAAAGATCCTCCAGCCTTTGCCTCCCAAGTGCTGGGACCAAAACGATGTACCATCATGCCTGACTCACTAATGTTTTTGTTTACTGTTTATTTTGCCTTCATTTTCATATCTTCTTAATAACCACTCTCAATAAAAGTGAAGTTGTCTTGATTTTTAAGAAATTTTAAAATAAAAGCTTCAAAACATTATTTATATATTACTCACATTCAGATGAACTAATACATTTGTTATCCTACTGATATAACAAATCAAAATAAAAGTATATTGGAGCATACCAGTGATGGTTGTTAAAACTTGGCACATGTCTACACGGTTTGGAACACAACAGGTTGGAGTGGCTTAAGGCTAGCCCCAAAAATGAACTACTTGCTTTCTTCTTTGCCTTTCTTCCATTAAGATGTTTTTCTTTTAATTATTGTGTACGACTGTTTGTTAGAATATGCATACATGAACCTTGTGAGTGATTAGTACCTGAGGAGAAAGAAGGTATCAGCAGCAGCCTAGGGACTGGAGTTACAGGTATCTGTGAGCAGTAAGTACTAGAAACCAAACCCAGGTCCCCTGCAAGAGGACCCAGTGCCCTTAACCATTTACTATCTCTCCAGAACCTACTTTTTTTGTATTTGTTATCTTGATTATTTCTTTTGATAGCTGTGTGAGTGTTGCTGGAGAATTTCTCTCCAGCTCCCACCATCAAGTCCCGCCAGTCTCAGAGCCCACTTATAAAATAAACACACAGACTCTTACATTATTTAAACTGCTTGGCCATTAGCTCAGGCCTGTTATTGTCTAGCTCTTACTCTTATATTTAGCCCATTTCTATTAATCTTTACTTTGCCACATGGCTCATGGCTTACTGGTACCTTACATCTTCCTTGTCCTGATGGCGGCTCGCAATGTCTCTCTCTCCGCCTTCCACGTCCCAGAATTCTTTTCCTTGTCCCGCCTATACTTCCTGCCTAGCCAATGGCCAATCAGTGATTTATTTACTGACCAATCAGCAACACACTTGACATACAGACCATCCCACAGCACTTCCCCTTTTCTTTTCTTAAAAAGGAAGGTTTTAACTTTAACATAGTAAAATTACATATAACAAAACAATTATCAAGCAAGAATTACAGTTACAATATTAAAGAAGAGATCCTATCTATCTTATATTTGTAAGTTTAAGGTTTTATATCTAACTTATCTTTTATTATAACTAAGGAAAATTGTAAGTATCTAGTCTTTAACCACATCAAAGACCTCAGAAGGATATACTACTACCTGAGAAATGGAGAAGGATATAAGCAACTTTTAGGAGTCTTGTAGGGTAGACAGAGACAGCTGGCAGCCTGGACAGTCATTCAAAGTTCTCTTGTAAGGTTGGGGCATCTGTCTTCAGCCCACAGGCCTAGAGTCTCTTATTCACTTTTCTCTGTGTCCTGTAGAATGTCTGGCAGTTTTCTCTGCAAAGCAGGAACCTGAAGGACCATTTTGTCAAGCAAAGTTCAGTGGTCACCTTTCTATGGGTCCTGCATGTCCAGTTGATCAAGCAGTCCAGGCAAGAACAGTTTCTTGCCCAAATGGCTATTTTTGTCAAGGTGAAGATAAACTCCATATGGAGTGTCTTCGATGCCCATCCTCCTCTCTGAAGTAAATCGGTGCTGTCAGGAGCAGACATGTCTCATTGTCCAAAAAGTCTAAACTTTTAAAACATTTTAAATGCCATATTCTGTAGATCTTTGAAGTGTTTGAAGACTCCCTATCTATCTGAAATATATCTATGTATACCTAGAAGACTTAACTAACATGGCTACAAATATTATCATAGATGACTAACTATTAATCTATTTTTTAATTATCCATTACAATTTTAAATGAGTTACATAAACATAATACCTCAAACAAGAATAGAAATATATATACAGTATAACAAAATTAAGTTTAAACTTGTATCAATAAACTAAAATCTATAGCAATGTAAAACATTTTAAACAAGTTGTTACTCTTTAAAAGTAGGTTCATTAATCTACCCTTTCATCCTATCATATCTAAACTATCCCCCTTTTTGTTTTAGAAAGAGATTGTATTTATAATCAACCTGATTTAAATAAAAATATTGGTTTTTCTCTGTCCCACACCAGAGGGCTCTTCTGATTTGGGACACAAGAATCTCTTAACCATTTTTTTTTTTTGAGCAATATGTCTGGGTTTAGAGGGGGAGTGAGCCAATTCCATCTCTAAAGCCAGCTTGGTATATTTGGGAATTTGGGCGTAGCTTCTCTTACTACTTCCTGCTGGAGGGGGGCGCTGTATCTTCTGGAGACAGAAAGAAAATTTTAGGATCATGGAGTAGTCCGTGAGGCTGTATATCTGAGCCAGTTGACTTGAAACCATTCTGGATGTTGAATCATCTGGGCCATGGTGTCATTGGAGACCTTTCAGGGGGTCTTGGCTGGTCAAACCTGATGTATCTTAATCTGGAACAAATCCATAGTCTCTGGCTTTCTGTGGAAACAAGAGCAGAGACTCTTTTCCAAAGCAACATATCCTTATATCCAAATTTTGAAGTCAAGGTACCTTTAAAATATACATTTTGGCATAACTCAACAGCTTTTACAATCAAATGTTTTTCTGCAGTTACGAATATCAAAGAGAACATAATCCAGATTCTCTGTGTGGTAGTCATCTTTACGTGGCTTATTTTTTTATATTAGCTTGAGCCTATTACTTTTAAACTGCAGCCTTCTAAGCCTGAAACGGCGCAGTGGCTGCTGGCTCCGCCCACTTCAGCTTCCCAACATGGCGGCGGTCCGCTTTCCGCCAGCTCTGGGAGCCATAACTCTCAGAAATAGTGGGTCTACAGTTTTACCAAAGTAGCGTGTAGCCCAGAAACTCTTTTTTTGTTTTGTAGTAGCAAAGGCTAAATTCACCACACAGTTTAATGTGGTACTTGCAGAGGCCTCATTCCTGCCATACGGCGGCAGGTCGAGCACGCACGCTAGGAACCCGCCAGCAGTAGCTCAAACACGCAGGCTGCCGCTAACTTGATAGAGACAACTAGGAACTGTTTTCAGCTCCGTTTTAGAATCTTTTTACTCAGGTTTTAGGTGGAAACTCTTGCCACCACGTTGGACGCCATTTGTTGCTGGAGAATTTCTCTCCAGCTCCCACCATCAAGTCCCGCCAGTCTCAGAGCCCACTTATAAAATAAACACACAGACTCTTACATTATTTAAACTGCTTGGCCATTAGCTCAGGCCTGTTATTGTCTAGCTCTTACTCTTATATTTAGCCCATTTCTATTAATCTTTACTTTGCCACATGGCTCATGGCTTACTGGTACCTTACATCTTCCTTGTCCTGATGGCGGCTCGCAATGTCTCTCTCTCCGCCTTCCACGTCCCAGAATTCTTTTCCTTGTCCCGCCTATACTTCCTGCCTAGCCAATGGCCAATCAGTGATTTATTTACTGACCAATCAGCAACACACTTGACATACAGACCATCCCATCCCACAGCATGTGAGACTAGATAGCTATTTCCCAGTGTTTTTGTACCTTCATTCATAAAATGGGGATAAAACAAAACATTATGGAATTATTTGGAAATTAAACTTGTTAATGTTGAATTTGCTTGGCTTACAATAGGCAGAACAAAATGAACCGCTTTTCCTATTGTGGTTATTTTTGTCATTAGTAGTGTTTTTCTTCAATTCCTGCCTCCCAGAACACATGTTACTACTTATATCATTAGACTGTTTCTGGAGGACCTCCTATTGACCCTGCCCTGTGTTTGTATGTCCCAGAGTTGACTACTGATTTGTTTATGAGGTACCTAAAGATATTATTCTGGTAGAGAAAGGAGGATGTATAACCTCTGTCCACAGAGGTGTGCTCAAATAACTGTGGCCCCAGGAGATGATGTCTTAGGATCAGTATTTCATTTCATATGGAAAACAACTGCCTTAGTCAGACTAATTTAGCAGAGTCCTTGACCAGCCTTCCTCATTCTTATGCTGAAGGCCAGCACTGTACAGCACCTGCAGTGACTTCCTCAAATCTGTGGTCCTCCTTGGAACTTTCTTCCCCTTGGAGACTAGGTGACCTGGAAGCAAGAAACCTATGCTTCTGCAGAGCATCACTGAAAAGACTGCTTATAGCAGCCATGGAAACAATACAGAAAGTCTTAGAAGACTAAACAGCAGTGCCACCTGGGATCCACTGGAAAGTCCACTCACTAAACCACATTCACAGTGTCTCACCTCAGAGATGATCTCCTGATTTTAACTAAAAAGAGCCATAATTTGCTCTTTCTCAAATACTATCATTATTTTATTCAATCCTTTTCTTCTTAATGAATATCTGAAGTCATAATAATCACATTGACTCAAAGCAGAAGCCTTACTGCTCAGTAAAAATCCTAGTTCAATATATTTTTTAAAATCTGAATTTTGGTCAAGATTAAGTATGGTGAAGCATGTTAAGCTTTTGTTTTTTAGCTCCTAAACTTACAACTGTTTGGAATCACATAATGCAATTATTTGATTGATTAGTGTGTACATTCAGTTTATTTTTGAGCACATTTGGGATGCTATCTAAAGTTGTTAAGTTATAGTTAGAAGAAAAGTAAATTTTCTATTTACTGATTAACATTGAAAAGGAAAATTATCAAAAGTAATTTGATTTTGGCCATTTCTCATTGTATTTATTGCTAAGCCTAAAATATTTGGATATTATTTTCAATTAAACATAACTTATTGAACAGATTCATGTTCTCTTTTGAAACAGGATGAACTTGGCCATCTAGTCCAGTGTCTTCTCAAATTAGAAGGTCCATGCTTCACTGGACGGTCTATGGCAGACATACTTTTTGAAGGAAGCTGATTGGCATAATCATATATTTAGAGTAAAGCGTCATTAAAACAAATTAAAGTTGCAAATTACAGTCTGCTTTCCAACTTTAAAAAAAAAACAAGAAAACAATACATTGTGCCTAGAAAAAGGAGGCACATAGCAAAGCATATTTTTTCTAATTACTGTTCCTTTAACAGTCACATCTTAATAAGAATTGAAGACTGATTTTAACATACTCAGTTTCACTAAAGTAACTGAAACAGGTATTAAATCTATTTTACTCGACTTCAATTATCAGAAATTTTAATTACTTAAATGAAAATAGATTAAAATACACTTAAATACAATCAGAATTTTTATCTGTAGAACTGTATTAAGTAGCACCTTTTTAGAGAATAAAAAAGTAGCATTTTACTTAACGTATTAAAAATATGTATCTTCTGGTATCATTTGTGACTAATGTCAGCAAGGCATTACACAATCTTATTAGCTAAAATTTGTATCAAAAAACATTTGGAAAATATTATTTTTATATTGAGGAACACTAAATGAGTCACATTAATGATGTCAAATACATATAAGTCCCACTTAATGAGAAGCAGCAATTATAAGATGTAGGGAAATCATCTCCCACTGTGTGAAGGAACAATCACGTACATGGTTTGGAAACACAATGGCTGCCAGCCCTTGGTAACTAACCTAGAGACCTCTGGGTGCTGAGCTGGAAAAGATGAAGTCTGATTTTCACTTCCTCGTATAAACAGAATGTCACCAGCACATCACATTCCACCCACAGTGAACCGCTGGCATGACTAATAATTATAATCTTCACATTCAATCATGGGAACTTTGTGACAGGTGAACAGCTTAGCTAAACTGGCAGTTCAGACTGTTGCTATGCCAGAGCAAAACTCTGCAAGGTTCACTTTTAAATGTGTATGTCTAAGTTGAAGTAAACTTCCTGTATAGAAGGAACTGGCCATGTCCATTTGATGTCCTAAATTACATGAAGATTTGTTTGATGTCTTTTAAAAGTCACTTTCTCACTACCATTCTTGCCCTCAGGCTTAAGCTGCCAGTTTAGAACATGTATCTGGCTTGAAATTTTATTATTGTAATGGAATTATTCTTCTGATGCTCTCATGTTATTTCTTCAATTTTTAATTCAATTTTTCTTTTTCTATGTTTACATTTTTTTCTTTTATTGAAAAGATATTTTGTTCTCATGTAATGTATCATGATTATGGTCCCATTCTTCCCACTCTCATTTCCTCCCTGCATCCCCTCCATCTCAGACTCACTCCCTTACTGTCTCTCATTAGAAAACAAACAGACTTCTAAAGGAAAGTAGTAAAATAAAATAAAATAAAAACTAACACATCAGAGTAGACAAAACAAACAAACAGAAGTGGGGAAAAAGCCCAAGGAAAAAGTACAAAAACACATATAGATACAGAGACCCATGCATTTATATAGTCAGGAATCCCATAGAAACACTAAGCTGGAAACCATGACTTATATGCAAAGGACATGTAGGGTGAAAAAAAAAACAGAAGAAAAATATAAATAAAATAAAAGTAAAATGTAAAAAGTATATATAAGATAAAATTTGAACAAAAAAGGAAAAACATGACATTATGAGACAAAGAACCTCCAAAGATGACATTGAGTTCCTTGACAATCGGGGAGCCTGTATGGGTCTGAACTAGGTCCTCTACATATATGTTGTGGTTGTATAGCTTGGTGTTCTTGTGTGACTTCTAAAAGTGGGAGTGGGGGATGTCTTTGACTCTGTTGCTTGTTCTTGGGACCCTTTTTCTCCTAGTGGGTTGCCTAGTTCAGCCTTGATATGAGGGCACATGCTGCCTGTTCTCACTGTCATTTGTTATGCCGTGTTCAGTTAGTATGCATGGGGGACCTGTTCTCTTCTGAAGTGAAACAGAGGAGGAGCAGATCTAGGGCAGTGGGAATTTGAGGGGGAGGGATTGGGAAGAGTGGAGGGAGAGGAAACTGATGCAATTGGGATGTAACATATGAAATAATTTTTAAAAAGGGTGGGTTGTTTCCCGGTGAAACTCCCTCAGAGAAAATTAAAGTTTTATTTGCAAGAGGCAATCAATTGGTGATTGCGTCTGGGTTAGGGACAGGAGCACTTCTCCTCTCAAGTTCTTGGAACCCATCTGGTGCAGACTTATGCGGGCCCCATCCTGCCTCAGTTTCTGTGAGTTCTTACTGATGAAGAGGGCCTTGTTTTCTTGTTGATATCTATCACCTCTGGCTATTGTACTCTTTCTACATCCTGTTCCAAAGGGTTCCCCAATACCTGAGTGTTGCAAGATATTTGTTTATACCATATGAAGATGTGTCATTGTTATTGGTTTAACAAAAAGCTGAATGGCCAATAGCTAGGCAGGAGAGAACAGGTGGGAATTCTGAGGAGAGAGAGATAGAGAGACACCAGCAAGATGCAGAGCAAATTGGACATACAGAATGGGAGAGAGGTAAAAGCCACCTGGAAGAATGTAGATTAATAAAAACAGGTTAATTTAAGTGATAAGAGCTAATTGGGAACAAGCCTAAACTAAAGGCCAACTTTTCATAATTGATATATCTCCATGTCATTACTGGGAGGCTGGTAGCCCCAAAAGAAAGTCCAACAAGAAAGCTTGCTACACCGAAGGGGAGGAATTTAATGGAGCTATCTCATTTAGGACTGAATGTTTCAAGGTTGCTTTTCCTTTCTCTGTATTAATGTATGCCTACGGTTCTCTATATTTGTTCCCATCTGCCTTAGGAGAAAGCTTGTCTAGTAATGGCTGAGTAAGACACAGACCTATGAGCACAGCAGAATGTCATTAGGAGTCATTTGATTGCTATGTTCATTTAGTAGAATTTTAGAATTTGATTTTTACTCTAAGTCCCTAGGCTATCTAGTCTCAAGTTATTGGTCATCCAAGCAGCACTGGTTGTAGGTTCTACCTTGTGAAGTGGGACTTTAATCCAAACAGATATTGGTTTGTACCACTAGTACACTACTGTAGATTGCAGGAAGGACACCATTATAGATCACAGGGGTTGTGGCTGGGCTGGTGTTTACACTTCTTTTCTAACAGCATGAAGAGTACCTTTCTGTACCAAAGTCATTAGCATATAGGGGTAAAGGCTCAATCTAAGCATGAGCTCAACTTCTCCATGTTTGGCGAGTTGTGTAGGTGGTGTCTTCAGCCATAGGGCCTTGTCTGCAGTTTAGGGAGTGAAATCTATGGTCACGTCAACAGGCTGGGTTGTTTGGGGATTCTCATGAGACCTCTTTGGACAACAACTCAATTATATGTGATCCAATCCCGGTACTGAAGCTTCATTTGGTGACAAGAGATGTCCAGCTGGGGCCCTGCCTCCCCCTTTATTTGGCAGTTTCATGTAGATCACCTTCATATATGTATATGTTTTGGGAAGATTCTACTGTTAGACAGTTCAAGGCTGCCCCTCAAATTGCCCTTAATTTTAGCTGTCTCTCCTGGTATTCCCTTCCTATTCCCTTCGCACTTGATCCTCCCATTACAGCCTCCCCTAACTAGTCTATTTCCATTTCCTAGGGATATCTATCTTTCCCACCTCATTCCTAGCCCCTTACTTTATACATAACCACTAGGTATCTATGGATTGTAGTTTGGTTATCATTGACTTAACAGCTAATGTCCACATTTAAGTGAATACGTACCATACTTGTCTTTCTGGGTCTGGGTGGTAACTCGCTCAGTATGATTTTTTTTTTTTAATCCAAAGGGTTCCATCCAAACCTTAGGATTTCATTTTTTTTTTTTTTTTTTTTTTTTTTTTTTTTTTTTTGGTTTTTCGAGACAGGGTTTCTCTGTGTAGCTTTGCGCCTTTTCCTGGAACTCACTTGGTAGCCCAGGCTGGCCTCAAACTCACAGAGATCCGCCTGGCTCTGCCTCCCGAGTGCTGGGATCAAAGGTGTGCACCACCACCACCCAGCAAGGATTTCATTTTTAAGAGCTAACATTTCATTGTGTAAAAGTAACACACTTTCTTTCTTCATTCATCTGTTGAGAGATATCTAGGTTGTTTTCAATTTCCGGCTATTATGAATAGATAAACAATGAACAGGGTTGAGCAAATGTCTCTGTGGTAGGATAAAGCATCCTTTGGGTATATGCTCAAGAGTGTGATCACTAGATCTTGAGATAAATTTCCATCTTTCTGAGGAACTACCACACTGATTTCCATAATGGCTGTCTATGTTTGCAGTCCCACCATCAATGGATGAGTACTCTCTCTCCTTCCTCCACATCCTTCCCAGCCTGAGCTGTCACTTTTTTATTTACCTTGGACATTCTGACAGATGTAAAATGAAATATCAAAGTAGTATTGATTTGCATTTCCCTAATAGCTAAGGATATTAAACATTTCTATAAGTGTTTGTGATAGTTTGAATGTAATTCGCCACCATGATCTCATATAGAATGGGACTATTAGGAAGTGTGGCTTTGTTGCATGGGTATGGCCTTATTGGAGGAAGAGTCAATTGTGGAGGTAGGCTTTGAGGTTTCCTGTGCTCAGGATACTGCCCAGTGTGTCAGTTGACTTCTTGTTGCCATCAAGATGTAGGAATCTCAGCTACTACTCCAGCATCACACCTGCCTTAACACCACCATGCTCCCTGTCATGATGATAGTGGACTAAACCTCTGAACTGTAAGCCAGCCCCAATTAAATGTTTCCTTTGTAAGAGTTGTCATGGTCATGGTGCCTTTTCACAGCAATAAAAACCCTAACTAAGACTGTTTCTCAGCTATTTCAGTTTCCTTTTTTGAGAATTCTGTTTAGCTCTCCATCCCATTTTTAATTGGGTGACTTGTTCTCTTGATATCTCATGTTTTGAGTTCTTTATACATTTTGTTATTAGCTCTTTATTGGATACATAGTTGCTCAAGAACCTTTATTATTTTGAAGTGTACTATTAAGATTCATTTCCACCCAGTGTTTGAGTTTTGTTTGTTCTTGTTTTTAAATATTTTTGGTATATCCTTAAGTTATGCATTTAAAATATCTCTGAAATTATAGCATAAATAGTTTTAATCATAGACACTGCTTTTAAGATTGTTTTCATTGTGTCTCACAGGTACTGGCTTGTTGTATTTTCATTTTCATTCAATTCTAGGAATTTTACCATTCCTTTACTAATTCCTTTGATGACTGATTTATGATCACTCAGGAAATGCTCAGTTCTCATCATTTTAGATATATTCTGTAGTTTTTCTTGCTGTTCACCCCTGGTTTTATTCCATAGTGCTCAGATGGAACACAGAATATCACTTTAATTTCCTTTATATGCGAGGACTGCTTTCTGAGCTTTCATATGATCTATTTTAGAGAAGGTTCCTTGGGTCCCTGAAAATGATGTGTATTTTGCAATGTTTGCAGAGTGTCATATAGAGATCTAGTAAGTCTGTTTATTCTATGACACAATTCAATCCAATGCTTCTCTTAATTTTTTTTTGTAAAGATGAGCAGTCTATTGGTAAGACTGGGTAACTGAAGGCACTCACTATTGTGTGGTGTTCTTCTCTTATTTTACCTCTAGAAGACATTGTGCTATGAAACTGGATGAACTGTCTGATATACACTTAGGATTATTATAATATCCTTTTGATAAATTGCTCTTTTAATCTATATGAAGTACCACTTTTTAAAATATCCTCTGACTAAGATTTTTAAAGTCTGTTTTGTCAGATAGTACAACATGATTGTGTCTTGCATTTTTTAGAACACTTTCGACTATCTTTTTACCTCATGGCTGTACTTGTCTTTGATAGGGAGGTAGAGGAGGGGTTGGAGGAGGCAGAATAAGGGATGAATGTGTTTTAAACACATTATATGCGTGTATGAAATTCTCAAATAATAATAAAAATAAATAAACAAGTAAAATGGTTAAGATAATTTTGTTTTGTTTTTGGTATTTGAAACAGGGTTTCTCTGTGTAGTACCAAATGTCCTGGCACTCAGTCTGTAGGCCAGGCTGTCTTTAATCTCTGAGATCCACTTGCCTGTGTCTCTGAGTGCTGGGATTAAAGGCATGCTCCACCACAGCCCAACAAGAGTTAAGATTTTTTTAAAGTAAAATGTGGCAAGATTAAAGTTACGGGAAAGATGAAGTTTAATGAAAGTCCATTAAAAATACCATTGCATCAGCCAGTATTTCTTCCTTGGATGGGTGGGCTTTGAACCCATTCTTCTTTGTGATTTTTTTTGTAGCAAATCATGCTATGTGGAGTTATAATATACAACTACAACTATAAACCAAAATTGAGGTATATTTCCCCAGTGTAATTGAACAAATTATTGTTTGCATTAAGTTTCTGGAAAAAAAATGAAAGTGCTGAGTTAAACAGTGTGATTATCACACTGTGGCTTGCAAGGGCAGTGAACAGTTAACCGGGTACTCTGGAGGTCGGGTGTCAGCTTCCTGTCCATACTCCTCATTCATCTATAGCTCTTTCTTGTACTGCTCCGTTTCCTTCTTTCCAAGTCTGTATTATCAGTGTGAAGAATAGACATTTTGGGTAAAAGGAGGAAGGGCACTAGGGTGAGGAGATGGGAGTGGAGTGTTTTAACCCTTGCTCTCCTTCCTAGGACCCTCATTGGGAGCCTCATAAGGAGACTGCATCAAACATGATGTATCACACTCAAACCTTGGGGCTTCAGAGCCTGTACTGTTTAAAAGCTCTGGACTCCTGGAATCACCCCCACAGCACTTCTCTCTGACAGGTATGTGGAGAGGTGAGGTTGTCGGATATTGTGTAGGGTTCTCAGTGACCTCAGCAGGAGTCATGATCAGAACCTAATATCTGCCTCAGAATTGTCCATTATGAGGCCTTAACACTAACAGTTTGTCCAGTCCTCAGCCATTGTCTTCCTAAAGTCCTTGTTCGCATCTCCACTGACCTCAGTTGTACCCTCAACCTGGCCACAAGCAACTGCTGCTTTGGTCCCCTCAGGTTCTCCCTGGCTTCAGTTGATTCATAGTTCTTGTCTTTTACAGGAATAGTGATGATTGTTTACTTCTCTGACTGTTATCTTTCAGGAAGTTTTCCATGATAAAATTTTAAGCACACAACATCTTCATGTTTTTCAGAAGACAACTTGCTATCATAGGAGTTGTTAATAATAAAGTTGACTTTGCTATGTGATCTATTTCTATAATATTTGAATTATAAAAATTTCCCTTTTCAAGATATAGGTCGCCAAATATCTTATTTGTGGTCAAAGGATAATTAATGAACTTTGAACTACTTGGGAAAAATGTTTCAAAATATCTGGATATTTCATGAAAGTGCACGTTCAAAGATACACTCAGTGTGTGTATATAAAAATGAGAAACAGTAAAATGACAAGAAGTGTTAGTGATGATTTTGCATGATTAAGCAAGATGGAGTGAGAATGGGAAGTTTTAATCTCTTTCCAAGTTATTATAACACATTGCTTGAGCTGTCAAGGTTTTATTAGAGAGGAAGGTAAATGAAAGTAAAACGATGGTGTACTTCAAGCTAGAGATGATGGAGTGATATCAAAAGAGGAAATTAGAAGTGCTGTTTATTCTTACTTCATTGATTCTGGTCTTCAGACAATTAAACCGAGGCAACAAGCAAGCAGAGAACGAATGGGAGCTGGAGTCACTCTCTCAACTTCACGACGGTGGAAGCAGCACTCAGTGGTTTATAATCTTGAAACACCTGCCTTCTGTCTGCTGCAAGGAGAGGTAACAATGAGGAATAGACTTATTCTGAAAAATAACTTTTCATAATAACTGAGAAGTAGAGACTGAAGGATAAAGAAGCCCAGAAGAAACAAAGACAAATATGAAATAAATCAGAGTTCTGAAATCAGTATAGACCCATGATTTATGACTAGCAAGGAAGGCAAGTGGCAGCACACTCACAAACACATACTCACAAACACTCACACACACACAAACATACACATTTACACACAAAGGCAAACATGCACACATGCACTTACAAACATATATACACATATGCATGTTCACTCACAAACATACACACAGACACACACATGCACACACATACATGCACACATGCAAGTACACACAATTTTAACCTAGATAAAATAATGTAGGAGTCAAATTTATTATTGACATGATCTTATGTAACCCAGGCTTGCCTTGAACTTGCTATGCATCCAAGGATGACATTGAACTTCTGATCCTCCTACCTCTACTTCCCAAGTGCTGGTATTACAGGAATGTGCCTCTGCAGCAGGTTAACATTGTGCTGGGGTACCAAACTCAGCACTGTGTGTGGTAGATAAACACTCTATGAACTGAACTGCACTGCCAGCCAAATATCTTGTTTTTATTTTCATTTTAAAATAGGATAACTCTTTGTATAGGTCTAAGTCATACTGCATAAGCTGCTATATGTTGCATGCTTTGAATTTACCCAGTGCCATAGAACAGCAAGTATGGAAGACCTGCAGAGGGCCTTAGGAGGTATAGGTGGTTCTGGGTCTGTGCTGCTCTTAGGCAGCCACCTTTCCCTTGTGCCTCATCCAGTCAGCAATCTAACTCCCTGTTTGTGTCAACCTGCAGGTGATATCTTTGCTTCCCACGAGGATTTTGCACATGGAAACTACATAAGCAATTCAATAACGTGCAGACTTTATCTGAGACTGGAAGTGAAGGACAAGACAGGAAAGATATTCCAGGGATTGTCAGTGTAGGGCTCTGTCCTTGGTGTGCAATTGTCTGTTGGATGAGGATTTTCTCAGAACATTTACAAGTGAACTAAGTCTCCATGATTATATGATTGCAATCCCATCCTATAGGCTCATTTTAAAAAATGCGGTGAATGCCGCTGACCTTTTCATCACAGCCTCTGTAATTCTCAGAACTCCGCCCTCCCCCAGCTGCAACCCAGACTAGTCCCAAATTTGTTGGGTAGAGTCTCCTTGAATGGACAGAAGGCATAGTTAAACAAGAAGAGGCTATACATCGCTGTAAAGAGACAGTACTGTAGTTGTCAAACTCTGTAATCCAAAGCATGCTTTTGCTTACCCAATTTTAATTTGACCTGAAAAATTATGTTACCAAATTATTTCTCAGAGCTTATTTCACAGGATTTACTCATAAAAACACCACAAGGGTAACAGAGCTGGCTCAACAGTTAAGAGGACTTGCTGTTCTTATTGAGGACCAGGTTTGATCCCTAGCTCAGAACGCCTGAAATTTTAATTACAGGGAATCTGATTCCTCTTCTGGCATTCATTGACTTCTACACATTTAGGATGATGGCAAGACACTCATATACATTAAATAAAATTTCTTTAAAATTTACCTTAGAGAGGTCTATCACGGAACCTCTGGAAGAAGCTATATAAATAGTGCAGCAAAGAATAAACCAGAAGTAAGAGTAATTTCCTGAAGGCTGGTCGGTTCACTGGTGCTTATAAAGCTATCAGTACTGTGCTTGAGTTAAAATCCTGTCCATATGAATTTGATCCTCAAAACTCAGAAAACAAAGAAAATGCAGTGGTATATGTTTGAATCCCTAAGACTTGACCAGCAAGTCCAGACTTACTTGGTTATCCCTAAGTTCCAGAGAGAAACTCTGTCTCCAATGGTTAATTATTGTCTTGGTTTGAGTTTTTGTTGCTGTGAAAAGACTTCATGACCATGGTAACTCTTACAAAGAAAACGTTTTTTTTTTTTAATTCTAGAATTTTATTTTATGTATTTTTTATTTAAATTTCTTTTTATTTTACATACCAATAACAGTTACCCCTCCCTCCCCCTCTCCCAATTTTCCCAATCCCCTCACTCCACATCCACTTCTCAGAGGGGGTAAGGCCTCCTCTGGGTAGTCAACAAAGCCTGACATATGAATTTGAGGTAGGACTAAGCCCCTCCTCACTGTATCAAGGCTGAGCAAGGTATCCCACCATAGGAAATGGGCTCCAAAAAGCCAGTTCATGTACCCAGGATAAGTACTGATCCCACTGCCAGGGGCCTCACAAACAGATCAAGTCACACAATTGTCACCCCTATTCAGAAGGCAAATAGATGGAACTAGAAAAAAATCATCCTGAATTTGGTAACCTGTAGCATGAATCTTAAATGTTCTTATTAATAAAAACAAACCTAGAGCCAAGTACTGGGGTCAACTGGAAGATCAGAGAAGCAGAACAAGCCACAGCTTCCTCAGCTTGCCAATTTCTCAGCTGATCCTGTTTCCTCAGACTGGAAGCTTCTAAGTCCTCATCCAAAATGAATCTCAGCTGAACCGCTGCTAAAAGCCTAAGAGCTTAACCAGCTCTAGTTCCTAGTCCTCATGCCTTAAATACCTTTCTGCTTCCTGCCATCACTTCCTGGGATTAAAGGCTCTTGTTACCACACCTAGCTGTTTCCAGTGTGGCTTTGAACTCACAGAGATCCAGATGGATCTCTGCCTGTGGAATGCTAGGATTAAAGGTGTGTGTGCCACCATTTTCTGGCCTCTATATCTAGTGGCTGTTCTGTTCTCTGACCCCAGATAAGTTTATTAGGGTGCACAATATTTGGGGGAACACAATATCACCACAGTAACCCACACCCAGAAAGACAAACATGGTATGTACTCACTCATAAGTGGATATTAGATGCAAAGCAAAGGATAACCAGGCTACAATCCACAGCTACAGAGAAGCTAGGTAACAAGGAGGACCCTAAGAGGGACATGTATGGAGCATCCCAGGAAGGGGAAATAGTTAAGATCTCCTGGGTAAACCTGGAAGACGGGTAGAAGTGAGGGTGTGGAGGGATGGAACAGAGGGATCCAGATGGCCCAGTTGGGGGAGTTATGGAGAGGGAGAGCAATGAAAGAGATATCTTGATAGAGGGAGCCATTATGGGGTTAGGGAGAAACCTGGTGCTAGGGAAATTTCCCAGAATCCACAAGGATGACCCCAGCTAAAACTACTAGCAGTAGAGGAGAGGGTATCTGAACTGACTTTCCCATGTAATCAGATTAGTGTCTACCCTAATTGTCATCAGAAAACCTACATCTAATAACTGATGGAAGCAGATGCAGAGATCCACAACCAAGCACTGGGCTGAGCTCCTGGAATTCAGCTGAAGAGAGAGAGGAGGGCTCATATGAGCAAGTCCGGGAAGGACATCATGATGGGAAAACAACAGAGATAGCTGACCCAAGGGAGTGGAAGCTTATGGACTCTGGACTGACAGCTAAAGAAAACATTTTTGGGGGGTGGCTCACTTACAGTATCTGAGGTTCAGTCCATTATCATCAGGACAGTAGCACAATATCATGCAGGCAGATGTGTTACTGGTGGCTGAGAGTCTTACCTTTTGCAAGTAACAGGAAGTCCACTGACATACTGGTCAATATCCTGAGCATAGGGAATCTCAAAGCCCTTTCCCACAGTGACAAACTTCCTCCAACAAAGCCAAACCCATTCCAGCAAAGTCACACCTCCTGATAGTTCCACTCCCTATCAGATTATAGGGGCCACAAACTACCACATCTAGGCAAGATCAAGTCAGTTAAAAGCTACTTAAAATTCCAGCAAGGATAGGAGAGACATTTCTGAGGCCTCACCCCGACAGAGGAGCTACTGGCTGCCAATGGCTGCTGAGAAAAAGTAAGTGTAGATGTAAAGGTGTTATTAAATAAGAAACAGAGAGCCAAATGCAGAGTTAAAAGCCCAAGAGGCCAGAGCAGTAGCTGAGAGCTGAGACTAAAACGGCCTTCTTACCTCTCGCCGCTGCTGCCGTCCTTCCCCTGAGAAAGAGACCTGCTTCCTGTGTGTCTGTCTTTTTATTGACTTTCTGTTCTGCCTTCTCATTGGTTATAAACCCAACCACTTCCTCCTCACTGCCTGTCTATACAGACCTCCAGGTCTCTATGGTTGGTATTGAGATTAAAAGCATGGGTCTCCATGCTGGTGATATCCTTGAACACACAGAATCTGCTTGTCATGTGATCGGGTTAAGGACGTGTGCTACCACTGCCAGAATTCTGCTATGGCTTGCTATTAGCTCTGACCCCCAGGTACTTTTATTTATTAACATACAAATAAAATCACGTTTCAGCACAAATAAAGTATCACCATAAGTAAGTCTTCTTGGGGAGCATAACTATTTGAGGTTTTGGGGGGTAGGGCTTAAGGTATAGACATACAATCATGTGCATATGAGCAGCACTAAATGGATGAAGGGCAAGCAAAACATATGAAGAGGACATTAAGTTGGGAGGGATAGGGGATGGGGTATCTGAAGGGAGGTAGTGAAAGGTGAATGTGATCAAAATTTATTCTATGCATATATGGATTTTATAATTAAAAATTGTCTTTAAAAAACTTGATAGAAAATTTCCTGGGGAATGATATATAATCTAAAACTGACCTCTGGCCTCGCACCCAAACATACATATGTACTCATTTGTATATGCATTCATCAGTACATGCACACACAAGCACACACACACATATACACACACATACACACACACATTTTGTTATGTTTAAAAATTGTTGTATTTCAATAACTTCATTCTGTTATGTTCTCCTAGGAAAACAATGTGTTGATCCATGTTTTACTACAGCTGCCATTAGGTTGTGGGAAACTGACCTTCACCTTTCAGTGTTCTCTGGCTACTGAGGTCACACAGCTCATATGCTTGTTCTTACTCCCAAAGAAACAACTGAAACAGATGGGTCCCACACCCAAGTCAGCCCTTCCTTCCAATTGCCATTCTCTTTCCACATTCCTGCTTCAGAATTGGAGCCCATACAACAAGGCAGGCTGACTAACACATCCTTCGTTTTTGGATATAAATATCGAAAAGAATCTAATGCATATATTCATTTGTAACAAAATCTAAAATATTTAAGTCAGATTTCTAAGGTCTCTTATATAAAATTTTTCTTTACATAACAGTTATTTCTTTTTATAAATGAATACACATGTCACAAATTATCCTCCCACAGACCTGATCCAGTGTTGTAGCAGCAGAATTTTGTGCATATCGAGGGAACTAGCACATAAGATTTTTCCAGAAGAAAACAAACTATGTTTCTCTGGAATGGATCTAACTTTCTTTCACGTAAGAATGAGTCACAGGTAATATAAACAAATCAAAGCATTCTTTTTTCACTTTTGTTTTAAAAGTAAAATAGTAGAAAATTAAAATTTGTCTTGCAATTTTATAGGAATGTGTTTTCATTAATAAAAAACTTTGTCATTTTTATATTGTTTAGTTGTTTTAAATTTCACATATTTTAGTTTTTCTTCATAGATCTAAATTTCCATGTAAAATAATTTCCTACAAAAATACTTAAAAAATAACACTTAAGAAGCCATGCATTGCCACAGAAATTAAAATAACATAAAAAGTTTAAAAACTATAGTAGATAGATTATACTGTTAAATTTATTATTTGAAACAATCTCAAATGTGCAGAAAAAGTCCGAGTAGGAGATGAGGAAATTCGGTTTGTCCTAAGCCATTTGAGACTTTTTATCTCAGACTCCAATCACCCTAAATCAATCTTACAAAAGGTGTCCTGAGAATTCACAGGACAACAAAAAGAAAATCAAACAAACAATGAAGTGTCACCACCACCACCATCCTCAGACACCATCCACACTGCAACAATTTAACAAAAGCCCCAGAGACTTGTTTTGGACTAGAAACCAATTGAAGATTATTGTATTAAGGTTTTTTGTTTTGTTTTGTTTTGTTCTGTGTGTGTCTGGGGGGGGGGGTGTATGTGCGTTTTTGTAGATGTGTGTAAGTGTTTATGTGCATGTATGTGGCTCTGTGTACATGCATTCAGGGACCAAAAGGTGTTACCTGTTGTCTTCCTGGATTGCTCTCTACCTTATTTATTTTTATTTTTTTAAATATTTTTATTTTATAATTAATTTAATTTTACATATCAGCCACAGATTCCCCTGTTCTCCCTTCTCCCCCCCCCCAGGTTCCCCCTCCCCCCCCTGCCCAGTGAGACAGTTGATTAACCTGAACTGTTTAGGAGGTCTACCTTATTTTTTGAGATAGGGTTTGTCATTGAGCATAGAGCTCACTCTTTGGCTAGGTTGGATAGGCAATGAGCTCTGATGAATATTCTGTATTTGTCTCATCAAATCTGAGAATGCAGGGTCCCATCTTCATATCTAGCTTTATAGCTGGGGCTGAGGATTCAAATCCATGCTTGTAAAGCAGGAATTTACAGAATAAGTCATCCTACCAATCCTCATACTCAGATTTTATCTCATCTAATACTGTAGAAAAGTTATAGAACTCTTAGCACCTGTTAATAATCCTCACTAGACTGTTTTTTAGACTGACCTTCTCCTTGTCCTTCGGTTGAGTAGAATATGGTCAGTGTGTTGAGATTCAAATGGAACACATCTACTATGAGGTCATGTTGTGTTTTCATGGGTTACCTCTACCTGTGGGCATAGCATTGCTATTTTTAAAGCTATATCTATTCCTATTTTTATATGTAAGACTGTATGTATGTGCAATGTATGTGTGCCATGCCTGTACAGACAAGAAGAGGGTGTCAGATACATTGTAACTGGAGTTACAGATACAGATGGTTGTGAACTGCCATGTGGATGCTGGAAACTGAACTCAAGTCTTTTTCAAGGATCCTTCAAGTGCTCTTAAACACTGAATCATCTTTACCGTTCTCCAGAACATGGTTTTTATTGTACATTTTAAAGGATGTCTACCTTAGTCAGTTTATAGAATGTTAGTAAGCTTAATACCTGTGATTGTAATAGGGTTGTGAGAGATGTGTGCCATGTTGCCAGATAGACTGCTCTCAAGACAGTGCAATAAGGTTCATTAGAGTGAATAATGCTCAGGTTCAAATTCTCTAAGATTTTTCTAATAGTGACTTTTCATGATCAATTAGCTATCTAATGTATCCATTAATATTATTCTTTGTGTCATGTCTTGTCTTTTGGTACCAACATAATTTTTCCTGAGTCACCTCATTCTAGAACCAGTCATGCACAAATGCACTCTTTGAAATGAACAAATGAAAAGGATAATTGTTTACATATTAGCTTATCAAACAGATGAAACCAGGAAGAAACAATGAGACAGATAAAAATTTATTAAAAAACAAACCTCCAATGTAAGCAAACGTATGATCCAAGACTGAAATCTTTTCTGCTCCCAGACTGCCAGCCCACCAGACTAAAGAGTGAAGAAACAAAGCCAGAAAAGCAATGAGGTCTGAAGTGTACCCATAAGTCCTCGCTAAAGCTCTGCTTCTTCCGAGTTTAAACTGAGCTTATTTACATTTGCTTCTTTGCTTCCTTTCCCAACGAGAAACCCTGCTCAAGGGAAAGCTTTGCAAGTCAGCAAACTGAGCAAGGCTTTCTGACCCACAAACTTTTAGCTCCTCTGTGTCCATGTTCCCGAGTTATCAGGCTGCAGCCAAAGGCTCTTTCTGGAAGTACATGGCACAGATGAAGACAAATAAATTTTTATGTATTTCGTTCTCAGTTTTACATAGGTATTTTCTCAATTGGATAAACCTATAACCCCACTCCTTTCCTCTTTTCTTCCCGCTGCCCTCAACCTGGCCAAGTAGAGGCATGGAAACATTTCTAAATCTCTGACGTTTTCTCATAGGTCAACATTTATGTATATCAGTTTCCCTATGCTATCTTTAATCAGGTGGAAACCAATTGCTGTGATGTTTCATCTCCATAATCTTATTTTAGATGTATGATAAGTTTTCATTCCAAAAAGGCCTATTGTTTTCTACAAACAGAAGTTCCCTTTGTGTTTCCTAGAATCAGTCAGGGTATGGGCTTTTTGATGTCAGTCAGTATCATCCTTTATTTCTCTAGTAGGCAAGTGGACATGGCTTTGTACCTAAGTCCTAAGAATTACACAGACTGACTATCTTAATGCTTTTATCTCGGTCTTATCTTTGATTTCATCCACAATAGTTTCTTGTCTGTTCATATCCTATCAATGTCTCTCAGTTCATTCTTGCCTCATAGGATATAATTTTTCTTAGTCTCATTTTAAAAAATTAAACATTTTATTTCATTGTCCATGCCTCTACTTGCTTTTGAACAGCTGTTAGAAACAGAAGGGAAGAGGCAGCATTACATATACATCTGCAAACAGAAATTTAACATGTTACCTTTCTACTAATTTTCAGGTTTTAAGGATAAAGTATACAACACATCAAGATTAACTCTGGATATTATTTCCCTAAACCCTCAAACTGTTTATAAAGATGATGCACCTGCCTATCCATATGTTACATTTTTACTTGAATACCTAAGGTAGTACCTTATGAGCATAATAGCCACTGATTATAATATGTGGGACTAAATCAGGGAAGTGGTAAACAAATGGTATTTGTTGCTAGTAGAAATAAAATAGGAACTGAATGACTGACAGATACAAACACATTTACAAAGTTATAATGCAAAATAGGGGATGAAACATTATTTAAAAGACATTGGTATGTGGTTCCATAGCAGTGAACATACAAGATTTCCTCTATGTTCACCAATCCCCTCATTGCCAATATCAACAGAAAAGTATCCTACTTCAGGAGCTGCCTATGAACTCAATTCAAAAATCCTGTGGCTATTTTAGTAAGATAAGCAGGTAAGAAAACAACACATTTATTTTCACTCAGTTGTTTTAGCAAATTCAGTAAATTACAAACAAAGGACTGACATTTGGAATTTCTTTATTTTTTTAATTATAACTCCAAAGACTCATCATTTTATTCATGCTTTATTTGATTTTTCAATTGTTACATGGTATGTTTTCCGTTGAACTGCCATTGCTTTCAGTCACTTAATATATTAATGAACTAAAGAACCTTATTACTTCAGAGAAAAACCAACTCTTTGTCTGCCTGTACAGATAAGTGTATCTAATTTTCCGTAGTATAGTACTATTGAAACGATAATGATATCCAGAACCAAGTAAAAATTGGTTGTATAAATTAGACAAAGATAAAATTAGAAAATTTATAGAAAAATACTTACTTTCCATAATTCTAGTATTTTTAATCTTAAAGATATACTATATTTTGGAATATTGAGGAAATGATAAACAATTAAAAATAAAAAGACAGTGTTGCCCTAATTGTCGTGCTAGAAACCTCATCCAACTACTGAGGGATCTGGATGCCGAGATCCATGACTAGGCCCTGGGTGGATCTCTGGGAGTCCAACTAACGAGAATGAGGAGAGTTTATATGAGCGAGAATTGTTGAGACCAAGGTTGGATAAAGCACAGGGACAAATAGCCAAACAAACGGAAACACATGAAATATGAATCAATGGCTGAGGGGTCACCAACTGGATCAGGCCCTCTGAGTGGGTGAGACAGTTGATTGGCCTGATCTGTTTGGGAGGCATCCAGGCAGTGGGACTGAGTCCTGTGCTCATTGCATGAGTCGGCTGTTTAAAACCTGGGGCCTATGCAGGGTCGCTTGGCTCGGCCTGGGAGGAGGGGACTGGACCTACTTGGACTGAGTCTACCAGGTTGATCTCAGTCTGCGGGAAAGCTTTGCCCTGGAGGAGAAGGGAATGGGAGGCGGGCTGGGGGAAAATGAGGGGGGTGGGAGGGGGGAGAACAAGGGAATCTGTGGCTGATATGTAGAACTGAATTGTATTGCAAAATAAAAATTAAAAAAAAAGAAAATGATCTTTTTAAAAAAAATTTCCTGCTATGCTGCACCTATGACAGAATTATTTGCTATTAGTCTTATTTCATTCTTTGTTAAAGAAAAAAGTATTATCCTTCCCATCCACTAGTCTCCTAGCTACCTACTTGACTTTGATCTTTCTTTTTTTAAAATAATTTCTTTACATTTATCATGAGTATAGTGTGAAATTTAAGATGCTTTTTAACTCTTTATTCTTGTAGAGTGTCAACATAGAATAATGCCAACAAATAATTCTAGCAGGAACATTTGCTGATGATGTGGCTGCTAACAGCTTTCTCATATATATATATAAAGACAGTGTTGAGTACACAGAAAGTGAGAGGCCAAGAAGTTTATAGTCGGTGTGTCATGAGCCTGAAGGAAAACCTCCTGGTATCACTCCACCAAAGAAACAGGGCAGTAAAGTAACTCTTAATGACACATTTCCAGACTCCAAGGTCAGGTACATCCATCAGCCCTCATCAGAGAAGCTGCTTCTTGCAGAACATGGGAATCAACACAGAGAGATGCAACTGGACAATGTGTAGAGAGTGAAGGACTTTGGAGCACTCAGTCCTAAATGGGATGTCTACATCAAACCCCCCATCTCAGGCTCAGGAATATATGCAACAGAAGAGACTGAAAGATTCTAAGAGCCAGGTGTGCTGGATGACTCCAAAGATACAAAGCCTTCTAGACACAAGAGGACTGATGCACATATGAACTCATTCAGACTGTGGCAGCACAACAGACCGGCACAGGTTCAAGCCAGAAGGAAAAAGAAATCACATCACTGACAAAAGGAAGGGGAAAAAAGTCTCACCCCTAACTGAGAAGCTGTTTGTAACTGATACCTGCTGGAAAAGGAGAAACAATTTTTCTCCAGTGGAGTGCCAACTGGGTATATCAGCCACACTGCAGGGCTGACCCAATGCCCAGGAAGAGTTGGCAAAGACAAAACAGATTCATATTTTGGTTTGTTTATTTTGCTATTGTAGGCTTTTCTCTCATTTATTGGTATTTGTTTGGTTTTAGATTTTTTTTTGTCTTATTGAATTTTTGTTGTGATTTAATTTTTTGTTTGTCTGAGAGAGAGACAGAGACAGAGAGAATGTGAAGCTATGTGGGTAGGGAAATTGCTATTGTGAATAGAGCGCAGCAAATATGGCTGAGCAAGTATCTATGGAGTAAGATGATGACTCCTTTGGGCATATGCTGGCTCATATGGGAGATTTATTTTTATTATTTTGAGACAGTACAAGTTTCTTAGGAACACTTAGCTCAGATTGTTATAAAGTTGAGATTTTTTTCTTTTAAATGCCTTCATATTAATTAATAGTAGCCTGGTTATGTGTCACTTTCTAAAGGAGAACAGATATTTTGCATTTGCTTTGAGTGATATGTCCTTTTCAACAACCACTTGGCATTCAAATATTTAACTTTGAAGATTTTAGTATCTAATATTCCCAGGAATATTTCTTAGAATCCTTCCTAGTTAGAACACATGCACAAGAACAGTCAGGACACCCTTACTAAGAGTGGATGAGGGATTCTCAAATCCTATTTTCTTTTCAAGTGTTCACCTTTTAAGACATTTTCAATTGTCTGCATCATGGCGCTTCGCAGAACTGTGTCCTGTTGGGTTTGCTTCACCAGGCTCTACAACTTGAAGTTTCATAATGGAAATCTAATTTTCCTTTTATCTTTAAAATTTAGAACTTTTTAAAGAGTTTTAGAGATTTTCATGTTCACGAGACAGCATTTTTTTTCTCTACAAATTTTTAGCAACTGTAGTCTTTTCTGTTTCTCTGTGTTTGATTCCAGTTTATAGGCCTCTCTTGTTCTCTAAAAGTTCACTTGGACCTCGTGGTCACACCTCTAACTTCTCCTCACTATTAAATGACCGTGACCCTAACAGCAACAGGGGAGGTCATGGTCTCTGTTGATATTGCATTTAGTGCGTACAAAGTTTTGGAATGAACTACACACAGTCACACACACACACACACACACACACACACACACACACACACACCACATGTGTATGTATCAGAATGTATATGTTTATTTGGAATTTATGACAACTCTGCAGCTTCAGTTCATAATCCATCTCACAGGTGAGAAATAGGCAGCACAGAGTGGACAAATAGTGTATCAAAAGTCACAAAGCTCCCAAAAGGGGCAGCATCCAAGGGAAACCCATGTGAAGATGACAGACGCTTCAAAACTGTGTACTACTGTTTATTGGTTGTAGTATTGAGAGAACTCCATGTAGTTAAAAGGGAGGTTTATTTTGTGGGGTAACTTACAAGTAAAGGGACAGGTTACAGGGTCCGGGAAAGGTGTAGCGCAGTCCAGCAGTGTTCTCTGGAGAACTCTGCTCAATCTACCTCTAGCATCCAGGATCCAGGAACCAAGAGCACAGGCAAATCCGGATCTCAGGTCTTAAGGGTTCCTATCTCGGCCCCGCCTTGTAGGCATGACAATTACTGAAGCCTCAATGGGGATAGTACTTCCAGGTCAAAGCTGGAACAGCTACCCACTACAGCTATTATCCACAGTGTTCATTCCTCCTAAGTGTTCAATGTGTCTTTCAGAATTTTTTTCCTTTTGAAATTTCAAATATTTAATAAGTATTTACAGAATATCTATTATATATCACACTCTTCTTAGAACTTTATTCATTAATTTATTTTGTTAGTTTTTATTGTTAAATCTTTCAGTCCTCATAAAAGAACCATATGATGATGTGATTTTACTTTACATGCAATATCATAATTTACAGAGTTAATTATATACTAGTGAATGTTGTCCTTTGTCCTGATTTGCTTCTATTGCTGTGATAAAAGGCTGAACAAAAACAGCTTGAGGAGGAAAGCGTTTAGCTCCTCTTCTATGACTGGATCACACCCTGTCACTGAAAGAATTTGGGGCATGGATGTTAAACAGGGCAAGAACTGCATTAAAGAACTGACTAAGAGGCCATGGTGAAATGTGCTACCTACTGACTTTTGCTCCATGCTCATATTCATCTACCTTTTATATACTTCCCAGAACCACTAGCCTGAGTATGTCAGAACCTAGAGTGGGCTGAGCCTTCCTATCATAATCATTAATTAAGACAAAGCCTCATAAACATTCCCAAAGGCCAATCAGTGGAAACAGATTCTCAACTGAGGTTCCTTCTTCCCAGATGACCCAGACTTATGTGAAGTTGTCAAAACCTAGCAGGCATAAATGTAATATGAGGTATGCTGACATCTAATTCCTAGATTGAAATATGCATCTTCATGATATGTGAAATATCTCTACATTGTGAGATGGTTAAAATGAAGTTATTAAATATACTCTGTTTTTCTGATGAAAAGTACTTAAAATATAGCATTTTCTTTGCTGTATTTTATACAGTATGTTGTTGTTATCCATAGTCTCCATGATCTTAACAGATTCCTCTTATCCAATTGAAGTTTTCTGTTGACTAACATATTAATCTCCCAACTTCTTAACCTGTAACGGCTAAACAACTTGTCTTCTGCTTCTATGAATCCTAGTGTTGCTTTCCGAACACACAACTCTTTGGTGAGTTCCTTTAGTGCCAGTACACTGCTCGTACATCTAACTACGGACACTTGATCTTCTGTCTTTCCACTGCAAACTAGATATGTTTATACATGAAAACATATATTCTCTGTCTGTCTATATTGACTTAGTTGCACCAGTGTTAATCACACATCTAAGAAAATGAATTCATAAAGTGAACTTGAGGGAATTTAGTGTGACAAATTATACAGGATCTAGTAAAGTCTTGTTCTTCCCAAAACTCCATAGCATCTATTCAGAGGTTGTCATATTGTAGTTCCCATTTGACATTACTCATCACTCTTCCTCAACAAGGCTTCTATATTTCAGAATAGGACAAAAATCCTAACTAGAAGGAATGTCTTTGCTTCTTACAATTTTTGCTAAAGTGGTTTACTTCCTATTAGCTCTGGGAAGAGGGACATTTATGTCAAACACCTTCCTCCTAGTTTGTTGAAAAAAATGAGCATAATACTTTACCTAGTACAATTTTCAAATATATTTTTATCATACAATTAAATGATTTGGGAGCACAGTTTAAGATTTGTTTTGAAGACATTCCTATGAGAATATTAATTAATAATTCACTCACACTGGGTCAACAGTTCCTAAATTTAACAGTGTCTGAAAATTGCCCAGCAAACAGATACTAAGAGAGAGTGACAGAGTAAAAGTCTACGTATCTCAGTAGATTCAGATCACATTCTGTGGGTGACCTGCATATTGGCCCAAATCTTGTAGGTCTTGGTTAAATACAGTGGTGTAGCAGTCTTTAAATACATAGCACTTTAGAATTAAAGGTTCCCACTGCCTGGATTTAATTTTGTACTAAGCCTCATGAGTTGTATAATTTCTTTAACAAATATTTTAATCTGTATTCCTTCAAAGAACAGGAACAAACATTTACATGGAAATACAAGGAACAGAAGTTAAGGTGGTAAGATGAACAATTTAATTATTTGAACATGGACTATAAAACTCTCTGAATCCTTCTGAGGTGTCACAGGGAATGGAACATTGAGTCAAGTGACAGACACATAGAGGGAGATACTGTCCTGTCCTGGCCTCATCACCACTGTCCCATACTGCCTTAAGCTGTTGTTGGCTCAGCATGCTCTAGGTCAGTACTTTCTATAATAAGTAGATGGAATTTTCAATGTACTCTAACATGAGTAGAAGATTTATGTTCAAAATTATAGTGTTTGAAAAACAGATACTGTGATGGGTATAGTTTTGGTTTTTGAAGATTTATAGAGAGTTAACATCATTGTGACAGAAGTTAATCAGAGACGAAGAGGAAAAGAGGAATTCACTAATTTGAATGCATAGAACAGTTTCTGACAATCTAAAAAGGCTCTAAGGTCAATATTTTCTCATTCAGGAAGCCTAAATATCTTACAATCCCATTCTCAAATATCCAGGATAATGCGACTGAATAGTGACGCCTTGTCAAGTGACTGACCAGAGACCACCCAGAGGGAAATGCTACTTTGACTCAAGACGTGAAAGAGTCAACAGACCAAGTCTTACAGCCTCCTGAATTCCTGGCACCAAAGCTGTGCATTACTTCCTGAGTCTGTTTCTGGCACAATCATGAAAGCAGAAAATGAATGCTGTATAGTACAGGTAAGAGTCTCCAAGATTACATTAGTGCATCCTTGGGTTGCAGCTTCAAGAAAGAGTGTCTTAACTTGTACTTCTCACAGTTTTCCAATTCCCTCTCAGTTCTGTTTCTGTGAATAAAGGTAACTCCTTCAGTCTTATACCAGTATCTTTGCCCAAGGATTTTTTTTTTTTAAATTTCTGGTAAGGACACTGCCCTAGACTATACCTCTGCTCACCCTTCTGCCACAATTTGCTTCTGGGAGACTGTCATACTTAAAGGTGTTAAATTTCACATTCTCTCTCTCTCTCTCTCTCTCTCTCTCTCTCTCTCTCTCTCTCTCTCTCTCTCCTCTCTCCTTTCTATATGTGTATGTGTGGGCATGAACACACACATGCCACTGCATAAAATGGTGGTAGGATTTCAACTTGTAGGAATTGGTTCTGTTTTCCCACCCCAATAGTTCTAAGGACAAAATTCAGCTCTTCAGCCTTGGCCAGCAAGTGCCTCCATGTCTTTAGTAATGTCACTGACTCACTGTTTTGGTACCTGTACATTGCATAGCTGATTTAGAGGACTAGAAAAAAAATTAAATAGGAGTGTGGCTTGTTAGATTTCCATGAATGAGCAAATACTGTTTCTACACAGGAATGTCACAGTGACAAACATTGCTTCAGCAAAATCACCTTAACAAAATAATAATATATGTTTTGGTTCTATGGATTTTTTCCCTGTACCCCTTCCAACAAATACAAGCAGACACATTTGCTGTTATTGCAACAAAACTTGGCTATGGCAGCTGTTTCTTTGGAACTGCTAAGAATTGCTTTGTAATTCAATTCTTTACAAGTCCACTTCCTGTTTGGAAGCACAGAATTTCTGTTTTATGTACATTTTTCCAGGATATCCAAACAACATTGAAAACTGTTGAAAATTTAATTTTATAAATAACTTTTGAAAAACACATGTGCATACTTCTCTTATTACACAGCTAATGACTATTTCTTGACATAACTGCCAACTTCTACAATGGGATTTGCTCTGAAATTAATTGAATTCTGTCCATCATCAAATGAAAGTCTTAGCTCATTTTTGTTTATCAGATTGATATCAGATTTCTAAGTCATAGTAATTGGTATTTGTGCAAAGGTAATTTAAACCTAGTTCCTTTTTGGGATGGATTTACTAAAGTAAACCTGAAAAAATAAAATGTTATTATGATTTGTCACATTTATATATCAGTATTGGAGCTTCTGGTCCACATGCCTTTAAAAATAGTGGCTAAACTAAACAAAAACAGTATGTTTTTAGGTCATAGAATCAAAATCCTTTTGGGACTGTACCTAAGGCAAATTCTACTTTTGGAGTTGAAAGGAAATTAGAGAAGTTTAGAGTGGATAAAATGTTTCAATTCAAGCATTTAAAAGAAACAAGACAAACTATTGAACATCTGTTCAATGTAATCACATTGGGGAATACAACATCTTGAAATGAAACTCCAAGAAAATAAAATCACAACTTTTCTGAAGTGTAGTTGGGAGTGTAAGTTTTACTGTCTTTGAATGACTTCTGTTGGTAATTTTTTAGAAAACTTTTAAAAACAACACCAAATCTCTACCATATTACAATGATAGATAATAAACAGATGCACAAGCAAACATATTTAATCTGTAGTTGAATCTGCCTTTGAGTTTCTAGTGTCTCCTTGCTGATTGGAGGTCACTGCATCTGGTTTATCTTCCTCTGTCTTGCTTCTCCTTGATGGCAGACAGAACAATGACGTGAACTCTTGGTGGTCTGGAGCACACAGGACACCATTGACTCAACCAATTTGTAATTTGGTTCATGCAAGAAAAATCATTAATGGGTATGCTCTTTCTATAGCTTCTCTTAGTCACCTGATCCTAGGATCACATGACTATAGAAAGAATGATGATAGATAGCATCAGCTAGCTATTAGAGCTTCTAGCCTTGGAAGCTCTTCTCAGCTCAGATGTAAATCATACACAATGAAGACACACAACATTAAAGGCAGAAATTCCGTAGAACCAGTTGAGCAGCTGATTAGAACCAGATTACTGATGCGGCATCTGCTTGGATAGTAATATATTTTTTAACTTCTTGACTGAAAAGCTTCATTTCACAAGGAGTCTACGTTCAGTGGTCCTACGGGATGTACTTTATGGATGCAAAAAAAAGAGACAGTTAAAATATGTAATAATTTTATGAGAGTTTAATGCCATCATTAAGAAAACTGGCAATTCATAAATGAAGACATTAGGAAAATACGTTTTCAACATCATGCAAATATAAATTTTGTTATTTGGGTGGAAAGTTGGGATTGGAATCCTAGATGTTTATATACACATACATACATACATATACATACATACGTATATGAATAAATATCTGAAAATTTATGTCAGAATCAAAATATACTATTTATATGCAAATACTGGGATATTATCTAACCGTAAGTTGTTCAATAAAATGAGAAGCAGGGAACACAGATTGTTCTATACCTTCATAAACACTTTCAATATACCTTATTTAATGTGAATGCACCCTTGGTTTACCTAAGTTTTTGTCTCTTATAAACTTACCTAGAAAAAAGAGCACACAGGTCCTGTGAATACATTGTTATTTTATTCTATTTGCTGTGATATTACTTTGAAAATAATTCCCATTGTCAAAATGATAACCTGTTAATATGATATTATAAATCAATAAGTTATAATTATAATGTATACTACTTCAGATTATCTGAATGAGAGATAATAAAATCCTAGATGAAGCTGTAATTAATTTGGAGCTTAGTACAAAATGTAAATTAAACAGTTTTGCAAGGAATAGTTATAAATAGATAAAAACATTCTGATAATTGTGTCTTACTGCTTGGCTCAATAATGTCATGGGATTGAGGTTTCCTTTTGTCATCCCTTTACTAAAGTGAGTGGTGGTCACATGTATGTATGATATGTCTTCATTGTGAGCCCTGATTAAGATTTGCATTGCATTGATGCTAATACCCAGCCTTCAAAAGCAGTCCTCATCTTCAGTATCAAAGTGAGCATAACTAAGAGAGGAGAGAAGGAGTGAACACTATAGTAGTCTTAAAACAGGTCATCACAACTAGTACATATCTCTGTTGCCCATATCAGACTGATCCAAGATGAAGAGCCAAGTTGGCACCCACGTGAAGAGGATGCGTAATCACTGTAGAGAAAATTAATAACAGCACTGCTGGCAGCCAGAATGTGTTATTTCCAAACTGAATACAAATAATATTCAAATAAGTCCATTTTGCAAGCTTATTTGGAACAGGACAAGAACAAAGAATCTCATGGTCTCATCAGTGACAGAGCCTAGTGTACTTCCACATCACATGACTGGGGTTCTTCCACTAGGGACAGTTCCCTTCCTCCTTTAATGTCCCTTATAGGTAAAACATAAAATGTACACAATTGCTAAATTTCCTCAGCATCTAGCAAGAATGAAATTAGAAGCTCCTACATATCAAACATTTCCCAGCATTCATACGCACAGGTCTTAGTCCTACCAAGTACTCCTTCCTCCTGACTCAAACGCTCAGATACTGAAACAGTGTAAGATATGGTTTCCTTTCCCCTATAAAGTTAATGTGGACCAACTTGTTGGATTGGAGGTATGCCTGGAAGTAATCTTTGACACATTGTCAATAATAGTAGCAGCTACCATCCTTAAGATTAATTATCTTTAAATTGTAATCTTAGGTGTAGAGCATGCTAGCAAATTTGGCCTGTGTTCCTAGTGTCTGTGCTATTTATACATTGTTGCATGACTAATAGAAAGCTGCTTTGAAAACTATTCAGAGATTAACTTTAATCTTTCTTCATATTTAAGGGTATTTTATATAATTATGTTTGTAACATATTTTTGTTAATATAAAATTATATGCCTTCATTAAAGACACAATTTTCTTTCTCAAAATTGGAGAAAGTGTAGAATACATATTTACTGGGTTTTGTAATGACAATCTTAAATTATTTGAAAGTAATATATTCAAACTGAACTTTCTGAAAGCTCATTTTAGAAACTTATTTCGTGGCTTTAAAGAGCTTGTTCGGACCGGTTATCTGGCATGGGAAGACACAGCTAGAAGGCAACATTTGGGCAGCTGGTACAGCACTCAGTACACACTGGGTCTGCTTTGTAGCTTGACTGTAAACTTATCAGCCTTCAGACTAGAATTAATGTATCAGTATGTGCATGGATTCTAGATAATCTGATATAAAGTGTCTTGATATAGAAATTCAAAAAGATTAATAGAGGTTTAAAGCATTCCCTACTAGTTCTTCAGAATAAGAATTTCTTTAGTTGCCTGAATGAACAATTGTTTATCAGCCATCCATAAAGGAAGCTACAAAGGCAAAGTTTTAACTGGTAAAGTGTGGGAAGTAAAAGTTCTAGTCAGTTTTATGTCACTTTTCAAGTATGTTGATGAGAAAAGATATAAATATATTGGTCAAACAAAGAGAGATATTTGCATTATTTACTATTTAAGTGTTTATGAAACCAGTGTCTTGAAGATATTAGGTACATGGTTGTTATAAAGCAATAGCTTATTTTAGCTTTTATTTTTTGTTTTGGTTTGTGTTTATATTTTTTAATTTTTTTTTGTTTTGTATAAGCTGGTATAATGTGGCAAATAAATCAGGAGTCATTGAAACTGTTAGAATTAGGTGACCAGGAGTATAAGATCCCTGAAGAGACCAAAAGCAAAGTGATTCAGAATGAGGTTGAGAGCTGTGCATGGCAGGGAGTAGATGCTCACTGGTTGGGGAAGGGAGGGAGGAAAGATGTGTCTAAAGTAGACTCTGGTGCAAGATTTATGGTAGAATATGAAGTCCTGCAGTTTTAGGTTCTGAATTGGCTGGTAATTAAGGGTTGAATGCAAATTTAGAGACAGGAAGACTGTGAAACAGAACTGAAATATTGTGCTATAGGCTAGAGGACCATGAAAAAACAAAATGGTGGCAGCACACACCACCACTCCATTTGAGACTTCTAATAAGTTCACGTACACAGTGCAGAGAATATGGTTCCTATTTAGGAAAATGTGGCATTCTGCAATAAAATGGGGGCCTTAGTCACTCTGAAATATGAAATCTTCTGTAATTCCACAACCCTAGCAATAGCAGGTGAATACATTTCTACCTTGTAACATCAAATTCTGAGTCATAAACTCAACAAACAAAAGCAGAGAAAGAATTCTACCCCATTTCTTTGTTGTCCTTCAAGGCTTCCACATGATATTCATGTAATCCCACAGCATGTCTTCCTACAGAAGAAAGTAAGCTGGACCATCTCATGTTGAAACAGACAAGTAAGAAGCAGCAGAGAAAGGTAAATAATCCATGTGACCCAAAACCAGAAGACTAAATGCCTCTCAGCCCTGAGAAAAGCCAAAAGGTGACCATCCTGCCTCTGATGCTTCAATTAAACAACAACATTAAAAAGGTAAAATAAACACAAATGAGTTATGTTTTGAAAAGACACATACATGTAAAGTGAAATTTGTTTCCTTCTGGAAATGATAGTCCTTAAAAGTGAGCTGAAGAAGGATGAGGCTGAATAACAGAAAATTTGCAGACATTCAGTTGAAGCATTGCAGACAGAGTTAAGGAAAAGTCTTGGCCAAAGACAAATAGGGTTAGTTTCAACTGACTCCATGTCCAGTCCACAATGACTAATCTCTCATGAATGTTTATGTAAGCCTTGGGTGGGTAACAACATAGTTAAACCAGAACTCCTTTAAAATAACAAGGATAAACTATGAGAAACTTAATTGTTCTACAACTTTGACAAATACTTCCCTGTTCTCATTGACCAAATACTTCAAAATAAACTGATTTGTTTATTCTAAATGATAAAACTAATAAGGTCAACATGAAACACAGGTAGACAAGCTTCCTTAAAGAAAAGAGTGCTGCTATTAAATTAGAAGAATGGAATGCATGCATTAAGTCAAAGGAGAAATGGAAATATTGACCATGATGATAAAAGAAATAATAGAGAAAAATGTAAAAGATTTGATGAACTGTTCATCATTGTATAAACATGTTTCAAATGAATGAAAAAAAATCTAGTTTTTCAGTTTAAATAAACTACATGAGTCCTCAATTTCTATCAATCAAACTGACACCATAATCAAAAGCTTAGTGAAGCTAGTACTCAGAGAGATGTATGTTAAATTTAACATTATTTAAAGAATAATGTAATTATTCTTTAAATGAATATGTAATCTTGAAATAGGGTTCATTGCAAAGGGGTACATGATAAGAAAGTTTTGGTAAATAACATATTCAATTTAAGGTGTAGCAATGAACTGTAGGCCTGGCTGCAATACAAGGCTTAAGACAGTGCAGTCATAAATTGAATAAGGTATTAGAGCCAGGCGTGGTAATTGGGAGGTCTTGAAGGCAGGAAGATTGAAAATTCAAGACGTTTTATTAGCTAGATAGTAAGTTCAGAGCCATCCTGAGATTCATGAGACCTCACATCAAAAACAAAACAAAATGAATTAGAGAGCTTGAAAACTCACTTTTAAAACAATGTTATGCTATGTTTTAGGCAACACTTACACTAGAAGTAAACTGAGGAATTGTAGATTGTGTACATGTCACAAATAGATCTTGAGGCATGGGAGCCAAGCAGAGTTTAATATTAGAAAACAAGCAGAGAACAGCATCTACTGGCTTATTCTCCTGGCTTTGATTTGTAGTACCTCCACAAACATTGGGAACCCAAGTTTCTTATACATGTGAACATGTTTTCATTAAACATTAGTGAGACAATTTACGGTTGAGAACACTGACTCCAGTCTACTTATATATCTATTTTTAAATTTTGTATTCTATAATGGTCAGGAATTTGTTCTGACATGTTCCTGGTATCTACTTGTGTGATATTTTCAGACTTCTTTTCTATAGTTAGTTTAGTCTCTGCTCTGCTATTTCTGAATTTTCTGGCTCTTTGAAAGTGTAGAAGTTGGCACTGTCCTTGGGAACCCTGGTTGAAAATCTTCTATTTTTAATTTTTTTATTCTTATTTCCAATGTTGCTGCTGTGATTACTCATAGCAGATCGTTAGAAACATTATATTTCATTTGAGTTAATACCTAGGCAGCTATAGAACTAAGTTGGAAATAGTTGTACTCGTAGTAATCATTAAGTTTCATGGGCTTTTAGTTTGGGTCACACAAGTGATAACTTTGATAAATAGTTCAATAAATAAAAATGACACTAATTAATGAGAATTATTTTACCATGCCCATTAAAAGACAAAATAATAAAGGAGATGATTACAGCCATGCCTAAAGCTAAATGCTATCAATGTAGCAGGCAACATAAAACAGATAGTTCCAGGTGGAGTTATGGAAATATGGAATCTTGAATACTGAATAGCTTGGAGTACACACAGCAGTGGTCTGGGACCAGAGTACTGGAAGGTGGCAGTTGATCAGCTTGAACTTTTCTGCAGCCACAGTAAAATACATTTGACAAGAACTCGTGATGTACGAATCACTGCATGGCATTATTTGAAATGCATTTCTTTGTAGAATGTAACATTAGAGTGGGAGAATAGATGTATTTTATTTTAAACACCATTTTCATCCAAAAGCATGCTGGGCACCCAGAACTGACATTAGAAGTAAATGTTCATGTATTCTGTGATAGAGATTTACCAATGGATCTCTGAAAACTTTGTCTTCCAGTTTGGTATAGTATACTTATTTTTGTCCTTTTAAATGCTTATTCAATGTGACTTATACTTGTGGTTTTTTTTTATAAATTTTAATTTTTCAAGGCTCAGGTCATTCTTTTATTCATCAGGAACAATTAGGTTCTTCAATGAGTATACCTACTTTCAGTCTCCATTTGGTCTTGCTTATCATTTATTTAATGTGTTTAAATTTAATTTACAGTTCTAATAACACCGTATTTTTCTCCAATATGTTTTGCAAGCTGCATGGTTTATTACTAATTTGTGAACTGTCATTCTTTCATTTGAATTGTCTTTAAATTAATTTTGTGCGTATCATGTCAATCCCTTGAACCTTGACATGTAAGGTTCTCTCTGTTAAACCACTTGTCTGATCAATATATGTTTATTAACTTTTATGCTTAGAATCAATAAAATTTTCAAAATAACATTCAGCATTCTCAAATACTAAAGTATAAAATGTCTTATGGGACAAAGACATGGTAAAAGACCCATAGGATGGTGCCACAGTTTGTATACTGAATTTTGTATGTGATATTGTTTCTCTTGAGGTCCCCTGCATTCAGATCTTCCTTCAAATGTATGTTGTTACATTATATGCTAGTAAAAGGATGTGAACTTCCAAGTCACTTCATTTCAGTGACCACATTTTACTGACAGTCAGATAATTTTCCCCTCAGGCATTGACATCTTAGCACAATTGCCACCTTTCAGCATTTTCAATTATCACTTTACTGATTGACACCTTTGAACATTTGTCAACATGTTCTGCTTACTTTTTTTTTCAGGATGACATAAGCACATTTCAAAGCAGTCAGGCAAGTCAATAAGGTGGACTGTTCAGAGACATCATTCTGGCAGCCAACAATGAGACAAGCTGGACAGAAAAAAAAATATACTGGGATCATATATTTAGATATTGCATGGTGGAGACCAGCTGGTGAGAAATCCATGGTAGTTTTAGCAAGGGAGTTGACAAGCGAAAGTCAAATGGTAGTGCAGAATATTTGACTGGCCATGTGTACAAATCAGATAAATATGCCTGTGTTTTCACATATGTACATATGATGTGTTCTTATATGAGTGTGTGTATTCATATATATATATATATATATATATATATATATGAATATATATGTTGAATTACCATGTATATGTGCATGTGTGTGTGTGTGTGGCAGGCAGGAGGGGATCCTTGACATTATAAAGCATTTGACCCATGACTGCCAATAATTGATGTTAATACTGCAGTCTGATTGACTATTTAAAAATGACTAAGGCTAATAATGGGGATGAGAGAAAAATCAGAACTCAGAGCCATTCATACTATGCTCCAGTTTTGTTGTGGAACGTTTGTTTACACTGTAAAGTTGTATATTCGCCAAGGCACCTTATGAATGATTTAATAAAGAGCTGAATGACCAATAGCTAGATGTGAGAGGATAGGCAGGATCTCTGGAAAGAGAAGGGAAGAGGTCGAGGAATCTAGGCACAGGAACTTCACCAGCAGACTCAGTGAAAGTCAGAAATGTTGCATTAAGAAAAGGTAAAAGCCACGAGGCACAGTGTAGATTAATAGAAGCAGTTCAAGTTGAGTTATAAGAGCTAGTTAGGAAAAAAGTCTGGCTAAGGCTGAGCTTTCATAATTAATAGTAAGTCTCTGTGTTGTTATTTGGAGGCTAGTGATTCAAGAAAGTTCTATGAAGAAGCTTGATACCTATGGCGCCCAACCTCCAGGCATGGATTTCCACACTGAGAAACCTTTATGTATCTCAGACACAGCATCCTAGTGCTGCAGCCCAGACAGGCACGACTGCTGGATATCGAGCACTTGGGCAGCTGGAGTGCAAAGTAGAAACAGTGCTGGCTCAGAAAATTCAGAACTGGGGCCCATAAACGTTCCTGGCCAGCGCTGGGGTTTGTGAGCCTGGCTCTCCCTAGAGGGACAGAGAGTCACACAGTGGGGTTAAAGCTTGGCTCACAAGGTCAGAGAAGGTTACAGGCATGCAGTTAAGTGGCTCAGATCAAGAAAACCTCTGAAGAGGTACAGGAAAAAATGCGTATATACAGTCATAGAAAAAATAAATAATTTAAAATTAATAGTAAAGTCTTTAAAGAAAGAGTAAACTATTTTTAAAAAAAACCCATATGAGAATGGGAAATACACAGAATGTCTGGGTCCTATTTGGTACTTTGTTGACTTCAAATTCTTTAAATGCTAATGTACAAAAAAAATTAGCTGCTGAGAGGCATTTGATTATGGAAACTGGTAAATTACTCTTATATATTTCAAAAATGTCTTAACTTCAAAATGGAAGTCAGAAAATATGTTACGTTGGGGGAAATGTTATACCTTCATTTCCCCAGGAAACAAAAAGTTAAAGTTCTCTTCAAAATTAATGAAGATCAGAAAATACTGGCTACAGACATAAAAAAAGAAACCAATAAAGACTACAGGACAGATGGCATATATGCTGATCCCTCTATGGGGAACAGCTCTGAGACTCGATGAGACATGGTAAATCTTGTTTGCTACAGAATCCTCATGACTTATTACATGTTTTATTTTCACATGTAAGGATATATATATTTATATATAACAGTTTGGTTATGCAGTCCAAATGCACTTATAAAGTTAGCAGATGCCTTTTACCTGATCAAGCATAAAACAAAAGATCATCTTTAATTGACTTGTGAAAACTGCCCATTTCTTACTTGTATTAATGCAGATATGCTGTGGATATCGCTCTGTATGAATAAACACTGATTGGCCAGTAGCCAGACAGGAAATATAGACAGGACAAAGAGAGGAAAATTGAAAGAACCGGAAGGCAGAGGGAGAGACTGCCTGGAGCCGCCGCCAGGACAAGGAAGATGTAAGGTACCAGTAAGCCACGAGCCACATGGCAAAGTATAGATTAATGGAAATGGGCTAAATATAAGAGTAAGAGCTAGACAATGATAGGCCTGAGCTAATGGCCAAGCAGTTTAAATAATATAAGCATCTGTATGTTTATTTTATAAGTGGGTTAAGGGACTGCTGGGGCTTGGTGGGACCGGTGAGAAAACTCCAGCTACACACATATGTATGTTACCTTTAAAAGTTTATATCTTTTCAAAACGAAAAGACCAGACACCAATGAAAACAAGTAGCCCAGGTGATCCAGTCTCAAAATGACTTTGTTGCAGTCTCCTCAAAATTCTACATCCAGAACTTTAAAGCTGCTAGCTGAGATGGTCCTGTCTCACAAACTACTCAATCCAGGACTTCAGATAAGTTCTACACTTTCCTATCACATAGAGACTAAATGAAAAATAATACAGCTAGATCTCCCAGGACTTGGCCATTATCCTAATTTTCTCAGGATACCCTAAAGATGCCCTCGCCCCAGATAACAGGAAGCAGTCTAGATAACATGACATCCATATTCCCCAGAGTTGGGGTAGGTAGTTTTAGTTGTTTGGTTCATTATGGATGCTTGTCATACTTGGTGAGCATTGTTTGCAAATTGTTACTGGTCATGGTCATGGAGAAAACTAAGCAAAGTAGGATAGATTCAGGGATCTCTCCCTGAAAAGAAAAAATGAGGATCCTGGAATGATAGAATAAAAGGGTAGATTATTGAATCTACTTTTAAACTAAAAAGAAGCAACTACTAATCTCAAATATTTTACATTGGTATGGATTTTTGTATGTTGATACAAATTTAAGGTCATTTTTGTTATAGCATTTTATATATATATATATATATATATATATGTGTGTGTGTGTGTGTGTGTGTGTGTGTGTGTGTGTGTTTCTACTCTTTTTAAGGTGTTGTGCCTTTGCATCTCATTTAAAAATGTAATATGATGTTCTAGCCTTTGAAAGCTATTATTAAACAGTTTAGGATAATTAAGTAATGCAGATTGGCAGTTAGACACCTATAACAATCAAACTTGCAGTCATGTTTGGTATGTTTTCAAGATTAAACAGATATATTTTAGATAGATGTAATTCTTACATATAATTTTTCTTATTATATATAGTTACACTATGTTAGAGTTAAACCCTTTCCTTTTTATTTGAACAAAAAAAGGGGAAATGTTGTGGAATATTTGTTTACACTGTAAAGATGTATCTTTGCCAAGATGCCTTTTTATTGGTTTAATAAAGAGCTGAATGGCCAAAAGCTAGGCAGGAGAGGATAGGAGGGACTTCCAGGGAGAGAGAGGAAGAGGAGGAGGAATCTAGGTGCACTAATTTTGCCAGCAGATCCATAGCAAGTTTGACATGCTGTACTGAAGAAAGGAAAAAACTGCCTGGTAGAACAAAGACTGTTAGAAGCAGCTTAATTTGCATTATAAGAGCTAGTTAGGAAAAAGCCTAAGTTAAGACCAAGCTTTCACAATTAATAATAAGTCTCCATGTTGTTATTTGCAGGCTGGTGGTCCAAAAAAGTCCAACAAGAAAGCTTAATATGCAGTATTTCCTGAAACTCACGCAGAACTGGCAATGAACAGTTCATTCAAGTTCAGTACAACAGGGTCATCACATACATACCACTATGCTATCAATAACAAAGATTATGTCTGAAGCTTACACATCTATGTTCCATGTAACATGTGTGAACATGATATTTTGTGACATTCACAAAAATACTACCAATACAAATTTGTAAGATCCAGAGTTAACTTATATACCTATAATTGTAGGCATCAAGACAGAGACAATTTTTATCAATGAATCACACACACACACACATGTGCACACACACACACACACAAAAAAAAAAACTTATTAAATTTAATGTGCAAAGCTCTGATATATAAGTTATACAAAAATGGATAGTTTGAAAACAGAAATATAAACCAACATATAAGAGATTGTATGGTTAATCCTTATATAACAAAATAATGTTTTGATTCATAGGTAATGCTGACATAAGGTGGACACTCCTGTATTTCCATTTCTAAACAAAGTTTTTTTTATTTGTTTATTTCATTTTATTTTACAATACAATTCAGTTGTACATATCAGCCACAGATTCCCTTGTTCTCCCCCCTCCCACCCCCCTCACCTTCCCCCCAGCTCACCCCCCATTCCCACCTCCTCCAGGGCAAAGCCTCCCCCACGGACTGAGATCAACCTGGTAGACTCAGTCCAGGTAGGTCCAGTCCCCTCCTCCCAGGCCGAGCCAAGCGATCCTGCATAGGCCCCAGGTTACAAACAGCCAACTCATGCAATGAGCACAGGACCCAGTCCCATGCCTGGATGCCTCCCAAACAGATCAAGCCAATCAACTGTCTCACCCATTCAGAGGGCCTGATCAGAGGGCCTGATCCAGTTGGGGGCCCCTCAGCCATTGGTTCATAGTTCATGTGTTTCCATTCATTTGGCTATTTGTCCCTATGCTTTATCTAACCTTGGTCTCAACAATTCTCGCTCATATAAACCCTCCTTTTTCTCGCCAATTGGACTCCCGGAGCCCCACCCGGGGCCTAGCTGTGGATGTATGCATCCAGATCCCTCAGTCATTGGATGGGGTTTCTAGCACGACAATTAGGGTGTTTGGCCATCTCATCCAAAGTTTTAAAGCTCTAGATTTAAACTTTTGAGGTTGTATTTCCAAACCATAACTATTTTGCACTTCTTATAAACTCTTTTAAAACCTAGAGGCCATGCTTTGTCACTAGAAACAAATTGGATATTTTTCAGATATGAAACACAAATGTATCTGAATACTAATTAATAAAAATTTAGACATTTGGATAATGTGATAAACAAACAAAGTATCTTCCCAGTAGAGAAAGTTGTCTGCTTACATATGTTAGAATATTTAAGCCACTGAATTTCTGCTTTGCAGAAATACAATATTAAAACCTACATAGCAGGAAAAATTAATTACCTTAGTAAAATCACCAAAGGGAATTCTCTTTGTTATGATAAGTTGCTTTTAGTTTGAAGTAGTTTTGAATTAACCCAATTACATATCACCATTCAAGTGTGATATTAAATTTAGGAAGTTAAATGGTGTGAAAATACTTTTATAAGAATATGTTGGTAACAATAAAAGATATAAAAATGTTCATGTTAGAAAATATTATTTATATATTAAATTACATAGGATATATCTCAAATCAATATTAAAAATTGACAATTCTTAATTCTTTTATTAATAGAGTATATTAATAATTCACAATATTATGACAGTAACATAATTGTAGTTCATTTTAAATTCCTGGGCAAAACTTTATATGATTTGAGAAAAAAAATGAGAGATGCTTTCCAATGGACAGTAAATGCTTTCAATTTTAAATTTTGCAATATATTATAATAGAACAAAAACTTGCAATACATTGTTAAAGCATGTTTTCTTCAGATGTCCTTGTGTGCATGCACAGTATACCTGTTCTTTGTATATTCACTAGGTGTGTCTGTGTGTGCAGGTGTATAAGTGCATGCAAATGGAGTTCCCACGTCAACCTCAGGCATCAGTGTGACTCCTTAGGAGTGCTCCATATTTAATTAATTTATTTATTTACTCTCTGTTCTGGTCAGTGAATCCCAGGAATCTTCCAATTTCTGTAAACTCAGCACTGGTATTACAAGGATACATTGACACACTTCTAATTATGAGGATCGAAGTCTGGTTCTCATGTCTGCAAGGAAAGCACTGTTCTGACTGAGTTATCTTACCAGTGTCTCCCTAAAATTTCACTGAAAAAAAATTTGAATTTTACATTTTTTTAATTCCACATTGTGATCAAATGGTAGGTGACAGGTAAAGGTAAGTTTAAAATATATTTGTTAAGTAAACATACAGAGGATGGGAACGATGATATTTCTTACTAAAAGAGATGCCCGGCTCTTTTCATATTACCTAAATTCAGATGCATGGCTAGCTTCATGTCTACACTCTTTGTAAAAAGAGAAGAAACATTAAATGAGAATTACATTTTGAAATGAGATAAAATGTGAATAAAAGTTATGTTTAGTATCCTAGGACATTTTAGAACAATAGGCTTACAAAATGTTGTGAGATAGTGTATTTTCCTTCTGATTAAACTAAACACGAAGTGTCCTGTCAGGATGAAGCCATTGAAGTTAATCATATCCTATGACATGATGGTCTTACTTTTGTCAGTGAATAAATACTTAATTTTTCTAGTTTTAATATATCTCATTTTAAATTAAAGAGAACACATTTAACAACATTTACATAAAATAGAACTTGATTTAAAATGGAAACCTAATGAGCCTGGCAGGCTCCATTTGGTGCAGTTTTATCAGGATAAAACTTTATAAGTTGAAATTATTATTTTGAGAAAATAACAAATAAACACTTCATGGAATGTATATTTTTAATTAGTCTTATTACAGTCAGAGTGTTTATTAAATATGAATTTAATTGAAATATTTTAGAGTGTGCTGACAATTAATTGCTATATAATTAAGAAAAATCTTTATTATTAATACTCTCAGGGTTCCCACTTATACTTCTCTACACAATTAATACTAAAAATTATCGAATATGAATTATCATGTAAAAGCAAAGGGGCCTGTAGGCCACAGCCTTCTGTCTTTTGAGTTCTGGCTTGGTGGTATCTAAATGCTAATCTTTAATTATTTGAAAAAAATATACTTCTGTAGGAATATTTTTTTTCTCAATATTAAAATTGAAAATATCTCAAGAATAATTCATTAAAATCTCTAGAGCAGTGTTATATCTGAATCTGATACAAATTTGTTGAGTATCTGGCCTTGATATGTTGGCATTCTTTATATGTTTATACTAAATCACAAAGAAATCCAATTAAATAATGAAAAACACAGAATGAGTAATAAAAATATAAATAATAAGCAATGGTGAAAGAGTAGAAAATAAAAATTGTTCAGGTAATACTTTGCCAAATATTTGCTAAAACAAAAAATTATATATTATTGAAAAAATACTTTAAAAAATGAGCATTCATTAATAAAAGCATAATATCCTATTATTTAGTATATTAATATCCTATCATTTAATACTTTACATTTTTTTATGAGAACATTTGAAATCTCCTTTCTGAGAGATTTTGAAATCTACAGTGTTATTATTTACAATATTTGTCATGAAACTATTCTTATCTGAGCCTTTGAGGCCTTTGATCAGCAACTCCACATTCCCCAACCTGATCCTCCATAACCAAAATTCTAAAGCCTGTTTCTTTCCTAACTGAAATGCAAGCTCATGATGTTTTGTCAAGAATGGCCCCCATAGACTCATATATTTGAATACTTAGTCGCCAGAGTGTGAAAACTGTTCGAAAGGATTAGAAGGATTAAGAGATGTGGCCTTGTTGAAGGAAGTGTGTCATTGTGAGTGGGCTTTGAGGTTTTAAAAAGTCCATACCTGTAGTGGGTAGCCATTCCAGCTTTGTTCTGGAAGTTCCAACCCCCATTGAGACTTCGGCAACTGTCACGCCTACAAGGCGGGGCCAAGGGAGGCGCCTGGGGACCCGAGATCCGAACGCGCTCTTGGTTCCAGGACGCTGGATGGTGGAGGTAGACACAGGAGAGCTCCAGAGAACACCGCTGGACTGTGATATACCTTCCCCAGACCCCGCGACCTACCTATCCCTTAATTTGTAAGTTACGCCATTAAATAAATCTCCTTTTAACTACGTGGAGTGGCCTTAATAATTTCACCAATATCTGGCGCTCACGTGGGGCAAATCCCAAAAGCCTGGGTGGCTCCTGCCCTCAGCCTCCTCCCTGGCTAGCGGGTACCTAAACCCGCCTGCAAAGTTGCATATAACCAGGGAACACCTACACGGTTCCATTCCCGAAAAAGGGAGCAGCTAGTCCGGTCTCAACTCCCTAGCTTAGCCCCGAGACCAGCGAAAGAGGCACTCCCCAGTGCCTGAGTGCACGCACGCCAGCTGCGGCTCGGCTCCGCCATCTTGACTCCAGCGAGCTGCAGTCAGCCAAGATCACCAGCAGGCCCTGCTTTGGAGCTGTACCATCGCCACCTGCTGGCTGAAAAGTGCTACTACACCCCCCAAAACCACGAAAGGTAAGTAAAAGTACCTGATAATTTTACACCTTAAAATTGACTAACAAATTTTGAGTAATTCTGGTAATATGGCTGACAACATTACCTCACAAGAATTTGAAAACCTTTTTGCCTGTATGATGAATGACATCTTCCTGGAAATATACAACCTTCCTAAGGCATATCTGGCCTGTACCATTTTGGCATTCATCGTAATAATTCACACAGTGTTCAAACACTGGTTTAAAAACAAGAACAAAGATGAGTTATTATTGGGACTGATACAGGCTTTAAGCGAGAGCAATGACGGCTTACAGAAAAAGATTCTATCTCTGGAATCTGCTTTAATGGATAGCAATGAGACCTTAGAGAAAAAGATTCTCTCTCTGGAATCTGCTAACCAGGATTTACAGGCTTTCAAAACTAACAATGATGGCTTACAGAAAAAGATTCTATCTCTGGAATCTGCTTTAATGGATAGCAATGAGACCTTAGAGAAAAAGATTCTTTCTCTGGAATCTGCTAATCAGGATTTACAAAACAGGCTTGTACCAAAAATTGATCTTATTGATAATAAATGTGAATATTTAATGGACAGAACACTAACTCTCCAGACACTATATAAGGAAGAAAGATTATCATTAATTGATAAGATAAGGTCCATGGAATCATGTGTTTCTGAGGAACATAAAAACTTCTATGATTCCATGAGAAATCTGGAGTCCCTTGCCAGAGAGGAGGTTCACTCCCTAGAACAGACCCTAGGTGTTCGCTTGCAGGCCTTAGAAGAAACTCTCAGTAAACATGACAAGGGACCTAATAAGCAGAAGGGCAAGACCATAGAGGTTGTAACATCTCCAAATGGCTCTCACACAATGGCTTATCCTGTTATCATCCATGAGAAGCCAGCGGATGACACACACCCCGAGCCATATAATACATATACATTACAACCAATTTCAACAAGGGACTTTAAAAATATAAAGGAAGCAGTAGTTACGTATGGGATACACTCCACATACGTAAAACAATTGTTAAATTCATGGTCTACCTCACATAGAATCATCCCAAATGACTGGCATCAGTTGATTTCAGCTGTTCTAGAATATAGTCAGCAGCTACAGTGGAAAAGCTGGTTGAGAGAAGAGGCAAAAAATTTAGAACAACAAGGTAAACTCAGAGGTTTTGTGATCTCCCAAGATCAAATACTTGGTGAGGGATGTTTTGCTGACAGGAATGTACAAGCCATTTATGATGAATATACAATATCCCTATGCCTTACAGCAGCTCTAAATGCTTGGGAAAAAATTCCAGAACCTGGAAAACCAACTGAGGTATACACAAAGATATTTCAGGGACCGCACGAACCCTTCACTGATTTTTTACAAAGACTGAACACAGCTATAACAAGAGCTGTATCAGATAAAGAATTAAGAAAAGTATTAATTGAGTCCTTGGCATTCGACAATGCTAATGCAGAATGCAGAAGAATACTTACACCATTAAAGATCAGATCAGCTCCTTTGGAAGAATGGATTCAGTATACTAATGGTGTTGAGTCTCGTAACTACAGTAATGAGGCTTGGATAGGAGAGACAAATCCCAGAGGTGAAAGAAGGCCCCGTGTTACCAAATGTTTTAAATGTGGTACACCAGGTCATATAAGTAAAAACTGTACATGGGGTACTCCTAGGAGTAATACTCCTTTTAGGAATAGCCTAAACAGGAGACCCCAACCACCTCCTGGATTATGTAGAAGGTGTGGCAAAGGCCGACATTGGACCAGTGAGTGCAGATCAAAAATAGATATACGAGGTAACCCTTTACTGGCGGGAAACGCCCCAGCGGGCCTCTTGCAGGCCCCCAAATCAAATGTAGTACGAACATTCCCAGCCACTGTGGAAGAAATTCCTCTCCAGGACAACTGAATAAACCACTGCCTAATGTAAAAACTGATACTGCAATGGATGATAAAACATCTCTGATGGATGGATCACAGTTTACAAAGAACACTATAAAACAAATATTTTGGCAGACTTCCATAAATGGTCAAAGACCAAAGCTTAGAATTCGAATTAATGGCCTGGTTATGGAGGGACTGGTAGACACAGGTGCAGATGTGACTATAATTACACCAAAATCATGGCATCCGAATTGGCCTCTTCAAGAGGTAGATGTCCAACTTTTAGGGATTGGCACCCTATCTCAGATAAAACAGAGTTCGAGATGGGTTGAATGCATAGGGCCAGAAGGACAGAGAGGAAGACTGAAGCCATATGTAGCAAATGTAGCAGTAAATCTTTGGGGCCGAGATCTGTTACAACAGTGGAATACCCAGATTAAAATTCCTACACTTTCAGAAAAAGAATACAGACCAATGCATGTTTCTAGGAATAATATCATCGCATGCTATAAAAATCAGGCACCAACCATTCAGGCTGTTCACAAACAGAGCACAACTGCTGTTGAACTCTCAGAAGTACCAACTGCCTTACCTTTAAAATGGCTAACTAATAAACCTGTCTGGGTTGGACAATGGCCTTTGACAAAAGAGAAGCTACAAGCTTTAGAACAGCTGGTTCAAGAGCAGTTAAATGCTCAACACATTGAAGAATCTACCAGCCCTTGGAATTCTCCTGTATTTGTTATTAAAAAAAAAAGTCTGGTAATTGGAGAATGCTGACAGATCTGAGAGCTATTAATAAAGTAATTCAGCCAATGGGCTCCCTACAGACTGGGATGCCCTTGCCCTCTCTGCTACCTAAAGAATGGCCTATAATAGTTATTGACTTAAAAGACTGTTTCTTTACCATACCCTTACAAGAAAATGATAGAGAAAAATTTGCCTTCACAGTACCTAATTATAACAATTCTCAGCCAGTCAAGAGATATCAATGGAAGGTCCTCCCACAGGGAATGTTAAACAGCCCTACTTTGTGCCAATACTTTGTGCAGAAACCATTGGAGATAATTCGTGTAAAGTTTCCACAATCCATAATTTATCACTATATGGATGATATCCTATTAGCTGATCCAAAGTTAGATACATTAGAAAGCATGTTTGAAGAAGTAAAAAAAGTTTTGCCTCACTGGGGACTGCAACTTGCTCCTGAAAAAATACAAAGAGGAGATTCTATTAACTACTTAGGATATAAGATAGAGCTACAAAAAATTAGACCCCAAAAGGTACAGCTAAGGAGAGATCGATTGAAGACTCTTAATGATTTTCAAAAGTTATTAGGAAGCATTTCCAACTTACTGGGTATCATGGGAATACCCAAAGATGGACTACAAAATTTGGCTAATACTCTAGAAGGGGACAAAGAATTAAATAGTCCAAGAGAATTATCAGCCGAAGCTGAGAAGGAATTGGCTCTAGTAGAAAAGACAATTCGAGAAGCACATGTGGATCGTGTGGATCCAGAACTTAAATGCATTCTTGTCATATTCCCCTCCAGACATTCCCCAACAGGTATTTTGATGCAGAGGGAAGATATTATATTGGAATGGATATTCCTACCACGTAAACCAAATAAGAAATTAAAGAATTATATAGAAAAGATCTCTGATTTGATTCAAAAAGGTAAACTAAGACTTCGCCAGTTGACAGGAATGGACCCAGCAGAAATTGTAGTACCTTTAACTAATGAAGAAATTTCATCACTATGGAAAGATAATGAATACTGGCAGAGAGCCTGCAGTAACTTTTTGGGAGAGATTAACAACCACTATCCCAAAAGCAAGAGAATAGAATTTATAAAGAAAACCGAATGGGTCCTTCCTCACATTGTACGACAAAAGCCAATTTCTGGAGTCCTCACATTCTATACTGATGCAAATAAATCAGGGAAAGCAGGATATAAATCAGGAGACTTAAGTAAAGTGGTACAAAGTCCATATAGCTCTGTACAAAAGGCAGAACTGTATGCCATTCTTATGGTACTGATGGACTTCACAGAACCCCTCAATATAGTCACTGACTCTCAATATGCAGAGAGAGTTGTTTTACATATTGAAACTGCTGAATTTATTCCTGATAATACAGAATTAACTTCATTATTCATACAATTGCAGGAAATCATCAGAAAAAGGGAACATCCTATATATATAACACATATCAGATCCCATACAGGTCTGCCAGGACCTCTAGCACAAGGTAATGATGAGATTGATCAGTTACTAATAGGTAATGTGCTAGAAGCTTCAGAATTTCATAAGAAATACCATGCAAATAGCAAAGGTTTGAAGAAGGATTTCTCTATCACTTGGCAACAGGCTAAGGATATTGTGAAAAAATGTCCTACTTGTTCCATCTATAACCAACTTCCATTACCTGCAGGGAGCAATCCAAAAGGTATACAAAGAAATGAAATTTGGCAGATGGATGTGTTTCATTTTGCAGAATTTGGAAGATTAAAGTATGTACATCATACCATTGACACCTATTCAGGATTTCAATGGGCAACTCCTATGAGTTCTGAAAAGGCTGATTCTGTGATTACACACCTATTAGAAGTTATGGCCATCATGGGGATACCTGTACAAATTAAGACAGACAATGCTCCAGCATATATCTCCAATAAAATGAGACAATTCTTTGCTTATTACAATATAAAGCATGTTACAGGTATACCACACAATCCCACAGGCCAAGCAGTCATAGAAAGATCCAATCGAACTTTAAAGGATAAGCTAAATAAACAGCAACAGGTAACAATGACTCCTAGAAATAGATTGCATAGTGCTTTATTAACCTTGAATTTTCTCAATGCTGATAAGAAAGGAACAACAGCTGCAGAGAGACATTGGACGACAGACAAAACTCCCGAGCTAAACCAACCGGTTTATTTCAAGGATGTGCTGACCTCAGAATGGAAACCTGGATATGTTCTACGTTGGGGAAGGGGTTTTGCCTTTGTTTCTGCAGGAGAAGAAAAGCTATGGATACCAACAAAATTAATAAAAATTCGATTTGAACAGGAAAAACCCCTTGATGAGGTGAAGTAAAAGATCATCCACCAATGTGACATCTCTACAAGTTGTAAGAAAAATTTAACAATCAAGGTTGGGGTAGGGTTCTGTTTTTGTCTTTCCAGGATAATGGAAATACCCATCTTCCAAAAATCATAAGGCCTTGGATATCCAGATGTTTACAGCAGAAAGAAAGAATCTATTGGTACCAATCTACACACGGTAAAATCTCACTGTCTAACATCTATCTCTCTATCAATATAGAAAAGTTGTGGTCCCAATTCAATTATAAGCCAAGCTGGCTTTGGAGATGGAATTGGCTCACTCCTTCTCTAAACCCAAGCACATTGCTAAAAGAAAAGTTTGAGAGATTCTTCAGTACCATATCAGAAGAGCCCTCTGGTGTGGGACAGAAGGAAACCAATAAAAAGGGACCATTGTCTTCTAGATTCTAATTCTCTCCATGCTTACTCTTGATTTCTCAGAATCCTTTCTTACATGCTATGTCCTCTTTAAATCCAAATCTTCCATTTTGATAACAAATAAGTTTTTCTAATAGCAATCTCAGAAGTCTCCAGAAGGAAGATGGGGCCCCAACAACAACTCTACCCAATCCAGAATGATGCCATGGTAATCATCATCATACTACACTTCTTACCAGAATTTCAGACAATCTTACCCATTACTCTAAGACTTGCTGCAGAACCTACAGTTAGTCTAACTGAAATTTAACTATCTGCGCTTTCTCACAGTACCCAACAGAGATAACATCACCCCCTAAACAGCAGGAAGCAATTCTAAGAAAACGATGCCCCTTCTCCCTTAGGTTTCATAATTCTCAGGGTTATGGATGATGGTTATAGGGTTGGGGGTGGAAGGAAATATTAAACTCAGTACTCCCCCCAAAAAAAAAAAAAAGGAAAAGAAGAAATGGAATGGATACGTATAAGACATTATGGTAGATTATTGTGTATACTAGTAAACAAATTTAGTAAAATAGCAGCCTTAAATAATTTGCACTGTAATTTGCACTGTTATGGATTCTTATATGTTGATACAAATGTAAACTATTTTTATATTCCTGTTTAAGATAATTTGTATATTGATACAAATACAGAACTATACTTGGTATAATGTACATATATTTCTACTCTTATTTGAAATGTTTGTATATTGATACAAATGTAAATTTATATCTGTCATACTTTATGTATGTTCTACTTCTGTTTAGGATATTCGGTATATTGATATATATTTAAGATTATTGTCATATTGTATATCACACTATACACTCCTACCTCTGTTATAACATCTTGTGTATTGTCACAACTTTGAAGTCATCGTTCTTTACCATACACTTGCTTATAGACTGTCTACCTTGTTTACATGAAGCCTTAGTCCTTAGGTTATTTCAGTAGATAAGACTTGTAGATTTATAGTCACCTATGCTTGTCATCTCTATAGTTACGTTAGTCAGGTTATACAGATTTACAGATACATAGGTCAGATGGACAGGTAATCTTCAAACACTTCATAGACCTAGAGAATATGGCATTTAAATAACTTAGAATTCTGTTGATGCGAGACACAATTGCTCCTGGCTGCACCAATTTGATCCCGAGAGAATGTTGGGCTTCTAGACATTTCCATTTGGAAGTTTGTCTTCTTGGCACAAAATGGCCTACTGGGCAAAGAACTGCCCTTGCCTCGACAGCTGACAGTACAAATGCAATGCTATCCTTTCTGGACAAGCGGGACACAAGGAAAGCGACCACTGTACTCTGCCAAGACAGGGTAAGATGGTCTTTCAGAATTCCTGCTTCTGAAAATGGTCTGTCAGATACTTTAGGCCTGTAGCCAATTTGAATGCACCAACAATGCTGAGAAACATTAGGTGATTGTCCAGGCTGCCAGCTGTCTCGGTCTACTCTCGCAAGATTCCCGAAAGTTGCTTGCATCCATCTACCATTTCTCAGGTACCATTATATTCCTTCTCAGGTCTTTGATGGGATTGAAGACTAGCAGTTATAGTTACAACTTAGTAGATAGAACATATTAAGTATTAGATTCAGGTTCTTTAGGGTAGGACACCTTTTGGAATGATCTTTGTAACATGCCATTTATCTATGCTCTATACTTCTCTGGATTTTAATATGTGTTTCTTGCTTGATATTATTTGCATTGGTTGTAGTTCCATCTTATCTAGGTCATTATCCCTCATTATTCCTGGACAATATTTGATAACCATTCCTTTGTATATAGTCTTGTATTAGGTTAGAACTTTCTTATTTAGACAAAAAGGGGGAGATGTAGTGGGTAGCCATTCCAGCTTTGTTCTGGAAGTTCCAACCCCCATTGAGACTTCGGCAACTGTCACGCCTACAAGGCGGGGCCAAGGGAGGCACCTGGGGACCCGAGATCCGGATCGGCGAACGCGCTCTTGGTTCCAGGACGCTGGATGGTGGAGGTAGACACAGGAGAGCTCCAGAGAACACCGCTGGACTGTGATACACCTTCCCCAGACCCCGCGACCTACCTATCCCTTAATTTGTAAGTTACGCCATTAAATAAATCTCCTTTTAACTACGTGGAGTGGCCTAAATAATTTTACCAATACATACCAGGCCCAGTGTCTTTCTCTCTGCTTTCAGATCAGGATGCCACTCTCAGCTATACCTGCAGCATCATATCTACCTCCCATCATGCTCTTTGCCATGATGATAATGGACTGAAAGTCTAAAACTGTAAGCAAGCCCCCAATTAAATGCTTCCTTTATAAGAGTTGCTTTGGTCATAATGTCTCTTCTCAACAATAGAACAGTGACTAAGACAATTCTATTCCATTCTTTCTTTTTAAATTAAGAAACTCATGAACTTTAAACCAATAGCTGTAGAGTGTCCATGGGACTAGACTAAGCCCTCCGTATAATCAAGACAGTTGTGCAGTTTGGTCTGCTTAAGGGGTCCCCTGGAAGTAGGATCAGGATTCCTCCCTGGTGAATGAGCTGGCTTTCTGGAGCCTACTACCTCTGGTGGGATATGTTGTACAGCCTGGATGCAGAGGGAGGGGCTTGGACCTGCCTCAACTAAATGTACCAGGCTCTGCTGACACCCAGAGGAGGGAATGGCGGGGGGTGGGTTGAGGAGGGGAAGGAGCAAGGGGTGGGAGGAGAGAAGAGAGGAGGATCTGTATGTAAAATGTATGTAAAATGAATTCTTATATTGCATACAAAATTTCCAATTTAGTCAATGTTGATGCAAATGACAAACTCATTGTTTTAAAGGTGAACACTGTACACACATAAAACATTTTCTTGTGCATAGTTCTTATTTTGCCTGACAGTCCATTTGTAATTGGAGACTTTTTTTGATGTTGTAACATGCCTGTGAGATGCACTGCATTGAAGGGTCAAATGCAGCACAGTCTTACCACATTGCTAAGAAGTCATTCAGGTGAATATCCAAAAAATAGGATGTTGGATTGTGTTCTATTTTCCTCTACAGGTTTTTGTGAAGCCTCCACACTGTTTTGCACAGTGATTCTATTAATGCATATTTTTCAATAGCAGGAGACAGGGATTCCTTCTATTCCATACCCTTCCTTTTATTTTATTTCTTCTTAATAGCCATTCTGACTGATGGCCAGTGATATCATGTGGTGCTCTAATTTGTACTTAATCGATTAGTGATGTTCAATATTTTTAATATTTCCTTTGTCCAGTCCTACATCTTCTATCAGGTATGCTCACCAAAATTTCTTTTCCATTGTAAGTTGGATTTTGAGTATATTTGATTACAGGTATTTAAGTTTCTTCTATTTTTAATCTTAGCTATTTTGTGACATATAATAGTATTTTCTTTTCATCCACTAGTTTCCTTTATACACTTAATTATTTTTTTGGATGATCGGAAGCCTTTCATGACCAAACTTGACTCAATGGTACCTTCATTTTTGTAGATTTTATAGCATAAATAAAAGCAAGAAAGAGAGAAAGAAAACTCATTGAGCACGTAAAAGTTGTGCAGATTTTTTCCCTAATTTTTTTGCCTCTATGATTTTAAGAAACAAACAAAATTAGATATTCTTTAACTTTTAGATTTCAAAATATTTGTGCATTTTCATTAATTTGGCTTTTTTTTCTTATATTGAAAATGGATATTTCCATATATTGTTATTACAGTTTCCCCTTCCCCAACCTGCCCCAGTTCCCTTCCACATCCCCACATCCAGATCTATACCTCTTCTGTCTCTTCTTGGAAACCAAATAGGCATCTAAGGAAAAATAATATAATATAATATAATATAATAAATATATTATGATATAATATAATATAATATAATATAATAATAAAAACAAATTGGAATTGGACAAAATAAAGAAAAAGAAGAAAAAGATCCAAAGAAAAAGCATGAGCAACATATGTAGATGCAGCAACATACATACTCATACACACAAGCTTTCCCTAAAACACAAAACTGGAAGCCATAATATACACCCAAAAGACTTGAAAGGCAAAAAATGAAAAAAATGCCTTGACACAACATTAAGAGGAAACATCCAAAGATGCCACTGAGTTCATTTTATGTTGGCTATCTAATGCTCATATGAACTCACAGAGACTACAGTACCATGCACAAGGCCAGAATGGGTCTTAACAAAATCAGTTCTTAGAGCTGAAAGAAGCAGACACACATCCCCATTCCTTACCCAAAAGTTATCCTCTAAAATTTCTTCTAATAGTTTTGCAGTTTTAATTTTTACACTTCAATATTTAATTCATTTTATATCTCAATATCTAATTCATTTTGCATTGACTTTTGCAAATGATGAATGATAACCAGCTAATTTCACTCTGACAGATAGACATAAACTTTTATTCAAAATTCTGCTCTACTAAGTGTTCTTGTCATCTTTCAGGAAATCTTGATTAACTTTACATGTTTGAGATCATGTCTGGGTTTTTTATTCTTTCCTACTTGTTGACTGGTTTTATAAAAAGTACCATGCTTTGTTGAAGACTATTTATTTTAGCATAGCATGACATCAAAGGCAATCAAATATAATAAATATATTATATTTATATAGCAAATTGTTTCTAGCTCTACTTTTGGCTAATGTTTATCATGAGAGCTTAATGAAATTGTATTCATTTGTAAAATCACTGCATATGTGTTTCCTGCATATTCATTAGCATTGAGTTCTTTGAGATATTATTAACATCTATTTCACAGGCAAAAATATATATTTCAGGGATAAGCATTCCTATATAAATACTATGTGCTAACTGACTGTATATCTGAAACTGTGATATCATATTCACTGTATTCATTCAGTGATAAGTGATAAGCATGCTCAATAATTTCTAAAATATTAGCTCAAGTTAGTATTTCCAAATTTTTGCCATCTAAGGATTTGAGTTAAAAATTACATCTGTGCAACAATTTACCTATTTGCAGAAGCCTCTTTTTTAAAATAGTAAATAATACGAAATTACAATTGTTAAGATTACAATAGTATAATCTCAAAAGTAAACAAAATTAACAAAAAATCAGTTTTCTAATTTTAAATATCCCCTAAGAATTAAAATGTAGGATTAATAGTATATAGAAAGGCTATTGATTTTAAAGTTGTTTTTGTATCCTGTTACTGCTGTAAATCTTGACCATTTCTAGATTCTGGTAGAATTTTTTTAACCTCAAATGTATAACAGCCTATCATCTTCAAATAGTGATAACATTATTGTTTTCTTTCCTGTTTGAATCTCCTTAATTTCTTTCACTTGTCTTAATGTTCTGGCTAGCTCTTAAGCACTATACTGAAAAGGATTGGGGGAGTGGAAAGCCCTGTAGCTTTCCTAATTTTAGTGGGATTATTTCAAGTTCTTCTCCTTTTAGTATAATGTTTTCTGAGAGCTTGTCATACACTGCCTTTATTATGCTAAGGTTTGTGTCCTGCATCCCTGCTTTCTCTAGAATTTTTATCCTGAAAGCATGTTGGATCCTGTCAGGGGATCTCTTGGCATCTATTGAAATGATCATGTGACTTTTGGATATAACTCCATTTATACAGTTTGTTACATCATTTACTTACATATTTTAAACTATTCCTCAATCTCTGGGATAAAGCCAATTTGAGTGATCTGTTCGATATGTACCTGGGTTTATTTGCTAGTGTTTTGTTGAGTAATTTTGCATCTATGTTCATGGGAGTATTGAACTTTAGTGTTACATTGTTTTGTTTTGTTTCTTGTACAAAAGAATGGACAGTTGTTTTTAAATTTCTACTTTTTTCAGCTCATACAGTAGCTTCTTCTCTTCCTTTCTTTTTGTTTTCTGCTTATTTTTTCAGGTATACTCTTTGTACTGTGGGATAGGGAGGAGTCTGAAAGAACAAGAACTTCCAAAGAATTCTCATGTATCCAATAGGATGCTTAAAAAACATATTGAATAAAAATTCTGCTATTAGTTTTATCCTGTAAGTTTCATCTCCTATGAATATTATAATGAAAAGAATGCATAATTTTATCTCTTATTCCCTGTTCTCACAGCCTTATCATAAGCTTGAAAAAATTGTTTAGAGGGCTTTAAAATCTTCCTTTAAGACTGTTTGATTTGTTTTGTTCACTTTAAGATAAAAGATAACAGAATCTCATTTTCCTCTGTCAAATTGAAGAACATTATAACATAATTACAGACTTGTCTCTTCTATTGGCTTAATTATACCCTTTAAGGATATATACTTTGATTAATATAAATATATGAAAACATGTTTTTATTTAAGTATCATGTGGTTATTGTGAATTTTTATTAGATTATTAACTAAAAAAAGAGTTCAGGAAAGTATACTTTTATTAAGTATTGTAAGTCTAAACAGTAAAAATATTTCTATACACAATCACAAGCAAGAACAGTAAGTCTTTGTATTGAAGTCGTCTAATTGGTTCACGGTGAGGGAGCTCATTGCTTAGGAAGGCACATGTGTTTCTTCTTCCTTCTTTTATATGCAATAAATATATGTCCTTTTCTTTGTGTCTGGTTCATCAAACAGCTTCCCAGACAATTAAAAGTAATACCAGTTTCTGTGTCTTTCAGACAGTATGACAACTTGAAGAAAGCCAGATTTCTTCTCAAGCTATGGTCTGATCTGGCTCAAGTCTGTAATTGTCAGTGTGGATTTCTATGCTGAACTACTCTAGTTAACATCTGTGACTGAGCAGGTTGGACTTATGGAAATTATTGTCTGGGAGAACATGAGTAGATTCTGGAGCAATAACTAACCCTAATAGAGTGGGCATTCAGAAATATATATAAGTTTACATTGTGAAAGATGGAAAATAGACACATTCTTGTCAAGAAGAGACAATGGAGAAAAGTAAGCTCTGGAAAACCATCCCGGCATTTCTCCTAGACTTTTCTCACAGACTCTCTAGAAAAACCTATATTTAACTTAGAAATTTACATTTGATTTCTTATATGCTATAATTCTGTATAGATTCTCCTATCCTTCATCCAGACAACTTTAAAGATTTATAAAATGAATATGATTACATATAAATAAATTCTACTGCAAAGTGAAAAAAAACAAATGGAAAAATATAGTCTTACATCAACTCAGGTTCCCAATTGATGGACACTGTTTCAAGGTAGGAGCCAGGGACTAAGTACACTGTCTCTGTGACTTCTAATAGAGGCAGCAGCTGGGCATTGAGATAACTCTCTTAAGGACCTGCACCACACTATGAAGCCAAGTGAGAAGTAGACCATGAGATAGAATAGAACATGCAACTCAGCATTATGAGGTGTCCTTCTTCATGCAATTTTTCCTTTCTCTAAGTAATATGATAGTTGATTCAATGCTTTAGTAAGAATAAGAAAAACTCATATTTGAGAATCACATTGAACATCATCAATGAATTATATAATGCATATTTGTGAAAATGAATTCTATTATCAATAAACTTATATAATCTATTATCAATAGATTATATAATGCACAATTATGTAAGTTAAATGTTACAAAAAGAAAATGCAAAAATCAGTGAAGATGGAAATCTTTACAAAAGTGATAATAGATGGCTACTATCTACTGAGGAGATGTGTATCAAAAATATGTCTCCTGGACATGACATAATTTCTGCATTTGTGAAATCATAATCACTTTGTTTCATTGTCCATGACCAATACAAGATCATAGCATTCCATCATGCATGAGAGAGGGACCCATGAAGGACTACATCTTGCTACAAACTTTTGTCATTTAAAGGTTGTTAGAGAAAGGGTGTCCTTTTCTTCAGTGGCATACCTACATATAAGTTGTCCTTATTTTACAAAATTACTTCCAATCCAAACAAAAGTAACCATAAGTAAACTCAGTAGGCCATATAAAAATAGGAAGCATGATATCAGCAGACTTATTGGGAACATGCATCCCAGGGAAAAAAGGAGGGAATGAGAAACAGGTGATAAATAGGGACTGAAAATAACTAAAATTTAATGTATAAATATATGAAACTATCATGACATATTAAGTTTTAAAAATATGAACTATAACATATGTAAATGTAAACGAAAGACATATCATTGCATTATACATAGCAAAAGAATATACCAAGCCATGCTACTCTTAAAGAATAAAGAATCCTACTGAAAACTGATGAGATACCAATGGATAATTTTTGTAACAGGATGCAAAAAGAATTCAAATAGAAATATTACTTAGTTCATAGCAAAAATTGCATTGCAGAAGCATCTTTATCTCTTAAAATGACAGAAATTAAATAAGGCGAAAATATAATGGTATTTTGTACCATTGTGTAATGAGGCTCTCATATACTGTCTGTGGTCATATAGAAAGGAACAATTTCAGGAAAGTAATATGATGCTCAAATAGTTCCATTACTTGAGATACTAGTAAATCAGATTTCCAAATGATTGAGAGAAGTCCCAGCTGTTACAGTAGCTATTTCTGTTCTCAGTATATAGATTCTGTTCCCATAACTGTTTCCAGCTACCAGTGTGACAGCATGGAAGACAGAGCTGGAAATGAATGCTGTGATGCTTAGTTTCATCAGCAGCTTTATAAAACCTAAAATCACCTGAGAAGAAAGCTACAATGAGGGACTGGCTACATCTAGTTGTTTTGTGGTAATGCCTGAAGAAATTATCTTGACTGATTTAATTTATTTGGGATGGTCCAGTCTGGAAGTGGGTGGCACAGTTTCCTGGATTTGAGCTCAGAGAGCATAAAATGAGTAAGAGTAGAGACAGGCGGCTGAGAAATCAGTATGTATTTGTTAATTTCTATTCGATCTCAACTACGGATGTGATATGACCAATGATTCCAAGATAGTATTGCTTTTAATTCCCCTCAGTGATGGACCGTAATCAGGAATTTAGAGCTTAAAATAAACCTCCCATTAAGTTTCTTTTTGTCAAGCTATATTATTGTAGCAACAGAAATGCAACTAAGCTACACAACTTTCACTTATGCAGAGGGCCTAGTCCAGCCTCATGCAGGTTCTACAGCTGTCAGTGTAAGTTTATGAGTTCACACCAGCTTGGTTCGGTTGTCTCTGTAGATCTTCCCATCGTGATGTTGATGCCCCTTACTCATAGAATCCCCCTTCCCTCTCTTCAACTAGACTTCTGGAGCTTGGCCTGGTGTTTGGCTGTGGACCTCTGCATCTGCTTCCATCAGTTACTGGAGAAAGGCTCTATGATGACAATTAAGGTATTCACCAATCTGATTGCCGGGGTAAGCCAGCTCAGGTACCCTCTCCATTATTGCTAGCAGTCTAATCTGAGGGGGCCCTGGCAGTGGGGTAAGGATCTATCTCTGGTGCATGAGCTGGCTTTCTGGAGCCCATTAACTGTGGTGGGATGCCTTGCTTACCCTTGATGCAGTGGGGAGGGGTTTGGTCCTGCCTCAACTGAATGTACCAGGCTTTGCTGACTCCCATGGGAGGCCTTAACCTTTAAGATGAAGGGATGGGGGTGGGTTGGTGGTGGGGAGAGGTTGGGAGGGAGCAGGAGGGAAGATGAGAGAGGCATATGTGGTTGGTATGTAAAATGAATTAAAATATTTTAAATAAAAAATAAAAATTATATATATATATTCATATGCAACTAAGACAGGTTGCAGTTTCCTGTCTTGAAAAGTGAATGCAGAGTGTAACATACCATGTGTCATGAATCCAAGCATCATGGGACTCACGACTTGAATAACTCCTGGAATGCTGACATTATTTCTGTTCACTAGATCAAAGGAAATTCCTGAAGGGCTTTGTTTTATAAGGAATTACTTACTTATATTTTATTGTTAGACTTCCTTTGAAAGAAGCCATGAAAGCACTAGTATAAATTTACTGCTATCAAAAAACATTTTATTTTCTATTAACTATATTGTAAAAGTCCATTTAAATGCAAAGAACAGATGTGTCTCAATTCTTATTGTTAATCATTAAATGTAATTATTATATTCAATGCCTAAGAATAATTTGAGGTGACCTTCAAAGAAAAAATATACAATAAAATAAACATTTTGAAAGTGAAAAGCAGATCCAAAAGGAAAAACAATAAAAATAATATTAAAATCCAATTTCGCATGGGTGATCCATGTAGTAATATTTGTAAAAGTTAACTGGAGGGGTTCTTGGGAAACACGAGTGGCAGGTGGAAGACCAACCAGTTATCCCTCATGTAAAGCACTAACTGGGAGAAACGGTAAGAAAGTAATGAGATAACCTGAGGCACTAGGAATTCTGAGAGCACAGATCGCTGTGATATAGGGCTCCACGTCTGTCAGCAATATCGTCATGTTGCAATCTGCAACTATGGGTGATTACAGGAGGCTGTGCCCGTGGAGGCCTGGTGCTAAGATTACATCACAGGACACAGACAGTTATATTTGTAAATATCTGAGGAATTTCAGACATATAGTTAGCTTTCCCTAGGGACTTCTCCTTAACTCTGGAACTTTATACAACTAAGAACAAACACTTTCATCAACAACCTCCAGAACACAAAGGTAAACTATTTTTTCAGCTTTCTGAAGAGAAAATAAGATTTATTTTAGAAGGGTCAAGCAGAATATAGTGAAACCTTACTTATACCCTAAAAGATTTTTCAATTGAATAAATATGAATATACTCCTTGAAAAATGGTAGAAATATAAATACTTATGAGTTTGGAGCTGGACCAATAAAAGATCTTTATGAAAGGTTGTATAAATATTGAAGAGCTGGTAATAATCATTATATAACTAAAGACACCAAACACAGTGATAATGTTCATGGATTAAATGCAGAACAGAATTTCCTGGGGATGTAATATAATTACTCCAAACTCCATTTTTTTCTCACATTTTCCAAGAAAACAAGAGAACCATGAAGCAAGAACTTTCTGAGTCAGTATAACCTTGTGAATCATTACCTAGGATGTCATTGTGAGAGATGCAATTGATAAGAATCATGTTATGTATTCCTTGAAAACTCTTTATTGCCAAAGTTCAGCTTAGAAATTTTGGAAGCATTAAACATTTCAGAAGTGGATAACTGTTTGCAGACCACTTGAAGTCAATGGAGCAATTAGACATGAGACACAGGTTTCCACTTGGCATAAACGAGTAACCACCTCATTTCCATGACTCTGTTTCTTAACACCTAAAAGCATCTCATACTCTGATCCTGAGGAAAAGAAAAATAACAATCTTCATCCCACAGCAGCAACCTGTGGTTAGTCAACTCAGAGGTACTTTTGATCCCTAAGTGTCTTTGTTTCCTTAGCAAAAGAGAAAGTAAAAATAATATGCTTTTAATTTCCTAGACCTCTTTTCCTACATTGGTAGTTGCATTTTGGTTGCAATGTAAATAATGGTTCTCTGTACATAGCCTGTTTGTCCTAAATTTTGAATGCTGAACAACTTAGGAGGCAGATCCAATCACAACACTGAGAAAGTTACCCATCTACATTGTAAAATATTCTGTCAGTTTGTAGTGTCCTGCATGAAGTCAACAGAAATCCACTTTCCGAATACTCAGAACATCTAAGTGCTATTCATCAGCAACTGGAAAACAAAAATTCTAGTCAACTTTAATATGCCCATGCATCAGTAAATTAATTACAAGGTTAAGTACATGGGCTTATTCAATAGATCTTCATTTTAAAATTTATTACTATATTCTGTTCTTTAACTAATCATTTACCCTGAAATTACCCTATAATATTATTACCCTGTCTTTACCCTATAAAATGTGTTTAAGTTAATTTACCAATTGATTAATTTTCCCAAAGTTTTAATTATCATCATAGTGCATCTGTAAATATAATTCATGACACCTGATATATTTCCAGGATTTTATAGATAATATTCTATTTTTAAACATACAAATGGTTAGAACTCAGAACATTTAAATAATTTCTAGTAAAACAAGGACACAATAAGTGGTTTTGAAATTGCTATGTATTATTAAAATTTAAAATCTAGAAAAGCATAAAACCTTGAAACAATATATTTTATTTAAAATAAAATTATTTTTGAAATTAAGCATCAATACATGGAATTCTAAAAATATTAAAAATATTAAATTAAATGAAAAAAACACAATTAAAGTTTTCTTTTATAATCTTTATCCAGAGCGTGTAGAATTGAGTATGATAGAAAGGTAATTGATTGCAATATGATGTTTATATAGTGTCAAAGTATTCACAAGATATTTTTAAATTGCTATGTACAATTTATATTTTCAATTTTTAATGATTAATTTTTAATTGTAATAAGTAAAATTTTAGTATATTCCTATCATTCATTGATAATATTTCCTGTGAAATAGAGAGTGCTCCATGGTGTCTCTCAGCTCTCTGAATGCTTTCGTCTATGTGGCAACTGATCTGCATTGTCATTTGACATACCTGGGAGGTGAGAATCTCAATTGAAATATTGCCGTCATAAGATTGGCCTGTGGGCATGGCTATGGGGCATTTTCTTGATTGCAAAGTAATGTATATAAAGGCTTGGTATTACCATCCCTAGTAGGTTAGTCCTATGCCATATGAAAGAGGGAGCTTATCATTATTATTTTTTATATATAAATGTTATACATTATATAAACATATACAAATACACTCTGCTGAGAAAAATACTTAAAAATGTATTTCTTTTAAAGGAAGAGGTAGCTATACTTGAGCCTGGGAGCAAGCTCATAAGCAGAACACCTCTGTGGTTTCAACTTAAAGCCCCTGTGCCTTGAGTTCCTTCTTTGGCTTCCCGTGATGGTGGACTGTAACAAGTAAGATAAATAAACCCTTTCCTCTCCAATCTGCTTTTGGTCAATATTCCATCACCATACTAAATTAAAAAAAAAAAATCTACTGTTGTCTCCATAACTTTAAGAGCATCTAGTTTTGATGTTTCACATGTTTTAACTTATTATCTGGTGTCATGTAGAAATATGTATTGTTGAGCCAGTTCTCATCTTGTGACAGTGTGAATAAATACGTCTGGGCTTTTATTCACTAGAGGCACAGTACAGTTCTGTGATATTGTAGATCGAAAGATTTCTGCAATTCTAGGAGATATTTGGCTAATACTTTCAGATAATAATCTTTTCAGCAATTTGTTACTGTACTTAAACCTAATTTTAGTACATCAAATGTTTGATGACTTACATTTATCCTCATTATTTTGTTCTCTCAGCAATTATTTGTATTTTTTTCTCTCCGTGTTCTATATGTGAATTATCTTTCAAACTTTGTACTCAATACATTTTAAAAGAGTCCTTTCTTGATTTCAGACATTCTATTTTGGTAGCACATGTCTCTTATCTGAGTCCTTCCCATTAAAAGCTTTATTCTTTCAGAAAACAAATTGCAGTCTTTGTTCTCATTGTTCTTAAAGCTTTATCTACTTCCTTACTCATCTCAGGTATTCTGGAAAATAGTTTTTCTACTTCTTTCTTTTTTTTCAGGATTTATATTTGATCAATATTTAAGCACAGAAAACTTACAAAACTAAAGTTAAATCGTATATATTTTCCTTAAGCAGGATTCTACATTTTGTCTTATTTTCTTTTTAATTTAATAATAATAATAATAATAATAATAATAATAATAATAATAATAAATTCCCTTGATTATATTATTAATATAATAATTCATGACTTTAAATGAGAATGCCCCTATTAGGCTCTGGGATTTGAATACTTGTTTTTCTAAAGAGGCACTTTTGGGAGAAGCTTCGAAGGAGTGGCCTTGTTAGAGGAAGTATGTCACTGGGGAAAGGTTTTGAGAATTTAAAACTTTCATCATTTTGAGTTCTCTCTCTGTTGTCTCTTTGTTGTTGAGATATGAGTATTTGGCCAGATCTCAACTACCATCCCCATTTGCTATAGCTGCCTGTTTCCCTGATATTTTTGATGGACTCATGTCCCTTTGGAAACATAAATCCCAAATAGCTCTTCTTTCTATGAGTTGTTTTGGTCATTTTGTTTTCTCATAGCAGTAGAAAATTTAATACATATATTAAGCTGGCTTCCTCAGCATATAGTATTTTCTTTGCAAACCATATAAAAAGAACTTTGGAGGACAATTACAACTATATTTTAAAATGGTCTTTGTTTTATAATACATTTAGATTTTCAAATAACATGTGAATAAAATTTTACATATTCTGAACTCAGTATTTTCTATCATGAGTTAATTTCAATCTGGAACTCTGTCTGTAACAATCAACTTACACTGACATTAGTTGTAAAGATAATCTGTATTTAATTTAGATTTTCTTGCTTTTAAGTGAAAGTTCCCTCTCTGTCCCAAGATCATTCCTAGGATACCACATTAAATTTACTATTTTCATAATAATTTAATGTTTTATTTAGGTACTTTCATTTCTTAAGTTTGGCAATCTCTGTGTATTTGTTCTAGAGTAGTGTATTCAAAGTAATTCATAGGATTGTTCTCTGAAGAAAGAGATGCAGGTCATACTCATCCTTGTTTCCTATTGCACATTTTACATGAAAAGTTTGGCCAAAGACTATCAGCAATTCTGTATGAGAAGAGCCTACTCTCCACAAAGCTTATATCAAAATATACATAATCAACAGGGATGGCTTAATATTATACTTCCCAGGGTGCCCAAAAGAGACACTACCCACTACCGTCAGCACAGGAATGAATCTAGATGCACAGAGCTCTTTTGTCCAACTCATTTATTCGTCTAAGTTAATTCTGTCTACACAGTTTCAGCCCTGTCCTCACACTCAGCTCCTCTCTGTGCCCAGTTTTCCTGCCCTCATAGTTTTAGTAAGCTCTCATGCTTTTGACCTGATCTTCGTCGTTCTCCGTTCCTTTGTCCTCCATCTATATCCTTCCTGGCTCCTCACCCCTGGCCCTGATAAACTCTACAAGAGATATCTGTTTTACTCTCTCCTGAACTTCTGTCTCCTCTCCTCTCTCTCACCATGTGGTTTGTCTCTGGAGTTCTGTTCCAGTCCTTACTGCACGTGGTTATGCGAAAATCCCTATTGTCCTTAGTCAATCTCTCAGCCCTGCCCCTAGCCTGAGGGAAGGGGATGATCTGAGCTTCATTTGCACACAAAACAAAGCTATGCATCTAGGAGCTTGTTTGTCTTCTAGGCTCTGCAGGGGCATTATTACCTAGTGGAACAGTGTCTGAGAAGCTTAGCTATTTGCCAAAATGGTTTGAAAGTATTTGGGCACACACAAACTTCATAGCAGAAGACAGCTGAAATATTAAAAACAGGATAACACCAAATATTCCATAATAAATGGCTTGCCTTTTGACAAACCCCTGGCCTGTCAAAGTACAGCTTTAACACAAGAGGATGGAAATATCAAAACCAGAACTACAGTCTCAATTTAATATTTCAGAAGAGTGGATTGGTTGTTCAGCTAGCTTAATGAACATGAGACTCTTAACAGTCAGAGCATGGGATTTATCTACATTGTAAGATAACTACCACCTTTTACATTTACTTCTTCAACAGCCCTACAGAAGACGACTGAGTTTTTATCTTTTTGCTTGAGGATAAATATGATACTATAAACATCGAAGAACTAAAATTACTTTTAAATATAATACTGAAGAGAAGGATGTTGTTATTCAGAAATAATGTATTTTAATAAGCATAGAATGGAGCAATGTGGTAGTTTATTACTGTCAATACCATTTGAGATAATTATATGTTCTGTATTTTTATATGTGCTGTGTTCTTTACAACCGCACCCACACATGTATGAAAAACATGATGTGATATGGTCTTATGCCTGTTAGAATTCCTGGCCACTCCCCCAGCTGCATGACCTCACGTGCACAGTTCAACAGCCAAGTAAGGGGTCATACATTTTACATAATCCGTGAGCTGCATGGTCACACAATCTGCGCATGCGTGGAGTAGCTCCATAAGCCCACATGCGCGTGTCCAGAGGAATCCATAAAAAGCCGGGGTCACTGACTCCTCCTCTCTCTTCTGCTCTCTCCTGCCCACCCCTCTTCTCCTCACATGTCTTTCCAACAGGCCTGGCCATTCTCTCTTCTGTTCTCCCCCCCCCCCCCCCCCGACCCTAATAAAGCTCTGATACTGGATTTTGTCATGCCTTGTGGCTTTTCTCATCGGTAACAGCGCTGCTTAAGGAATAACATTGTGCCACCACACCACTTATTTAAAACCAATAATGCCAACCATGATGATCTCAGGGCATAAGAATGTGGGTGACAGTTGTGTGGTTTGGGCAGTATGTGGGGCCCCTGGCAGTGGGACCAGGATTTATCCCTAGTGCAAACTGGCTTTTGGAACCCATTCTCTATGGAGGGACACCTTGCTCAGCCTTGATGCAGCGGGTAGGGGCCTGGCCTTGCCTTAACTTGATATGCCAGACTTTGTTGACTCCCCATGGGGAGCCTTACTCTCTTTGAGAAGTGGATGGAGGATGTAATGGGGAAAAGGTGGGAGCTGAGCCAGAGACAAGAAGAGAGGGGAAACTGTGGACAATATTTAAAATGGGAAAAAAAAAACCTTTACTTAAAATTTTTTTCAGTTCTTTTGTAAAATTAAGTCTTTTAACAAATACACACAAACATACCATTTCCCATAGTAATTGGAGCATTGTATGTTTTTTGATTCGTATGTACATGTTTGAGTCCTACTTCAGATCAAATAGATTAAAGATTTCTTTATGTTGAGACTCTGACAACTTTTGCTCTAGCATGTTGATATACAACTGTATAAGGACAACCAGGTGCTTCTTTGTTCTATCTGACAGTATCTTAGTACTCATTCACAAAACAGTCCTCCACCCTCCTCCATGTCTCTGTGCTACCCAGCCTTGGGTGAGCATCATCATGCTCTCAACTCTGTGAGATCACCGTTTTAGATTCCATATATGAGTGATAACACACGTTTCTGGTATCTGGCTTTGTTTTTTCATGTAACAGAATCATCACCAGTTCCATTCAGTTTGCCACAAATGGCAGTGTTTCTTTTTTGTTTGTTTTTGTTTTGTTTTGTTTTTTATCTTTGGGAGCCCACCATCCAGATCCCAAATAAATACATTGAGACTTATTCTTACTTATGAATGCCCAGACTTAGCTTGGCTTGTTTTCTAACTTAAATTTTACCATTTCTCCTTAACTACATTTTGCATCTGGACTTTTTACCTTTCTTTATTCTATATATCCTTCTTTCATTCTCACTCTGTGGCTGGCTGTGTGGCTGGGTGGATGCTCCTGTCATCCTCTCCTCCTCCTTTTCTTGCTTCTCACCCTCTTCCCTACATTTCTCCTCCTATTTATTCTCTCTGCCCACCAGCCCCACCTATTTTTCTCCCCTGCCTAGTTAATGGCCATTCAGCTCTTTATTAGACCAATCAGGTATTTTAGGCAGGCAAAGTAACACAGCTTTATAAGAAGTTAAACAAATGCAACATAAAAGAATGCAACACATTTTTGCATTATTAAATATTCCATAGCATAAACAATTGTAACACACCTTAAACTAATATTCCACAACTTTACATGATTTTATGCCTGAGTATTTATTCCATTTTGTGCCTCTCTTGCATCTTATTTGCTCATACATCGCTTCATGGATATTTATATATTTTCAACTTCTTGCTTTACATGAACAATGCAGCATACTGACTTTATTTTGGGGGGTTACATACACAGTGGTGGGGTTGCTGGATCATAGAGTTGTGTGTTATTTGTTAGGGAGCCCCTACTTATTTTTCATATTGCTAATTTAAATGTCCACCTAAAGTGTTCATTGATCTTCTACTCTTCACATAGTGGCTATTCCTTCTTATTGCTTATATTTTTTGATAACTGTAATTTTAATAGGAGTGAGATGAAATTGTTGTATTTTGGTTTTCATTTTCCTGTTGTATTCATAAAATTCTTGATAAACTATATGTCTTAGCAGTTCCTTTATATTTTCTGATCACACTGTTATGTGTGGTAGTGATATTGTGCCCCCCAATATATTGTGGACCCTAATAAACTTATCTGGGGTCAGAGAACAGAACAGCCACTAGACAGACGTAGAAGCCAGGCATGGTGGCACACATACCTTTAATCCCAGGACTTGAGATCTCATGTCTTGCTTGGAAAAGACACACGATTTTAATCCCAGGAAGTGATGGCAGGAAACAGAAAGGTATGTAAGGCATGAGAACCAGGAATGAGAGGTTATTTTAGGCTTTTTAAGCTTTTAGGCTTTAAGCAGCAATTCAGCTGAGATCCATTCAGATGAGGACTCAGAGGCTTCCCAGTTTGAGGAAGCAAGATCAGCTGAGAAATTGGTGAGGTGAGGTTAGCTGTGGCTTGTTCTGTTTCTCTGGTCTTTCGGTGTTGACCCAATATCTGGCTCCCATGTTTTTTATTAATAAGACCCTTTAAGATTCATGTTACAGTTATGTCTGTGAAAATTGTGATGAAAACACCTTTATAAGGCACTTAACAGGAGTTTATTTTCTCATGAATCACTTCCCAAACCTTTAATGTTAAATTTTGTGTAATATTTAGTCACCATTACCTCTAACATAGTATGCTAAACCACTTGTTATTAATAGATTTGGAGATGTTATATAAGAATATCGATTATATTTATCATTGCATTATTGTTAATTGTGGAAATAATAATCAGTTAAATGCCCAGAAGTTACATCTCATTATAAAGTCCATAGGAGGAAATAATAGGAATTTAAGAGAATATGAGTGCACAGTGCAATTGGAGAAAACACACAATAAACATTTTAGAAAAGTAGAGTAATTTTGTATACATATATCCACAAAGAATATATAAATAAAATGTTTTCATATTTCAAATGTTCCATTTTCAAACAATTGTATTTGTCATTGGAAAAAAATTAAATACAAATTTTAGACAGATGTTACTTAATAAGCTGATTAAATTGTATTTGTACATTCCAATTGTTTTACCAAATATTTTTCAATAATATTTCAATGATAAGTAGTAATTATTCTTTTAGATATTATCGGGAAAGTATAAATATCCCAGAAAACAAAGAAATGATTTTATGTAAACTGGCTGAGATTTTGAATAATGAGAGTAATATAGCATTATTAAATAGTATATTTGTCCTTTCATAGAGATACCTTATTAATGGAAATTTTTGTGGTATGACTAGTGAGAGAGCAGCTGGGGAGACATCTGTTTAATTCTGTACCTTAATTAAATGTGTGATGTCACAGATGTGACCAGGAAGAGGGTGGAGAGGACAAATGTGAAACATTAGTGGGGAAAAAAATCAAGGTAGGACAGTACCAGGAAAATGAGGAGAAACATGTGGTTAAGACCATGAAGAGGTGTATTGCAGCCATAGTCATGGAAACATATTAGAGTAGGATGGTTACTGAAGTTAGAGTTGAGCTAAATAAAATTAAGCATTTCACTCTGAGCAAGAACCTCCACACATCATGGGAAAATTTCATATTAGGATCCTTCTAGAGATAATCCCTGGTTTTCATCAGGACTATATTTAAAACTGTGACTTACAGGTATACAGGTTCAAGCTGGTGCAGGACTATTTGAGGCTTGGAAAGGTAATTAGTTGGAAATTTGCTAGTAGTTAAATAAGCAGACCTAAGGTCAGCTGTGAATTCTCCATTATAGCCATGCAGTCACCATCAGGCAGGATCATCATGACTCACTAATCTCCTTCAGGTACTCAATGTCTGAACATACACATATAAGCTACACTAAACGATTTCAACAGGTTGTGTTTATAAAAGTAAATACATATTTATGCATGTGTGTAACAATGGTAAACAATAAGAGGCAATGAATTTGAGAAGGAATGAGGGAGACAAGAAGGAGGTGGAGAGAATAAAGGGAAAATTATATAAATATAGTGCTCACATATAAGATTTTCAAAGACAAAAATAAAAATAAAGCTAGGTAAGCATAGGCCTGCCTATGGGCCAGAAGGAAGAATTCCTTCATGGCTTCTGCTCCAGGCTTCTGATTGAGTTCCTGCCCTAAATTCTATCAATGATGGACTATATCTTGAATGTGGAAGCCCGATAATTCCTTTCAAAAAAGAAATGAAGATATAAATTGAATATGTTAAACCTTGAAAGAGTATAAAAAGTGAAATAAAATTAATTGTATGAAGATATTTCAATATTTTACATATTACAATATGAAGATATTGTATTTACAAGTAATATAAAATTCCATCACATTTTTATTTAATCTTAAAGACAGACATTAAAGAAAGATAAAATGTCTCTGTGAAGAAAAGAAGACTGAATAGATTAGGTAAAGTTATTTTTTAAGAGTAGTTTAAACAATTATTTAAAGGATTGATACCAATAGATGTGCTAATGTGGATGGGGGAAAATCCTAGGAGGATTCAACCTTACAAAAAGAATTATAGGCAACTAAGGAAAGCTGAGAGTAGGAAATAGTCTTTCACCCAGAAGAGAGCACCAATTGTATATTCAATATCAAGTGATCAAATATCACTATATACACTGAGCAGGTTATATTTAGGTCTTTCCAAAACATGTGTTGAACATATAATATGAACTTACATTTATAAATAAAAATTTTAATCTACTTAATTTTTAGAGACATTAATTTCTGAATGAGAAACATGTTAAAGCATGTAACTGCTTCATACACTATTAAAACACATGACCTACTTGTAGCATGAATCTTAAATGGTCTTATTAATAAAATCAAACCTGAGGCCAGTTATTGGGGTGAATGCTGGAAGATCAAAGAAGCAGAACAAGCCACAGCCACCTCGCTTCAACAGTTCCTCAGCTGATCCTGTTTCCTCACACTGGAATCCTCTGTGTCCTTATCCAAATGGATCTCAGCTGAACTGCTTCTCAAAAGCCTGAAAGCTTAACCAGGCCAAAAGCTTCTAGTTTCTGGTCTTCACGCCTTATATACCTTTCTGCCATCACTTCCTGGGATTAAAGGCTCATTTCCTGGGATTAAAGGTGTGAGTCACTGTGCCTGGCTGTTTCCAGTGTGGCTTTAAACTCACAGAGATCCAGATGGATCTCTACATCACAAGTGATGGGATTAAAGGTGTGTGTGCCATCATTTTCTGGTCTCTATGTCTATCTAGTGGCTGTTCTGTTCTCGGACCCCAGATAATTTTTTAGGGTGCACAATATTTTGGGGAACACAATATCGCCACAGCTACTGATATTCTATACACAGTTTACATGACACAGGATTATCTGTTTATAGTAAATTCCCCCCTTTATTTATATTTGAGTAGAAATTTGTGAGTAAACATTTTGCTCCCTTGGTTCTGCAAAATCTTTTTTCTAATAAATGAAAACAGGGTTAGTGTTAGGGTTAGAGTTTTGAACATTCTAAAGTAGAGTGAGTTATGAAGTTGATAGAAATTATTTATATAAATATATTTATATTAATATATATTTAAATACATGAATGTTATATGTGGGTATGCAAATTATTTTATATCTTTCACTATGGTTTAAAAGAAATCTCAATACTTAAATGTTTTTAAGAATGTTTTAAATTTAAGAAATACTTAAATGTTCAACAACCTTAGCCACTAGGAAAATGCAAATCAAAATTACTTTGAGATTGTATTTTACAGCTATAAGATCAATAACGCAAATGAGAGCTTATTCAGGAAAAGATGTGGAAGAAGAGGAAAACTTCTCCATTGTTGGTGGAAGTTCAAACTTGTACAGCCACTATGGAAATCAATATGGCAGTTTCTCCAAAAACTGGGAATCACTTATCTCAAGCCCCAATTATACCTCTCTTCGGCACATACCCAAAAGACGTTCCATCCTAACCCAAGAAGTCTACTTGCTCAACTATGTTCTTAGAGGCTTTATTTTTAATAGCCATAAACTGGGAACAACTTAGATATCCCTCAACCAAAGAATAGATTTAAAAAAATATGGTACATTTACACAATGGAGTATTTACTCAGCTATTTTAAAAAATGACATCATCAATGAAGTAGAGAAAACTATCCTGAATGAGGCAACCCAGAGAGACAAACACAATGTGTATTCACCTATAAATGGATATTAGCTATTAAATACAACATAATCATGCTGCAATCCATAGACCAAGAGAGACTAAGTAACATGGAGGGCTCTAGAGAAGACACATGGCTCTCCCTGGGAAAGAAAAATAGAATAGATTTTGTTGGTGGATAAAGAACAGGTGGGGATGGGAAGAGGAGGGATCAGATGAGGGAAGGAGTGCTATGAGATCTCTTTCTGTATGCTGTGAATATGTGTTGCTATGATTGGTTAATAAAGAAGCTTCTCTGGCCTATGGCAAGTCAGGTTATCACTAGGCAGGAAATCCAGGAAAGAGACAGAAAGAGGAAGGACAGAGTCAAGAGTTGCCTGCCAGACACAAAGGAAACAAGATGACAAGGCAGAACTAAGAAAAGGTACCAAGCCACGTGGCTAAACATAGATAAGAATATGGGTTAATTTAAGTGTAAGAGCTAGTCAGTAATAAGCTTGAACTATTGGCCATACAGTTCATAATTAATATAAGCTTCTGAGTGATTATTTTATAAGCAGGCCACAGGACTGTGGGGCTTGGTGGGACCAGACAAACCTTCTGATCACAAGAGAGGGATGGAAGGAGAGAGTATGGGGACAGATCACTAGAACTGGGGGGAGGCACTTATGGGATGATGTTGAAACCTAGTGCAATGGCAACTTCCTGGAACCTATGAGAGTGCCCTTAGCTAGAACTCCTAGTAATGAAGAATATGGAGCCTGAATCTTGTCGTCTTCTATAACTAGACACTGCCTGCAGTGGTAGAACTGGGACACCAACCTATGTCACAAAACCTTTGACTATGACTGGTTTTTTGGTGATAATTTGTTGTACTCTAATAACTAAGAATAATCTGACCTAGTGACCTTTGAAGTCTCCAAAAAGATGATGGGGTCCCACAATGACGATTCTATCAGGACAGTGATAGTGCCATTAAGCTGATAAACACCACCCAAAGATTGGCTTTAGACTACCAACTGCTCAGGACAATTTGTAGATGGCTAGCTGAGATGATCCAACCTCACAGACTACTCTATCCAGGACTTGAGACAAGCTCTCATTACCCTGAAACTGAAAAACAAATGATACAGATCCCTCCCCCAGGACTTGAAAATCAACCCAAAATTTTCTTTTCAGGATCCCCTGAAGATGCTTTTGCCCCCAGACAGCAGGAAGTAATTTTAAAAACATAATACCCACATTCCCAAGAGGTAGGGTGAGTGGTTTTTGGTCATTCAGTGGTTTATGGATAATTGTCATTGTTTAGGATGGCTGGTTACAAGTTGTTATTGTTAATGATCAGGAAAAAGGCTAAACAAAGGAGATTAAATTCAGGGTTATTGTTTTGAAAAGAAAAAAGAGAATATAGATACGATAAGATACAAGAAAGATTATTGAATCTATTCTGAAAAAAAGATATAGAAATGATAGGATAAAAACATAGATCATTGAATCTACTCTGAGAAGAAAAAAGAGAGAATATGAATGTGATAAGATAAAAAGGTAGATTATTAAATCTACTTTTAAAAAGATGAGGTATTGTTCAAGATATTGTACCTATACAATTCATTTAACAATGTAGTGTAAATTGCTAATCCTTGAAAGTTATTATTACCAACTAATTAGGATATAAAGAAATGCAAGTTAGTATTTAGTCACCTATTACAATCAAACTTATAGTCATATTAGGTATGTTTTCAAGGTTAAATGGAAATATATTTTAGATAAACAGGTCATCTTCAAACACTTTGGAGATCTAGAGAATACGGCATTTAGGATGTTTTAATAACATAGATTTTTTTTCTTTGTTTTTATGACAATGAGATATGTCTGCTCCTGGCAGCACCAATCTGCTTCAAAGAATATGATGGGCACTGAAAAAACTCTATAGAGTTTACTTTCTTTGTGGCAAAATTTAGCCACTGGGCAAGAAAGTGCCTTTACATCAACTTCGGACAGTATGTTATCCAAAGTGGACAAGCAGGACACAAAAGAAAGGACTGTCAATCCTTGTCAAAACAAGGTAGGAAGGCTCTTTAGAAAATTCTGCTTCACAGATCAGTCTGTCAGATATGCTAGGATTGTAGGCCAAAGATGGATGCCCCAATGTTGCAGAGGAAACTTGGGTGACTGTCCAGGCAGTTAGCTGTTTCTGTCATTTCTCACATTTTTTGGAAGTTGTTCATTTGCATTTCCTACTTGCTCAGTAAATATTATTTACTTCTCAGGTCTCTGATGGAGTTGAAGACTAGATAGTGATAGTTATAATTTTCTTTGTTAAGGAATTCAGAAAAGAAACTCACTAAGGAAGTGTAAAGTGTATAAGTATGAAAGACATGAAAAGACAGTTTGGGGTTGGTAATGCAAGTTAGGATAGAAAGTAAATTAGGTACAACATTTTGGACTCACCAAAATAGGATAAATAATGGAGTATTTTCTCTGAATTTGTCAAATGTTTATGGATTGGACATTGTTAATGTAATTCTTGACTATATACTATATCTATTGTACATGGTTATTGTATATAGTTTTTCTTATATTAATTATAACCTTCTTTTATTATTTTAGACAAAAAAGAGGAAATGTGGTGATAATTTGTTGTACTCTAATAAAGCTTGCCTGAAGATCAGAGGACAGAGCCAGCCACAGAGTTAAGTATAGAGGTCAGGCAGTGGTAACACACCCCTTTAATCCTAGCAGTCAGGAGGCAGAGATCTATCTGTCTGGATCTCTGTCAGTTCAAGGCCACACTGGGCTACTTGAGATTGATCCAGTCTAGAAGAGAAACAGAGCCAGGCAGTTGTGGTGCACATCTTTAATCCCAGTATTTGGGAAGCACACAGGCCTTTAATCCCAGCACTAGGAAGGTTGAGATAAGGAAATGAAATGGCTGGGCAGAGAAAGGCTTATAAGGCAGGAGGAGACAGGAACAAGGCCTTTTTGGCTGAGGATTTAGAGGCATTCAGTCTGAGGATTCATGGAGACAGGATCTTCTTTTGGCTGAGGACTTGGTGAGGTGAGAAGTGGCTGTGGCTTGTTTCCTCTAATCTCTTAGCATTTACCCCAATATCTGGATCTAGGTCTTTATTAAGATTATTTAGGATTCATGAAACAGGTTCTGATGCAAAATGTGCTAGGGCAATATTGGCTGAAAACTTGTAGGAGTGGCCAACCAAAGACTGGTCAAACTATAGGCACATGCTAAGAGAGAGAGCCCATGCCTGACACTGCTCAGATCACTAGGAACCAGAAGCTATGTGGCTCAGACACCAAAGATAGAACCAAACAATACTGGGAAAAAAAAAGAAAAGAAAAGTCATTGATATGATTCCTAATGATATTCTATTATACTTATAGATCAGTGCCTAATGCAATAACCATCAGAGAGGCTTCCCTAGCAGCTGATGGGAGCACAGTCAAACATTAGGCAGAGCTCTGGGTTGCTTCTTCCAGCCTGATGTGAGGATTTGTGCCTTGTCTTATTGTGGCTTATTATGCCCTATTCTTTTGATATCCCTGGGAGGTCTGCTCTTCTCTGAAGGGAAACGGAGGAGCAATGGATCTGGGGTAGAGTGGGGTGGGGAGGGAAAAGTAGAGGGAGGAGTAGAGGGAGGGGAGGCAGGATGTACTGTATGAGAAAAGAATAAATTTAAAAAATAATAATAATAAACTCTTTATGTTCAAGACACTTTAAACATCCCAGTTAGAACTTACATATTCATGGAATATCTGTAAGGATTCACAGGCGCAGGTACAAATGGCTAGACAGATATCTACCTAGTAAGAAGGGAATTATGATTTAAACCTAAATTTAATCACTCCTTATCTTGTTCCTTTTGAGCAATATTAAATATTTCCCAAAATTGTTCTTTGTAAGCACACAACCACAAGGAAATGCAGAATAAGGCCACATCCCCATATGGAGTTTCTTAAATCACAAATTAATTAGCTATGACTAAAATGATGTAATTTTAAATCAATTTTGATATCAGCAGATTAATTGTAAGTAATAAAATGGCATAGAGAGAAACTGATATATCACTTTTCATATGTAAAATGACTTTATCACTGCTGTAGAAGACAGCAAATTTGTCTTATAGATGGCTGCTGAGCCAACATAGATGAGAAAGAGTAGCATAAAAATACACCACACACACATTACAATACGAAACTTCTCCAATCAGTTCAGCCATAACTTCAACTGTCAGGCTCAGCATATAAAATAACTCTAATAAGTGAGTAAGAACTCTGTGTAGAATTACTTCAAGACATAAGGTCAATCAGGGCCTAATCACCCATTTCTATTACTTGATTACATTTGATGAAAACCTTTTAAAGGAAGTAAGCATAAAATAAAAGAGAAAGTAGAATTTGAAAATAGTCCTTGGATCCCTGTATCTGCCTCCATCAGTCACTGGACAAAAGCTCTTATTGGTGAAATTATTAAGGCCACTCCACGTAGTTAAAAGGAGATTTATTTAATGGTGTAACTTACAAATTAAGGGATAGGTAGGTCGCGGGGTCTGGGGAAGGTGTATCGCAGTCCAGCGGTGTTCTCTGGAGCTCTGCTTGGCCCACCTCCACCATCCAGGGTCCCGGAACCGAGAGAGCACTCGCCAATCCAGATCTCAGGTCTCCAGGTGCCTCCCTTGGCACTGCCTTGTAGGCATGACAGTTGCCTAAGTCTCAATGGGGGTTGGAACTTTCAGATCAAAGCTAGAATGGCTACCCACTCCATCTCCCCCTTTTGTCTAAATAAGAAGGTTCTAACCTAATACAAGACTATATACAAAGGAATGGTTATCAAATATTGTCCAGGAATAATGAGGGACAATGACCTAGATAAGATGGAACTACAACCAATGCAAACAATATCAAGCAAGAAACACATACTAAAATCCAGAGAAGTATAAAGCATAGGTAAACGGCATGTTACAAAAATCATTCCAAAAGGTGTCCTATCCTAAAGAACCTGAATCTAATACTTAATATGTTCTATTTAAGATTATATATATATATATATATATATATATATATATATATATATATATATATATATACTAAGTTGTAACTATAACTGCTAGTCTTCAATCCCATCAAAGACCTGAGAAGGAATATAATGGTACCTGAGAAATGGTAGATGGATGCAAGCAACTTTCGGGAATCTTGTGAGAGTAGACCGAGACAGCTGGCAGCTTGGACAGCCACCTAATGTTTCTCAGCATTGTTGGTGCATTCAAATTGGCTACAGGCCTAGAGAATCTGACAGATCATTTTCAGAAGCAGGAATTCTGAAAGACCATCTTACCCTGTCTTGGCAGAGTACAGTGGTCGCTTTCCTTGTGTCCCACTCGTCCAGAAAGGACAGCATTGCATTCATACTCTCAGCCTTCGAGGCAAGGGCAGTTCTTTGCCCAGTAGGCCATTTTGTGCCAAGAAGACAAACTTCCAAATGGAAATGTCTTAGAAGCCCAACATTCTCTCGGGATTAAATTGGTACAGCCAGGAGTAATTGTGTCTCACATCAACAGAATTCTAAGTTATTTAAATGCCATATTCTTTAGGTCTATGAAGTGTTTGAAGATTACCTGTCCATCTGACCTATGTATCTGTAAATCTGGATAACCTAACTAATGTAACTATAGAGATGACAAGCATAGATGACTATAAATCTATAAGTCTTATCTACCGAAATAACCTAAGGACTAAGGCTTCACGTAAACAAGGTAAAACAGTCTATAAGCAAATGTATGGTAAAGAACGATGACTTCAAAATTGTGACAATACACAAGATATTTATAACAGAGGTAGGAATATATAGTACGATATTCAATATGACAATAATCTTAAATATATATCAATATACTGAATATCCTAAACAGAAGTAGAACATACATAAAGTATGACAGATATAAATTTACATTTGTATCAATATACAAATATTTCAAATAAGAGTAGAAATATATGTACATTATAACAAATATAGTTCTGTATTTGTATCAATATATAAATTATCTTAAACAGGAACATAAAAATAGTTTACATTTGTATCAACATATAAGAATCCATAACAATGCAAATTACAGTGCAAATTTTCTAAGGCTGCTATTTTACTAAATTTGTTTACTAGTATATACAAAAAATCTACCATAATATCTTATACCTATCCATTTCATTTCTTCCTTTCCCTTTTTTTTTTAGAATACTGAGTCTAATATTTTCTTCCACGCCCAACCCTATAACCATCATCCATAACCCTGAGAATTATGAAACCTAAGGGAGAAGGGGCGTCGTTTTCTTAGAATTGCTTCCTGCTGTTTAGGGGGTGACGTTATCTCTGTTGGGTACTGTGAGAAAGCTCAGATAGTTAAATCTCAGTTAGACTAACTGTAGGTTCTGCAGCAAGTCTTAGAGTAATGGGTAAGCTGCCATCCTTTACATTTCATTATTGTCAAAGGCATTTTTCAGAGTTGTAAGACTCTCTGGCTAAAGAATCTTTCTTTGCTCTTCTGTTTTACTTTGTTAATCCAATAAATATTAAACAATACCTTATGTGTGCTAGAAGTAATTTTCCATCACAGTATGCTACTGAACTAACAATATTGTAGACATAAATATTACCATATTTTATGTCAGAAATATCTACTCATGACCTTACCAAATAGCATTAGATATCATTTGAAATATTTTACTTTTTCTATAGGTATCATCTTTTCTCAAGTGAAAACTTAACAGGTTAAATGTGAACTTTTACTCTGGCCTGTTATAAAAATTTAAGCACAAATATTAATGCAAGAACAACTGAATCTAAATATGCCATCATTGTTGATTTTGATCTTAAAATATGCAAAACAGCATTTATTTATTGCCTTTCTCTGTCCCATATTAAAAATTACAATTGATATTATACCTTTAGTTTTCTGAAGGACTAGATCTAAAAGTGGTTTTTCAAAAAGTCAACGTTGCACATGTGACCAAAAGAATATTTATAAAAGCTGTTCTTTCTAAGGTAACTGCAGATTAGTTGCTTGCCATTCTGAAAGTTACCAGGAGGAGTACAAGACTGGAAATTGCATTATTGCATGCATATCAATCACATTTTAAGCTGAGAAATATTCATATCAAAAACTGTTCCTTACACTGTGACTTGTATTTTCACGGTTTTTGTGTGCTTATTTTTGGTGGAAGCTGGTGCAGAAAGTGTCAGAGTCACTCTCTTTCAGGAGTATCTCTTTGTTACGCCAACATTATCTATATTGTTATTTCACTTTTAAACCCTGATAAATCACAACACAGGTCAAGTAAATGAGAATGAGATTCAGGTTAGTGCAGGATTTAACTATACATTTGCAATTTCTCTTCAAATGTAACCACAAATCTAGAACTGGTGTTTACAGAAGCCCTGAAAAAATTGTCTTCCCAAGTCTGAAACTGGCCTACATTATGTCTGCATGATTCCTTGTCCTTGTTTTATCTGTACTCCCACACCAAAGAGTCTCCTAACTTCTGGGAGAGTGTTGATTTGAGCATATGAGCAAAAGGAAAGTGTAGGAAATAACAAAGGATACAACATATTCTTAAAAAAATTCTAAAATTCCTAAATGTGGTGGTATTTATCTAAGCACTTAGGATATAGATGGGAGCAATATGGTCCATATAGTTTTTTCCAGGTCAGCCAGGGCTACACACACACACACACACACACACACACACACACACACAAAAAAAAAAAAAAAAAAAAAACCTACCTAAAAATATTTTAAAAGTTAACTTTGGATAGCAAATGTTTAAAGACTTAGCTCATAACTGTATGGGGAAAGTTTCTTCATAAATATAAAGTAGAATGCCAGGTAATCTCAGCAGCCATTGTTATCATGAAGTTAAGGGAGACTGTTTATTGTGCATGCACTCAACTGTGGCCCCTTGGCTTCCTACAGGAGTTATATTGGTAGAATTAATTCTCATGGACAGGAACCCCAGAATGATTTTCTTTATGCTGCAAGAGTACAAAGAATTCATTCCATTACAATGCCCCCCTGAAGAAAGTAATGAGCCATTAGGAGATGTAATTCATATAATATTTAAAGTGGCTGTACAGAATGATGAATTCAGGTTTAGAATAGTCAGAACAAGTTGTTTATCAGAAAACACATTACATGATAAAATCAGCCCTATTAGTAAATCTCTCCTTTGTAGAAAACAGTTAATAAAATAATAAAATTTCACCATACAACTATAGTTGAATTTCTGTTTTTTTAAGTTCATGAGAAATTAATCCTTATACCCATATTATATTCTCTTTTATATTTTTATTAATTAATATTTTTATTTATTTAACATCCTGACTGCTGTTTCCCCATCCTCCTCTCCTCCAGTTTCATCCCCTCAACTCCTCCCTTCCCCCCACCATCCACTCCTCCTCTGTTTTTGTTCATAAAGGGGCGGGCCTCCCATGGGTATCAACAAAGCATGGCCTATCAAGTTGAGGTAAGACTAAGTATTTTGTATTAAGGCTGGGCAAGGCAACCCAGTATGGAGAACAGATTCCCAAAAGCCAGCTCAAGCATTAGGGACCTTCTTGTGACTGCCATGGGCACCAGAAATGATTGTGGTACACAGAAATTCATTCAGGAAAAATACTCACATGTGCAAAATAAAAATAAATAAATTTCAGTAAATAACAATAAATGTCCAATAGAAATATAGTATGGAAGTTAAGCATCACAAACTCAGCTTTTATCTGGGCATGGTGGTACATGTGTGTAATACTAGTCCAAGATATGGAAGCAAGTGACTTTCTAGAAGTTCTAGTATAGCATAGGCTACATAGTAAGTTTTAAGCCAGTGTGTTCTAAAAAAAAATTAAAAATTTTTTAAATACATATGTGCCAACATATAAAAAATTAGCACTTGATTACTTGAAAACTCAAACAGAAAGGTTTCTGTTGAAAATAACTTTTGATTTAGTAATAAAATAATGGATCTTGAATATTTAAGAGTAATGATGCTTGTATTGAGAAATATGGATATAATACAGCTCAATCTTCATACTTTAATAATTATGAAAAGAAGAATTAGAGTTGTGTTCTACAAGAAAGCCATTAAAGTCAAAATGGAGAAACTTTTCTAGAATCATAGAAACATTTGAGACATTTTATAAAAAAAACAGTCTTGAGACACTTGCTATAAAATTGAAAAAAGAAATAAGAATTTTTACAAACAATTTAAAGGAAAAAGCTATATATAACTGCTGTGGGGTGTTCTCTATGCTGTGAATGTGTTGCTCTGATTGATAAATAAATAAAATGTTGATTGGCCAGTAACCAGGCAGGAAGTATAAGACAGGTGGGACAGAGAGAGAGGAGAATTCTGGGGAGTGGAAGGCTGAGGCAGAGAGACACTGCCAGCCGCCATGATGAGAAGCAACATGTTAAGATACCGGTAAGCCACGAGCCACATGGCAACTTATAGATTAATGGGAATGGGTTAATTTAAGTTATAAGAACAGCTAGCAAGAAGCCTGAGCCTTTAGGCCAAACAGTTTAAATAATATAAGCATCTCTGTGTGTTTACTTGGCTGTGGGACTGGTGGGTGAGAGAGATTTGTCCTGACCGTGGGCCAGTTAGGACCAGGAGATAACCACAATTAGGCACCCAACGTGGGGCAAGAGTTTCTACCTAAAACCTGGCAGGACCAGGAGATAACCCCAGTTACATATAACAGAAGTATTGTATACATATATACAACATAGAAACGATAAATTGGGGAAATGGGGGAATATCATGGGCTAAAACAACAAATTGCTGTATGCTGAGGCTCTGAACAATAAAAATTCATTTCTTTACAGTCCTGGTGTAGCAGAGACAGCTGCCTTTGCTCAGTCTTCCTGCACTCTTTCTTCTCTGCACATATGCCTACTCCCCTTCAGCACACTTTAATTTTGGGTCCAAGCCTAACAGTTAAGTATTCAAACCCAGTCCTACTCTGGGACTCTGAGTGTTAAGGCTTCTCCATGTGACTTTGAAAGTATATGGCTCAACCTATGACATCTTTCAATAAAGAAGAACTAGGGCACTGAAAGAAATGCCAGGGATCCTCAAGGGTTTGGAGAGTGTCAGAATGAATACTTGTTCTCCATATGCATCCAAGGCACAATTCCTCTTGGAAAATGAGGTTTTCAAATTGTGAGTATCACCACCTCAATGAACTATGAGAGGATTGTAGTGTCCTTATTGACTCAACCTAAAGGGACATGCGACAACCTGTCAAAGCAAAAAGGTAGAGACAAGTGAAAACATATTTCAGAGGAAAGAAATTGTTTTCATAGGATTCTGGCATCGTATTTAGACACAATGAAAACTCCTGTTAAATCTCTAAACTCCAGCATTATCATTTTATAATAATCCTCCTTGTGAAATGAACTCTAAGCTTATAAAACATTATTGTATATATTGCTAGAATCTGGAAATATGCTCAATAAATTATGTTGTTCCTTATAGTCTGAAAATAGCTCTCACTACTTTATCTTTCCAAAATGATACTTATTCAGAAAGTGATAAATAAGAAATGATAATTTAGTTTTATGCAAACAGATATACATAAACACATTTTTATTTGATGGTGTCTTTCATTTTATTCAACAAAACATGGTAAGTAAAAAATTCAGAAATCTGTTTTTAACTATTACCCATAATTCTTTGCAAAGCAAATGAACCAAATGCCTTTCCCTATAATTTGATGAGGCTACTGTCCAGGATAGGCTTTTAGTAAATAGAACATTGATTAATACATACATGAATTCACATAACCTCTAAATGCCACTTTCTCTTGAGAGTGAGAGTTTGCTGTATTAATACCATTTGAAGATGATAAGCCAGTGTGGTTTGCTCACACAGAAGTGTCTCACAACACTGTTACTAAACAATACTGACAAAGTGGACCAAACTACTATGGAAGTTCACAATCATTTGAGTGTTAAAATTAGGGACAAAGTTACTTTTGGAAGAAGTTTTGTATTTTACTGAACATATTACAAAAGGTATTTATTCAAAATATTCCATTGATTGAGCTATAAAGGAGAAACAAGTCAAGAGTGCACTGCTGTTCTAGCTTACTCCATCAGAATGTCTGTCATGAAGAAAAGAAACCAGCGATGTCAGGGCTGCAGGAAGGAGCCACTATACACTATGCAGCAATGATGGGAAAGTGATTTAACTACAGCTCTCTGGGGATCAGCATAAAGTGCCCTAGAAACACTACAGAAAGAGCTCTTATATAATCTAGCTGTACAATCCTGGGCATATAACTGAGAACCATGATACCATCTGATAGTGGAGATACTCGTGTTCCATGTACTGATTGGTTACTCACAATAACCAATTTATGAACAATGCAGATGTAACCTGACCAGCTACTCATGATTCTAGAGCCATGTCTTCCAATGTATCATGGATTGTATCCTTAAATCATAAGCCAAAATAAACATATTTTTCCATAAGTTGTTTTTTTCAGGTATTTTGCCATAAAAGTGATACAATTAACAAATACAGTAAATTAGAATTGAGATGCTGGAATATTGTTGTAAGTATCATGTGGCTTATAAGCTTTTGCATCTAGTTTGTTTGCTGAATTAAGAAGAGTTTGGACATTTGGGCTACAGAATCCTTAGCATGCTGTAGCTAAAGCTTAAACAGGGTATTCAGATAGGAACTCAAAGAATAGGGGGCCAAGAGCAATGCAGACTAAAGACTGTACTCATGAAATTTCAGAGGAAATAAAGACTCTGTAGGGAATTGAATTATTAGTAATTTATGTTGCTTTCTGGCAAAAAAAAAGGTTGTGGACTGAAGACAAGAGTGAGCAGTTAAGAGCTCATGTTTCTTTCTCAGAAGACCCAGGTTCAATTCCCAACACTCACAGTGACTTGCTCATAACCACTTACAACTCCAGCACTAGAAATCCAGTGACATCTCCTAGTGTCTATAAATACTTGCATTCATGTGCCTATATTCCCATTTCCCATATACATACATATAATTAAAGATTAAAAATAAATGTATTTTTTTTTTAAATCTTGGTGCTTTCTGTCTATGCATTAAAATTTGTTTGCACAGTAGCGGACAATTTATTTGATAGAAAAAAAATATTACAGGCAGTAGAACTTTCATGCTGTGTCATGGTTACAAATCATGGTTCCTAGTCAGTTTTATATTGATAGACATTAGAAATATTTTAAAAATGTCCAATTTGGTCAGAAAAGGAGTGTGAGGAGTTTAAAATTGTAGCCAAGATGAGTGAAGAGAAAGCAATTGGAGTTGTTATAAAGAATAGTATTATTAGTAGTAAATCTCACATTTTTTACCAAGATAGTAGAAAGGTTACAGATAAGAGCTCATCCATCAAAGGCTCTAAAGGTTGTCAAATTTAAATTCATTTGAAAATAAAAAAAAACAAAGAATGTCTCTGAAAAAAATTATTTTCTCACAACCACCAAAGAAAGTCTCCTCTAAATTGACATTCTGCCTTGTTCAGAGTTTACCACATATGTGGTAGAAACAAATGCCCCATCTTGAACTCCAGTGGAACTTGAAAGTACCATTCACATGGTGCTGATTTTAAAAGCATGAAGGATATAATGAACATGGGATCATGGAGACTTATATCAAGGTTGCAGTAAGCTGATAATATCATGCCAGAAGGCCCTGAGAGGCCATTCTATAAAGCATATGGCTGAAGCCTAAGTTAAAATGAAGAAAGCCAGGATGATGGGATGTCAGGGTAAGTACACCCACTGGAAAAAAGAAAAGATTCAAGCATGGAGCAGAGTCATCCAAAGAGAAGGTTATATCTCTTTACACGGCCAATATGAAGAGAAAGGGCCCCCTCAGGATGTTGAAGCCTGGATGGTGCCACCAAGATCACCAGATACTTCACATGGATCTTTAGGATTTTGATTCTCTTGTTGAGATTCACTTTTTATTTGGCCTAATCTGTTACTTCTGTGTTCATTTTTTTTCTGTTTTAAATTAAAAATTCTTGTTATGTGCCATTTAATTATGGGAATATAAAACTTTTTTGTTTCTATTTTTGTTTTAGTATATACATATAATGATAATATTGCCTGAGTCTCAGTAAATATTCAATAGTTTATAGTAATATCTATCCTAATATTAGTAATAGTATTATCTTCATTCTGATACTTCTGTGAGACTTTAACAACATAATTCAGAAAAGTCATCTACAGTTACACTTGTGCACATGTTTTATCATCTTGCTTATTTTAACTTCATCTATGATATTATGTACTTTTCATCATTTCTCTTAGTGAAATGAGAACAAATGAAGGTCATCTGTTCCATATATAAACTAATTCATTTACAGAAGAATATCAAGAGAAGGTGAAGATTGCAAGAGCCAGAGGGGATGTATGACTCCAAGGAAACAGTGCCTTTGAGACACATCAGGACTAATATACACATGAACTCAAAGAGATTATGCAGCATGCACAAGATCTGCAGGAGTTCAGGGCAGACCAGGTTCTAGCACTGACAGGAGGAAAGTCATGAGATACCATCCACAACAAAGAAGCCATTTGCAACTGATACACACGGGTTAGAAAATCAGTTTTCTCCAATAGAACGTTACTGGCTATATCAACCACACTTCAGGGCAGGATCCATGCCCAGGAGTAGTTGGACAACACAAAACCAACTCCATTTTTTATTGCTGTTTTGTCTTTAATTTTTTAAAGCTTTTTGTTTCATTTTTTATGGTGATATTTTATTTGTGCTGAAATGTGATTTTATTTGTATGTTAATAAAGTTGCCTGGGAATCAGAGCCATTAAGCAGAAGTCTGGTAGTAGTAGCACACGCCCTTAATCCAATCACATGGCAGGCAGAATCTCTGTGTGTTCAAGGACACAGCCAAGCAGCGACCAGAACCTTTCATCTCAGTACGAACCATAGAGACCTGGAGGTCTGTATGGACAGGCAGTGCCGAGGAAGTCATGTGGTCAGGTTTAAAACCAATGAGAAGGCAGAACAGAAAGTCAATATAAAAAGACAGGACACAAGAAGGTCTCTCTCTCAGGGGAAGGACGGCAGTGAGTGGTAAGATAAGGTGGTCTTAGCTCTTGACTATTGCTTGATCTCTGGGCTTTTAACTCTTTATTTGGCTCTGTGTTTCTTATTTAATAAGACCGTTTAGAATTACATCTACATTTTTTTTGTAAGATTGGGTATGTAAGGAAATGGAGAGGATGTAGGAAGGGTTGGGATAAGAATTAACATGATCAAAATATATAGTTAGAACAAACTAGTGAAAAAGAAAATTCTAGTATTAGATTAAATAAGTATTGTCTTGAAATTTCTAGTATTACTTAATATAATGATTTTTCTTTTTTCCTCAAAATAAATGCCTTGAAACAAATTCAACTCAGTGTATATTTAATGATATGAATTTTAAACTTAAAACTGGGTAAGTAAGGGAGACAAAACTGAGATTCTCTCTGAGATGTGCAATAGTGTATCTACCTCCTAGAATAGCCCAAAGAAAGTTAAGAAAATTCAGCATCACTTTTCTTGTAAGTAATTAACTATGGTAGAATATGATATTGTCTATATAATATCAAGTAATTTCATTTTTCATTCCTGGTATGTGTTTTAAAATTTCACATAAACAGAAAAGAATGAAAAAATTTAACTGTATACCTTCATAAACACTCAGAAAGTCAACACTGTAAAATAGCTTCAGAGAACCAAGAAATGATTTTGGTGGATATGTATATTCCTTTCTGTAATCTCCCCAATTATGACTCTTCCTCCTGAGAAGATGGTAAGTCGGTCCTCTGCCACTGTCCATTACAATATAAAAGAAGTCAGATAAGAAAGAGCATGCTGAGATAATTTCATGTATATAAAAATAAGTCTAATGAAACAGTTCTCTGATGTTGATTCTCAGGAGAATCATTGATGAACATTGACTTGAAGAAGTGAAAGCAGGGAAAAAATATTCTTAAACTGAAATAAAACATGCATATATAATATCACCCAAATCATATAGACTATAGGGCACATGTTTTATAAATAACATCAGGAGCAGGAAAGGAGTGCTATTTTAGCCAATCTACTAGACATTTTTGTTGGAAATTCTAGTAAATAGAATGAAAGAAATAGAGATGAAAAAGTTCTAATGTGATAGAAATGTTGATGAACGTCTGTATTCAAAATCTGAAATTCCAACCTCCAAGATGAGGGAGCAAGGGTATATAGCATTTTGGAGGCAGTGCATTGGGTCTGCTTTCATGAAAGCACCTCAGTGAGCCAGTTGGCACATGTTGTTGGGAGTAAGTTTCAAAATGGGATTTTAAGCAGTCCCTGCTTGGTTATGACTTGGTTTCTTCTGTAGAAATGTAATTATGTCAAAGCAGGTCTGACTTTCAGAAATCCAGTTTTATTTAATATTTTATTTGTTAGTGCTTGTTATTTGCATAAATTGGTTTAGACTACACATTTCAGGAGCAGTGTATCATTCCCCTTTGTTGTGTATGTTACATTTTCCATCATTGCTTCTCTTTGCATGTCTTCATACCATAACACCTGCCGCATAAAGGGATCTCTTGATCACTCACATTTTCTTACTGGAGTTATTAGATCTCAGACATTTTACTGATGCTCAAACTGATTACACAAATCAGTTAAGTTTAGCCTGTAAGGAACTATTCTTAAAATATGTACTAAAAATAAATTTATTTCCTAATTGGTACTAAATGTGTTCTGACTTATAGTGCAATTTAGCTGAAGTAGAAAATATCTTGACATAGATATATTCTTTGCTTTAGAAATGAAGGATAATTTCTGTTTCTTTTTTAAAACAAAGATATAAACTTAGCATCCAAGCCATTGCAATTATATACTTATATTATATACATATTGTTATTGTATACACCCAAGCTACTGCTATCATACACACACAAAGAAAACCCCACATTGCTGTGGGATAATGCTTTTGTACACTGGTTTACTAAAATGCTGATTGTCCAGTAGCCAGGCAGGAAGCATAGGTGGGATAAGCAGATAAGGAGAATTCTGGGAAGAGGAAGGCTGGATCAGGAGATGCCAGCCAGACACAGAGGAAGCAAGATGACAAGGCAGAACTGAGAAAAGGTACCAAGCTATGTGGCTAAATATAGATAAGAACTATGGGCTAATTTAAGTGTAAGAGCTGGTCAGTAATAAGCCTGAGCTAATGGCCGAGCAGTTGTAATTAATATAAGCCTCTGTGTGTTTACTTGGGGGACACGAGTGGGAGAGATCGGTCCCAACCACTAGGCAGGTGGGACACAGGAAAACTTCCAACTATATTTTGGCATACCAACATTGGGCTCTCAAATTTCTATAAGGCCTAAAAGAGTTTTAAAAGGGCTTCTAAACACACAGTAACAGAGCCAAAAAACAGCTTTCTATTTCATGTATCATGTGGGTTAAGATATAGAGATGCCAAGGTACAGAGACACTGTGGTGTGTGGACTTGAGCTACAGTATGGCAGGCTCATGGCATATGGGTTTGAGTGCAGCCTGGAGGATTCCTGCCATTGTACACAGTGGTGTCTGCAAGCCACATAGTCGGTGATGAGCATGGTTCCCCCAGAGCTGGTGGTGAATTATCTCCACTATGTTGAAGAGCTGAGGGGGGGGGGCAGCAGTTGTTTGACTGCCGTTTCAGTACTAGCCACTGCAGTTTAAAGCAATAGATTTATAATAAGACAGATTCAGATGGGATAAATCCTAAACAGTTTACAGTATGTGTAAAAATGTACATAGGCTTGGAATAGAGAGGAAAATTAATATAGATAGTTACATAAAGAAATAAAAGGTTTTAAAAAATAAAGTCTTTAAAGAGAAAGTAATATAAAAAAATAAGCCACATAAAGATGGACATCACAGAGTGTCTGGATCATATTCTCTTTGGGATTTTTAACTACAGAAAGACATTTAATTATAAAGGCTGCTCTGTTAAACCATATGTATATTTTAAAGGTATCTTGACTTCAAAATTTGGATCTAAGAATATGTTGCTTTGGAAAGGAGGCTCTGCTTTTGTTTTCACGGGAAGCAAGAGGCTATGGATTTGTTCCAGGTTAAGATGGATCAGATTTGATCAAGCCAGACCTCTTAAACCTTAACAGATGGTACCTATCAACCGGTGATAGCCAGTCTTCCCAGGACTTGACCATTATCTCAAATTTTCTCAGGATCCCCATTAGACTGCCAGCACCCCCTATCAACAGGAAGTCGCCTAGAAAACTATGCTCACGTTACCAAAAAATGGATTATAGATGTTTGTTTTTATTTAGTTTATTGGCTACAAATTATTATTGGTTATAGTCAATCTCTTTCTAAAAGAAAAGAGGGGAATATGATATAGAAATGTATGATATAGTTATGATAGGATAAAAGGGTAGATTATTGAATCTACTTTTAAAGAGCAACAACTTGCTTAAAATATTTTACATTGCCATGGATTTTAGTTTATTGATATAAATTTAAAGTTAATTTTGTTATACTGTATGTATATTTCTACTCTTATTTAAAGTATTATGTTTGTGCAGCTCATTTGAAATTGTAAAGGATACTTAAGAAATACAGATTAATAATTAGTCTTCTATGATTGTCAAACTTTTAGTCACATTGGCTAAGTTATCTAGGTATGTATAGATATAATTCAATTAGGTAAGTAAGCTTCAAACACTTCAAAGACCTTCAGAATATGGCATTTAAAATATTTTAAAAACTTAGACTTTCCTGGACAATAAGACATATCTCCTCTTGGCAGCACTGATTTACTTCAAGGAGTAAAGATGGGCATCAAAGACACTCCATTTGGAGTTTATCTTCTTAATAGCAAAATTAGCCATTTGGGCAAGAAACTGTTCTTGCCTGGACTGCTTGATAAAATAAACTGTATAAACTGGACATGCAGGATCTATAGGAGAATGACCACTGAGTTTGTCAAATTGGGGCAAAATGGTTCTTCAGGTTCCTGCTTCACAGAACAGACTCCCAGATATTCTACAGGACACAGATAAAAATGACTGAGAGACTCTAGGCCTATAGGCTGAAGACGGATGCCCCAATGTTGCAGAGGAATGTTGGATGACTGTGCAGGCAGGCAGCTGTCTCTGTCATTTCCAGAGTTTTGAAAGTTGCTTACAATGTATTTCCTGTTTAATTAGGTATTATTATACCCTTCTGAGGTATTTGATGTAGTTAAAGACTAGATAATTATAATTTTGCTTAGTTATGGTAAAAGTTAAATTAGATATGAAACTTTAGACTCACAAATATATTATAGATAGAATATTTTCTTTAATTTTGCCAAATACAAATAGACTAGATATCATAACTGTAATTCTTGTTTGATAACTGTTCTATTATATGTAATTTTACTGTGTTAAAGTTAGAACCTTCTGTTTTGTTTATACAGAAAAGAGGAAATGCTTTTGTACACTGGTTTAATAAAATGATGATTGTCCAGTAGCCAGGCAGGAAGTACAGGGGGATAGGCAGACAAGGAGAATTCTGGGAAGAGGAAGGCTGGGTCAGGAGTTGCCAGCCAGACACAGAGGAAGCAAGATGACAAGGCAGAACTGAAAAAAAAAAAATGGTACCAAGCCACATGGCGAACCATAGATAAGAATTATGGGTTAATTTAAGTGTAAGAGCTAGTCAGTAACAACCTGAGCTAATGGCCAAGCAGTTATAATAAATATAAGCCTCTGTGTGTTTACTTGGGGCATGCGAGTAGGAAAGACTTGTCCAGACCTCCAGCTGGGTGGGACACAGGAAAACTTTCACGTACCCCATACATTTTAGAGGCAGAGAGAGGAAGGAAGAAAGCGAGAAGGGAGGCCTGGTCTCAATACATAACCTTGACTTGCCTGTACTCTCTATGTAGACCAGGTATTAGGGTATCTTTCTTCTGCCTCATTAGTAATGGCCCATAGTAAGATTTGAAAAGAAAAGATCTTCCATCACAGCAGAGATTTTTTTCTTCTTAGAATTCTATATTGAAAATTTAGACAGGGCTGGTGAGTTTTTAGATAACCAATGTATGATAAATTTCACCGTATGCGCCATTTCCTAACATTTTACCTTAAGATGTGTTTGAGACAAACAGAGAAACTGTAAAATAGGAGCACGTGATATCTAGAAAATAATAGACTGTGTTCAAGAAGCAAATAATGATAAGCAAGGAGAACAGCTGTGCATGGATTTGGAAAGCAAACATTCAAGATTTTAGGAAGGTGAAGACCACCACAATGAAAGCTTTTAGAACAAAGACTGAATTATTTTAGCATGCTTGAAATGTTTAAGAAAGGCTGAAATAGGATATTTTGGTAGTTAAGAAAATAAAGCAAATGGAATTTATCAAGGAAACTTCACAAAAATCAAATATGATCATAATACTTTCTTTGCATATGTATTGAACAAAATTTGCATGGCATTATGTAAATATTTATATCTTATAGATTATATTTGTATATACCATATATATAGATCTGTATCACTTTATGACAGAGACAGCCTATTGCAGTTACTTACCAAAGTAATTAAGTAAATTTATTGAGTATAAAGTTAACGTAAAGCAGAAAGTGAATTTGTGGAATTTAAGGCCGACTACAAAGACAGTGATGTACACATGCTTTTGTCTTTATGTGTGTGTCCCTTTGTGCATGCATTTGCCAAATACTCCTTTAATGTTTAATGTTAATTGTCAACTTGACAAAATCATAGTCATCTGGTATATGGGCCCTTTATATATGCATGTAAATGGTGGGAGTTGTTTTAATTTGGTTAATAGAGGCAAAAAGACCTGACTACTATGGACTACAATTTTCCCTGGCTGGATCCAAGATTGTATAAATACAGAAATAAATAGAATTGAGCAGCAGCCTGTATTAACCTTCCTCAACTTCCTGATTGGTTAGAATGTTAGAAGAAACAGAAAGTTTACCCCATATCTCTAGGTTAGAGAAAGGGAACAAAAGATGTAGTAGAAAAACTTTGAAATCAGAATAAATATGCTGAGGAGTTAGTAGGCCATAGAACTACAACGAGAATGAAAGAACCCAGGAAAACATTTCCTGCTTTAGTCAGCCTTGAGTTAAAGTATGCCACTTCATGTAACAGGACCTATGATTACTATATCAGGAAAGAATTTACCAAATATATGAGCATGAAATGGCACACATCTTTGTTCCTAAAAAAACTTTTCTGAGCATACTAGTAAGGATTGTTATCTAGTAAGGATTCAGCAATCTAGTAAAGATTCATAGCTGCTGAATCTCCTGTGTTGTAGAGATCAACAGTGGGGTTAATATGTTGAAGTGCTAGCGACAGTGACTTCTACATCATAGTATAAACAGGTGAAGTATTAATCACAGTCTATGAAGGTACAGAGACTAATTTGCCCTATATCCATGATAAGAACCATCCATAAAGGGCAGAGTTGAGAATAGCCTGGAAATTTGATCACATTTTTTTTCTGCCTCACCCTAAATATGAGAAGGTGTTATAACTTCTTGTGTAGAAATTGGACTTAGGGTGAACTGAAAATTCACTTTGAACAATATACAACCAGGATGAGTTAAGGACAAATCTAAAGTTCTCTCTTAAAGTAAATCAGGCACTTATAGACTAAATGATTTATAGAAAAGTACAAATATGCATATGCATTCATATATCTAGACTCTGCATCAGATGTGTGTGATTTTTTTTGCATAAGTGTTTGTATAAATTTTTTTTTTTTTTTTTTTGGTTTTTCGAGACAGGGTTTCTCTGTGTAGCTTTGCGCCTTTCCTGGAACTCGCTTTGTAGACCAGGCTGGCCTCGAACTCACAGAGATCCGCCTGCCTCTGCCTCCCGAGTGCTAGGATTAAAGGCGTGCGCCACCACCGCCCGGCAGTGTTTGTATAAATCTTTTTGTTTTGTTTTGTTTTTTTTGTTTTTTCGAGACAGGGTTTCTCTGTGTAGTTTTGCGCCTTTCCTGGAACTCACTTGGTAGACCAGGCTGGCCTCGAACTCACAGAGATCCGCCTGGCTCTGCCTCCCGAGTGCTGGGATTAAAGGCGTGCGCCACCACCGCCCGGCCAAGTGTTTGTATAAATCTTAAAGTTGAAATAAATGGCCTTTCCTGTAAGTTCACATTACTTGAAAGATTGCATAGGTAATAGAAATAAAGAAGAGATTTCACACATCTCATTTGCCTTTGTGATTCATATGTAATTTAAAAGTTGAGCAAGATAAATACCCACAAAATTAATAAATGATCACAATGCAAATGAAATATTTTTGTATGCTGCTAAAAGCTTAAGCCATCAGAGGTAAATGGGAACACAGAGCAGATGGAGTCAGTGTTAGAACTGACAGTTTAGCTTGCTGCCTATGGAAATGATCTCGAATATTTGGAAAGGGTTACCCCAGATTCAATGGAAACATATTTTAGTGAAGACCAGGAGGCAAACTTAGAATGCACAACAGACTGGGAAGATCACTTGGACCTACCTTAAGTCTAATGCTTATGTGATGTTTTGTGGTAGTCCTGCTAGGCAGGCCAATTGTTTTTCTCAGATGAAATAAACGTCACGTTCATTTTTAAAAGTCAAAAGGGAGAACCAAATGAAGTTAAGTGTAATATTTCAAAGGGTCTTAGAATCTTCTTGTGCAGCATAATAAGTCACCCAAGAAACAAAGGATATTCCTTTAACATTCCAGCACAGCATATAAGAATACAATGATTATCTTCTACATTATGGGAGCATAAGTAAAATAAACTATTGAATTGAAAATTAACAATCTGCCTATGAATAGCCATCACCACTCTATTTTGTTTACTAGACAATGCAATTTTAGAAACTTAAAAGTAGGGAGAAAGGAGGCCAAACTTGAAGAAGCACTTAGCACTGTAGCGATTCTTCCTCCATTAATAGGACAAATACAGACCTGACATGCTTATAACACAGCTGCTGAATTTTGCATGCTGACAACTGGACAAGCCTCTCCTGAGACAGCAAAGGAGCTAATCTGCCATAAAATTCATTTGTACATTTTATCATCCATTAGATGATGGTGACAGGGTTTTACCTAACAGTACTGTTAGTGTTGAGATTTATAAAAACAAAGGCAAACGTCTCCACTAGCTCCTAGAACCATATTGATATCATGAAATGAAAAACTGTATCGTTCAGAAAGTCATTATAAATTTGGTACTTTTTAATTCTGTAGTTACAATTGTATAGTCTACAGCAACACGGTAAAGAGATCTCAAACCATGAAATTGTCTGGGGAAAAAATCATGGCTGCCATTTATGTAGAAATGCTTCAAATAACAATGATAATAATACTATCAAATTAAGCTCAAAACAGCATTTACAAAGACACTTTAAGAATGTTCTGTCTGCTGGAACACAATCTTCCTCTCTGTTTGGACTGGAGATTGGCAAAACAGTGCAAACCAGGCTTACTGACTCCAAGTCAGCAACAGCAGCTTACTGAAATAAGGTGACGAGACAGTGCATAGAAAATTGTTCTGCATGACAGAGCGTTACATGGAGTAGAATCTCCCACACATAGCACTACAGTCAACTATAATGGTTAATATTAATTTTTTTTCCATTGACAAGATACAGAATTACCAAACCAGCCTCTGGGGTCCTTTGAAAATAAAAAGAAGAAAGCTAGCCAAGCATCAAGATTCACCCTTCTCTGCCTTCTGATTGCAGACACCATGGGATCAGCTGTCTTACACCCCCATTGCCATGTCTTTGCATGGTATAAGGGACTGTAGCCTCTCAAACTGTGAGCCAAAATTAATTCTTCCAAAAAGAAAAAAGAAGTCCTGATCACCTATCAATAATCAACATTTCCAACCTAGATGGGTTGATGTGTTTTCTCTACCTCATTATCAGAAGAAAAATTTCAAGATTGTTACTTTATTTTATTTAAAATTTGCTGATTAAAACATTGAATAGGCCGGGCGGTGGTGGTGCACGCCTTTAATCCCAGCACTCAGGAGGCAGAGCCAGGCGGATCTCTGTGAGTTCGAGGCCAGCCTGGACTACCAAGTGAGTTCCAGGAAAGGCACAAAGCTACACAGAGAAACCCTGTCTCGAAAAACCAAAAAAAAAAAAAAAAAAAAAAAAAAAAAAAAAAAATTGAATAGGTATTTTTCTCCAAAACAAATTATATGTGTACTATATTTGTGTGCATTTCACTCAATGAGCTTCAGAAGGTCATATTTTCTATTTATATAAACCTTTTTATAGTTAACAAAGCATTCTACAATGCAAATGATAACTGGTGGTAGATACTTTCCTCCCTTGACAGACTCTTGTCCTTCTTTTCCTTCCCTTTTTTCTAAATGGTCATATCACATTCCAAAGTTCTTCACACTGAAAATGATTTTTAGGAGCACAAATAAGAACATAATTATCATTTGCTTGCATCAGATAATGTTATACAAATATGAGCAATACATTTTAAGCACTAAAATTAAATACATAGTTCATGTTTATCATATTCTACCTATTACAGTTTGCAGTTTTAAAGATGCATTACTATTTTACATATGTGTATGTGTGAATGTGTGTCACAGCTGTGTGGGTGACAGCAAAAGGCAGAAGAGGGCACAGGTTGCCAAGGAGCTAGTTACAGGCAGTTGTGATATACCCGGCTTGGGTGCCATGAACCAAAATGGCATTCCCTGGAAGAGCAGAGTCAGAACCACTAAGCTAACTCCATCCCTGGTGTGTCTTTAAACCAAGTCCTAATTGCATAATGAATATTTGATCTTAAATATTTTTATTTGTATCAATATTTGTTTCCCTTATTTTTTCAATGTTTGATTTTAAAAGTGCATAAAATATATATCAAGTCCACAGACTGGTTATAGAATTTCCATTAGCATATGAAGTATTTCTTTTTATCTCAGATCCATTGTATATCTAGCCACACAGCTCCCTAACAAGAAAATAAAAAAACAAGAACTCAGTTTTGATACACTTGAAATTAAGTAATAACTTTTATGATTAAGTAAAAAATACTATTTTTTAACATTCTTCCTCAAATTCTATCGCTCATAGGATAATTTACCTGTTTTAAGTAGTAATTTTGATAACCTGTGTTATGTAGTCTGCATACTACTAGAGTAGGGACATTTGAATGCTTCTACTTAATATAAGCATCATAGTCACAGGAATCAGCTCACATTCTGTCCCACTTTCCTTTCCCCATTTAAAGTGACCATTTGTGAAGTTAATGCAGAGCATGTCAGTGTGTTATCAGCTGTAAAGAGGTCAAACTCCGACAGCTCTTATAAATTCAAGGTGCTAGCCAGGCCATCAAAAATGATGCTAAGACATCTCCTTTTCTGTCTACTTTACAGCTAAGTGATTACTTTCTTACGTTGCCCATTTTTTTTTTCAAAACTAAGAGATTATAAATTTTGACAGGAAAACAGAGAAAACAACATAAATTAAAGTTTGTGGCTATAAATAAATGAGCTGAGCAGGAATGTGATATTTCTTTACAAAGAATTACAAATGACACTATTGACATATACATTCACTTAGCAGGAAGTAAAGCTGGCAGGCTGTATATTTTCTGAACTGGTTGTATATTGACAATTCCTATACATTAGAGATTAAGTCCTTATTCCACAGTTGTATGTGTCAGTAAGTGAGGGATAATGGTGATGAAAGGTTCAAATCATTTGATTTAATGTCATGAATGTCTAGCTTATGATATTTTGTGTCGAAAAAAATACATCATAGAATTCACCTATTGTGAAACCTGCACTCTGTAGTAAAAATATTTATTTCTAAATGATAACCCTTGTGGCAAGTAATAAAACTTTGGTATCTAAAGAGTTTGTACATTTGAACAACTATTTTGTGTGCATTTTATTCCATAAAAGAATAACATTTGTAATATATTTTACTTTTTTTCTGTGCTAAATATTACCTTCACTTCATTGTAGTTTTTCCTCTAAAATATTAATACAACCATTTTGTATCTATCAAAAAACATGCTTCCCATATTTCTCATCTGCTGGTAGTGGCCAGTGATACGAAGATAAATTGATGACAAATAAGGAGGAAATAGACATGACATAAGTCACTTCTGAGCAGAACAGAAATCTGGTTAAAGTTCTGTGTGCACATTAAAGTGTGTGACAGAGAAAGCTGGTTGCTCCATACAATTCAGAAAACAGAGATTGTTAGAGAAGAGAAAAAAGACAGGCCTGTAGTGATCTACTTCCTCTATCTAGGACCTACATTCTAATAGCCATGCTGAGAACTCATCAATGGATTAATTTCCTGATTAAGCTAGCACTCTGATGATTCAGCCATTTCTCAATAGCTGCACCATCTGAAAACCAAGGTTCTCATCTTAGCCTTGAGGGGTAAGTGTAGTTCACTTCCAAGCCATAACAAACAATTTGCATGCACCTATGACTTCCATTGAAAACCAGTTCCCAGTATCAGCTATGAAGAGGGTGGAAACTCCACCTGACTAAAGTGTCTAGAGATCAGGACTATGGGAAATGATGAGGATTAGAAAACATCACTGAAGTGGAGACTTCCTGTTTGAAAGCCTATGACTTCCTAAGAAGGAGAGGGAGGAACTTATAAAACACACACACACACACACACACACACACACACACACACACACACACACAGATACTAATTTCCTCTTAACATGTGGCTTCCATCCCACAAATCTGCTAGCAACAATTCCAATAGAGACTTTGACTCCAAACTTTGGAATGCCATGAGGCCATGAGTCAAAACAAAATTTCTTAGGCATTTTTTTTTTCTAACAAGAAATATACTAACAAGGTAATCCAAATTTGACTAGCTACCTAATATTTGTTAAGAGTTCTAATTGAAACCTAATGCTTCCTCTGATGCTTTCTCTGAAAAGAATTGCTGCTTTGTTTCTTAATATATAAGTATATAATATCATATATAAGGGCCACTATAATATTGTTCAAACCAAAATTTAAATCATAAGTATTACACATGTATACTATTGCTATAGTGATTATGTGAGAGTGGGGATGTTAAAACATGATTTATTATGAAGACTGGGAAACAAGAAAATCAAGGGGCAGGAAACAGGGACTTCATGCATAAATGAACCTCGTCGAGCAATACTAGGATATGCATGGTCCACTTGTCATATAACTTTATCTTGCCTTATGTTTTTTATCCTTGAAGCACTGATGTATTAATTAGGCTTCTTTATTTCTATACTCATTTATTAATCATAGTTTATGGGTGATGGGAACTCAGCTGGAACTTATTGATATTTTGTTAGATGGCACTAGACTAAAACATGCATGGGCTGAGTAACAGACCCCACCTCAATAAGACTTGGATCCTGTTGCACAAATCTTAAATGGTCTTATAATAAAAGCCCAGAGCCAGATATCAGGATGAAAGCTGAAAGATCAGAAGCAGAGCAAATCACAGCCACTACCTCTTACCTCACCAACTCCTCAGCCTGACAGAGCCTCTGCAAGAGAGCGAATTCCTGTCTCCTCCCGCCTTACATTCCTTTCTCTACCCAGCCATATCACTTCATGTTTCAACCTTCCTAGTGCTAGGATTAAAGGTGTGTGCCACCACTGCCTGACCTCTGTAGCTAACTGTATAGCTGGCTCTGTCCTCTGATCTTCAGGCAAGCTTTATATCTTAGATTACAAATATCACCAAAGACTTCTTTGTTTTGCCTGGAATTGGTCTTTATGAAATGAGAAAGAAGGGGTGTGCAGGCTGATAAATATATGCAAGGAGAGGGTTTTGCTAATTTTACTGTGTCTTTCTGAACTTTTGGTCTAATATGTGATGTGCAAACCAGGGTTGCATTCATACCCTTCCATCTAGAAGAGTAAAGAGTGGGTATAACTGACAACTTCCAGAGCCACAACTCAAAAAGGACTTTACCAGAAAGTGAGAAAGGCATTGTAGACAGCCAAAGTAAAAGAGCCTGTGACTAACCCAGAGTGTGATAGCAAGGGGGGAGTCATTTGGATTAGATGTGCATTAATGTATCTTTACTCTGGTATATTAGTGTCCTAATATTATTTTCCTATTTAAAAATATGTTTTTGTAGAGACAAGGAATAGTTTACTTGAACACTTGACATGGTAACTTGGTTTCATTCTCTTGTTAAGGATACCACTTCACCACTTCACCACCTTCCATCTCTGTCTGATGTCTGCTAATCATACTGTGATGTTTTCCTTTCCAATAAAGATATAACACAGATGTGTAACTTTTTTTTTCCATTGCATTACATGTTGCTCAAGGTCTGGAGCCACATCCTTCTAGTCTTACTGTCCTCTGGCATCCACCATGATGCCCTGGGAAAATGAAACACTCAATACATAGCTCTCTCTGGTCCTTTATTTGATCACATCATGTACAATGTATGCACTCTCTTTCCCCCTAGAAATACAGCTAGCTCTTGGGAGCAGACTCCTGCCTTATCTCTAAGAATATATAATTTAATGTTTTTTATATATTAGACATATAACAACTTTTGAATGAGTTCGTTTTGACTTTCCATTTAGGTGATCAGGTGTCCATTCTATACTACTTTCTGCTCACTAGAATCTGACTCATCACAGGATTTGCCACATCAGATGCCATTCTGTGTATCTGTTGGTTCTGTATCCTCCAGATAACATTTACATGTTCTTTAGACTAAGAGAGGGCTTTATGTTAAGATCATTACAAACACAGAGTCATTAAAACTGAAATATAGTTAATGTCAGTTATATTTTTAGTTCAGGAAAAACTTTTTTTCCCCCCAGTTTCAAATTCCTAAAGCCTCCTCCTTTCCATTCCCGCAACTATAAACCTGCTAACGCTCTAATTTTGATTTGTTTAAAGGGGGGAAAAGAGGGTGAAGAGTTCACGCTGTCATTTTTATATGCCACAAATAAAATAACTCTGCCTCTTTTTCTGCACATGCCAAGGTATGAAAGCCTCTCAGATTCCTGACAGAACTGTCGTTGTTTACCATCAGCGCTCTCCTATTTGTGAGCCTTGTCACTCCAGGCAGCAGGCTGGCGCCTTGCCTGGAGCTGACTTGCAGATGGGAAGCCTCCCTGTCTCCTGTCCCGAGATAATTCCTGGGGAAAGTGTGCTCCCTAGCGTTAAGAATGGCTTCACTGCTGGACTCCTCCAGCCTGTCAGACAGGAAGCAGGTCTCTGCAGCTCTGACCTGCTTCACACTTCGCCCAGGTTTTGCATGGGTCTTCAGCATCCTCAGGCCTGTGTGCCCAGCTGGACACCCCAAGTGGTCAAAGGCAGCAAATACCACTTTCCAGTTACATAGATGCAAAATTGCTTGGTCTTCGAGTAGATTGGTATGTTTATGAAAATACTAACTCCAACTTATGGCCTAGCAGCATGAAACCCCATTTTTTTTTCTTTCTCTAAGTCCCTTAAAAATATTTGCACAGAAGAGAAGCAAAAGTGTATCCTCTTTGTTTATTTTTTTCATATAAAATCAGTGTTTTTAATTCATTGTAATTTTTGGTACATTGTTTCATTCATCTTAAAAGGAAGGGATAAATCATGAATATATTACTTATTAAAAGGAAAAACTGAAGTGTGCAATCTTTTCTTTTAAACTGACAGCTACATAATAAATGTATTTCAAGGAAAGATTATATTTTATTAGAATAGCAATAGAAAATATTATCTAATGGCAAAATTTAATTTATTTTTTTTGTTAGAAAAAAAATAATGCCTGATTTTTGGGATGCTTCATTCCCAAAACTAAAGTGGAGCCACTTGCTCAACTTTCCATTTACTTGTTCAACTGTGTGTAAAGAGGGATGTTCCAGCTGAGCACATCTAAACTTTACTTCGACATTTTAATACCGACACATTTAACAGCTAAAATAAGTCCAAGCAGTCTTAAAATGATCAGAAAGGTATCATCATGTATGGTCAATCATTAAGAAGTTGCTGTAATGAGGGTCAGAATTTCAGAAATACTTTAGAAAGTTTATTTTCTCAAAACACACACTTTACTATATACAATATATGTTGTATCATCAAGAATGTTTAATATTTTAGATAATAAAATGCTTAAATTTATTAAAGTAAGAAAAACAATGAAATAAGTAAAATTTCCTGATTCTTATAACCAATTCCATTTTACTTTTTCTCTTCTTTTCCTTCTTTCTTTCTTTTTTGTTTTTTTTTTGTTTGTTTTATTTTTAACAAATGAGTACATTTATTTATTGACAAAATAAAATATAGTCAGATAAAGCAAAAACCATCAGATCAAGTCTGAAGAAGGCAGTCCAATGGAAGGAAAAGAGTCCCAAGAGCAGTCACAAGAATCATAGATCCATTCGTTCACACACTCAGGAGTCCCATAAAAAATACTAAGGTGAAAGCTATCGTATATGCAGAGGACCTGGTATAGACCCATATAGGCCTTGTGCTTCCTGCTTCAATCTCAGTGCATTCATAGAGCTTTACTTAATTGATTCAGGGGGACTTGTTTCTCTGGCTCTTACACTCTTTTGCCTCCTCTTACATGGGGTTCCCTGAGCTCTGAGGGGAGGGATTTGATGGAGACATCCCATTTAGAGTTGTGTACCCTGACTCTCTCTCCAAATAATGATTGGCTGTGGGTCTCTGCATCTGTTCCTGTCTTCTGCAGATTGAAATTTCTCTGATGATAACTGAATAAAGACGGCATTGATCTATGCGTATAGCAGAATATCATTAGAAGCCATTTTATTCATACTTTTTTTTTTTTTTAGACATATAGTGTTTAGTTTTACCCTAGGTCTCTGAGTAATCTAGTCCTTGGTCCTTGGTCACCCAAGCAAATTTAGTAATGGGTTCTGTCTCATGGAGTGGGCCTTAAGACAACTCAGACATCGGTTGTCTACTTCCACAAGTTCTGTGCCACCATTACTCTAGCATTTCTTGCAAGGAGGATGAACTGTATGTCAAAGATCCTGTGACTGGGTTGGTGTATACATTTCTCTTTTGGGAGCCTGTAGAGTATCTTTCCACACCAAAGACACTAGAATATGGGGAAGAAGGCTCCATATAGACACCAGCTCAAGTTCTCCCTGTTCAATGAGCTACATGGGTATTGTCCTCAGCAATGGGACCCCACTGTCAGTTTGCAGAGAGCAAACCATTGTCTAAAAAAGGACTAGGTTGTTTTAGGAATTTCCATGGGACCTTCTTGGGCAACAATTCTATTGAATGCAACCAAATTCCTGTAGCTGGAATTTTCTCCAGTCCTGCCCAGCCCCACGGACCCCACAACTGCTTATAAAATAATCTCTCAGAAGCTCATATTAATTAAACTGCTCAGCCATTAGCTCAGGCCTACCACTGTCTAGCTCTTATACTTAAAACTCAGCCCATTTATATGTCGCCACGTGTTCCGTGGCTCTACCTGCTGCCTTTACATCCTGCTTCCTGGACGGCAGGTTGGTGCCTCCTCCCCTCAGCCTTCCACTTCCCAGACTTCTACTCTTTCTTTGTCCAGCCTATACTTCCTGTCTGGCTACTGGCCAATCAGCATTTTATTTATCAATAAATCATCCACAGCAAATCCCACTACTGGAAGCCTTGTGTGGTGGCAAGAGATAGCCAGTTGGGACTCCATATCCCCCATTATTAGGAGACCTCATTGAGATCACCTTCATATATTTTAGGAGGTTTCTACTATACTAGGATTCCATACTACCCCTCAAATGACCCTCAATTCCAGCTTCCCCTCCCCACATTTCCTCCCTCAATCCTGTCCTCCCTCTCCTTCCCCAACTGATCCTACCATTCCTGTCCCCACACCCCCCAGTTCACCTGTAAAATCTATTCTATTCCTCCCTTCAGAGAGATCTGTGTGTTCCCCTTAGTCCCTTCTTTTTTATGGAACATTTCTGGCTCTACTGATTGTAGGTTGGTTATCATTTATTTAATGATCAATATCCACATATAAGTGAATGCACACCAAATTTATATTGCTGGCTCTGGGTCAACTCAGGATGACTTTTTTTTTCCATTTCCATCCATTTACCCGAAAATTTCATGGTGCCATTTTTTTAAGAGCTGAGTGATACTCCATTGTGTAAATTCACCACATTTTCTTAATTAAGAAATTATTTATTCATTTTACATACCAACCACTGATCCTTCTCTCTTCCCTGCTCCCCTCTCCAGCCTTCCTCTCTGCCCAACCCACAAGACAGTTGTGTAGCTTGGTCTGTTTAAGGGGTCCTTCGCAGTAAGATCAAGATCTATCCCTAGTGCATGAGCTGATGTTTTGGAGCCCATTACCTATGGTGGGAGACACCTTGCACAGCCTTGATGCAGGGAGAGGGGCTTGGACCTGCCTCAACTGAATGTACCATGCTTTGCTGACTCCCCAGGGGAGGCCTTACCTTTTTAGAGCACTACATTTTCTTTATCCATTCTCCTGAAGGACATCTAGGTTGTTTCCAGTTTCTGACTATTAATATTTTAGATAACAAAATACTTAAATTTGCTAAAGTGAAAATAACTTTGAAATAAGTAAAATTTCCTGACTCTTTACAACCAATTCTGCTTTCTGAAAACTCCAGGGAAAAATACAATGAAATAAATTCATACAGAAACGTGGATGTTAAATATTGAACAAAGCAAAGATAGAAAAATGAATGATGTTAGGTTACTTGAATAACTCAAGGTATTGTTTTTTAAATTACATTATAATAAAAAACTTGCAAATAACCGACATTGCATAGAACTTTTGGTTATTACTGAGAAAATTTCTAGAAATTTCATCTTCAAAGTTATAAATTCTCTTATGTTAGTGATTATAGGGAATTCTCAAGACCCTAGAAGCAAACTTTACATTATATAACTGTGTTCATACACATCAAACCATTAACCTATTATAATCAATCACTAGAATTCAGTATAAGACAACTGTTGCGTGTAATCACTGTTAGATATTTATTTGGGTACTATAAAGTATTCAGTCAAATGGTATCTGGTAAAAGTCACAGTTCTAAGGCTCTACATTTGGTGACAAGCATGAAGAACCCTTAATAGTAGATAATCCGAATAATATGTAAAATGCTTTTCTATTCAAAAGGAGGCCAAGTATCTTACCAATATCTAATATTCATTCTTTGCTCTGCTCTAATGTTCCCAGTTCAAAACATTGATCATGGGGAGTGACAGATATTCTTATGTTTATATGCCTAAGTATTTGTTCTTTATACATATCAAGTTCCTTTTTCTTTTTATTCAAAGGGTATTGACATATTTAGGCAACATAAGTAGGTTCTAAAGATCTGGTGTATAGCTCTGTACTTATAACAAACAATATGATATAGAAACAATATGAAATTTGAGCATTGCAATTTAAACTTAATGGAATTTAATATTGTTAGCTAAATTATAATGCATGTAACTTGGAATATTGGAGAGATATAAAGGTCATCATATTTTATTACTTAGAGATTTCTTAAGAGATTAGATCTCATGTTAGTTGTTTATTTGAAACAAAAGGTAAAATTATAAAAAGCTAAATGCAATAAAGTAAGTTGGGATCTTAAAAATGGCCATTTTTACTAAGTTATAGATAATCATAGCAGATAGATTGGTAGGACTTCTTTAAGTATTTATTAATTGCTTTCTCTGTGCTGGAGAAGATGGGATTACCAAATCCACCAGGATCGGCTCTCCTTTCTAAACCACACAACAGAGAAGAAGAGCCTGTGACTCAGTAGGTATATCAGAGGAGGAGAAAGATTTACTGTAGCCTGACTTCTCCTCCAATCCCACTAAGAGTGGGAAGAGGTGGAAAGTGGAAACAAGAAAGATTGATTGTTGTAAGTAAGAGAAGAGGTAACTCCACCATGCCAGCAGAAGGCCAACTTCCTCATGCTAGAAAGTAAAGAGCTTACATTTCTTGAAATGACTGTGCCACTTTTGTGAATGAGATGAGAGAAATTATCACACAAGTGTTCTCTTCTTTCAATATTGAGAAGAATTTCAAATCTGCAACAAGGATTTCTACTTGTTAAATAGCTTATGCTAAATACATTAGTCTCTTAACTATGAGAACTGATTTTAGTTTGACAGCCTTCATAAATTCTAGGAAAATTTAAATTACATAATTTATCAGTTAAAGAGAATTGGATTTATATTTGTTGCTTTCAACTACATTTTTAAAACGTGTATTATTTGATTTTTATGTTTATAACCTTTAAATAAGTGTAATGAAACTAGTATTTTAGTTTGCATTGAATATCCACAATTGCACATGAAAATAACATAAAATGTTCTTTATATCTCTTCAATATTCCAAGTTATTTGCATTATAATTTAGCTACCAATATTAAGTCCCATTAAAATCTGCACAGTAATGTCCAAATTTTATATGTACTTCTATGTCATATCCATATGTTACCAAGGGAAATTTCTGCCAAAATTGAGACTGAAATTGTTTAAACATTTCCTGTTAGGAAAAGATAAGACAGCTCTCAGAATAGGCAATTGTCCTTGCCTTTTGACACAGATCAATTGGCCCCAGCTGTGAGGAAGATTCGGGGTGCAGATTATGAACAAGGCTGAACGTGTCAGTTTCCAAATTTGAGATGATTTAAAACTTGGAAGGATAAGTAATATAACAGTTGATGACAAAATTGAGATTCAGGTTATCTGAAAATACTTGAATGCTGGATGAATACCAAGGATATGGAATTTGATAAAGATGAATCTCAAGTCACTCTTTGGATTTAAATTGAAAAAAAGGAATGCAAAGCAATGAACAAGACAGACAGCAGTTCATGGTTACCGCATCTGACTTGGCTATAACTCAATAATCACCCATGGTGCCAAGAGGATGCTGAAAGGAAAAGCATATGGCATATTAAGAAAAGTCAAATATGCAGAATTGTGGAATGTATAGCTTCTTGGAAGATTTAGTACAAATATCTGAAATACTGATCTTGATATATGAGCAGGAAGTAGCTAGACATAGCATTTTTATAGGAAATCTGGTGAAAGCTTTAAATGTTAACAGGAAGGGATAGTTTCTGCAAACATAAGGATATACCTTTGTTCCAGCATGTTGTATATCTGCTTCATTGGAATTAGATGTCATCATCACTGTCTTGAGTTAGAGTAATTGTGATCACCCGCGTGAAAACCTCACAATGTCAGACCTCAGATCTATTAATATGGAGGGATATGAATGCCTCATAAGGCTTGTGAGAATGACAGGAGTCAGACAGCTCAGAGCTCAGGAACCTTCACGAGATCCTCACTAGGCCACTCCCTTCGCTGAGCTTATGTAGGAGGTGGAAGCTTGATTGGAAGGGGAGTTTTGTGCCTGTGAGCCTACCGATAAGTTTTCTGGAGATACTTTTTATGCATCACGTAGGACTCTTCAACTGTACAGTTTCCCCTAAGTTGCCAACTGAACTTCCTGGTGCCATAGCTGCCTTTGAATCACCCATGTTCCTGTAAGTGACCCCAATAAACTCAATGAGTCATCACTGAGTTGGACTTTCATAGACACTTCTCTTTATCATTGCCTTAACTAGAGTGAATAGTCTCCTGATGGAAAGCATAGGGAAATACTTCAAAGAATAGACCTGAAAATTAGTAACAAAATAGTTTGTAGAACTTGACACAAAGTAAACATGTCTCTGAGAATCAAAAATAAAATAAAATTAAGAATCATATCACACACAAGCTATGAAAAATGCACAGAGTTTTCAATAAGGTAATGGCCTGTTAGTGATAGGAAGTACAAGGAATCAGTGGAAGAAATGTCCTAAATGCTTAGTGGTTATTCCAGCATCTCCCATGCAGCTTCTAAGATGCTGTGTCTTCACAGACATTTCAGGTTTCATTGAATGTTCATTCTAAACATGATCTGTTGTTGTTTATGTTTTTCCATCACACACACACACACACACACACACACACTCACACTCACACACTCACACACACTGGAGGTACCATGGCTTACTAAAGGACAATTTGAAGGAGGCAGATATGTTTTCTTCCTCCACCATGTGGGTCCTGGCCATCAAACTCAGGTCACCAGGCTGCCAGTTCATTTCTCCCTTAGCCATCTCACTGGCCTCTATTTCTTTTATTAAAGAAATGTCTTGGGAAGGACATCGAATATGTGGAAAATAAGTAACCCTCCAGTACATAATTCGTAAGAATGGAAAATTCCAGAATAACTATGATTAATTAATTTGAAACCTGTAATATTTATCACAAAATAAGAAATACAAGAAGAGGAATTTTCCTGAATTGTCCTGCAATCATATTTATATCTAAGCAGTACTATGTTTCACTTCATCTAGAAATTTCCTAGACTTTCTTTTTCCTTTAAGAAAGACAAGAAGAAATTGGGTGGTGGTGGCACACACCTTTAATACCAGCACTTGGGAGGCAGAGGCAGGTGGGTCTCCATGAGTTGGAGGCAGCCTGGTCTACAGAGCGAGATCCAGAACAGACTCCAAAGCTACACAGAGAAACTCTGTCTTGAAAAACCAGGGGAAAAAAGAAAGAAACAAAGAAACAAAGAAACAAAGAAAGAAGAGAAGAGTGATATTATTAAAATTTCGGGCTGCTACTGATCTCAATTCATGAACCCAAGTTTATTAAAATCTTGCATATGGTGTTTTCTGAAAGTTTGCTTTCTTGCTTCCATTTCCAGTATTCTGTGAGAACAAAGTTTACTACATTTGGGAATCAAGGATACTGGCTAAGAAGCTAGAAAGATGGGTCAGTAGGTGATACAGTTGATATACAAGTATAAGGACCCAAGTTTAAGTTCCAAGAATCCACATAAAAGATGGAAATGGGTTGGAGAGATGGCTCAGTGGTTAAACGCACTGACTGCTCCTCTACAGAACTGACGTTCAATTCCAAGCACCCACATGGCAGCTCACAGCTGTCTGTAATTCCAAGATCTGACACTCCCACACAAACATACATGCAGGCAAGACACCAATGCACATAAAATAAAAGTAAATTATTTTAAAAAAGAGATGGAAATGGATATGTAGCAAGCTTTCATAACCCCAGTGCTTCTTTTCAATTGTGAAACACCAAGTTAGGAGAATCCTTGAAAGCTTGTGGGTCAACCACCCTGACATACACTGCTGTGAACAACAAGAGAACCTGTTTCAAACATTGGGCAGTAATGTTTGAATGTAATGACCCAAGGCTGTCATCTGACTGCCACACACAGGCCATGGCAAACAGGCGTGTGTATTCACCCATATAAACAAACACACACACGTACAGACATTCATTGATGTTTTAAATTACTGGGTGAATATGCCCTGAGATAAAATATCCTAACTGTTGTTGGTAAAATGCCCCCAGACAGCACTGAGTGAGTCAATGGTGAAATCCAGACAGACAAACAGTATGTTGATACCTACAGGTTAAAATACTTCAACAGTTTTTCCTGTCGATATCCAACTGTGTCAAAAGGATTATGTTGATCCAAGTGGACCATGAGGCTGGCTCAGACCACTGATGGGTGTGTCTTAAGATAGAAGTATTTTGGACATTCTGCAATTGCCTCAGGTGAAAAGGGCTGGGTTGTGCATAATTTATGAGCTGATTACCATACACCCTACATCCACTTCTGCAGCCTTCAGGCTATCCGGGTGTTACCTTATTTGTGCCTTATTTAAATGCACCAACTTCCTCTTCTCTGGGCTTGGTTTCACCATCATGCAGAAAATATGTTCAATGAAATAAATGAAGTAAAAAGGTCATCAGAAGGGAATAAATAATAATATGATAATGATATTTAAGGCTTCAGAATAAACAAGTGTACCCAATTTTCTTCATGGCAGAGAAAATATTTTATGTAAGTGAGAAATCTTTTCTGATGCCCTGTTGGAAACATGTCAGTCAAGTAACTTAGTTTAAGATTTTTTTTTTAATAATAGCTTTTCCTTTTTCTTTCTTTTTTGGTGTTTTGAGACAGGGTTTATCCATGTAGTTTTGGTGCCTGTCCTGGAACTCACTCTGTAGACCAGGTTGGCTTCGAACTCAGAGAGATCTTCCTGGCTCTGCCTCCTGAGTGCTGGGATTAAAGGTGTGCGCCACCACCACCCTACAAGAATTTTTGCTAAATAAAGTATTTAATTACTAGCATTAAAAAAAAGTAAACTGATTAATAGAAGTATATTGAGAAATAAGCCTATGTCGATTGATAAAATTACCAAAAACTTTTCTTTGTTGAAGACTTGATAAATCAATTTGAACTCAATCTTTGTTGAAGAATAGAAACAAAGTGCTTTTTATTCTTCCTCCTTCTTTTGTCAATGATGATGCAAATATGACTTTGGACTCCACTGACGGCCTAAATTTGGCTGTGTTAGAAAAATAATAGCTGTCAAATTTTATGCTTCTGCACACTTTTTTGTATGCTTAAGTTCAGTAAGGGCCTGGTAAAGCCCAGGAGAGCAGCACCTTCCATCCAAAGTCTACTCCCATTGGTGTCAAGAACCTTTCTCTAGGAGCCCCAAACTGCTGAAAATTCAACAATTACTGAAAGAGAAGGTTGTGTAAAATCAAACTTTGTAATTGTGGTTAACAGATGGATTCATAAGTGCTACCATGATAGATTCATAAAATAAATTGGAGTATCTTGAGTTTTTGTTTCTGTTTTTCTAATTTTTGTTATTAGTTTCTAAGGTTCCTCACTTTATTTGTGATATTGATATAACACTGTCTAGAGCATGTTCATTAATACAGCTAAGAGGATAATTATTTTAAAGGAAAAGTATAGATGCTTATACAAGATTTTCATTTTTTGTTTGGGGTAAGAGAATTCCTTTTTAAATAATTTTTTTTACTTAGAATACAAGGAAATGGGTTTCATTGGGACATTTTCATGCATGGATTTATACCTTTTTCTTTGTTTGCTTGCTTGCTTTGCTTCGAGACAGGGTCTCATTAAGTAGAACAAGCTGGTGTTGAACTCAGAGTTATACCTGCCTCTTCCTTCAGAGTGCTGGGAATGTTCAGTGCCACACCAGGACAAACAGTTTATCAATATCTCCCCAATGTTTACCCCTCTTGCTGGTTGTCTTCCTCCCCACAATATAGTTCCCCATTCTGTCTGTCTGTCTGTCTGTCTCTCTCTCTCTCTCTCTCTCTCTCTCTCTCTCTCTCTCTCTCTTCCTATCTCTCTCTCTCATCTTCATTCTCTCTCCCTTCTCTCTCTTTTTCTCACTGTCCAGTTATACAGTATATCGTCAAGAAATTCTCATTAAATATATTAAAAAACCTCTGTGAGAAATATCTGTAGTTTAGTTTCCTACATTGTGTTAGTCTCCCTTTCTTCCTTTGTTCCTTCAAGAACACCCCAGTTTACTTGACAATAGCAACATGTCCAGGCAACATGATGCACATCCTCTCAGACTTGCTAAAGGGTATTGGTATTTATGTGACCCAGCTTTGTCTAATGTGATATAATAGTGGATCACTATGGGAAAGAGGTAGGCAATTAAAAGGAGATGAAGACACTTCAGGGATCCCTGATATCAGTGCAAGCACTGAATTTTAAGCAACAGAAATAAACATACTGTCTTTGCTTAGGGCAGAAAAATTTCTGTGGTACACATTCAACCATAATACATTCCTGAAAATATGTAAGGTATATAAAATAGAAAAAAATACCCTCAATGTGGCTTGCTATACAAAATACCATTGACTACCTGGTTCTAACAATAAAAATTTATTTTCTCAAAATTCTAGCTGCTAGAAATCAAAGGTCAAGGTGAGAGCTTTTATCCATCTTTCATTTGACTGCCTTCCTTTGGCTTACAGGCTGCTCTCTTCTTCCTATATGGTCATTGCACTCCTTGCTCACCTGGACAAAAAATAACCTATCTAATGTCTCTTCTGTAAAAAGACATAATTTCAGGAAGATGGCTCACTTTCAAGAACTTGTTTAACTAATTGCTTCCCCATGACCCCACAACCAAGTCCTATCACATCAGAGCCATGATTTCATCTTATGGTTTTTGTAGATGTCAGGGTAAAATATTCATATTAAAAAATATGCTAAATTGTTATAGAGCCCACAGTCAAATTCCTCAAGACATATCGATGAGCAAAATCCCTCTGACACTTTTTCATGTCCTATTAATTTATTCCTTTTAGTCACAATTAAGCACATGATTTACTAGCTCAAGTTCATTGAACATCCAATTGATATCACAAATTTCTTCTTCCACCTGACTAATAATCCTCAGCTCTGACTCATTTATATTATGTTTATGAGACTCTCAGCTAAATCAGCATCTCAGCCTTGTTTCTTTCCTTGATTTTTCTAAGGAGGAACAAACACATTAGCAGAATTAGGCACACAAAGCATGGTAAAGCTCCAAAAGAGTATGTTACATAAAACAGACTTCAAGCTCTTTTATCCAATTGTATAGAGAATTAAGGATAAAGTCCACAGCTAAATTTCCATGGACACTAGAAGAGGAAGCAAACTCCCTGTACTATCAGCACACTGAGGGGGAGTATTCTTCAGCATGTCCTGAATGGCACTGCTAAAATCTGCTAGGTACTCAATGTGAATTCTAAGAAAGTAAATAATTTGCCATTAAAAATCCTAATGTTCCCTTCAAAATAGCATATATTTGAATTTTTAAAATTTATTATTATTTTTATTTATATGAATGTTTATATATTCCATGGGTATGTGCTAGTGCCCCAGGGCCAAAAGAGGATATCAGCTTCCCTGGAAGAGTAGAGAGAACAAGAACTCCAAGTCCTCTGGAAGGGTGGCAAGTGCCCATAACTGACCAGCCATCTCTCCAGTCCCACATACTTCACCAATGAAGAATCTCCTGAAAGTCATGAAATTTAAGTATGAACTTTGTTGCATTTGTGGTCTCTCAGTACAACTGTGAGCATTATTTGTTATATGGAGTTCTATGGACTGATTTTGACTTCTTGTAACATCAGTAGAACCTGCTGTTACTTTCCCACATTATCCTTTCACATCAACCCCATGACACTGCTCTTTTTCCTTCCACTCAGTGACATCACCAGTGGAATGACAAGGTGGTACAGCCACTCTTTATTATTATTATTATTAATTACATTTATTCATTCGTTTTATATCCCTACCCCAGTTTCCCCTCCCTCCTCTCCTCTCATTCCCTCTCCCACCTTTCCTCTGCCCGCCCACCCCCATTCACTCCTCCTCTGTTTCTGTTCAGAAAGAAGCAGGTCTCCCACTGGTGTCAACAAAGCATGACCTATCAAGTTGAGGTAGGACTAAGCTCCTTCCCTTATTAAGGCTGGGCAAAGGAGCCCAGTGTGAGGCATAGGTTCCCCACAGCCAGCCAACATGTTAGGGCAGCTCCTCTTCTCACTGCTAGGCCTCTCTCAAGTAGACCAAGCTACACAGCTCTCACAGGTGTGTAGAGGGCCTAGGTTGGTCCCATGCAGGCTCACTGCCTGTTGGTCCAGACTCTTTGAACTCTTATTATCCCAGGTTAGTTGTTTCTATGGGTTCAATTCTGATGTCCTTGACCCCTCTGGCTCCTACAGTCTTTCCTCTCTCTGTTCAACAGGATTCCCCAAACTTGGCCCAATACTTGGCTGTGATCTCTGCATCTGTTTCCATTAGTTACTGGATGAACACTTGGAATAGTCACCAATTTATCAATATAGAAGATTATTCCTAGGCATCATTTATGTTGACAGTTTTTTTCTACTATTGTGTTTTGTGGTGGTCCACAGAGACTCCATAGTTTGGCCTTATTCCATCTTGACTCACAGAGCTTGTTTTGCCCTGCAAGGCTGCATAATTAGGATATTTTGGCCAAAGGCCTGGTTACCAGGTGTCTTATACTTCAAGGCCTAATTACAGGATGCTTTGCCATAAGGTGTGGCTACTGGATGTTTTGAGAATTAAGGAAATCTTTACATTTGTCTGTACTTTGTACCTTGAACCATAGTGTCCTTGAGAGGAGGAGGTCTTTTGCCTCTCCCCTTGCTAGTATATAAAAAGCTCATGAGGAATAAACTCCAGGCTACTGTGGTATTGACCCAGAGTCATCACAATGCTATTCTGTGTCTCTGTCTTTTTCTTCTATGTCTCTATTTTTCATATCTATTATTTCTTAATCCTACTCCTCCCTTCAAGACTATTCGATAGTTGGACGGGACTCTACAGTACTTGATTCTACCCTAGGTCTCTGGGACATCCAGCCTCTGGACCCTGGCACTCCAGGCAATGTCACAGGTGAGCTCACTCTTATGATATGGGTCTGAGGCTGGACCAGTCATTGGTTGGCTACTCCCACAATCTCCATGACAACTTTACACCCCTACCCTGACTCACTCACGACTCCTCACTCACCAAGCCCCACTCATTACTCCCCATACCCCAGCTTCTGTTGTTCCATCCTACAGGCAGGACAGATTGTAGGTCAAAGGTTGTGTGTCTGGGACAGAGTCTGTATCTGTCCATTAAAGCTCTTCTCCTCTCAAACAACAGAGGGTTCTTAGCTGTTGAGTACCCACAGCTACTGGTCATGTCCTATGAGACTCTTGCTACTATGTCCCACTGGCAGATGTGGAAGCCTGAAGAGCAATATTCCTGATGCTCTTTCCTCTGAACGTGCTCCTTTCTTCACCCTATGGCTTCCATCCCCAACTCTCCATGGGGGAGAGAGAGATAAGACAGTGGAGGGGAAAGGTGCAGAATCATGCTCCTGAGCAGTTGAGCTTCAGTAAAAGGGCCTGTGTGGTAAGGATAAGTCTTCATGCCCTGTGATTTTATTCTTGTGTGGGAGGAGTTACTTTGCCTTATCCATGGGAAATCTTCAAGGCTGATGTTTTGGTTTCAATGTTTGTCATTGTTGTTGTGATAAAAAATACTCTCAACAAAAGTAGCACATAAAAGCAAGGGATTATTTTAGCATATAGGTCACAGTCCATCACTGAAGGAAGTCACAGTGGGAACTCAAAGCAGGTACCTGAAGAAGGAACCATGGAGGAACAGAGTTTGCTGGCTTACTCTTTGCTCAGTGGTTCATGCTCAACTTATACAAGCTAAGAACACTTGCCTAGAGATGATGCTGCCCACAGCGAATTCAGTCTTTCTGTATAATTAGTTATGAATACAATATGGAAACCTAGCACAGTAAAAACTCCTGGGACTCTACAAGAGTGACCCTAGCAAGAACTCTTAATAATGGAGTGGCCAACTAAAGACTGGGCTGATTTGAGGACAACACCACAAGAAGCAGCCCATACAGGATAAAGCCTGGATGACCAGGAACTGGGGACAGGATAGCCCAAAGATGTAGGATAGACAAAAATATAAAAATAAAAAATAATCAACAAGATGATTCCTAACAATATTATGCTATAATCATGGGTCAGTGCCTAGCCCAATTGTTATCAAAGAGGCTTTCTCTGGCAGGTAATTGGAGCCGATGAAGAGACCTGTAAATGGACATTTCCTATCCCTACCACCCAGTCTCAAACACACAGAGGCTTATATGGATTATAAACGTTTTGCCAATAGCTCAGGCCTAACTAGCACTTACATTTTAAATTAACCCATATTCCTTATTTACTCTCTGGTACATGGCGGCACATTTATTATCATGGCATGTTCATCTCCTGCTCCCTCTACATTTGGCGGGTGACTCCTGACTCCACCCTTCTCCTTCCCATCATCCTTAGTTTGATCACCATGCCTATACTTCCTGCCTGGCTACTGGCCAATCAGTGTTTTATTAAACTAATTCAAGTGACAAATCTTTTCAGTGTACAAGAGAATTATTCCACAGCAGAGACCCACAGCCAAACATTAAGCAGAGAGAGACCACCCAAATGGGAGAGCTCCATTGGGTTCCTCCCCTTGGAGCTCTGGAATGCCATGGAAGAGAGGGAGGAAGAATTGTAGTAGTCAAATACTTCAAGGACACCAAGAGAATATGGTCGACAAAATCAACTAAGCAGGGCTCATAGGGGCTCATAGAGACTGAAGAGGCAATCACAGAGCCTGCAGAGATCTATGCTAGGTCATATTTGGTTGATTTATCTGGGAGGCCTGCTCTTTTCTGAAGGGAAAAGGAGGAGGGGGAGTGAAAGAAGTGAATGGAGGGGAAACTGGGGTCAGGATGTATTGTATAAGAGGAGAATAAAAATGTTTGCATACTATAATTGTCATTTAGTGAACATGTGGAAATTTTATGTGCATTAACCTTTTTATGAAATCTTTATTACTAATTCTTTATCTGAAACTGGGATGATGGTTCAGCTGATAAAGTGCTTGCACAAAAAGCATGATAACCTGAGTAAATTTTTAAAAAGTGGGCATGATGGCACAGACTTATAATCCCAGTTTTGCGGATTTATCTTTGAGATTTACTGACCAGCCTTCCTGGTCTACTTGGTAACCTACAGGCCAGTGAAGACCCAGTCTCAGAATATGGTGGACAGTACCTGATGAATGACAACCAAGGTTGCTTCTGGCCTCCATTCATGTATGCATGTCTAACCATACACATACAAATTTTTATCTTATGAACCTATCTACTCTCTACTGTTGATGCACCATTAACCCGCAGAGTCTCTTCCAAACAGCATAGTGCTACACTAAATACTCTTTTTCACACTTTGCTTCATTGGCCTAGAATAGATATTTTAGGCAGTGTCAGTGTCATAATATGTCCTTAGTACCATGTGCTTTGATTGTCATTCTCCACACTAATTAAGTAAGCTTTAATGAACACGTAGGAAGCAATGATAGACTTCATAAAATAGCATATTATATAATATTGAACAATCCAAACATGCTATCTCTCTCTTCCTATTTCCAGTTAAAACGAAGACAACAATCCACATGGTTTGCTGATAATGTGGTCAATGAAAATAAATTAAAAGAAAAATAGCTATCCCCAAATGAATTGTTTTATTTTATTTTTTTAGAATAACCATGTATCCTGTACACAGAAAAGGTTGAGGCAAAAAACTCCCTCAGGTTCTGCAAAACAAAATTCCTTATTTAATTTCAGGTAATGGAAAATATTATATTCACCATGCATTAAGTTGACTTCTGACCTAATCCACATAGATATAAGATTCCATAGTCTCAGGTATGACTGCAGTACCATGTTTTGAACACATTAGTAAGAAGGACAATGTTAAGATAATATCTGCAGTAGCAGCATGAGATCTGCAATCAACTACTGACAATTGGGAAATTAAGCAGATTTTGAAGCTCCCTATTAAAGTCATCTTCTCACAAGTCCAAATGCTTTCACAAGTCAGTAAAATCACATATCTCACACAACTCAGAATCTTATTATGAGAAAGATCACTTAGTCTAATATATGGTCAAGGAACATTCTGTTCTTTGATTGGAAAAAAGTCTTCTAAAAATAACTACTCTAGTCACCTCTTTTTGTCTAAACTTTGCTGTGGGATGTTCTGTATGGCAAATGTGTTGCTCTGATTGGTTAGTAAATAAAACACTGATTGGCCAGTAGTCAGGCAGGAGGAAGTATAGGCGGGACAAGGAGGAGAAGAATTCTGGGAAGTGGAAGGCTGAGTCAGAGACACTGCCAGCCGCCACGATGACAAACAGCATGTGAAGATGCCAGTAAGCCATGAGCCACGTGGCAAGGTATAGATTGATAGAAATGGATTAATTTAAGCTATAAGAACAGTTAGCAAGAAGCCTGCCACGGCCATACAGTTTGTAAGCAATATAAATCTCTGTGTTTACTTGGTTGGGTCTGAGCGGCTGTGGGACTGGCGGGTGACAGAGATTTGTCCTGACTGTGGGCAAGACAGGAAAACTCTAGCTACAAAACTTCTTCTCTATCATTATTCAGTCAAAAGGGACTAACCTTTTAACTTATAACAGTGCATCTGTCTCAACACAGGTCCTAGCTCCACCTCATTATAACCTAATTTCTATATCATTACCTGAAATTATATCTTATATATATTTGCTGGCTTACTATAAAAGTTGTCAGTACATCCAATTGTATAAGTCTCATTAAAAAAAAGTCTTTTCTTTTCTTGAATAACTGTACAATCTCAGAGAACACATTACTGACATATCTGTAATTGTTTTTTTTTAACTATTTACTTTGGGGGGGCACTACCAAGCTCCCAAATAAATATGCAAAGGCTTATTCTTACTTATAAATGCACAGCCTTAGCTTGGCTTATTTCTAGCAAGCTTTTCTTAACTTAAATTATACCATCTACCTTATGCTTCTGGGCTTTTTTTTTTTCTATTTCTGTATACTTTCTTTATTTCTTACTCCATGGCTAGTTGTGTACTTGGGTGGCTGGCCGCTTGTGTCCTCCTCTCCTCTTTCTCCTTCCTTGATCTTTTCTTCCCAGATTTCTCCTATTTATTCTCTCTGCCTGCCAGCCCCACCTATCCTTACTCCTGCCTCATTCTTGGCTGTTCAGCTCTTTATTAGACCAATCAAGTATTTTAGACAGGCAAAGTAACACAACATCACAGAGTTAAACAAATGAAACAAGAAAAAATGTAACCCATCTTTACATCATTAAACAAATGTTCCACATCATAAACGAATATAATACCTCTTAAAATACTATTCCACAACACATATCTATAAATATATATTGTAGTAAATGAATGAATAGATGAAATAATGAATGAGAAATTCCAAACATATTAATTATAACAATAACAATACGGTGATGGAGAGATAGTTCAGCAGTTAAAAGTGTTGCTATTCTTGCTAAAGACCAGGTATCCTTTCCCAGAACCCATATAAGGTGGCTTACAACTGCCTGTAACTCTACCTCACAAACAGTCAATGTCCTCTTCTGGATTTTGTGGGAACCCACAAACATACAACATATATTCACACAGACCCACACACATACAATATATAAAAATTATATCTTTGGAAAAGGTTTCATTATGCCTACATAAGCTGGATATACTGAGAGAGCAATAGAAAGTAAGATCACTGAAGCAAATATTCTTTATTACATTTTATTAAATGTACTAGAGCTAAGCAAAACAGAAAGTGGAAATGGTGCCATAGGCAAAAATCACACAGTCTATTTGGCCTGAGGGATGTGGCCTGAGAATGCTCTCTCATCTGTTCATTTTAAGACAATATCTCCAGACTTTTCTCTCTACCCATGGGACTCTTTAAAAGTTCTGAAATATTTTAGGGTTTCATTGTGTTTTGAAGGTGGTTTTGAGGTTTCCTTCTTCTTTCTATTCAATGCATTTTATATCCAATCTGGAACCAGAATTTAAGTTATTTCAATGCCCCTAGGGTTTTAAATGGAAACAAGTTTGGCTAATTTTGACAGTCAGCCATTAGATTGTGCAGACATAAGGAAACTTAGGAACTGTGCTTTTCATCTGAATATCTATGCCTCATTAAAGCCCTCCCTCAGTGTGTTTATAAGTCTACTCTACTATAAAAGTAGCAAATTGCATAAAAGATACCGTTCCCAATAAAGTTTGTTTCATTGTCAATTGGTAGAAATGATTTTTGAATATTGATTTAAGCAATTAAATGCATTCACTTCTAAAGATTATAATTAAACAAATCAATAGTAAATTATAGACTATGTCAATGCAGTCAAGGATGAATATTTATGTGAATTTCACAAAAGATGAAATTCAACAATTATTCTAGAGGAAAGTGTTTAACTTTACCTGTGCCCAAAGTCCCAAAAATCATCATAGCTAATACACACTGAATTGATGATTTGTAGAAATGAAATAATTAACATTTCAGCCTTCTTCTTTTTAGTAACTATCTCATGGGCATTAATTTGATAAGCTGGTGTGTAAAACCAAGACAGCTGTGTAACAAAGAATTTTATTAGGCTATCCTACCACTCCAATATATCTACTTTTGTTTGTTTACATCACAGTTTGCTAATATTATGGCCCAGGAAAAGAAATAGAGGAACCGAAATTCATGTCACCCCAAATCTTGAACATATCAAGTTTACCTGAAATGGTCTGAAGCCAGGAATAATTAAATTTCATGTCAGTACATGAATGGGGAAAGAAACTAGGATGTGTCATTACAAAGTATTAACAAACACAATTCCAGCAATAGCTATGACAGCTCTCCCTAGAATATTTAAGATGGATATAAAACTTAGGTTAAATAGCATGTGTCTAGCCACTTACTGCACTACTTAAAATTCTTTAAATTATAAGACTATAGAAATGAAGTGGATGAATAAACACAGAGGTTTAGGATGCTGGTAAGGCCACAAAGATGCCCTAAGAAAGATAAGCTCTGTGTCCTGACTTTAACAGTCATATAAGTATCTGCATTAGCAGTGAACACAAGTTCAGACTCACATGTGTCTTTAAAACTAGCAGAATCTAAATATGTTCAACATATAGCCTGAAGTCAACTTCCTGTTGTTGTTTGTAGCTGTGCAGGATATTAGTACTGGGGAGAGAGAAGACTTAGGGAAGGACATACAAGTTCTTAATGTACATAGAATTGAAATGTTCTTTGACTCTCAATTATTTAAGTATTAATTGAAGGACAACCCTTGGTCTTAGTTTTCCTCTAAGTTGATTTATTCATTTAACTTCTTTATGTCTTTGTTAATTCCTTTCAATGTAGAGAAAACAACATTTTCCATTATAGTGCCATTGTTAGTTTTCTAAACTAAAGGAAATATTCAAAATGGCAATATTTTCTTAAATCAAAGAGGGAAATCTACTGATAACAAATGTCATTAGCCTCAGAGATACCACACTGTACTTCTGCTTCAAAAATACAAGCATTAATCTTGCTAAAACAATAATGCAAAGCAGTTTTTTACAAGGTAACAAACACAGTGGGAAGATACATACACACACACACACACACACACACACACACACACACACACACGTATATTCATTACCAAAAGCTAGATAAAAATATATTTGTTCTATCTCTATCTCTAAGGACAATCTTCATCTATGTAGTTCTAATTATTAACACACATATAGTACTTTCCTGATAAATGGGTGCAACACATTGAAGGAGAAAGCCTCCACTCTTCTTGATGGCAGACCCCACTTGGTTCAATGTGTAACTAATAACCACACAGTGATAGTACTTTTCACATTGCATCTACTGTTATATTTGCTGTATTGTCTGTGACACCATATTTAAAATAAGCAAGACAGATTTTTAAGTGATCATTTTCTCCCAGGAGACATCAAAGGATTTTTTTTTAATAAAGGGCTTCTATTGGTGATATAAATATTTCTTTTACTTCAGTGGTTTTTCATTGAACAAAGTAGAAAATTATAAAGCCATAGTTTTTAATTTTAAGGGCATTTACAAAAAAGTTGGATTTAGTAAGGATTCATATTTATCGCCACAAAAGTGTATAAATATAACATATATACTAAGGACAGCTTGACTCAAAAATACACAGGGACATTTAACCTGATATTAAGTCTATTTGCTTTAAAACATTATTTTTATGTATAAACCATAGATTATCTGAAGATGAGGACCAGAAGCAAAAATATTCTTTCCTTACTAACTGGTGGGAAAGCTTGTTTCTAATTCTTCTACCTTCAAGTTGCAGATAGGGAATTTGAATTCCTGATAAACAGTATAGGATGCTCACAATTCATGATAAAGTGGGTAACTTTAATAGTAAAGAATTTCTTATGTTCAACCCATAGATTAGTGAATCTCTCAGCTCTTATTTAAAAAATTTGGCTGGGCGGTGGTGGCGCACGCCTTTAATCCCAGCACTCGGGAGGCAGAGGCAGGCGGATCTTTGTGAGTTCGAGGCCAGCCTGGTCTCCAAAGCGAGTTCCAGGAAAGGCGCAAAGCTACACAGAGAAACCCTGTCTCGAAAAACAAACAAACAAACAAACAAAACAAAATAAATAAATAAATAAATAAATAAATAAAAAAATAAAAAAATTTGTACTACAAGGCTACTAACAGAGACTCACAACTGATCATTGTGCAGAGAATAAGAGATTGTAGTGATCAGGCATCACTGTGACAGCTGTATCACACACTTCCACCCAAGGCTCAGGAGTTATCACAGAAGAGGATAAATATTGAAGATTCTAAGGTGGCAGATCTTGCAAGAAAGAAGTATTATCCAAACACAAGAGAGTTACATGTATGAACTCAGAGTAGTTTTGACAGAATGCACAAGACCTGCACAAACTCAATTCAGAAAAAATAGTAACATGGAGTAAGAATTGGGCACACATTCCTACCTCTGGCTATGGAGCTATGGTCAATTTATAGCTGCTGAAAGAGGAAAAGTTGTTTATTTATTTACTTTAATGGTGTGATCCTGGTAAGTGGACAGTGGTTCAGGGGATGCCACCACAACCAAGAGTATTTGGTATCACAAACTGGACTAGATGGGTTAAAAAAAAAAAGATGTATTGAGAGGGTAAGGGAGTGAAGGTGAATGTGGCAGGAGTTAGGGGACAAGAGTGATTATGATCAAAACATACTGTATTAAATTATGAAAAAATAAAATATACTGTTAAAAGCAAATCTGAGATGCAGAAAGACACATATTTGAGAATAATTATTGATACTTCCAAGATTTTCTGATTATAAGAGTGAGTATCACTGAACAACCTAACTACTGTTGAAATCACATGCTTGTATTCAATTAAAGAATAATGCACTTTGGATTTTTCTCAACATCTTGGGCTTTAACCATTTGCTTTTATGTGCTTAGGTAATTTGCAACTACAATTATGTACTACAAAATGGTGGTCTACTCTGTAACCAGCACTCATTAGACAGTAGAGTGCATGCTTAGCTCCCTGACTAGATATTACTCTTTGTGAGGCCCTTAACTGTCAAGTCCTTAGACAATGCAAAGGATCTGGCCTAACTGGCTAAGAAAACACTTGCAAGACCACCTCAAAATCATTGCATACAGGAGTGTCAAGGGTAGATTTGAGGACAGATTAACAGTGCTAATATTAAATTTAACTTGAATGCAAAATTGGAGATTTTCCCTTTGAGACACTAAGATAAAAATAGTCAACTCATTAGATGAATTCACATTTTATTCTCTTCCATAGAATTGTGCTGGAAAATGGCTTTCACTTAAAGATTTTATTAGATACCGCTTTGATTTTTTCTGGGAGATATTGGATAAATTTTAATGAAGTGGCAACTTAAGGATTTGTTATCCATTCCAGGCTAATGTGTTTTGGAAGAAAGTGTGCTTTCTTTACCTTTCATCTACATGCTTGACACAGAATGACTTAGTAATCCATGTTCTGCATGTAGTAGCAGCTGTCCTATCAGCCTGAACCTTTTAACTATTTGATAGAGAAAAAGAAGGGACATATGCATGGGAATAACATTTTTGATGCAATAGTAATTTTTTTTTTTCTGATAGAAACAACCAAGAAGTTTATATTATGTTCATTAACCCATTTGAAAGAATTCGACCTACACTTTAGAGGCTAGAGGAAACGAGACAAAGCAAAACAAGCAAGCAAACAAACAAACAAAAAAACCTGCAGTATTCATTCTCTGCATGTAGTTTTAGTCAGGGTCTCTATTGCTATAAGAGACACAATGACCACACAGTTCTTATAAAACACAACATTTAATTGGGGCTGACTTACAGTTCAGAGGTTTTTATACATCATCATCATGGCAGGACATGGCAGTGTACAGTCCAAGAAGGAGCTGAGAGTTCTAATCTTGGTTCACAGGCAGCAGAAGGATACTGGGTTCTCTACTGGGCATAGCTTGAGCATATGAGACTTCAAACCCCACTCTTCCACACACACACACAGAGTGACACACTTCCTCCAACATTCCACACCTACTCCTTTAAGTCCATACATCTTAATAGTGCCACTCTCTATGAACCAAGCACTCAAATATATGAGTCTATGGGGGCATACCTATTCAAACCACCACATCAATTTAGAAAGTATTTTTAAACATTTCAGAGTATTCATTAGGAATTACAGAGACATATCACTTTTTAAATTTCCACAATTTGAAAATATGTGCATAATATTGCCATGAATTTGATAAATATCCTAGTTTGGACTTCCCAGACAGAAAAAAAAATCATAGTGAGTCTCACATAAGCCTCTCTAAGACTTGACATAAAGGGATTGAGCCAAGAATTAGACTTTTCATGCTCTCAGTGAAGATGATGAAGGAATGAGTCACAACTAGGAAGTTCATAAGACAGTATGAACAGACATGATTCACATGTACCTGAGATATGCAGAATCACTTTTTTAGTCTAAGTCAGGATCAAAGAACACATTCATAAGGATGAAAAGCTTCCTCAAAGTGATTAGAAGGAAAAGTCTCTTTTAACTACAATGGTAACAGAAGAGTTCCTATTTATTCTAGCAAACATGAGAAAGGTGTGATCATTGGACACTGGGGAGAGTGAACAGAAAGATCTTATCTTAGGAGCAGAGTTTGCTTAGATTACTGTTCTTATCCTTACTAAACAACTTAAAAACCAAGAAAAACATAAAACCATTTACCAATTTAAATGTCCCAGAACACAGCAGAGAACACTTTCAAGATTATAAAAACATGTACCTACCACTTGGTAAAAAGTTCACTATGTTTGGTACCTAATCAAACTCTAGAGGCAAAGAAGCATGGAAGAACTATCCACAGTTGGAAAAAATAATCAATCATTGAAAAGCAACTACAAACTGGTAGAGACATTAAAATTATCAGACAAGCACATTGTTACAGCTATGGCAGTATTTATCACATGTTCAAAGAGTTACTTGGGAAGATATTAAAAAGATAAAAATGAAACCTAAAGATGCATGTAACTGTGATATCTGTGATGGGAAATATATAATAAGAAATCTATATTGTGTTTACATTGGAGATGAGAATGTAAATGAAATTGAAGGTATTTTAAAATTACCAAAAATGAAAGACAGAAAAGAAAAATATATAAAGGAAACAGATAGGATAGGATGATGTCACATGTTGGAATATTGGTCTTCATGAAAAGAAATAGAAGAAATTGTTCAAGGAAATGATGACTGAAATATTGTCAAATATGTTGATTCCATCAGATCTATAAAGTTACTGAAACTAATAATACATAAAAATATGAAGAAAAATGCATTCATATGCATTCATTATTACTCAGTCCAGTAATAAAGAATCAATTTTAAAGTAAATCAGAATGGGGAAATTTATCAGTTAATTTAAAGTAAATTAATGATAATAGATTTGTCTTTAGAAGAACATGCAAGTATTAAGTAGGGAAGGAATTGGTAATGTACAAACAGGAAGCATTATTGTCTTAGAATTCTATACCTTGTAAAATATACCTCACAAAATCAAGAAACAGAAATGGATTAAGCCCAAAACAACTCATTCCCGGTGTATCTGTCCTACCAAATACTTTAAAAGATAACCAGAAGAAGAAGAAAAAGATGAACCTAAGCGTAAATAAAGATAGAGTCTGCAGTGCCATAAAAAGACTGAGAATGAATGAAAAATACATCATCAGTTCTAAAAATATTTTAATGTCAGCATTTCTAGAACTTCACCTGAGTAAACAAAAAGAATGTGTAGTGAAAAAAATCATTTCATTAATGTATATGTGAAATTGAATTACTGCTATATGGATTTAATAGTAGTAAACATCATAACTTTTTTTTATTATCTTGACTAGGGCAATGGCTTCATGAATGTCCAGTTTCATCAAGTTGCAAACAGTAAGTACATACAGCTTCTTTACACATTAGCACTCAGCAAAGCATTTAACTATCTTTTGTTTAGTATTGAGACTATGCATCCAAGTTGAGTATTTATCTAATATTTGTAAAGTCCTGGGTTTAATTGCTAACTCCATACTCAGACTCATAAAAAGTACTGTTCTGATTATCCTGTTATGTAAGGAAAGTGTCATTCCTAGCAATTCCTATCAACCAAACAGTTGTTATAAAATGTAATTACTTTAACCTGGATGGTACTTCTAAATATCACAGCAACCAGAATTATTTTTTATGTTTAAAAGCTATTTTTAATTTAGTAAAACTTGTGAATATGTTTTAGGATCTACACACTTTATATGAATCTTAATTTGCAAACTATTGCATTTTAGTCCTGTTCTAAATGAACAATGTCCAGAATATTCTATTAAAAAGAAAAAGAACAAACATCTCAGATGAGCTGTGTGGCAGTCATTTGAACATTCAGCTAAAAGATCTGAAGAGAATCTAATTTTTTTTTATTTTTTAATTTCTATTTTAAATATGATATTATTTTAAGAATTTCCCAAAACAGTTGATTCACTTGCCTGGTAGCTCACACAGGCATGTTTTGTTTACTTTCATTCTACATTTACGTTTGAATTTCAAGTTACATATGCATTCCTTTTCGGTCATTTCACACTTGTCCAATATATCTTCACAGTGACTTCTCATTCATTTCAAGGAAATCGATATTAAACATGCACTTTGTTTAGTAATGTCATGCAATATTTTCCTATTTTTACTCTCCCCATGTGATTGAGTATAGCACCAATATATATGTTATATTATGGGGTGCTGTAGTCTGCTAATTCTAAAGCAATTTGTAAAAGGTTAATCTTAGTTTTAATCAGGTGTCAGTGTGAGATATTTGTACACTGTGTAAAAATGTGTCATTGTGATTGGTTTAATTAAAACTCAATGGCCAATAGCTAGTCAGGAGAGATAGGCAGGATTTCCAGGCAGACAGTGGAACTCAGGGGATGCATATAGGTACCTGACAGATGCCAGTGAGACAATGAGGAAGTTGGACCTACACTATTGAGGGCAGGTAACACACCCTGTGGCAGAACATAGACTAATATAAATGGTTTAATTTAAGTTATAAGAGCTAGTTCGGAATGTGCCTAAGCTAGGGCCAAGCTGTCATAATCAGTAAGAGGTCTCCATGTCATTATTTGGGAGCTGGCATCCCCAAAAGAAAGTCCAACAATATCAGTGTGTATGTTAGGCATGTGTGCAGCAGTGTGTCATTGTGGCATGTATGCAGACACGAGCCCAGTGCCTAGGATAGCAGAGGTACTGAGTCTCCCCTGCACCTGGGGTTAGTAGTTGTGAGCTACCTAACATGGGTATGTGAAACTGAACTCAAGTCTAAGAAGACCACCAATTTCCTTTATACAACTGAGCTGTCTTTCCAGACCTTTTAGCATCCTAAATGATGACAATTTTTAGTATGAAGTTTAGTATGTTAAATTATCCACTAAATTTCTTATTTAATTTCTCCAATTTTATTATCTTTTGCTAATAATTATTTATAAGACAATCATTTTTTATTATCAGTAAAGATATTTAGGACAAAAGCAAGCTGTGGTGACATATTATGTACCCTAATAAACTTGCCTGGGGAATCAGAGGACAGAGCCAGCCACTAGGTTAGACATAGAGGTCAGGCGGTTGTGGCACACACCTTTAATCCCAGCACTTGAGATCTCATGTCTTTGCTTGGGAAACATACATGCCTTTAATCCCAGGAAGTAATATGGCAGGGCAGAGAAAAGTATGTAAGGCCTGAGGAAATAGGAACTCATTCTCTTTAGGCTGAGAATTCCATATAGGTAAGAACTAGTGGCTGGCTGTTCTGCTTCTCTGATCTTTCAGTTTTCACCCTGATATCTGGCTCTGAGTTTTTTACTAAAAGACCATCTAAGATTTGAACAACAGTAAACAGTGTGTTTACAGATATATTTGACAGGGAAAAAGTAGCAAGAAAGTATTTTTAAATATGATAAGTGAATAATAGTGAACTGTTTATCATAATCTCATGCTAATGGGGTAGATATTTTAACATTTTATTTTTCTCTTTAAAATATTCTATAGAAAATTCTTGAAATCAAGTTTAGTTAACTATAAGTTAAAGTTAATAAACACAATTTAAATTGCTTCACATTCTCAGAATTATACACTTACTTACCAAAAAACAATTCCTGTTTCTTATTACCAGTTTGGAATGTCTGTAGAAGCAACTGAAGCAACCTGTCACCTTCCTAGTCAACACTACAGATGAGAGATACAGGCTGTGTAATGTGTCCTCATGTATGAGTATAAGGGCCATAAGCATGCATGGTCAGATCATGCCTTTGCTCATCACAGACATCTTAGTCTTAATATTAAATATATCATTTAATATTATTCCTCTTTCTAGAAATTTGATGTTTCCTTTAACACTTTTTAAAGTTTTGTTTTATTTTTATTATATGTATGCATGTGTATCTGTGTTGGGGTTTTTGCACATGATTGCACTGCCTGCAGAGGTCAGTAGCACAGGATCATCTTGGACTCGCAGGTGGTTATGAGCTGCCTCATGTTGATGGTGGAAACTGATCTCTGGTCCTCTGCAAGAAAAGTGTACATCCTTAAACACTGAGCCATCTCCTTAACATCTCCTGTGAATTGTTTGATAGTCCCTTAAATTTTGTTCCTAAGGACATTATTTGGTCATCTCACGATCATTTGTGACTCATGAAATAAAATTTGATGGGTAAATTAGAATTGTTTATTTTTTAAATATCTTCTTAGAGAGTTTATCAGAAACAATGTGGAGTCTATGATGTAAAATGTATGGCTATATTACACCAGTTCCATAAAGAGGCTTCGGAGGGTCTACATAGTAAGAATTTTCCTGCACATGAAGCAATACAGTACCAACTGAATGTGAGTTTTCATGTTGTGAACAATGGGTAGGATAATATGAACCCCACACACTGACTGAAGAACACAACAGAAAGGCACAGCTCAAATACAATGAAGGAGATAAAACATCATCCAAAGGAATCTTTAGTTCATGATGAGTGCAAACCAAAGGAAGTAAGATGAGGAAGGAGCCAAACAGAAACCAAAGAGCAAACAGCACACTGGGAGCTAAAAATGCTGGAAATCACATTTTGTGTGCATTGCCTTGTTACTATTAATAAGAGCAAGAGATCGGTGGATTGGAGCAAATCTTGACCCACTCATAGGCTTCGGTTTTAATATAAAGATAGAAATAGCTTTAAAGAAAGTAAAAGAAAAGGAATGTATGATCTGGGCACTAATGAAAAGAGCAGTGTACTGTCCAAATTAATATCACAGAAAGACAAAGATTGTCATTGTAGAAAAGCAAATCATTTTGTGGTGATAAAGGTCACCATTAATCAAATATATGACCTACATCCCCTATATCTAGTAACATAATTCCATAATGCGTATGAGGAAGGTTAAAATATACAAGTATGGCAAAATTTTATTATGTTGTTGATATTTGTTAGAAGTCTGTTCTTTTCATTGAGGGACAGAAGGAGGGAGGATCTGGATAGGCTAGGAGAGGTCATGGGGAGAAACTGGAGTAGTAGAGGGGAAGGAAAGTAATAGGGATATGTTGTGTAAGAAAAGAATCTATTTCCCATAAAAGTGAGAAAACAATCTTACAAAAAATTAACTGCAACAACAACAAAATGCTTTTTTAAAATTTGAATCCTTTCAAATGTTTGGTCCATCTCCACAAATTCTTCATGCACTGTGAGGAAATTTATACTGTCCGCATTTGATGCATTTGATCAATCTTCTGTGTCCTCTATATCTTCTCTCTGCCTGTCAGCCTTGCCTATCCTTTCTCCTGCCTTGCTATTGGCTGTTCAGCTCTTTATTTGACTATCACGTGTTTTAGACAGGCAATGTAACACAGCTTCACAGAGTTAAACAAATGCAATATAAACACAAGTAGCACACCTTAAAATAAATTCTCCAACAGGGCTCACCTAGAGCTCATCGATAATATTTTTCAGTTCACTCTTCCTGCATCTATCACTACCTCACCTCCATCCCTAATCATTCTGAAAGTTTAAACAAGCACGTATCTCTTAGAAGCCATATGCATACACGTTCATAAAAGTCTCATTTGTACTAGATACAAACCATTAAGCACCTAACTATTATTAGCGAAAGTAAGTGAACTGCATATACCATCACAATAAAGTACCACTCAGTCATTAAAGAAGTATAAATAACTGATACATATTTCAACAGGAATCATATTTTCACGATTCTTAAAGTTGACAGGACAGTTAATGATGATAGATAAGAAAATGATCCCTATCTGATTCATTCCTATGAAATTATAGAGAGCACAAATTAATGTGAGGGAAAGAAAATCAATCAAGAGTAGATTGGAAAGGGTTACAGGAAAGAATGGTCAGAAACATGAGTTAAATGGGTCATAAAAATTTTGGAGTTAAGAGTGAAATGCTCATAATTTTAATAATGAAAATGGCTTTATATGAATACTTATATCAAAATGTATAAGGATATACTATAAATATTTGTCATCACTGGATATCAATTGTTTTAAAAATGAAACTGTTTTTATGAGATATGCAAAACCGACAGCATGAATGAGGCACCTTAAATAAAGCTGTTAGAAAGAAAAGAACTGTGAAATTTATACTCTAAATTAGTGTTTCAAATCTGAATCTATTCTGCCTATGCTAAGCTCCTGATGTTGAGAAGGTATTGTGCTGCTTATGTGTGTCATGTTTGTCCCCTGTCAGAAAACAATGTGATATTTACCTCATATTCAATGACTGCTGGTTGTACACAAGAAGTGCAGAGTACATATAGATCCAGAGTAAATCCAGCCTCACTCCTCAATCCACTTCAAATTGTATTCTGCCTGCCTCAAATCGAGTTAGAAGAATTACAGTACTCCATCAACTGCGAAATTCTCTTTAAACTTACACTCTAATAAAATTTGTTTACAGATGTAACCAATACAAATTCTTTCTAACTGGGGAGAATATCATATACTGTAGCTTGAAAAATTCCTTCCACATGAGTGAAAAAAAAATAATGAGATAAAAAACACTCGTCTAAGTCCAACCAGGCATCAATAGTAGTCATAATATTCTGGCCCTGTGTTAATATTTATAAATACACATTGTGCACCATACACACTAGGAAGTTATATATCCATCTGCATGAATGAATGACAGTGCCACTTTTGGCTTTCTATTTTAATTTGATCACTAATTCTCAATACATTTCCAGTAAGCATAATTTGGCAGAATGTGGCTAATCTAAAGATCTTTGATGCTTTTATTGAATGTATGCACTGAGAATGAAATTCCCGGAAACTGAATTGCCAGCCTCTCAAAGCAACGGCAAGACAGATGGCCAGTTGTTGCATAAGGCTGGAGTTGAATATTTCAGCAACCCACTTCTAGCTAAGAGTAAGCATCTGGTCAGGATGCGTGAGGTATGGAGTGGACTACAATTATAGGAGGGGAGCCACTTGGCTGCTCTGAGCCGTGGAGGCTTTATTGGAGGCAGCACAATATGAAGCTATAGTGAGGGAAGAGCAGCTCACACAGAAACTGGAGACATAAGCAAGCTGAAGTAAATTAGAAGCAGACATTGAATAAATTTTTGAAAAGCTAAACCAGAGTTCTGCAGTTTTTGCTTATTGTATTATGTTTATTTCATGACATCTCCCTGTTGATCCTGTATCATATAGGACATAGATGGTGTGGTTCATATGTTCCTACCCAGGAAGCTGTTGTAATTGCTTTTGCAGATTTATTTATTATTTTCTACATACATGTTTTAATGTCAACCATTTCAATTACATATTTCAGAGACAAAAACAAGAACATTTCCATTTCTGTTAACAATATTTAACAACTGATGTTGTTAAGTTGTGCTTCTTTTTGGTGAATCATTTATAACCTTATATGTCAATTGATTTGATCCAAAGGCTGGATCAAAGTTTACTGGGAAGACAAATGTATGCCTTGTTTTAGAAATCCATCTTGAGATCACCTTTCACAGAGTGCTTAGTGTGTTTGGAGTATATAGCTGGGAGATGGCATTGTGTACTAAGCAGGAGTGTTAGATTTGGATGTTGCTTGGTACAGAAATGTACACAGAGTCCTATCTGACAGGATAGTTTCTTTTTTAATGAGGATGTGTATGTCATTCTGTGGAAGAATGTGATGGAAACTTAATTGATTCTGGAATGAATGGTGAGAAAGAAGGGTTCCTTAAAGGGTTGTGATGAAATTGCAACATGGTCCCCAAAGTTTAGCTGCTAGATACTTAATCTCTAGTGTAACAATTTTGGTTTAGGTTCTGTGAACTTCACCCATCTTCATTAATGATCAATGCTCCTGTAAAAACTGCTCATAAGAGTAACTGTTTACTTTTGCTGGACTTCTATGTGAGGGCAGATGGCTCCTCCCCTGTGAAGGAAGCAACATTTAGATGGCACTGTAGAGGTGGCAATGGAGACTAACTTACATACTGTTGGTGCACCAGTCTTGAACTTCCCAACCTCTAGAGCTGTGAGTAATACATTCTCAACATTTCTTTTATATTTTCCATTATCGTGTCTGGTGTTCTGCTGGAGGAACTCAAAGAGATGGAGAAAGGCTGCCTTCCCCACTGACAGTGAGTGGCCAGGCCAAAGACAGAAGAAGGAAGAAAGTGTGGGAGGAGAACGGTATCATCTACGACAGAAAGTTTGGACAGAGCTAAGCACTTGAAGGAAGGTCATGAGGCTGTGGACAGCAGTGGGGACTGAGTTTAGTGATGAGTCTGAAATAAGCTCACAATGGGCTAGAGAGATGGTTCTGCAAATAAAATTGTTTTCTGTTCTTTGAGAAGACTGGAGTTTGGTTCTTAACACCCACCCTGGGTGGCTCACAACTACTAGTAACTCCAGATCCATGACGTCTCCTCTTCTGCCCTCTTCAGGTACACACATGCATGTGTACATACAAGGACAAAGAGACACATAAACGATAAAATAACTTTTGGGAGGCAGTTAATATGGCCTTCCCATTTGGGATCACATTCTGATTTTCTTTTTCTTTCTTTTTTTTCCTTTTTTAAAATTTTTTATTTTTTAAGAAAAAAATTTCATTCATTTTACACAACCAATCAAAGATCCCCCTCTTCCCTCCTCCCGCCTCCCCCAGCCTTCCCCTCTCAACCCACCCCCTACTCCCTTCCACAAGAAGGCAAGGACCTCCCATGTGGGAGGCAAGTCCAAGCTCTTTCCCCTGCCTCAAGGCTGCACAAGGTGTCCCACCATAGGTAGTGGGCTCCAAAAAGCCCGCTCTTGCACCAGGGATGAATTCTGATCCTACCACTAGGGGGCTCCAAGCAGATCAAGCTACACAACTGTCTCACCACTCAGAAGGCCTAGTCCAGTGGAGCCATTGGGGATCACATTCTGAATGATAGCAGCATATACAATATCTCTCAGAGAAGTTAGAAAGAAAAAAATTAGAAATAGCCTAAGAAGCAGGTCAAAAATGATGAGGAGAATAAGAATGTCAAGCAAATAAAAATAAGAACAGAATGCATGCAAGCAGCTGAAAGTGAAGACCTGTGAAAGTACCCTGTGTAAGGGTGGCACCAAGAAATCTGCTGCTTATTCTTTTGTGCTGGTCAACCTGGATTCTGTGAACTAAAGTACCCTGAAAAAAACACACCTATGCAAAGAATCTAAGACTGTCTTCATTGCAGACAGCCGAAACATTGCATATCAAGAGATGTCATCTTGGAATATCTTTAGTCTCATTTATGGCCATATCTGTATTAGAAATAAGACCTCTTTTGAGGTAAAACAATTGAGATGTATTTTTTATAGAACCATAGCTTACACCAACACAAAAGCCTTCAGAACCATATACTTCCTTTGTTTATGGAACCTGCCTATTTGATGTCCCCACAAGTGTATATATTAAATGCATTCATTTAGGAGTATCTCCTTCTGTATCTATAAACAGTTGTGTAACAATTTTCATACTTCAACATCACTCAGGATGAGGCAAGTGAGTAAGACACTCAGTGGGGTCCTGAAGGCTGAAGTACACACAAAGTTTTAATTTATTTTACTGAGGCCTATATAGTACTTGAAAATGCATTGGCCTTTCTCACTAGAAGTGAGAAGTAGATTGTCACAAATCATCATATGTGTGCTTCTGAATGGTTAGTGCTATCGGAAAAGGGAGAATAATTTTTACCTCCATTATTACAATAATTAGGAAGCAATGCTTCTTTAAGATAAGCTCTTACTCTTTCATGTTTTGGTATCAAGATATTACTTTTATCTTGGTATATAAGAAAGAAAAAATACATTTATTTTGGAATTTTAGAGGATGGTTGACATCAACTTAATCCAAAAGTAGACTCATGCTTGGCACTAGCATCTCTATATTTGCAAGAAAATAATTCATAAGAAAATGTATAAAGTGTGTGAAGGATTTAATCTATAGCTACACTGCCCAGCCTTCATCCATATCCACACTGTCACTGGTGGTCTCATGAAAAGATTGCTTTCATGAGCCCAAACAAAAGTAATACATCAGTGGAATTCACAAAGACCAATAAAATTGTGGGAAGGAATAAAGTCATCATTTTTTTTTTTCATTTTAGGCACTATTGGGTACTCTAAGAAACTTGGGAAGCCATTCTCCAAAAGGAATAGACATGAACTCCAGAGAATACTGACAGTAATTTTCCTGTGTCATCACTCACTAACATTTTACTAGGCAAGCCACTTCACACAAAACAAATTCCAGATACACTTCCCTTTAGAGTAGCCACAATCCTCTCTCCCCTTTGATGACTTTTCCCCATGATTACATCACTATATTTGATAGTTCACATTGACCTCATTTATTGTTTCTCCAGCCATTTAATTCCAGGATAGTTATCCTAATCCTACAGAAAAGAATCAATTCCACAAAGATTAAAAGGGTTGATCTATGCTCCCAGTAGATGCAAAATTGAAAGATACATACATTTAATTTTTTTCTGTATTATATTCAACATGTTATAGCTAAAGAGCATTAGTTCAGCTTGCTACCAAAGCTCCCAGGACCCCTTCTCTGTCTGTAGCTAGCTGCCATGGGGTTAAACACATTATTTTCTCATGTTTTATCAAAAGCAACCACCTCCATGACTGATTTTCCAGAATCTATCTGCTTGAGCGCCAAGCAACAGCAGTCCCAGTTGTCTTACAGTCTTAATCAGATCTGCTAGTGTGTGTCCTTTCCTTGTGATGATTCCTTTTTGTATTTTATAGTTCTTACCCACATATAGTCTGAAGTTTCCCCACTAGAGATAGTTTGGTATTCAGATCACTGTGAATACTGGAAGTCACAGTGGGCCTACTTTCACAGAGAACTCAATTAGTCCTTAATGCAGTCCCTTGTCTATAAGAGCCAATCTATAATGGCCAAAAGGACCCAATCAAATTACCAGATAAGGACAAAACAAAAATACATGTTTGAAAAATGATCAAATTGTAGAATATGTGATTTGTTTTATAGTATAAAGCTTAGATTTAGATGATATTTTGAGACTGGTATCATTGCTAGTGCCAAACATTTTCTTATATATTTACCTACTAGAAAACAATAAAAAAAAAGAGGCAACAAATATGCCTGAGAATTCTGCTAACATTCACATTAGCATTAGAAAATCATTATTTATGGTCTTCATAAGTGCTTGTATAATTTATTTCAGAAACCTACTCACAGCTCTATCATCTGAGATGACATTTTGTGATGGCTGCATTATACTGGGTAATAGAAATCACATCCACTGAAGGTAATTTCAAATGGATCAAGCAATGAAAGTATTAAGGTAATGAATGCAGAAGGAGAAGTGGCATCCCAGCAAATCGCTTATACTTCACCTCACACAAAGGAATGCCATAATTTTTATGGCCATTGACCATATAATTTATAAATATTCACATACAACCCGTGTTTGGCAACCAAATGAAAAAATAAACAGATTTTTCAAATCAATAAGAAACAGTGAATCAAAGGAATGCAATGACATTTTGGTAACAAGTGCTTTGTAAATTATCCTGTCGGTAAAACTTACAGTAAAACTTACTCTTTGCTACTGGCATACAATGGGATATATCCTTGGTCCTTCAATTTCATGAGATTAAAAGGAACTGCTTTTATGTTGTGGTATATTTTTAATGTATAGAAGATATATGCAATCTGTTTTGAAATTGATCTTTATTATATAGTATATGTATGTATAAGAAAAAGTAGATGTGAGTAAATCACTATAGTAGAAATAATTCTTCCATGATGTACAATGACACAAATATTTTATAGTATTCATAACACGCGAGATATTATAGATCAAACAAAATAAACCCGTAACTATTTTTCAGTTGTAGATGGCTGTTGTTGAAATCATGGTCACACAATACTCAGATCTGCTGGTGTGTGTCCTTTCCTTTGGCTGATTTCTTACTGTACTTTGTAGTTCTTACCTGCACATAGCCTGAAACTTCCCCACTATTTCAGATCACAGTGAATGCTGGAAGGCACGAACTGGGTCTAGTTTCTTTACCTCTCTTCTTCTTTTTTCTTTGAGTTTTTGAGATTATAATGTGGTTACACCCCTTTTCCTTCTCTCCTTTTCCCTCCAAGCCCTCTCACCTATCACTCCTTGCTATCTTTCAAATTAATGACCTCTTTTTTTCAATAATAGTTGTTTACATACATATATACATATATATATATTCATAAATACAACCTGATCTTTCTGTATAATGTTACTTGTATTATGTTTTTATAGATGGGAATTTGATACTATCTGCATGTGACATATGCATGATTTTTATGTAGAAATGAAAGTTATGGCGTTCAAGTTTATGCTTCTTTATTCCTTCCTGCTACAGGTTGTATTTTGGATGTTCATCGTCTTGAGGTTCATTCCATAACTGGATTTATTTTCAACTTTATTCTTTGAGGGGTCAGTTGAGATGTTCCCCCAGAAAAAAACGTTGAAACTTAGAAAACTTCCTTCCTGTTCCTTTTGCTTTTGTCTATGGAAGTTTCCTTTGTCTCCCATCCCAGTAAACTGTAATGGCTACTATAGGCCCAAAAGCAATGAAGCCAAAGAAATATAACCATGGGAAAGCTCCAAATATATAAGCCAAAATAAACATTCCCTTGGTTGTTGATCTTACGGGTATTTTGTAAGCAACCTGGAAATCTCACAAGGTTATTAGACCACAGCTAGATAAACATCCATGAACCAAAGTTTCACTCAATTTTCTTTTTTTAAAAATTTAATTTTATTTTATTTTACAATACAATTCAGTTCTACATATCAGCCACGAATTCCTTTGTTCTCCCCCCTCCCGCCCCCCCTCCCCTTCCCCCCAGCCTACTCCCCATTCCCACCTCCTCCAGGGCAAAGCCTCCCCCAAAGACTGAGATCAACCTGGTAGACTCAGTCCAGGCAGGTCCAGTCCCCTCCTCCCAGGCCAAGCCAAGGGACCCTGTATAAGCCCCAGGTTTCAAACAGCCAACTCATGCAATGAGCACAGGACCCGGTCCCACTGCCTGGAGGCCTCCCAAACAGATCAAGCCAATCGACTATCTCACCCATTCAGAGGGCCTGATCCCATTGGGGGCCCCTCAGAGAGATATTCTTGATCAGATTATTTGAAGTGGAAAGACCCAGATTAAGTGTGGGTGGCAACTTTTGGTGGCAGCTCAGTTAAAAGGGGAAGAAAGCTTGCACCCCATCTTCTTGGTTTCAAATTTATATGCTGACTAATTTATCTACTTGGTTGTGATGGCATTTCTTTGCCAGGTTTAGAACCAAGTTCTTTGGTCTTTCATGGTGAACTAAAGATGAACAGTTCTGCAGAAATCCTCCTTCAGGGTCAGACTGGGACTCCAGACACATCAAGCCTCATGGACTGATCAACTACCAGATTCTATTCTTCTCCAGTGTAGGAAAGCCATCTTGGATGCCCAGAGCACTTTGTACAAAGATTATAATAATGAATAATGTGCCCCTGCAATTACAATCTGTTTCTTTAGAGAACTCTGACTAATACAGATGTGTAAATGGAAAATACAACAAGATACACAAGGGTAAAGACAATAGCAGTTCTAATAGTTTAATCACAGTTTGTAAAAAAAAAAGTATGAAATAAAAGACAATTCAGTGTATCATAAAAAACAAAGAACATATTCTTAAACATTTCATGCAAATGTGTTATTTTTAAAATCACCCAAATCTTAATGACTTTAAACACTATTTTATGCTTACTTTTTTATTCAGTTAAACACACTAATATTACTCAAATATTTAAAGTCAAAACTTTAGATTTTAAGAATATGTTGAGGCATTGACCATATTTCTGGTCCTAGGTCCTAGTAATAATTAAGATTTTTCATTAAGTTGATTTTAAATTAAATTACGAAATGTGTTATTACCTTACTATTAAAAAGAAAAGTTTGTATTTTAGAAGAGCTATTCTACATTGATTAAAATATAAAGTAGAACAAATCTTAAAACAGTGCAGGAAGTAAAAGTGAAAAGTATCTAAAGAAAACACATTCATAAATGAATAATTAGACGTGATGAAAAAAGCTATTTGCTTTAAACCTTTTCTCATACATCAATGATTTAATGGACTGGATAAATACATAAATACTGAAATTTGGGGGAAAAAGCAAAGTTCCAAATGCATGTCTCCATCTAATTGATAAGCTCATCTGCACATAATAAACCTCTTAGAACAGGGGACATCACTATTAATTGCTGTTTAATAGGGCCAATAAATCATTGAATTATACTGATTACATTAAAGTCAAGAAAGATTAGTAGTAGCAGAAGTAGCACAGAAACATGTGGAAATAAATCATAAAATATTCAAGAAATATTATAAAAATAACCCATAGATTGAAAAATAAAGAACAGCTCTATGGGGAAGCTCCATAATCTTTCTTAATCATCAAGGATCACTAACCAAAGGCTGGCATCTCAAGATGGCTTGATGAATCCAAACAAAATTAACACTTGATGTGGAAAGGCTTCCGGCATCATTCTTAAAGCATCAAGAAAGACAAAATCTATCTCTGCCGTTTTGGGGAGGAAACAATGCAAGGAGGAATAGCACAATATCCTTCCAAATAATTTGATTGAGAATTTACATTCTCTACTGAATTTAGAAAATGATTTAAAGTGACTGAGACCAGAAAATTCCTAATATTTATATTCACCTTCACTAAAATATTCGTGTTCAGAGCTAGGAGTTGCAGTTCAATTGTAGAACATTAATAATAATAATAATAATAACAATAACAATAATAAACTACAGTGAATGAGAGCCATAAAAATTGGTTTTGCTTGTTTGAAATAAAAGGACTAATATCTTAAATAAGTTAGAATTGAAAACCTACACTTTGTTGTTAAAAGTATATGACATCTGTAACCTTTTAGTCTTTCTTGATCAGACTAAAATAAACATCTGTGGTTATTTTCAAAGCACAATGAAAGTCTGCACAGATCCTGGTGTGTCCACAAACACCTGTCCATCACGAGAGTATCATTTTCCTTTCCGAACTACACTTAATTTTAATTCTGGAAGAATTAGAATCATCATTAACTACTTTTATGTTAGTCATTTTCCTGTCTGTCCATCAAAAGAAGAAAAACTCTGTGTCTACAATGGAAACGACCAAATAACTAAGGCCTCTGACCTTGCCAAGCCCTGATGTATCTGTCTACCATTTGTCATTTGATCTGAGCTTGTCAGCAAACAGATGTCTCCGTTAGCCTCTGGCATTCTCCAAGTCACTGGGGCAGCTGTTGCTATGACATCTGAGAAAGGTACAGACTGTGATGATAATGTGATTTGTAGGTCCATCCACATTAAATGCTTGAGAGTGTAAAATAGGAGTGAAGCATTCCCTACTAATTTGTTAATGCCCATCTTAAAACATGCTTTTAGTTAAGTATAATTTCCTGTGCCAAATACACACACACACACACACACACACACACACACACACACACACACACATGCACATACATAATTCTTTTCTTTAAAGTGCCTCTCAGGATCATTTATAGGGAGTTGATCTGGGCCTGGAAAATGCATCTCTTTGACATCTGAACTTTGAATGTTAATTTCATGAGCAAAGATAATATATCTTCCAACAATCTCACATCTTTAAAGTCCAATGTATCTAATTATCACCTGTGCCTTTCATATCTGATACATACACAGAAGATAATTTATTAGACTAATATTAGCATAGGGACTCTAATATGCTTTAGTGAATTTAAAATAGTCAATAAAACTTTCATCTTGACAGTAGGAAATAGAGAGCTATAGATCATATTTGAGTAGACACATGTGTGCTTGTGCTACCCAACAGCCATTCAGCATTTAGTAAGCACAAAGTTTTTCTACATGAAATGTATGTGTAAGTGTTCAAATGAAAGACTAACCATCTTAATCTTGGATTGCTGGGGTGATTTTTGGTTTTGCCATTTCTTTATTTTTTTAAAATAGCATTTGAAAAGGAAAACTAATTGCAAATATATTAATGATTTTCTTTAAGATAAAGATAAAACTATGTTGGTTTCTCAAAAATATAATTTATTATCTTGGGGGCTGGAGAGATGACTCAGCAGTTAAGAGCACTGGCTGCTCTTCCAGAGAACCTGGGTTCAATTCTAAGCACCCACATAGCAACTCACAACTGTCTGTAACTCCAGTTCCAGGGGATCCAACACCTTCACACCAATGCACACAAAAATAAATTAAAAAATTATTATCTTTACGTGAATGTTTGAATCAGTTCAGGTATACCAAAAAATGCGACCATGAGAAACAAGTCAAAAATAATACCACACACATAGTTAATGCACTTCTCTAAAATCTATGGGAATACACTGGAAATGACAAGCTTGAAAATCCGTAGCTGTGATAACTTGTGATAACTTGGTACATGTCAACCCCACAATCTCTTAAACTTCAGAGTTCTGATGCCATCACTGAATATAATATTCATGAATTATCAAATACCGTGCCTTCTCTGTAGAAATGCAGTATTACATGCAGTATTAATGAAGCAGCTATTATTCTGATACCTGTGTTAAATAATTGCAAAGAGAAAAACCTGTTTGTACATAGAGATATGTTCATGGTGTCAAAAAATTTTTTTTACAATTCCAAATGTTCTATATTTAATAAATCTGAATCTTCAGAGATAAAATTTTTGTTCTTGGGTTAAAATGCACAAACTCTAGGTTCTCTACCTATGGTGAATTAATGTGATGCACCTTGAAGTGTACTGAAATATAGGTCTTAGTCCCACATCACTCTTGTAACTCCAAAAGGAACAAATGCCATTCTTCTGTGTTAAAACTCGCTTATCATTGTCCTGTCCCATGCTGCATGCTTCATGATGCTTGTGCTAGTCATCTTAAAACTGTTCTTTCCTAAGCAATGGTCCCATGATAATTCAAGAATGACTTTAAGTGACTGTACAACCAGATTCCTAGGACACACACACACACACACACACACACACACACACACACACACACGTGTGTGTCTGTGTGTCTGTGTGTGTATACATAGATGTGTTTTTCCTATGCATGTGGCATGTGTAAGTGAATGTATTTGTGCGCATGCCTCTGTGCAGAAATACAGAGACCAAATCAGGGCATTGGATGTCTTCTACCCCATGCCACCTATTCCCTCTAGAGAGGTTCTCTCACTGAAATGGAAGTTCAGTTTTGGCTAGGCTAGTTGGCCAGCAAACTCTCAGGATCTGCCTGGCTTTCACCAAAACATTGAGATTGTAGGCATGCAGACTCGTGCCGTAATTTTTATGTGCATGGCTGGGATTCATACTCAGGTCAACATGCCAGCAGAGCAAGTACTCTTACCCTCTGTGCCATCTCTCTACTCCCAAGGTATACTTTTTAGAAAGAATAATTGAATGAGTTTTTAACTGAAAAATCAATGGCATATTTGAACAGGACTGTTTGCTGTGAACCTCTGTTCTTGCTTTATACAAAATAAGGTTTACTTTAACTTGGGACTTGGACTTCTTAAATAAATTCGCAGTATAATTATTGATGACATTTTCTCTCTAGATAATGCAGTTTAAACAACTATACACAGCTTTCAGTAGTTGGTCTTAAATAATTTCTTTCAGAACATTAAATCTCACACGACTACAAAGTCTAACAAAATACTTCTTAAAGTACACTGCAAAAACAAGCAGAAAACCAGTGAATTGCCTGTCCTGGTAGAGGCAGCAGAGGATTATCAGAGCTTTGCTGATGTCAGAAACTATGTGGTAAGAAAAGCTGGGACAAGCATCCATGTTGTTTTCATTTGACAATGAAAACAACTAAGAGTGAGTAGTAGTAGTTTAGTTAATCACTCTCCTAGTAAAGGTGGTTAAGCTTGGTTTGATGATGTAGTCCCTGGTAGAACACTGGCTTAGTGTATGGGAGGACCTGGGCTCTACCTCCACTACTACCAAGTGGAATGCATATTTTTAAATGAAAGAAGTTGACACTCTTTAAAACCCATTTCCTTAATATTTAGTGGGATATGTTTATATTTTGGGTTATCAGAATATATTTGTACTCTTCCAGGGATTATAAAATTTAACATGTAAAAGTTAGAATGAAAGAGTTGATATGAGTGGTACAGAAGTCCAATTTAAGTTCAAATAAGATTTAAATATATCTGAAAATGATCAATTAGACACATAGAGTCTACTGAGTCTTCACCCAATGACATTAAGAGTGCAATTTGTGGTACTTTATGTACTACTGTACTGTAGTACTACTGTAGGAAACGTGCTCAACAAAGATCATGCCTCAGGTTCAGTCATAAGAAGAAAAATAAAAGGCAGCCTCATGAAGATGAACACACATTAAATTAATAGTATATACAGAGTCTTCACTGTGGAGCCATGATGAAGAAAGAAAAGCAGAGTGACACAAAGTATGTCTGAAAGTAGTCTTTTTACTATAGAGGTGGGAGTGAAAAGGGCACTTGAGTTAACAGAAGACACAGAGATTGGCATTGATTTCATGTCTCGTATGACAACACATTCCTGAATCCTGGCAACATCTGAAGTTGCAGTGAAGCAGGCATTCCATGACCCTTGAGGTAATAGGAATAGAGAAAGTGATGATGCACAACACGCTGAGAAATGTAATGGGTAAGCATCGAGTAAATGATTACTGAGAATCAATGTGAAGGGCTCTAGGTAAGCTCTTAGTGCTGATAAAGAATGAGAAGCCTGGAGAAAATGACACAACAAAAACCTTAACAGATGGTAAGTCAACTTAATCAAGCAAATTAAGAGATCATACATTAAAAACAAGAGAGTGGGTTATTTGACACACACTGTAATTAAAATGGATATATTGCTTTCAATAAATGTTACAGGGCAGATTAGCATTAGTCCTGCCAACTACATTTCTGAATCTGCTTCTCAGGCTTATAATTAAAATCCTAAATTATTATTGCGTCAAATTAACAAATTTAATGTAGTGCAGACATTGTAATCACCAGTGTTTAGTTTCTTTTTAAATGGTTTGTCTAATGCAAATTTAAACAATGGTCACCTTAGTAAGCAGTAGATACAAGTGGCATCAGCCTTGCCTGAACAATCTGTGTGAGGCAGACTGCTCCAAAGTAAGTGCTTCCTCAGAGGAGGAATGCTTGGCTCACAAGTGAAGGATAGAGTCTTTAAGGGCGCATCATGAAGTCTCACCCAATGCATCGAGACTTGTCATACAGCTTAAAGAGTCTTCCAACTTAAAAATAAGCAACAGAATTTTCAGAATAACCTACATACTGCTCTGAGCTTACTGTGTGCAGTCTGCTCCTCTGTCAGCTTGGGAGCACAGAGGTCAGCTCCTGACCTTCCAGCAAGGTTCTCAGAAATGAACATATGACCTTGCTTAATTCTCATGGCATGAGAAATGGCTTTTCTTTACATTATTTATTATAAGAAAATGAATTTTAATGCATGCATTGTGTGTTCATAGTTTCATCAATTATACTTGAATCACACTTGCTGAGCAATGTGGATATGAAAGGCTGGTCTGAAATATTTCTCTCTAAATCTCTGCTTTTAATTATTTGTCCTCTTCTAGCACAGTGGTTCTAAACCTTGCCAATGCTGTGACCCTGTAGTACAGTTCCTCATGTTGTGGTGATCCCCAAACCATAAAATTATTTTTGTTGCTACTTTATAACTATAGTTTTGTTACTGTTATGAATTGTAAGATAAATGTCTGTGTTTTCCAATGGCCTTCGGCAACCCCTGTGAAAGAGTCATTCAGCCCTGAAATGGGTTGCAACCCACAGGTTGAAAACCACTGTTCTAGCTGAATATTTAGGTTAATGATCAAAGAAACACTACATTTAAAAAGTTAGATCACAAACAGGAAGAAAGGATAATAAAAAAGAAAGATTGATAATAGGAGGTTTGATATGATAAGCACTCCTTTTTATTATATAACAGATGAGATTCAATTGTAAAATGGGTAAGTTATTTAGTGTTTTCCTTCTTAAAGTGAAAGTGAATAGGCTATGTATTAGTAAGTCTTAGATGTAAATATGAATCAATTACAGTTTTAGCAGTAAAAATTTATTTTGGAGCCCATATATACAGTGACAGGTATTATTAATATTGCTTTGATTATTTTACTCAGATGGTGTAACTCCAATAACCTTTGAATCTCCAGTATAGTTTTAACTGTGTTAATCACAATATAAATTAGTGGTAGCTTGGTTCTATAGGTTCTTTTTTTAAATATTTTGTGTTTCATTTTAAGTACAGGGAAATATTGACCAATTTATGTAATGATTATATTCTCAGGGAAAATTCATCATTTTTCTTTAGTGTAACTGCCAAGTTAAAAATGAAAAATATAATAATGGTGTCTTAGTTAGAGTTTCTATATCTGTGAAGACACCATGACCATGGCAACTCTTACAAAGGAAAACATTTAATTGTGGCTCACTTACAGTTCAGAGGTTCATTCCATTATCATAGTTTGACACAGCAGCATGCAGGCAGACATGGTGCTGAAGAGGTAGCTGAGACTTCTACATCTTGCAGGCAAAAGGAAGTGGACTGTCTCACTGGACAGTATCTTGAGACCTCAAAGCTTGCCTCCACAGTGACATACTTCCTCTAACAAAACTGCACTGACTCCAACAAGGCCACACCTCCTAATAGTGCCACTGCCTTTGGTGGGCATTTTCTTTCAAACCACCACAAATGGAAAATGAGTAGGAAAACATTATCAGCTTCTTTCTGAATCCTTTTCTTGTCCATACTCTGCTTAACAATGACACTGTTTTTGTTTACCCCAAAGACATCTTTATTCTCGATAGCTAGACACATCTTTAAGGGAAGATGGAGAAGATGGTGATGATGATGGTGATGATGATGGATGCTTGGAGGTGAGGTCCAGATGGAGATAATGATAGTGGATGAAGCTTTGAAATGAAGATTACTTCAATCTGCTAAATACATTCTTGATTAGTATAATTTAGAAATAGATGTGTGTGCACATGTGTTTAAAATACGTTGTACCTTTAGAAATCACACTACCTTTAAAGAAGACTGCTGCTTAATTTGATCACTTTTTTTCTAGGAATCAAACTAATAATCTGAAAGAGCACTTGTGGTCTGTGCTCTGTCATGGAATCCCTGAACTCTTGGAGCAATCCTTATAGTCAAGCTGCTGCACAATGTGTCCTTCCCTTCAAGGGAAGTGATGCCTGAACTCCTGATTCTTCACTATGTTTGAGACTCTCCAACAATGAAGACAACAAAGTGGGGATTTCTCTCAAACACTTTGAAATGAAGAGAATTTGATGTTGCCTTCCTTTTCTGCTGCCTCTCATTACTGTGCTGCCTGTCACTGGGAAAATGATCATGTGAGCATTCCTTTGTAGACTGTGTAAGCAATGTGTGAACCTCCCAGTGCAGCTCACACATTTCAACATTTTCTGGTGTCCTGAATCTTCACACTTTTTGGCTTCTCTAGGATATCTTGAATCACAGACCAAAGGGAATGGAATAATTTACTATGAAAGCCTCAAACATGTTCTGTTTCCATGCATTTCCATATGCAACATTAGTGGCTTTAATTTTAGTATCAGTTTAACGTATTTAAAAACTTTGGCCATTGCCTAATAAATATATAACCAAAGTAAGGCTTTTTGCAATCTTTCCCAGAATTGAAATTTTGCCTTGTTTACTTTTCCAGCTTTTTAATTTTTAGTTTAGTCCCAACTATGACTCACTCACTTTTATTCCCCAGAGCAACCCATATTCTTCCCTCTTTTAGTCAATAACTCTGAATATACAACTAGTTTAAAGTTTATGTAATACTGTCAGCTGTATTTCTGCCAATAAATTATAGTTCATTCATGCTCCAAATATCAATGCTAGATCTTTAATGCATAATAGACTAGGCAGATTACACATGAGAAATGAATCTACACGTATGGACACTACTATACACATGTGATACAAAATTACTCTTAAATGCCAATTAAAAATACACACTGGTTTAAATGAGTAGAAATTAAGAACACAGGTTAGCATTAGAATACAGAAATTCAATAATTTGATTCCACCATTGATTATGTGAGAGTAACTTTTATCTCTCTCTGAATTCCATTCACATTCTAACTCCAAGCTTTGGGGGAACTGGACTTATTATCTTGGAGTACATCTCTGTTTAGTATGTTATACTTGGCACAGGGCTTACACTATCCCTCTAATATATATTTAGAATAGTAATTTCTATTTTTATTTTTTATCTTACCCAGATCATTCATTTTGTTGCTAATATAAAGAGCCTTAGGAACTGTCAAGCTCTCAACTAGTAATGTACTATGCTGAAATGAAGCTAGAGGGCATCTGCGACTCCCTTTTTGGTGTTGCAATATTGAAGAAGTAGAAATGAGAGTTTGATGGCACTGAAATTTTGTTGACTAAATTAGAAAGCATCGATGAAGGATGGTAGCTATAGAGACTAAGGCAACCTTATAAAATCTACTCTTACAGGAACACTCCTCCATTGCTGGTGAGACTGCAAACTTGTACAGCCATTTTGGAAATCAATGTGGCAGTTCCTCAGAAAATTGGGAATTGGTCTACCTCAAGACCCACCTATACTACTCTTGGGCATATACCTAGGTATGTTCTATTGTACCACAAAGACACTTGCTTCACTATGTTCATTGTGGCTTTATTCATAATAGTCAAGAATTGGAAACAACCTAGAAGTCCCACAACTGAACAACAGACAATTTTGTGGTACACTTAAAAATGGAGCATTTGCTCATCTGTTTAAAAAATGATACCATAAAATTTGCAGGTAAATGGATGATACTTAAGAAAACACTTCCTGAGTCAGGTAACCCAGACCCAGAAAGGCAAAAATGGTATGTACTCACTAATAAATGGATAATAGCTGTTAAGTAAATGCTAGTCAAGTGACAATACACAGACCCACAGAAGCTAAGTAATAAGGAGGGCTCTAGGGGGAATAAAAGGATCTCTCTGGGAAGAGGAAATAGATTTTGCTGGTGGACTGGACACAGGTGGAAACCAAAGTGGGAAGGATCGGGTGAGTTGGGAGTGGGAGAGAGTGTGGGAAGAGGCAGCTGGAATTGGAGGGCATTTGTGGGGCTGTATTGAAATCTAGTGCAGTGAAAACTTCCTGAAATCTATGAAAGTGGGCCTAGTGAGGACTCCTAGTGGTGGAGGATATCCTCTGAACTGAAACATTTTTTGTATCCAGGCAAGGCTTCCAGTGGTGGGACTGGGTTGTATTCGGTTGAGTTTTTGGCCAACAGAGTCTCATGGAGATCCCTAAACAACCCAGGCTGATGCTAGGACAGAGGAACACTCTCCAAAATCTGACAGTGGGGACCATTTGCAGACTACAACATCCACATAGTTCACTGACTGTAGTCAACCTGGTGCCTGCTTCGAGCCTCCACCCCTATGTTCTAGCCTCTTTGGTGCAAGAAGGTACCCTTCAGGCTACAGAAAGAGAAACTTGGTTACCAATCTAGCCACAAAACCCTTGCTCCACAATCTGTCGTGCGTGAAAGATGTGCTGGTGATATAGAACTTGGGGGACTGCCCCCAAATGTCAAGTTTAAACTTGAGGCCCTAGCCATGAGAGGGAGCCCATGTCCTGTACAGCCAGAATGGCCAGACACTGGAGACTGGATAGCTCAGAGACCAAGAGTAGAACCAAACATGACTGGCAAAAAAAAAAAAAAAAAAAATTCAGTGAATTGATTCCTAATGATGTTTTGTTATACATGCCTTTTCAAGTAATCATCAGAAAGTCATCCTCCAACATCAGATGGGAGCCAGGCCAAAACCCACAGACAGACAATATTCAGGAAAGAGTCTAAATTGGAGGTCTCCTTCCAGTCCCTCCCATTGGAAATCAGGAAACCCCACAGAAGAGTGGGGGAAATGTAGGAGTTTGAGGGGATGGAGGACACCAGGAAAACATGGCCCACTGAATCAACTAAGCAGGACTCCTATGGGATCACATAAATGGGCTAAAAATCACTCTTCAGAATGAAGCTCCTCATGGCTTCATTTAAGTTTATTATAGCGATTGATCTGAGAATGAATGAAGAATGAATGAGAGACTGTGAGGAAGTAGGGAAAGACTGGTATCTATGACTCAAAACAAAGAAGCAAATATGTAGCTGAAAGCATAAGGAGAAAATCAAAAGGTAAGTTTCTCAACCAGATTTACATATTTAAATGTGCAGTATATTATCATTCACTGAATAGTATGAAAAAGTATGTAACATAAGGGCTTTCCGCTGATCAACAAAAGTTGTGTTATGCAACTATTTGTGGTTCAAATTAAAACCTTTAAAGCATTAGTGTTTGGAGCTCATGAGTAATTTATATCATTTCATAAATCCCCTTCCTCATTCCTGTGTCATTAGAAATATTTATGTAGACCTAAATACATAGGGAATATAATTTTATATGTATAAGAAATATAATTTCCCATCTCTTTTAAATCATTCACTCACTTTTCATTTACATTAAACTAGTGAAAATTGCATTCTGTTTGAAACTCACTCTAGACTTCAAAGAGGGAATATTCCTAAAACACGAAGTGATGGAGCATAAAATAACATCATTATGTTTCCTAAAAGCACAAAACCTTTTGCATATATTATTCCTAAATTCAGAGTGGATGCTGATATATTTTCTTTGCAAGCTGTGAATAGCAGTTTTAAAAACTTGATATATTCAAGGGTTACCTGAACTCACCAGTGCTACTTTCATTAAAATATGACGGTACATATTTCCACCATAATCATCTGAGGAAACCATTATACCCGTTTTTGCCTCTGACAAAATTGCACATCCTTACTGACAATAATACAGGATTCATGTGTTCTTATTGTGAGTTCTTACCTTATGGAGTATGTGGGCTAGTTCACTCCCTTTTATTGGACACGTTTGATAATACGATGCAAGAGAAATGCACAGTACTTTGGCATATGGAGATTTTCATAGTTTTATCACTTGGATTGTACCTTTCTATCCTTTTATAAAAAAATATGGTTAGAGAGATGACTCAGAAGTTAAGAGTACTTTCTGCTCTTGCAGAGAATCCAGATATACTTCTCAGCATCCAGATAGTGGCTCACAAACACCATGACTCCAGTTTCAAGGGATCTAATTCTTCTTTTGCCCTCCATGAGCAGCAGGTGTATAGGTGGTGCTCATGCATGCATGAAAACCATCATTTATAATTATAAAATAAAATAATAAACTTTTATAAGCATTCATTATTTCAAGATCTTATCTGTGTACTGTTTGACATTGTGTTGAGAGTATAATAATAAAAAATTGTTACAAGAGACAAAAAAGCAAACACTATATAAAGGAATAATAAAATTATAATTCATTATTTTTACAAAAGCAATTGAGTCAAACAATTTGGTTTTATTTGTGCTTAAAGTAATTTTTTATCCTTGTAGTATTCTGCAATAATTACAAAGGTGATATATATTTTGTAGTTTTGAACATATTTTCTAAATTTCTTTGAGTAATGAATTTTTTTCATTTTTGCCAAAATATTAATACATACAAGGAGCACTTAATTTAATATGTATCCTTTTTTTAAGTTTTTTTGTTTACATTTATTTGTGGAGGTCACACATTATTTGTGGTACAAGTATGGAGACCAGAGACAATTTGCAGGAGTTGGTTCTTTCCTTCCACCATACCTGTCCCAGGGATTCAACTCAGATCATCAGGCTTGAGGGCAAGCACCTTTATTCACTGATACATCTTTCTGGATTCATGTTCTTCTTTGTAAATAAGCATTTGTCTAATAACTTTATAATGCTAAATATGTATTACACTTTTTATTAAGTACATGATATATTGAAATGTTAAGGCTACGTCTGCATTAAATGATATTTCTTAAGGTGAAAGATGCAGAATCCTTTTCTTTAAGTAAATTTGTTACTTTTAAATAAAACTTGTCTATATTTTTCACACAAGTTTTGATGCTCTGAAATACACACACATTTTAGAATTATTGGAAAAATTAAAGATATTAATAGATTTATTACCTAATGGTCTCATGATTTTCTGCTGAGAATAATAAAAATTCTTCTCTGACTTTTGAGACATGGTTTCTCTGTGTAGCTCTGGCTGTGCTAGACTCACTCTGTAGACCAGGCTGGCTTTAATCTTAGGGATTCAAATGCCTGTGACCTTTGCTGAGATTAAAGATGTGTGCCTCCACACCTGGCTATAGGATGAATTATTATTATTGACTATAGTCACTATGACGTAAAATAATCTCTGGAATGTATTACTCCTATCCTGTGTCCTTTGATTCGGATCTTCCCAACCCCTTTTTCTAGCCTATGGTAACTAGCATCCAATTCTACTTACATCTATCTCACCATCTTTGGTGAGACCCACCTAAAAGTGAAATCAATCATCATTTTTCATCTGTACTTGACATTTTTATAATTTTGATTCAATGTCCTCCTGGTCATATGACAGGATATCCTTTTAAAAGCTGAAGTATATGCAGCTCTTTTTTAATCTATTCATGTATTGATGGATACAGATTTGGTTCCACATCTTGAGTATTAGGAGTCCTGCAGAGATTTGTCATGTAACTGGAATTTTTGGAGAAAAGCTCAATTCCACAGCTATGATAGAGTAGGTTTGTCCACAATTCCTTGCACATCAAATTGAAAATAAAGAATGGTGATAAGTACATTGAGGAGATTTAATCCATACCCATAACAAAGAGGAGCAAATAGGGGGCAAAGTAATTCCAAGTTTGTGTTTCAAGGTATTGACACAAGGTCTAAGAAGAGGCAGAATAAGGACAGGGACAATAACTATGTATAGATTAGCAATCATGGTCAAAATAGAATTCATCTCACCATTTTCTTATCTTTGTTGAGCAAGATGACCTAATATACTATTAGTTTACTAATCACTCTATGGATAGGAGGAAACACTGTGGTTCTCATAGATGGTCTGCTTAGGATCTCATTTCTTTATTATCATAGATGTGCACTTACATCTTGGAAGTAGCCTTTGCTGTTCCTGGAATTCAAGGTGCAAAAGGGCTTAAGACAAGACCATAACTTTGTGCCTCAGACTTCAAGTGGAACAGGACAGAAGAAATGTTAGGTGTTGCTGCTTTCTATATCAACTCTCCTTGAGTGACTACCATGCTGAACTAGTTCCTTTTCTGTTGCTGTGATAAAATTCCATAGCCAAAAGAAACTTAAGGCAGAATGTTTATTTTAGCTTAGAGTTCCAGAGGGCTGGAGTCCATAATGGCAAAGATGACATAGCAACAGGTAAGAATGGTGGCAAGACCACAAGCTGAGAATTCATTTCCCAAACTCACACAGAAGAGACTGAAATGGGAGAGCCTGTATCTCATGTCATGCTTCCTTCAGCAAGACTCTGCCTCCTAAAGGTTCCATAACCTCAACCAGTGCCATGACCTGAACATCAGATGTTCAAAGATATGATCCTACATTGGATCATTTTTCAATTGGACCACAAAACGTCTGAGTGCAAAGGTAAACAGGCAACTCCAAGTAATGGAAAGAAATGGAAACCAATGGTGATGACATTTTCTTCCTGTGTGGAAGCGAAGATCAATGCTTTTGTGCAGATTTATCCTCTAGTTGCATGTTTCTATTTGTGCCTTATAATCAAGTCATAGAAACAGTGAGTGCAGTTGTGTCATGGGTCCTGTGATTCATATGCTCTGTGGTTTTTCTAGTGTGCTATCTTAACACAATAGTCTCTTGGGAAGGCTGAAAAAAATATAGAGCATCTCCATTTCCTGTCTTTGCTTTTTTCAGGTGAGGGTGAGCCTGTTGTTTCCTAGGTGAGGTGCACCTATATCACTCTAGAGTAATAAGCCATCACTCAGTGTTATTAATTCTGTGGTGTGAGTTAGCAATAGTATCACACAATGCTACCAACCCCAGGCTGTCTCCATTCAACATCACTTTGATTCTCCTCTCACCAGCCGATGGAACCCTGACTGAAATTTCCCAGTGACTTTCTTTTCCTTGACCTAGTGCAATAGGTTGTTGTTGGTTTGTAACTTCTGAGGCCAGGCTGAGAAACCTACAAGACCCTTATTCTAACTCTGTAAAATGCTGCTATGAAGGAAAGTTTTCCAGGGATGTAAATGCAAATGGATATAGATTCAGATGACACCAGAAACCCATTGCATGAACAGTCAAGCAAGGGAGGCCATGTGGACATTTAGATTAGCTGGAACTGTATCAGCACACCAAGATAAAACAAGACTAGAACCCATCCAACCAAAGACAAAAACTCGAGAAGGATTAATTTATGGCTAAGTAAGGAAGTTATCAAAAACTAAATGAGTTTGCAAACAGTTTCTCTGCCCCCCTTCACTTGCTTACTTGTGTGTGTGTGTGTGTGTGTGTGTGTGTGTGTGTGTGTTTGTCTGTATTCTAACAATCCTTTGTAGCCTTCATTTTACTATATCAAAACCCTACCTAGTTGGAATAACTAAAATAGGTTTTGTTTTCAGAACTGAACCTTGAGGTGCATTTGAAGTTACAAAAGAAAAATCACAATAATCGGTGGTTGTTTTTCTGCAGAGAAGAATGTATCTTTTCAACTGATTGTAAATAAACATATTTACAAATATGTTATTTATATATTGATATACATTTGATTTTGGTAAAAAGAAATCATACTATCAAATTGATAAGCAATTCATTCTTTAAACAATATTTGTGTGAGAATATATGTATCTACTTGTCTTTTATTTATATAAATGTACAATATGCCCCTGTAAACATATATCAATAACATAGCCTTAATAAAAATTATAGATATATCAAGTGTTTAACACTAAAAACAAATACATGAGTCACACTAACTTGACTCATTGGCTTTTATATACATACAGATATTCATATATGTAAAATAAGAATTAAAGAAGATGTTATGAATTTGAGATGGAATAAGAGCACAGGAAAGGTTGGAGAGAGGAAAACAGGTCTGGGATGACATAAATGCAGTGCAACTGTATGAAATTCCAAAAAATTTTAAATGTGTTAAAAATTGTACTTATCTATGACAGTTAGTCTTACTTTTCATAAAAGATGCTGGGGTGGTAGGTTTCTGGTTTAGAGATATGTGCATTATCAGATCCTGCAATTGATATTCAGTTATTTATAACTTATACATGAAAATGTTTTCATTGCCATAATTTTAAGACTTTCAATAGAAAATAAATAGTACTGAAAGTTATAACCTAAATTCTCCCAAATAGTTTCAAAATGAAGTATATTTCATGGCTATTGACAATACTTTTTTTCTAATGCTTTCTTGCTCATATCCCCTGTCAAAATATAATTCATTTTACTTTTACTTTCCTAAGAGTTCTTGTCAAATAATTACTATTGATTATTTTAAGTGCTATGGCTAGTTCCTCTTGGTCTGTTTGGGCATTTACTTAGAAAGAAAAGACACACTTATATCCATAATATTTATTGATATTCAGTTGATGTTTTTTATTATTAATTTTGCTTCACTCTTCCTATATTCTTCTAATTCCTGACTTCCCACTGTTCTCCAACCCCCACCTTTCCAAAGTGATCACCTTAATGCATATTTCAAATACAGCCCACATTCTCCAAGTTGCTTCATCTGTAGCTGTCCTTGACTTTACATTACTAAGAATTATCATAATTCATAATTCTAAATGTCTGAAAATTACTGCTAAAACAGGGTTTTGTAGCCATTATTTCATTTCAACATCTGGTATCATGTAAAATATATTTCTAATGCAATTAAAGCATTTGGCTTAGTTAAGCCTCATTTGGTTGCTGTGAACAGAGATAAATTTAACCTTGCTTGAACAAAATCGAGGCCTAGTCTATGGAATCAGAGGTATGCCATAATACTGAACTAGATGAGATATGGCAAGCCTCCTGATACAGAAAGGAAATTTTGAGATTGCTTTCCTCATGGAATAACATTGACCACTTTTATAGCTCTGTTCATTCTAGTCTTGTCATTTTCTTCATCCTGCCATGGATTCTTCACTTGTATAACTGTTTGCTTTGTCTAAAAATAGCTACAGAATGGTCCCCACAGATTCTGAGTTCATGTGAAGTCACACATTTGCCATAGCATCTGCGTGCTATAACTCTTCTATGCACAGAATCTTTTTCAGCAGACTGTATTCGTATCTCAGCTCTGCCACTTGTCAGCTGGGTAAAGTTCAGCGAACTTCTCTGTTTTAGAGCTATTTTACAATGAACTGATACAACAATTTTAAATCCAAATTTGTTTCTATAAGCTTTAATTCTTCAGATGATGTGGGGCTAACTCATTCATCAGGTCATTAAGAAGATGCTAATGAGACAAACTCATTAAGTTAGCAATGGCATCAGCTTTTTTGTATTAGTTTGCTTTTGCTACAGTAACAACTAAAATCCTCCAGTGTCTGGCAAGAGTAATCTTCCTCTTGCTCATAGAGTATATAACATTCTTGTTCTGTGCTGGATTCACTGAAATAATCTCAGTTTGTAATAATACCTATGTCTATTATTGTAGAACTATATCTCTGTGTATTTTGTAGAACTATATCTCTGTGTATTCTTGTAGAACTAAGGCTGAAATGATACTTCTCCTTGAGCATTTACTAGAAATGAAGCTAGAGGGTACAATGAGTCTTTTGAAGCAGATGTGATTTATAGACCTAACAAGCTACCATTTGGTGATTTCTTACTGAAATGGAAGCTTACTTCCTTCACAGCAACTATTCAGTAAGAAAAGATATATTGGGAATACTTTCTTGATTCCTCTAGAATAATTTTCCTGGCCTTGGTTCTAAGTGGCTGAATCCAGACTTCTGTTTGCATCATCTTCTTTCATGTTCTCTGTTACTCCAGATTCTAAGAGCACTATTTACTGTCACCAGTGTGACTGGATATGAACATATCATTGTTGTTGTTTTTTTGTTTGTTTGTTTGTTTTTTTGTTTTTTTGGTTTTTTTTTTGTTTTTTTTTTTTGTTTTTTTCGAGACAGGGTTTCTCTGTGTAGCTTTGTGCCTCTCCTGGAACTCACTTGGTAGCCCAGGCTGGCCTCGAACTCATAGAGATCTGCCTGGCTCTGCCTCCCGAGTGCTGGGATTAAAGGCGTGCGCCACCACCGCCCGGCCTATCATTGTCTTTTAATTACAGTGCTTGCTTATTCACTTTCAAAAAGCAAATTGTTTGAAAAAATATTCTTTTTCTTTTTGAGTCCAATGTATTCTAGAGTGTGATTTGGCTTAGTGATCAGTGCCAGTCAGTGGCCTTACTTGGTATAATGAAAAAGATATGAAGAACTTTAAAGCCATAAGCCAGAGAGAAGGGCTGAGCAATGCTATATATATATATATATGTTTGTGTGATACATATATATATATATATATATATATATATATATATATATATATATATATATATAATATGACAGAGCCTTCAAAATTGTGACTTCACAGCTGATATGGCTGTCTGCACAAGACTGGGTCAGTAAAAGGCAACAAAGGATCTGCATGGCTCATGGGGCTCTATTCACTGGCAGATGAACTCTGAGGAAGGCATTGTAACTGGACATTTCTCTCCTGCCTGCCTGTCCCCAAATAACTGGCAGTTGCTTCCCAAATAATTGACTTAGAGGCTTAGCATAAATTATAAATGTCCGGCTGGTAGCTCAGGCTCATTACTAACTAGCTCTTACCCTTAAATTAACCCATAATTCTAATTTATGTTTAGCCACGTGGCTTGGTACCTTTTCTCAGTAAGGCATTCTCATCTTGCTTCCTCTGTTTCTGTCTGGTGACTCCGAACTCCATCCTTCCTCTTCCCAGTTTGATCGCCCTGCCTATACTTTCTGCTGGCTACTGATCAATCAGCATTTTATTAAACCAATTCCAGTGATAGATCTTTGCATTGTACAAGAAGATTATTCCGCAGCAAGGAGTAGCCATTGTCTCTAGTTGTTTGCGCACTAGGGAACCATCCAAGCTGCCAAGGATCCTTCCAAACACAATTTCACTTCTACAATCTAGGTTAAACTCCATAGGAAAAAAAAAAAAAGATGAACATGGATATTTATGTAGAAGATTAAAGTTTGGCAAGAGTGTCAGGAATATAAAAGAAGGTGGCAGTGAGAGTAATCAGCATATGGTACCTTCATGTATCACATTGTCAAAGAAAATTTTAATTAAAAAAATTTTAGCCGGGCAGTGGTGGTGCACGCCTTTAATCCCAGCACTCGGGAGGCAGAGCCAGGCAGATCTCTGTGAGTTCGAGGCCAGCCTGGACTACCAAGTGAGTCCCAGGAAAGGCGCTAAGCTACACAGAGAAACCCTGTCTCGAAAAACCAAAAAAAAAAAAAAAAAATTTTAGTAAAGAATTACAGTAAGTCCAAGCAAAGACTATACATGGTTCCTAAACCAAAAATTATTCACTATCCTTTACAGAAAAATAAAAAAAATTCTTATCTTTTCCTGTGATACTAGGTATCAATAGAAATGTTGAAATAGAGAGTGCTAAAATTTATTTTTCTGGATACATTCTAGATCTATATTCTAAATAGTATAAAAGTTGTAATGATGTTTTCTATCTTCTCTTATTCTTTGCCATCATTTGCCAGCTGATGGATACTCACTTTAATAATTTATTTTAGTCAATCAAAGCTGCCAATTTTAGGGACTGTGCATTGTCCCATCCCACCATTCAATCCACACCACAATCAGCCATAGGCCAAAAAATCCTGAAAATGTCTGTTAACTAAGTCACCTGTAAGTTTGCCCTGTTCCAGAGTTCCCACTAGCATCTGGTGGGTTCAGACCACACCAGAGGTCATATTCTTGTTTAAATTTTTCTAGTATCCCATTCTCCTTTCCTGCCTTTCTTCCTAAAGTAATTCTGTCTGTAAATCATCATACAAAGATTGTATTCCAAGTCTCATTCTAAGGACTATACCGTGAAAAAAAAAGAAAATATGAATTAAGCCATGGAGAAACTTTCTGTATCAGATTATATTTTCACCTGGAGAATGAAAGTAATCAGATCTTCTGGTCTGTGTGTTTAAACATTAACTGAAATTTTTATCTTGGTGTGGCTTTGTCATTTAATGGCTAGAGACAGGTGAACATATGCCCATATACTTGAGATGATATTAGAATTAAACTTTGTCTCTCTCTCAAAGAAAGCATGTGCCAAGAACTTCAAGTCTTGAAAGGATGATCTCAATGCATTATAATGTTAAAACAAAAGATATATTATTTAAATTACAAAAATGTATAGAAGTGTATATTTGTGTTATAAAGCCAATAATTTATGAAATATTTTCTTTTAACTCTTCTAAATATTTTACATAATGAATTTGCTGTGAACTTACTATAGATAAATTTTTAATTTCAAGATGGATTTTTGTTGTAATACAGATATATTTCCAAATAGAGCATATGCCTGACTAATAGAGAAATAGAAAGATAAGAATATTTAGGCTCAAATTGGAGAATTTGTAGCATATGCTTACTGTTTCAATCATTGAATCATTTCACTTTCTTTCAATAAATGCAAGATTCCCATCAAACAATGGACAGTCAGTGTCTTTTACCAGACAATGTTGTTACAAATAATAAGGAAGAAGCTAACTCAATTATTCAATTTATTTTTCCCTATTTTCCATGATAGGTTTTTAACTATATTAACTAAGCTGATCATCTAATTTTGCCATCAAATAGACATAAATACAGTGTGCAATGGGATATGAGATGCTGCGAGGGCTTTGGATGTGAACCAAGAATAACTTGACTTAGGTCCACCAGGACCAACAGGGAGGAAAGTGTCTGCTCGGTATTTATTGGAATAGCACATTAGATAACAAATTGTTTGTGTTCCCATAGTGACCTTGCCTGTGAGAAAATTCCATAACTATAAATGCACGTGGAATTTATTTTTCAAATAAAGCATAAGTAAGTAAAGAAAACAGAAGTCTGGTTGATTAAAAGGAGCATGCTGCCTCATCTCTGCTGAGATGGGCCTGCCTCTGTACCTTATCTTCATATTGTACTAATCTACCCTTAACTGACTTCTAATTGCATTTTGAACTGCATTTGTATTCAACTACTGGAAAAGTTGGTTATCTAGAAAGCTCTGTTGTCTGCATTAGACCTTACTTCTCTGCATGCATGGGTCATTTACATGAGAAATTTCCATCCTTATCTGCAACCCTCATTATCCAAATTAAGTCTCTGACCTCCTTTCCATTTGGCTAATTAAGGTTTAATGATAACGGAATTCAGATGCTCTGATTTGTGGAAAAAAAAAAAAGAGGAAGGGTTCAAGTTTCCCACTGGACCAAAACCTTAGTTTTTTTCAGCATATGTTAAATAGATTTCTGTGACTATGTACTTATGTATCCTTAACTGCTTATCCATAAGTCCCTCCAAAAATTTTTAAATGTAACAAAAATTTAAAATATAAAGATGTTGCATAGCTCAAGAATGACTATACTTTCATTGGTTCCTCCAACTAGAACTTTAAGTGAGCATCAACTTTTTATTCTTCACTTATGCTGAATTGAAGTATGTTACTAGGAATTTACATCAAGGTTCCTTATAGAATCTTTTTATAATGAGTCAATAAAATAGCATGAAAACCAAAATTCAGATTTACTACACAAATCAAGTTAACTTGTCCTTTCCTCTGTACACAGTAAATGTTATGAAAAAAAAAAAAGGCTTACCACAGACATAGGGCCTTAAGTAAAATCACATTCTTTTGAATGTGGAAATGAGACAATTTGAAGCAAATGCTCTGTAGCCCACGGGTCCGAAGCATCTGTGTACCTATAGCAATCCTTACCTTCTTGCCTCACACATCTGTACAGTTCTTTCAAGTTCCAATTTCCTTTCCACAGTCACATAGATATGCATTTTTTAAACTTCTTTATTGAATCTTTGGGGGTTTCAGATCATGCACCCCAATTCTGTTCACCTCACTGTCCCCCCATAGCTTTCCCTCATCCCTGTTGCATACTCCCCCATGAAAGAAGGCCAAAGTAAGCAAGCAAACAAAAGCAAGAACAAAAACAAACAACCCCCTCTCAATAAACCATAACAGAACAAAAACCACACCAGAAACAGAAAAATATCTGCTTCTCCTCTCCTGACTCTCCATTACTTCTTCATCTGTCCTGATGACATTGGAGGCTTTGATGTATCATATAGTATACTCCTTTGTCTCATCAGCTTGACTGGCAACTGCTCATTGCAATGAGTCATTGGTCTGTCTGGTTCAAGGCCTCTGGTTTTTGGTACACCATCCTCACTGGATCCTCGTCAGTGCTCTTCTGGGGTATCCTGTGTCTTGGAGATCTTGCCATTATCATTCCACAGGACTAGTCCCTTCCAGAGCTCCAATAGGACCAAAGCCCAGTTGTGGGCCTAGGTGTTAGCCAGGCAGGTCAGACTGAGCCACTGGGGCCACCAGCCTTGGGTGCAGTGACAGAGTCAACTCCCCTAAATGCATGCCCTCAGAGTAGGTTTATCCCGAGTGCAGGGGCCATCTTTCTTGCTGTAGTGGCCCACAAAAGGCTAGGCCAGCTTTACCAGGGCATTGAAGGGTGAGACTGGCTCAGTATAGCTCTCTGATTTCATTTTGCATGATTCCTAAGGCCTTCTGATGTGACATTGGCCACAGACACCAACACAGACACCAGCTGTGGCTGGACCGTGGACCCAGACATGGCCTTTGGCAGCAGCTTAGGCCCTAAGGACATCCTGGCTCTGGGTAGAAGGAATGGCCACCAAGGTGGGAATGGTTCCTGCAGCTGTACGTTTGTCTGACATCACCAAGGCCTCAGGCTGTGGCCCCAACCCTGGGCCTCTGCCTGACCATTAGTGACAATTCAGGACCCGGACCCCAAGCCAGACCCCCTGCCGCAGTAGGACCATGGACCACAGCATGGTCCCTAGCAGCATCTGGATCTGGCTGTCACCACTGTCCCCGGTGTCATCATTGCCCGGAGACACTAACATGGCCCTTGATCTTGGATGTCTGTAAGGCCTTCGATGGCAACAGGAGCATCGGACATCGGCACAGACCCTGGCTGCGGTGGGGCCGTGGACCCTGATATGGCCCTCAGCTGCAGCTTAGGCCAAGACCTCACCATGTCACTGAGTACCAGCACAGGCAACTCAGATATGGATGCATCCTGGTCCTCGGACACCAACCTGGACTCAGGTGGCTGGTTTGACCGCGGACTTCCTCATGGTGCTCAGTGGTAACTGGAGCCACGTATGTCAGTCGGGACCCTGGCCGCTACAGGGCCACAGACCCAGACATAGCCCTACACGGCAGCATGGGCCTGGATGACATGCTGGCCCCAGGTGGTAGCACAAGCCACCCATATCTGTATGGCCCCTGCTGTGGCGTGGCCCCCCCTAACTCCACCCAAGCCGCAGGCTCCGGCCCGGGTCGGGACCTTTGTATGACCCCTAGCCGCAACCAGCGCCACAGAGTTCAAGAAAGACCCCAACTGTAGTTGGCCACGGACCCACACGTGGCCTCATGCTGCCTCTTAGCATAGTCAACATCCTTGTTCCAAGTGGTAGCTCCGGGCACTCAGATCAGGATGGCTATGATGACAGTATGGCCCCTGGACACCAACAAGGCCACAGGATGGAACCCAGACGTCCGGCTTCATGTGGCCTTCGGTGGCACCGTGGGAACATGGGCATCAACATAGATCTCAGCAGCGATAGCACCACGGGCACAGACACAATCCTCGCCAGCAACCTAGGCCTGGTTGTCACCATGGCCCCAGACGATGGCTAAGGCCATCCAGACTAGCACAGCCCCAGAGGCAGCATGGCTCGTGGACCCCAGAGGTGGCCCAGCCCACTGCAGTCAGCATGGCACTTGATGGCAACAGGAGCCATGGATTTCAGCACAGCCTCTGACTACTGCAGGATGCAAGACCCTTGGTAGCAGACTGCACCAGCCATTGCAATGGTCCCCCCGGCTGGTGAGCACATCTCCCTCCCCAGCCTACTTCTCACTGCCATCACCATAGACCCAGGTGACAAGCTGGCCTCCAACATCTGCCTAATCCTTTTCATCTGTCTTCTTCCTTTATGTATCTTTCCATGGCGTGTGAACCATTCCGATTCTCTAACTCTCCCAATACTCTGCCCCTCATTTCCTTAAGTGAGGGCACCTGGTCTGGCTTTCTTCTCCCCTGCTGAGCAAAACTGCATCAGGCAGGTATTGCTGTCCTCATGTTGGACTTGCTTTCTTCTTGCCTTCTGGGAAGGTCTCAGCAGGCCAGGCCCCTACTCTGAGCGACCCTACATCAGGCAGGTGGGGCTATCTTCCCACTAGACTCTAGTCCAAAACCAAAACCAAACAAAACAAAAAAAAAATCAACCATTGAAATGATTTTGTATCTGTGATTATAACTTTATAAGTAATCAACTGCATGTTTTCTCAGGTTGAGAAATGGACATTTATCAAGACAAAATGTCAAAATACATGCATCCATCAGTATGTAGTTTTACATCTGTCTCAGAATGCCCCTGAGTCATGCATCATTTATTTCTGGGTAGAGTTTTAGGAAAGAGGAATTAATAAATGAGATTGTAATCAGTGACCCTCAATTTAGCTTCACTTTAAAAGAGGAAAAATCTTTTTAAATCATTGATAGTTAAATTTCATCTCCAGAGTCCCTGCTGCAGTTGGCTGAGGGGTCAGATTTTCTGTCCATTTGCAAGCTCTTCATATGAATTCCAAAAAGAATTTAGTTAGATAGCAATGGTAAGAGTTATTTCCACGTCTATGTGATGTTTTCCAGGACTATCAAGTATAGGCATGGTGTATGTGTGCATCTGTGTGTCTGCATTTAACAGATGAAGGGTTGGGGATAAACTTAATGTATATATTTGGGACCCTGGTGAATGCCCCTGTGTGTCCAAATGGAGGGAACAGGAGAACTTGGACATTTTGCTCTTCATTCTCCACCTTATTCCATCAAGACACGGTTTCTTATTAAACAGTGAGCTAGGTGTATAGCCAGCAAGTCCCAGCAATTCTCCTGTTTTCGTCTCTTGTAACATTACTGTTATACAGGTTCACAACCAATTTGAGGTTTTGCATAATGCTGAAAATTCAAACTCCAGTCTTCATACTTATTCAGCAAGCATTCTTTCCCACTGAGGTGTCTCCCCAGCCTCAAGCTTGGACATCTCAAAGATAACAATAGGAGGCTGGCAAGATTGTTAAGTGGGTAAAAAACATATGTAGATCACACTGATAACCTGAGTTTGATCCAAAGAACTCACATAAAAAGCAGAGTACAGAGGTTAGCTTATGTTATATCCCCAATCTTTCAGGGAAATGAGAGGCAGACACAGGAGAAGCACCCACAAAAAACAGGGTAAGTTCACCCAGAATGCAGTGTTGTGGCAGAAACATTTAGAGAATATGCCCCAATATAATTGAAAGAGAACTGATTCTCAAATATACTCTGACATATGCATATATGCACACACACAAATACACACAATGATAGCAAAAAATAAAATAAAGTTTTAAAAGAAAAAAATTTGAAATGATTATGTTCTCGTTTCTCTTTTATAGTCTCTTAAAAATCTATAACAATTAAGAGTAAAGAAAGGAGAGTCTTAGAGGAAAAGGAACAGCAGAGGTGACAAATGAATGTAAAGAGAAAATATGATTAACAGAGATTACATTCACTAGCAAGCTATGAAAATATGCTAAAATACATCATTTTCGTAAAATTAATATACTAGTAAAAATAGATTAGAAAAGAATTAAGCTAATGATGCAGTGTAGTTGTTAGACACACCTAGAATTTATTTTATGCCAGTCCCTGTGTCGAATAACTTCTCTTGTAAAGTCACCTTTAATCTAAAGAAACCACAAGTGTGAACTATTTCTCTGATTTGCATATAAACAAATTGAAACAGGGAAGGTAACTGAAGTGCTTTCCTAAGGTCAGGCATTTAATTCAAGGGTGTGGATAAGATGTGAGTATCCCTGGTTTCATTTCGCATGTTCTACTGGCCCGTGGTTTCAATTTAAATGATGGGAGAATGTTTCTCATGAATAATGGATACAAGAAAATCACTGGATGAGAGGTATTTTCTGTGTCTCTTGCTTCCTTCCTACTAAGCCATAAGCATACTGACAGACTGTTTCTAAGTTTTGCACACTGGTACAGGATCTATGTTCATGATACTGATGCCATATAAAACATATCTGCTCGATGTGTTCCCAGTGTCCCATCTTCTCAGTAGTTAGAGTTCTATCATATATTCTCTATAAACCTAGAGATAAAAACTCTAATATTTTCTACTGGAAAAAAGAAAGCAGTGTAAGAGTAGTTGGCTCATGGGTCCAAGGCCACTCAGAGGACCTACAAATCTCAATGATCTTGGAACAGACATGTATATGCTTAGTCATTGAACACAGTTATCCCTGAAGCTAATTAGGTAGATGTGATATTTTCAGGATTATTACAAAACCTGACATTATCCATATCTGACAAATATCCTTATCACCCTCTGCTGATGGAAAAAAATCTAGAACAATTGGGGAAATGGACAGCTTTGACTGAAAATGATTTACATTCACAAGAAGGTAATGCTAACAAAGAAAGGGCTTTGTCCTAAATACAACTCCCTACATTGTACATGACAGAAACCAAGCCAGAGATGCCTTAGGCACAAGCTGACTTTATTGAGTCATGAAACAATAGATAAATATGCAAATAGCTACAAAGGACACCAGCCCTTGGGTAAAAGCAGATGTAAGACTCTCAAAGTGATTGCTAGTGACCTATTTGATTGTCAGATCTATACTTGTGGTAAAAACAAGTGATCTCCAATAAAGCTTCACAGAAATATCTTTACATTTCTTTTGGACACACCCACCTTAACAGAAGCAATCTGGACTACAGAGACAGGTTTTCCTTAGACATGTAACATTTCTCTTCTCTACTGTTGCTCGTGACATGCAGAGTTTGTAATGGTCTTCTGAAGTTTACTCCCGCCAGCAATCTAGTGTTCTAAACAAGTTATTCACAGGAGTAAGTGAAGGTCCACTTGAAACAGCTGGATGTTTCTTTTTTGCTTGATTTATCCTCCACTGAATAAAAAGTATTTACACAAGTTTCAGTAACTATTGCTATTCTTTGCAAATTCCATTAGCCTGTCACAGCCCATCCCAGCCTTGTAGATTGCTTTCTCTGATATGTAGTTCAAATTGCTCAATGCAAATTATGTTAATATGCCCACTTTCCCCAGCCAAATATTTGCCCACATGTGCCTTAAATTATAGCTATGCAAATTCAGTAGCAACTCTTACTGAATCTGAGTTTCCTGAAAGGCAGCCCCTAGACTTTGTTAAATTTTATATTGCCAGTAAAACAGATACCACTGTCTTTCTTACAGTAATAATTGTTAATTTTTTTGAAATTGAATTACACTGAGTTAAGATGGTTATCTTTTCATAATAATATTATGAAATAAAATATAACTTTATTTATTCATTTGCATAATATCCCAAGTATGGTATATCCTTCTGCAATCAGACATGTAAGGCAATGCATTCTAGACTCTGCTTTTTAAAAATTGTTCACTTTAAGAAATCCACTCTTACAGATTATTATTTTTTGTTTGTGTATATATGAGCATGCCTTAAGAGGTAAGGTGAGGATTTCAGATGTCCTGGGATTGAAGGTAAAGCTGATACGACCCACAGGATGTGAGTGCTTGGAAAGGAAACCTTGTTTTCTGCAAAAGAATTAAGTGGTGTAAACTTCTTCTAAAGTGGGGAATTTGGAGTATTTTATGTACTTGATGTACTTATTTTCACAGATTTTGTATCTCTGATAGTGTATTTCTCCTTCTCTGAATTTTCTAATTTGTAGAAGCTTTTCAAATAAGGGAGATATAATAGACCTTCTTAGGATTTTCCTGTTAATTTTTATCTTTTCTATAAATTCACTATACTACTAGTATAGTAAACTTCATCAAAGAGTTAAATTATTAACGATTCTGTTTACATTGTCTTACTCAAGAGTCATATTAGGAAAGATGTGAACATCCTCTGGTAACCAGTGTTCTGAGTGTGGTATCTAGGATCCCACACATTAGTGATGATCTCAGCATGTGGCTTTGCATGTTTTCTGTTTCACTGTGCATTACTTTGTCAACTGGCTTTCATCATTGTTTTTGATGTCTACAAAAGGATGAACCTGGTTGATTGGCTTTCATTTTCAACTGCTGTCATTTTCCATGGGACCCAAAGTGTATTTGAATCTTAATGCATTAAGTAATCCACACTCTTCCTTTCACTATGCATGTAAGTCTTTTATTTTCTCTCCTCCATTTGTGGCACTTTCTACATTTTAATGAATATGTTGATTTAATTGTATTTCATTTCTTTAAAAATTTAGACACCAATTTTTAAAGGGTAGCATATGTAGTATATTATTAGATTATGGTCATTTAAAAATTTAGACACCAATTTTTTAAGGGTAGCATATGTAGTACATTATTAGATTATGGTCATTTAAAACACATATAGATACTTAAGTGACTTTATAAAAATTAGATAAAGTTTGAATAATTAATATCCAAACGAATAACCAAGTTTTAATTCATATACCCATCTATGAACTACCATTTTTGTATTTTGACATATTTTCAGTAATTTATCTTTTTGTTTGTTTGTTTTTGTTTTGAAATGGGGTCTAATGCGGGTAGTATTTACTTTGAATTGCCCATAAAGTAGAGGATGAGATGGAATTCCTGATCTCCTTGCTTCAACCTCCTAAGCAATGAGCTTTTAAGCATTTGCTACAACACCTAGGTATTGATCTTTCCTCTAAATTATTTATTGCTTCCTTGTAGGTTTCATGTGATTTCACCATCCTATGTACAATCAAAATACTGACTGAAAAACATCGTCCTTGTCTTTTCATATTTTCTGCCACTAAAATACTTTAAATCACAATGGATGACATTTGAAGTCTTGTATTAAAATGCATTATATTACTTAGTTGGAATGTGAGAGTGAATGGATGTAAATGTGGAGGTGAGATGACAATTTAGGAGTCAGTCCTCTCTGACCTGGTGATAGATCTGAGGTCAGTGTTTTTGGTGACAAGTCCTTTACACAGAACCACCTTGAGGCTCTTGACAATATTTTCAATGATTTCTTCAATACCTTGAATAGAAATCTTTTATCCATGTGTTATGAAATATTATAAATACTTTTGCTGTAATTCTTATATGTCATTTGCTAGATTGTATACATTTTAGATGGATTAATGAAGTCCATTTGCCCAGCATGATTATTAAAAATCTCAATTCTTATATAATAAATCAGCATATTCAACTAAGATCACTAAAAAATAAATCTGGAGATATCAATTTATCTTTTAATTTCAGATAAGGTAAGAAAACTTTACAATATGTTTGAATCACTAAAAACCTATTATTTCTTTGCATCCATACCTCTAGATACCCTGGTTTTTCCCCATCTACAGCCATAGACAGGGTCATATGAGTCATCAAATCTTATGAAATTTGAGTATATTAGTTATTTAGCCTTGGCATTTTTCATCAGTAAAGAAGTAAAAAATAAACAAGCAAGATGATTCAGCTAGTAAAGGTGTTTGGCACCAAGACTCATGTTATGAATTTGATTCCTGGAAATAGTAACAGGAGAGATATACTCCTGAAAGTTGTCCTCTGACATCCACATGCACACCATGGCATTTGCAAGAATCAAAAATCCATAATTTAGTGCTTTTATTACATTTTCCTTCCCAGTCTTTATTTTTGTATATCAAGATGTCAATACTTTTTTGTATAGATTAAATAATTTATAAATAATTGTTATAAAACACTCTATGACCAAATCAAAATATAATACATGTTCAAACATATTTTATGAAAATTTGTTTTCTTTCTTATACCCAGGTTTCTGGGAAAAAAATAATTTTCATCATTATCAGTTATAAAAATCTAAAAACCAATATTGCAGAGGCAGCTCCAAGTCTATACATTTGACTGGTACGTGACTAACATTAGAATTTCCAAGACCACAGTCTCCTCCATACTTTACAGTAGATTTACTATGAGGTCAGAAGCAATGAAATTAATGATTTTTATGACCACAGGAATTAAAAATAACTGCTGCCACTGCAAGTATTCCAGTGTTTTGTTGTAAATTGTGACATAATTATGATGACCATTTGAGAATTTCATTTATTTATTTATTTATTTATTTATTATGTTTCAATTGGAATAGAATTACATTACTTCCCCTCCTTTTCCTCCCTCCAGCCCCTCCCATGTATACACATGTATATACACACATACACACACACACACACACACATATATATAGATAGATAGATAGATAGATAGATAGATAGATAGATAGATACATATCTTGCTGTGTCTGTTTTTTTTGTTGTTGTTGTTGGTAGTGGTATGTGTATGGTTTCAAGCTGACCACTCTGTATTGGAAAACTAATAAGGGAGCTCATCCTTGGGAGAGGCCAATTCTCCTTCTTTTGGCAGTCATTAGTTCCTTGTCCAGATTGTGACCTTATGAAATCGTCCCCTTTTATATTAACATGTCCATTTATTTGCCATTGTTTAACCTTTTTTAAACAGTCATTTCTAAAAGAGATTGTTTCACAGAAGACTTCCTGGTATTCTGGCTCTTACAAGGTCCCCCCATATCCCCCACCCCCATTTCCACGATGTTACTTCAGCCACAGGTGCAGAAGTGATATAGACATAATACTTTGGGTCTGGGTTCCCCAACTTCCTTTCAACTCTGTGTTGTGTATAGTGTGGTTTGCTGTGATTGTCTCCAATTGCTCTAAAGAGAGACTTCTTTGATGAGGAGTTGTTGATACACTTATCTGTGGGTATGAAGATAATATTTAGAAAAGAGGAAGGAATTATTCTGGTCTAGCAATGTGGTGGTTGTAGATTATTTTCTAAGGTCCATGAACTTAGCAGCCACAGAAACTGGCTGGGTCTGGATACCAGGCACGATTTCACTCCTGTTGAGTGGGCCTCAATTACAATTAGACAGCTGTTGGCCGCCCCGACATGTGAGTGCCACTTACTGCATCTTTATGCATAGTTGCCATGTTAGTAATAGATGTAACTTGGTTGCCTCTCAGTGGCTGAGGGTGGATCCCTATTGCTGAAGGTCACACAGAGGACTCAAATGATTCCAGCTGGATTTGACCTGGAAGCCTCATTCTGTGAGCCACCTTTCATTCTTCCAGAAAATAGTATTCAAGCTGCCAATGGAGAGAAGCAATCAAATGGTCCTATCCAGCTTCAGCACCTATGAATTTTATTTATTTTTGAGAGTTTCCACAAATATAAAATGAAATATCATATCAATCCCCCTTTTCTTCTCCAGATCACCCCATATTTCACACGGCCTCCTTTTCTAGCTTATTTTTGAAAACTTAACAAATACCAGCGAATGCTTTCCTACATACATGGATGTGAGGCTGTCTACTAGAGATGAAAACCTATCAGTTTCTACATCCTCAATAAAGTCTGAATCTCCCTCCCCAGCAATTATCTACTATCAATAGATCTTCAATATGGACTGTAGTCTGAAGATCATCTACTGATCTATGTCAAGGTTTGCCTGACTTGATCTTGGTTAGATCTTGTTCAGATAATCACAGCTGCTGTGAGTTTATAATTTTGATAGTCATGTCATACTCAGAAGGCAGGACTTCATGCAGTCTTTACCATCTCTGGATCTTACATTTTATTCTTTTCTTTTTTCTTTTTCTTATTTTTCTTGACTTGGGATTAATATAGATATCCAATAGCATTAAGAATTTACCCTCTTATTCTCAGCACTTTGTCTAGCTACGTGTCTCTTTATACACTGTTGCATACTTGAGAATGGGAAGTGCTTCTTTGACCAAGACTGAGCACAGACCAGGTCTATGGATATAAGCATTAATACTTAGAAAAGACCATTTGAAAACATGATATTTAACAAAATAAAAAATCAAGTTCTACCCTAGGGACCATAGCCTGTGAGACTTGGGATTTTGATCAGGATTACAGCACCAAGTATTAAATTCTGTCTTGTGAAGCAGACATCAAGCTCAGTCAGAAAGTGTTTATATATTCCATGAAAATTGTACCACTATTTCACCAATGGGTGTGGCTTTCTTGGCAGGTCAGTAATGTAGCATGTCAAGTGTGCTGCTGGGTAAGAAAATAAATGTATTTTCTCTCCCATCAGCCTTCAATTTCTATTATATTGACAAATATCTGAGGAAATTAGTAAGCAGAGTAGGTATCTTGATGATACATGGCATTTATTGTTGGTTCAGCTATGATTTTTCAGTTAATGGATTCTATAATTTTCTCTTATGTGTATAATAAAGTATTTGTTCTCATGCTTTAAAAGTCTCATGTGAGCTTTTTCCCACTATCAGGTGCCTTTTAAAATGCATGACATATTTATATCACAAAAAGTAGAGAATAGCCACATATGGAGGCAGAAGCTTTTCTGAACCCCAAATTAATAAATCCTGAACTATAAATTCAACTGTACTTTGCTCTGGACTAATGCTTATTTCACAAGTGGCAATAAAGCTCAAGTCCATGCCGACAACCTGTTAGCCACACCTCTTTCTTGGCAATGTGGAGAAAGGAGATTATTCAGAGTTCAAACACAGGGCAAACCACCCTTTACCCCTGCAATAAAATCAACAGTAAAAGAAATAGTCTTTCATATTTTTAAAATGAAAAATAAAAGAAAGAAATCCAATACTTGTGAAACAGGATTCAAAATATTATGTGTGCAACAAGTAGTTACAAGATTGAGAAACAGTTTAGAGTTTGTAACAGTTACAATAAATTCAGTCAAATTGGATCAGATACATTTATGCCAAGAACACTTCACGGCACTATGCACTCCAGCTGCATTCAGTAGCTTTATTGTTGTTGTTTGTAAAAGGCCAATCTACAGTGTCTCTGTTGGATAAATTAAACCCTATTCTGAAAATTAAAAATATTTTAAAGCAAGTGATTGTTCAAGATATCCCCAAAATACAATCTAGTGGGTTTGAATCACTTCAAAATAAACCTGGCTTAGGAAATATGTGCTAAGATTTTGTTATGGTTATTAAATGATTATGATGATTCATTGTAAAATTAGGTTTTTACCTTGTTTCACTGAGTTGAACAACCAGTTATGCCTGTCACTCAAAACACTCAAAAAATTTACTTGCTGGAAAAATAGCTAAGTGTGTAAGAGCACAGGTGTGAAGAAAGCTTGAAGACATGAGTGTATATCCCAGGTCTATGAATTAAGTAGGCCATTGTCATTAATCCCAACACTGAGATTAGGTGGGGTGTGAAGAACAGACAGGGTAACCTGAGATTCTATGGTCCTCAGCTGACCTCTACATGGAAGTTAGTTATCCAGTTTTAGGAAAGCGTTATAGATATGATATGTGATGTCCTTCTGGGCTTCTACACACCAGAGCATGGACACACACACACACACACACACACACACACACACACATACACCACACACTATACATATGTATATACACATATAAATACAAACATACATGTGTGTTTATATATTTTATATGCATGCATGTATATATACATATATATGCATACAAATATACAGACATATATAATGATTGTTTTATGAAACTGATTACTCCACTGGTAACTTCACCTTTGTTTACCCTTTAGTTAAATATATCAGTAATTATTACGCATGAGAATGGACTTCATGATTATTCTCTGTTCTTCTTTTGAATAACTCAAGTTATCTTACTGTTCTAAATCAATAACATTTTAGAGAAAAAATATTGAAGAATAATCTATTATAGTCCAAAGTGGGAATAGAAAATGTATACAAATTCCACTAGGAGCTTCCTCTTTCAAATTGGAAATTAGTGTTTCAGCTTTTGGCCTTCATGGTGTTTGAACTTGATGTGTAAATGGTACAGAAGGATAGAGAATAAGTGAGGCATAGTTTATTTAAGGAGTTAATTTTAATAAGATCGGCAGTTTATTAAGCCAATTTCATACACATGAATCCTGTAAACACTACTGCTTCTATTGAGTAGAAGAAACAATAAACTCTTGTGCTTATGATGTTTGAGTTGATCAGTTTAATAAACAAGATTTCAAAATTGTTGTTACTGATCTTAAAGAAAAGGTATGACCATTAACCAATCAAAGGGTAATATATAATATATCCTTCAAATAGGAGATTTTTAAAGAATTTATAAGAAAGCACAATTATGATTTTATCTATGGTTTCTCCAAATGTGAGGGGAATGGAAGATTCACTCAAATGAAATATCAGAATTTCATATGATTCCTTATATCATCTATCAGTGGCAGCCCAGGTTACCCTGAACAAAGCAGAATTACTTCTTCAGTAGACTGTTTTGGACTGTAAAGCAGCTTCAGTTAACAAGGCTGTAAGAGTTTATGCCATCATTGTATTGGGCTATAATCAGATCTTCCCAAAGAAAAGGGCTTTCTCCAAAACAGTGTTGGAAGCATTAAATGGAAGCATTTGGACAGGGAAGAGAACACTAAGCCAGGTTCACTGTGTTCATCCTTAGGAACAATACTAGAGAAGGATATAACTTTCAATTCACTTTAGAGGTATTCCCCACAAAACGTATATTTAAATTATTTCCTATATTTACAATACTTGTAGTTTTTACAGACAATTGTAAAATTATTAAAGAAAATGGCAGCCAGAAATTTGGTTTTCACTCTTAGAAACCTCACTTCTTTGTCATGACCTGACAGCATTTCTCCAACCAAATAGTGTTAGATATATGTCCTAAGAATGTCACCTACAGAACTTTGTGTATAAGTAAAGTGGTTTTCAAGGAGACAGTGATGGAAATTTCTGAACACAACACAAATCTATAGCATCCCATATTTCATAACACCTAGACATTGGGAACGGAAATCCCAGAACAGCATGCTGAAAGCTTAGAAAGAACCTCACCCCATGCACCTTGACCTTCTGACCCAAAGCTGACAGCCAGACTATTATGTACCTCAATTGTGCCCTTCCCCAAAGCAGGATGCATGAGTATGAGTGGCAGTGACAGGCACCCTAGCCTGGCTGTCATCTGGCCCATTCTATACACAGGCCGTCAACATAATTCACTCTAAAGGGCTTTCTGAGAGGGCCTAATGGGTTTCCCTTCTTTCCTTGTACAGTACAGAATTTAGGACAGCTTATTTTAATTTGATGACCTGAACTATGATCTAATAAGGGACAGCTGCGGCACATAAATCCCCAGGCCATTTATTGTCAATTAGAATAAATCCTAAATAAACTCCTTTCATTCTAAGCTTGACCCATTCTTGAACAGTAGGCAAAAAAATGACACTTAGAAAGGGAAGCGCTGGGAACTGCAAGAAAGGGCTGATGGAATGTAAATACTATGAAAGCAAAGACTCTTCAAACAAAATTAGAAAGATGAGCAGTGATAATGACATTTTGATGTCGAATAATTGCTATTGAATTTTTTTGAATTATGGAAGATATCCACAGGGAGAATACAAAGAAATATCAAGCTGTCAAATAAAATGTACCATGTTATTAGAGTTAAGCTAAAAATAAATGCATCTATGTGAATAAAAGTCTTTATTCAAACACAGAAGATGAAATGCCCTGGAGCAGAAGATGGCAGACCTTTTCTGCTGATTATTCATCATAAATGTAAATTTCAGGAGACCCAGGATGCCTACACACAAATACATATTCATACGTCCAACGAAATAATACTATTCCATATACTATATACTCCGATTCAGTTTCTCACATAAAAAATGTTCATCACAACCCAAATGAATCAATAACATCCTGCCTCAAGGATATAACCTGCAATTTGAAAACTGTGTTTTAGGACCATGGGGCAAAGCACAAAAAAAAGAAAATTATTTTAAAATATTTAAACAGTTTTACATTCTGGTAGCAAAGAGGAGTAGCAGTGCAGACAAGAGTCAAATAAATAACTGACCTATGTTAAAATAATTTATTATAACATTGTTTCTGCATTCTTTAGTAGAAAAGGCATAGTAGGAACCATAAAAAGAAGTGGTCATTGTTGTATGGTACTGTGATCATCAACTATAGTCATTTGGTTGTTTTGTTTTTTAAACACTATTCTCAAGTTTGATTTTTTTCATTTTATAAGTATTTTCTGTTTTTATTAAGATATTTTCTATTCATTTTACATACCAACCATAGATTCCCCTCTCCTCCTCCCTCCTCCCTCCCCAGCCTTCCCCCGACAACCCACCCCCTATTCCCACCTCCTCCAAGGCAAAGTCTCCCATGGGGAGTCAGCAGAGCCTGGTACATTCAGTTGAGGCAGGACTGAGCTCCTCTTCCCTGCACCAAGGCAGTGCAAAGTGTCCCACCATAGGCACTAGGTTGCAAAAAGCCAGCTCATGCACTGGGGACAGGGCCCGATCCCACAGCCTGGGGGCCCCCTAAACAATTAAAGCTAATCAACTGTCTCGCTTATCCAGAGGGCCTAGTCCAGTAGCATTGGGGCTCCTCAGCTATTGGTCTACAGTTCCTGCATTTCCACTAGTTTGGCTAAGGGTTGATAAAGGGCAAGGGATGGGGAGCTTAGAGGAGCAAGAGAAAAGCTGGAATGGGAACAGAGTAGGAGAGCAAGGAAAAAGATACCATGATGAATGAGGACACCATAGGAATAGGGAGAAGCCCAGTGCTATGGAGGTTCCCAGGGATCAACAAGGATGACTCCACCATAGATTACTGGCAATGGTCGAGAAGGTGCCTGAGCTGGCCTACTCTGGTGATCAGATGGCTGAATACCCTGTCATCATAGAACCCTCATCCAGTGACTGATGAAAGCAGAAGCAGAGATCCAAGGACGTGTCCCAGGTGGAGCTCCAGGAATCGAATTTATATGAGAGAGGAGGGATTCCATGAGCAAGGGATATCAAGACCATGACTGGAAAAAAAAATTACAGAGCCAACTACTCTCAAGTTTGTAAAAACCAAAAATATAACATTCTTATCATCATTGGCAATTTTTGTATATAGAAGATGTACTACTAGAAATGGTAATTCAATATATAAGCATATCTTAGTGACAGAGCACTTGATTAACATGTGTAAGGCTCTAGGTTCAATTTCTAGTGTTAAATAAATAAAAAGATAACTAGATAGATAGATAGATTAGATAGATAGATAGATAATAGATAGATAGATAGATAGATAGATAGATAGATAGATAGATAGATAGATAGATACTAAATAAAAGCCAGAATAAAATCAATTGATTTTCCATGTTCAACAGATAGGACTCTTTAAAGAGTATGACTGGAGAGAGTATTGAAATTGTCATATACTTTCCTAAGTGACACAAGGGGAGAACAGACAAGATAAATTGTTTAAAAGGATTACCTTTCTCTCTTGAAGCACCAGATCCAAAAAATAGTCTTGTCACTCCATAGTTTGACGTACTTGTGAAAACCTTCATTGTCTGCTCAGTTTAGGCTGGTTGCCTCAAGAAAGGTCAAAAAGAACCATTGAAGCCCATGCTTTTGGAATTTCTGCCACAAAACATTTCCAATTGTGATAAAAAAAATTCTACAATACTTATAAAAAACATTTATATAAATTCTTTAAAACTAATATTTATTGTAGATCCACATTCAGTATGAGCAGACATGAAACCTTAACTGAATTAGTCAGGCTCCCTATGAAAAACATATAAGAATCAGAAAAGGAAGAACCTGTAGAGAATTAACTGAATGAAATAGCTAAGGCAGTGCCTGTGCTCTTGTAACCTTGAGTTTACCTGAGGTAAGATTTTGGGATCATCAGAAATAATATTCCCTCTTCTTTTCTGCTTGTTTGAAAGCTTGAAATAAAAAAAATTCATGCAATAAAACGTTAAAGGCTTGTAGCTAAAATTAATCCAGTATTGACTGCTAAACATACGTTTATCTTTCTTAATGATTTCTGTGATAGTTTTATGCTATTTCTTAGGAGGTCATGGTACAGCTGAGATGCATGTGGAACAATCTGTTTAGATATTAAAAAATTAAACTAAGAAGACACTTCCATTTACAGTCTACATTCTGCTGAAATCTCTGCTATATGCCCTCGCACTTCTTCATAGGAAATGTAATTGGGGTAATTGCACAAGGCTAGGCTTGTAACCCTGACAAATTAACCCTCAGGATGTCAACAATGCTCACCTAAGCACTCAACATGTGCTAGTCATGAAGCAGTCTCCAAAACCAGGAGTCCTCACAGGACCTACGACCTTCACATATGCAAATTGTTGTCATGAAGATAAAACAATCTTCTTCCCAAAGGGAAATTCAATTGATTATGACGAAGATGGAGAAAATATTGGACAATAGGTAATATTTTCCTAAATCAATGTAGATTTTTAAACTAATTTATACTTGGGAGTCCAATAACTTCATCATGGTGAGTGATAGAATAATTTGATCTCCATTCTGTCATGAGGGTTTTCTTTGAAATTTGACATGATAATATGCAAGAGCATCTCTGGAGTCAGAGGCAGAAGGATGGCTACAAGTCTGTCATAAAGGGGTCTAAACAGTGAGAGTCTGCCTCATTATTTTTATTAAATTCTGAAGATAAATTTGAAAACTAATTTTGATAATGACTTTTCCTACAATAGTATATCATTAAAGACCTGAAAAGTAGTAACTTTCCCAGTCCCAAATACCACTTATTCCTTATAGGAAATATATTTTCTTCTGCTTCTAGTGTGTAAACATCAGTACATTTACTTATCTGTAGCTGGAGTTTTCCTGCTTGGCCCACAGTCAGGACAAATCTCTGACGCCCGCCAGTCCCAAAGCCACTCAGACCCAACCAAGTAAATACAGAGACTTATATTGGTTACAGACTGTATGGCGTGGCAGGCTTCTTGCTAACTGTTCTTACAGCTTAAATTAATCCATTTCAATAAATCTATACCTTGCCACATGGCTCGTGGCTTACCGGGATCTTCACATGTGGCTTGTCATGGCGGCGGCTGGCAGCGTCTCTCTGACTCAGCCTTCCACTTCCCAGAATTCTCTTCTCTGCTTGTCCCGCCTATCCTTCCTGCCTGGCTACTGGCCAATCAGTGTTTTATTTACTAACCAATCAGAGCAACACATTTGACATACAGAACATCCCACAGCACTTATCTTTACATTTTCTGGGTATTTTACTCAATCCAGACAATAAAATTTTCACAAAACTTATAAAATTGTATATATTTTTTCTTTTTTTAAAAAAAAAATATATTTTAATAGGATAGCAATACACAGTGCAAAGATATTTAAGTGACCAATGTCCCATACCTGCAAAGAGTCTATCTTAGTCTACTGTGGCTGAGTAGGACATGTGAACAGTGTGTGAACTGTCCTCTTGAAAAACAAATAGCATGTGAAGGACATTCACTAGAAACACACTCTTCTACCCATTGGTTCCAGTTCTGAGGAGACCTACTTGGCATCTTCTACTGGGTCCTAAACCTCACTCTGAAATGGCTTGTAATGTGAATGAGTTAGATTTCCTAACATCTTTGGCTAGTATAAAGGTTAGATAATTAACAGGTTAACTGGAATAATATGAGTATTAATGCAAGACAAATTGTTTTAGATATGAAGTATAATGAATGACAATTGAATAACCTCATTACCATGAAATAAAGAATACGCAGATGAAAATACCAAATGCAGTGTATGGCTTCTTGTTCTTAGAGTGAACGGTCCAGGTTAAAACTACTGAAATAAGAAAGTATAGAAATGGACTTCAGGGTTCTTCCTTCCTTCCTTCCTTCCTTCCTTTCTTTTTTTTTTTCATTCCTGTTCACTTACACAACAGATACTCATTAGTATAGCAAGTATGAAAAACACAATGAGGATTTTTTTAAAAAAATGTATAGATATATAAATATTTAAATAGACAAAATGTGATAAAGCAATTCAACTCCTATGTTCATATCTAATATTAGTGAAATTATCATGTTGAAGAGACACGTGTCCCATGTTCTCAGCAGTATTATCTGTACTATCCAAGCAATGGAAACAAAATAAGTGAGTGGCCACTGATGATTGGTTGAAAAAAATCAGGTACATACATACTTTGGGAAATCATTTAATCAAAAATAAGAAAACCCTGTCTTTTACAGTATGGATGGAAAGAGAGATTACCAGTACATAAGGTAGGTGCAGAAAGACAAATCACAAATATTCTTACTGCTACATGAAATCTAAAAGGTCGATCTTACAGAAGTTGAAAGTAAAGTAGAAACAAGAAGCTAGACAGAGTTGGGGTAGGTGAGAGGGAAGTAGGATAGGTGGAGGAAAATGGTACTAAGTAACAGGCATAATAAGAAGTTCTGTCGAGCTGGCACAGTGTGAGGACTACCTATAGCAACTGTGTACTGTACTGTGTGTTTGAAAGCATTAGAAGTAAATACTTCTTTTCAGATCATCATATAATTATATCATTTAACCCTTTCCTTCATCCAACTCTTCTCATCTATAACTCTTCACTCTCTTTCTGATTCACGGCCTCTTTGTCATTAATCATTGTTACATTCATATATTTATATGTATATGTATATATTCCTAAATATAACCTACTCAGTCTGTATACTGTTACGTGTGTGCATTTTCAGGTGTGACCATTTTGTATTAGATAACCCATTGGTGTGTTCTTTTCTGGGAATTTTCCACTATTAGTATTTCTTAGTTTGGAATCAGATTGTTCTTTGGGCCACCAGTTCACAAATAATGACATGGAGACTTTTTATTAATAATAAAAGCTCTGCCTTAGCTTAGGCTTATTCCTAACTAGTTCTTGTAATTTAAATTAACCCATACTTTAAACCTACATTCTTCCATATGCTTGTTATCTCATCTCCGTTTTGCCTATCCTGTTTCTTCTGCATCTGGCTGGCAACTCCACCTTTCTTCCTTCCAGAGCTCTCTTTGTCCCGAAGTCCCACCTATACCTCCTGCCTAGCTAGTGGCCATTGCGCTTTGTGCTAAGCCAATCACAGTGACACATCTTCACACAGTGTAAACAAATATTCCACAACATTAGTTACCTGTAGTTTTTTGTGTAGGGTTGAGGCCTCATGGTCTGTCCTTTGTCTACTTTAGTATGTCTACTGTTGTTCTTTCTTAATTCGTATTTAGGCAGTTAGTTGTGTTGGTGACATTTTGTGAATATAATTTTTGACTTAAATAGAAGACATTCTTGATCCTTTTATCTTTTAAGACCCTCTCAACACACCAACACACACACACACACACACACACACACACACACACACACGATTTCGCCTGGGCCTTAGGTACAGGACTGTTCTGTCTCAGTTGGGACTGGGTTCCACAACTCTGCCTTTTGATCAGCTGTGGCTTTCTGTACAGCTTCAGTCTGTTGCAAAGAGAGGTTTCCTTGGTAGGGGGTGGGGTGAGGACTATACTTTTCTGTGGATATAAGGACAACTATTTAGCTTATAGTTATGGATTGTGCTGGTTTAGTAATACAGTGGTAATGTGTTCTCTTCCACCATCCATGACTTCACTAGGTATAGGTAGTGATTTCCTTCTTGTTGAGTGGGCCTTAAGTCTAATTATGAAGTTGTTGGTAGCAGAAAGGTATATACATCACTACTGTACCTTTCAAGTTGTATGTCAAGTTGGTTATTATTGTATTTCATAGGTGTCATAGCTGGATAGGACTGTTGGTTGCATTTTTTATGCCACTTTCTGGTACTATGAAAGTTAGTCCTTAGTGAAGAGGCATTCAGCTCAGTTCCAGATCATGAGCCTCTCCCTGGGCAATGTGTCTGAAATGCATGATGTCTTCAGAATTTGGAGTCATCTTTCACTTCTGGGGGGTTGAGTAAGCAAGGGCAATAGCAATAGGCTATGTATTTTGGGAGTCTCTTGGACCAACAACTAGACTGAGGACTAGAAGAAGGTATTTACAAAGAAAGAATAAGAATTTGTTTGGCAATATGGACAAATCAACGTTGAATCTAACCGAAAAGTTCAATATATATATTGAACACACATAGTTTATTTTATTTTATTTATTAACTCTTTTTAATCATAAAAATAGCTTCTTAAATATCTTGACTGCATGATAATTTATTCACTGCAGCTATGCACAATTATATTAGACTTCGTCACAATAGTTTTTCTTTTATTGTATGTTCTACAACACGATGATTTTAATGTTAGTGAAAGAAATTTATACTTTCCTAAGAAAAGCAGAAGTTAGTGTTTTATTAATTTCTTATAGAATATGTGTAGCTTGGTTACCTTTCTCCCTTCACCCTTCCTGTGCTATAAATATCTCCCATTCTGTGAGGTAAATGGTTTTATATTCAGAAAATTATTGATAAATTGTTATGTAACAATCAACCTGACGTGTTGAGATGAAAGGCAGGTTCTGTAATGGAAGGGCAACACTGCTGTAATTCAGAGCTTGTGACACTCTCTGGCACAAACAGTGCTCCTAATATGCTTTTGTGGTTGTGATGTCACACAAAGCAGAGTCCTGTCATTCTGCCATCTGTGCTTCATCACCCCTTCCCTTCATTTTGCCTTGCGAAGATGCAGATGCAAACTTCCTTCAGCCACTCAACATTATTCGTATTGATCCAGAATGTGATGTTATTTGGTTCACTCTTTGGAGTAGAAGCCACATATAAATTAAAAACTGAAAGATCTATCAGCTGCTGTTCAATCTTTCCTTGTATGGGAGGAATATTGCAAAATAGTACTAGGTTGTAAAAAATACACATACTCATTTTTCAAATCAGAAATAATTTTTTTTCAAAAAAGTAAACCATATAATTATAATCACTACAAGCAGATCTTCATTAATATCAAAAGAGACACTATTCCTGATATTTTAGGAATTCAAATTTGCCCAAATAGAACCATTTGGATTATAAACTCATGTACTCTATGTGTTTAATCATTCAATAAGAAGCAAAGTTCATTCATTTGTCCAAATGCTTTCTTTTGTTAATTCCTTTTGTTCTCCTAATGAAAATCCTACATCTCTATCCTGGGATTAATTAATACAACTTTTAACTTGACTTTGATCTATTATTTTGTGAAATTTAGTTACTAATAGGTTCAAAGACTTTACACATAATACTAAAACCATTATGAAAAGTTACATAAATTTTATCAAAAGACACTTCTGCAAATATTCAAAAGAGTAAGCTTAATGAAAAATCTTTCTTGAAGTACTTTATCTAAAACCTAACCAACAACTATGTTTAAAATAATTTATGCCTTCCTGGAATATATATTATAAGACATAAATATCAGAAATAAAGTTGTTTTTAGTAAGCATATACATTTGTATATATCTGAAATGATTTCTAATATATTCTATAATTCTATATATTATAATTATGTGTTGTTATTACTATTTACTCTTTCCACACTTGGGAATTTTAATTCATATGTTTCTCCTTTTAGAGTTGAATCTAAATTCTAAGATTCTAATCTCCAATTTTTCCACACATATATTCTGGTAACACAATGAGGGCTACTGTGGAAGCCAACATAATTTTCTATTTATACTTTGTACAAAAGGTTTATGATAGATGCTCTTTATAGACTCTCAATAGTTTTGATCCAGTAATGTTGGGATCCCATAGACTGAATTTCTTGTGACAAAATTTATAGGCAGAGTATTATTATTTATAACAGTACTTTATTTATTACTGATCATAACAAGACTTAATCCAAAACCTCTTGAAATTATTCTAAATAAAACTTTAATTATAACCCAAGCCTTATTCTGTACTGGAAAGTGGCTCAGGATATAGTCAATTAAGAATGCAGCATGTCATTAAAAATGGCAGAAAGAATGCAAATGTTTTCTAATCAGTTGAACAATGGTGGGAAAGATAATATAGAAACAGCTACCTTCAAGAAAATAAGATAAGTTTGATATGTTATGTTGCTTCTTGCCAGATGAAATAGTTTTTTCAAAAGAATTTCCCAATTTAGCAAAGCCTAAATAGATGGACAGATCACACAGCAGGGAAACGAACAGTCAATGATCTCAATAAACCTGCAGCCCCTGATACTAACAGCTGCCCTGACTTTGGATCTATGATTTAGTTCCTGATGCATGTAATTGCATTAATGAATATGTTTCCAGTCCTCACTTTGATGCTGTGAATTAGCTGTGATTGACATAACTACAAGACACATATAAATTTTCACATGTGATTATGCTCAAGATATCTCTCTCTCTCTCTCTCTCTCTCTCTCTCTCTCTCTCTCTCTCTCTCTCTTCTCTCTCTCTCTCTCTCTCTCTCTCTCTCTCTCTCTCTCTCTCTCTCTCTCTCTCCTTTCTTAAGAGAACTGGTTCAACCAAATCAATAAACCAATTACAAGACACTGAAAAAGTAAAAGATGTGAACATAAACACATAACTCAAGCACCTCAATTTATGATTTCTCCAGAAATGGGGCTAGTGTTACCCTGTTTTGTGCTTCATAGACCAAAGGCAAAGGTGGTATGTAGACGTTCATGTGCCTACTATATCATAGAAACTATGTCTCTTGCTTTCTTAAGTCTCACACTCACATAGCACTGGTCCTGAACTCACAGGTAGTATGAGTTTACTTGTTTGGGGGACTAAAAGGCCAACAACGTTGTACAGTTTTGAGTCTTTCTTCTTCTAGCTTTCATCTTATCTACGTCTGTATTAATTACTTCTTTATTGCTGTAGTAAAGCACCATAACCAAGGAAACTTATGGAAGGGTTTGTTTGAGCTTACATTTCCAGAGTGGACAGCCTGGCAGCAGGCAAAATGTTGAACCACAAGCAGAAGGCAGAGAACAAACTGTAAGTAATGCCAGGCGTCAAGTGCTACTTAACACCAGTACATACTTCATGTAACAAGGCCAGACTCCTAAACCTCCACAAATTTCAACCAAGGACCCCCAGCTGAATGTCAAGTGGTCAAATACATGATCCATATGGGAATTCTCATTCAAACCACCACAACTTCCTTTACTTTTCAGGGAAGTATAATCATTTTCTCTCATCCAACCATCTGAATAGCTATCAATTTTCTTGCTCTTTTCACTAAAATCTAAGTAGAAGTTACTCAGAAAACTGACTTAAGGTTCTTTTTAACATTACTGTAAATTAAATGTGACCTAGTAATGTAGGTCTGTTTGTAAAATGCTTAATTAACAGGCAGAAAGCCCTGAGTTCTTTACAAGTAAATACAGGCATGACTCATAACAGCAAACTTACTCCACAGAAGATAGAGGCAAAAACAGCAGAAGTTCAAGCTCATCTTCAGTTACATATCAATTTCAAGCCTAGCTATGTGAGATCTCAGAAAGAGGTAGGGTGAAGGGAAAGAGAGAGGAAGGAAGAAGACCAGGGGGGAGAAATGGAGACAGGTAGTGAGGCAGGGACCGAAGGATATGTGTGTGTGTGTGTGTGTGTGTGTAATATTATTTTAAGGTGTGTTACTTTTATTTATGTTGCATTTGTTTAACTCTGTGAAGCTGTGTTACTGTGCCTGTGTAAAACACCTGATGGTGTAATAGAAAACTGAACGGCCAATGGCAAGGCAGGAGAAATGATGGGTGGGGCGGGCAGGCAGAGAGAAGATATAAAACGAGAAATCTGGGAAAAGAAGAAGTAGCCAGAGAAGGAGGACTCCAGGGCCAGCCACCCAGCTACACAGCAAATCATGGAGTAAGAGTTAAGATTTGTACAAGAGAATGGGAAAAGTCCAGAGCCAAAAGGTAGATGGGATAATTTAAAGTTAAGTAAAGCTGGCTCACAACAAGCCACCGAAGGCCAGATGTTTATAATTAAGAATAAGCCTCCATGTGTGCTTCATTTGGGAGCTGGGTGACAGGCCCCCCAAAAGAGCAAAACAAACAAGGACATGTGCACGTCTGTGAGAGAAAGAGAATGAGCGATGGAGGGAGAGAGAGTTTTCAAGAGGAACAAAAATCTGCTCTTCTATCTAAAATATCAAGTCATATATTATTTTAGGATAGACTTTAGAAGAAAGAAATCTTTTAAAGTGAATTGAAATAAAACTACTACTGGTCTTAAACAGACTAAGGTTTATCAAGACTTGTATTCTTCAGCATTCACTGGATTTAGAATTACTATTCCCTTCAAAAATTATTTGAAAAAAGTATTGGTCATTAAGGTTATTTACATTCTCTATTGAAATGATGCAAATTATATCTTATATGATTTTTTTAAAGATTAAAACTACTGTCTCCTGTTCTACTGCATTCAAGGCTGTTCCCCACTTTCTCCTCTATCAGGTTTAGTGTGTCTGGATTTCTGTTGAGGTCTTTGATCCACTTGGACTTGAGTTTTGTTCAGGGTGATAGATCTGGACCTGTTTGGATTCTTCTACATGCCTACAAGAAGGAGGAAAAATTGTAGGAGCCAGAGGGGTCAAGGACATCACAAGAAAATCTGCAGAATCAACTAACCTGTGCTCATAGATGCTCACGGAGAACTGAAACCCCAACCAGGAAGCCTGCATGGGGTTGATCTCTAGGCACTCTGCATATGTTACAGTTGTGTAGCTTGGTCTTTTTGTGGTACTCCTAACAATGGGAGCAGGGGCCATCTCTGACTCTTTTGCTAGTTTTGGGAACCCTATTTTTCATACTGGGTTGCCTTGCCCAGTCTTAATACAAGGAAAGGTGCTTAGTCTTACTGGAGATTGATATGCCATTTTTGTGGATTTCCATAGGAGGCCTGCCTTTTTCAGAATAGGAATGAAAGGAGTGGATGGGAAGGGAGGCAGAAGAGAGGTGGAGGGGAAGGATTGGGAGGAGAAGAAGGAGGGAAAACTGTGGTTGGGGTGTAAAATAAAAAATAAATTAAATAATTAAAAAACTAGACAAAAATGTTAAAACTGCTGAAAAAGATGTACTAAGAAAACTATAAAAATGTATGTACGATTTATTTATATACTAAAGTGCAAAATATTGTAATATTCTGAAGAGTATTATGACATGTTTAATTACATATCACTGAATATTTACCTATTTTAGGCTAAAGGGCCAAATTATGCTTTGACAATTAGTCCCAAACATTTCATTGGCTTAAAATTTAAATTATTGATTGGACAAAACCGGAAGTGAATTTGGACATTCCCCATGACATCATAGTGCAGGTAGAGATGAAAGGATCCGGACAGTTTTAAATTAATTATTTAATTAACTTTTAGGAGGGGAAGAAAGGCTTTTATTGGCTGTGAGGAAACACACACACACACACACACAATCAGCAGGCAAACAGGGAAAAGGACTCTCAGCCAAGCAGAGTGGATACTTGGGAAACTGAAAATCCAGCCTCTTCTCAAAGGCTGGGGTTTTGAGATCTCTAGTGGGTCATCCTCCCCTAATTTAGACTTTGTCCATTTGAAGGAGGGCAGTTAGCTGATTGGCCCACAACAGCGGCATAAACATATCCTATTCAGCACCTGAATTTGTTGAACCAATCCATCCATCCATAGGAGGCCCACTGGCAGGAGACAAAACTCACAAGGCCTTTGTTTAAAGCGGACAGGCTTTTGTTTCAGGTTAGAATCTAGTTTGTCTTTACTGTAAGATAGATTTCAACCCTAAGACACAGGATTGTTGGTCTATCATCAACATATACCATTTATTTTGGAATAACCAAAATATATTTCAACTGAAAAATAATATATGTTAAGGCTTTCATGCAAATATCCCAGGCACCCTGGCTGCAGCTCTGTTGTAGTAGCTGTTTGTGGGGAAGGTTCCTGCTGAGAATCTCCTCTTGGCTTTAGAAGCTCAAGCTTTGAGTTTGAGGTGGCAGCTGATCTACACATGCAAATGCATGGAGTTTCCTTGAACAAAAGTGAGACAGCAGGGGTCAGGACTTTGGAGAAATATTCGTATTTTCAGTTGAGTATCAGAGCAGACATTGCTGGGAAATGGAGGTCATGTATTAGGGTGAAAGGGTGGTTGAGTGGCCAGCTAGATTCCAGGGAGAGGTGCAGGCAAGTAAGTGTATAGAGCTGAGATTTTCCCTGATAGTGAAGAGAAGTGAATGTGCATGAACTCCAGAGGGAAAAGTGAGAAGCACTGAGTAGGAATAAGAGGTGCTATTAGTGAATTTAAGGAAAAGAGGGTCTCAGAGATAGGATAGGCACTTGGAAGAGCTGTTGGTAAGTTCAGAGAGGAATGATGAGAACTAACTCCAAAGATTTATTCCAAAGAACGTTGAAACCAAAGACCTATCAGGGAGTTGTTGCATTAATCCAACGAATTGAAGGTACACACACACACACACACACACACACACACACACACAAACACACAATATGTATACAGAGGCAGATTTTGAAACTGAATAGTATTATGAGTTGCGTTTTATACTTGTTTTTTTGTTTGTTTGTTTGTTTGGTGTGTGTGTGTGTGTGTTGTGCTGGTTTCCTGAGTAACTACATGTAAAATGGTATTTAAGAGGTGGAGGATCAAGGATCCATATTTCCTACATCTGGAAAAGATGCTGGAATGTATATTTAGCTTCTGTAGCTACAAAGTAATTCTTCCTGGTCTGCCTTAAGCTTTAGTTGAGTGACATCATTAAAAGATTAAAAATAAGCCCAGCGGTGGTGGCACATGCCTTTAATCCCAGCACTCGGAAGGCAGAGGCAGGTGGATCTTTGTGAGTTTGAGGCCAGCCTGCTTTACAGAGTGAGATCCAGGAAAGGCACAAAGCTACACAGAGAAACCCTGTCTCAGAAAACCAAAAAAGATAAAGATAAAAATAAATTGTTATCCACATAGGAATAATAAAATACAATTACATGTTTTTGAAAATTAATATAGTTATACACTCTGGATTTAGACAGAGTCATTGGTAACATCCTCTATTCTGCAAAAAAAAAAAAAAAAAAAAAAAAAAAAAAAGCAAAACAAAACAAAACAAAATCTTAATTACTTCCCAATGTGTCATAACAGTTTTGAAGAACAAGGGAATGAGTGATCTCATGCTTATTTTAGAGAACTGAACCAAAGTGGACTGGTAAGGAGACCAGACCTAAGAAAGATACTAATACAATTTATAAATAAGTGTATGTTGTGTTTGTGTGTATATATATTTTTATATGCATGAATGTATATATGTATGTATGTAAATGAATAGAGCCATACGACCCTATTTTTTTTTCTGACACCCACATTGCAATAAGTGTGGCCCTTAGTTTGAGGTTTCCCAGGGCAATCTTGTCTTATACTTAGGGGTTCCAGGATAATTACCATTATCAGCTCTTTTCACTGTCACAAATGTCTCCATTTGAGAGGAAATTACATGGTAAACCCTATGTGTAACCAATACAACAATGCATTTTGGTCTAAATGTAAACTTGGTACTTTTAAGCTAAAGTAAAAAACGAAAAATATTGAGTGACATGAATACCTGAAGAGAATTGTACAGAATTCTGTAAATTTGTAGTTAATAAAATTACCCCCAAACAGAATTTTGAGCGGTAATCATGTCTTTCTCCATCACTTAGCCTTTTGCCTGCCATGCATTTAAAGATAATTATAGTACAATTACTCACCTGCATCAAATTTGAGCCTCCTGGCTAATGTTTACCAAAAGACTTTACAATGGGTATTCAGCTCATGATTGATAGGATGGTAATTATCAAACTCCCTAATCTTTTCAAAAATAAATAGATACTCAAATAAACAAACATCAAAAAATAGAGCCAATTTTTGCCAAGAATGGAAAAATAGTGGCTTGGGAATAATCAACAAAAACCTAATACCCAAAGTTAATGCTAAAATATCTCTAAGTAGCCTTAAAATCAATAGTGTTTGCTATTTCCATTCACCAACTTCAACACATACAAAACAAATAAAGTTTAAGAAAAAAAATGAAAATAACTCTGACAAAGTAATAAAGAACTCTGTCACTAAATTTGTGTGATATTATATCTAAAACTATTAAAATGCATAATTAAAACTAAAATCTCACATACCAATAAATTTAATGTACAATATCTTTAATAACAATCATCAATTAAACATGTTCTTTAGTCAACTGTGATATTTATACTTTAATAATGTAGTTAGTTTCCTTATACCAATTAAGTCATCTTGAATATATGCATTTATTGTCTGTGAAAATATGCATTCCATATAGTTTCAAATACAATATATATGTATATATGTGTGTACCTGATATTTTTATTTTACATAGATATAACATCCTATGTAATAATAATAATAATAATAATAATAATAATAATAATAGTAATAATGTGTGATTTTTTTGGTGCACACATTCAAATTTTTGAAGATTTATCTTTATTTTATATATATAAATTGTTTTGTCTCTATGTATGTGTATGTTTCACATACATAGCTAGTGCCTATGTAGGCCAGAAGAGTACATCAGATCCCCTGGTACTGAAGTTTCAGATAGTTGCGAGATACCAGGTAGGTGCTGGGGAGTGAATCTCATTCCTCTGTAACAGTAGCAAGTGCTCTTAACTGCTGAGCCATCTCTCCAACCCCACATTTGGATTTTTAATAAAAGTAACAAATATAAATGCTGCTGCTTTCAAAACTCCAATGAAGATTTTATATCCCTTGTTACAGATGAGCTAACTTCGTTTCTCACATCACTGTCTCATAAATCTCACTGAAGATTTAATTACATCAATATAGTGTTGATTTTTATATAGTCTTTAGGGCTTAGGCTAAAAAATAACAAAATGATATCGATTCATTTCAAGCTAAGTAAATCTTCCATGGCCTTGTTGCTTAAGCAAGTATAATGTTTATGAGTTCTGAGTTAATCTATTGCAGAACGAATTTGCATTTGTTCTTAAAATTTGAGATATTATTCCACAATAAAACAACTGTTTTCTGGAGTTTAGATTAAGTATGTTCTTTGTATCTCCTATTTTTGAAACCTCACCTCAGTTATTCCTCTGGACACAGCCCCTATATGTAATTTAATTCAGTATGAATTTTGAGTTATTCTGAATATTTACAGGATTCAAAGGCATCATCAATAGGAAAAACATACCAAAAGTAAGGCAATGAACAGCAGAGAGACAGGAGACAGAAAATGGGAAATATAACAAAAAAAGAGTGACTGATGTTCAGAGGTGCTGAAATTTGGAAGAGTAGTGGGTAATAGATAATAACACATGCTTTTCTCTTAGTGGAGAATATTTCTGATGAATAAATTAACTGAGAAGATATGTTAGTGAGCTTTCAATCACTTCAACATATATTTGAGAAAACCAACCTATAAAGAGAGGATGTGTACTGGGGCTCACAATTTTGCAGATTCTAGTCCATGGTTTGCCCTATTTTGAGGGGTGATAATGAGGTAGCAGATCACAGTGAGACACATGGAGGAGAGCCACCACACAAACCTCACAGGTGGGAAGTGAAAGATATTGACTGACATCCCATAAAGGACATGGTGTCAATGGCATGAGCCTTTACCTGGCCCTTCAGGATCCACCATCCTACATTATCTCACAGCCAGGGTCAAAGACTCAACGCTGTGGATTATGTTACAGATCAAAGCTGCACCCAAGTAAGACAAAATAGATAAGCATGAAGAAGATAATAAATTTTCATTTTAGATTGATAGCAATGAGCAAAATTGTGTACTTTTAAAACTTCTATATGATGGATGGCTTCTATTTTTTTTCAAACTAAACTCTTTTCTCATTTCTTACATTTTGTGTGGATTCTCTATTTAAAACACAAACATAACTTGTTCATATCATGCTAACAAATCTAGAAGCACAGGTATGATTTATTCTCTTACCAAGTACAGCAATGTTAAAGAAGGCTATACTCTTATGAGAGAAAGAATATAGTTAACATTTATTACAACCAGCTCAATGAATGCCTTAATCTGTATATTACCTTCATAGCCACTGAATAATTTTATTAAAATGACTATGTCCTAAATCATTCTTAAGCTACAATGAATGCTTTGTGACATTTCTGCAATCTAGATTAATGAATAGTTTACAAAGCTAATGACTCTTTTGTGGTTTAAGAAAAAGGTTAGTAAAGACATATGACACAAGTGTGCAGGAGAAAGCCTGGCTTTCCAACATGGTTGCGTTACTGTTATTTTCTTTGCGTTACTGTTATTTGCGATACCTGTGTATTTATCATGGATTAGATTAACTTCATTCTCCAAAACTCACATGATCTTTCATTTAGATGCATGGTTTTACCTTGGAGTTTTTTATTTATTTATTTATTTATTTAACCAAATTAGTCTCTGTTTTAATTCCCAGTCTTTACATGGTTTTGACAGTTAGTGTAGGCAAGAAAAATGAAAGTGACAAGCAACAGAGAGTATACAAGCAAGGAAGAGGAAACATCTTTCATCTGTGTTCTGTGTTTTGTTGCTTAGGAATCTGACACAATATGGAAAAGTTCAACTGAACCTCTTTTTCCAAAACTTCTTGATGTATTGACTAACGTAAAACCCCAAGAGACCAAAGGAAGCTCCAGAGGTGAATCCTGTGTTTCAATCTTATGAAAATAACAGAAAGAAGAAAATGTGAATAAAAGCCAATATACGGGAACAGTTGAACCCAGTGTCATAGTTAGCAAAGACTAAAATAAAAAAGCATTAAAGAACAAGTATTGGTAATAATTGGAAACAATGCCCTCATACACTGAGGGTAGGAAGAGAATGCATGTATCTGCTGTGGGAAAAATATTGCAGTTACTTCTAAGACTTCTAGCTGTCCTGTGGCTCAACAGTTCAACTCAAAGGGATATGTTCAGTTGACAGCAAGTGTTCAAACAATTATGTGCACACAAATGTGTGTGTCAGTATTAATCCTAATTCCAAAAATGTAGAAAAATAAATGTCATTAATCACAATCAAAATGCCATAGATACATAAAACAGTCATGTAGCTAAAATGGAATGGCAATTTGCCTGCCTGCTGCAGCAAAAATTAAATCACACAATCTATGCTAAGTGCAAGAAACCAAGCAGAAAAAACTACATATTACATAATTTCTTCCTAAGAACAAAACAGAAAAGATGACTGCATAGACAGAAAGTCATTAGTCAGAATCAGGCCTGAAAGAGGGAAGATGGGAGTGACTACTTCATGGATGAGGACATCCTTCTAGTTCTATTAAAATGCCTTCAACGTACATAGTGGTGATTGCTATACAACATTTTGCCTCTGAAATGGCTTATTTTATGTTTTAAGTTGTAACTCAAGAGGCATTCATGATGATGAGCCTGTAATCCAGCACACAGAAGGTAGAGGTACAAGAACCATGAGTTAAAAGTCACCCTTGGCTCAGTAGAGAGTTCAAGTATATTGTGGCCTACAGAAATCTATATTTCAACACAAACAAACAAAATTCCCAAAGAACTGCTGTTGATATCACTCTGTATAAATAAAATGCTGATTGGCCAGTAGCCAGGCAGGAAGTATAGGCAGGACAAGTAGAGAAGAGAATTCTGGGAACAGGAAGGCTGAGAAGGAGATGCCAGCCTGCCGTCCAGGGAGCAGCATGTAAAGGCAACAGATAAAGCCATGGAACACGTGGTGACATACAGATTAACAGAAATGGGCTGAGTTAAGTGTAAGAGCTAGTCAGTGGTAGGCCTGAGCTAATGGCCGAGCAGTTTAATTAATATAAGCTTCTGAGTGATTATTTTCTAAGCAGTTGTGTGTCCGTGGGGCTGGGCAGGACTGGAGAAAACTCCATCTACAAAGAACACCCCCTCAAAAAAATTAATAATAAGCCTAACAAGCATCTACTTGGTCGAGGTACAGTTTCTATGCTTTGTATCTTTGCTCTGTGCCATTCTAGACACTACTCTAAGAATAGACAAATGACCTTTCTCAGGTCTGAGGATTCGGCTCAGCAGAACATACACATAGCAAATACGCAGTTCTTGATTCCACATCCCAGTCTGGCAAAAATAAATAAATAAATAAATAAATAAATAAATAAATAAATAAATAAAATAAATACAGTCTTTCTCTCTGAAAACAGCATTCCATCATAAGAAATGTGTTTGTAGAGTGGCCACATATGTAACTGCTGAGATTTGAAGCATACATTAAAGTGATGATGTTGCTATTGCAGCATATTTTAATGTGAAAAAACAATATATTAAATATATAAAAATTTAGTTAGCAGGTAGTGGTTGCACACGCCTTTAATCCCAACACTCAGGAGGCAAAGCCAGGTAGATCTCTATGAGTTTGAGGCCAGCCTGGTCTACAGAGCAAGATCCAAGACAGGCACCAAAACTACACAGAGAAACCCTGTCTCAAAAAACAACAACAAAAAATTAGTCGATAATATAGTTTCATTAATTCAAATGTAGTATTATCTTTCAGATTTTGATTTTATAATAATTAGTAATAATCTGCATACATCTTTGTTATTCCTAAAATGTACTTAACTTAGAATAAAGAATTTCCCTCTTGCTTTTCATGATTAAGGTCAGCAATACATTTTTTAAACATCATTTTTAACATATTATATGAATTTATTTTATATTGTCATTGAAAATGACACTAGGAAATGCTGTTGCAGAATTTAAACCATTGCAGGTGGGATTATGAATAATAGTTTTCAATTATTTCTTTTATTTTTGATATTATAATTTAATTACATCATTTCTTTCACTCCTTTCCTCTCTCCTTGTCCCCAAATACCCCTCCTTGCTCTTTTTTCATTTCTTATTGTAACAAGTATATGTGAATATACATAAATATTCCTAAATATAACATACTTACATTATATACATAATATAATAATACTTACATGTATGTTTTCATGGCTGACCATATGTATTGGATAATTAATTGGTGTGCTCTTCCCTAAGTAACACTACTTTTTCTGCTCTCAGCATTCGTTATTTGCCTGTAATTCTTTGAGTATGGTTGAGGCTTTCTGGTCAGATGTCAGATGCCCCAACATATAGTTTCACCAACAGGGCTGTCTGAATATGAGTTGAATAAGGAAAAGAACAAGAGATATGCCAATGGCTGACATTCTTGCAATTCGTTTTAGTAACAAAACATAGCTTCAGTGATTATTTTACCTACTTTGTTTCAACCTATTAAAAGCCTGTGTTAGTCTTTATAATTGACACAGTCAGGGAAGAGCTGATAGAATGCTTCTTCATTCCTTTCTTCTACTTAAGCCCTAATTGTTCACAACTGTGGCCACAGGTCTAGCATAGAGCTGACCTTGCTCTGGTTCACAAATCAAAGTCATCCAGAAGACAGTCTCGTACCTGCTTGAACTCTTTCAACATGTCACTTACGCATTCCTTGAGACTCATTTGATGCTGCCTATTTGCAAACCTGTGACAATGAAGACTGCCTCATGAATGGTGCTCTCATGATTTGTGGTGTGGCAGAAATCAATGGCATAATAATTAATCTAATAATACAACCTGCATTTTAAATATCACAGGAAGAAGAAAAACCCAGTGTTCAACTCAGCAGGGGCCATGCATAGTATGTACATTGCTAAGAGATGAACAGAGATAAGAGCTTAATGAAAAGGTTCTCAGGGACAAGGTAAACAGGAGACAGGACTCTGGACTTCTACCAACTTTCCTAGTTAGAACCCAAAGGGCCTTTCCAAGCTTGCTTTCTGGGCTAATTCTTTGAACTGTAAGATTATATATGGACATCTGCTTTTAACATAGACTTATGAGTCCTTACAGCTTCCTTTCTTGGACCCCAGACTAAACCAACACGTCAAAATCTAGCAAATGCCTGGACTCTAGCAGTGCTCCTGAAAGTCTTTCCAGCTGTTTGCTCCTGCAGGGATACATGTTTGCCACTGAGAGGGAAGACTACAATTTTGCTTTTCATTGTGCCCTGTATCTTTACCTAGAAGAGGTGAACAACCCAAAAACCATAGTGTAAAGCATATTCATACCAATTGCAATATTTTCAGAGAACAAATGACATTAAAACCAATTTTATATGCGACTGCTATCCTTCCTTAAATTTTTTGTCTCCTTTGCTTATCGCAGAATGTACCATCATCTATACCCAATTCTAGCACGCCCACTCCCGTGACACTCCAGTCAATTATCCTCACCTAACTCAACATGTATTATGTCTTCCTATTTTTCCTTAGAGTTTGTACTTTATCAGTGCATCTGTCACTGTCCAACTTATTACTCAAGTATCTACCTTTCCCATATCTAGGAGGAAGATTTTAAAGTCATCCCTTATTCCTCCATGCTTCTGTTAACACCCTGCACATGGTTCCTTGATCCCACTCATTCTTTTATCCAATGACTAAATGTAAATTGTGCCACGTATATAATACCGTGTGCTCTTTCTGACAGTGAATTGAACTCAACTAAATTCTATCTTTCTACAAACAAGGTAATTGACATTTTGGTCTCTTGTTCATTTTACTTTAGAAAGCACTAGTTAATCTGGAGACTATTAGATCACAGAATTTCTCTTCTTTAATTCCAAAGGACTACATGATTAACATTCTAGGCTCAGAATGAAGACTCAAGGGCTTTATAATAAATCTCATCATTCAGCATATAATTTAAAAATGATAAAACCTTTTGCTTTATCCCTATTCTTCATTCTCAGATGTAATTTTAATTCTCAAATAATTCCATGTGTTAATATAATGGATGAATGAGGAGCCACATTACATAGTCCTTGAGAAATTATGGTCCTGTACATAACGCTCCAAATTATGATAAAAACTAAAGTATCCCAGAATGATTTTTGTAAATAAATAAATAGTAAATAAATAAATGCTATGATGAAGTTGTGCCTTTGATATTTAAGAAAATATCTTGCCATCAGTAGATTGTTTTAAGACACTGTAGGAAGCTTTATATCCTTGGGTTCCAAGTCCCTGAAAAAAACTCAGCCTAAGCTTGAGTCAGCAGCTGCCTAAAGGTCATAGTTCTTGCCTTCTATAGGTGAGACTAGAACTAGTTATAGTCAATGACTTTTCTGGTGGTCTAGAGCAGAAAAAGTCTTGACGGATCTACATTCCACAAGAAGTTTATCTTCCTAGAATAAAGTATTATAGGAAACATGCTAGTGTAAATAACTTGGAGAAAGGTAAATTGAGGCAGTTATTAATCTTACACTATGGCAGGCAGAGGCACAGAAACCTAAGATAAAAATGTAAAATTGAGTGGATAAGAAAGGTGTTCTGTTAAGCAAACAGCAAGGCCATGCTCACACTGAAGTGGAGGAACGTTAGCCCTGTGTACAGCACACATAGTGTGCAGTTGGGCCCTTTTCACAGCGTCAGTAAACTATGCAAACTAATTGTTAACTTCTCATTTGATGACTGCGAACACCAGCACATGTATGAGGAACCTGGCTGTGATTTTGTCCTTGGAGACCCTCTTATCCTCCTCCAGGGAGAGTCCTAGTCTCCTATGCATGGGGATTTTTGCTGGGACAGTTGTCCAAAATTCATCCCAAGCTTGAGAGAACCTAATGCTTGGAATGTCAACAGTTTTGCATGATGGACTCTCATGGTCTTTCCTCCTCTCAGGAATTTATGTCTTTGGCCTCTCACCCTCCCCTTAGGCTATGGGAGTGCAGATGATATCATCCAAGAGAAACTAACACTAGAGCAGAAAAGCATTCAGTTCTGGTCTTCAGAACACATGGTTTGTTAAACAAGTATCATGATGACACTTTTTTTATTCAGTAGGAATTAGGGTTAAATTGCAGATACACTGTGACATCAGCCATCTGCTGTCCTCCTTAGTTCTGATTTCCACTTGGTGGACTTAACCCACTGTGATTTCCACAGTGAAGTTAGGTGGATATAAGTAGTGAACTTAAATGAGATATCTCTATTATTATATCTACCCTAGGTCTGCTTATATCATTATTTTAAAATATACTAATTATGTATCAGCTAGAAAGAAAACTACATCTTCCATTTATTTTCTGTTGTCTTCTATATATAACAAAATAAAATAGTGTAAGTTTCCCAAGTAAATACAAAATCCATTTATTTCCCTGCATTGATGTACTCTTTTATTTGTTACCATGGCAGCTACAGTATTGTGATCCTTTAATTTTTCATCCCTGATTTTTCTGTAGTCCCTTGTCTGGGGATGATCATGGTATTCTGAGTGCATGTTTATATACATTAATATGAAATATTTTAGTTAAATGATTCCTGATAACAAATATTTGAAAATAAGTGAAATAACTGTTTCCCCATACTTACTACCATACTTAATGTTTAGGTTTGAATATGAAATGTGTACCATACACTCTGTGCTTGAACACTTGATCCTAGCTAGTGGCACTATTTTGGAAGTTTGTGGAATCTTTTGGAGGTGGAGCCTCACAAGGGGAAGTCAGTTATTAGAGATTTTGTGTTTTATAGTCTACCCCCATTGTAGCTAGAGATTTCCTGCCTTGCCCACAGTCAGGACAAGTCTCTCTCACCTGCCAGTCCCACAGCCACTCAGACCCGACCAAGTAAACACAGAGACTTATATTGGTTACAAACTGTATGGCCGTGGCAGGCTTCTTGCTAACTGTTCTTACAGCTTAAATTAATCCATTTCTATAAATCTATATCTTGCCACATGGCTCGTGGCTTACCGGGATCTTCACATGCTGTTTGTCATCATGGAGGCTGGCAGTGTCTCTCTGATTCAGCCTTCCACTTCCCAGCTTTATTCTCCTCCTTGTCCCGCCTACACTTCCTGCCTAGCCAGTGGCCAATCAGTGTTTTATTTATTGACTAATTAGCAACACATTTGCCATACAGAACATCCCACAGCACCCGATGCTTTCTGCCCATGCTTGTTCTTGATGCTGGACACAATGCAGCCAGCTAAGCAATGTTTATGCTACAATGCCTTCCTTATCATGTGTATTATGGTTTACAGTTTGAAGGGATATGTTCCATCATAGCTGTCCAGTGAGAGGCTTACAGGAAGAAAGAGTAAAGAAGTGAAACCAGGCTATATGACCTTCAGGCCAACCTCCAATGACCACTTAAATCATTAAGGCTCAACCACTTCAGTGTTCAATGACCTTCTCCCAAAGCACCATCAACTGGTACCAAGTATTCATACACATGAGTCAATATAGGTTACTTCACATTCAAAGTAAATCATTCCCTTATATAATTTTGGTTGAGTTTTTGTCATACTAACAGAAAATTAATCAAACCAATTATAGAAACAATAACCCCAAATCTGCGGAATTATATAGAAAATTAATTGCACAATTAGGTCATGTTGTGTTTTAGAGACTGCTGTTCATGCTGACTTGTGACTACTCAATGATTATGCAGGTTGGGATTCCACCTCAGGTGGGGTTCTTTCTCAGCCTCCTATGCTTTAGATTTTTATTTTGATTCTGCCTCTGAATCCCTACAAGTAAAGCATAAATTCAGGTAAGAGGAAGAATAACAGAAGCATGTTTTAAAGAGGGTGGAAATGTCCACTAACCCAGTCCAAGATGTGGAATCCCACTTACTCTAGGCTGCCACTATGGAGAAATGGTGATAGATTTTCTTTGAAGTAATACATTATGAGTTCAGTTTTATCCTAGTGGGCACACCATAATTTGTATTATCTGACTCTACTTTCCTCAACATACAGAATCAATTAATAAACAAGGCAGCACATATCAGAAACAAATGGCCTTTTACTTAAGTGGTGTGGTTAATATAGATGAGCATGATAGGAAATGTGAGAAACATATAATTTTACTTAATTAAAAATACTTAGATGCAAGAATATTATATTACAATATTTTGTGCTTAAGAATAGAAGTTGAACCTGGCATAATGTTGCACTTTTAATCTCAGTGCTTAGGAGGATGGAGTAAGAGGATCACTATGAGTTGGAGGCTAATGTGGAATTCATAGAAAGACTTCAAGAAAAGGAAAATCAATCAATTAATCAATTAATGCAATTAATTTGAAGTTGAAATCTCTTACATGGGAATGAATACATACAGGGTGTTGTTTTTTTAAATTTGTAATGAAGAATTATGTGTATCTCTGTGCATATCTATTTACTATCTCTATTTAATCTATCTCGATATCTGCTGCTTAGGGAGACAGAAATAGACTCATTGTTAGAAAGTGTCAAATTAGAGTTATAGGAGCGAACTGAAAACTTTTGATGCATCAGAGAATAAGAAGAAAATGAAAATAAGAGGTCTATTTAGCCTTACTAAAGCTTGAATAGCTTCTTATTAAATATGCCATTTAAATATTAATATTGGTAATAAATTTAATTGTAAAAATGATGCATGCTAAAAAATTATGAAAATATATAATAAATAATAAAATGAAATCCATTAACTTAATTGGTATCGTTGCACAGCAGAGGCCACAGTGTGAAAAAAATGTTTTAAACTTAAGGTTGGATTTTACTAGTGAAAGAAATAAACTTCCAGTTGTCAATAAGATATAACATTGCCTTCACTCCTCTTTTCCTGTGAGTATAAGCATTCTTTAGTACATTATCATTCTTTCTCTATAAGGTGATTTGCTGTCCTCAACTTATCCTACTTTTAATTTGGAATGAAGGTGCACTACCTCACATCTTTCAGTCCTTTGTAACACCCTCAAAATAAGGATATTTTGGCTGTAATATCAATGTTCCCAGTCTATGACCCTGAGGAATTCTGTAACGGATTTGTGCTCATGCAGCCAGGAAAGACCCTCGACCCGAACAATATCTGATTTGTTGTCAAGAGGAGGAAAAAGTCTTCCTACTCTCAGAAATCAGTTATCTTTATATTACACCTAAGCTACGTAGGAACTTCCTGAAGATTTGAGGAGTCAGATTTCTCCCCTAAGAATACACTGAAACTCTGCAGCAGTCCCTCCCATCATGAATGGCTATGACATTAGGACTAAGTCAAATAGAGATTCTTATTACACACTTAAGAATGAAAAATGATGGAGCTTTTTATTCAGCAATTAGTTTGAGGTACATTTTCTTAGAATAAGCTTTAATGACATCAATGGTAGCACTACTGCTGGTATTACTACTAATGATGGAGCTAATGATAAAGAATCATTTGAAGTATTTTATGTGATTAATATGAAGTTCTGATTGTTTGCCACTGAATGCTCTATGTACCGTCTTCTTAACTCATTTAAACATATTAACTCTTTCCATCCAAAACAACATTCTAGTATGGGTATTACTATTATCACACTTAATAGTTAAGGAAAAGGAGATGAAGAGAGAATATGGCCTTACTTAGGAAATATTTGACCGTTATTTTACAACACTGAAGGAATCTGATTAGGGGATGAATAATTAAATGTAAAGAGAAAAAGTCAAAGGCAAAATTAAAGGAGAGAGCAAAGCATGACTGTGTGAAGGAGATTGAGGTGGGCTCAGTGATGCCGTGCAAAGCATCACTGGCCACAAGATTCATTTGGTTTGAATCAACTCAGAAATTACTTAAAAATACTCTCAAACACAGGGTTCTACCTATTTTAGATGTAGAATTTACTAATCAGAATATAGCCATTCACAAATAGTGCCTTGTTTCAAAATTGTCAATCCTCGAAATATATTATTGAATGAAACAGAAAAATGAAAGTCTACTCTTTCCAATTTTTGAATAATTCTAGGATTGGGCTGCAACTAGATCATGTCATGCTTAGGGAGAGATTAGTTATCATATTCCATCACACATGGTGTCCAAGATAGCGTGCATGTGAAGAAGACCCTGTGTGTTGACACCATCCTGTGGAGACATTATATTTTATAATAAAGTGCTATTCATATAATTAGAATATACACATATTTCTAATAATATAAAAAGTAAATCTGTTATCTACTAATTAGACAGACACCAATCAAGGCATTTGCTGTTATGGGTATATCTGCTCTTTGCCTGAATGATGCTTAATGAACAATGTGATTCACTGTGTGAATTCAAACTATGAAAATGAATTATGCAAATTTGGATTACTAATAGCTGCTATTAAAATGACTTACTTATCTCTAACCATAGATCAATTGTTATGGCAAGGGTTTTTTTATTTAATTTATAATAATTACTGCTAATATGTGTATTGAAGAGCTACCAGCTGAATCTAGTAAGCCTTACAAAAGCCTGGGAATGCAAGCATTATATATATATATATATATATATATATATATATATATATATATATATATTGAATGCTGGAAGCAAAAGACATCATCACCAAAACAATGTCACAGAAGAAAGATTTTGAGTTTAACTGTGGCTTCCTGCAATGCTTATGAGTCAGAGAAGTACACATACCAAATACATTTAATTATGTATTTTTGAAGACCTTTAGAGAGATATGTGCTAGAGTTTAAGAACCATCAGTGACTGAATCCATGAGTGTCAACATGACCACTTTAGGGAACAATATTAATTGAAGAACAAAAAAAGCTGAAATAGTGCTTTCAGAAAACCATGATGAGAGCTTTGAAGAATGTCCAACAAAGACATGAGAGTGTTAGAAAGGAAGCTAAAGAGGGGCAAATCTGCTAAGGGAGGGAAGAAAGCACTACTCTTTGGAGGGCAAGATGTGTAAATGCAATTAGAAATACCTGTGACACAGTTCTCCTGAAGAGATTTTTAAAAAGTGTCTAGTTGAGAACTTGAAATGCACATAAACACAGACACCAGTACTCTGCACACAGGAACACACACAAGTGCTCAAACACACATGCATATGTATGTCTTTATCAGCAAATTAAATGTTTACTTGGAGACACTAGAAAGTGACATGTGGAAAGGAACCCAGCCAATTATGCTCTAATGTGAGACTGCATAAGAATTTACTGACTGAGTGTAAAATATTTAGCATAGGATTCTTCTGACCACTTATACATTTAATGGTACTATTTGGGGATATTCTTGCATCCTTAGAAATTGGGGCTTGTTTTAAGGCACTAGTTAGTTGGAGCATGTCTTGGAAAGTTGTATGTGGGCCCCGTCCTTTCTCTAACCTCTACTTCTGTCTATTAGGAAGCAAATAATCTACTCTCCCCTTGGCCCCTGTGGCCATGATGTTATGCTCAAGCATAAGCGGTCAAGCAACCAAGCATTAAATCCTCTGAGACTGTGAGCTGAAATAAATATTTGTTCCTTAACTTATTCTCTGAAATATTTTGGTCACTACTATGCAAAAGTCACTAATGAAGATAATGAGTGAACAAAGCCAACCAATACCATTCGTTCATATTGTGAGTAAGAATGATCTTTAAAATTAAATGAGAAGCAATGCTTGTTCAGTATGAGACAAGCTAGTTTTCTGTCTTGTCAGTACCAAATGGCTCAGTATTGTTCCAGTTAACTATTACTCTGAGCTTACTATAGATGAGGAACTAATGAAGAAGACATCTGATAAAGAGCCACTGCCACCTACAAAATGCTGAGAGCAGGAGAAACAGTTTGCCCCATAGAAGAACACACAAATTGGTTAGTCAATACCGAAAGGTCAGCCCTGAAAACTTCCACATACAAGCAACAATATAGGAACCGAGCATGTTATATTTATGTATTTAGGAATATAAAAAAGATGCCGTGAATATGATAGTGATCGTGGTGAATGGATCAAACACAAACTGAGGGATTGCTATTTATGTATTCAATGCTAATGATCTTTTCATGTAAGTTATTATAAAAATAAGAAAAGATAATAGAATATAGATTGTACAACTTAGACAATAGAAATATATGTATTTTATTTCTGTTTTGAGATAAAAAAGCAAGTCATTTATTTATTGGGTAGAACTGAAAAACAGCTCATATATTTTTCCTTTAGAATCTAAAATACTTAAAATTTTAATTTTATTGAATTTAATCATGTCAGAATATATTTGGTGTTTCCGTTGTATGCTTGTTTCAAAATCTACATAGAATACAAAACAACTACAGCTAAATAGCATATGCATCATCTTGGTCATAATTATTTTTGTGATGCAAATATTCAATATCCATTCTTTCATTAGATTTTTTAAATACTTTAGAAGTTAGGAGACACATTTTCTTTATCCTTTGTACCCCAGCATCATTTCTGTGGTAAGATTTCTACACATTGCAATCACTTCTAGATCCCAGAGAAAGTTAACCAATGAAGTGAATTTTTAGTTTGAGAGATTTTCATTTTGCCCAGAATTCCTACTCTCTTTTTTAAAATATACCTTTTTAAACCACTTTAGATTTACAAATGTTTTTGCATTATTATAACTTTTTTTCTCAAAATGGAAGTTACAATGAAAGGAAAAACAGCTTATTTTTTGTCATAGCAGATGCTGAGCTGAAACTTAACAAGTGAATCAGTGGTTGCTAAAAGGCATATCACTACTTCACATTTTGATTCAATCTCTACATAAAACAGTTTAATTAAGATATATTGTGCTACAATATTAATTCAATATTGACTTTCTTTTCATAATGTCTTCTTAGATCATTTCTAAATGGACATATATTAATATTGGTGTTTTATTAATGGTGCTGTTATAATGCCAGCTATATGTACCCCTTAATATACAAATAACAGTATCTCTGTCATGAGAAGTACAAAATAGGAAGCATTCTTGGAATATCGGATTTTCCTTTGAGAATCACTCAATGAGCCTAAATCATAGGGCACAGAGACTCAAGCCAATCACAGGTCCATAGTATCTAAATATGAGATGGTTATCTTTAAAAGTTGGCTCATGCATCAAACTTTGTTTATATTTCATTTCCTCTTTGGTTTCATGACTATTCCCTTGGGCAACATGGTTATGCCAAATCTAATGTTCACCTTCATAAACATCTGTACTTTCTCTGAGGTACTTGGGAATGTGGAGGAAGTACAAGAGATAATAAAATTTTATTATAAAAATGAACATTTAGTGCAAGATGTCAATAGTATTTTCCCTTTAAAGAGAATATAGTGGCTAGGCTTTGCAAGATACAATATACCTGCAACATCTACTCAGTTCCAGCCTGCAGCATGAAGAAGCCTCGAATTTATGAACTCACATCAGCTGCGATTAACCATCACAAGACTTATACAAAGTCAAGCCAGCCAAAATCCTAGCATAAATGTAGTGTATCATCTCAATGCTACTCCTAATGAGGATGAGTTCACAGTGGACAGTTGCTGGAGCAGAAAGGAGCCTCTGTTTTGATGACGTGGCAAGTAATACTTTTTCCAAGCTCCAAGAGATGGACCCACTCCCATTCATGTATTTGGCACATATATTGGTCACAATGATGCAAACAGCAACTTATATGAATATATTGTGTCTTTTACAACTTTAAAACTCCAGTACATTTTCGTAAGAATAATATTTACAACTTCATGCACAGATAAACATCTTGATGTAAAAATGGGCCCATCAACAGGCTGTCTTGTCTGAAAAGGATCATTTCAATGTCAGCCGTACATTTGGCACTGAGTCAATCTCTCTATTTGATTGCATTTTTCCTCCATTTTACCCCTTTATGTCACTTTCTAATCCCTCTTTCCTTACTTTAAAATTTTGTTATGATGCTGAAAATTTATTTTGTCCAAGTTAACACACTATTTTTTTACAGTAATTGCAAAAGTGAATAAAATCAAATCATCATGCAATAGGAGCATCGCTTACACCTGGCAGTGCGTCATAATCACTCACAAAGTCAGTGCAGATCCCAACATCATAGCTCTGCCAAATTGGCTTCTACAGTGATAAGTGGAAGCTTGATTGATATGCTCCTGCCTGGAAATGTGCAGCCTTTTTTTTTTTTTGTCCTAAGGGTGGCAAGATGTCTCAGCATCAGACTTCTATTGCTAGTCAAATGCTACAGCAACTAGAATAGAAAGAGCTGCGATGACAGTGATTTTACTAGACAGGAAATCAAACTGCTCTGGGAGAGAGAATCAAAACAACAGATGACTCTTAAAATGAAAATGCATTATCTATGCAAAATATGTGTGGGGAGGGCCAAGTGGCAGCTGGACTGGTACAGCATCAGAAGAGATGCTTAAATCTTGAGGGTGCAATAGAATGTTTTTACTGTACTTATCAAGTAATGGCAGGCTTGAATGCTCAGACATAATCTCCTCAGAAGAGGCATAAAATGAGACCTCGGAAACAGAGTGCAGAACAGGGGACTGCTCACAAAGTTCTACTAAAGATGGATGAAAGGTATGGCAGTGGATTCAGTCTAGTTTAGAGATGACCAACCTAAGTAATTTTTTATTTTACCGTTATTGCAAAGAACCAATACACAGGTCTTTTTCCAGTAAAGAAGATGTGGAAATTTTGAAGATCTTGTCTTAGGCATATATGAGTTTAAATGGAGAATAAAGAAGGCAACTGGAAAAAAACACTACTAGAAGATATTTTCTGTCTTTGTTTTATTTTTTAAAATATAATTAAAACATAATTACATCATTTACCCCTCTTCCTCCCTCCATCCCTTTCCATTTCAACTTACTCCATAGCTCTCAAGTTGATGACATATTTTTCATTGATAAGTAGTGTTTCATATGTGCATATTTATATGTGCATAAATGTATAAATATGACCTGCCTAGTCCCTTTATTGTTACTTATCTGTATATGATTTTAGAGCTGACCAAATTGTATTGCACAACCAATTAAGGGGTTCATCCCTGGAAGAGACTAATTCTCACTCTCTCAACAGTCATTTGATGCCTGTAGTTATTTGTCTTGGGATGGGCCCTATAAAATTTTATCCTTCCACAATAGCATGTCTCTTGGGAACCTACACCCATAATACCTCAAAAACATGGATGTCTAAATAAGACCTGAACAATGCCAATGCCAGTAAATATTCTGTCCTTTACTAAATATTTTTATTTATATTTTTAATAAAATAATAAGAGAGAAATCTGCAACTTCAAATCTCTACATTTTCGCTAGTGAAAAACTATGACATTTAGAGTGTGAGAATAACAGGGAGTATTAGGCATTATAGCAATCAAATTCTATTTCAGAGACTCTTTTTATCTCTTCCATTTTGTGTTTGAACAAAAATTTAAATCCAACTTTGTTTCTTGGAAACAAGAAGTTGTTTATTGCCTTATGTGACCATACAAAGTAAATAAGTATTCACTCATTCAAATTTATAATTTTTCATAATTCAAATTATAAACATGACTTTCTATCTAAATAAACGTATTTGGAAGTTTAAAATGGGTGGTTAGAGAATATAGAAGGAGTTAGGAGAGAAGAAATCACAGGATAACAAATATGTTGTATGAAATTCTCAAATAATAAATAAAACATAAAAAATGATTAAATAAGTTGAAAGGATTTATTCTACCACTATTTGTATTTTCCTGAATCCTGTCTGAGCTACATGCTTTGCAATTTGAAGGCTGTTATCCACTACATCTAGATTAAAGGAGATAATGAAAGATGAAATATAAGAGATTATAATGAATGTATACATTTGTGGAACAAAAACTAATTAATATATAAATAAACAAAATAACACTTTACATTGTGGAGCGTGGAGCTCCCTGCATACCTACAGGTGCTCAAATTGCTTATCTTCACTAATGTTGCCTTTCAGAAGGACAAAGCATCACACCACTTTCAGTGCAGTGAAGGACTTACTAATGCCTGAGAATATTTTCTGGAAATAAAGGGCATACATCAGATGAATTCAGGTGACAAAAGACATAAATATCACTACACTGTGAAGACACTCTGATCAACCACCTTGAATGAAATTCAGAGAATGGAAGAGCTTCCTACTACATTTGGAGGGCAGGGACTCTGTCTTGCTGTACATTCATCATCCTAAATCAGTCAGTCAATTTCTCTCTCTCTCTCTCTCTCTCTCTCTATCTCTCTCTCTCTCTCTCCTTTTCAATGTAACAATTCTGATTTTCAGGCAGTATTGCCATTAAATCCTTTCTCTTTTACAAGACTATAAAAGTTTTTGAAGCCAAGCTTTTCAATCACGATATATATACCCCTCCTCTCCCTCTCTCCCTCCCTCCTTCCTTCTCACTGTTCCAACATAGTCAGGCTGTGTAGACCAATCTGGCCTCAATCCCGTGAGCTTCTTTCTTTAGTCTTCTAAGATCCTAGAATTCTACCAATAAACACCCATTAAGCCCAGGGCTTGAGTGGTGCACTCATGAATAACAAAAATATCTTCCAACTCTTATATCTGTCTCTGTTTTTGGACTCTGCTCCAAATATCTCAGTAATGGAGACCTCCAGAGCAATGAGCATCATGTACACAGACCACCTAGAACCTTTCTCATTGGCTCCTCTCTTCAGAATTCCAGTTCCAGACCTTGAAAACCAAGCCCCATCTTGATTTCAACACAAGTGACATTTCCTATACTTCCCACTTCAAACACATAAAAGACGTGTTTACATTATTGTCCTTCCAATCTTCTTGTTAATCTAAAATTCAGATCAACTTAGTAAGAAAAAGAATTCTTCATCTGCAATTTCACTTTTCAATGTAACAATTCTGATTTTCAGGCAGTATTGCCATTAAATCTTTTTCTCTTTTACAAGACTATAAAAGTTTTTGAAGCCAAGCTTTTCAATCACAAGGTCTAAAAGAAGTTTAACCCTAGAAATTATTTAAACGTTGATGTGGTCTAAATGCTTACAGAAACCATCTACGTACCATTAAAAGGATTAGTTTATGTAGAGATCCTTCCCTTGGGGCATGAATAAAGAGTTTATTGAATTCAACATAAAGTAAGTGGCTGGTATTTTAAAGAGCAATAATAAATATCTATATAAAATGAAATAACATTAATGGACAGCGTTTCTGAATATAAAATACTTGGATAATGAAAACAAATAAAAAATTCTTGTTACCTTCAAACAAATCAACCCAAAAGACATATTTAGAAAATAAACTGGATTTTCATAGGGGGATTACAGATTGTTTTAAAACAGAATTTTAAAACTTGCCTGTGAAAAATGTAGCTGTATGCAAAAATTTTGTCACAAAGTAATGTTAGAGTTTTTGTAGTTCTATCTTTGCTGGAAGCATTGTGAACAGAGTGTCTTCAGGCTTTTTGATGTTTATTGTTGCGCATGTGTTCTACCTGCATCCTAAATACTTTGAGTTCGTGATCTATTTCCTAACGTCATGGAGAGTAAACTTAAGGTGCATTTTGTTCCTAGTTGCATCAGGCAAATGCAGATGCATGAGGCAGAGTAGAGCAGAATGATCAATGCTGTCTCTGTAAAAGGCTCCTTTCAGACTGATTGCTCATCCCAAGAGTGATTTACTTTCCTTTAGAAAGAAGGGCATCCACTTACTCTCTCTATATATATCAAATGCTACCTATTTCTTAGTCTTAAGGGAATATAAGAAAGCTGAAAGTCCCCCTCCTTCCACTGCCACATTCCAATTATAAAGACTATAGTTTCAATATCCACTATTTATTTTTCCATCTTTTCTTTTGGCTTTTCAAAGCAGGGTTTCCCTATGTAGCCCTGACTGTACTAGAACTCACTCTGTAGACCAGGTAAGCCTTAATATCCATTCTTAAATGAAAATAGACAAGATCCCACCCCACCCCTAGGAAGTTCCTCATCAGTATCTGTTGAAGAAAATTTGAAGTCACAGGACATTACAAGTGGTCTGTTGCTCTTAATCTCTCTTCCTCGAAGTTTTCTTCTTTGCCTGTCAGTTATCCCACTGTCAATACCAACCTTTTCTTCAGAACTCCTTTTCAAATTTGATTTCATCCTCCAGGCCTTCCTTATCCCTCATGGTATGTAGCAAACTTAGATCTGTAATATAGTGTTCTGACACAATGTTCCATTTTTGTAGTTTTGCTGATTATATATAATGAATGCCAAATTGATTATATATTCTATTAAGACAAAAGTTTTGCATCAAATGCTTTTGCCACAATGATTTTAAATGTGTTCATTGTAACAAGACTTGTCCTATATCAAGGATCAGCTATTGATATATGTGGGCAGCAGGTGCAGCATCATGAAATCTCTGTTGTTAGTGGGTTTATTTGTTTACTTTCTGTGGCTCTAGCTTTGTATACCACTATTAAAGACGATTAAATTGAACTTCCATTCACCTACCTGTTATAAATAAATGCCAATGTCAGCATAATTCTATGTAGACATTTTCTCATCTCACCCTTTTAATGCATATAATGAGAATGGAAGTGGTAAAACAAGTTTGCCCTGAGTCATTTATACTGATGCATAGGCATGTACAACTGTTTCTAGTGCCCCAATATAAAGTCTCAAACAAAAATAACTCCATCAGAGTTGCTTTGTTCTAGTATGTATTACTATTTCTCTTTCTCTTTTCTTTTATGAAAACCTTATGTAAATTTAAAAAGAAAATACATTTCTCCATAACAGCATTTGAAGTAGAAAAGATGAGTCTCTCTGCCAAAGCTGTCATGGAAGCATCCTGTGTGAGATGAATTCTGAATGTCATTTTGAAAGAGGTATTAGAAAGAGAATTTTAATGCAAATCTTCAAACACTTCCATATTTAATCCTGAGCTTGCCAAGTAGACAATTATCTACCTTGACCAATGTGCCTAGAATTGTACCCATACACACAGAGACTTGTATTTGGATCCCAGTGGAAGAATATCAAATCCTACCTGCTACTTATATTTTGTATTGTTTTTGTCACTTATCCTGAAGATTTTATCTCCCATAGACTTGAAATACAATGGAGAGAGAGAGAGAGAGAGAGAGAGAGAGAGAGAGAGAGAGAGAGAGAGAGAGAGAGAGAGAGAGAACTGCCACAGTGCACAGTGCACAGTGCACATGTGGAAAGCAGAAAATAACTTTTAGGAGTTGGTTATCTCCTTCTACCATGTGAGACTAAACTCAGGTTGTCAGTCTTATCAGCAGTAAACTTTACCTTTTGAGCCATCTAAATACTGAAAGTATGAGCTTTTGTAAATATGTATATCTCAACTGTCCCAATAACTTAGTTATTTCCAAAATATTCAACTTGTGATAATTTGCAAGAATTAGGCTAACACTAATAACAGGTCCTTAGTTGAGAGAAGAGAGTAGTTCTGGCACAGTGAGAAGGCCTTTGCTGGTGAGTGGGCCTCACAGACTGCTCAGGGGTGTAATTTCCTCTGTTGTTGAAGATCACCATGTCACAGGTATCCAACAGGTCCATGGCTAGATCAGGGGATTTAGGAACTCTGTTGGGTCATACCTGCTTAATCTGTGGTCTAGTCCTGATTAATAATGTGTCTATAATCTCTGCTGTATCTGGTTTATTTAGAAATAAAGAAAGTGCATACAACTTAAGAACAAGTCTCTTTGGTCAGATCTCTCTATCCAGCAGATTTAGTTCTCAAATCTGGTAGCTTGGCTAAGGTTCAACACCAGTCACAGTGTTGACTGTGTTCTTTTCTCATTAAGAGAAAATGTATTCAATGAGATTCTGTACACCCACCTGAAGCCCTTTATGTCACACTATTTATCCCTGTTTTACTATCAGTGAAAGTAATTAAGTGAAATTAACTGTTTCTACATGTTAAAAATTAGGAAAAATTTTGTAGATACTCTTTTAAGTTTTTGTTAGTTTTTGATTCATGGTAGAATTTTCTCATTTTTAAATGATGCCTTTATGAGAAGCACAAAATTAAACTTTCCTAATTCCTTAATTTTCTCCTAGAATATAAATAGTAAATACGGAAATTGTTATGTTATATTTTATCTAAAATAAAAACCTGAACTGATTGAATCTGACAGTAAAATCTGAATCATTTAGCATTGTTGGAGCCTATTCTTTCAGCTTTTGTGAGGGTGATAACAAATTACAAAGTGGAGAGAATTCGTTGCCCTGGTGTTGGGCATGGATTTTAGTAATACAAATACCCAACAAAAAGTAAGGAGAACATGTCCTTTACCTTGAGGAGATACAAGCAGTCACCACTTGACTTCCGTTGAAACCTTGCTTCTCAATGCCATTGGATAATATTCGCTAACATCATCCACTGAAAATGACTGTGAAAGAGAATTAGTTCAATGTCAAATGCAGTAGTGTTCTGTCTCCTCTATTTCTGTTTGCAGGACTTTCTAACATTTTCATATTGCTTTGTCTCCTGCTTGCCTGATCCCTGATAATATTTGGATTTGATATTTCTCTGCATGGTTGCTTCTGGATATTTAAATTGCTGCTTCTATGTGTTATGATTGTAAAGGGTCAGTCCTCAGTGGAAGGCTGTCTCAGCCTTCATTACATTCCAAGTGAACTTTGACTAAAGTATTCCTAATACAGAATCCAATGTGATTCCACCAATTTCCCATTATTTTAAAGAACAGCGTAATCCCACTTTTCTCTTTTCCTTTGTATTGGTTTAAATAACCTCAATGTGATAGCCATAAAGACACTATCATCAAGAGAGCAAGTATCTTATTCTATATTTTTTTGTAACTAAAATTGGACTCATTTGAACCACTTTGAAATGGGATAATAGTATTAGCTATCAATTTTCCCTTAATCTTTGAAGTTACTGTATAAAGAAGATTCATCTGATACAAATTGTTTAAAGTTTTTTGAATTGGAGTTAGCTTAACTCCAAAAGTTAATGGACCCCAAACTGTTATAAAGCTTTTTTTGTAACTTAATGTCACAACTATAAAGTGTATTCTTTCAGAAATAAATTTGCAATCTATATTTGAAATTGACAGCTTGAGAAAAAAATGTTACTCTTTTATGAAAACCATTGATTCTGCCAGTACCATAGGTAAGTGAAAGCTCTTGTGAATAAAGAAATTCATAAGTAAACAAATCTTAAAAGAAGAAATGAAAGACATTTCTTCCATTATAAGAAAATGTGAGTAATTTCATACCACATTCCTATTACATAAACTTTAATGGAAGGTTGACTTTTATCTCCATTATCAATTTATTTTAGTTTCATTAATACATGATAGACTATATGGAGTAGTATTCTTTCTGATCATTAGTTAATTGTCTGCTATATGGAGAGATTAAATAAGTTTCCCAGGTTCATAACGTTAAATAGAAATTAAACTAGAAATGAGGTTTTATCCTTGGTTCGTAACACTTCACCCAGTAAATGATTAACCAAAATGTGTTGCCTGTGGATGGGTTCCAGGTTGGCTTCTGTTTTCCTAGATTAAAACCTCTCAAATATATTAATTACTATGTGAGATGGGAAATTCTGCACCATTCTGATGGTCTAGATTAGCAACTAAGCATATACCATGTCTTTGAATAAAACTTGTTCTTTAATATCAACTTATTAATATATTTACTTAATACATTTAATAATAACCAATTAGTAATAGCAAGATACTTCATTTGCATAGTAGTATATAGAGTCCTAAAATTACTGGTATAATTAAATGACAGAGTCTACAAGGTAAGGCCATACGAAAGAATTTTCTCTTTGGACATTCCTATGCCCAACCTTCCCTTTTCTCTTTCTCATGCTGGAGAGTGATGCATAGAGACTCATGTGTGCTAAGCATTCATATTAACTGCCATTGAGCTATATTCCCAAATCCTGAAGTGTTTGATATGAATGTCATGTATTTTATTTCATGGTAACTGTCTCCAGAACATCTTCCTATAGATAAACTATAAAAATTTTATGCAAGACCCCGAATGATTTGTTAAGTTGGTAGCAGCCAATTTTCAGGTTGCTATTGAAATCTCTCCCATCACTGTTAGAAATTTGGCTGGCTTAGCCTTGGGCAATTCTTGAATAAGGAACCATAGCTTCTGTGAACTGATCAGTAGTGTAATAGCTATGTTAGCCCCAGAACCTGGTCAAAAGTCCGAGATACAGCTGTGGTTCTCAATCTGTGGATCACAACCCTTTGGGGGTTGAATGACTTTTTCACAGGTATTGCATATCAGATATTTATATTACAATTCATAACAATAGCAAAATTACATTCATGAAGTGGCAATAAAAATAACTTTATGGTTGGGATCACTGAACCATGAGGAACTGTATTAAAGGTTTGCAGCATTAGAAGGTTGAAAACATGGGTCTTTTATATAGACTTTCCACCATCCAAGGCTAAAGAAACTTCAAGATGCAGAAAGAATGTAAGACCTGATGGATAGAGAGGAGGCCTGTGAAACACTGGATTCTGGACATGATATGGCTCTTGCTTTTTGTTGTTTTCATGAGACAGGGTTTCTTTAAGTAACAACTCTGGCTGTCCCAGAACTCGCTTTGTAGACCAGGCTGGGCTTGAACTCATGGAGATCCACCTGTCTCTACCTCATAAGTGCTAGGATTAAAGGCATGTGCCACTATCGCTTGGCTTTAACCCATGCTTATATTAAATGCTGTAAAGGATGGTACTGCTGTGGTTATACCTATTAAGAGTGGCTTGTGTTTAAATTCAGCTACCATTGTGAAGTGCTAAGTATGTGGAAATTAACTTCTATTAGTAAGAGATACTATCTTTAAGTGGTGTCTAGGCGACTATAGTTATGGGGAAGAGGAATCGATGATTGAATAGTGGGGGCATTATGAGGCAATCAGAGGATGTACACACACACACACACACACACACACACACACACACACACACGTCTTGTTCTATCTTGCCATGTGATACTCTACACCATTTTTTAAATTAATTAAAGTTATTTATTTATCTTACATCCAGACCATAGTTTTACTTTCCATTCCCTCTCCATCTCCCCTCCAGTACCCCATTAGATCTATTCCTCCATTTTCTGTTCAGAAAGGGGCAGGCCTCCCAGATATGGACCTGTTTGTAATCTTTTATGTATTGACATCCAGTTTTGCCAGCACCATTTGTTGAAGATACTGTCTTTTTCTTTTGTATAGTTTTGGTTTCTTTGTCAAAAATCAGATGTTCATATGTGTGTGGATTAATGTCAGGGTCTTCAATTCAATTCCATTGGTTTGTATGTCGGTTTTTATGCCAGTATGAAACTGTTTTTATTACTATAGCTCTATAGCAGAGCTTGAGGTCAGGGATCGTGATGCCTCCAGAGGTTGTGTTATTGTACAGGATTCTTTTAGCTATCCTGGGTCTTTTGTTTTTCCACATGAAGTTAAGTATTTTCCTTCCCAAGTCTGTGAAGAATTGTGTTGGGATTTTGATGGGGATTGCATTGAATCTGTAGATTGCTTTTGGTAAGATTGCCATTTTTACTATGTTAATCCTACCTATCCATGAGCATGGGAGATCCTTCCATTTTCTGATATCTTCTTCAATTTCTTTCTTTAGAGATTTAAATTTCTTATCAAACAGGTCCTTTACTTGTTCAGTTAGTGTTATCCCAAGACATTTTATATTATTTGTGGCTATTGTAAAGAAATGCACAACATCCTTAATCATCAGAGAAATGCAAATCAAAACATCTCTGAGATACCACCTTACACCTGTCAGAATGGCTATGATCAAAAACACTAATGACAGTCTATGTTGGAGAGGATGCAGAGCAAAGGGAACACTCTTCCACTGTTGGTGGGAATGCAAACTTATACAACCACTGTGGATATCAGTATGGTGGTTTCTAAGAAAATTGGGAATCGATACCTCAAGACTCAGCCATACCACTCTTGGGCATATAACCAAGAAATGCTCAATCATACCACAAAGATACATGCTCAACTATGTTCATAGCAGCACAATTTATAATAGCCAGAACCTGGAAACAACCTAGACGCCCATCAACCGAAGAATGGATTAAGAATATGTGATACATATACACAATGGAGTACTACTCAGCAGAGAAAAACAATGACAGCATGAAATTTGGAGGCAAATGGATGGAACTAGAAATTATAATCCTGAGTGAGGTAATCCAAACTCAGAAGGACAAACATGGTATGTTTTCGCTTACAAGTGGATAGTAGATATAAAGCAAAGAACAATCAGACTGCAACCCACAGAAACAGGGAGGCTATACAGCAGCGGGGACCCTAGGATGACTGTGGCTTATAATAAGTTTTGGTTTTACTCAATTACTGGGCAAGCCTCAATGAAATATTTTACTATTAGGTTAAGAATTTGTACTGTATCAAGCTGATAATAGAAAAGTAAATAAATAAATTAAAAAAATAAAACTCATTTGGGTGCCTCAGCCTTTCAACCCTTTTGAACAAGATCAATTATCTAAAACAAAATTACTTGCATGTCTATCCAGCTCATACTGAGCATGAAATACATTGAATAATAATAATAATAATGTACTAGAAATTCACTATTAGTGTCATGTTATAGTGTCTCTTTAATTAATATTTATTCCCATGAGTGTATATTAGCAAAATGGCATTGGAAGATACAGTTGCATCCCCTGTGGGGTTTTCCCCTTAGTTTAATGTGAAGGAGTATCGGAATATCATAATTAATATTGAGTTCTAATGAATCTAACCGTAATATCTGAACTATCAACACCTAATAGTAGTAAAACAGTTCAGGTTGAGTGAGGGACTGAAGGATCATCATAGTAACTGTCTTTCAGTCACAGTGACTGTTTCTTAAGTTGGAACTATCTCCATTTATGGTAATTTTTTTTAATTTGCAACACAATTATCTGTCTCTAGATTTAATCTTCACTTGAATTCTCCTCAAAGAAGTCTCATTGGTCTCGCTATCTTCTTTACATTTACCAAATAGCACTAAGGGCAATGAGTTTTACCTTCTACAAGTATCCATAGAAGCCAGCATAGCCTTTATAGGCCAGGTCTGTTCTAAGTCAAAGGCACACACACCAACAGACCTCAAAACTTCATTTTCACCACGTCAAAAGTCTAATACACTTACAAAAAAAGTCTTAGAAAAACAACAGCCATTTCCTTTCTTCCAGTACTGAAGACTCTAAATTAATACTTATAAAATTAATTACATTGTCATTTTAGCTCAAGGTAAGTTAACTTATTTTTAATTAAAACTTTCAAAAGTAGCATTAGCAAGAAAAGTAAACACTTCAATCTATATGGCAATTCTGTCTTTCCTTAGCATTACAGGGGAAATTAAATTTATAAGGTTTATTTAATGGATAAAAAGTTACTAAATAAAATTATTTCTGAAAAAATTACATTTGCTGTTATGTATATTTGGTCATTGGAGTATTGAGATACACTGTGTTTCTTTCTTTGTAGTTAAGAGTATATTTGTGCTTATTGCTGGGAATTAATAATATATAAAATAGAAATGTTGAGTTGTACTAATGCTTAGTTAAATAATAATTGAAAGTATATTAAGCAAACTAAAACTTTGCAAAAAAATAAGACTAGCATTAAATTTGGGGGAGCATGTTTGAGACAGGGTTTCTCTGTGTAGCCTTGGCTGTCCTGGAACTAGCTCTGCAGATCAGGCTAGTCTTGAACTCACAGAGATCTGCCTGCCTCTGCCTTCCAAATGCTGGGATTAAAGGGGTGTGCCACTGATGCCTGGATAATCCATTCTTTATTCTTTAAAATATCCTATGAAGAAGAAATACCTCATGGACTTTTCATGGATAGTTCACTTCTGAGGATGCTAGCATTGCATTTATACAAATTAATATATTATTTTATACACATACAATGCATTCATTGTATCTAAAATTAAAGTGATTTTATAGGCAAATTCAGCTCTGCTACTCTGTCACAGTGGTAGTTATATTCTTCCTTTCTCAATTTCACATACAGTTTTCCTTTGGCCATCTACAGGGAATTGAGTCTAGGACTGCCCAGAATGTCCGTCTTTGAAAGCTCAAGTCACGTCTATAAAATGGCATACTGTTTGCTTAGAATCTGCAAAAATCCTTTCACTCTTTTATGAATTTTGATCTAACTTTAGTGTACTCACTTTAAGTAATACAATGGAAATACTATGTGGATAGCTGTTCTGCTATGCTGTCTAGGAAATAAAAAGAAATAAATTGTCAGTCTCCAGTACAGGCATGGCATTTTGTTAATATTGTTGTTTGTTTTGTTTTGTTTTGAGACAGGATCTCTTTTTATATCCCTGGCTGTCCAGGAACTTACTATGTTGACCAGGCTGGCCTCCAACTCATAGAAATTTGTCAGCTTCTGTCTCCAGAGTACTATGATTAATGTGTATATCATTACATCCAGGTCAAACACAGGATATATTCCCACATGTCTGAGATATGCACTGAATCCCATTGATGAGGAATTTGCAGCAGACTATGCTTTCAGAGCCCCATGCTTCCATCTTGCATATGACTGTGTGATCATATAAAGCATTCAGAAATACAGGAGATACCACCCCTGAGATGGTAATTTAGTGCAAATTTATTTGATTTTCATTGCTTGGAAGGACACTTTCCAAATTAAAAATAAATAAATGAGAGGGGGGTGGGAGGAGGGAGGAAGAGGAAGAGAAGGAGGAGGAAGAGGAGGAGGAGGAGGAGGAGGAAGAGGAGGAGGAGGAGGAGGAAAAATGAAAAATGGAGCAGAAAGCTTCAGTTTATTAGATTATGCTTTTGCCAATTTTTTTCCTGTTTCTTTGCTGGTGTGTGTTCAATCCTTTATTAACAGTGGAACAAATAGATTTTCTAACTAACAATTCCAAACTTTGTTTCTTCCAAGCTTCTGTCTGTATGTCCTAAGTCCGTAGTAGATCACTGATGTGCTGGGTGTACGTGTTTTTAACCACCCTGTCTTGTCAATGATTTATTCCTTTAATAAGTAAATAATTACACTTTAGCATACATAACTTTTGTCTTTATAAGTTGTATTATCTGAAATTCTTATCTTCATCCCAGGTCTCTTTTGCATCCCCATCCCAAAACTCTTTGTATGAAATTTTTTTTCTGTCCTACATTTTCTATCTATTCATTTATACTGAAGATGAAGTGAGTCATTTAGACATAGAACGTAGTTTATTTGTGATTTTTAAAAAGAATCCATGTAACATGAGTTGCTAAACAGTCTCATTAATAGAAAACCCAGAATCAGACATTGGGGTGAAAGCTGAAAGATCAGAGAAGCAGAATAAGCCAGCCACAATTTCTTGCCTCTACGAAATCCTCAGTCTCAAGAGAGTGAGTTCCTGTTTCCTCACGCCTTATAGACCTTTCTGTGTTCTGCCATATTACTTCCTAGGATTAAAAATGTGTGTCACCACTGTGCCTGGTTCTGTTTCTCTCATGTAGCCCAGTGTGGCCTTGAACTCCCAGAGATCCAGACAAGTCTCTGCTTCCCAAGTGATAGGATTAAAGGTGTGTGCCACCACTGCCTGACCTCTATGTTTAATTTAGTGACTGACTCTGTCCTCTGATCCCCAGATAAGCTTTATTGGGGTACAAAATATATCACCACAAATCCATTCTCCCAGTCCATGTGTTTATTAAAATTTAATCCATTGACATTTAACATAATTACTTTTTAAAAAGACTTCACTTCCCTAATTCTTCTGTTTGTTTTCTAGATACTTAAGACTTACCTGACTTTTCATTTCCTCCATTATTGGTGTTTGGGGTTTAATGTTCTTTTTAAGTATGTTTTTATCATTTCAAATTGATTACTTTGCTGATGGCAGCTTACATCTTCAATTTAAAACCTTCAAGTTTGATTTGATATACCAAATTATGTTAATCAAATTCAAAATTTCCACTTCTATTTGTGTTCATCTACCCTAAATTCTTATTGTACAATTATATCTTTATGCACAGTGCAATTGTGGTGTGTGTGCCACTAATGTCGATTTATCATCATTTTTAAAAGCACTTGTCTTTTAAAAGTATAAAAAGAGGAATTGGAGTACAGACTTACACTAATACTAGATTTTATGCAAGTTTAATCACTTCTTTCATTGGAGCTGTTTATTTCCTGTAATCTATCATTGTCTCCCCATAGTCTTTTATTTCAACTTGAAGGGTTGTCTTTGATTGACATTACTTTAGGAATATTTATTAGTGATAAAATTCATTACATTTTCTTTATGATGAATCTGAACTTCTCCATTTTTTAGATGGCACTATTTCCTTTGGGTTGTTCATGTCGGCTTCTGTCTGCAATACTGATTAATGCCAAGCTGTAAAAAAGTGGGGCCAGGACACAGGCACTATGTCAAAGGTTTTCTCCAAATTTTGAAATGCCTATTTCTTGATTAAATAACCACTTTGTTTGGTTTCTGTAGCCTTTGTGTTCTACAGTCTGGCAAATCAGTTACAATGATTTGTGCTTTATTTTTCACAGTTCAAGCAGAAGGATGGGCCCTTGGAAGTGTCATCCTTTGTATCATTGTATATAATTGCATGTTGGTGTGTTGTTATTAATTATTTACCTATTCAATATTATGTATTGGAACTATTTTATATTAATAACATTTATTTATTTTACTTTATATGTGTGTGTACACATGCATGACTGTATGTAAGTATACCATGTGCCTGCAGAGATAAAAAGAAATGTTAGATATACTGTAAATGGAGTTACAGGTAAATGTGAGCCACGTTATGGGTGTTGGCAATCTAAAACAGATCTTCTGCATGAACAGAAAGTGCTCTTAATTGCTGAATCATCTCTTCAGCCCCTACTGATACTAATTTAGATATGTAGTTCAAAATGGATAACTTCAGATAATGGAGAAATATATTAAAATATGGAAGTACAATTTACACAGAATTTTTATCATATTTTTTTCTACTTAAATAACATTTTTTAAATTTATTTTACATACCCACCAAAGTTTCTCCTCCCTCCTTTCGTCCTATTCCCCCGTCTTCCCACCAAACTCCTCCATCTTCATTCACAAAACATGGCACATCTAAGTGAGGCAGGACCAGGCTCTTCTCTTTGCATTGAGGCTGAGTGAGGTAATCCAGCATGGGAAACAGGTTCCCAAAAGCCACTATCCAGGGACAGGTCCTGATCACACTACTAGGAGGCTTAAAAAGAAACCAAGCTACACAATGCCACACATATGCAGAGGTCTTAAGTCAGTCCCATGCAAGCTCTCTAACTATTGGTCCAGAGTCCATGAGCTCCCAGGAGCTCAGGTCAGCTGTCTCTGTGGATTCACCCCTCATGACCTCCCTGGCTCATACAATCCCTCCACCCTTTCTTCAGCAAGACTCCAGAAGCTCACTCCAGTGCTTGTCTGTGGATCTCTGCGTCTGCTTCCATCAGTTACTGGATAAAGAATCTCTGATGACAATTAGAGTAGTCACCAATCTGATTACAGAAGATGGCCAGTTCAGGCACCCTCTCCACTACTACTAGAGTCTTTTTTTTCTTTTTTTTTCTTTCTTTCTTTTTTTTTTTTTTTTTTTTTTTTTGCTTTTCAGAGGTGTTTAAAAATTCAGTTATTTTTGATCATTTTCCTCTCCCCCAACTGTAGCTAGAGTTTTCCTGCCTGGCCCACAGTCAGTACAAATCTCTGTCACCGCCAGTCCCACAGCCTCAGACCCAACCAAGTAAACACAGAGACTTATATTGCTTACAAACTGTATGGCTGTGGCAGGCTTCTTGCTAACTGTTCTTATATCTTTTTTTTTTTTTTTTTTTTTTTTTTTGGTTTTTCCAGACAGGGTTTCTCTGTGTAGCTTTGCGCCTTTCCTGGAACTCACTTGGTAGTCCAGGCTGGCCTCGAACTCACAGAGATCTGCCTGGCTCTGCCTCCCGAGTGATGGGATTAAAGACGTGCGCCACCACCACCCGGCCTGTTCTTATATCTTAAATTAATCCATTTCTATAAATGTATACCTTGCCACGTGGCTTGTGGCTTACCGGCATCTTCACATGCTGCTTGTCATGGCACGGCTGGCAGTGTTTCCTTCCATCTTCTTGTTCTCTCAATTTTCCTCTCTGTTAGTCCTGCCTATACTTCCTGCCTGGCCACTGGCCAATCAGTGTCTTATTTGTTGACCAATCAGAGCACACATTTGACATACAGACCATGCCACTGCACCCAACACCTCCCAGATCCTCCCCACCTTCCTACCCAACCAAATTTGTGTCCTTTTTCCCTCTCTTTCAAAAAAAAAATTCCACAAAAATAAAAATCAAAACAAATAAGCAAAAGGAGTCTTAGCTTGGGTTGTCCTTGTGGATTCCTGGGGCATTCCCTTGTGCCAGGTTTCTCCCTAAGCCCAAAATGTTCTCTACACCCCCCCACCAATAAGATGGCTCTTTCTTTACTCTCCCTCTCCATCTTGTCCCAACCTGCCTCCCACACCAGCCCTCCCAACCTGCTCCCTCAAGTTCCCATCCCTCCAACACCCCCACCCTTGTTCCCAGTTTACCCAGGAGATCTCTTCAATTTCCCTTCCCAGGGAAATTCATGCATCCCTCTCTGGGGCTTCCTTGTTATCTAGCCTCTTTGGGGCTGTGGATTGTAGATTGGTTATCCTATACTTTAATCCTAATATCCACTTATGAGTGAGTACATACCATGTTTGTCTTTCTGGGTCTATTTACCTCACTCAGCATGTTTTTTCTTCTAGTTCCATCCATTTGTCTGTAAATTTCAACAGCTGAGTAATACTCTATTGTGTAAATTTACCTTATCCATTTTCCTTATCCATTCTTTTGTTGATGGGAATCTAAGTTGTTTCCAGGTTCTGGATATTTTGAATAATGCTGTTATGAACATGGTTGAGCAAGTATCCTTGAGCATTCTTTGGATATGTGTCCAAGATTGGTATAGCTGGATCTTGAGGTAGATTGACACCCTATTTCCTGAGAAACAGCCATATTGATTTCCAAAGTGGCTGTACAAGTTTGCACTACCACCAACAGTGGAGTGTTCCCTTTACTCCACATTCTCTCCAGCATAAGCTGTCATTAGTGTTTTTTATCTTAGCCATTCTGACAGGCATGTAAAGGTATCTCAGATTCATTTTGATTTCCATTTCCCTGCTGACTAAGGATGTTGAGCAATTCCTTAAGTGTATTTTGGCCATTTGAGATTCTCCTGTTGAGAATTCTCTGGTTAGATCTGTATCCCATTTTTAATTGGATCATTTGGTATTTTGATGTCTAGTTTCTTCAGTTCTTTATATATTTTGGAGACTAGTCTTCCGTCAGATGTGAGGTTGATGAAGATTTTTTTTTCCCATTCTGTAGACTGCTGTTTTTGTCTTAACGCCCACATCTTTTGCCTTACAGAAGATTTCATTTTCAGGAGGTCCCATTTATTAATTGTCCATCTCAGTGTCTGTGCTACTGGTATTATATTCAGGAAGTAGTCTTCTGTGCCAATGTGTTCAAGGCTATCTACTACTTTCTATTCTATCAGCTTCAGTGAAACTGGATTTATGTTGAGGTCATTAATCCACTTGGATTTTAGTTTTCTGCAGGCTGATAGATATGGATCTATTTGCATTCTTCTACACGTGTACATCCAGTTATGTCAGCACCATTTTTTGAAGATACTTTCTTTTTTTCATTGTGTAATTTTGGCTTCGTTGTCAAAAATCAGGTGTTCATAGGTATGTGGATTAACGTCAGAGTCTTCAATTTGATTCCACTGATCTATGTGTCTGTTTCTATGCCAATACCAAGTTGTTTTTATTATTAAAGCTCTGTAATAGAGCTTGAAGTCAGGGATGGTGATGCCTTCACAAGTTTCTTTTATTGTACAAGATTGTTTTAGCTATCCTGTGTTTTTTTTCCCTATATGAAGTTGAGCATTGTTTTTTCAAGATCTGTAAAAAATTGTGTTGGGATTTTGATGGGCATTTGTATTGAATCTGTACATTGCTTTTTGGCAAGATTGCCTTTTTTACTATGTTGATCCTTCCTATCCATGAGCATAAGAGATCTTTCCATTATCTGATATCTTCTTAAATTTCTTTCTTCAAAGACTTAAAGTACTTGTAATACAGAACTTTCACTTGTTTGATTAGAGTTACCCCAAGATGTTTTGTATTATTTGTGGCTATTGTAAAGGGCGTTTTTCTGATTTCTTTCTCAGCCCATTTATTATTAATATATAAGAGGGCTACTGATTTTATTTTTAGTTAATTTTGTATCCCACCACATTACTGAAGGTGTTTATCAACTGTAGGAGTTCCTTGGTAGAATTTTTGAGTCACTTATGTATACTACCATATCATCTGCAAAAAGTGAAAGTTTGGCTTCTTCTTTTCCATTTTGTATTCCCCTGATCTCCTTTTGTTGTCTTGTTGCTCTGGATAGAACTTTGAGTACTATATTGAATAGATATGGAGAGTGTGGACAGCCTTGTCTTGCTTGTTCCTGATTTTATTGCAACCATTTTGAGTTTCTCTCCATTTAGTTTGATGTTGGCTGTGGACTTGCTGTATATTGCTTTTATTATATTTAGTTATGTTCCTTTTTATCCATGATATCTCCAAGAATTTTATCATGAAGGGGTGTTGGATTTTGTGAAAATCTTTTCAGCATCTAATGAGCTGATCTTGTGGGGTTTTTTTTTCAGTTTGTTTATATGCTGGATTACATTGACAGAATTTCGTATGTTGAGCCATCCCTACATCTCTGGGATGGAGCCTACTTGGTCATGGTGGATGATTTTTTTAATGTGTTCTTGGATTCAGTTTGCCAGTATTTTATTAAGTATTTTTGCATCAATGTTCATGAGAGAGATTGACCTGTAATTCTCTTTCCTGGTTGCATCTTTGTGGATATCAGGGTAACTATAGCCTCATAAAAAGGATTTGGCAATCTTCCTTCTGTTTCTATTTTGTGGAACACTTTGAGAAGTATTGGTGCTAGCTCTTCTTTGTAATTCTGGTAGAATTCTGTGCTAAAACCACCTGGCTCTGGGCTTTTTTTTTTTTTTTTGGGGAGACTTTTAATGGCTGTTTCTATTTCCTTAGGGGTAATAGGTCTATTTAAATTATTTACCTGGTCTTGGTTTAATTTTGGTATGTGGTACCTATTAAGAAAATAGTCATTTTTTTTTTTTTTTTTAGATTTTCCAACTTTATAGAGTACAGATTTTTTTGAGTATGACCTGATGATTCTCTAGGTTTTCGGTGTTGTTATATCCCTGTTCTCTTTTCTGATTTTGTTAATTTCTCTCTGACTTTTGGTTAGTTTGGTTAAAGGTTTGTCTATCTTGTTGATTTTCTCAAAGAACCAACTATTCATTTCATTGATTCTTTGTATTGTTCTCTTTATTTCTATTTTATTGATTTCAACTCTGAGTTTGAGTACTTTCTGCCTTCTACTCCTTGAGTGAGTTTGCTTCTCTTTCTTCTAGAGCTTTCAGGTGTTCTGTTCAGTCTTTAGTGTGAGATTTCTCCAAATTCTTTATGTAGGCCCTTAGTGCTCTGAACTTTCCTCTTAGCACTGCTTTCATAGTGTCCCGTAAGTTTGGGTATGTTGTGTTGTGGAATATTATTTTAAAGTATGCTGCATTTTTTCCTACTGCTTTTCTTAACAATGCAAAGATATGTTATATTAGTTTGATTAATAAAATTAACCTGTGAGCAGGAGGCTGAGTCAGCAAGTAGCTGACAGGAAGTGATAGGGAGGAAGCACATATAGCTAGTGTTCTTAAGTGTCGACTAAGCAGAAGGAAGGTTGGGTTTTTTGGAAGATGCCAGCAAAGGGAAAAGGTTAGCTACTTTCTATTCAGCCTCTCTGAGTGAGCAGAATTCCACCTCAATCTTGGAATTGTGACTTCTTTATAGGAATAGAGATCATGATAACATTTACCTTAGTAGCTTTGAAAGAGTTGGTGCCTGAGGGAACAAAATCCCCCTATGCTGAGGCCCTTGCCTTGAACCACTGCAATCTTTGATTAGGACAGCATTTACTTAAGAGACAGCCACTGTAAATAATAAACACTTAGCAACAGTTCGCACCCAATTGGAGCTAGAGTAAAACAAAATCTAACGACAATGTTGCATAGTCACTTAAATTGAATTCTAGGAAGTCTTTAATTTCTTTCTTTATTTCTTCCTTGACCCACTGGCAATTTAGTTGAGAGTTGTCTAGTTTCCATGAGTTTCTAGGCTTTCTGTAGTTTGTGTTGTTGTTGAATTCTAACTTGAACCCATGGTGATCCGATAAGGTACATGGAGTTATTCCAACTTTTTTGTATCTGTTGATATTTGCTTTGTGACCGAGTATGTGGTCAATTTTAGGGAAGGTTCCATGAGGTGCTGAAAAGAAAGTATATTCTTTTGTGTTTGGGTGAAATGTTCTGGAAATATCTGTTAAGTGCATTTGAGTCATAACATCTGTTAGTTCCTTTATTTATCTGTTAAGTTTCTGTCCAGCAGAGCTGTCAATTGGTGAGGGTGGGATGTTGAGGTTTCTCACTCTTAATGTGTGGAGTTTGATGTGTGATTTAAGCTTTAATATGGCTTCTTTTCAAAATGGGGGTGCCCTTGTATTTGGAGCATCAATGTTCAGAATTGAGACTTCATTTCCGTGGATTTTTTTCTGTGATGTATATGAAATGTCCTTCTCCATCTCTTTTGATTAATTTTAGTTTGAAGTCTCTTTTGTTAGATATTAGGATAGCTATACCAGCTTCCTCCTTAGTTCCATTTGATTGGAAAATCTTTTCCCAACCTTTACTCTGAAGTAAAGTCTGTCTTAAAAGTTGAGGTATGTTTCTTATATGTAGCAGAGGGATGGATCTTGTTTTCAAATTCTTTCTGTTAGCCTGTGTCTTTTTATTGGTGAATTGACTCATTTATATTAAGACATATTAAAGACAAGTAATTATTAATACCTGTTATTTTTTTGTTTTGGTGGTGGTGGTAGTAGTGTGTGTTATTCCCTTCTTTTGGTTTTGCTGGTGTGAGATTATCTATTACCTGTGTTTTCATGGGCGCAGCTAACTTCCTTGAGTTGGAGTTTTCCTTCTAGTACTTTCTGTAGAGATGAATTTGTGGATAGGTATTATTTAAATCTGATTTTGTCATGGAATATCTTCTCTGCCTATGGTGACTGAAATTTTTGCTGGGTATAGTAGTCTGGGCTGGCAGCCATGGTCTCTTAGCATCTCTCAAACATCTACCCAGGACCTTCTGGCTTTTAGAGTCCCCATTGAGACATCAGGTGTAATTTTGATATAGGTCTGCCTTTATATGTTACTTAGCCTTTTTTCTTTGCAGCTCTTAATATTCTTTCTTTATTCTATTTGATGTTCTGTAAATCTCTTGTACTTTTACAGGCATGTTCTTCTTTAATTTGGGAAAGTTTTCTTCTATGATTTTGTTGAATATATTTTCTGTGCCTTTGAGCTGGTATTCTCCTCCTTCTGTCCCTATTATCCTTGTGTTTAGTTTTTCACGAAGACTCAGATTTCCTGGATGTTTTCTGTTAAGGATTTGTTAGATTTAACATTTTCTTTAACTGATGAATCTATTCCCTCTATCATATCTTCAACACCTGAGATTCTCTCTTCCATCTCTTGTATTCTGTTGGTGATACTTGCATCTGTAGTTTCTGTTTGCTTACCTAGATTTCCACTTCCAGAATTCCCCTGGTTTGTTATCTTTATTGCTTCTATTTCAACTCACTGATCAGGAGCCCCACCTGGCAAAATTGTGGGGTCACTGGCTGTGGAAACTGGTTGTTTTCTCTCTGTAACTTTCTCAGGTGACACTGTTATGCTTCTCTAATAAGAACAGCTGTGGGGTTCTTTCCAAGGTCTTTGGTGGTGGTTTACTTCTCTGGGCATACATTTAGTTTTGGATTTCTGTTTAAGCTGTATAATTCAGATGTACAGAAATAATACCAGAATATTCTTCTTTGCTGCCAAAGGGAAGTAATAGTATTCTCAGTCTGAAAGACAGACTTTTACATGTTTTGCAAAGACTTAGAACTAGTACAAAACAGACTAAGCTGCCCCTGCAGAATATACACAAAGACTAATTCCCAGGTGAGATTTATTGCTAAATCAAGGCCAGGCTGTTTATATCAAGGCATCGTCCTTTCAGTAGCTCCCTTTCTGCATGTATCCTGACTGCTCAAGGTTCAGCCAGTTGTTTAAAGTCTGGAACCCCTCACCAACTTAGAGTTACGTGCATGGGTCAATGTGACATTACTAGCCTAAGAGAAATTATGTGTCTTATCTTGTGTTTTGAGAATGGGTAGGGTCCAGAAACTGTAACTTATAATTATCCAGAGTTTGGTTATGAAGGAAGAGCAGCAGCAGTGTGGACAGAGATGGCTGTGTAGAGCTATGTGAGAGCTGCTGCAGAAAGTGAGTGAAGCATGTGTATGAGTGTGTGTATGTGTGCTGAGTGAGAGAAGAAGAAGAAGAAGAAGAAGAAGAAGAAGAAGAAGAAGAAGAAGAAGAAGAAAGTGTGAGGGAATGAGTGGGTGAAAGAGTGAATGAGTGAACAATCTAGAAGAATATGTGTGTGAGTGAGTGTGTGTGTGTGTGTGTGTGTGTGTGTGAGAGAGAGAGAGAGAGAGAGAGAGAGAGAGAGAGAGAGAGAGAGAGAGAGAGCTGAATGGAAGAGCTGCTGCTAGGTAGAGGAGCTATGCCTAGGAATTGTGTAAAGTGCTTTATAATAAAAGAGCTATGTAAATGAGATGTTTAGCTGTGGCTTCGTGGAGATTTGTAAGTGTGTTGAGGCAAAGAATATGAAGCTGCATAGAAAAGAGGTATAGAAGAGAAATGTATGTAGAAGATAGATGTATAGACACGAGAAAACAGATGTAACTGTGTATAGAGATGTATGGCTATATGTATGTAAAGAAAGACATATAGCTGTATGTATAGAATGTAGCAATGTGGAGACATGTAGCTGTGTGGAGACAAAAGAATCAGAGGCCATTCTTAAGATGAACTAAAAGAGAAAGTTAATATCAGAAAGTATGTGTATTTTCTTATTTTTCCAGTCAGATGGAATTTTTTTTTCTAAATACCCTCAGAGAGAAAAAGTCTAGCCCTCAGCACCTTCATGGATTTTCTTGCATTACCCTGGAGGCGGCCTTGGAACAGGCTCTCCAATAGGCCCCCAATAGTCCTCCAGTACTTCTGGCTTGTGTGCACTTTACTTGTGCCTATGAAGTCAGCTCTCACTACTGGCATGGGTTGTGCCTGTGCCAATGGAGTCTGTCCTTCCAACTGGTGTGGGTGGTGCTTATACAGGTGCTGCTGATGTTGTGGTGGGTGGTTGGCCAAGGGGAGGATGATGGGGTCAGTAGGTTTGGGCAATGAAGTGTGCCATAGAAGTTACAGAGTTCAGTGGATGTCTGCTGTGGTAGTGTAGCCTATTGGCAGGTCTCTTACCTGTTGGCTTAGCTGCTAGGGACTTCTCCAAAGCAGTGGAGTTCCACCTCGATTTATACAGTTTAGAGTGGGAAGCAGCATTTTGTATAGTTTTTCTTTAAAATATCAGTTATTTATTTTTCTTCTAAATTTTTAACTGCAGCATTTAAGAATGTTGAAGTTCAGAGCAGGTATGTAATTGAGTTATTCAATACTGTGTGGTGAGACATGAAACATACACACAAGTAACATTCTATAGACTGAGCAGGTTGTATTTAGGAATATGTATGTTTAAACATACACATATATGCATGCAATAGCAACTAAAGAATAAAGAAGACATGAATTTGTAAGGTGCATATGGGATTGTATGCTGGTAGAATAAAAGGGGAAAAATGCAATCATATTACAATCTCAAAAAAAAAGAAGTAACAGATTCGTATGTCTTTACCAGTATTTCCCAGCCCTATAATTGCCCCAGCCCTATAAACATCACATAAATTTTAGTTCTTCATATTTTTCATATTGTCACTCTAAAGCTTACTCTTATCTAACTATGCTTAAGGATTCTTGTGTTTTTTGCATGAATGTCTAAATTTCTCTCTGAGTACCCATTTGAAATATAAACTCTATAAAAGCTACAATCTTAATTTTACTCACTTATTCATATTTAACAGCATTCGTATTTCCTGTTGGAACATTGTTGATATAGATGGTGTATGTGCCTATTTAATATATCTTATAAAATTTAAGATGACAACAACCACACGAGTATTAAAGCCTTGAGTACAAGAAAATAGAAAGATAGCATACAACATTTTCAGAACAGCAATGAAAGTTCTACCAGCAATGTCCATGAGTCCAGGACCATTTCAAATGGCGATGGCCTTAATCTGAAATAGGATAAAAGACATTGAACAGAGGCAAGCAAAGAAAATCAGTTTGTGTTTGCTCTTTAAAATGTGTAGCAATAGTTGAGTAATAGTAAACTGATGAAAATGTGTCTGACAGGTTAGCTGAGGTTATAGAAAGGAATTGTTAATAAGCAACTTTCATTCATTTATTCTACTCTCCTTGCCCATCTCCTTTATTAACTGTCCCATCCAATTTCTTCTTTCTATTTCAAGATTTTAAATCTCTGTCTAAATGACTCATATTATTTTTATACAGTTACTTGATATCTAAGGACATTTCAAAACTTCTCTTTGTACATAAATACATAGCAGATGCTACATAATTTCTTTGGAAATGGTTCTGAAACTATGTATGATTACTAAATATCTTTATACAAGATTTTTATAACAATATCAAATTTTATTGAGTATAAGCTTTAAAATATTTTGGAGACTCTAAAGTAAAAACTTTTGTTCTGAGTTTCAGCTTTACTTTCTTTGAGCAAATATGTATTTATATGAAGGCTATAATAATATACATTTATCGGGATTTGCTATGTTATTATTAATTACTTTACAAGTAAGTAAAAGAAAATCTGGTCCCTTTGTTTTACTGTTCTCTTTGTCTTCCTTTCTACCCTTATCCTTCCCAATTCTTTCTCCCTCTCTCTCTTCTGATTTTAGCATTTACATGTTTTTGAAAATGAAAGAGAAAATGCCATGCACATCACTTGATTTGTATGCTGCTGGTGAGTAGAATTATAAAAGCCATTTTAGTGTGTGTGGCAGGGGGAACTCATGATTATAATGTGAAAAGAAGAGATGGCCAGACAGGAAGGCTCAGGAGAATAATATATCAAGGTGGACTAAAATGTATAAGTGACGTAGGTCCTCCTAGCAGTCTCAGAAAAAAACCTTAAGTGTGGGTTTTAAGGGATTAATTTCTTCTCTGAATTCAGACATTCTGTCAAGTATTTTGCATAGCATATGGCTTATTAACAATAGTTTTATAGCATGTTTTTTGCTTACTAATTTGTGCTCATTTTTGTAGGATCATCTGAGAGAAATGTAAGTGCTACTTTCCATGCCTGACTCTTACTACCTTGGAGCACTCTTCTTTATCTTATTAAATTTTATTTGTTTTGGGGGGGTAGTGTGTTGAAGTTAGTAAACAACCTGCTGATGTTTGTTCTCTCCTTCTATCATGTAGGGCCTAAGGACTAAACTTAGGGAATCTGGCTAGGTGGTAAGTTCTTTTACCCACTGATCAAACTTATTGATCTAAATGCCCTTCTTTACTCTTAATGATCACAGAAATTTCCAGACACTTGCCTTCTTGCAGTTCCTAGTGACTAAGGAGCAGGCTCCCTTTGACATGTTCTTCAATCTGTTTGACCACTCCCCTGACCAATAACCACATTGATTATATAATGAAGCATCCTCCCATGAAGAGAACTGGGTTGGAACAGTTGGGTAAGATAAAAGCCTAAATACAGGTGTAATACTAGAGTGGTAACTGAATACCATGGAGCCCATTCTGCCAGTCCCAATTAAGAATCACTCAGGAAATCTCCAGAACTGCCTCCAAGACTTCCAAGGAAACTGTTGTGCCTAGTTGGTTTAGGATCTTGCTAGAGTGGAGGATGCCATAGGCTGGAAAGCATAACTTTCAAATGCTTAAGTGAGGCATCTTTAACCAAAGTGCCGTCCTTATAACCAGTTTCCACAATGGTTATTGTTCTAATCAGAAATGGGCTACAGAATCGTAACTTTACTTTCTTCCTGTGACCATCAGCTATGGTACCAATAATGACCTCCCTAGTGAAAAGTCCTGGGACCCTAGCAACTGACTTCTTGATCTTCACTCCTTTCCTTATTTTGTTTTCTGTTCTTATACCCATCATCATTTAATGGTTTCCTGAAATGATCAAAACTGAGGGCATTCATGCCTTATCACAGACAGTAAGTGGGTGAAGCTTGTAGCTGGAGCTTTCTGTATCCCAGCCTGCTGGTGGTCAGGACAAATCTCTCTCATCCGCCATACCACAACCACTCAGACCCAAGTAAACACACAGAGGCTTATGTTATTTACAAACTGTGTGGCCATTAGCTCAAGCTTATTACTGACTAGCTGTTACATTTAAGTTAACCCATAATTCTTATTTATGTTTAGCCAGTTGGCTTGGTACCTTTTAAGGGGAAGTGCTGTGGATATGTCCTGTATGCTGTGAATGTGTTGATCTTATTGGTTGATAAATAAAATGCTGATTGGCCAGTAGCCAGGCAGGAAGTATAGGCAGGACAAACAGAGAGGAGAATTCTGGGAAGAGGAAGGCTGAGTCAGGAGTCACCAGCCAGACACAGAGGAAGTGAGATGTAAAAGTACTGGTAAGCCACAAGCCATGTGGCAACTTATACATTAATAGAAATGGGTTAATTTAAAATATTAGAACTAGATAGTAAGAAGCCTGCCATGGCCATACAGTTTATAAGTAATATAAGTCTCTGTGTCTTTACTTGGGTCTGAGTGGCTGCGGGCCCCAGCAGGACTGGAGAAATCAGGACCTATAGATAATTAAAGAGTTTAAACCTGTTATTTTCATTTGCATTTAATTTTTACCATAGACTTGCTCTTCTAAGCATTTCCAGTGATAGGACACTTTGTAAAAAGAAGGAAAGGATTCACATAGCTTCAAAAGAAATGAAATGTATGTTCCAAAAAGAAGTTTGACAATTCATAGTTAGTGAAGAATTAGAGAAATTCATGCTAGCTGTATATTGTCTTCCTTATTGATTCCTGTCTCTTTGCTTCTTCCACTTGATATTATTCCATCAGCTTTTTGTGCTATATCTCATCTTCTTTCTTTTCTAATGAGTATTCTAAAGTATTTTCTATGTACTGATTCATCATTATTTTATATCACCTCACAAGAATCTCTCAAGCAATTAAGTAAAAAGGATAACATAATTCTTGTGAACAAGCTTGTGTGACGGTGATGGGTAGACTCAAATCTAGGTTACCCAAGATCCCTTTCCTCAATCTTTTCCTGCAATGGCTGCCATCTATTCACTGACATCTTGGCCTCTGCCATTCAGCACATAGAGTATTCTCTTAGTAATTCAAAAAGAGTTCCCTTCAGGTGAAAGAATTTCAATCCTCTCTTGGCCTGAGGAAGTAGTGGTCCTACATTCCCATCCATATCTTTTCTGTGCACCTGTAGAGCACATGTGTCCACTTAAGCTCTAGACTTCCTCCCTTCTGAATTCTCTCTCTCTCTCTCCTCTTCTTCTTCTCTTAAGATCCACAGTAGGATGCTCTCTATACAATGAAGACTCCAGTACATGTATCCTTATTTTAAATTATTGGCTGAAGCAAACTCTAGGATTTAGAATCACTTTAAAATAAGCCTTTGGGCATACCTGTGAATATTTTTTGTTGTTATTAATTAGGATGAGGCAGACAGATCAAACATAACTATGAATGGAAAGATTCCATCTAATTCTTCTTCTTCTTCCTGACTGCATGCAATGTGATAATTTACCCTGTGCTCCTCCAGTTAATACTTCCAAGACACGATGGACTATCTCCTGACACTGTAAGCCAAAATAATCCCTTCCTACTCTAAGTTGACTTTATCAGGCATTTTGTCATAGCAACACGACAAGTAGTGAATATATCGTTATAACTCACGTGAATAAATGTACATTCCACAACACAGGTACAATGTTTTCTGAATGATACGATATATCATTTTTTGAATGAGATATAGAATTAGAAGAATACTTATTGATTCTTAATTTTTCTAATCAATAACAAAGACTTTAGAAGTTTGAGTGGTAAGATCGTCTGAACTAAATTTAGCATAACTTTTCCCATTTGTTATTTTTTCTTTATTGTCAAGGTTTCACTACATAACTCATACCGTCCTGAAACAAGCAATCTTTCCACTTCATGCTCCTAAGTTTTGTAGGAATAAAGCTTACTACTATATAAGCTTTAGCCTAATTCTTTGTTCCTTTGGTCGCCTTATAAAACACATAGTCAATATACTGTATTTAGCTGGAAAGCTGTTTCCTAAAAGCAATGTGAAATGAAGAAATACTAATTTTATATATGTGTATGCATGTATTTCCTTATTGATATAATGTCCTGAAATATATATTATATAGATTGCCAGACAGATGATAGATATAGGTAGATGATAAATAGATAGATAGATAGATAGATAGATAGATAGATAGATAGATAGATAGATGATAGGTAGATAATGGATGGGTGACAAAACATAATTACATAAGTAAAATATTAGTAGATGAAGATATGAGCTCAAATTAAGCACACAATATATACATTTAATTTTGATTTAGAAAACAAAAAACATGAGTGTATCACACATATTTCTTAGTGTATTTCCTAGACCTCTCCAGTAGAAAAGTTTAGAAGGAATAGTCAGCCTAGATGCCATGGAACCCTCAGTGGCCATCCCAAGAAAATTGATACATACACATGACTAAGCAGCTCTGTTTAGTTATAGCTAATTGAGCTCATTTAAATCTTAGGTTACATTTACATTTTAATACCAATAACTATCACTTAATTTTATAGACCTAACATCCAGAAGTTAAGGCATTATGCATAAAGCATTATGATTTTGAGCTCTCCTCAGATTGTTCTGTGTTTAATGTAAATATTTACTAATTCATTTCAATAAAGATAACACACGAAGGTATTAGCTATAAACGTGCAAAAAAAGCTCACACTTCAATTACTGTTGACTTTTGTTTAATCAATTAAGTGCAGCTGGGGTGTTCAGTAGTAGAAATTTCCTCATATGCAGACCCTCTGTTTTTAAAGCACCAAAAAAAAAAAAAAGAAAGAAAGAAAGAAAGAAAGAAAGGAAAAAAGAAAAGGGAACTCTTAGTCTATTTTCTACATAATGATTCTAAAACTGGGGAAACCCAGTGTCAGTTTGCTCCTTAGTAAGCACTGTATTACTGGGAAGATACTTATTTATTCTAACATGGTGTTCGTCTATAGATGCTTCTACTTACAGGCTTGGCTTTATTAATATTAATTATTTAATGATAAAGTGCCAAAATACTAAAGAAATGTGACCTGGGTACCTAGCTCTTACAATTGTGTGGAAATGGACAAACAACCCATTCGTGTCTTAGTTCTTTTATTTATGAAGTGGTACTTAGCTCAAGAGCAATGTGGAAGGTTAAAGAACTGAACAGCAATTTACAGAGCATATTTGAAGAATTGCCTTCTGCACGTCAGATACTGAATGAGGTAGTGTCTTACTGTCTCCAGTATCTCAGCCTCCTTCACTGATTATCACATCTTTTGCCCTGCTTTTTCTCTTGCATTAGCATTATTGACATATAGGGTATTGATTGATCTAATAAAAATACTTTGTAAAAAAGAGTGAAAAACAATCACACATTGAAAGACTTATGATATAATTTTAAATTTTATTCTGGAGGAATACCCATATTTAGCAATTTGACTTCTTGCTATTTTCACTTGATTTTTAGAAAGTAGAAATATATTACTAGAAGTGTTGAAACCTTGCTCTGTTCAGCAACCTTCTGCAAACATGGAGCATGTTGATAGCCCTGAAGTGACAAGAGTCTTGACCTATTCTCAGCCATTGTTGCTGGGCTCCTTATCAGTCACAAGTTTGGACTGAGGGGCAAGAGAGTGGAACATCACCTTTGCAGGTCAGTCTGGCTTCCTGCCACCTTCATTCTCACCAACCTATTTCTGAATAAGTCTTTGACCTTTAAAAACTGTGCAGATAACTGCTTTTTCTTGTACAGGTCTAATAGCATCTCAGAGTTATGCTTTGAGTTCAGTTGTAAGGTTCCCTTTTTATTTTTAAGGGCAGTTGATAGTTTAATAGATTGCCTTAGTTTTATTACTTTGTTTCAAACCTACTCATCCATTTTAACTTGTTCTTGAGAATTTCTTCATAGTTTCTTTCCCATTTTATGGGCTGAAGGACCCTTTTTATTTATCAACTTGTGTTTAAATAAATCTAGAATTGAGAATTAATATTCACTTATCATCACTATCATAAATTTAATTAAGTTATACATACTTATTATAAACTTCTATTGCACTGAATGCTTTATTTTATAAATATTTTATTTGTATTCCACACATAGCTAATTACTATCAATTTTAAACTATTCAAATCAATACAATATTGATCTAAATGCCCTCAACTTTTAAGTTAATGCATACTCTGTGAATGTGCTTTAATATGAGTGTTATGTCAAATGCATTTTAACTCAATTCCTAAAATAACATTTTCTATCTTCCTTACAGTGATATAAAAAAATCAGAGGTGAGAAATTATAGTTAGAATGGAAGGCTTGAGAATTAGATACATCTTAAAATATGTGATCATTCTCCTAGCACTTGGAAAACAGAGAAGTTGGATCCATAAAATTCACTTATAAAGCTGTGCAGCCTAACCTGATATTCTGTGAGCACAAAATCCCAGAAAGGAGGATAGTATGAAAGGACTAACACTAAATGTTGACCTCTGGAATCACATGCAAATGCACATGCTTACACAAGCAGAAACATCCTACATACATGCACCCACACACACAAATACATATGTACATATACTCAAACAAAATTTAATTGTTTTCCTTGAATCCATATTAGTTCAGATTTATAATGATGCATCTCAGGAATAAATTTATAAGAAAAAATATCTCACTCTTCCCTGGTCTTCCCTTCACAGTCACGTATCAAACCTAAAATGGTACAGTTGTAATACCACTGAAGTAGACAAGGGCAGATTCCACTTTCAGCTCTATAACCTCCTAGTGGAATAAACTTTAACACTTCCTCACCTCAACCTCTATAAATCCCTTCTCACAGAAAGGTTTTCCTAAAAGCAAGATGAGAAATTATATGAAAATATTTTACAATATTTGAATTTCTTGGTACATGGGTAGAGTTCTTAGCCACATAGAGTTTGCACTTCAGGGTTTCCAATAATAATAAAAAATGTTTATTAATTCCTCTACAATAATAAAGACACAAAGCTTCAGGAGAAATTTTGTGAAGAGCTTTGTATTAAGACATAGCAAGGTTTCTCTAAAAGTTACTTATTACCATGTTGCATATTTACTCTTAACAGCCACAGGCTAATAAACTCAGTTTGTTTGAGGAAGATGTTCTTATTCTATCTTTGGATAAATGGATAATCTACATGGTATATCAACATAGTTATGACATTCTAGAGCTACAAATGCAAGGATTTTTACCTCTGAAAATTCTACTCATTTATTTTTACTTCTAAATATGTGTGTCTGTATGTGAATATGTAGTTGTGAACCCAGTGGCTTTAGGGACCAGAAGAGGGCATGAGATCCCTTGAATCACAGGTAATTATCAGCTGCCAGACATGATACCATGAACTGAACTCCAGTCTTATGGAAAAACAGCTTAACCACTAAGCTTTCTCTCTGTACCTAGAGTTTCGATTTTACTTATTCTTGCAAAATCCATTTTATTCTAGATATTTGGAATCCTAGGCTTTACCCTGCAGATTTAATTTGAGAACATCCTTTTGAGGTAGTTCTCATAGAAATTTTTTTATAAGCTAGGTATTACAGCCTGCCCTTTCTCTTCCTGCCATCAATTAAAGTATGGTGACACCTTTCTCCTCCTTCCATAAACAGGATAAAAGGGACATATACTCTCGAAATATCTATGTGGCAGTTACATAAATATAAAAAGCCAACCTTTGACTTCAGCCTTCCATAGAAAATGAGTTTTAACATCTTTTGGGGAGTTCTAGACTGGTGCTTAGCATATATTGAAGCAACAAAGTAGGAAATCCATAACCTTCTTCTGCATATACTAAGTCTCCAGTTTAGTGTTTTTATGGGATTCCTGAGTGTGAGAATAAGTGGATTTCTGAATCTTGTGCCTTCTCTTGAGTTCTTTTCCTTCTCTTTGTTTTGTCCAACTGATGAGATAGATTTTGTTTTATCTTATCATACTCTATTTCGTTACGTTTTTTATTATCCCTTAGGAACCTGTTTTGTTGGTGGTGTTGTCTTGTTTTGTTTTATTATCCTAAGGAGATACAGAAAAGGAGTGAATCTGCATTGGGTGGTGTCAGGTGGGGGGACTTGGATAGCAACTGAGAGGAGTAGAAGGAGGGAAAATTATAATTACAGTGTATGATGTGAGAAAAAGGTATCTATTTTCAATAAACAAAAAGAAAGGACCCCAAGTTCTACAAACAGCAAGAGTAAATGAGGTGATAAGAGAGTCATTGAATGACTTATTGTGTTATAGTTAGGGACATCTCCAGATTATGATCCAAGGATTCAGAGGGTGGAAGCTAAAAGTTCCAAAAAGATATAGTTCTACAAATGTTTCAGATTCAAGTAATGTTTTCCTAAAGAGAATTTACCTATTAATCAAGTCTCCAAGGATAATTTTATAATCCACAGAAAAATTAATTAAGGCAAAATTAATTTCCCAAAACGATAACAAATTAATTTAAATTTTTATCAAAAGAGAATCCAAATTTTTGCCAAAAATTTTGTTGTTGTTGCTTGAGTTTTGTTGTTGTTGTTGTTAAAGAGACAGGGTTTCTTTGTGTGGCCTTGGCTGACCTAGAACTAACTCTGTAGACCAGGCTGACCTCAAACTCACAGAGATCCACCTGCCGTGCCTCCCAAGTGTTGGAATTAAAGGCGTACACCACGACCACCTGGCCAAAATTTTAATATAAGCAACTTATGAGTATGTTTTCACCAATGATAATTAGTTTATTAGTTCACTGAGCTTTATTTGAAGCCACCATAGACCATATTAGATAGTGTACTTGCTTCCAAGGACACAGAGGCCCAATGATCATATCTATATCTCACCCAAGGAGTGAGCAAACATTTTACAAGGCAATGTTTTTGAGTAAGCCATGAAGCTATCTATGCAAACTCACATGTGAACTCCAGTAGACTGTTTTTCTTCTGGGCCTTATCCAATCAGTTGCAGGCCTGAAAAGAACAAATGGTACCTTGAATGGAATCGCATGGTCCAACATTGTTGGATCAAGAAAGGACCTGAACTCTTTCTTGAGAAAATATTTAAATACTAGGTTTTCAAGGATCTCAAACTGCTGCTCTGTGAACTGATATTGTCACTTTTTCTAAGCCTACAACTATCTTGTGGAAATCAGACCATTGCACTCTTTGTAATCACATTAGTCAGGAGCCCCCAAGCCCCATTCATTCTTTTTCTTCCCTCTCTCTTTGTATCTCTGTGTCTCTGATATACATACTCTCACATCAACATCTTGGAAAAAGAAAGCTTTCTACACTTTGAGAGGTTTTGAAAAATTTAAACTGAGATGAACATTCAGAATATACTAAATATGTTTCAAATTAATTCATTTTGGAAAACATAAGTCACTTGACAAATGTTTTGTTAATATGTGTATATTATTATAAATAGTAAGGTAAAAAGGTAAAATACCACCAAAAGGAACAAAGTTAAATTTACAGAAAGTGTTTAAATATTTACAGTTCTGATAGGAGTACACATTTTTACAGCTTTGTCAATAGCTATCAAAACATACGTTCCCATCCCCTATAACTCAGTTGTTAATTACCTTGGACACTTATTCTTCATGATCACTGGGTACTATACACAGATAGACCCTCATATAATCTTGTGCATTATAGCAAATCAATCCTATATGTTTGCCAGTATGAACCATCTCAGTATTGGGCTGTGTGATTATAACATTTTTACTCATAGTCTTGTATAAAATATGACACATATAAATTGCTCAAGTCAAATATTGATTCATCTGTGTTGTCTTCTTGTGTGGTAAAAAGAAAACACAGGGATAATAATGAGGTGTGCATAAAAACAAACAAACAAAAAAACCATGGAGGGATTCTCAAAAAAAAAGCACTTGCATTATGAGATGGTTTGTGGTTATTTGTACAGAAAAAGACAAAGAAAATTCCACAGTATGTATGTGTTGTGTGTATTGTATGTACACATCTCTGTGTTTGTGTGTGTGTGTGTGTGTATGTGTGTGTGTGTGTGTGTGTGTATTTTCTATGTTGTATAAGTTTGGCATCTTTGAAAATAAATGACTAAATTGAAAATTGAAAATTTTCAAGTATTTGAAAACTACCACCACTAAATTAATTTTTAAAACATATAAATCAAATAGTTTCCTGATAAAACTACAGAATACTTAGAATTAAATGAGTGCACAACTATTTTTGTGGCCTATAGCCATGTGCAGCTACAGTGTTGCTGAAATAAAAAGTACAGCTTTAAGTAAGTTCATAATGCAAGAAGAAACTCTAAATATTAAGTTAAAAACAGCTTAAAGGTAGGTATAATAAGTATAACAGTAAACAAATTAAAATAAAAAGGAAGATAAATAAACCCCAAATCCATCAGTCAACCAAAAAGTCAATAACAAAACACAAAACACTGCAAAGCCAAGTAAAATAAACAAAAAAAAATGTAAGTATAAGGAGAGAATAAGACTCCTGAGAATATAGACTAAAGCTCATTTAGAAAATAAGGAATAATGTTAATGACTATGCAAATCTAAGTTGTCAAGTACATAGAAAATGGCAATAGAAACAGAATAAAATTGGATAAAAAAATAAAATTTAATAATACCAAAAAATTTGTAGAACATAGTAAAAAAAAACTTATTTGCAAATGAGTTTTACAAAATGAAGTTAGAGGCCCTTCTTTTAATTACAAATGATGTCATTCAAGGACCAGTGTTCACAATCTACATACACACTTTTTGGTTTCTTAAGATTTTCCATGCCAAAGGGAACATCCTTTTAACTAAAACTCATTACATTCAATGCAGTGGTATATTAAAAAATACATCCTAATCAAGTAGATATAGTCTAAAATTTAAAAAAGAGCATAAGGTATGTCATTAATAGATGGAAACAAAATTATCATCTTAATGGATGCAAATCTGTTTCATACAATTAGAATATTCCCTGTAAAATACTTAGATGGGGAGGCTAGACATTATAGTAATTAATCTGATAATAGTGTCACCTAAAATTCAAATTGTATAAGTTTTGATGCATTGTTTCTTAGACGGGAAATATGAATTATGTCTGACAGTTTCATCCTATTCAGCACTACAGTGGATTCCTTAGCCATTGGAATACTTTAAAGAAAAATGGTATAGAATACAACTGCAAAATACCCATTAAATGATATGATCTTCTACATTAAAAGTCAAAAGAATCAGTTCATCAAAGTTGGCCATGTTTACTGGACCATAACTATATCTTATCAAAGAAAAAAAAACTCAACAAAAGTAACCAAATAAACAATGTAGTTAAACAATTGAATTAAAATCTAAACCAGAATTTATAAAATTATTAAGAAAACACTACTTTTCCATTGTATGAGAGGAGAGCTTCCTTAAAAACTCACAAAATATTCTGAAAGGCATTAAAAAAAACACAGACACAGACATACTAAAACACACCAGGAATGACTTCTCAGGAAAGTATATACATTGTAAGATGCTTACTTCCAATGCCAGTTTCCTTCAATAAGCAGTGATCACAGGGTGTGTTTTGCCATTTTGAGGTTATGATAGTATCAATGGTCTCCCATTATACTTCATGGCTTTATGAAATATCAAATTTTAGCAAATTTTTTTCTTCTCCCTTCATGAAGAAAAACTTGGGATTTTAGTGCTTGGAAAAACTCAAAACAAACACCAAGTATGTCTGGAGCCACCCTTGTGCCCCGTAAGGGGGCCTTGGGAATTCATGTCTTATGAAAGCTCCATGGAAGCCTTCTACTGTTTGTTACCTGAATTTTCCATGAATAAGAAATGACCTATTGCTGATATGAACACAGACACCTTGAAAATATGATGGTAAAGGCAAAGTAAAAATGGTTGAAATTCTGTCAGGAGTTCTTGAATGTACAGATGTTTAAAAGTAGATGAATTGGACAGTATGAGGTGTAGTAATAGCTTTCATTGCTGCTATGACCCTTTTTTTCTGTGTGTCTAATTCTCATTTCTATGCTGAATATAGTTCCTGCAGAAGAGAGTGATGGATCTCCTGGAAATGGAGATAATGTCAACTGTTAGCCACTGGATAGAGATATAGGAACCAAACCTGAGTCCTCTGCAGAAACATGGAATGTTCTTAACCATGAAGCAACCTTTCCAGCACTGCTGCTATGACCATTAACCTTTCTGGTGGTAACCAAGAATATAAATAAATAGTTAATTAAAAAAAACCAACTACTTTTCAGAGCCCTCAAGATCCTTGAACTTTAAGAGATGAATCCGCAGGACAGATGCATATTTCTCTCTCTTGGCTGGTACCACACATAACTTTAAGCTAGGTCACATAGGTAATATATATTAGTCCTTCATGCTAGGAAGGCTACAGCTAGGTTGAGAAAAGGCTGATTTCCTGGCTTTAACTTGCTTCTTTCTTCAGGATATTCTAATTGTGTGAGAGGCTGAGTTCTTGGGAATTTATTATGATAGAGATACTGGTGTTGTCATGGCAGGCCCATGATCACAGCCTAGTCTAAGCCTCATTATGTACCACAACTCTTTACCAAATACTATCACACTTAATATAGTGTAAACTTCCAGTTCATGTCATAGACCAAATTATATAAACATAGAATTAGTCTGGCTCAGTGCTGGAGACACAGCTCAGTGTTTAAAGGCATTTGTTGTTGTAGTAGGTGGCTGTTTGAGCCATACCCTGAAGCACCACCCCTCGTGAGGTAGCAGGTAGCTGTTACACCTGCATATGATCTTGAGGTACCTGCCCCAGGGATGTGGCTGCTGGGGAAACTTTAAGACCTAAGATGCATGTACACTCTCTCCTCTTCGCTACCTCATGGGTTTGGATGTTGGTGAAGACCAGGGGAGAGCTTGCCAGAGAACCACGTTGGACAGTGCCTCACCCTTCCAGGATCCTGCAACAAATTCCTTTATTCTGTCTTGTGATATAACCCCCAAATAAAATCCTTTGCTCATTAAATAAACTCTGTGGATTAATACCATTATGTTGTTCTTGCAAATAACCCAGATTTGGTTCCTGCATCCACACTATAGCCCACAACGATCTGCAACTCCAGTTTCCAGGGATCTAATACCCTTTTCTTACTTCTGTGGGTACCAGGCAGGCATACAGGACACAGACTACATGCAAGCAAAAACACTCACTCATTAGTTAGAATAAATAGTTTAAAAAATAATTAGCCTGCTCCATCTTATGCCTTGTATGTAAAATCCAACTAATGACCTACATACTCAATTTAAAACTTATGTTTTAGGGATTTTTTAGAAAGTATACAGCTTCATCACATATAATAAGCACATCTCAATGCATAAACTCTTTCAAAAACATCAAAACTCTCTGCTGTTGACTAATGATAAACCACACTGACTTGGTACTTGGTGATCTACAGATAGCAGCTTCTAACCATAGTATAATTATATATATTTTAGCTGAAACATGAACTGGTAGACTATAAACTTGTTTCTAGAATTATCTTCAGGTTCCCACATCATGGACCGAATATTTGCACATGGCAAATCGTACAAAAATTACCACATGCCCACTCAGGAATGTTTTCGGAGCCACTAGATTACCATGTGGGATCTAACATAGCATAGCTCTAGAACTTCCTCATGGCATCCTGACCAGGTGTTTTCCAAAGGCTGTAGTTATTCATGCAATCTCCTATTTTGATTTACAGATGAAAATGGAATCAGTCCTGTAAATTTAAATATATAGAAAAGTCCCTTTCTCTTTCAGAAAGTTGTTCTTTCCCAATCTTTATAAAAAACTGTAAGATTGAGAACTATATATTAATTTGCTGTATTCTTCTCCAACCAGTCCTTCGTAGCAATTCTAGATTTTGTACTGACAGCGTGCACAGTGGGGCTTGTTTTGTTTGTTTGTTTGTTTTTGTTCCATTTTTTGGGGGGTGATGTTTTTGGTCTTTTTTTTTTTTTTGGTTTTTTTGAGACAGGGTTTCTCTGTGTAGCTTTGGAGCCTTTCCTGGAACTCACTCTGTAGACCAGGCTGGCCTCAAACTCACAGGGATCCGCCTGCCTCTGCCTCCTGAATGCTTGGATTAAAAGCGTGTGCCCCCACCACCCAGCAATGGGGCTTGTTTTATGGTAATACTCCAATGGTCATATTTTCTCAAAGTTCAGTCGTCTCTACATTTTATTTATTCTTTGGCTGCATCTGAAATTTGAATTTTTCATCCTGCCTTCTAAATGTAATGGATTGGAAGAACTGCAATACTTTAAATAATGGAGCAGAGCCTGCTAATCTTGGATAAAAAGATTGTAATCCTAAAAACAATGTCAGGCTGCTTATTCTATTCCTTAGTTTTTGGTCTTATGAGGAATACCTCAGCACTTAACTTATCAGAATGTGAGAATGTGTTGCCAAGTCTAATTGCTTGAGTGATAAATACCACGAGTTAACATATCTATTTTGGAAACAAAGCAATGAAGTCCATTTTCCCTTTCCAACAATTTTGTTCACTCTGGTAGTTACACCATCCCCACTCTGACATCCACATTTCCTGTTGATGGGGCAGATTGCAATCTATCAGGTGTGTGTCTTACTACAATCTTGTGACACAGACAACAGAATTTTGATGCTGGGTGAAGTAAGCTTGCCACCTCCTTTCAAAACTCAGCACTTAAATATAAATGTTCAACTTCATGAGCCAAGTTTAAGAAGAAAAAAGTGCTGTGGGATGGTCTGTATGTCAAATAGCTCTGATTGGTCAGTAAATAAAACACTGATTGGCCAATGGTCAGGCAGGAAGTATAGGCGGGACTAACAGAGATGAAAATAGAACAGGAAGGTGGGAGGAGACACTGCCAGCCGCTGCCATGACAAGCAGCATGTGAAGATGCCGGTAAGCCACGAGCCATGTGCAAGGTATAGATTAATAGAAATGGATTAATTTAAGATATAAGAACAGTTAGCAAGAAGCCTGCCATGGCCATATAGTTTGTAAGCAATATAAGTCTCTGTGTTTACTTGGTTGGGTCTGAGCGGCTATGGGACAGGCAAGTGACAGAGATTTGTCCTGACTGTGGGCCAGGCAGGAAAACTCTAGCTACAGAAAAGAAAAAGTATACACCTCTGAGTTGTAGGAGAAAATAGAAGCCAGAAACTTAGACCCAAAATAAAATGTCATGGGCCAGTTCTTTCTCCCAAAACTTTCTAATCTCCTGTTCTGATTTTCTTATGTTAGGAAGGACAACCTGCACTGTGATTCATGGTAGTCTGGTTTGTTTATCTGTCCATGTGGACTTTTGAGAGGTATTAATGGGTTACTCAAGATAGTCAAGTGTGGTGATATTTTATTTGTGCTGAAATGTGATATTTTATTTGTATGTTAATAAATAAAGTTGGTCTGGAGAGCAGAGAAATAGGAATAGTCATTTGCTAACCTTAGCTCACCATGCTGCTGTAGCTTCTCAAGAGAACCAGCTTCTTCCTGTCTAACCTGTACCTTTATTGCTTTGCTGTTCTTCCTTCTCATTGGCTCTTAGCCCAGCCACCTCACTTCCTCTTCACTGCCTGTCTGTACAGACCTCCAGGTCTCGTTTGGTACTAGAATTAAAGGCATGTGTCACCATGCTTGGCTGTGTCCTTGAATGCACAGAGACTCTTCCTGCCATGTGATAGGACTAAAGGTGTGTGCTACCACCACTTGACTTTTGTTTATGGCTGGCTATCTATGTCCTCTGATTTCCAGGCAAACTTTATTTATTAATATACAAATAAAATATCACCACATTTCCCCTTTTGTCTAATAAAAATAAAAAGAATAAAAAATTATAACTAATATAAGAAAAACTATATACAATAAGTACAATAACTATATACAATATATACAAGCAATAAATACATCAACAGTATCTAATCCATTTGCATTTGGCAAACTCAGAGAAAATATTCTATTATCTATCCTATTTTGGTAAGTCCAAAATGTACCTGATTTACTTTTTATCCTAACTTGTATTACCAATAGAAAACTATCTTATAATGTCTTTCAAATTTATACAATTTACACCTCTTTAGTGAGTTTCTTTTCCGAAATTCTTGACAAGGAAAACTATACCTATCTAATATTAAACTTTCTCAGAGACCCAAGAAGGAAATAATATTAACTAGTAAAACAGGAAATGCTAACAAGCGGCTTCCAATATATATATGAGTTGACAGAAACAGCCAGGTGCCTGGAGAGTCACCCGAGGTTTCTTGGCAACATTGGGGCATCATCTTCAGCCTATAGGCTTAGCGTATCTGACAGACTCATTTGTGAAGTGGGATGTATACAAGGTCAACAGCTTGACCTCACATTTGGTGCAAGTTGTCCACGTACCAGATAAACCTAATTCTGCCAATGTCCTGTCATGATTCAGGATTTTAAATTCTGGAAATTGTTGATGTTTTTGGAATTCAGCTATCTATTCTTCTTGGCTTGTGGGTGGCTTCATCTCTTCTATTAAATACCAGTCTAACATTGAGAGGTTAGACTCTCAGCCTAGTTACTCCTTTAAGAGCAAAGTCTGTGTGTTCAAGGACACAGCCAAGCATGGTGACACATGCCTTTAATTCCAGAACCAACACACACCTTTAATTCCAGTACCAGCCACAGAGACCTGGAGATCTGTACAGACAGACAGTGAGGAGGAAGTGAGGTGGCTGGGCTAAGAGCCAATGAGAAGGCAGAACAGCAAGGCTATAATAAAGGTGCAGGTTAGACAGAAAGAAGCTGGTTCTCTTGGGAAGCTACAGCAGCATGGTGAGCTAAGATTAGTAAGTGACTATTCCTATTTCTCTGCTCTCTACGACTTTCAACCCTGTATTTGGCTTCGTGTTTCTTATTTAATAAGACTGTTTAGAAATTTATCTACAGTCAAATACTTTTTTCCTTGTCTTTGTAGTATTATTATTTACTACTACTAATAATAATTACTGATTTTTATTATGTAATTTGTGTTTTGGTTTTGGGCACTGCTTTTCCCATGATCATGGAGCTTCTACCTTATGTGAAAAGAATATGTATTCTAGAGTGAATGATTTTAAACACCAGTGTTCACAGTGATTGTGGCACATATATGAGCATATCCATTTTCCTGTGAGCTCCAAGGCCCTTCAAGAATTCCCTCAGTGATGGAATATGTCTGTATGTCCAGTATATTATTTGGGCTTACTTAGTATCTTTGTGTTCTAGATGAGAAAAAATGGGTTTTGAAAGGTTAAAGGGTTACATACAAAGTATAAGGAAGAGCTCCAGAGCTAATACATGGTGTTCTGTATCCAGTATATCTTCCACTAGAGAGCAGTAATAGTTCTCTCTCTCTCTCTCTCTCTCTCTCTCTCTCTCTCTCTCTCTCTCTCTCTCTCTCTCTCTCTGTCACATATAGAAACACACACACACACACACACACACACACACACACACACACACACACTTTATCTTCAGCATTCACTGGCTTTCCAATAGACTGACTTGTGTTTTTCTGCCCTGGGCTTCTCTCTCTGAGAAATCCCAGATATCTCTTAAAGTTTATTAAAATGTTATTGGCTAGAAGTGACTATAACTGACTCCATTCTGCAGGCTTAATTATATCTTCCATTGAAATGATGGATTTAGTGAGACATCATCACCCCTATCTAGCCAGGCAGAGTTTCAGGGAAAAATACTACATTTATTTAGACAGAAGAGAGAATCAGGATCAGAGCTGACAGGCCTCATGGCTGGTGGCACATTCTATTCACCAGTGCATAAACTCCTAACTTGTCTGAGAACATCTTGGATTTGTGGACTCTCTAGAACAAAAAGCAGAGTTTCTATGGGAAAGAAGAAAGTCATATTTGAGAGGATCAAATTGAAAGCAGTATTTAATGTTTGAGTATTCTTTGAATATGGAAGATGACAACCCAGCAATCTGAGCCTCACTGTGATTTATAATCTAGTCCTGACTATTGAGAGTGAAATATATTTGCCTAATGTCAGTGCACACACATCTCCAAAGGGGTTCCTTTACCTTTCCTGTCTTATGAATTTCTGTATACAATTGATAGAAGATTTGCCTTGTGTAGCTAGGCATTTGAGAGAAACCCTGAACTATGGAAAATTTGAGCTCAGTAAAATTCTGTTGTGAGTAACATAGGTAACATCCCTTATATTTTCTAAGTCCTTGAGGGTCTCCCCTGTCCCGTGTGTGTGTGTGTGTGTGTGTGTGTGTGTGTGTGTGTGTGTGTGTGTGTATGTGTGTGTGTGTGTATGTTTGTCTGTCTCTTTCTTTGTGAAAGTTAGTAAAATGATAAATATTCATTCCTGTACTTGGTTGAACCCATGTACTAAGATAAGAAATTCAACAATGAAATTTAGAGACAAGTCTTCTGTACTTAAATAGATTGGAAAAGTTAATTTTCTGAACATTTTTATCCTGTGTCTCCTTAAACCTGTGGCATCATTAATGCCTATAAAATACCAGCAACTCAACCATTTGGTCCCTGTACAGTCTTTATATCCTTGAGTTTTGAAGAGTGGTTAGGATTATTAAAACACTTAGTGAAGAGAAAGCTGAGCAGTAAGTGGTGTTGAGTCTCAAGTGCTGATACGTAGAGAGGAATGTAAGATCCACTTTCAGGACAGGGAGAATCACTTGGGGTGTAAGGAGCTCACATAATGAAAAGGTTGAAGGCCAGTTGCTTCCTAGCATCCTTTAGAGTTTAATTAAATAAAGCTGCAAACACCTCTAGGACAAATCAAAGTAGAATTAATTCTGTGTCCTTTGAACACAATTGACTTTTAGAAGCCACAGCATTGACAGCTGATTGTGAGAATTACCATGAATGGTGACCCAACTATTTTAATCTGAAGGCAGCAAAACAGGAAACTTAGGCTAGGATAAGCATCATTAAAAGAAATAGAATCTAGAATCAAAGCAAGAGGCTACAACAGTATCATAATAAAAAAAAGAAAATCTATGACAAATTATGTTTATGCAATAAAGCCGGTTATCTTGATATATTTTGAATGTATAAATGTTTCCAGAAAATTCATGAGTTACAGGTTTGATTGCCAGTTTGTGAGCTTTAGAGAAACTAGTGGATCATGATGATGCTAATCTCATTAGTGGTTTATCTATTGATGAAATACCACCTCCAAAGACGGTTAGTTCAGAGAAGTGGATTAGAACCTCTTGCTTTTGAACAGTATGTCTTGTCTCCAGATAGAACATGAGATAAGCTGTTTTACTTTGTCATGCCATTCTACCACGATAGACTGCCAGAGACCCACAGAGCCAACCACAGTCTGTGGGCTGGTTAATTTAAATGTCAAATTGATATAACTTAGAATCATCTGGGAGGAGAGTTTCAATTAAGAATTACTTAGATTAGGTTGGCCTGTGAGCATTTGTATAGAGCACTGTCTTGATTGTTAATTGATGTAGAAGACAACTCACTGTATGCAGTACCATTACACTGACCGGACTTGGAATTATGTAACAGGGACAAAAAGCCAGCTGATCATCAGCAATGAACAGGTAGTGTGGCCATGTTCATTTCTCTCTACTCATGTCTATAAATATAATATGCCTAGCTGCTTGATTTTTAGCCTTCACTGCCGCTCAGCAAGAGGCTGAAACCTGAAAATTTAAACCAAATAAACCCTTTCTCATTTACTTTTATTTATTTATTTATTTGTTTGTTTGTTTGTTTATTTATTTATTTATTTATTGGTTAGTGTATTTTTATCACAGCAACAGAAATGAAATAAGAACAGAGTGGCAATTCTGAAACACTAAGCCACTGTATACCTTTCCTCCTCCAAGGTGATTTGCCACAACACGGTATTCTGTTACAGCAATGAAAAATATCTGTGCAAAAAATATTATTAAGAACTGGTGTGACTTTTGTGAATATTATTGACCATCTGTTTCAGAGGTTTTCCAAACTGGACCAAGGATTGAATTTGGGAAAGTTGAGTGATACAGACTAGGAAAACCATAAGCAGGACTTAAGAATAATTCCTCTTAGAGTTTAGGAGCCAGCATACCAATTTAAATGAAGACAGTAAAGATTGTACATTATGGTTAAGTAGAAATGAAGACCCTACTGTGAATTGGATCAGAGGATAACTGTGCTACACTCAAGTAAAAATCTAGAAATAAACCTATCTTTTTTTCTGACTTTAGCATCTCAGAAACTGTCCTAAGCCCATCCATCACAGAAATATGAAATAAAAGTATAAATTTGTTTCAAAAACTTGAATGGAGAGCCAGGCCAGCCTGACACAGAGGATTCTAAGGGGGAATCACAAGGACTGATCCACTGAAGGTATGAACAAGGAATAAATTAAGACTGGCTGTTACTTGGGGACTTGGTTATGAAGAATAAGTTATGAAGGCTAAACTCACAGTCATGGCCACAATTAACACTACTCCTTTATAAATATGAAAATTTTAGAGAGTAGATACATCCTCTCTATGGAGGCTCAAATTACCCAGGGTCAGAGAATCTGAGCTTTCTTTGCCCAGCAGGGCTGCAAAAAGAGATGATTTGACCACGGGCATGGTTACCAGGTGTGGAAGGGTCTACACTTGGCTGTGCAGTGTTTTGATCTTGCAAGGGGAGGTATTCTGCCCCACCCCTTGGCATTGTTATAAAAAGCCCTTTTGAATAAACGTAAAGGGCCATTTGGTCCTCCCGAAGCTATCTGTCTTTCTTCTCATCTTTCTATCTGTTTTTTTCTTATCCCTCTCTCTTCCTCCTAAAAACCCTAGAATAGGTGGGAAAGGTAGGAGCTGGACACCCACGGACTCTCTCACTTCTCAAACCCAGAAAAGAATCAGGTGAAGTTGTAACTATTTTGGCTAGCTTGATGCTGGTAATTGTTTTGAATTATGTACAAACATAAAAATATCACATTCTATTCCTTGTATATATAATTCTGACTTGACACCCAAAGAGCCAACAGGCTAAAAAAATATCCAGGGATATTTCCTTGGATGACTTCTATGACTTGAGTCACTTTGCAAAATATGACTTCAAACATGAAATAATATGAGATGAGAAATGAGAAAATATAAGACATTTTACATGGAATGTACTATATAAGATGAGTGCAATATTTTATGTATCATGAGTAGTTTTAGAAAGATTTCTGACCCTGTGGTTTGGAGTGGAAGAGTGAAGGAAGTTTGTTTCTAGTGCTGTAAACCACAGAAGTAGAGTGTGTTTCTCAGGCTTTCAACCACAGAGGTGAAGAGTGCTCATCAATTGATTGAAAGAGTTGTCACAGTCAAGATCAGTTTCAGAGCTTGCCTCTCAGTATGCCTCAGACTTAGGTTCAGTTGTTTAAAGTTTTGAGCCCATTCTGAGCTCACTCGGTGTGAGGCTGATTATAAGTGTTTCTACTCTTTATGGCTGCCATGAGGAGTGGATGGTTGTGACAAGGGATACAGAGTACCCCTATCTGGCACACAGACATCATTAGTAGTCATATTCAGTGTGCTGCTGCATAGGCTGTCTCTTGCCTGTATCATGTGCATGATTCTCTTTTTTTGAACTAATAGTATCACAGGGTTTTGTCAGTGGGTGGATTACACCTGTTAAAAACTGTGTCACCATCTATTCTTCAGATCAGGGTTATCATGTGAAACATATATACCCAAAGGGCCCCTATGGAACTTGTGAAAGTGACATAAAGGGAGGCTCCAATAAAGCAAGGCTGTGCCCAATTAAAAGGACATGTGTTGTGGAATGGAGTAGTACCTAAGTCAGTGGAGTGCTTGGATGGAACGAAAGAAGCATTGGCCTCCATCCTCAGCACCACATAAAACCAAGCATGGTGGTTCATGCCTCTAATCATGCCTTAGAATGTTGTTGTTTATTTTTGTTCTTTTAGGGGGCCCACCACCCAGCTCCCAAATAAATCACATATGGAAGCTTATACTTAATTATGAATGCCCAGCCTTAGCTTGGCTTGTTTCTTACCAGCTTTTTTCAACTTTAACTTGTCTGTGTTTTGCCTCTGGGCTTTTACATTTCTCTATTTCTGTATGCCTTTATTTCTTATTCTTTTGCTGGTTGTGTAGTGGGGTGGCTGGCCACTGACATCCTCCTCCTTCTCTTGCTCCTAGATCTGTCCTCTCCCAGATTTCCCATTCTGTGTATTCTCTCTGGCTGCCAGCCCCACCTATCCTTTCTCCTGCCTCACTATTGGCCATTCAGCTCTTTATTAGATGATCAGGTGTTTTAGACAGGCACAGTAACACAGCTTCACAGAGTTTTAAACAAATGCAACATAAACAAAAGTAACACACCTTAAAATAATAATCCCTGACATTAGAAGGTACAGGCAGAAGGATCACAAATCCAAGTTCATTGACCTCAAAAGTTTGGTCTACATTTGACTTGACTGAAATTTTTTTTTTCTTTTTTTCTTTCTTCCTTCATTTATTTGGAATCACAGTAATCTTGAATAAAATTTGATAGCCATATAATGACCATAAGGTAACCTGTATAATGAAAGTCACCTGCTAAATATGATGGGACAAAGATTTTGGAGGAATTTAAGTCCCTGGAGATAGTATACAGTTGGCTTAAAAAAACACCATGGCACTGAGGATATGGATCAGTAATAAAGAGTCTACTCTACTGCCACAAGAACCAGAGTTGGGATCCCAGAGTTGATGATTAGACAGACAAGGTGGAGCCTAGAGGCTCACTGTCCAGTCAGCCAGGCAAAATTGCTGTGGGATGTTCTGTATGTCACATGTGTTGCTGATAATAAATAAAAAACTGATTGGCCATTGGCTAGGCAGGAAGTATGGGCAGGACAATGAGGAGAATAAAGCTGGGAAGTGGAAGGCTGAGTCAGAGAGACACTGCCAGCTGCCACGATGAGAAACAGCTTGTGAAGATGCTGGTAAGCCACGAGCCATGTGGCAAGGTATAGATTAAAGGAAATGGATTAATTTAAGCTATAAGAACAGTTAGCAAGAAGCCTGCCACGGCCATACAGTTTGAAAGCAACATAAGTCTCTGTGTTTACTTGGTCAGGTCTGAGAGGCTGTGGGACTGGCAGGTGAAAGAGATATATCCTGACTGTGGGCCAGGCAGGAAAACTTAAGCTACAAATGGCGCCCAACGTGGGGCAAGAGTTTCCACCTAAAACCTGAGAAAAGATTCTAAAACAGAGCTTAAAAACAGTTCCTAATTGTCTCTCTCAAATGAGCGGCAGCTGCCGGTTTGAGCTACTGGCGGGTTTCTAGCTTGTGCGCTCAACCTGCTGCTGTATGGCGGGAATGAGACCTCTGCAAGTGGCACATTAAGCTGCGTGGTGGATTTGACCTTTGCTAGTACAAAGCAGAAGAGATTTCTGGGCTACACGCTGCTTGGATAAAAGCATAGACCCACGATAGCTCCCAGAGCTGGTGGTAAACATAGCCATGTTGGGAAGCTGAGGTGGGTGGAGCCAGCAGCCACAGCTGCTGAAGTTTAAAGTGATAGATTCACAATAAGACAGATTCAGATGTAACAGTTTACAATGTGTGTAAAAGATACGTAGGCTTGAAAGAGACAAAAAAGGTGATATATAGAGTTATAGAAACAAATACATAGTTTTAAAAAATAAAGTCTTTAAAGAGACAGTAAAATTAATATAAAAAATAAGTCACGTGAAGATGAATATTACACAGAGAATCTGGATTGTGTTGTCTTTGGAATTCTTAACTGCAGAGAAATATTTGATTGTAAAGGAAGCTGAGTTAAACCAATATGTATATTTTAAAGATACCTTGACTTCAAAATTTGGATATAAGGATATGTTGCTTTGGAAAAGAGTCTCTGCTTTTGTTTCCACAGAAAGCCAGAGGCTATGGATTTGTTCAAGATTAAGATACATCAGGTTTGACCAGCCAAGACCCCCTGAAAGGTCTCTGATGACACCATGGCCCAGATGATCCAACATCCAGAATGATTTGAAGGCAACTGACTCAGACGATACACCCTCATGGACTATTCCATAATTCTAAAATTTTGTTTGTATCCCCATAAGATACAGCGCCCCCCTCCAGCAGGAAGTAGTAAGAGAAGCTACGCCCAAATTCCCAAATTATATGTAATTTTACTTTGTTAAGGTTAAAACCTTCCTTTTTGAAAAAAAATAGGGGAAGTGCTGTGGGATGTTCTGTATGTCACATGTGTTGCTGATAATAAATAAAACACTGATTGGCCATTGGCTAGGCAGGAAGTATGGGCGGGACAATGAGGAGAATAAAGCTGGGAAGTGGAAGGCTGAGTCAGAGAGACACTGCCAGCTGCCACGATGAGAAACAGCTTGTGAAGATGCCGGTAAGCCACGAGCCATGTGACAAGGTATAGATTAAAGGAAATGGATTAATTTAAGCTATAAGAACAGTTAGCAAGAAGCCTGCTACGGCCATACAGTTTGAAAGCAACATAAGTCTCTGTGTTTACTTGGTCAGGTCTGAGAGGCTGTGGGACTGGCAGGTGAAAGAGATATATCCTGACTGTGGGCCAGGCAGGAAAACTTAAGCTACACAAAATAGTGTAGCTAAATGTTTTATAGAGAGTCGCAGGTCCAGTGAAAGAACCTGTCTCAAAAAATAAACAAATAAAGGGCAAAGGAACACACCAAATGTTGACCTCTACCCTTCAATGGTATACCTCACACAAATAAACAGGAAGTAAGTACAAACACACACACACACACACACACACACACATACACACACACACACACACACACACACACACACACACACACGAGAGAGAGAGAGAGAGACAGACAGACAGAAAGTGATTGTATTGAGTTTGCATTTAAGTCAAAGATTGCATTTAAGTAAATGCAAGCTCATTGCCTACATGTAATAATAAAGTTTACCCAGAAATTCAGAGTTTTGCATCCAGATATTTATTCAAACATTGTTGCTTTGAAGAAATAGTTTCAGATGAAGTTAACATTTTTTGAATCAGTACAATTTGTGTAGATGCAAACTATCATGGAATGTAGGAGGGCTTATCTGATTGTTTAAAGACTTTAGTAATAAATAATGTTATAGAAGGCAAGAGAATTTTCCAGCAAGCTTCAAACTACTTTTGGCCACACTTTCCATAAATATAGTCTTACCAAGTTCAATGAGCCATTTACAACTGAATTAATTATTATTTCTGCATGTGTCTCTGCCTCTATTTGTGTCTTCTCTCTCTCTCTCTCTCTCTCTCTCTCTCTCTCTCTCTCTCTTTCTCTCTCTCTCTCCACACACACACACACACACACACACACACACACACACACACACACACACAATTGTTGTGCTGAGACAAATTCCACAAATATGCACACTTTTATTTACAGAGAACTACTGGTTCTATTTTTAATAAGAAAGTAACAGTTCTGAGCATTTTCATTTTGCCCTTGATAAATAAAGCCAAATTTATTTCAATGTTTTCCAGGATTCCTCACTTTCACATTCCTTAGCTGCCCATTGACTATTACAGTGTGACTGTCCCAATGTTATCATGATCATCACCATGCATCAAAACACACAATTTGTCTTGCTGTGGGATGTTCTGTATGGCAAATGTGTTGCTGATTAGTCAATAAAACACTGATTGGCCATTGGCTAGACAGGAAGTGTAGGCGGGACAAGGAGGAGAATAAAGCTGGGAAGTGGAAGGCTGAGTCAGACAGACACTGCCAGCCGCCAGGATGAGAAACAGCATGTGAAGATGCCGGTAAGCCACAAGCCATGTGGCAAGGTATAGATTAATAGAAATGGATTAATTTAAGCTGTTAAAACAGTTAGCAAGAAGCCTGCTATGGCCATACAGTCTGAGGCTGTGGGACTGGCAGGTGAGAGAGATTTGCCCTGACCGTGGGCCAGGCAAGAAAACTCTAGCTACATTGTCTCATGTTTAAATCATATTAAGTATAAAAATCCTCTCCAAATCCTAAGCCTGCCACAGAAGAAAGCAATGAAAATAATAAAATAAGAGGAAAAAGACCCACATTCAATTTCCAAAACAAAAACAAAACCCAAAACAAACAAACAACAACAAAAACACTTTTTCCACTATGACTCCGATGTCACAGCTTTGAACTTTAAGTTCTCTAAGTGATATTTCACATGTGTAGCCTAAGGACACTATTTTTAAAGATGGCCTTGCTCTGGTGGCATCTCTGATGAGCATTTTGCCCTTCTAACTGTCAGATCTCCTCTGGCCATGACTCCTGGGGTATCACTATGGGGGTCCTATCATCCTGACCTGGCAGGATAAAATCCCCTGGCTTCCATGGATCACTGTGTACTTGTGATGGTGTACCAGAATTCAGAGTCCTTGAACCTGACCAAAAACACATTACTCAAAGAACATTCGCAGGTAAAGCTGTTTGGTCAAAATGCTACATTGCAGGATACACAGCAGCTCCCAGTGCCAGGAAGATGAATGAAGAGGTGGGAAAGATGGAGGAGCAAAGTATTTTGGGTTTTTGTTGTTGTTGTTTGTTTGTTTGCTTTTTAATTAATATTCTTATTTATTTTATTTTTTATTATTTCATTCTTAGTTTTACTTGGGGGGCACTACAAGTGTGGAGGTTGGATACACAGGAACTGGGAAATGAGTGGGATTGGGGTGCCTGATGTAAAATTCCTAAAGAATCAATAAAATATTATGTTAAAAACAGCATTACAGCAATTACACACAAACCTATTTGTTGTAGGCCCAGTTGGGTTTCGTGCATACCATCTGCTTCCACCCATGTATTTATCATGTGTCCGAGTTCATGCTGAAGTTACACTGTAGCTCAATAAGTTTTGATTGTGTGTCATGCTTATACTGTCTTTCTTCCTTTCTTTTTCTGTTGTGTCAAAATTGAAAAAAAGTATTTTGCCACATGAAACGATTCCCTGATTTGCAAATCTTTTCAAACAACATTTGACTTAAATGAAAGCTCAGTAGTGAACAGTGGCAAGTTTTGATCTCTAGGGCCAAGTCTCTTTTTTTTCTTTAGAAAGGTAGTATAAAAGAATGTTAGGCGTGTGTGTGTGTGTGTGTGTGTGTGTGTGTGTGTGTGTGTGTGCATGCGTTCACACATTTTCACTTATTACATAGGAAGTTTTCCCTAAGAGGTAGAATTTATTCTTAAATAGTTTAATGGCCATATCATAATACCCAATCACTTCCAACACAGTATTTCACAATGACCTGCTTGAAGGTAGTAGTATCATGTAGCATTTATTTTATCATGTTTCTTTATGACAATATCAAATGGACATATGAAGGTAATAAAGTTGTGGTCATCAGTTTATCTATACAGACAGACCTTTTATAGGAAATAGTCCATATACTGTCTTTTAAGGAGCATTACTAAATTTTATCCTTAGATCTCCAAAAACAGAAACCCATGGTAAGTTGCTTGGTAGAATTAATTAAGAAAAAGAGTTTCTGTCAGTCTGAACATGAAGGCTTTAGTTCCATTTTTCTACTGTCATGTTGGAGGGCACTGAAAAAATAACAAGTAAAAAAGAAAAATTGGTTTTTAAGGGCAACAAGGTGACATTGGAAGTCCAGACACCCAAACAGATGGAGTGGGTACCAGGAAAATGTAAATGATGCACCTCACTACATGAGGAAGAGTAGAGCAAAGGCACCACAATGTTCTGATTACAATGACACTCTGTTCTGATTAACAAAAGGAAAGATAAGAAAAGTGTAGCTCCCAAAGAGTGAGAAGTGCACACTGAATATCAGAAACACAAGGTTGCTATTTGATGGCTAGTCCTAAGAAGTGAAGACTGAGAAGTAAGTGATGATTTATAAACAAAGTAAGTGTCAGTTTTAGAGAATTCATACTTGTGTCATTTACCCAAGAGTAAATGGGAATAGAAGCTTTGCATTGTAAATATTTTACTGAGGTATTTATTTAATTTAACTAGAAAGAAAAAAAAGCATGATCAAACAAACAAAAAGTGATTCTAAGAAATCAGAAAAATAAACAAAAACTCCAAATATTTTGAAGTATGTCCTAGCAAATCTCAAAAACAAATCACTTGCAGCAACCTGTAGAGGGTGGGACATTCATTCTTTTCAATGACATAATGAGAAATGATCAGACTTGGAATTTAAAAATAAAATATTTGGGAAGAAAAAATTTGGTATTAAAAATAAGAGTAAGTGTCATCAGCCTAAAGTCTTTCTACAATGGAACTTGTAATAAAATTATTATTAGGGATAAATTATAACTAAGAGCATTCTAGATAGCAGAAATAGGAAGGATGGCAAGAGAACCAGAGGAATGGACAGTGAAGCAAAGAGTATGAAAGAAAAATCTGAAGAACAATAAAGTTACCATAAGAATAAAGGAAAATATTAAAGGGGAATGAAAAAAGTCAACATATCAACTTCTGAAATACATGTTGGAAACATAGAAAGGTTTTGGGGTAGCAAAGAGGAGATACAGGTGAAAAATAAAAAAATATTTTAAAAAAAGCATTCTACATTTTGAATTAGTTACTGGAGATATGAATTCCTAAAGAGTCAATGAGACAAAATAGGGTTCATATTATAAGAATGACTTAAAATTAAGTATTTGCTGTAGACGAAGTTTTCCTGTGTCCCGCCCAGTCCCACAGCTTCTCAGACCCAAGTAAACACACAGAGGCTTATATTAATTACGAACTGTATGGCCTATGGCAGGCTTCTTGCTAGCTAGCTCTTATAACTTAACCCATTTCTATTTATTTATAGGTTGCCACATGGCTTCATGGCTTACCGGTACTTTCACATCTTGCTTCTCCTGGTGGTGGCTAGAAGCATCTCTTCCTCCTCTCCTTTGTCCTTTCTCCCTCTCCAGCTAGAATATCTAGCCTAACCTTATTCTGCTTCATCATTAGCCAATCAGCTTTATTTGTCAACCAATCAGAGCCACACATATTCACAGCATACAGAAAGCCATCCCACAGCAATTTGAACCAAAAAAATCATTGTAAGTGACACTAATCTGTAAAAACCTGGCAAAAATATTTTTATTCTATAAGTGATAGAAAAAAGCTAATTGACGGGTCACATTATGATGCATAAAAAGGAATTATTATTCTATATTTGATATTACACTAGATTTGACCACAATAATTTAAATAATAATTAAAAGTACACTGAGCTAACCATTTTCCTCTTAATGGTGAAAATATCCAAAATTGGGACAATTCATTTTTATTAAAATTTACTCTTATATATTTCTAGGTAAAAGTCACTTATAGGAATTTATCAAAATTACAATGGCATAATTCCAAAATAAGGAAGGTATAAAATTAATATTGTAGAATCACTTATAGCAGCAAATTATTATAAAAATTCAGTTTTATAATAAGAGAAAGATTTTACTTATCTGTACATATGGACTGAAGAACACACTATAAAAGACTTTTAGCTAGTCATATGGAAGAATTATTGAGAAACATTATATAGATTGGTATAAATGCACAAACAGAAGTACGATTTTGGAGAAAGGTGTTTGTGTAGTGAGAGGGTATAGATGACAATGTGAGTATACAGATAAATGGATAAACAGAGATGGATGGACAGATGGATGAACAAATGTGTGTTGTGACTGTCTTGTGTCAGCAGCACAGATGACATATTTGTGTTTCAAAATGTTAGAACACATGAAATAATTAATATATTTGAAAGCTGTGGCAGTTTTGTTGGTGGAAATTCTCCAAATGTCATGATTTTGCTTGATAGCTGCCTGTTGGCAATCAGGTTACTTTATTCCAATCTTATTTTCTAATATCAGTTCTCAGATCTGCACTACGATTCTCATAATAATATACTAAAATGCAGGTTATATATGGGGAGAGGTCACAGAAGTCAGAGAAGACACCTTGAAGGCCAAGGCACCGGGCACTGTTACAGGCATAGGTAAGAATCTCTGGGGCCCAGACAAGAAGTCTTATGAACTGAGTTGTCAGGCCGATATAAAATGCAGGTCAGTCCAGGTGACAGCCCATTAGAGGTCTGATTTGAAGTAGGCAGCTTGTCTCAAGCAGGGCACTCAAGCTGCAGCATGGGGTTAGAGACAAGAGTTCTCTAATCAATTTTCCTGAATGAGGTTCATAACAAGTGACTGGTAACTAGTCATCATGCCTACCACCATAGATCTCAAAGTCCTCTTTTCCAAAGATAAGCCCATGTGTCAGAGTTTTTCTGATCGTTTTCATGTGCCTTTATTTATCACCATATATGTCATTTAATAATTTGTACCTTCAGATGTGCTAGCAGATGGTAGTTGTTTACTTGTGTCAACAAAATAAAGAGCCATTCTTTCTTGGCACATGTACCCAAAATGAAGTAACTTGGGTCAAAGTCTTTGCTTTCTAAAGTGGAGTCATTCAAGGTGAAGCTCTGCCTGCAAGTTTATAGTCCACACAACATGGATTAACCCAGTGTAGACCTAGCCCATTCTCCTCAGTGTGGAAGTAGATGAGTAGATGAGTGGACAGAATTATGTTGCCTTCTTTTTAAATTAAACTTCCTTTTCATTTATTCTTTGTGTCTTTTGCATCATGCATCTTGATTGCATTCATATCCTGTCCCTTTGTATTTGCCCTCTGCCCTTGAAACCTCTCCCCCAAAATAAAATAAAATAAAAATTAAGAGGAAAAAAAAGGATAAAGGAAAAACCTTGTCATGGAAGCTGTAGTGTGACAAAGTGAGTCATGCAGTAAACCTTTTATCCATATATCTGTACATGCAAATGTTCATTGCAAAGACTCATTGGTCTGGTTTGAGGCCTCCGGTTTCTGTTACACTATATTTGCTGGTCCCTCACTGGGACTCTTCTTGGATATCCTGTTGTTTCTCTGTGTTGTAGAGATCCTGTAGCTTTGGTTCTGTAGGACTGGCCCCTTCACATGCTCCAGGAGATCACAGATGGGGTAGATGTTAGGTGGGAGTTGGCAGGCCAACTCTCATAATAACCCTGGTTCTGGTCCTGATAGTTTCAGGGTTGGTCAGCCTGACAGCTCTCCCCTGTCTTCACTACTAGGGTTAGCTCTCCAGCATTGTCCTGGCTAGTCCACCCCTTGCAGGGATGAGCAAGGGGTGTGGTCAGTTCTACTGCTTTCATACCTCAGGGTTGGCTTTCCCAAACTTACTCTTTCAGGGTCAGCTCTACTGTGTTGTCCAGGAGAGGTGTAGGGGCCACTCTCCTCAGTGCTGCAGCTGGTGAGGGGCAGGAGCAGCTCTCCTCCTCTTATGACCACAGGGCCAGCTCTCCTACTGGACAGATGGTAAGGGGTGGGAGAGGGCATATCTTTCTCTCCCACACCATCACATGGTAGATGAGGGGAGGGGGCATATCTCCCATGCTCACAACATAGGGACTGGCTTACCCACAACTTGCCAGCAGGGTTAATTCTATTGTGCTGCCTGGGTGAAGTGCTTGCTGCCTGCTGGAACTGGTAAGGGGGAGGGTCAGCACAGGTGGCAGGGACAAGGGTGGGGGGCATCTTTCCCTTGCCCTCATTGCCACATGGCAGACGGGGATGTGGCCTGCTCACCTGCACCTCTGCCAACAGGGTCAGTTCTACTGTGCTGCCCAGGAGAGGAGCAGGGCTCCCGCTTTCCTGAGTGCTGCAACTGGTAAGGGGGACGGTCAGCTCCTTTGTCTGTCACAGGCAATAAGGGAAGCATCTCTCCCCACTATTGGTGAAATTATTAAGGCCACTCCATGCAGTTAAAAGGAGATTTATTTAATGGCGTAACTTACAAGTTAAGGGATAGGTAGGTCGCGGGGTTTGGGGAAGGTGTATCGCAGTCCAACAGTGATCTCTGGAGCTCTGCTTGGCCCACCTTCACCATCCAAGGTCCTGGAAGAGTGAGTGCACCACCCATCCAGATCTCAGGTCTCCAGGCACCTCCCTTGGCCCCGGCTTGTAGGCGTGACAGTTGCTGAAGTCTCAATGGGGGTTGGAACTTCCAGATCAAAGCTGGAATGGCTAACCACTACACCCCACCCCATACCATTGCATGACAGACAAGTAGTGAGGACAGTTCTGCCACATTCACTACTTCAGGGCTGGCTCACCCATACCTCCGACAACCTGTTAGCTCTATTGTGTTGTGCAGATGAGGTGCAGGGCCTGCTGAGTGCTGCAGCTGGTGAGGGTCAAGAGCATCTGTCCTATTCCTATTACCTCAGGGCCAGCTCTCCCAACTGCCTCAGGCATGGGGTTGGGGGGGTTATCTCTCCCCTGTCCACATCACCATGTGGTAGATGAGGATCAGTCCAGATGTCACAGGCTCATGTTCTAGAGGCAGCTCACCTGTGTGTGTCCACCCCCACACTGTTAACAGGGTCAGCTCTGATGTACTGCCCAGACAAGGTGCAGGGCCTGCTTTCATGACTGTTGCAGCTGGTAAAGGGGAGGGTCAACTTCCTCACCAGCTGGAAGTCATAGGGCAAGGGGGGAAGGACATCTTTCCACTGTCTTTACCACCACACCACAGAAGGCTATACCAGCTATGCCCCTTTCACGCCCTCAGGGCTGGCTCACCTGTGCCCCTCTCTACAGGGTCAACTCTACTATGCTGCCCAGGCGAGCCTTCTTTATGTAACAAAACAAAAATAAACACACAAACAACACTACAAAACAGAGAAGTAACTTCTATTCATTTACTAGAGAGAAATCCAGTGGTTGGTACTAAGTTTAGAGGGACAAGGATGACACATAAATATGGGATGTAAAAGAGTTAGATGTTTTGAATTGTGAACTACATAAACAGAATATTGAATCAAAACATAAATAATTTTAACCCTAGACAGTAAGAATGTGGCTCATCCATAACTCCTAGATGAGTCAGGACAAACATCAGAATAATTTCAACCTAGCTTATGAATTGGAGCAGTTCCTTCTTCACTTCAAGTTGAGGTTTGCAACCTTAGAACACTCAGAAATCTGGAGCTGAAGTCAAGCTCAAGTGTAGTGCAATGTTTTTCCCACCTTCCTCTAACAATACCCACCGTTGCTGATTTCCCCAAGTCCAAGGGATACTCAACTGTCAGTATTCTTAGGAGCTTTAGGTCACACAAGGTCTCCTTTTACTTTATCTATTTATATTCCATGTATCTCTTTCCCTGCTCTTGCAATAGATTTATATCATAAAGGCAATCAGAAGTTGTAACTTTGCCATGCTGAGCCAAGGAAGACAAAACACCTTGCCCTAAGGTCACAGTGGGTGAGAACAGAAGTGTCATGTGCACGTCTTGAGTTTGTTCAATGTCTTTGCCAAATAGCATCTCAAAAGAGCTTTTTGTTGCATTAATATACAGACCTACAAAATATATTTTAAAACATGCCTTTACTTCTTTTAGGAAGATTTTTTCCATTTTGGATTATGTATTATTTTAGACTGAAATATTTTCATATGTTACTGTTGAAGAGAGGGAAACTGAGAAAAATATACATTTTCATTCATACTTCACCCACATTTTTCCAGTTCAGTCAATAATTTGATTTAAAATTGCATGTTTGTTGTGGAATATTAGTTTGAGATGTGTTACATTTGTTTATGTGATGAAATATTTGTTTAATGATACAAAAATTTGTTGCATTCTTTAAGTTGCTGTTGTTTAACTCTGTAAAGCTGTGTTACTTTGCCTGCCTAAAACACCTGATTGGTCTAATAAAGAGCTGAATGGCCTATTGGCAAGGCAACAGAGAGAAATAGGCAGGGCTAGCAAGCAGAGAGGATAAAAAAAGAAGAAAAATCTAGGAAAAAGAACAAGAAGCAAGAAAAGAAGGAGAGAAGGATGCCAGGGACCAGCCACCAAGCCAGATGTCCAGCCACAGAGTAAGAAGGAAAAAAGATATATAGAATAAAGAAAGGTTAAAAACAAAAACAAAACAAAACCCAGAGGCCAACTGTAGTTAAAGAGAAATGGGATAATTTAAGATAGAAAAGCTGGCTAGAAACAAGCCAATCTAAGGCTGGGCATTCAAAAGAAAGAATAAATTTCTCTGTGTTTATTTGGGAATTTGGGTGGTGGGCCCCCAAAGAGTAAAAGAACAAAACAACAACAACAACAACAACTACACATGCTTACTTTAGTTTGAGTGGAAAAATAAAAACAAAACAAAACAATAGTAAAACTAGGTATTTCCAAAGCACCTTATACTTTTCTTACTTACACAGCTGACATCATAACCCTTGAATCCAACAGTTGGAATTAAGGAAAATAAAACTTTCAGAAACACCTTGGATGTGTTAAGGATCTATAGTATACCATCATTCTCTTTACAATTAATGTGTTATCCTTAAATACTGTTTTAAGGATCATGGTCCTTTATTTCCCCCACAATTTGTTTCCCCTATGTTTTTATTTTCAATGTTTATGCTTTTGCTCACTGTCTGCTAACTGGCTAATGACTCAGAATCATCTGTATTGTGGATCGCCATCACAAAATCCCATACTGAGTGGGTGACAAACTGCAATCTTGTGTCCTTTAAATTAAAGAAATTGTAAAGTCACAGATTAGGTACCAGCGCATGCATTGGCTACTGAGGACCCCTCTTGGCTCCAAGGTTGCATCTCATTGATGTGTCTTCACATAGTGAAAGAGGACAGGAGTTCTCAAACATTTCAATTACAGCACCACTAAACTCATTTGTGAAGCCACATTTTTGTTATTTAATCACTTCCCCAAAGGCCACATTTCCAAAAAGCATTACTTTGTGTGAATTTCAACATGATATTTGGAGGAAGCGGGAGAATCGAGCATTTAGCATCACCCAGTGCTCCATTTTTCTGATAATTACATATTCTTGCCCTCTTACCTCAATTAGAAACTGATGGGTCCTTTAGTTACAACTTGAATATTTCTCATTTCTTTATTACTTCTCCAATTAACATTGACCAGTATCATGCCCACCACAAGAATGCCTTGAAGTAGATTTTGTGAGCTCATATTTATTCTTTACTGACTACAGTTTGTATTCCTTCATGCTCAATTATGTGTGTTCAAGAAGTTAAAGTTTATTCTCTTGTCTTTCAATTTGCTGGATATAGACAGTCTAACCCTACAACAAAGTTTTATTCTGTCCTTTGTGTCATTTCTTTCTACAGGAGAACAACATTGCTTTTGTGACAACTCCCATTTTTCTTAATGACAATACAAAAAGGCATATCTAGGCCACTGGAAAAAGACACATGCTCCATATGGTAGTTGATTGAAAACATTAACATGTCACATCTTCAGTCTTAAGAGCTCACAATCTAATTGTAGAAATATCAAGATATAAAAATAGCCCCAGGATAAAGCAACTATTCTTTCAGAGATATGCTGTAATTACAAGCCAAGCCCAAGGGATGGCATGACTCATCGTAGACAAGGGAACAACGTAAGAAGAGCTGGACACAGTGGAATTTGAAGTGTCTCAGAATTTTATTGGATTTTGCCAGGAGGCATAAGATGTTTGGGAAATAGAATGGATGGGACAAGTTCATTCCAAAGTTAAGTTCTAATTTAAGGTTAATGACAGGTTTGAGGAATCATGAACAGACCAGTGTGACAAGAAAATAAGGTAGGGTAAATAACTGTCTGCAGTGAAGTATTAGTCTAAAAGTTTACACATTTGGGATTTGAAGAGGGAGAAGAAATGTAAGATGTTTTAGTTTAATCATGTCAATCAACTGAGGGAGAAACAGAAGATCATCATTTCACATTACCAGTATTTGTTTACAGATAGAATCACAATCAAGGTCAGAATCTCTCCCAGACATAGTTGCTTCCATACAACATCAGCACAGGCCATGGGCAGAAGGGCACTTAGGACAGTGGGAAGATTTTTTTCCTTGACTCTGGAACATTCCTTGAAGCAGGTGGCAATAAATGAACTATTAGTATCATGTAAAGATCTATTCATAGAATTTTAGGTCTTTGAGAGTGAAATATCCTGTACAGGCTCATGTGTTTGAACACTTGAGCTGGCTCTGTTCTTTAGGAAGTTAGTGGTTCCTGGTAGCTTAATCATAAAGCCCCTGCATAGTATGCCCAAGGCCGTGAATTTCACCCCAATATGACACCAAAAAGAGTAGCAATTTAACAAAGGCAGATATGCAAATACTTATATCACCTTTTAACTTCAAACATTCCAAATAAAGTAAAGCCCCAGTCATCACGTAGACCAATGCATTGAGGAAACAGGATCAGCTGAGGAATTGGAGAGGCAAGGCTGTAGCTTGTTCTGTCTCTCTGATCTTTCAGCGTTCACCCCAATACCTGGCTCCGGGTTTTGTTTTTATTAGTAAGAACTTTTAAGAATTGTGTTACAGCTATGTATGTAAAAAAAAAAAAACTATTACAGAATAAAAACTAAATTTAAGAACTAAAAATATAAATGAGTTGTGGGGTTGAGTAATGATGTTATCTAATTCTAGGACTCATTTGCTTTTGCCTTCACCTTCAGCAGCTCAGAAAAACTGGAGAGGTGGGGAGTTGATATTACTAAACAAACAGGAGATTTACCTGAGGGGATAATTCTTCTTCTGTCTTTGTTTCCCCTCTTATCCATTTTATAAAACCTAAGACAAAAATGTCTTTGTAAGGAGAAATTACCTCACAACCACAAGTTACATATTTTCCAGAAACAAATTAAAATCCTTACGCAGGAAGAACTCACATTATGATCACGTTATATCTTTTTCTTAGAAGTCCACAAGTGTTAAACATTTTCCTTTGTATTTTTTCTCCTATTGTAACATCTTCACCCCAAAGCAAGGATTCTTTTTATTATTGGTTAACTAAGTTTTAAGCAAGCCAAGTATATTTCAATCAGTTTCTCTGGTACTGACAGGAAGCTGTTTGTGGTTTCAGAGTAGCACATTCCTACCCTATTTCTACTCTACAAACGCTTAAACAAGCAGTCTAACTAACCATCTACTTTCTTTTTTACACATAATAGGGTCATTTGATTTCCTTTCACAATATTTTTTTTTCAAAGTCTATACCAAAACCTGTGATTAATTCTGTAAGCCTCATGTCCAAGGAACTCGGACCTAACCTTGGTGTAAAAACATAATTGCTTGCTTTGTTCATCAGCGGGGTTTTCCACAGGTAGAATTCATGGGTCTATAATCCACGAAATTTCCCTGTTCTCTCTTTCCATCCTCAGCAAGTCTCACATCTAGGAAAAGGGAGGGTGACGTCTAGCCTTATTTTTATCTTTTTTGTATCTCTGATTGGAGCAATTGGCAGAATAACCTAGACCATTTCCCTAATCATCTTTACTAACTGTACTAACCACATGTATCTTTAAATCATTGATCCAACTAAGCATCATTGCTCTATAAAAATCATGTTCATTATTATCTGCAAGGAAATTGCCCTGTGAGGAGTAGGATTTTTCCATAAAATAATCACGCTATACTCGATGCAGTGGGATTCTTTCACATAGTAGTTCACACGGTGCCAGATACAGTAGGAACAGGACAGCAGGGAGCAGAAGGCACAGCAGAAGCAAGGAGCATTCCTGAGACAATCCCTGACCCTAAGCTTTGCCTCTCCCAGGTGCTTTCCCACTATAAAGCTGTTCGTTGCTGACTGGGGCTCCTCCAACATGGCCATCACCACTTCCAACACTGGGAATCCTTCCTGAATCCCCCATGGTCTCAGCTTCCATTTGTTCATCTTTTCAGCAAAGTAAATTTTAAACAGCTAGACCATTTTCTCATTAGTTTGCTTCTGTTGAGTTTTAGCAGCTTTTATTTTTCTTATCCATTCCATATTCTTGCCTTTTATCATATATATGTTCCTATAAAATTTTCTTTATATTTAAGAATCTAGCATGTATGAGCATATAGGTATTCATTCACCATTGGAATGAAGAGAATATTTCTTCTACACCTGATAAATTTGCTCTGCAAAAATATTAAAATGCTCCATAAGAAACATATATAAACACACGTCTCCATAGTTATTATTGAATTCATCTAGACTACAAATAATTTCATTATGGTTCAATCAAATCTAGAATTAAGATATCTTGACTTTCACCAGAATGTAACGAGAAACTTCATGGAAGAGCTATTAATGTGACTGATCCTCAATGAGATACTATTGCAAAACCAAGTATTTCCAAAATTTGTTTGCATCCCTTCCTCAAGTTATAATATTATTTTATGAAAAGCACAGCATACTAACATAGCACCTACTAGTCCTCCTGCAAGAGTTGAGCAACCATATATTTAGTACTGATAGCATTATGAATAGCTGTGTAACTTTGGGCATCTACAGAACTTCCCAAAGCCTCAGTTATCTTCAAAATGAAAATGCAAGTACTTTGTCCTTTCTAGAACCATGATGAAGATGAAAGAGGTGAAATATGTGTAATACTCAGCAAAATAGAAGGTACATATCAAGGACATAAAACAGTTTAGATAATTACCTTGACAACTACTATCAGGTTTATTCCTTTTTTTATTTTAAGGTTTTTTTTTTTTAATTTTACCAACCATAGTTCCCTCTCTCTCTCCTCCTCCTGTCCTCCTCCATCTCCCCTCCACCCCCTATACACTCCACAGAGAGGGTAAGGCCTCCCATGGGGAGTCAACAAAACCTGGCATATCAAGTTGAGGCAGGACCTAGCCCCTCTGCCCTGAATCAAGATTTAGCAAGGTATCCCACCATAGGAAATGTGCTCTAAAAGGCCAGTTCATGTACCAGGGATAAAACCTAGTACCACTGGCTGGGGCCCCACAAATAGACCAAGCCACACAACTGTTACTCACATTCAGAGGGCCTCATTCTTTCGTGATATTTAAATACTAGAATCCACAGTAGACCTTAAAGAAGCAACAAGATAGAAATGCAGGTCTAGGCTTGTGTGACGGTTTTAATATTTCAAATATATATGAGGATTTAACGTTTTGTAACAAAGGATTTAACTTATTTCAATTGTCTTCTTTGTCACTCTACAAATGAGCTATGGTACCACTTCTTAGTGTCCTAGGTCAGTGGCTTCATAACTCAATAAAATGTTCCTTTCATAGTTACTTACTGCATGCATTCACACCATTTATTTTTCTACACCATACAGAACGGAAAGGGATGGGAAGAGAAGAGAGGGAAGGAGTGCAGTGAGGGGGAGAAGAAAGAGCTAAAACTAGAGCTGGTTTCTACTACTTCCTCTAACACTAGATTTTAATCTAAGGTACTTGGAATGAAGGGATTATCTCCCAAAACGTTATTTGCACACAGAGGGCAAAGGAGCCAGCAGGTTCCAAAGATAGGGAAACACTTGGACATAGTCCTGCAGGCATTCAGAAAATTTGTTCTCCAGACAAATGGAAAACCCAACCCGAGGACTGATGTCCCAAGAGCTGACTGTAGATACCATTCCCAAGTCGCAGATTTATCTTTGCTGTACACTTTAACTTCTTGTTATGATTTCAAATAAGGCTCAGAAAGAGCCCATCCTAAAATATATAGACAAATTAGTTATCTGAACTTTTCAATGCAATAAAGCAGTTCATCAAGTAATTAAAACTGCCATAAAGAATATATTTATATGTGGATATTTGGAAATGTAAAGCAGAGTACGTGTGTGTGTGTGTGTGTGTGTGTGTGTGTGTGTTTTATGCACCACATATATGACTTTTTAACAATGCACACTATATAGATGTTGGTTACTTTCTCTGATACGAAATACCAGTGGCACTATTCTAAAACATTACTAAAAATCCTCAGCTTAGTGATGTGAGAGATTTGGGTCCAGGCCATCCTTTAACTTGAAACTTTGGCTCAGGGCCACTCTATCTGCTTCTCTACCCCTCATTGATTTCTTTGCTTCTCACAGCATCCAGATATTTTCTAGGCTCAGAGCTCGGACATTATTACAAGTGTTTCCAGGCTCAAGAGTTAACACATTTCCAAGGGAAAATCTGAAGGCACACAGACCTCATTAGCGGGTGTATTTGCAATGCATAAGCAGTGTTTATTTCTCCTTCCTTTCACAGAAGTATCTTTAAATGTGTCTCTGCTGGGGATGTTTGGTCAATGCCTTCAGGAAAAATGTCTGGCTCACAATTTCCATGAAGCTCACTCTGCAGCTGAAATGACAGGGTTTGCAGGGCTCCACTGCTTCAGGCTAGTGAAGCAGTTTTGAAGTCCCCTTTCCTTTGAACACTCAATCTGAATAAGCATAAATAGCTTGTTTATGAGCATCCCCCATTAATCTTTCCTGTTCTATTCATCCAAAGTGCTCCTGCTGCTTCAGAGTATTACATTCATTTGTCATTGCCTACCTAAAACGATAGTTTACTTTCTCAGATACACTCAAGATTGTTGGGGAACTTGACTCTACTCAGTTTTAGTTCTTGTTCCTTTGAATGTGCCTTTTGCTTTTGAGATCTCCTTCTCCCAGTGTACAAAGGGAAATGAAAGACCTGTGACATTCTGTCCTAATGACTATCCAACTGTAGTCTTACTGAAGTAATTTCTTGGTTCACATTTCTGTAGTTCTCTGTAAGCTTCCCATCCACCTATACCTCATTCAGTTGTACAGAAAGTCTAAATTGATTCTTGATCTGAAAAAAAAGATTAGAATGAAAAAAAGAATGTCAAAAACAAACCAAGTAAATAAAATGACAACCTGAGATTAGACACAAACCAAGGAAAACATGAATTTATTGTCTTCCCTCTAAAAGCTTATTTTTCTTGTCTGTAATTTGACAAACATTAAATACAAGTGGAGCTCAGCTATTATATGTCTTAAAATTATTTATCAGGAAGACCAGAACACTTTACCTTCATGTTTAAAATCTATAGTTTTCAACTGCATGGCTGAAAATCCTGATCAGGCAAAATCTCAACAAAGCAAGCTTTCAATGATTGGTGTTTACATGTAAGTTTAGCACCAGCAGCAGAGTCTACTAAGAATAAAAGCACCGTTCATCTCACCCTTTTCTGACAGGCCTTTAACTACAACTTAATTACTTTGCTTTTTGTCTGCAAGCTCTGCTCAAGGTTCTTGTGATATTAGAAAGGCTCCTTTAAGTGCAATGAAAAGAGCATTAGAAGGTTTCTTCCTCTGATTATTTCACAGAATAACATAGCACTTCATTCTGCCAGCAACTCCTCAAAACTATTTTCAATAAATGAAAGCCTTTATTTTTCTGTTTTATAAAGTGTAGATTAAACATTAATTAGTCATAGCTAAGTTCTGCTGTTTTCCTTTTACAGTGATCTTTTTACAGCTTGAGCTTAAACAACACAAATAAACTTCTATAATGTGTGAACAATGGCACAGCCTCGTGTTTAATAAAGGGGAGGATGCCTGGCTGAGTCAATCTGAACTGTTTTGCAACGATTTCATGCTGAGCAATTATTTCTATTTTCCCTACAAGGTGGAAGTTTTAAAGGCATGAGAGGGTGTGTATTTTTACAGCTAGGAAAAAAAAATCTTATTAAATGGTCATGGTTTTCTGGATTTCATTTCCCCTTCTCCAAACACAGAAAATTGAAAGTGGTCAAACTAAATGTCTCCTGACCACAGTAGCTTCCTCATTTTGTGGTCAGCAGTGTCAATTCATGTCATTTTTGTTTACTATTATTGGCTTGTCAAGAGCTCCATATCTCCAAAACTAATTGAAAATGAAAACAAACTTTTGTATGTGTGGTTTTTCTCCCCAGCAATGTGTCAGCCTGGGAAAATACTCTCTGTGAAGAGAAAGTGGAGCTGACATATAATTGTTGCCGTTACCCAGCTGTTACTGACATTACAAGCTGAACCTTCCTTGGAGACACAAAACCAATTTTGATGTGACACTCCGAAAAGTCACCACTAGTACTTTACAAATAGTTCAAGGTCACAGAAATCTAGCCCTATACTCTTTCAGGTGAGCCTCTGGAGGACATTTCTTCTAGGGGAGAGCTGTGTTTTTATTGATTTTTGCAAATTGTGGACTTAAAGTCTAACAAAGGAAAAACTACCAAGAGAAAAAAAAAAACCCTAAGCACAAAATCAATGCTTTTGCATCGTGATTTTGAAAAGCAATTCCTAACAAGGATTATGTAAAATAAAAGTCAAAATTCCTCACTTAACTTTTCAAACTTGCATATAGGAATAGACAAACCCCATAGGATGCTTTACAAGAAAACTTGGTAAACTTTTCAGTTTTATTATTTAAATATGTAAGTTGTCTCTTAAAAGCAGATTTTAAAATTAACTAAAATTTAATCTGCCCTCTCTAATATGTGGCAGTTTGCTTTAGAAGCCACCTTTTCCTTCATTGTGACTTTCAAGGTTCAATCACAAGTCTATTTCCTAAGAGTACCCAAACTCTCCTTCAGCTGAGTAACTGGTGAGTTACAGGTGATTTCACTAGTCAGTCATTTATTGGTTAATCCAATCTCTTCCACTTTTCTTCTTACCTTTGAATTCTCTTATCAAATACAAACATTTTAAAGTTGATTGATCTTCTGAGGAAACTACATGAATGCCTCAAGACCCCAGTAGCCTGCTTTTGAGTACGGCTTGGCTGATATTCTGAACTAAACTGACCAGCAGGTAAAATGGATATTCTGACCCAAATCCTTAGCTGATCCAGGCTCTTGCTATATAGTTATCAATGATCTGCTCTCCTTTTCAACTAACCAAGAAATGTGTTCTTACTCATGTGGACTGAATTGGCAATGATCAATTTCTGAAAAAAAAAAAATCCCTGGAAAAAGCCTTTGGGGAAGCCTTGATCTCTTTTCTATGGTCTCCTTTATACTTGTGTTTTAATCATCTTATTGTTGAAGAACTTTAGGGCAAAAGCAGGTTACATTTAAATTATTAAATTAAAGTATGAGACTCACCATCACAATTACTGATATTTCAAAGACAAATATGTTTTGTATTTCAAAACAATTTGCTTCCTATTTAAGTTGTATAGATACACTGTTCAACCTCTCTACACAACCATATCTTACACTCCCTTCTCTAGGATCTAGTCTACGAGTTTGCCTGATCCTTCCCTTCACACACTTTCCCCAAACACCAAACCTAGTCTGAGTCCTACATACAGCACCCTGGTCTAGTCTGCCTGCCTTCCAGTCAACCTCTAGACTTCTGCCACAACCCCTAATGCCTGCCCAGACTGACAAGCCCCTCTTATACCCACTTCCAACCTCTCTACCAAGCTAGCTTGTGAACACCCTTCTGTAGAGTCTGCCTGATCCTCCCCTTCCTGAGCCACAGACTATCCTCCTCACTGGAACTCACTTGTGAGCCTCCTTATTGAGAATGAGCTTTCATGGTAACATAAAGTGCCATAAAAACTTTCAAGGAGAGAACCAACTAAGAATTCTACCAGTCTATAATGTCTATGGACCACAACAATGACCAGCATGGCTTAATAGCTCTAACTGTACAGCATTGGCACATATACCTTGGCCATACCAATGGCTCTCTAGTTGGACATAAGAACCACTAAATGATAGGAAAATTATGCCTGGTACTAGAAACCTAGAAAACTAATGGAGGCTAGTGCAGTTATGGATCTTGGAGGATAATTTAAGGTTTCCAGTTTACTAAATCAGCATAATCTCTAACTATATTCCAAATATTTGTCCTTTTACCATAGATGAATGTAGTCTTCACTTCCCCATCGGCAAACCTTTTCTTTCCAGTAGATGGAAACCACTATATAAAACCATAACCCATCAAAATGTAAGTTTAACGCATCCAATTCCAACTGATACATCTACAATATAACTCCCACACCCTAGGATCGGGTATCACTATGGAAGCATGGGCATAAATGGTATAAGAGGAAGAGGATTAGGGACTTTGGTGTCAGGTTGGGCTTCCTAGGAATTTCAGAAGCCACACACATTAATTCTCACCAACAAGACTGCTAAAACATGAGCTGAACAAGGATGACACCAATAGATACAGTAAGGTGCATGAGGAAAACCTCATGAGGCCTCAACTCTACACAACAAAATATAAGCATCTAAAGAATGCTGAGAGTGGGAGTAGTCCTCCCCGGGAAGAGAACATCAATTGGTTATCCACTACCAAATGGTCAGCCTTGAAAATATATGCACAAAAGTTATATTACATAGAATTAGCAGGTCATATCTATGTGTTCAGCAATATTTATGTATCTGTATACATATATTTATGTGTATATTTACATATGTTTCTATACGTACAAGCATACACACATGCATGTAGATATATATGTAACAACAATTAATGAAGAAAGAGGCCATGAATGCTAAAGAGAGGAAGAAGATATATATTAAAGAGTCTGGAGGGAGGAAAGGGAAGGGAGCAATTATCTATTTATATCATAAACTCACAAAGTTAAAGAAATGATTAAAACACATATAGCCTGGAGGTGGTGATACACACCTTTAACCCCAGCACTCAGGAGGCAGAGCCAGGCAGATATCTGTGAGTTTGAGGCCAGCCTGGTGTACAGAGCGAGATCCAGGACAAGTACCAAAAACTACACAGAGAAACCAAAAAAAAAAAAAAAAAAAAAAACCCACAAAATTATAGAGATAGATATGTAGATCCTACTCTAACAGGCACTTCGAAAACAAAGTTTCACATCTTTATAGTATGATCAAATCCAGAAAGACACTGTAATGAATACTCCTAATTTCATCAGATGTTTACCATATGTGAGATATAATACACCCTATTTTCACTATGAGTAAGAAAATGATTAAAATTTTTTGTCTACGAAACACTTGGCCAGAATTATGGTTGTAACAGTGATTTATTGAATATTTCTTACATGCTGCACATTATCTTAGGTCTTTAAAAAATGTTTATTTCTAATTATCATTGTAGTCTTGGAAAAGTTAAATAACTCCAGTAATACAAAAGTAGAGACTGTACCAAAGTGGGAAGGTAATAAACTGTGGTGCAGTTTAATGATAAATAGCTTCCTATCTGTGTCAGGAATCAAGTTCAATCCCTAGCAAAAGGAAGGAAGGAAGGAATAAAGGAAGGAGAGAAGGGACAGAGAGAGGGAAGTTGAGGAGGATGGAAAGAAAGGAGGAAGGAAGGAAGAAAAGAAGGAAGGAATCAGGTCAACTTTATTATTCAATCTTAGAAGATTAGATGATTGTTTTGTCTTTAATCAGACGTCTATGTGATTATAATTTTGTATGGGGAAAAAAATTCAAGATTACTACCTTTTGACAATATGTATGCTCTATCTAAACAAAACTATTCAGTTGAAAAAAATAGAAAAGGAGATAAGTTTGAGTTGAAGAAACAAATAACAAGGAAAAAAGCAGAAATGGAGATGATTTTTGCATTGAAGTATTAGAGTATCTCTACAACCTGTCTACAACATACTATACATAGCAAAGTTTTTATCTTATATGTATCTCAATAGAGTAAGAAATTTAATTATGCAATCATTATACATGGACACCTACATGATAGAATCCTCTAAATAAACTAACATAGTAGAAAACGTGAAGTCATACTACTTGGATGTTTTGATCCCAAATCCACCTAAATATTTTAGAGAACTTTGCCATAATTTGACCATCATCTCTTCAGGTTTAGAAAAGCATATCACATTTTTTCAGTTCTGAGAGGTAAGAGAAAATGATATACGAAATACGGCCTGATTCTTGAAAGAATGGTAATTATTGAGTTTTAAATTGATTTCATCTCTGTGGAAACAGGAAGGTCAAACTTTTCCTTGGAGTCAGACTTCTTGTTTTTTATTAAGAAATTTTTTTTATTCATCTTACATACCAATCACAGATCCCCCTCTTCCCTCCTCCTGTCCCTTTAGCCTCCCCTTCCCCAACGCACCCCCCATTCCCTCCTACAAGTAGGTAAGGCCTCCCATAGGGAGTCAGCAGAGCCTGGTATATTCAGTAGAGATAGTTCCAAGCCCCTCCCCCTGCCTCAAAGTTGTGTGAGGTGTCCCACCTTAGCTAGTGGGCTCCAAAAAGCCAAGGGAATAGGATAGTCAAGCTGGAAGAAGGATGGAGTGGGAGAGCAATGAAAGAGATACCATGATAGAGGGAGACATCATGGGGATAGGGAGAAACTGGATGCTAGGGAAGTTCCCAGGAATCCACAAGGATGACCCCAGCTTAGACTACTATTAGTAGTGGAGAGGGTTCCTAAACTGGCTTACCCCAGGATTCAGATCAATTAATACCCTAACTGTCATCATAGAGCCTTTTTCAAGTAACTGATGGAAGCAGATGCAGAGATCCACAGCCAAACACCAGGCCGAGCTCCAGGAGTCCAGTTGAAGAGAGAGAAGAGGGATTCTATGAGCAAGGGGCACCAAGATCATGATAGGGAAACCTACAGAGCAACCAAACCAAACCAATGGAAACTCACGAAATTTAGACTAACACCTGTGAAGCCTCCATGGGACAGGACTAGGCCCTCTGCATAAGAGACAGTTGTGTAGCTTGATTTGCTTAAGGGACCGCCTGGCAGTAGGATCAGGAGTCAGACTTCTTAAATTTCTGTTACATGTTACATATTGTTGGTAATTATAGTCTCCAATAAATCACTGGCCTCTCCTCTTGTAGTGTAAATACACTACAACATGAATGATATAGAAACAAATACATCTGAACTCAAGTAAAAATCCTACACAAGTTAAAAGGGAAACTCCTCCTTTAGGTGATAATTTGCCAACTTCTACCCAATTCTAAAAGTTCTAAGACAATTGGTCTTAGATGGAATTTGATCATAGGTAATTAATAAATGGTGCATTAAGCCAAATACAATGATATACTTGAATTATCCACTTCATCATCATAGTTGCTCTACCCTAAATATTCCTATAAAAATATACATCTCTTTGAGTCATGTTAGAAAAAAAAGGTATTTTTTCTTAATCCCACCAGTAATCCTCAGTTCCTCAATTTTCTTTAGAAACCATCTCTTAATTCCGTTCCACCTCCTGTTTCTTAAGCTTAGCCCCATTATTCTCAAGAAAGCATTCCTCACAAGGTGGCCAGTGGACTCCACATTGTAGAATCTAATTTCTAGTCCTTAGTCACCATGTTGTTATTACAACAATAGGTTGATATTTGAAACTATATATATTATCTATATTTTTTAAAAAGGTAAATGGAAACATTTAAATCCTCCAGCTGGGTTTGAAAGACCCTGTAGGACCAGGCTTATGAGCATATGCAAGTGAGATATAGATGCAGCGAACATACACACATGTTCAGATGTATGTACATCTGAAAACACCAATGTTGCTTACTTATTCCTTTTTAATAACTCTGTCCAGATTCAGTTTAACTTACAAAGAAATATACAACTTACAACTTTTGGAGGGTAGACTACACACTGCAGGAACAGCTAATTCCTTTCAAACTCAGGGGCTGGTAAGAGAAACACAATGCTGTTCAATATTAGCTCCAGACGGTTTATTCCCTGAGTGATAGAATAAGACATTGGGTCACTTTCAGTGAAAGCAGAAAAGAAACAATGGAGGATGACATGATAGATATTCATGACATCCACCTAAGAAATGGATGGTAGCCTGCTTTACAGTAAGCTCTTCAGGCAATGTCATAAGTCTATAATGTTCTTCTTAATTTGTCCTTACTTTTGAGAATTTCATACAATAAATATGATCATATCTATCCACTGTAGCATAAATCATAACAGGTCTTATTAATGAAATCAAACCCAGAGACAGGTATTGGGATGAACTCTGAATGATCAGAGAGACAGAACCAGCCACAGCTTCCTCACCTCGCCAGTTCCTCAGCTAATCCTGTTTCCTCAGACTGGAAGCTTCTGTGTTCTCATTCAAATAACCTCAGCTGAACTGCTGCTGTAAAGCCTAAAAGCTTAACCAGGCTCTAGTTCCTGGTCCTCACACCTTATATACCTTTCTGCTTTCTGCCATCACTTCCTAGGATGAAAGGTATGAGTCACCATGCCTGGCTGTTTCCAGTGTGGCTTTAAACTCACAGAGATCTGAATGGATCTCTGCCTCCCAAGTGATAGGATTAAAGGCATGTGTGCCACTATTTTCTGGCCTCTATATATAGTGGCTGTTCTGTTCTTTGACACCAGATAAGTTTATTAGGGTGCACAATATTTTGGGGAACACAATATCACCACAATCCTCCATTCCTGCTATTCCCCTTTTAACCACCCCATATTCTTTGATATGCCCTTGTCCAAATTTCATGACTTTCTTTCTTTTCTGTTTTTAATTTTTGCATAATCCATTAAATCCAGTTATTTCTGCCTATTTCTGCATAGGTATGGGTACTTTAGTTGCTCATGGAAAACCTACTGGTGGTCACATCCTCAAAAGGAATGGTTTTCCCTCTCCAGGAAGGTAGCCACTGACAGTATACCCTTATTACATGTTGGGGTACATTACTTACCTGTAGTAAAACAAATATGAAATAATTAAATTTTCAGGTAAATGATTGGAACTTGGGGGAAAGTGCTCTGAGTGATGTAACTCTGCCCAGAAGAAACATGTATGTTCTCTCTTATATGGAGCCTAGCTTCAAATATTTTGTTCTGTGTGTTTAACTTGGAGGATGTAGTAGAAGCCAGGAAACTAAACTGCCTTTCTGTGGGGAAAGGAAACACAGTAAAGAAGTAAGGAAGCAGATTTTAGATAAAATTAAGACCTTAAGTTGGAAAACAGGGGAAAGAAAGTCTAATGTAGATATGGACATGGGAATATGGAGAAAATCAGGAGGTGCAAGGGAAAGATAACCCAAAGAAAAGGCTTCTGAAAAGCCACATGGAATTCTATTATTTCAGAACTCAACTGAAAAAGTAAATGACAGGATAATAGAACAAATTTGAATTTAAAGAAAGAAGGACATGCAGGTTCTGAGGTTTAATAATTGAACTGGGGTGGGGACAAGGGATAGAAGAGAGAAAGAAGTACCGGGGTAGTGGGTGGATTAACCAAAACTAAGGATGTATGAAAAAGCTTGTTTGCAAGCTAATTTCGAAACACAGCTTAAAAAACAAACAGCTCTAATAGAAATATACACTGCCCAGGTAGACAATGTTACTCCCAGTAAACATGAATTATAAAATAAAAATTGTAGTCCATGGCATGGGAAACTTGCCTATGAGCTATTGATTAGGGAAACTACAGAGGTCACCAAGACAACAGAGACTATTGCCATTGTCTTTGGTTGTCCTCCTGCTATAAGTACAGTGTAACACTTTATTGCTAAAGACACCATACACCTTGTCTAGAAAACATAAAGAACTCAAACTAGCCAGCAAACTTCCTCCTTGCTACCTAATTTTCAAGTTCTTTCTCATTGCTGACCATGCATGCTATAATACTGACCTGATAGTCAAGATGTGGCCACTGGTGTAATAATGGTATGACTATCATAGGTTATCTAACTGTTTTATAATTAGATTTGGGGCCTGTTCCACAAAAAAAGAATCTGATATTTGGTCCTGTACCTATTCAAAATTCCATGTCAGAGAAGTCTGTAGGCTTTAGGGTAGAACCTGCTTTTGTTATTTGTCTAAATTTTCATTCTATCAGCTTGTCGTCTAAGTATTTGTTCTTATACCCATAGACCTAGGCTGCTCTCAACCTTGTTCAAATAATCCTCTCTTCGAAATGAGCAGTTGCTAAGGGAACAATAGAAAACTAGTCAAAGTACTAAGAACAAGAGACTGAGTTTTCAGCCCTAAAGGTTTCACCTATATCAACCATTTGCCATCTGGGCTCAGGTAACATTTCAGAAGAGGATGCAAGAAGAATGTAAGAGCTGGAGAATGGGGAGGAGTACATAGAATTGCTCTCTTCTCTACACTAGAGGGCTTTCACACTCACAAACTCCTAGTAGCTATAGTTACCTGCAAAAACTAAATAAGATGAAGCCAGGAAAGATTCTGGAGTAGATGGTCTTCAACCTTGTAACTTATTTTTCTAGTTTTTGTATAGTTGATATTTTTTTTCTGTAAGCCTCTTCATCAGCAATGACATGAAGCCAAAGGAAATGACATAGTTTATATATAATTATGTACCTCTCAGTTATTTTGCTTTAGACAAGTGATAATAAACTTTTATTTTATATAATCATTCTCATTTTCCAGACCCATGAGGGTACTTAACTCTAGTACACCTCCACAATAAAAAAGAAATGAAAACCCACAGTTACGAAGGATTGGTATATGAAGACCTAGGTTCACCTATCACTGTATGAATCATTAATATGAAATTGCAATTATGCTAGTTTAATTTTGTTCATTTTCAATTCCAAATTATATTAGTTTTCTTATACTCAATAACAAAATAGCTCATACAGGGTGGCATAACAGAATAATTTTATTTTCTTGCCTGAACATCCAAGTTCAACCCTGATTTATTTTAGTTTATTTTGGGTCATTTCTTGTTGACTTACAGACTGGCACTCTTCATGTTGATGAATATCTTTCATCTGAGTAAGCCTTACTGTTATCTCCTGTGTGTTTTACTCTTATTTAAAATGTACCTAATAGGAAGCTCTAATGTAAATAATGAAAAGACAATGTAGTAAGTTTGGTAAAACCAGTGGATATAATATGGATAATTGTCATCAGCATTTTGATCTACAGTGAATATTATTATTAAAATATGAAAGTTCACAAACTCTGATTAAATTTTGGTCTTTGTTGTATAATATTTGTTTCTTTAACAAAATTTCAAAACAGTGTTTTGAAGAACATAAGTTTTCTCCTACAGATCTGGTGATTAGGAAGTTCAAGATCAAGATGCTAATCTCTGGTGAAAAGAGTCTGGTTGTTTCATAACATGCATAAGAATAGAAAAGGCATATTCATTCCTCAAAGTCTCATTTTAATAGTGGCATTAATCCAGTCAGAAGGGCAGAGTCATGGTTTACATACCTTCCATTAGGTTAAAGTTCCTAGATTGTAGCCTTGGGAAAAAAAATATTTCTAATACATGGATTCAGACCAGTGCAGTGGCATATTTTAGTAGGTCTCTAGCCAAGTGGTAATTTTAATAACTTCTTCAATGGTTATGTTTTCAACTTTGGGCACATCCCAGTGACCTGCATGTTAGAGATTCAGTAGATAGATGATGCAGCATATTTCAACCTACAACAAAACATCTCTTATCCCTACATATAAAAATAAAATAATTTCTACTTAAAAGTTGGCTAAGTTGATAGAACTTTTCAAAAGGTTAAATTATATCAGTTTTATATATAGTCACTACTTGTTCCAAACTGTTCATTTAGCAGAAAAACATCGTTTATCCAACTAATAAAAAATTAAAATAACACTTTCCCTTCAAACATTAAACTTTACATTCAAACATTAAACTTCAAACATAAAACTTTCCCTTCCAAACATTAAAAGGTGTTAAGAAAATATATACCTTATATTTTAATAATAAAATTATTAATGTAAATATTTTTCAACTGTTCACTAGAAGAAAATGTCAGAAATTATAAAAACTACTGTTACATTAAATTCACAACGTAAAATACTATGACGTGTTCAAAGAACCATCAAACTGAGAGTGACTCTACATTTTTAACATCACAATGGAGATAAGACTAAACATGTAGTTTGAGAAAGGATCCTAAGATTTTGGACAATAGGCACCATGATTATAATTCTCAAGAACAATAAGTTAAAAGGAGCTGAGGATCCGTCATGGCTGCTTATCAAATATTACTGGGAAAATACTCAGAGCAGAGATTAAAACGGTAAGTCCCTTCTCCTTAGAGCCAGGTGATTTACTGTGTGTAGCATGAATCTTAAATGATCTTATTAATAAAAACAAACCTGGAGTGAGGTATTGGGGTGAATGCTGGAAGATCAGAGAAGCAGAACAAGCCACAGCCACCTCACCTCCCCAGTTCCTCAGCTGATCCTGTTTCCTCAGACTCTGAGTCCTCATCCAAATGGATCTCAGCTGAACTGCTGCTCAAAAGCCTAAAAGCTTAACCAGCTCTAGTTCCTGGTCCTCGAGCTTTATATACCTTTCTGTTTTCTGCTATCACTTCCCGGGATTAAAGGCTCACTTCCTGGGATTAAAGGCATGAGTCACCGTGCCTGGCTGTTTCCAGTGTGGCTTTAAACTCAGTCTGCCTCCCACGTGATAGGATTAAAGGTGTGAGTGCCACCATTTTCTGGCCTCTCTGTCTAGTGGCTCTTCTGTTCTCTGACCCCAGATAAGTTTATTAGGGTGCACAATATTTTGGGGAACACAATATCACCACAACTGTGGCCAAGGAATGAGAAAAGAAATGGCAGGTATCACTTTGATACAGGGTCCCTAATAGCCAGGGTGTAAGTCCAGTGAACTCTTTCTGTATACCTGTGTATATGGAACTGTGAATGGAAATGGCTTCCCTACCTCAGTCTGGGAGAGAGGATAGTGGAAGGCTACACACTAACCTGTGCTGCTTAATGTTTATATATATATAAAGAGAGAAATGAATGAGTCCATTAAGCTGCTTTAGGCACACACTGAGACCCCCCTTTTCCTTTTCAAATCATAATAGAGTTTATCACACCTTCTCCTATTGTGAATAATATAAAAAAGTAATGTCCTGAGTACTTTATACTATTACAACTCATGATCTAAATTTTCTGCATGAAAACCTATAAACTACAACTAGTTAATCTTTGAAAATTATTTTCACAATAAAAAAAAACAAACAGCAATCAATCAATCAATCAATCAATAAATAAATAAATAAATAAACAGGTTATTGGTTACCTGAATGTAAAGTGTTTTAAATACTGATCTGCAGCTGAATTTGGTCAAAATAAACTAGAGTACTGCCTTGTGTCTACTTACTTAAATTCTAGAAAAAGTCTTAGAAAGTTATTTGTACCTCCATAGAGGTAGAAATATCACTTATATATTTCTTCAGTCAGTTGAGGAGAATTCTTATACAAAGCTACATTATTTAAAATGGGGAATATTACAATGGTGTACTATTTGTAAGGAAAGTAAGAAGTTTTAATTGTGATAAACATATTTGGTACAACATAAAAACCAATAGAATGTTTACTGTGCCAGGGAAATCCTTACAGGACTTCCCAGGTTACCCGGATATGGATTACCCAAGGGCTAAATAATTCACACATCTGGAAGTGGATGTTTAATTTTATTTTCTTAGAGTATGAAAGGAAATGGTGCACCAGAGACTTTATACACTGGACACCCAGCTCCCTTGTGCTTATGTTTTTAAAGGAGGAAAAATTATATCAATAAATTCTTATATTCACACAGATTGACATGGTCAGATGTAATCTATTCTTTCTTTCTGCTTGTGATATGAGAGGCCACATCTCAGAGGAAAATGGAAATATCTGTGTCTCCGCCTGACACATTCCATTACATTTCTGAGAATGATTTTCCTAAGTAGTTATGAGTATGACACAGTTAATTTAGCAAACACAATAGTTTTTTTTTTCAGTACCATTAGACCTCTATGAAAATACCCAACCTGTTTCCAAAAGGAAACATTGTAAGATTCAAGTATAATTAAATTTTTAGACCAAATCCAACTCAATGGAATGACAAAGTATCTAGTAAGTTATTTATTTTCGTCAGATATAAAGGGAAAATCTAAAGAAAATACACGCACTTCTAGTATATATTTACTCTTGTGTTATACAGAAATAGACTTGGGTAGCCAAAGGCTGGTTGGTCATTACTTATTACTAAAGAAAGGTATTGTGCATTATTAAAATACAACCACATCAAATATCCAAAATGTGGCATATAAGATTCTAAGCAAATTCATCCATTTTCAATCAAATACCATTTTATTTCTTACCTGAAGATAAATGTGATTATTAAGGGACATGAGTACAACATACTTTTTGGTGAGTAAAAGACTATCTCAACATTTTTTCTTCAGATGACATCTAAATTTCCCCTAGTATTACCTTAGAGAATTTGATAAGAAATTAATAATTGTTATATATGCAAAGAGAAAATCACCTAAATGTTCATTTAATTAAATATTTTGATAGTCATATATATATATGTGAGTATATATAAATCTGTTATATGAAATATTCATTTTTATTTGTTTTTAGTTAAACTGAGGTAAATATTCCCAAATTTCTATTAGTAAAATTAATAAAAATTATGAACAAGATTTAATATTTATCAAGTCTTCATTTATTTCCAATCCTCTTTAAAGGCAAATGCTTTTAGCTACTTACAAAATACTCAAGCTTTAGAAACCACTGTCTTTTAACTTATATAGAGATAGAGCATAACCCAATTATTGATGCCTTTTCTTATTATTTAGTAGTATCAACTAAGTATGGTATATTGATACTTCATTAGACAATGTAAAAATCACACTGAAATTTGTATTTCTTGTTCCAATAAGAAGTAAACACAAGAGACTGGAGAGAAGGGTTAGAGGTTCAGTGCACTTGGAGCTCTCACAGAAGGCCTGGGATTGGTTTTCAGCACCCTCCTGGCAGCTCACAACCATGTATAATTCCAATTCCAGATCAGACTTCCTTTAGCCTCCATGGGCACTGTATATGTATGTTGCACATACATATAGGCAGGTAAGCACTGATACAAATAATAAATGAAACAAATGATTCAGTACAAATGACTACTTCAGAAGAAGATGCCAATACTATTGCTTTGATCTTGTTTTTACTTCTTCCTTCAACCTCTATAAAATATATGTATAGACTTTTACATCACCATAGCTTCCAATACTTAATTTATTTTCTATTTTTAAGTACTTTATGAGACATCCATGGTTGAATCAAAACAGTAACAGTACATCTTTTATGAATTAAAGATATGTAAATATTGAGAACCATAGATCTAAGTGTCACCCTTTGGTTTATGGTATTTGGATATTGTGATCACAATTTTATAAGTACTCTCCTATTAACCATTAGAAAGATTATGTTACATGATATAAGTTATAGTGGGTCTCATAGTGGCATTCAATAATTCACTAAAATTAATTAATTTTTGCACTGTTACTTTTGTTACAGCATCTTTAGAATTTTTCTTTGCTTTTCCCAGTGTTCATGTTTTATTATTACTAATAAAAAATTTGTTTTTAAATTTTATGGGATATTGCTTACTGTATTTTAAATTTTATATTAAGCAGTTTCCATCATATTATCCTCTTGTTCTGGAAAGTACCATCCTTTTTCTCTAAGCCAGATAATAAAATGTTGAAGGACTGGAGAGTTTGGCTGAGCAGTTAAAAGAATTTGTAGCTCTTGCAGAGGACCCAGCTTCAGTTCCCAGCCCCCACAGGATGACTCACAACCATTTGCAAGTCCATTTCCAGGGGCTGGAATGATGCCCTCTTCTGGCCTCCACTTACACTGTAACATCATACATCCATGGTGCACTTAGATACATGCTGGGAGAAACACACACACACACACACACACACACACACACACACACACACACACACACTCAGATAAATAACATAAAAATAATTGAATATTTAGAAATGTGGGGCATGTACTTTCAATGTTCTCCTTAGTTACCAGACTGTTATTGTTGTTGTTGTCGTTTTTATCTTTTATATTTTCAAAAAATTATAGTCTGGGGGACCTAAGAAAGGGCAAATTGAAAATAATGTCTTCTAGAGCCAATTGGAAGCCCTGAAAACATACATAAAAGTAACATTATAAGGACTGAACAGTTTACATTTAGAAATAATATAAGTATATACTTATAAATATATGCATGCAATAACATTTGTGAAAAAAAAGGCCATTGATTTGAAGGAGAATATGGATGAATATGTGGAAGGGTTGGAAGGGAGGAAAGAGAAGGGAGAAATGTAATTAAATTATAATTTCAAAAAATAAATTCTGAATATCTTAAAATATCTCTATTCAATCTAGATGCGGTGTGGTACACAGGTATTGCCAGCATTATGGAGGCAGGAGGAGTAAGAGTTAAAGGATATGAAATCTACATGGAAAGTTTGGGATCAGCCTCAGCTACATAAGACTGCTTCACATAATAACATGGATAAAAATCTCTGTTCTATCATGAATTTTCAATAATAATTTTATTATTTTTATTTATAATATTTTATGTATTATAATACATATAAACTATGATAATAATATAATATGTATTATTATTGTTATTATTATTAAAATTAGACTTCAATGGGAAATATTTTCTATGGTTTGGAATTGACTTCTCTATGTAAATATATATTTTGCTTAATCTACTTACAGCAAAGAAAATATTTCTAAAATAAATCTTCAGTAAGACATGCAAATATGTAGCTCCTTCTAAAATGTAAGCACTTACAAGGTTGTGTCTAAATTATTAATTATTTTAGCTGCAATATGGCAGCTAAACACTACTTTTTTGTTCTTCCGTGAATATAAGATCTGATTCCTCTCAATGGATAGATGGTTCCATGGTTTGGGCTTTTTGTTGTTTTATATTGTGTTTTGGCAACTGGCCTGGTATTGATAGTCCCACATCATGAGTTTCATATTCATGAAGAATCCCAACTATACTTCCTAAAGCTGTGTGAATTTTGTTAATTATGTCTCACATACAAAAAAGAATCCAAAATGAAAAAAAAATCCATTTTATGTCAAACTAGTTCACAAGATATTTCTAGCTCATAAGATCTTACTGAGAAAACATTATGAAATATTGGGAAAAAATTAATGTACATAGGAAAAAATACTGTGTTGTAATAGACTAAGTAAATCTAAAGTTCCTAGTTTCGCACTTTGGTGTCTATTATGTTGCATGATTTGTATATGTGCATGTGTACCATCTATAAGAAAATAATGAGTAAAGAAAACAGTGGCTGAGTGTATGCAGTATTTCTTTGTCCTGCAAGCATTTCTTGGCTAAACCTAATATACATCAGAACATGACTGCTTGATGACTGAGATTTTGCTGTTTGTTTCACTGCTAGAAACTTCCAAATGGGTTGTAAAAGGGAGAATTTTCCCTGTCAGTCAGTCCTGAGAGATATTACAGATGTACCAACCTCAATATGAAGTGAGCTGTGAGACCGGAGACATTTGACAAGACACCAAAGAGAAGACACTGAGAGCAAAGGTTCAGGGATTTCCTTAAAAGTAATTTATTTTTGGCTTCATGCCATCATTGAGAATCTTTCCCCAGGCAATTAATATTAGAAATTTTTATTATCAGTTCCCAAGTTCAGCCTTGCTGGGAATCAGATGCCTTGTCTCACGTAGCCTAAGGCCGCCTTTGTGGCTTCTTCTGGGAGCAGTGGTCCCGGTTTGCTGTAAAAGCCACAAGGTTAATCCTCTGGAGTTGTTTTTCCCTGTAGATGTTAATTCTTAGACTAAATTATATATTCCCATTATTCATCTGCCTCATTAATGTTTTTTGCATTAAATTGTTTCAAATCCTTGCATACCCAAGCCTCATGTTTTCTGATGGAGAATGTCATTTATATTGTGAGTTTTCTTCAATACATGTATCCTCTGATACTGTGCATCAGAGCAAACTTTCATTTCCATTTCATTAGATTCTCTTGAAAGATCTGGCCGGGTGGTGGTGGCGCACGCCTTTAATTCCAGCACTCGAGAGGCAGAGCCAGGTGGATCTCTGTGAGTTCAAAGCCAGCCTGGTCTACCAAGTGAGTCCCAGGAAAGGCGCAAAAACTACACAGAGAAACCCTGTCTCGAAAAACCAAAAAAGAAAAAAAAAAGAAAAGAAAGAAAGATCTGTAAGAGGTTAATCAAATAGCCAGAGGTGTCACATGACTCTCATACTGCTTTATGAATGACAAAGTTCCTTTCGATTATTTACTGTTTTTGTTTCTTTTTGATGTCATTTTCTTAACAACTTCTACCTTGAAGTAGCATCTTTGAGACTACCTTTGCAGGGAGCTGGAGAAATGCCTCAGTGGTAGAGGACCTAGTGCCTGCAGGGTGGCTACTTCAGTCCCAGGAGATTGCACACTGTCTGGTCTCCTGGTGCACATAAACTCACCAAACATACATACATGCACATACATTTTAAAAAAATCTTTAAAAATATCCCTCTAACTAATGGACTACAAAAGAAGAACAACAGCAAAACACCACCCACAAATATTTTTTCTCAAAGAAAACAGTCTTTCTTACATGCAAACCAAAATTCAAAAGACTGATCCAATCACATGTAAGCTGGTGTTCTACTATAATTCCTAGAATATGTCTTATTTTCTACAGTATTTCACTACATCTTAAAATATAACACAAAACAAAAGTTTATATTAATAATAAAAAGAAAGATGCTGAGAGAGGAAAGATTGGGAAAAATATATCTGCTGACATCAATGTCTTCTTGTTGCTTAGACCTTTTCATGGGCTATGAGTTATGAATACTGACTGGTAAGCCATAGCTAGTCCAGTCATTCCAGACTTACCTATCAGGCAGATTTTATGTAGATGATCCAGGTCAACACAACAATTAGAAGGGATGGGATACTGAGCATCAAGTAGAAATTTCAGGTACTGAGGAATTTCAAGAATTGTCCAGAACCACATCTGATGATCTCAAGTATATGCAGCACCAAAAGGGTTTGGGCAGCAGGCACAGGAATGAGCACCCTTGAGACCTAGGTTACCTAACCATCACCATCTTACTTTGTCTCTCTCAGTGTGGAGTTTTGAGTGTCAGGAGATTAGGAGCAAACGAAATCCAGGCCTCCCACTGTCGTGAAAAGCTAAAGAAATAGAGGGAGTGAAGCCTTCCTACACTGAAAGGCTCATCACAATGAGCCAGCGATGCAGGCTCCACCATGGTATTCAGTGTTATTCTAACTACTTGGTTACTGCAGTTCATAAGGGTGTGGTGATGACCTTAAGTACTAAATGATTTTTCACAACATAGGTGTACCATAGTCACAAATCACACATACACACACAGAGGAAGGAAGAAGGAGATAGAGACACACAGAGGAAGGTAGACAGGACAGAGAGGCACAGAGTTTTTGTGAGAGGGCTTTTGCAATGAAATGCATATATGTTATTTATATCATTGGAGCTTGATGACAATCCCCATATTACAGACCAAGTAAATAACACCCACAGTAGAGTTTGACCTTGTTTGCACAGCTACTAAATGCCAGGTGACAGTTTGACTTTGTCTCTGTTTAACTCCAAGCATGCCATTGTAAGCATGTCTTCAGATAGGTACATGTAAAATGATCATGTGTTTTGAAAGAAATAAATGGTGTTAGCACTGACCAAATCATTTAATATATAAACGTTAGAAAGATACTTTATCTGCACTTAATATGCTTAACATGAATATTTTCATCAGCATTTGCACTTATTCCATGTCACACCTTCACATTACCCAAAATAGATAAAGAAGAACACTGCAAGTTCTAAAATTAAATGAACTTGTGGATGTTCTCACTTTAATAAGGGTTTTTAATTAGAGTCTATCTAGTTTAAACTACCAGTAAGTAAGATTTGTTTGATAAAATAATATTTTAAAATATTGGAACTGAATAATACCTTTCAATCAAACGCAAACACTTCATATAATGGATGATTCATGATTAGCTGATTTAGAGATTTGATTTTAAGAATGTATCTCATCAGTGTCTAGGAGTGTCTAAGATTCACTATTCCTGCAGAGGACACAGATATGCTTTCCAGGCCCTACATCAGGTAGCTCACACCTGCCGGGAACTCTAGCTCTAATTATAGATATTCTAGTTCTAACTATAGAGACTAATACTCTAATCTAACCTCTATGGCTCCCTGCACATGCAATGCACACCAACTCATGCAGGACTACAGACATATGCATAAAAATTATTATGTGTTACAATGGAATTTATATCCCAGAGAAGGAGACAAGTAATAGAAATAACCAAATGACATATAATGTAAAGTTTTGATATATGTTAAAGAGGAAAATGTAGATTTGAATAAGGGAATATAAATTCTTTATGACTAAATTGAAGTTTTAATATGAGGTCAAGAAAGTGTTCACTGATAAAATGATTGTCATGAAATACTGAAATATGAGTAGAAATAGGGATGAGTGAATATAATAATGCCTCAAGTGAACAGAAACAGGAAAAAAGGCTCTGATTAATTTGGATATGCTTGGTCTACAGAGGAACAGCAGAAGAGAAATGGAGATAATAAGACCTGAAGAACAGTGCAGGTAATTATGTTTATAGGTGGCCAAAAACATTACTCCTGGAGGTCATTGAGAAAAGAGACCTGCTACTTGACTAATGTTTGAATAGAAACAATTTTTCTATGTGTAGGTAATGACTTGAGGTGAGAATGAAAGTTAAGAAACCAGGTGAGGAACTACTTGAAATATTTCATATGGGAGAGATGGTAAGTTGATCTGTATAGTGCTGATGTGGCTAATAAAAGCAGTACATCAAACGTGGAGGAAATTTGAACTAAGCTCATGATGGTTAATTGTTAATGAGCAATTAGATAGGACCTTGTCATATCCTAGGAAATATCCTCCAAAGCTACCCATGAGGGATTGTTTAGCTTCTGATCATGCTTGTGGAGAATTATATTGATTAATTTCATTGATATAGGAAGACATACACTAAAAGTGAGTGGCATGATTCCCTAGACTTGATATATATATATATATATATATATATATATATATATATATATATATATATATATATATATATATATATAAAAGGTGAGAAAACTGGGTTTTCTTTCCTCTCTTGAAAATATTTGAACTCATCCTGTGATTTTTTTTATCTGGCAATGTGTGCTTTCAGGTTGCTCCTCTACTTATAAATCAGTCTCAAAGAACAATGGTCATGCTTGATCAATGTTCCTTAGAAGTTAAATTAAGCATTTAAGCAACAACTGAATAATACCACTCCTGAAGACCTTTGGAGTCTATTCCTCTGTCTATGACCTTGGCTTTGCACTTCCTCCACAGTCTCTCTCAATTCAGTAGATCATTAAATCAAGGGAAGCTCTCCTGCTGGCTCTTGTGTTTGTACACACTCTATTGTAGAAATGCTGTGACTTTAGATCTTTAATCTTAGTCTCACAGCCTGACAGCTTTAAAATTGCGGCAGAAAAGTTCACTGGGAGAGATAAATCAGCATATCATCTGCATGAAGAAGACAATGCATCATGATGGTGAACAAAACAAGCAAATGGTGCAGAGATGCTGGGGAAGGCATAATGACAAAATCAATGAAACCAAAGCAAAACACTGAAAAAGTAGCATAAGATCTTATTCAGAACACACACACACAAATGCATACACACATATACACACACATGCATGAACTCACACACAGAGACAGAAACACAAAGTGATTTACGTATCTAAGTTTCTGAAAATTTCAAGATGCTTTAAATCTGAAATTACAATAGGGATATATATATATATATATATATATATATATATATCTCACATATTTCATATGATCACATATAGAGATATAGATTATAAAAAGATTCAAAGAATAAGTGTAATGAACTCTTTGAGGGACCTATCTCAATTTGACCTTTAACTTGTACTTCGATTTATTTGAGCTCATGTCTACATAAATCTAATATAAAGAATACAATTCAGTGCATAAATAGGAAGAAAGATAGAATAACAACCCTCTTCAAAAGAAGAGAGGTTTAAAATGATTTTATAAAGTCAAGGAAGATCTATAACCTCTTCCAAAATATCAAGTGGCCATGGGAATATTCTTAATGGGTAGGAGATCTCTTAAAGTCATAACAGAAGACAGAGTAAAAAAAAGAGGACAGAAGTGTTGTGCTGCTGCCTTTGTGCCCCTTGGGTTTGGGAAAGTACAGCGGGAGTACTAATGTGAACTGTAGGAACTGACACAGGCAAGTCAGATCTATAGATGCAAGGTCTAAGGAAAATAGGACAGCCATCTAAAGTAGTCAGCTGAGAAGGATCTTTATTTGAACAAACAAATGCTACTCAGTATAAAATATCTGAGCAATGAATTATTTTGTTTGTTTGTTTTTTGTTTTTCGAGACAGTTTCTCTGTGTAGCTTTGCACCTTTCCTGGAACTCACTCTGTAGTCCAGGCTGACCTCGAACTCATAGAGATCTACCTGGCTCTGTCTCTCAAGTGCTGGGATTAAAGGCGTGCACAACCACTGCCCGGCGAATTCTTAACTAAAATGATTCTTTTTATTTTCTTTCATTTTAGTTCTCAAGAAATACTTAGAAACCTATCATGAACACCAGGTCTTTGGAGACCATCATAAGACCACAAAAATTAGTGAATAACTATAGAAAAGGAGACTAAACCAAGATTGTTGTTGCAGTAAACAGGTTTTAAAACCATGGTTTTGATGTATGATGTACATGAAGAAATCTTATTGTTGTCAACAAATGCCATTATCAGCAAATGTTAATATTCAGAAAACTAATTAATATAGTAACAGAAGAAATGAATTTTAAGAAAATAGTCCAGGGACACTTTAGGCAGCTAAAAGAGTATGCTGTAAATATTACAAAAACATAAATATTATATAGAAATGAAATTCTAGGAAAAAAAGGAGTTAGAAATCTTCATTATAAGTGATTTTCTGTGGATGGTTTTTCTCCCTTCACAGACATATTGCATGCCATTTGTGGACTTTTATTATGAGACATGTAATCTGAGGTTCTAATACTCTGTCATCAACTGGTATGCACATTTCCACTCTCTCACTTGAGTCCACTAACCAGCATTAAGCTGATTCTTTCCTCTGAACTTCCTCTTCAAATATCAACACACAGTTGCACTTTAGTGTATTGAAAAATGTATGTTTAAATCCAGAAGTTAGACTCAGGTCTCAGTTCTAAAATATAGGGAACTAACTCTGGACAAGTGAAATGTTTGCCTGTATTTCTTTTCCTTTCTCTTCAGTGAAAGCTGTAACGCTGGCGTTAAGGAGCCCTGGGAACAATTAAGGAGATAAGGAAATGAGAAATGGTGGCCCTGATGTAAATTTCATTATGCCCAGGTATTAATATAATTATCTGTAATTACAGCTTGAAAAATCCAGGCAAAAGAGTTGCCATAACTTCAAAATTTCTAGAACCTACATGCAAGATTGAGGATGATTATAAACATCTAAACCTTTTCTGTGTCTGCTGAAAAGAATATAAAATTGTAGATGTTGTTTATTTTCCTGTCAAGTACTTTTTGAACATTTTTACTATGTTTGATTAATTTCCAGACTTAAATTGACTCCCCCAGAGGGAAAACCTACAAAACATCTGAAGAACCAAAATTCAAAAGCGAAAGCTCAAGAAAGTTATCCCATCAAAATAGTACTCTATTCCCCAACACAGTAGAGCCTGGAGCATCAAATTATAAGGTCGGGCAGCAGTGATGTCACTTGGCAGAATAAAGTAACTTCTATCTTGAAATTTGTGCTACCAGCATTGTTCCTTAGAGTGGTAATAGCAGAATAATGCCTCATCAGGTGAACTCTGTAGGAAAGACTTTGGCATTAGTCCTAGAAACTTAGCCTGAAGGATATTTCTCTCATACCGTTTTTTTTGTTTGTTTGGTTTTTTTTTTTTTTTTGCTTTCCTTTTATTGAGAGTAGATTGTTTTATCACGTAGTATATCCTGATTATGATTTCCCCTCACTTCACTCATCCAAGTTCCTCCCCACATCCCTTCCCATGTGGATCCACCCTCATTCTGTCTTTCATTAGAAAACAGACTTCTAAGGAATAAAATTAAATTAAATATAATAAGATAAAACAAAACCTAACACATTGGAATAGGAATAAACAAACAGAAGGAAGAGAACCAAAGAAAAGTCACAAGAAACAGATATGCATGAAGAGACCCACTCATTCACACACTCAGGAATCCCATGAAAACACTAAATCGGAAACCGTAATATAAAAGCAAAGAAGCTGTAGGTTAAAAAGCAAAGAAAAATAACATATGCATATACATATACATAAACATATATAATAAAATAAAGATATAAAAGATAAGATTTAAAAAAGAAAAAGCTCAAGCACAACATATGAGAAAAAAACCTTCAAAGATGCTGATGAGTTTGTTTTCTGTTGGCCATCTACTGCTGGGCATGCAGCCTACCCTTAAGAATACATTATTTCCCCAGTGAGATACTCTTGGAGAAAGTTAAGTTTTCATTTGCAAGTGGCTATCAATTGGAGACAGTTTCTGGAAAGAATGGGGGCATGTATCTGCTTTTCTTTTCAGCTCTAGGAACCTACCTGGTACAGACCCCTGTGCATGCTGCTTCAGTCTGTGAATTCCTATGTGTGTTAATTATGTTAATTTAGAAGGCCTTGTTTCCTTGGTGTGCCCCATCCCCTCTGGCTCTTACTTTTATTTCCTCCTCCTCTTTTGCAGGATTCCTAAGCCCCAAAGGGAGGGATTCAAGGGAGAGATGGAGATCTTCCGCTTAGGTCTGAATGTTCCAAGGTCTCTCACTGTCTGTATAGTGTCTTGCTGTGGGTGTTACCATCTGCTGAAGGAAGAAGCATCTCGGATGATGGCTGAGCAAGGAACTTATCTATGAGTATAGCAGAATGTCATTATGTGCTACTTGTTCTTTTTCCCTACAGCTTTTAATATTCTTCTGTTGTTCTGTAATTTTGTTTTGATTATTTTGTGGGAGGGGAATTTCTTTTCTGCTCCTGTCTCTATGGTATCTTATACTCTCCTTGTGCCTTGATAAGCAATGCCTTCTGTAGATTAGGGAAGTTTTCTTCTATGATTTTGTTGAAAATATTTTCTGTGTCTTTAACTTGGTTTTCTTCTCTTTCTTCCTTTTATTTTTCTCCTCTATTTTTTCCCTATAGTCCTATTATCTTTGATTTAATCTTTTCATCATGTCCCAGATTTCCTGGATGTTTTGTGTTTTGTGCCATGTGTGCCTGTGTATGTGTGTGTGTGTGTATGTGTGTGTTTAACATTTTCTTTGACTGACCTATCCTTTTCTTCTATTGTGATTTCAATGCCTGAGATTCTCTCTTCCATCTCTTGTATTCTAGTGGTGAGGCTTGCCTCTAAGGTTCCTGTTTGAATTCCTAAATTTTTTATTTCCTGATTTTCCTCTGCTTGGATTTTGTTTATTGATTCTATTTCTACTTTCAGGTCTTGAACTGTTTTATCTATTTCTTTTCACTATTTGTATTTTCCTAGATTTCTATAAGGGATTCATTCTATTACTCTTTAAGAACCGCTATCATATTCATAAAGGCTATTTTAAGTTCTTTATCTTGTGCTTCAGCTATGATATAATTCTCAGGGCCTACTCTTCTAGCATTGTTGGGCTCCAACTAATTATATTTAATTTTTTAATGTGTTTTTATCTGGCATCTAGGCATCTGTGTTGGAGGTGATTGTAATTCTAGGTGCTGATATCTGGTTTTGCCTTGGTTGGGTAGGTATTTTGTTCCTTGGTTTTGTTGCCCCTTCTGGTTCTTAGGAAAGCCTGTAGGGAAATCTGGGATCCTGATAGATTTGGCCACTGGGTTTTCCAGGTAAAATATGTTTCTAGGTATTGGAAGCTGACACTGAGAATTTGGGATGGGCTAGGAATGGGAGGGCTGAGGGGGTTCCCAAGAGGGAGGAAAGCTGGGTGTTCCACCAGAATCTGCCTAGTCATCTAGAAATGGGGCCAGAGAGTGTGGAGAGGCTACATGAGGTGGTCTGCTCGATAGCTGGGGATGAGACTAGGAGATTTCATTTAGAAGAATGAGGCAGAGGTGAATATCTGCAGGTATCCCATCTGCTTCTGTGGCAGTCTTGACTTGTTCCCAAGGAATGCCGGCTGGAGATAGGGGAAGGGAAAAAATTACGAGGGGGAGGAAAGAAGGTTGAAAATCTGCCTGATCTGCTGGAGTTGGGGGCAGAAGGTAAGGAAGAGGAAGCTGAGCACAGGAGGTGGCCTGCTATAGAGTTGAGGGTGAGACTAGGTGATTGGATTTGGAGGAGAGGATAGAGAGGTAAATATTTGCAATTAGTATTCCTGTCCCCTGGCTGGAGTCAGCCAAAAACTTTGTGAGCTACCCAGTATTATTTTAATAGACACTATTTCTGCTTAATCAGTCAGATTTAGTTTCTGTTTCTAGCAGTAAAGAACCTTAACTGATATGTCCATTCATTACCAGTCTGCGGCAATTAAAATAGTATTTTGGGTAGGTGCACATGTGAAAAGAATGAGTTAATAAAAAGAATTGTAGAAAAGGTGAAACCAAGCAAGAAGCATGTAGTTACTCATTTCAACTGGAAAAGGTGACTAAAGGAAATGCCCCCCTTTACTCCCTTCCTCTCTCCCTCTCTCTCATAAACAGAAGTTGGAGAATAATGATGGCAAGAAAGGAGTAAATAGGGACACATCTGTGACTTATGTATAAGATGAATCCATAAATGTACTAAAAGATATCAGCTCAACAAACTAACTTAATTCTGAGTGTTTTACTTTTGAAACTGCCATATTCCAACACTAAAATAGAGTATTTGAAATATAAAATAACTACCAGGCAGTTGACAGCTGGGAAGAGAACTGCGAAAGCTGTCCATCCCACACAAAAGGACACCTTCTTCAATTTCAGATGTAACCAATCCAAATGACAGAAAGGATAGAGGGTTAGAAAGCCCACTGGGAACGCTCATGGAAGAAAGTAGTCCAGGCTTCATCTGAGAACACTCAAAAACCAATGTGCTCAGTGAGAATCCACATAGCTCTGGGCTAGTGGCTACTGTCTGCCATCTTTACTGTGGTGACCTGAAGCATGATCCTAATGATTTTTAACATTAAAAACCTAGAGTCAGATATCTGGGTGAAAGCTGAAATATCAGAGAAGCAGAGCAGCAGCCTCTAGAGACTTCTTACCTCTATGAAATCTCAGACCAACTGGGAGGGACCTGTCTCCAAGATGAAGTGTGATCCTAATTAGTCTTAACAATAAAAACCCAGAGTCAGATTTCTGGGTGAAAGCTGAAAGATCAGAGAAGCAGAGTAGCTGTACCACCAGAGACTTCTTATCACTACAAAATCTCAGACCAGTTGGGTGTGTGTGTGTGTGTCGGGGGGGGGGGAGGGTCCTGTATCCACTCCTACCTTATATTCCTGTCTCCACCTCCTTAGTGCTGGGATTAAAGGTGTGAGCTTCCCATGTGCTGGGATCAAAGGCATGATCCTCCCAAGTGCTGGGATCAAAGGCATGAGCCTGCAATGCCTGGCCTCTGTGGTTAATTAGTGGCTAGCTCCACCCTCTGATCTCCAGGCAAGCTTTATTTGTCAGAACACAAACAAAATATCACATGACAGTGTCCCTTTGCCTGCTCCACCATTATAGCTTTTACTTATAAAGGATAGGTAAGGACAGCAGATTTCTTTCACTTTCAGTATTCAAATCTTGAGCTTGAGGGTATGTCCCATGAATTGGGTATATTATAAAGCTTTTATTTTAAGCAAGACTTGTGATATGATAAGACTCTCCACCCCTTAAAACTCAGTTATTATTACCTTAACACGGGAAGGAGAGTGAACTTAGTATTTCAAAGCATGTAAGGTGAATAGTAATATTTCTGAATTTCTAAGAAGGTCGTGATGTGCTTGTACCCTGTGTTCAATTATTGGGTCAGTATAATGTAATAAAAAATGCCAGTGTCACTCTTGCTATAAAAGATAAAGAGTCAGAGCTGAAGATGGGGGTCAGAGTTAAGAACACTTGCTGCTATTTCACAGTTTCGAGTTTGGTTCCTAGCTCTCCCATGTCTGGCAGCTCACAACCATGTGAAACTCCAGCTCCAAGGGACCCAGGCACCTTTTCTGGTCTCTACAGGCACCACCACATAGACACACACACACACAATAAAAATAATCTACTTTTTTTCTATATAAGTTAAAGAGCCAGTATGAGTCATTGTTTTTGAATCCTGACACAGAGACTGCACTCCAGGTGGAGCTGCTCTACCAGCACAGAAACTTGTGGGAATCAAGAGAGAGCTCCTATTGCACCTTAACAGAAGAGCAAGGAGGAAAGTGCCATGTTGTTAGACTACTGAAACCAGGCTTCTGTTGCCTTGGTTTCACTAGCATAACCTAGACTACAGCTTCTTAAGCAGGATCTACATAGCACATCTTTCCTCTCAAGAAAATTTCACAGTATCTCAGGTGTAAAATATGTATGCAAATACAACATTTACTGAAAATAAATCATAAAGAAACTATTTTAAAACAATTTAAGCGTACATATGTTTTTAGCATTAATTAAATATAGCAAATTTGCATTCTAATGAGATAGAGTTGCTTATTTATTTTCATATAAAGAATTAAAACTTAAGTGAATATTTGATAACTTTGGGGTAGAGAGTATCTTCAACATTTTGGAGCATAATCAATATTTTGATTTTATAATCATCAGTGCTGAGAATGAGGCTTCTCACAAACACATTCAAATTCATTGTACAATATTTTAAGAATCTCAAGTTAGAAATTAAGATAGTAATTTTAACATCAAACATTCTAACAAAATTTAATCCAAAGATACAATAATTTGACACATACTGAGGAATGACAATAGGAAAATATTATCTTTGTTTTTCATAATTAATTTAATCATTGTGTTTCTATAACACCATAAGAAATGACTCACTGTATTTGATAATGTAACAATAGTCTGTCATCTAAGCTTGTGTATTTGAGGCAATGTTCATTGAAATTGGCTGATGACAGCATGAACCGTGCAAAGTGGGCATGTTCAGAACCAAAGCTGTAGAGAAGTCAAGAATGGATAGGGACACTAGAGCCAGAAACACCTCAAAGTCACATGTTTGATTCTAAATTCAATTTGTTGTCATTCAGCATTGAAAAACTTTTTGCTACAGTCAAATGTTTTCTAATGCCCCTTATTCATTTATGATCTCAATGTGAGATTTAAAAAGTTGGAACCAGGACTACTTTGATAGCACTACTACTAACCTCCATATCCTGTCATGTTGTAGCAAGGCACAGATGCATTGAAAAGTGACATGCAGGCTAAGTCTTTTTTTTTTTTATTTTTTTTATTTTTTTATTTTTCGAGACAAGGTTTCTCTGTGTAGCTTTGTGCCTTTCCTGGAGCTCACTTGGTAGCCCAGGCTGGCCTCGAACTCACAGAGATCCGCCTGGCTCTGCCTCCCGAGTGCTGGGATTAAAGGCGTGCGCCACCACCGCCCGGCCGCAGGCTAAATCTTAATCCTTGGATCCCCAACTGAGGATATTCCTTTGAGAATTTACAAGGAACCTTTCGGACCTAGTTCCCACTTGTCACACGTAGATGACTAAGGGTGAGCCTTGAAGGACACAGCACAGCTATACTATATATTTATATATTTTCTGAGTCACATCCTTAGGAACTTAGAGGCGACTGTGACAGTGGGGGAGGAAATATAGGATATTTATGGGCAAATATAAAGAAAAACAGACTGATATCTCACAAAACATGAGGTATACATTCTCAAAACACGGTTTTGGATTAAATATCAGTACTACACGACAGTAGGCTATTAACTCAGTAAAATGCTTAAATACATTTGGAAGTGAAATAATGAATTGGTTAAAATTTAGACTTTGATGACAATTACCATACATGAATAATAAACTGCCCAGCCAATGGCTGACTCAATTTACTGCTCCCTATGTTCTCAGATATAAAACCTATATTTATGTAAGGAAACATTGTACAGATTAAAAGGAGATTAGCTCTATGGATCAGGACTATGTTATAAACAGTATTGAAATTTCATAAAATTATAACTTGAATCATAAAACCAATTTATCATCCTATTAACACAGAGTTGGTAATCTGGAACCCATTTAGATTTCCTTCATACTGGAATGGCAGATGATACCAAGACTTGGTGCTTTACGTACACCCCCAAAAGGGTTTTTGTTATTAGTATAATCACATTCCTTCCATTGTTTTATTCCTAAAGAAAGTTAACATTCACAACTATCTTGATTATTATTTTCTTAAGAGCTTGTCATGGTTTTATTTTGAAATGTTATACACAGTGTTTTGATGCTTGATTACTTATCCACATTGGTATCACTCTTTCGGAAGATTCTTGAACCTTTTGTCTCTAGAACCTAGCTGTCATATGTAGGCTACGAGGGGCCAGTCTTGAGGAATATGTTGGCCCTGTATCCTTACAGATCCCAAGCCCTCACCTTCTAAGGTACTAGGAGCCTTAGATGAAGGCTCAATCATTACAGATGAATTTGCCCTAGCTTTCAGGCTATCCCTCCTGTAATGGTATTTGTCCTGGAAGACTGTGAGCCTTCCATTAAGTTGTTTTGTTATTTATTTTGTAACAGAGATAAGAGAAGTAAGGAATGCAGTTATTATCTTCCCAGTGAAGATAAAATGGGGAGTTTATATCTAGTCTTTTCTGAATTTATATTGATTTATTTATATTTCTTCAAGAAGCTTAATGAGGTTAAAAAAGCATTAGATTTTTTATTACAAGATAGCTTGGTTAACGAATAGGCATGACAAAAAAAAAAAACGTTAAATATACATCTATTTTTTAAAAAAGAAAATGGAAAAAACAAAGGTGACCATAGAATTACAAAACAAAGCAATTACTTTATTTGGGTAGAGGAAACATTCTGAAAAGCAATCAAAGACTGGAAATCAATGTTCATCCCTTGAAAAAAAAAGAGAATCCCCATTGCAGGCTCTCACCACATCCCGAGTTTTAGAAAAGAGACTCCAGGGAAAGTTCAATATTTTTAAATGCTCCCTGGGTATGATATTTTCCATTAATTTTTTTATTTAAACTTGATTTGAAACACCTAAGCTACAGAAAGTCATTTATTTGCAATGGATTTTTTATATATTTTATTTTATTAATTTTAATTACTTTCTTGCAATGAACATCACATAATTAGATTAAAGCACCCACTCAAACAAACACTTGCCTGGCCCTGAAACCTATGTATTGCAGTAAATTTCTATACAGTTGGAATGGCTATTCTGTAGCCATGGAGCGTCTCTTGGTAAATAACACAAGTATTATCGTTTACTTTCTTATGGACTTATCCACCATATGCACACAAAGTATATGATGGAATTCAAACTAGAAAGAACAATTAGCTTTATATCTTCTTTTATGATTTGTTTCCTTTGCCTTTTCATTACTTTCTCGTCACATAACATTGTCCTTAATTACTCTTCTTTATAAATATTATGCTTTGTTCACACTTGCAGCTGTTTACATATACACACACATTATAAGCTATGGCACACAAGTGAGAGAGAACACGATGCTTTTTACCTTCTGAGTTTGAATGACTTTGCATAATATTATACATCCTAATTCTGTACATTTTCCTACAAATTCATGATTTTTTTGTTTTACAGATAATATTTATACTTTGTGTACACACCATATTTTCTTTATCCATTAATCTCTTGATAGAATTATTTTCTAAATAACAATAATATAAAATTATTAATGTCTAAGCTAATGAGGAAGACAACTACTTGTGTACTTATTTGTAGGGAGAACAACTCTTTCATTTTAGTCATATTAATCAGAATATTAATTACTTCTAGTGGTCATATAAAAATCAGACTGAAAGCTTTGACCTTACACAGTTACCCTCTCAGATCTCAAAGTCACTAGATGTTTAAAACAAAAATTTGAGTTACTGACAAATAAAGCATGTTATTTCACTACAAGGCAAGTTACCTTAAGTAATGAAACTAATTAACATACTAAAAGGTGTCAACAAAAAGAAAATGGTAGAGCCCTTTCCTGTCACACTTATAGAAAGACAATCTTTAAGGACTTTCAAATGAACAGAGGATAAAGCTAATCAGTTTTAGGTACTAGAACACACAGTAAACCCATGGGTACCACCCCAAGTGGTTCTGTAAATGTTCCTATTCTTCAAGATATTTACTAATTTCTGGAAATAGTTTTAATTTTCACAACTGGCAGAAATCAGTGATGGAGTTCCCCACCTTCCAGTATCCAGAATCTACCTCACCCTGTAACAAATCATTATCAAGCATAAATCATTAACAGTGAAGTTAGAACAACTCTCTTATAAATGGTTCCAGAATGACACATTGTAACTAATGCTCCAAACTCCACCTGCACACACAGAAAAACATTTTCCTAATGCTAATAAAAGTTTCTTTAAATTGTAACCTAATTTTCTAATAGGGACATTTATATATCAAATAAAAACACATATAATGAGTATGAGAGCAAGTAAAATCATCCAGATTTTACTTAAAATGCATTTTTCTCATTAGTAGCTTTTACTTCAGGCAAATGAACCAAATTATGCTCTTATTTTCTCATTTCATGGAGGGGACAAGGGCATGCTTCCATTTCCCTAGTGCTATATAAAGAAAAAAAATCCACGGTGTTATTCGGAAGGACGATGCAGAGCAAACAACACTGAAGGCATAGGTGTTGTCATTACTGTCACTGCTTAGAAGAGCACTCGCTGTGCTACTAAAATTGGAAAAGGCTAAGGAATGCTGATAATGGCCTACGGAATTGCCATTGTGAAAGAATGCGCAAATACTGTATTATTTTTTCTGCTAATTTGGTTAATTTAACAAAGGTTTGTGTTGCATCTGTGTGGATCATTGAACAAAGGCCACCTTCCTTGGGGAAGACACAGAAAAATGCTGATAAAATAGCAATTTGGTGTGCTTTACAGCAGCTATATTCTTTGATGCAGTTGGAGAAGTTGTCCTGTAGATGCCGTTCAGTGAGTCACAATGACTCACATCATCTCCTCAGGAGCAGGTGAGAACAATGACCTTAAAACAAACAAAAGTTGGCTAAGCTGCTATGTAATGCTGGCAATTTTATCATATTATATAGAACTGCCTTTTATCCTGGACACAGACACCTATGGAAGCAACTTCAAGGCAAAGAACTGCAGTTCTTAAGGCCTGTTGTAACCATAGACATGGTTTGGACATTCTTGCAATAACTGAAGGACTTTGGAAAATGAACACTTCCTTGAACATCAAGTTAGAGCCACCCCATGTAAAAACCTAGGTTTTCATTAAGATGCTTTGAGCATGAAACTCAGTTAAACCTTTTATGACCAAGTAGACTATAAAATACTCAGTATATTATGAAAAAGCCACTGTGAGTGTGACAATTTGGTATGCAACAAGAGAAAACAAAGTTTATCCAACAACATCACTAGTGACACTAGAATAAAAGTAACATCTTGGATATCTGAAAATTATCAAGGGAATGCAGAACACAAGCAATTTCCAGGATTCAAACATTCATTATTTTTGTGTGATATAATTACCTTATAATATGATTTCACAGAAATATGAACACCCACACATTGTTTCATAGGAGTACAAAACTAATCACAGCAACAAAAACACAGGTATGTTATTATACTGAAAATTTACAACTGGACTTACAATAGCCCTGTGTTCATATAAGAATTGTGTACATGGTCCCAGCACTCGGGAGGCAGAGCCAGGTGGATCTCTGCGAGTTCCAGGACAGCCTGGTCTACAGAGCGAGATCTAGGAAAGGCCTAAAGCTACACAGAGAAACCCTGTCTCGAGAAACCAAAAAAAAAAAAAAAAAAGAATTGTGTACATGGTCTGGGGATAAATGGAAAAAACTTAGCCAACTCACTAAACAGGAACTGTGTAATAACATCATTGTACTAGTAATCATTACATGACATGCAAACATTGTAAAGTTTTTAAATTTATATTAAATATCACAGTAATGTGAAAAATGAAGATGTGACTACTCATTGACCAAGTATAACATCAAATTTAACAGATTCAGAGAAACCCTGATACAGTTAAATCATTTAAAGCCACAGTAAAATTTAAAAGATATGTACGCTTCAGTTATCCTTTTCTTTCTTTTTTAAATCTCCAGTATGGAAGGCCATTTCAGTTGATCGAAATATATATATATATATATATATATATATATATATATATATATATATATATATATATATGGAATTGTATTTAATTATGAAAAAATAGCATGATAATCATCAAAGAAGAAATATCAAGAAGTACTACATTTCTACATAGTAGACATGTGAAAAACATTAGCAGCAACATGAAAAAAGCAATTGTCTGATGAAGGAAGCAGCTTTCACAGAGGCCACACTTTCCCTTTGAACCTAATCAAGTCCAAATGGAATGAAGATTTTCAAATGAGATCTGGTGCTTGTATTATTACAAAACATAGAAGGCTTTAAGAGTGATTTCAGTGATATAGATAAAGTATTAGGTAAGAAAACCTTCCTGATAACTATTAACAATGTGGAGTAATAGCAACAATAAACTTACTTCAAAAAAGGCAGAAAAGACAAAGTGAGGAATAGGTTAGTCAGATCATTTTTACTTTATCTACAGTAAATAAAAATAATATACATACCTATTGTCAGAATAAAAGTAAATTATAGTTACTAAAAAGAATTTCTTCCAAAGAATGAAGAATTGCACATCTTTAGATCTTGGTTTCAAGTGATCCAAACTCTAAAAGAAAACAAAGCCATAATTTCCTTTGATTCAAATAATATTTCCTGAAGAATTTTCACTGTGGATTCTATCTTGAAAGGCTCTCAATAAAAGGCCTTTAAAGAATATCTTCCTTTAATATAAGATTCCAAGACCATAGAGGAGCTCAGAAGGTTATGTCTCTTCTTCCAACTCAGTACTATCAGTGACGTGAAAACCCTCAGACAACAAATCACTGCAGCATGGTATCAAAAGAGAAAAAAAAGGAAGAAAGAAAACACAAGGTTACACTACTTTGAAGGTCTCTTTGGACAAGAAGATTCATGATGAATAAAAAAACTAAAAACAAACCAGAGTAAAAATGACAACACAAGCCACCAAGTCATTTCTAGGGAATTGTGATTGAACTTTTCCAGGCAATGATCCACAAAAGGAAAGAGACATTCTCATCCTTAATAACAAGCATAACATGAAAAAAAAAAAAAGCATTGATTATGGTGACAGAAGTTACTGTTTTACATCATTGCTCCACAGTTGCCAAATAAACAAAGCATGATGATAACCCATTTTAGGGACAGGTGTTTTTCTTAGAAGTAAACCAAATAGAGGCGGTATTGGTAGTATTGTTAATTCTGTCAACATACGGCTTGACAAAGCTTAAATGAAGTAGATAAACAAATTCAGATAATCCTGCAAAGCAAGTGCCTCCTGCAGCTCTCCGAGCTTTCTGAAGTAGTGGTGGTGACAGAGCATAATTCACTGACTCTCTGGAGTGTCATAGTTTAATGGCATTTCACAGCCATGGTGCATCACATTACATTATGCTCACAGTGTCACCACATAAGCCACAGTACCATAGAGTGATAACATCGTATAATGAGACATACAAACTCAATGTAATGTGACATACAAGAAAATCAATGCAGCATATCACTAAAAGTACCCCCTCTTTGGAAAGGGGGTACCGATGGGCATTTCAAATGAATTTACAGATCATTCATTTCCTACATAATTCTACTGTATTTAATTTCTGTGCATCTGCATGCTTCCACAGAGAAATCTCATGTTGAATTTGCAAGCTGTGCAACTGCACAACCATACTTCTTCTCCAGAGGAAGCCATGTAGTAAAATGCAAATATGTAACATAAAATATTTGAAGGAATTTAAAGCAGGGTAAGTATTTCTTTTTTAGAAGGAATATCCTTTTTACAAATATTGTACAAAGGGCCACAGATTCCTTAAATTAACTGGCAATATCATAGCTTCTCTACATTGAAAATGAAAGCACCTTGAAAATAAAGAAATGGCAATTGTAAAAGGACTAAAAGGCAGAATTTATCAAAAAAGGCTATATATGTATATGGCTATAAAAGTATATGGAGTGTCAGGTGAATTAAACACTAAAACAAGATATCCCTCAGGAGTAAAGTTTATTACAGGAGGAAAGACTATCCCAACTAAGAAAGCCAGGCACCAAGTTTCTATAAGAACTTTGACTCTAGTACCAAGCCACTGACAATTCTGCCTTTGCACTTTATGCAAGAAGCATAATAATACCCTCTAAAACCTGTTGGTGAGCCCAGCAACACATCAGTTGAACCAAGAACAAGGATATTGAGTGTCTATGAACAAGAAATACTGAAGACATCTGATAGTCTGACTAAGCAGGATGATTGGTAAACAGGAGCCTGAAGTTCAAGGTATGATATAAAACATACCTACTATCATTGAGTTCCTTGAAGACATTATTAAGGTCATTTTAGACTATCAATAATAAGATTTTTTTTTTACCTTTGTGGTATTGTTCTTGAGACACAGTCAAAGGTAGATGCAAAACGGTATTAAAGTATAATGGGAAGAAACTTCAAAAGCCACTAATTTACAGTTTTGCAAACCAGAACTCCACCTTGTTTGCTGTTGGTGGGAATGTATATTAGGATGCAACACCTTTGACTCTGTCTGACTTGAGTTTCAGTGAGGCCCTTTCCTGAGCAATGCTTAGAGCTTGCAAATGTGTGGGGATCACACCAAGAAGTTCTAGTTATGTTTTCTCTAGTTCAAAAAATGTCTCCTTGATTGTTATGGCTCTCTGGACATGAAATTTGGAAGCTAAAATAGGAAAAATTTCAGAGTTTGCTTAAAAGCTATTTTAGACAGGAAAAGGTGGAAATTAGGTATTGTTTCAACTGTTTTGTTACTCTCTTTCATCGCTGTATTCTTAACTGTTATTATTGTAGAAAAAGACATTTAAAATGAAAGCTATTATGTGAATAAGTTTTCAGTTACCAGTGAACCTTTTTTAATTGTAAGCACAATGTTACATAACAACTCTTTGAATTTCTTCATTTTGTATGATTAAACTTTCATTATGTATTTACTTACTTTTGAATTTTTGAGACAGGTTCTTTTGTATGCCACAAGTTTTTTCCAGCTCACAGAAATCATCCTGCATCAGTCTCCAAGTGCTAAAATTATAGAAGTGTACCACTACAACTGGCTTACTTTTTGCCCATTGAATGGCATCTTCCCATTTCTCCCTTTCCACAGCTGCTGACAACCAATTCTATTTTCTGCTTAAATAATTTTGACTATATTGGAAACCTCATAGAACCAAACATGCAATATTTATCTTTCCATGACAGCCTTGTTTTTCATCGCATAATGCAAGGTTCATTCATGCCATCACATCTGACAGGATCCCCTTCTTTTAATGACTGAATAATATTATATTATTGTATTTAAGCAAAATTTTAAATGTTATGGAAAGAAGTCATGTACTAACATGTACTTTCATCCTTCTATCCCCCCAGGGCTTAATGGAGTTTGATAATTATTCTGCTCTCATTTCTTTCTTGAGTAAGGGCTAGACTCTCTTCCCTAAATTGTGTGGGGATTTTCTTGGGTGTGCATCTAAGTCCTTTTGGTCTAAGATTATTGGCATTAATCTTGGTCAAGCCTTTATTTTCCATGACAGTATTATTTTTTAGTTGAAAAAATAGGAATTATTTGACAAGTTCTTTTGCTATTTATACATACATATTTCAACCCACTCACTAGATTTGTGTTTTAGAGATCATGATAAATTTGGAAAAAATCTGATTACTAAAATTAACATTATTTCATTCTATATTTGCTTTCTTAATTTTATTTTTGGAGACAAAGTTTCTCTCTATAGCCCACACTAGTCTGGAACACCCTATGAAGTGCAGGCTGCCCTCAAACTCCCAGCATCTCCCAGCCTAAAACTCCTACATGTTAAGTCAAGTGTAGGCCATCACACTTTTCTCACTGAATTCTTAAAATCAATACTTCTAATAGTGGATTTATTCTTTTACTTTACTTGGTCTTTATAAAAGCAAATATTGCTCACAAATTGTGCCTCCAAAGGATGGTAATTTGAAAGTCAGCACCAGTTGTTGCCATGTAAAAACTGCGAAGTTTGAGACAAGCCAAAGACTGTCCTCACATGCTTGAAAATACCATGCCAGAGTACAACCAATCCTTTAACTATGTAAACTGCACAAATGAAAATTTAACTTGTCTAAATATTTCAAACATGATGGGTTAAAGATTTTGCATGTAATGTTCAATCGGAACAAGAAAACCATTTTTTTTTTTTTTTACCAAATTGTTTTAATGGCCTCATTTTTGTCCTTATAAATAGACAAAGCTACTTCATGAGAACAAAACTACACTTAAAAGTATTTTTAATGAAAAATGAAGTTATCTGCTTTACATAAGGTTCTCAATCCTCATTACCCATCATAAGTAACATTTTAACAAGCTCTCTGTGGACACAACCACTCATTCATCACTCCATTCAATGTACTTGACCTCATTCTGCTGAAAAGAAAATCATTCTACACATTTAGGTGACTTCTATTTTCATTTTAAATTGTAGACAAAGAGGTTAAAAAAAAATACAAAGTTACACCATGTTCTGGTATGAATGTGTAGATGGGTGACTTTCAGGAGACAAATGGATGCCAGATGCATTTAATTGTCAGAAGTTTGCATTTAACTTTCATTCACCCAGTGTTAAAACTAATGAATGTAACCTTCAGCATCCCCATGGATTGTGCAGCATAAGAGGAGAGAAACACCATCAAAAGTGGCTCTGCCTTGCTTGCAAAAAGGATGAAGCTTCCTTATATACATCCTAAATGAAACTAAAGGAAAGAAAAGACCAGATTGGGGCACAGAAAGATATTCTGAACACACATCTTTGAAGCAGATGTCAAGGATCTTTATTGTTAAAAAGAAAACATTTTGATAGACATTGAACTCAAATACAAAATCAAATGCTATGTTATTTTTAACCATGTTGAACTATGTAATAAGCTTTCCCCTCTTATGTTTGAAACTTTGTTTTTATATGATGACAGTGACATTTTATATATTTAGCCCACAGTTGTAACAGCTCCTAAATATTCATAATGCTAATTTCAAGTCACAGCATGATTTGTTAATTCTTATAACTCTGCCAAACCTTGATAAATTGGGCTAAATTTGAACCAGATTTCCCAAGCTTTGCAGAGACATATTAATTCAATATTATTACTGTCAAGCATAAAATATGTTTCAAGGCTCTACATCACATCGCACCACTTCACAGCTGAGCTGGCACCCCATTCCCTTAAACTGACTGACTTATCTGCCATTGAAATAACCAATAATGTTGTCTATTGTTCTTGTATTTAATGTGGTTCATTCTTTTGGCCAATGTTGTAGAACAGGGAAAGAGAATAAGGGAAATTAACAATGTTAAATAGCTTTGGCAGCTAATGAATCTGAATGAAAGTGAACAATCATGTTTCACAGAATTTGGACCTGTCAAAAATGAAGAAGCTAATTGTTGTTGGTCAGCTGAGTGCAAAAAACTGGCAAATCACTATAAATGAGAGTACTATAAAAATGTCTATGATTTTCATAGAAATTTTTCATAGAAATATTTCAAAGGAAATAAATGTATTTCATAAGCTTCTGTCATTTTTGTGCATTAAAATATGTCAGTATCTTACTGAGAAAAATCTTACTTTCTGGATCTGGAAATTCTCTTGTGTCATCATCATATGTTTGTAGCAAATCCAAAGTTGGTTTTGATCTTTGACCTTGTAAAAGGAGCTTCTCATTGTTTATTATCTGACTAACTAAGCAACTTCACAGAATGCAAGGGCTGAAATCCTAACACAAAGTTGGTTTTGAGTGCCAATTACTCAAAAGGCAAATGTAATGGGTGATTTTCCAGGAAAATATTCCTCGTGTATTTTTACTCTTTGTTGACCCAACATAAATGGCTGACTCTGTATGAAGTTTTTTTTCTCCACCTGTAGACTTAGCTTACTCAGCTGGACCTAAACTTAGTCAAATAATTTTGATTGGAAATTCTGTGATTACTTATGTAATCCCTATTTCCTCCTTTCTGTCTTATATTGCATGAATAGATTCCATCTTGAAATAAAAGACAAACAAGTTCCATTAACCACACTTCTCCTCCTGGCTGCCATTCAATTTCTCTTCTTCTTTAGAACAAAACTTTCTTTGAAATTTATGTTGGTATTTTTTTCTCAAATTCATTTGCAATATGTGCATTTTCTACATAGTGAATGTTTTTAAAATGTGTTTGCTTCTTCAGGAAAAGATGCTTTATTTTTAGACCAGCCACATCTAAAGACAAAAGCTAAGCAGAACATTCAGAGTGCCCTTCTATTCCCCAAATAACTTTCAGCACCCTCTAGATGCCCTGCTCTAAAATTGTACACTGAATTTTACAATTCATGAACCAATATTTACATGCCATTATTGATGAGGGTCTGTAGAAGGTCTATAGTTAACATTAGAGTTCATTCTTGAAGCTTTACAATCTGTAGGTTTTGATTTTATTTATGAAGAGAAATATCTATCATTTTATCATCAGATGAAATGTTTCAATCTAATAAAACTCCTTTGTGGTTTGTCATACCAACATATCTTGTTAATGTTTCCATACTTTCATCTTCAACACATAGATTTTGAACAATTTAAAATATTCTAGGTCATTTACTGTACATTATTCTTGTTAGATGACTATAAAGTTTGCTCAGCAATTTTCAATGGGTAGCCAGTTTTCAGTGTGACCTTTGTTCAATGTTTCACTTACTTAACAGTTATTTGAAAAGCTAACTTATTTGGTTTTTTTTTCAGATACTATATTGGGATAGTTAATCTTTTATAATTTATTCTTTGTTATTACATGTATACAATGAAATATGGTCAAAATCTCCTTTATGTCCCACCTCCAAATTCACTAGATTCACCTTGTGTCTCCTTGAAAATTGTATGTCTATTTTATTTTTATTTAAAATAACTCAATACGTTTTTCTAATGCTATTCAAATGAGTATAGGTATGGGGCCATATACTAGAGCATGGGCTACTTATCAGTGGTCAAACCTCCATGGAGGAATGATTATCCATCCTTCAACAGCTATCAACTGTCAATAGCTCCGCAGTTAGGAATGGGGACTTGTGAACTCCTCCCCAATCCTTGAAGGTTAATTCTGGTTGTTATCTTGATTGGGTTTCTAATAGTCATAGGCATATCAATGAAGGATTCTCTAGATTCGGTTAATTGAACTAGGAAAAACCACTCTAAATGGTAATGGTGGCATCTAAGGACTTGTATAGATCAATGTATTTGCTAGGAATCAAACTTAGGTCCTCTACAATATCAGTACACATTTTAAACTAATGACCCATCATTACAGCTTTCTGGATATTTATATTTAGTCTCACTTATTCTCTTCTGATAAGCTTTTCTTAAATGAGAGGTTAACCCTGGGCTTTGATATGTTTTTCTATTGAATTATAATTACATGTACTCTAATTTGTTGTGTTTAGGTGGAAGATTCTAAATAACATCTGTTTGTTAATATCACATTTAATTTTATGGGAATTCTATTCTCAGCAAAAAAAGTAGACTAAATATATATTCCTGTCTAAAAGTGCAGGAGACTATATGTAAATGAAATGAGAAGATTATGAAAAATGAAGAGAAAAAATTGCAAACATTTTAAGACTTCAAAGATCCGTGTAGTTACTCTGCTGTGACTCATGTGGCTTTGTTTTGTTCTTAATACAGTGTGGGTCCTGAGATAGACAGTAACACGGAATCATCAAGGATATAAATAAAAAACTGGGAAAGAAATAAAGACATGCCACTGTTTTAGAAAAGACATAATAAGACATAAAACCTATGCACAGTAAGCAAACAAAACAAACAAAGCTGTGGCTCAATATTACTACCACTGGCTACATTGGTCTCATTAAATGCCTAGATATCGGACTTTCCTCATCTGCTATAACATGTCTAATTTCTTCACCATGGTGATTTTCATCCATACCTGATAGTAGGGACTGTTAACACTCCACCATAGAACCAATGGATATCATGTCAGGAGCAGAATGAGAATGCTTCCATGCCTACCTAAGGCAGTCTCAACAGAGGCATGCTGGAAAATGATGCTACCCTACAGTCAACATCACAGAGGTAACATTTTAATACATACATGGTATAAGAGGATGACTACTGAAAAAACAGGCAATGTCAGCAGACTCATTGGATATCAAAATATTCAAGACATTTATAAAATTATTTACAGTGCAAAAAAACAATAAATACTTGAAGATAAATTAGAAAATCAATCATCAGTTGTGATCGCTGTGATAATATAACTATTAGAATTCCAACAAGGATTTTAAAGCAGCCACAATAAAAAAATTAACAAAATGAGATGTTCCAAACCTGCTCTAAGAGAATAAATATGTGCACAGTGTCAGCAATGTAAAACACAAACAAACACACATTCACTTTAGAGCAGAAAGCTAAGTAACTGAAGGTAAAAGTGATATGGCTGCTATGAACCAGGAGAAGATAGCTTAGGCAGTAACGCAGTGTATGAAAGCAGACAACAGATATCACCTGTCCTAAATGTCAGTCAGAGATTCACCTGGGGGAAATGAACATTTATAGGATCCACAAAGTCTTCCATATTTTGTGTAATTTCTGCATCTGTTTAAAAGGAGAAGGAAAGCAGGACTGAAAATACATTTTAAATACATCTGGAAATTCCATGATTTATTTTAATAAATGTGTACTTAGAGAACCTCTTTCTCAAATGGGGTAAAATATAATAATTACATCGTAAGGCATGTTATAAATACATCTGAGAAAAGTGAAGGCAAAGGAGAGGTGTTGAAAATAGGTATAATTATCATCTAACCTCAGAGAAAAGCAGACCCAAAGATGGACAAATTCCCTTTAAAAACCACTGAAGCCAAGTGGAAGCAGAAGCTATTTCTCAAGCACTGAATCAAAGGAGCTAGCTCCCTACCAATAGAAAGTGATTTGTGCTCTATGAATTTATTTAATCTTCAAGGTCCTTGATTGGGTTAGTATTTGAGGGATAGGCCCCATGTATAAAGCATCACCATTCCATAATTATGGTTTCAAACATCTTTTGGGGATCTGAAATATTGATTGTAATATTTTCTTATTTACAACGTGTATTAAAAAGTACTGCACTAAAAGAAAGCTACAGTTAGATACCAAAACCAAACACTAGGAAAAATATTTTTATCCAAATCCTTACTTAGCTTCTTAACAGTTCTAAACCTGACTAGGCCTTTTAATCTATAACACATATGTGGTTCATTATTTACACTTAAAATAATATCTGTTGCATATTTCTCAATGAAGATAAAAAGCTAGCATAAGATTTATACTGTATCTTTATGAAATAGTAGGCTTTTATAGAGATGTGGATTATTTGATTTATGAAATACATTGTGCACAATTTTAAAGTATGTAAGGAGCAAAGAAACAATTTTATCTTTGGAGTAGGTCATTACTTTGACAGAAATGTGTGTGTGTGTAAAGTTTAAGGAAACAACTCTACATCTATAGATGTATATGTAGTATGTATGTATACCATACTTCTATGGTATCAGTAAGGGTCTTAGTATTAAACACACGGATGTAAATAATGTTTCTGCCACATTTTAGTCACTTATTGGATAAATTGTAAATAAATCCAAAATTAGTTTAATTAGTGGTTAAATATGTCTTCAATGGAAGGTTATATATCTCAAATTATTATAATTTATTCAAATCATCTGTCCAATGTATGATATATAACATAGTATTCTTCAAAGTACCAGAAGTTATTATTATTATCAACCTTAAGAATAACTATGATTATTGATATGTTAGCTACCTTTTTCATCACTATGACACTGGGCCCAACAAATGCTACTTGACAGACCAAGGATATATTTGTGCTGGTGGATTCTAGGGTTTCAGTTTGTCATAGCCACAAGTGCATGGCACATAGCACCTGGTGGTAGAACTGTGGTAGAATTATTTATGTCACTACTCATGCTATGAAGCAGGGAGCTCTAGACTGTTATGGGAGAAGCCTGCAAAAGCATGCCCTTAGTGGCTTATAGCTGACATCTAGGCATTCTATTCCTTAGTTTGTGCAACATTTCAAAACAATACCAGCATCTGTGGGGCAAGTAAGTGTTCAACACATGTGCCTATGGGAGACAGTACACAAACAAGGGTTACCCTTGAGGACATTAAATTTCCTAGAGGCACATGCATCATGGATCATAGTGGTTCTTAATCTGCTGAGGCATGATACCCAAAAAGTTTGCAAATCTCCAGGATACATTCTAAATCCTGGCAAAGTTTGAACTCACATATGCTTGTCAAGAGGAAACATGCAGTTTCAGTGTTGACCATGTTATTGTCAGTAATGAGCTACTCAGGATGCTAGAGAGCAAACAGCATAGTGACCACTGTATTCCCAAAAGGTGCTTCTGATAGCAAAGAGAAGGAATGTGGAGAGAGATGAGTAAAAAAAAAAAAACCAATTGCAAGGCTGTAAAGTAATACAAAGTGGAGGATGGTAAAAGCCTGACCTACTGAGAGAAAATGAGGAAAAATAATGACCCATATGAGAACCAGGAATACATCTTTGAATACAAGTGAACTGATTCACCAAAAAGAATCTCACAGAACAGTAATAGAAAACACAATTGGAAAACATCTTCTGAAATTGACATTTTACCATTATAGAACTTTGACCTTGAGGCACTCCAGAATTGTGCCCAGCACCCTGATCATCTCTCTTAGATTTTCTCTTATTTCACCTTTGTGCCAAAGAAGCTGCTTCCTGTCAAGGACAAAGGCAGTGCCTTACTGAGTAGCTAGTAAACAATAACTTAATTGTCTTGCTACACAATATGTAAGACTTACGTCTTCCCCTGTGACTCAGAGAGTGTGATGGTCACTAATAGAAACCCTTAATTTGTGACTGTGTTAAAGGGAGATTTCTCTGAAGCTGAAAGTCTGTGTGTTGATGTCATGTTCTTCAGGGATGCCACCCACACATGCTGCCTGCAATTTCTTATTATGTGCTCCACATAATGGAATGGGGCACTGATTCTTTTTTTTTTCCCCAATATCACTCAGAATGACCTTGAAAATATCCTTTCTCCTTCAGATGTTCTTTTTTCTAGCTCTAGTCATTTGTCAAAAGAGTCAACATAACAAAGTTAGTGTTGATCTGAAAAGTAGCAAGCACTGAATAAATTAAATAAGATGTTCAGATAAATTCATTATTTGGTATGGTTAATTATTAAATGATACATAACAGGGATAAATATAACTATATATTAATGTATATGTCTGTAAATGTTTATCCACGTACATACTCAACTATACTATCTAATATTCATTTGATATTACTCTGGCTAAACATTATTTTAAGTGCTTTGCACATGTGACATTTTTTCAAGATTAAAGAGGATAGTGCTATTACTCCCATTAGACATTGAATAAGATGAACTATATAGAATAAAATGACACTATTTAAAATGAGAGTAAGAAAAGCAGTTGCTATGATTAAACGTTCCCCTTCAAAATTCATTTCGAAATTTAATTGCCATTGTAACTGTGTTGCCAGATGTGATCTTTCAAGGGAGATTAGGTCATCAGGCCACTGTCTTTATATCAGTGCGGATATTTTAAAAATGGGCTAGTTACTCTGAAAATGGCATCCTGATGAAAGGAATGATATAGTGGTTTGAATATGAGTGACCCCATAGGCTCACATGTTTGAATGTATGGTCCCCAGTTGGTTGACTATTTGAAAAGGATTAGGAAGTGTGGCCTTCCTTGTTGGAAGAAGTGTATCATTGGAGGTAGACTGCAGTTTCAAAAATCCATACCATTCCCCTTCCTGCCCTCTGCCTCTGGACTGTTGTCTCAGTACGACTCTCAGCGACTGCTCCAGAACCGCATTTGCCTGCTTGCTGCCATGTGCTCCCCTGTGATGGTCATGGGCTCTATCACCCTCTGGAACCATGTACCCCAGTCAAATTATTGCTTTTATAAGTTATCTTGTCATGCTGCCTCTTCAGAGCCATAGAAAACTAAGACAATTGGTTAATTGCTTTCCTCTCCTCGTGTCTCTCTGTCTTACCTGTTGGTGTTTGTTCCACCTTTTACAGGGGCATGGTGCAATATGACCATCTTTATCATGCACCAGTGCCATGCCTGTGGCTTCTGAGCCTGAAGAATCAGGATTTAAACAAATTATGTTATTTATAAATAATTACCCATCCTCAGGTAATCAGTTAGATCAGCACAGATGACACCAGGACAAATCGGAATACCCTGAATTTGACATGAGATCCTTATTCATAATCATGATGTCAGGTGATGTGTACTTTCACATGTCTGTTTGAAAATGCATATGCATGCAAAGGGAGATAAACATACATGTGCCCTTAATTAAATGCACTGATACACACACACACACACTCACACACACACACACACATACACTCACACACACACATACACACACAAAAACACTCACACAAATATATTATATACCTTAATGCAGATGTTCTTTAAAGCTCTTTCATTAATAATTGTTTAAAACAAAGCAAATGTACACTTATAGGTTTAGTTTGTTTTTTTTCTTCTTTGTTTAATTTATTCATAATTCTCAAACTGCATGAAAAATACTACAATTCTACTTCCATCAACAACAATTCACTAATATTAAAAATTAAATTAAATTTCCAGAAATCTCCTGGTATTTTTTTTCAAACAGGATTTAAAACTTTAGAGCTCTATAGAAATAACCTTACAAATATAATTATAAAGCTAAATTAGCTTAGGGAAGTCTGAAAGTATAATTTTCGGATCATTGAAAATAGAAGTAATAAGCTCTACCTTACTCTCAACACCACCCTGAGGTATGACTATACATTAATGAGAGTGATTTAATAAGCAATTTAAAAAATCAATCTTATATCATGTAGCAGAGGTCAAAATTTGGCATGCAGCAGGCAGGATTTTGCCCTGAGATATATTTGGTTTGGCCCACATATTGTTTGCTTGTTTGAGTTATAAGTCTTTTAGAATAATTACCAAAATTTTAAAAATCAAAAGGTGCATTAAATTTGGATTCTCCAGTTCTCCATAGATAGAAGACTTTGCATGTTGGAAAATTTTTCTTTTTTGACAGTTCTGATTGATAGCTGGTTAATCTCAAGGCATTCCGCTCCCCATGTTTCTGCTATCTTTCTCTCCATTGCTCTTTTTGTAGTTGTTCTAAATACATAGTTGACTTTATTTGTTCATGATATCATTGTAATATCTCTTATGGTTCGAGATTTGGTATGTTCTTTGAAATATGACTGCTTGGGAATGTCAGCTTGTGCAGTTTTCAGCATATTTCTTTGTTCTATATATAGTAGGTTGAATGGTAACTCAATATATACAACCACTGAGAAACACACTCTTTCTCCTAACGACTCAATTGGAGCAGGAATCTGAGCATCGCCATGAAAAGAGAGATTTATAAAACGTAAGTAAAGCCCCAAAGTAGTTGACTTCAAAAATAGCGAGATCATCACAGCTGTTGTGATGTCTGTCTTGTGTGTCTGTCTTGTTATACCCAGAAGACAGTGGTTTGCCCCAGCAACACCTGACCAATCTCTGAAGTGGGAAGGAAATCATGAGACCACACTCTCAACTGAGGAGTTACGGGCAAATATTCTAGGGGATTAACTAGAAGCTTTCTTTAACAGAGGACCTCCTACTAGGTCTCATGCTCCAGTGGGTAGCCTGGACCTAGAAACATAACAACAGCACAAACTGGATTAGATGGGCTATTAACTTAATGAAAAAGAAGACTTACCTTAGGGTGTGGAAAATTGGAGCAGGATCTGCTGAATGAACGGGAGGATCTGGTTGTGATTACTGTCAAAATACATTGTATGAATTTCTCAAAGAATTAGAGAATATTGACTAAAACACAGTGAGACAATCTATGTACGTCTAATACAATCTAGTGAGTTCTTCATAATAGGTAAGCTATTTATCCAGCAGGTAAGAAAGGAGAATATTGGCAATTGCTCTGTAGCTGATACAGGATACAGCAAAGTAGCCATTGGGAACAGCCCCCACCCCAAGTGCCACCCATTCAAGAACTGTGAAAATACATAGAAAATGATCCCCAGGAAAAAAAGGTAGAATGAAAATATCACTACACCTACATGCTACGACTACTAGAAAATGTGCTCAGTTCAAAAACAAGCTAGGTAGAACAGAACCTTGGCCCAGATGATAATAGCAGTATTCTGCTAATTGGGTCCTTGAGCCTAGATCTGAGTCAAGCAGTCCAATTTATATGCAGAAATGTTGAGATGATGTTTTTTGTTGTTTTAAACCTTTAGTTTCCTAATTTTAATGTAGTCATAGAAATATAATACAATATTATAGTATTATTGTAATATAGTATAGCCAATAATCCTTTCAGTAATCCTGGTGTTAAACTTTAGTATCAACATTAACACCTCAATTTCCAACTAGTTGCCAAGGAATGTTAGTTCTACCCACCTTGATACTCCACTGAACTATTTTAAGTTTTACCCACCAGTCTCTGACATTAGGTTGGCCTGGCTTCCGTATCTCTAGTTTTTTGTCTCCCCGCCCCCCCCCCCCCCCGATATAAATGTATGACTGCAACATTTTCCTTTTTAAGCTTTGGGAAGCACTTTTCAAACTCTTTACTAACCCCTATTGATTCATTAAAACAGTGAGATGTGTTCCCAGCCCTTCAGCACCTGAGTTCTGCTTATCTGCAGGTTCAGCGTTCCCCATCCTTTCAAAACTTCCAAAGCCAAATCTAATTAAAGGTAAACAACTAACACTTTTAATGGATGGTTTTATTAGATAATAAAGTAATTGAAGTAACAATGCCTATTGGAAAATAATCTGAGGCATATAGATTCACTTCCCTTGATCTTGGGTTTCCTCGAGAATACTCAAATTTTATTTATATTTTCACAGTTCACCATTATCTTACATCAAGTGTATAAATAGTAAACCAATCAAAACACAAGACAATGACCCATTAGGGTCATCCAATGTGAGACGTGTTTACTTATATCTGTATTTATAATCCCAAGGTAAAGTCATGCTAATGCATTCATATATTCTGAGTTCAGCCTCAATGGAGATCTAACAATGGATATCATGCTTCATGTCAAAAGTTGGAGCCAAATGGTATCATAGTAAATGTGAATGAAAACTTCATTGTTGTTTAAATGGAAAAAAAACGTGAAAACAGAACTATGAAAGAGCTGGATGACAAGTGGCCCATTATTATAAATTCAGTATATTTATTTTGTGCTTAACAATTTAGTTTGGTAAAAACAAAATTAACACACATATAATTAGATTAATTTTGTTATTTGAATTTTATTGATTTTGTCATTGAGTTTATATCTAATTTATAAATTGCCTTTGGATTTATAGTAGTGATTTGTTTACTCAGAGAGTATATACAATTTTTTTGTTTATATATTGTGATAAAAGGACATAAATAATTTAAGCTAATATGGACATAGTGATGTATTTATATTCATAATTTTTCTTTTTCATGAGGAATTTATGTTTTAATCTAAAGTCTGAAAAAGACAATCTAGGATTAGGAACAAGAGTTGTGGTTGGCTTTTGTTTTTTAACACAATGTCACATATAGTAGAGACTACTCTTGATGTAATTCCTGATCCTCCTACATCCACCTCTAGAATGCTAGAGTTACAGACAAGCAGCATAACCCAGCAGCAAGGACATGAGACTTAAAACACATCGAAACCTTGTTTCAAGTATCACTTTTTCTACTTGTAATCTGTAGACGAAATTCTAAACAGTCTTATTAAATAAGAAACACAGAGCCAAACACACACAGGGGTGAAAGCAGTAGAGATCAGAGAAATAGCAATAGCCACCAACTAACCTTTGCTCACCATGCCGCTGTAGCTTCCCAAGAGAACCAGCTTCTTCCTGTCTAACCTGCACCTTTATTGCCTTGCTGTTCTGCCTTCTCATTGGCTCTTAACCCAGCCACCTCACTTCCTCATCACTGCCTGTCTATACGGACCTCTAAGTCTCTATGGTTGGTACTGAGATTAAAGGCATGTGTTACCACGCTTGGCTGTGTCCTTGAACACACCGAGACTCTGCCTGCCACGTGATCAGATTAAGGGTGTGTGCCTGATTTCTGTTTATGGCTGGCTATGACCTCTGATCTCCAGGCAAACTTTATTAACATTCAAATAAAATATCACCACAGTAATCTTCAAGTGGCTAAATTTATAACACAATCCCTTAATTTTTCTCATCAGAATAAGGACAGAATGAGCCATTCTGTAGCATAATTACTCAGTTTTTAGTTCATATTCAGTTTATATTCTCAGATCCCATCCAGGACACCATATTTCATTTACTCATGGTATTAGTTGACTGAATTAATAGTGTATTTATCTATTACTTATATGTGTACAGTTTAAGTCACAACCATTTTTCTAGTCAAATGGGATGATGTTAGTTGTGGTTTCCTGAGATATATATAGTCTTGCTGTGCAGCCAAGGTTGGCTTTGGACTTATGCTCCTCCTGCTTCAGCCTCTTGAGTGGCAACTTTGCAGGACTGTATTACCATCTCAGCCTAAAATGGGACATTATCACTACATGCACCAGTGGCATTTATACTAGGAGACACAAGTATTTCAATAATGACTGGCTGAAAATGTTAGGTAGGAATATGTGTGTCGCATAAATGTTACAATTTGATTGTAGCAGGAATTTTGTAGATAATCATGTTTCTCAAAATTAATTGAAGTACACCATAAATGTATTCATTCATTGTGCTAATTATACATGAAAACATTCATTTTTTAAAAAATAAAAAGTATAGTCTCAGAGGACATGGATTAGTAAGGAGCTTCTTGTGAACAAAGGCCTGAGTTCAACACCCAGGGAAAAAAACTGGGAATGGTGGCTACCCTGTCTAGCCAAATCAGTGAGGTCTAGATTCAGGAAATGTGGTGAGGAAATTCTATTTCAAAAAAATATAGGATGGAAAATGACTGAGAAAGACAACTCTATCAATCCCTAGCCTCTACAGGCATGTGCACACATATGCAAATACCCCTGCATATATACACATGCATATACGTACACAAAGTTCAATATAAGCCTATTTTCTAATATCTTACGAGACACATTAAAATACACCAAATCTATGAGCAGAAATAAATGAAGGTTAATCAAAATTTAACTATTTAAAATTGTTAGTTGATAATCAAATCTATCATCATATTTTCTGTCGTAATAGAGATGTAGCATGTAGAATTTATGATGGGCACTTATCTAGGGCAAAAGTCCATTTCTCCCAATGAATACTCACAGAGCCAGCAATCAAGTCCTCGACAGAGGATTGTGCACAGAAATGGTAAGTATAGCTTCTACCACATTGCTTTAAAGAAAATTTGTGTATGTTTCCCTTGATAATCCCCTTCACAATAGGTATACTGGAACATGCCTGCACCCTACACATTATGTATCTGTGGTGCGTTAAGATGAAGTCACAGGTATCGGTGACCAGTATGGGAGACTAAAGACATCTGGATCAATGAGTGCGCCTATGTAGAACCCATTCATCACCCAGGGAGATGCATGTAATTGAAAGAACTTCCTTCCTCACATCTTTGCACTTCTAGTATCTTAGGAAAGTTAGTGTTTGCCCAAGCAAAGACAGAAGGACCCAGGGCTTTCATGCTGATACAATAAAAAGAGTAAGGGCACATACATGTCTAGCATTGAGTACACACGGCTACCATTTTACACTAAATAATTGAGATAAAGGGCTGAAAAGCCAGATTAATGAGGTAAACAGATGTTTGGTAAATTTTCATGGCTTAATTGTATTTAGCAGGGTTATAGGAGAAATAAATAATCATGAACTCAGAGGGATATTCTGAGAACTCTTTTTTTTTTTTTTAACCAGATCCATTGGGCTTATGAATTTTCAGAATAAAAAATATTTTAGGGGAATAAAACTCGGACAGTCATGTAGAAATAAATTGATGCTTACCAAGACGAAGGACAATGCTAGAAGACATGAATAAATACAAGTATGATGAATAAATACAAGTATGTCTTGAAGAACTGACAGAGTGGGTGCTAGATTCCACCCAGAGGCGCAATTCTGATGCTGAAGGTGCAAATCCTCAGGCAATATTGGTAACTGTCTAGAGACATGAAAAGACCATCTTTTGTGTGATCAACCACTTGATGCTGTTTTACTATGGGATAGAGTTCTTGAACTTTTTGATTAATTTCAGCAGTACAGTCTTTTTCAGTGTACTGACTGTGCAGATTACCATGTGATTTTTGTCTATTATTTACTTAAAAGTTCAATCCAGGTTGCATTTGTTTGCTCTTAGCACTCTGTGTCTAAGAGGCACACACGTTTATCTAACAGCACAGAGGAAGGTCGAGGTTGGCTACCCACAGACCACAACTCGGCCATCTTAACTAATAAATCCAATTCATAAGAAGGGGAAGGTGCTTCATAAAACAAGCAACCCACCAACAAAACCCAAGACAAACTGGGGGACTGCAAATGTTTGGGACTATGAGTGCCTGAAGTGAGTGCTTCAGAGAAACGAACTTAGCAAGCATCTGTTTTTTTCCACTGTGTGTGCTACAGTCTAGAGGGTAGCATCTGCAGAATAGAAGCCCTTGAAGACTCTGTGTCCAGTATACCTGTACCTTTCAAGTCATGGATGCTCTGCAATCCACTGTAGTGAAGAACCTTCTCTTGTCACACTTCTAAGAGCTAAAAACCATGCCTCAATATCCTGGGAAGGGCACCAAGATTCTGAAAGTTACACCTCCAGATGATTTTTGTTACCTGCTAAATCATATCAAATGGTATTCTCCAACTCTCAAATACATCCTATTTCCTTTACTTACTTTTTCATGGTGAGCTCATCCTTTGTCTTTTGAAAAACTTACTTTGCCTCTAACTGCTCAGATTAAGTAGAACTTCTGCCCATATCTCCCCAGAACATCTAATTTTGTTATATGCCTTTTCACTTTGTTCAGCTCTTTTATTTAGTTGTGCGTGACATTTTCTGTGAGGGCCTAAGTTACCGTGCTCAAACCTGAAACTGTTTAACAGGTTTCTTATCATTCCATATGCTTCCTTCCACCCTCTCAAATGAAGCACACAGGCCTTTGTACTGAGAGAACAAAATTCCACAGGCTCACGCACAGAGAATTTTATGATTGTTTCATCTCTTTAAGCAGTAAACTACAGATAAAACAAAAAACTAATTTATATGGATTGACCAAATGACATTTTCATTTTACTTTATGAAATAGTACAATAGATATGACAATGTTCTGACAAATTCAAGTGAGTGGCAATATTTTAAAAAAAAATCTTAGCATTTGTCTTGCAAGCTCATAACATGGAGAATAAAAATTTCATTCCATAAGTGGAATATAATTTAAAATAATATTATAAAAATTACATAAAGGATGTAGTTTAGTTCTTTTCTGGGTAAAAATGAATCCTCATTTGACCTTACTTATGCATAAATCTAAACATAAAAATTATAATTGAGGAGGGGCTCAGGAATTGAAAAATGAAAAAAAAAACTATTCTCAATTTAAACTTGGTTTAAGCCTTAAATTACACCACCAATTGTCATATCTTTGTATCTGTCCTTCAGTTGGCTTTAATCTCAGACTTCATCTGGAATCTGTTTACTTACTGGAGCAGATCTCTCTTTTGTGCCTGTGTCTGCTGTTCAAGGTACTTGCCAGAACTGAGAAGTGAGTGACATGAAGCTTAGGAGCTGCCATCTGATCTGGGGACTGAAGAGAGAGAAAGGTGGAAGGGGGAGGTGAAGGAACACAGTAAAGGGAGAAAACTATCAAGGATAAGGGGTTGCTGGCAGCGAATGTGGAGAAAGTCATTCTTAATAGATTTAGTTCCAGGGAAAGTCCTCTTCCAGATCCCATGGGCACTCAACATGTGTGTATACATGTATTCAAACATACATATAAGCCAAATAACAAAATGAATCATTTTTTTTAAAGGATAACTAAAGTTACAAAGACAGCTGGTTCAAAATTACAAAAGGATCAATTCATCTGGAATATAAAATGATAATAAACGGACATTTCCTTAAGGAAAAACCCTTGTAGTATAGGAAACAACATGCAAAATTAGAAAGAGCCTGTAGTAACGAAGAAAAGAAACAATAAACGATTTTGCTCAGTAGTTGATAAATACCTAAAAAAGGATGAGTATAAATACTGACATTTATAGAGCTTTGTACTTTACACATTTAAAAAGTGTTTCCAGTAACAATTTCAGTAATATATTCAGAAATAATTATTTTCAAATGCACACTGCTACAGGTGCCAGTGCTTATATAGGGTCACTGTGAACCAGATGTGCTTTAAGAGATTTAAATGTGTAATTGTGCATAGAATGTGTTCAGTGATGGATAATGAACAGAGAGCATCATCTCTCATTTTAAAATCTCCCAGTGAATGAACAAAATCTCTCACTTTAAAGAGCCAAATATATCACAGAGGCTAGTTATGAAATTTGCACCAGGTATTGATCTCGGCATGTAAGGTGATGCTTAATGCATTACACCACTAATATATAATGCCTGGAACAATATAGTACTCTTTCATTTATCTGAAACTGGAGTATCAGCGCATATACAAGAAAGTTAACATTAAAGGGTTAACAATGATCATTTCTTTAGTCTTTAACCTGCACACTGATTCTTGTTTATAACCAAAGCTCCTAGGAAACAAATCTCTAAGGTTCTATAATATAATACAGCTTGAATTTTCCTGTCAAAATGCTCCAGCTATATGAAAAATTTCCAGTTTATTCTTACACTGGACTTGCCTGCTACTGGAGTTTGGAATAAGTGCTGCTATGGTAAATTGGAAATAGTGATATTATTAATATATTTTTTCTGTTTTTTAATTAAGAAATTATCAGAAAGTGTGTATGAGAATGTACAGCAAGTCTGGAACTCTGCACATTTTTCAGAGGACTAAATGAAATATGAATGAATTTGTTTTAGTACATCATAAAGGAATGAAATCTCAAACATTTGGCTGCTGTTTTAACCACTATGTGGACTGTTCTCTCTGCTTTCAGTGTTTAAACAACCATACCTTCAATATGCATAGATTTATTTTAATTATTTTCACAATTCATTTTTTATGAGTACACATTGACTTCAAGTTTTTAACATCTATTTCACATGTGAAATGTTTTACAAAATCTTCATAAATTGGAAACCTAAAACAATAGGAAGGATTGTATTTAAGATGTAGCTCATCTTGTGGTCCTAGTTGAAAGAAAAAGTCAAACAATAACACCATGTGTCTTACAGAAAGAAAGGAATTGTCTACACCAGCCTGAGGAGGTTATAATAGAAAATTAAGAAGAAAGAGTGGTTCTGAGGAGATTTTACCCCCTTAATCTGCAATGTCATTGACAAACATAGTAAAAAAAAAAAAAAAAAAAAAAAAAAGTCAAACCCTTGAGTAAACAGTTGAACTTGAAATTACTGACTGGTATCAGAGTCTGTGGTCAAATACACCTGCCACCAAGCTCCCAGCAAGGGAATGACTTAGCACAACCTACAAATCAATGGCAGTCTATGTGTGGGGCTCACACAGGCTAGCAGGAGGGAGAATGCAAATCACTAAGTGCTACCTCTCCATTTACATCACATTGGAATTCAGAAGGTGTCTGAGACCTAAAAAGTGAATTTATTGTTGGAAGAAAGTCAATATTTTACAACAACTCTGGGCAGTGATTTAAAAGGCCATTTTGTGCACACTATTTACTGCTTCATACACACACACACACACACACACACACACACACACATACACACACACACACTATATATATATATATATATATATATACATATATATATATATATATATGTATATATATATTGCTATTCATCACCCCAGAAATCTAGAAGCAGTGAGATTCTGTAAGACTACGACATTTGAAACAGAGATTCTATCTTTACAAAGGAAAGACCATGAGTCCTAATGAAAGCTGAGTTATTAGAAAGAAAATTCTCTGAATTTTCAAGAAACCACAGTTTCTTTACCTCACTTTTCCTCTTTTATTAACTAGACTTCATTTTTAATGAAATCTGTCTCAAAGTCACTATGGAATTTAACCTGTCTTCCCATTATATGCCCACATGTTGTTATGAGAACAAGCCCATAACTAAGCAAATTTCACTTTTAGAGGTGAAGTAGCTGGGTTGAAAGCAAAACACATGTATACTTTTCCAAGAGAGATAGTATTTCTTCACTTTGATTTTGTCTTTTAATTATATATAGCCTTGTAATTGACATCAGCATGATTTTATTGAAGTTATTTAAACAAGAGACTATAATTTGTACATATATGAGATGATGTGTGTGTTTGTGTGTATGTATCACTCCTGGAATGCACACAAAACTAAGTAATTAAAAAGGTAGACTCCTTATTTCTCAAGATAGATTTTCAGTTAATATGGTCATGAAGAGAAAAATGAATTTTCTAAATGTAGTTATTGACACTGTAAAATCACTTCCTTTAGGCTTATGCTTGTGGAAGAGGAGGCAAATGAGAATCTCAGATCACTGACCATGCTGGCTAGTTGATTGTTAACTTCACAGAATCTAGACTAGCCTGGGAAAGGAGTATCAATGAAGGGTTGTGTAGAACAAGTTAACTCATAGTGTGTCTTTGAGAGTTGTCTTGGTTAAGTGGGTGCCACCACTCCTTGTGTGTGCGTCCTAGACTGAATATTGAAAGGGAAGGTTAACCTAAATACCAAGAATGCATATATCTGGCCTCTATGTTCTTGACTGAGGATGTGACTAGTTCTTAGTTTCTGTCACTTTAACTTCCCTGGAATGAGGGACTGAAACCTGGTGTTCTGAGCTGAAACCACTTTCTGTCTTAAAATTGATTCTATCAGGGTATTTTTATCACAGCAATTAGAAAGGACAGCAGGATGGAATTGGGGCTTCTGGTGTGATAAAACCGATTGTGTAGCATTTTAGCCTTAGTAGATGTTTTGGAGGGAAATGTGAAACAATTTTGAACTTTGGGTTAGAGAAAAGCCAGGGAATGCTATGGGAAGACTTTATTGAGTCATTATCATTAAAGTTAGGAAAATAAGAATGTAGATGTAACCGACCGTCTTATTAAATAAGAAACACAGAACCAATGCAAAGAAGAAAGCCAAGAGATCAGAGCTAAGAGCCTTACCCGCCTGCTGCAGCTAGCCTCTTCAGCCAAGAGACCTCTCCGAAAGAGACCTATTTTCTGTCTGTCTTTATATAGACTTTCTGTTATGCCTTCTCATTGGTTGTGAAACCAACCACATGACTGCCTCGTCACTGTCCGTTGGCTGTATCCTTGAACACATAGAGATCTACCTAGCTCTGCCTACCAAGTGCTGGGATTAAAGGCATGCACCACCACCACCCAGCTTTTGCTATGGCTCTAATAGCTTTGACCACCAGGCAACTTTATTTATTAACATACAATTAAAATCACATTTCAGTACAAATAAAATACTACCATATAAGAAGGCTAAGAGAAATCCAGTCTAAGGGGTTTCAAAGAAGAGCAAGGATTACATTAGGAAATGGAGAGGATCCATTCACATGATATTTTTGTCCAAGAATCTGGCTGTATTCTCCTATGTTCTGAAAGAGAAGTGAAGTTGAATTTAAACATAATGCATGGGTTTGTTTTGAAAAGGAAATTCAAGGAAGGCTGGTATTCATGCTGGTGCTAAAGAAGCAGTAGAAATTTATAGAGAGATGAAATGCATCAGGGAGAAGCCTCTTGTGCTACACTGGGACAATAGAAATATGTTTTCTCAGGGTCAACACACAGAAGCTGATATAAATAGTTCCAAGGAGTTCAGGCTAAATCTCCAGTTGAAGGCAGAACTTGATAATATCATCAATATTACCCAGGTGGAACTAGTCATAAAATCAAAGATATATGACTGAAGGAGTCATAGTGATCCAACTGAAGTTAGGTACTGTGTAGCATGGTATAATTTCCTGAAGAGATATCCCAAGATATCATTTATGAAGGTAGAAAAGTGAACATTTAGTTTTAAGGCAGACCATAAGATATTAGAGGCACTAGGACCATGGGATATCTGCCAAAGTGAGCTAGAAATGTGGAGTAGTGCCATCCTATTCCTAAGAGAGAAGATGTGGATGGTGCAGGTAGCACAGCTGGAGGGATCCTGTATCCTTTGGAATCTAGAAGATTACGTTATACATCCTAGGTGATTGACGTGGAGCTAAAGAACTTGGTGTTTCTCATCCTACTAGATGTTTTATGTGTGACTGTTTTTTATTGTAGTGGTTTGGATGAGTATGGCCCCTACAGGTTCATATGTTTAAATACTTAGTCCCCAGTTAGCATACTGTTTAAGAAGGATTGGAGGTGTAGCCCTGTTAGAAGAGCTGTGGAGGAGATGTATAACTGGGATTGGGCTTTGAGGTTTCAAAAGCCCACATAGTCGCAGTTATGTAGTATGTTTCTGCTGCTGCCAATGTACCAGGATATAAGGTAAAATTTATTGCTCCATCATCATGCCTGTCTGCATGCCACCATGCTCCATCCAGACAGTGATGGACACAGACTAACCTGTTGTAGAATATTATTTTAAGGTGTGTTTCTTTGTTTACATTGCATTTATTTAACTCTGTGAAACTGTGTTACTGTGCCTGTCTAAAACACCTGATGGGCTAATAAAGAACTGAACGGCCAATAGCAAGTCAGGAGAAAAGACAGGTAGGGCTGGCAGACAGAGAGGATAAATAGAAAGAGAAATCTGGGAAAGAAAAAAGAAGCAGCCAGAGAAGGAGGAGGACTCTAGTGACCAGCTACCCAGCAATACATCAAGTCAGGAAGTAAGAATAAGATTTACTTTACCAAAGTAAGAAAAGAGAAAAGCCCAGAGACAAAAGGTAGATGAGACTGAAGTTAAGGAAAACTAGCAAGAAATGTTTAAAGCTAAGGTTGGACATTTATAATTAAGAATAAGCCTCCATGTGTGATTTACTTGGGAGCTGGGTGGCGTCCACCCAAAAAGATAAAAAACAAACAACAACATTTCGGTGTACCAACCTGGGCCCCAGATATCCCTCAGGCCCGAGAGAGCTGAAAGGGAAAAGAAAAAAAGGATGTGACTCCTTCAAGTGTTTCTGCCTGCTGGTGAGCCCTTGAGCAGCTCCTATGTTAAGTAGGAACAAAAAACTAAGTAAAAACATCTGCCACAGTACAAGGATCAGCATTCTAGAGCTCTAGGAAAGGTTTAATACAGTTCTTGGTCACGAACCTCTGACTGGGCTGTGAGCATTAAGCCTGGCTTTCATGATAGGAGAAGCAGATGGGGCCAGCAGTCAAAGCTGCAGCTGGAGGCCCTAGCCTGTGCCACATAGCAGTTTAATGTTTGCTTACAAGGTTTCAGTGTGTTTGACAGCAGACATGGGCTTAAGAAAGAAAAAATATCGATTATAGATGGTCATAGAAATAAATAAATAGTTTAAAAATAAAACCTTTAAAGAGACAGTAAAAGTAATATAAAAGGAAAAAAGCCATGTAAGATAGGAAATACACAAGGGGTCTGGATTGTGTATAGTATTGTGTTGATTTTGAATTTCTTTTATTGTTAATAAGCAAACTACAGCTGCTAAGAGACATAGGATTGAAAGAGGGACTGATGAAATAAACCAGTTTATATACTTTAGGAATGCCTTAACTTTAAAAAAAGTCAAAAATATATTTGTCAAATGGAAATCAAAAATGCTTTGGAGTTTTGTCCCCATAGGAGATGAGAGGTTGTGGATTCCTTCAGGAATAATATGGATCAGGTTTGATCAGGGGAGACCTCCTGAATCTTGACAGAAGATATCTATCAACAAAGGTTACTACTGGTTCCCATGACTTGGTCATTATCTCAAAATTTTCTCTCTGAGACCCTAAAGATGCCTTTGCCCACAGCCACCAGGAAGCAGTTTAGAGAAAACTACACCCACATTCCAAAAGTTGGGGCATATGAGTGTGCTTTGTTTATTTGGTGGGTTATGGATGTTTGTTATCTTTTAGGGAAATGTACCATATTGATAAAAATTTAGTTATTTTTTGTTATACTGTATGTTTCTTCTCTAAAGGACTTCTGTATACTGATAAAAATTTACAGTTATTTTTGTTATAACGTATTGTATGCATGTTTCTATTTTTGTTTGAAGTATTGTGCTTATGTAGTTCATTTGGAAATGTAGAGTGAAATTCTAGTTTTTGAAAGCTATTATTATAAATTATATAGGATAATCAGAAAGCATAGGTTAGAGGTTAATCATTTATAACAATCAAATTTGGTTTTTAGGTATGCCTTCCAGATCATATAGAGATATATTTTAGACAGAGAGCTGGTCTTCAAACCTTTCAAAGACCTATAGAATACGGCAATTAAAATGTATTGTTAACTTAGGAATTTTCATGACAATGAGATACATCTGCTCCTGGCAGCACCAATTTACTTCAGAGATGATGAGCATCAAAGAAACTTCTTTTGGAGTTTGCTTTCATTGTGGCAAGGTTAGCCACTGGGCAAGGAAACTGTTCTTGCCTTTGCTGACAATGTGCTGTGCAGACTGGATATGCAGGACAATCAGGATAAGGACTGTCAAACTTTGCCAAAACAGGTGGGATGGTCCTTCAGGGCTCCTGCTTCGTGGAAGAGTCTGCCAAATATTCTGCAGGACACAGAAGAAAATGACTGATGAATTTTGCCAATACAAGGCAGGAAAGTCCTTCAAATTTCCTGCTTCACTGAAAAGGCTGCCAGATACTCTGGGCCTGTAGGCTGAAGATGGATGCCCCAACATTGCAGAGGAATTTTGGGTGACTGCACAGGTAGCCAAATGTCTCTGTTGTTAGATAATATTACATTCTTCTGGATCTTTGATGGAGTTGATGACTAGATAATTATAGTTGCAGTTTTCCTTAGTTATGATAGAAAATAATTTAAGTGTAAAACTTTGGCTTCACTAAGGTAGGATAGGTAATGCGTTATTTTCTTTGAATATGCTAACTACAATTGGACAGAATATTGTAAATGTAATTCCTAGTTGATAATCATTTTTACTGTATGTAGTTTTACTATGTTAAAGTTACACCTTTTATTTTTTTATTTTTTTTTAAATTTTTTACACCTTTTATTTTTAATTAGACAAAAAGGAGCAAATGTTGTGTATTATTATTTTAAGGTGTGTTACTTTTGTTTATGTTGCATTTGTTTAACTCTGTGAAGCTGTATTACTTTGCCTGTCTAAAACACCTGACAGTCTACTAAAGAACTGAGTGGTCAATAGCAAGGCAAGAAAAAAAAATAGGTGGGGCTGGAAGGCAGAGAGTATAAATAGGAGAAATCTGGGAGGAAGGAGCAAGAGAAGGAGGAGGACATCTGGGGCCAGCCACCCAGCTACACAACCAGCAATGAAGTAAGAAAGAAAGGTATACAAAAAACGGTGAAAGGTAGAAGCCCAGAGACAAAAGACAGGTTAATTAAGTTAGAAAAGCTGGCTAACAACAAGCCAATCTAAAGCTCGGCATTTATAATTAAGAATAAGCCTCAGTGTGTGATTTATTTGGGAACTAGTTGGTGAGTCCCAAAAAAGGGAAAGAAACAATCAACAACACTAACCCTCTGAAATTGTAAGCAAGACTCCAATTAAATGCATTCTAACAGTTGCCTTGGTCATGTTGTCTCTTCACAGCAATAGAACAGTAACTAAGACACTTGTCATGCTTTACCCTGATTCCTCTTTCTTAGAAGAATGTTGACTCAGCACCACTATAAATAGGCGTATGTAACCTCTGGTTTTTTTTTCCTTTTATCTTATAAAAACTCAAAGAACTTTTTTGACTTCTGAAAAAGTGAAATTTTTAAAGACTATGAGGACATTTAAAGTTGAACTGTTTCACATTAAGAAAAAACAAACATGAGACTTTAAAGACAGAGTTAGAAGGTTTGAAAGTGATGTGTTTGTGTGTCAAGTTGACAAAAGTTGGAATTGTGATGGTAACTTTTAAAAAAGTTTCAATTTAACACAATCTTAGATCAGCTGGGAAGAGTGTCTCAGTAGTGATTTTGTAGATCAGGTTGGCTTGTGAGCATATAGTTTGGACTTTTTAATTGACAAATACAGGAAGATCCGTTCAAAATTGGGCATCACCATTTTCTAGGTTTGAGTACAAATTTTCCTAAATGGTACAAATGAGGACAAAGAAAGCTAAACATAAGCATGCAAACATCCATTCTCTCTGTGGATTTGACAAGCTGTCTCAAGCTCTTGTTGACTGGATTTCACTACAATGATAGACTTTAAACTCAATTTAATAAGGGTATTTTATCACAGAAACTGGAAAGGAAATGAGGACACTAACATCTGGAATATTTTAATTTTTCTGTCGATGATTATCCTTTCTCTCCAATTTATTTCATTGTTAGTAAAAATTGCTTGGCTGAAACATAATGTCAACAGCAGAACAGTCTAAAAAGAATGCTAACATGTAAGACGAGTCTTTAAAGACTACCTTCCATTTTTTTTTAATCACTAAAATTACAGAAAATAAGCACATGGCTTTGTTGCATATGTTCAGGATATCCTCCTGAGTACTGGAGTCTTCAAAAGACTCTCTGGCTAAAGAAATGCTTCCCAAGTTCACCAAGCAATGAGCGTTATCACAAAGTTAATTGTCACAAATTAATGTCCCAATAAAGGACAGCCATAGCCAAAACAAATAAAACAAATACATCTCCAAACAGATTGAAAGACAGAAATGTGCCAACTTTTTACCTTCCAAATAAATATGCCATTTGCTGTATTTATGCACAAAAGTCTAGTGTTATATACATATTTTTTCTTAATCTATTCTTCTGTTGATTGACATGTAGACTGCATCCACAACATTTCTGTTGCAGCTTCTTCTCTTCCTCCCAGGCCTTGTCTGTAAAGGCTACTTCTAGAAGACTTAGCAGACTTGTATGACTTGATTTCCAGCTGCTTTTCTGGAAGCATTCAGATCTGTAGGAAGCAATGAAGCAGTATCTACTCCAACTTTCTCTCTGTTCAAATCACAGCTGAAATGAGAGTTGTTTACTCTCTTCTTTTTCAGTTTTGTTTAGTTGAAAATAGAAATGCTTCATATGATGAAGTCCTTTTCTAGTCACTTGTGAAGTTTTAAAATTTGCTGCTTAAAAATTATCCCAATGAGTGTTTTATGCTTATGTAATTAACTTTGAAGGAGAAATACTAACACATATGAGCTATTATTTGAAAGATAACTTGTACAAAACAGACTATTTTACAATGTTTTATCTCTGTGTATCATTTGTTCTCATTTGAAGAGAAATTATTTCCTGCTATTGAAGTACCAGGAGCCACTTCCCATAATTATGTTTCATTTAAAACTGATGACAGCTTATTTTATTTAAACACTGTGGTGTTTACAGCATTGAATTTGCCACTCGTGACAGAGTAGTTTAGTTTAGTTGTTAATCCAGATTTGTTGGGCTGTTGAAGTACCTCAGCAGGTAAAGGCATCTGTTGACTAGCTTTATGACCTGAGTTCTGTCCTCAGAACCCATGTGATAGAAGGAATCAATTGACTTCTGAGTGATGTCCTCTGTTTCTACATGTGTGTTGTGGGAACTTGCACCAAAAGACATAAACACACACAACCACATACAGTAAGTAAATAAATATGTAACAAAAATCAAGATCAGCTTAAATTGGTTAAACATAAGAAAGTTTAGTGAAATAAATAAATATTATAATAAAACTCTATAAATTGAAATTATCAAATAATTCACCACTTAAAAGCCTTACCCTTGATACCATGCCATTGATGTCCAGTGGGAATTCAGAGATTTGTGTACAGTCATTCAATGGGTTCAGATATCTGACAAAAATAATTTCTGCATGAAATCAGCTTACACAAATTACCAAAGTCACATGGAAAATCAATCTTCATGATGACTTTAAATCAGATTGTTAAAACTATGTAGTTCCTTTAAGTAAAATTTCAAGAGCTCCTGAAAAATATTAGTGTCATTAATAACATTTTTAAGCAAAATGGATAATACCAGGAAGCATATAAAATGGAGAAAGTGGGTGGTGTTCCAAGAGCCAACCTCACTGGAGCTTTTAAGACCATCAAAGGCTCTAAAGTGTTAGGGCAGATTAGATGAATCCATACACATTTTCATCCATCATCTTTGAGAGATGGAGCACATGTAAACAAAAGGCAAAATTAATAATCACAGAAACAGCTTCTCTGAGCTTGCTGGTATACTCACCTCAAACACTATGATCATAGTCAATCAGCATATATCTTGTATCAAAAATGCTAAATGGAACACATCTACAGAGCAGGACTAGAAGGATAAATGAAAGCCTTTGAAAAATCAAAAAGCAGTGATTCTGATTTGCAAGCTATAGTGTGTGTATAAAAAATGAAAATTAGGAACAGAATAAATTATAAAACAGAATGTACCACTGATGCATTCAACAACGTGAATGAGAGTCAAAGACATGAGACCAAAAAATAGATAAAAACTATATCCTGTATGATACTAACATGAAATTATATACAATTTTAGAGTGTTTTTAGCTAGTCATATTGGTAGAAAAGAAATCAATATTTTTACTGTTTTATGAGTTTAAAATCCAATGGATAAAATGGACATATTCACTGAAAGTTTTGAAATGTCTTTGAAATTTAAGATCTATCATGTATTCTATATAAAATAACTAAAAGGTTTCCAATGTTCAAATAAGAACACACCCTCTGTATCTTTTGAGAAAATATTAAACTTAAAGGACAAACTTATTTTCATAAAATATGAAAAAAATCATTTGACATATTTTCTGGACATTTTGTAGATGATGAAAACCATTTGAGTGCTGATAACAATTCAGTGAACCAATTATAAAAAATGACTTCTGTTTACATGTCAGCCAAGAGAGATAAGGACAGAAAAGTAACTGTTCAAATGTAATATGTTAAATGATGTACACGTGTAAAAATACGTAGTAAGTTATGTAAGTTGGGGGTGCTAAGGGAACAGAATGCTGGGGTGAATTTTGAAGAAAATGGTCAGCTCAGTAAGCCTAGGTTTTACTGAGAAAAGAATACAAAAATAAAGGAACAGTGGGGACAAGTAAAATGCAAGCAAGAGGCCAAACTTGCTTCATGTTTTCTGGCCTATTAAAGGCTAATGGTATAATACATTGAAAAGAAACAGAATAATAAAGGGAAGGCAATGATATACCAGAGGTACTCAGACATCAAGTTATATTAGAAGTCATTCTAGATTCTCTTCTCATTAACATAAGTAAAACAAACACTGCAGTATAATATCAAGAGTGTCCTCTAATCATCCACTCAAGAGAAGGGAGATGAACAATCTCAAGAGAGACTAACCAGTGTTCACATGACTTCTACTTCCAGATTCAGCTTGTTTTTATAAGCTTTACCGAGTAAGTGCAACTTTCTTTGTCAGATAAGCCCACAAATATTTCAGAACAGACATCTTGTGTGTGATTCCCTTCTTGAGATTTTAGTTTCTACTTTCCTCAAATGTTCCTCATTTGTCACTCTTTTTAAATGCGTTCTCTACTTATAGGGTATATAGAGAACTCTCATTCAAGCCACTAAAGTTGCAACCTGGTCTTGATCCTGGAGAACATATGTTGAATCTTCTCTGTTTGTGGAGTTTGAATTTTCTTGGGAAGAGGTAAGCTGACTTCTACTCACCCCAGATTCCCAAATTGGTCACCAAGGGCAAATCAAAGTAAAGCATGGGTAGTGATGACTCACAAAACTGCATCCATGCAGCTCCCTGCACAACCTACAGGCAGCTCCACTCACACAGCCTCTTTTATAATCTATGGAGGAGTCTCCTGAGCCTTTAAGGCTGATGAGCTTTCTGAGCTCTGGAGTTTCATTAGTGTTTAAGTGTTATGAACCCCTCTCTTCTCCAAATTAGAAGTAGCTACACAACCATTTGGTTCATGGTTTTGTTTTTGTTGGTAGCTGTGCTGCATAGGCTCTCATTTGTAACCTAGACTAGCACTGAACTTGCAATCCTCTTGCCTCTTCCCACAAAGTACTGGAATAACAAACAGGAATCACCGGGCCTGGCTTCTGGATCTACATACACCCTACATCCCTATATGTACAGAAGAAAATGCTGTACTTTTTCTGGATGTTTACATACAGTTGGTATTTAACATAACTGAGCTAAAATTAGTACTTTAAGCTTTTATTTAAACTTAAAATGTGCATTGCCATTAATCAGCTCACATATGCTCACATTGCATCTTTTATTACTTAGATTGCATATTTTCACCTCTCTCATTATTCCATCAGTAGTGCCTGCTTTACTCTTAGGTTCCATTTGCAAGTCTGTTTTTCTTTTTGTTGAATCAAAGGGTTAGCTATTGGTTTAGAGATATAGCTCAGTGGCAGTGCACTTTTCTATCATACTGTTCTTAGCAGCATTCCCAGTAGCCCCTGTGAAAAAGATTATCTTTCATTCTCATGTATCCTGATACAGTACTGAGATGACAACTCTTTTAAAGTGAAAAACAGATAGTCTGCAAATGTATATAATGCTTACAATTCAGCACAAAATTGAGAGAAACAGATGTAAATACAATTATAAATGTTGGTGTTAACAAGTTTATGATATATAGATATACTCCATGTTATTGCTAACCTACTCTATCCTTTCATTCTTAACAGGATAGTTCCCCAATAGGTGAAATTACAGAATATGTTAACAATGTTGATATAAAGAATAATTTTATTTTAATAAATAATTTTTAAAATTGATAAATGGTATGGATTTGTACTAGGTTACAATAATAGAAATGCCCTTTACTCAAGAAGGCACTAGGGGTCATTCATGCTACTTTTTAATCATTGCTGATGGCTAATATTTATATAAGAAATCACAGTGTGATGAAAGTCTAGTTAATGGATGATATTTCAATTAAAAGCATAAGTAGTTGAGCTGTGTAAAGTTAAATTTACGACCTTAAGCAGAGAAAATTTACTTCAAAGAAACACATTATACTTTCTCTATAGCAGATATAAGTAAGCTAAGAAATGTACACAAAAAGATATCTGCAAGAAAGGAGACTAATTTAGTATTTTTCACCCTGGCCAGTGGTGATACTTATTGGAAACACTGTTCTTCACTTCTCAATTACACAAGAATGCTGTGGGATGGTCTGTATGTCAAATCTGTTGCTCTGATTGGTCAATAAATAAAACACTGATTGGCCAGTGGCCAGGCAGGAAATAGAGGCGGGACTAACAGAGAGGAGAACTGAGAGAACAGGAAGGTGGGAGGAGACACTGCCATGACAAACAGCATGTGAAGATGCCGGTAAGCCATGAGCCATGTGGCAAGGTATAGATTTATAGAAATGGATTAATTTAAGCTATAAGAACAGTTAGCAAGAAGCCTGCCACAGCCATACAGTTTGTAAGTAATATAAGTCTCTGTGTTTACTTGGTTGGGTCTGAGCGGCTGTGGGACTGGCAGGTGACAGAGATTTGTCCTGACTGTGGGCAAGGCAGGAAAACTCTAATGACACAAGAACACACGAAATTGCAAGCACATTATAAAATTTAATCCTGGCTTAGAAATAACACATAAATAAACATAACTAATGAATATGATATTGGAAATAACAAGAAACATGATATATTACTCACTTTTAAGAAGTGAATAAAACTAACTAAGGTGTCAGTAACTCCAGCTCTTTTTCCTGATAAAATTTCAGCAGAGAAGTTTAAAAATAATTACATGTTACCAGGTGGTGGTGGCACATTACTTTAGACCCAAGTCTCATGAAGCAGAGGCAAGCAGATCTCTGTAAGTTTGAGGCCAGCCTGGTCTACAGAACAGGTTCCAGCACAGCCATGCAGAAACATTGTCTGGAGAAACTACACACACACACACACACACACACACACTTATAGGGTATATGGTGAACTCTCATTCAAGCCACTAAAGTTACAACCTGGTCTTGGTCCTGGAGAACATATGTTGAATCTTCTTTGTTTGTTTGTGGAGTTTGAATTTTCCTGGGAAGAGGTAAACTGACTTCTACTCACCCCAGATTCCCAAATTGGTCACCAAGGGCAAATCAAAATGAAGCATGGGTGATGATGACTCACAAAAACTGCATCCATGGATATACATGGATAAATACACACACACACACACACACACACACACACACACACACACACACACATTACTATATATAGCATTCAAAAATTACATGCAATGGACTGAATGGCAAGAAAAACCAAATCTTGTTGAAGATAGTTCAGAAGCAACGACTAAGGAAGCAATACAAGGACCAATGTTCTTCTCTTGCATCCATGCTGCTCTGAACGTGCCAACTAGACTTCAGGTCTTTTTGGAATGGCTGACAGTTTCTTCACATGTCCCCTCTACCCATTTCTACCTTTTCTCTCAGAAAGAGGGAGCAATGGGGTATGAGGGGTTGAAAAAAAGGAGTTTCATATCCCATCTCAAGTGAAGAAAAGCAGGAAGTGTGAGTGTTTTTCAGAAGCTATGGTCTGTTAACCATTCACTACCATGTCAGGAAACCCAGGGAAATACTCAGTAAAACATAAGGCATATCTATGTAAAAATACACAAACATTTTTGTTCTATTTTTCAAGGTAGGACCCACACTGTTTAACCTACCCAAAATTAAGAACCTAGTCCATAAATCCGTAAGAAACACCATAACTTTGAGTTCTGTGAATTACTTGCTATGATGAATAAGGCACTCAGCCTACCCTTGGTTTAAAAGAGGATGTGGTTTGGGGACCCACTTGACTTTTTTTTGACTTTGAGTGTGGTTTTACTAATAAAGACACAGATTGAAGGGAATAGAAAAATAAAATGTGACCCATTAACTGCTCTTGAAATAAGAACCCCATTAGGTGACCTGTGATACACCATGCAGTAAATTAGACACTGTAGTGGAAACATGGACCATCTGTTTTTACTGTCATAAGCCACAATTAAATCAGTGAACCATATTTAGACTCAAAGGTATGAAGGAACACTGAACAAAAGCCAGATAAAATGCTGTCATCTGTGAGTTTGTTACTATCACTGTGTGAATTAAGAACAGACCTTGTACTCTATACAAACTGGATAGAGTATATGACTTGAAGAGCCCACAAATTCTCATTCTCTAGATGCTGGGTAGGGCTCAAGAATGCAAACTTTTAGCTAAAAGGCACAGATTATCCCATACAATTATTTAGTTATTAACATATCTTCATCTAGCATTTATAATCCCATTAAGACACCAAAGAGCAACAGCACAGGTATGTAACTGCACAAGAAGACTGTCCACTTTTGTCATTCAGAGCCTAGAGAAAGTCACTGATTGGAAGCCAGTGAAGAGCATGGGGCATGGCAAGCATTTGGCGAGTAGCACAGAGGTCCATAGCATTCCATTAATGTGTAAATAAACACATTCCTTGACTTAGGAAAGTGTACCCCTATAATGCCATCATTACTTGACAATGCCCTGAGGTGAAAAGGCATTACTTCATGTAACCTATCAGACCATAGCTTCACATAGCCTGCCTTAGACCTACTTAGAATACAAGTTAGCTGGTAGTTGGTCAAAATCATTAAATCCAAGGTCTATTTTACAATAAAGGATTGAATTTCTTACCTGTAAACTGTGGAGACACAGTGTACTACATGGGCTCAGCTGTCTTCTCAACAAAACTTGTGACCTTGTAGCTAATTGGCAGTTGCAACTCCATACTGTACTGCTGTCCAATACTAAGAGAGTAGTGATTGCATATTGCTAGCCTAAGGATAGATAAAAATTCAAACTCTGAATTATAATTTCTGCAGCATACATACTGCTTTCACATCAGTAACCAGCGCAACTGAACAATGCATCTCAGCATGTATGGAAGACAGTGGGAGACATCCCCAGGTCAAAGGAACACAGAACTTCAATTTCAAATCATAGTTTAGTTCTTAAAATGAATGTTTCATAGATGATATAGATGGAGAACTTAGAAACAATTCCACTTCAATCCTTGAATCAGGAGAATTAATCCAAGAATATTTTCAGTCTTCCAGAGGAAATGTGATGAGGTCAAATTAGAGGAGCAACAGGAGGGCAGTGGAGAAAATCAGTCACATGCATCAGCCACAGCACTTTTCAGGTGGGTAAAAACAGGGCATAGCAGTTAAGAAGAACTGAAGAGGCTTTGCGAATGGAAATTTATGAGAGGTATTATGCTACCATCTAGGTATAGAACCTGGGATGTGAGTATTTGGATGGCTATCTGGGGGAATTGATGAGACACCATAAGGTAACTCCGTCATGATGTAAAGGGCACAAGCATTAGCAGAGTAGCACTAGCAAAGTGCCTCAATAGCAGAGTATAAGTGGAACAGAGCTGGTGTAGGCTCTCAACCAGCGATGGATTTTAAATAGAGAGTGATTCATGATCTAACAGCACTGTAACTCTCCAAATACTGCATCACTGCTTAGTGCCTCTACTGTCTATTCTTCACACTGACGAAAGTAGTAACAACTACCTCCATGGCTGTTTTGATTTTTTTTTTATCTAAAGTAACTTAATGTGTGTTAAGCAGATACACCACAAGAATTGATGCATTCACAACACAACTCCTGAAATGAGGAACAGCTTAGGAAAGGGCACCAGAAAGACTGTAAGAGCCAGTAGAAAATCTTATGTGAAAATGTGTTTCCTAGAAATGACAGGAAAGCTTCATCAATGGTACCTCAGCAACATGGCTGCCGAAACAAGACCTGAATAAGTACAATGACAAGAGACATGCTATAATGGAAGGGTGAAATCTCATGGTACTCCGACCTTAGAGAAAGACTGTGGACAACCAAGAAATGCTGAAACCATGAGAAAAAAATCTTCCCCCGAGATGAGCTCCCTAATTTGTTTTCTGATACCAAATGATGAGTTATAAAATCATACATACACAGGTAGCACTGAAAAAAATTGAATATACTGCATTTACATAATATTGTTATATAACAATTCCACTTGAATCAGGAGAACTAGATGCATGGGCTCAGCTGTCTTCTCTCATAACTTGTGACCTTGTGGCTAGCTGGGAGTTGTCACTCCATACTGCCATTCACACACACACACACATAAACATGTGTGCGCATATGTGATCATTTTAAAATATCAGAGTAAAAATAGAGACTATGTGTATACAAATTTTAAGTGTCTTTATTGGCCAATGTTTTATTAACTGGTATACTAGTGCCTTTTACCTTAACATATTCTATTTTAGATGAAGCTTCCTTCTATCTTAAACCCACACCAGTCATCTTTGTGAAAATAAAAAGCAAACACTCATATTGCTCTCTGATGTGATCGTGAATATAAATATGCTCTGTCTCTTTCTCTCCTAACAATAATTTCCACTTTTACGGACTATCACTCTCCCGCTCTTACATCAAACCAATCTAGTAGCACACATATTTTCACACTAGCCACACAACTATTAAATTATTATTTAAAAAATACTATGATGCACAGACTCAGGGAAGTTAGATAAAGAGAAGTCTAGAGCATAATGCATTGATCTCCCTGGGAAGGAGACATAAATAGATTTTATGATTGGGGGCAGGAACAGGAGGAATCAGGTGGTCGGAGGAGTGATGGAGGAAGAGAGTATGGGGAGAGATCACTGGAATAGGTGGGCATTTAGGAAGCAATGTCGAAACCTGTTGCAGTGGAAACTTCCCAGAATCTGTGAGGGTGACTGTAGAGAGGACTCCTAGTAATAGAAGATATGGAGCCTGCACTGGCCAGCTCCTGTAACCAGGCTAGGCTCCCAGTGACGGAACTGGGACACTAATCTAGCCACAAAATTTTCAACTGACCATCTGTCCCGCCTGCATGATGCGCTGGGGCAATGGTGGATCAAAGCTTGTGGCAGCAGACAACCAATGACTGGTCAATCTTGAGGCTCAAAGCTTTGAGAGGGAGCCCATGCCAAACACTGCTTGGATGGCCAGGATCTGGAATCTGGATGAAAGAACTTAATGACTGACAAAAAAAAATCAATGGGAGCAGATACAGAGACCCACAGCCAAGCATTAGGCAGAGCTCCCTGGAACCCCGCATAAGAAAGGGAGGAAGTATTAGAGGAGACAGAGGGGTGGAGAACACCAGGAGAACATGGCCCATAGAATCAACTAAGCAGGGTTCATAGGGGCTCACAGAGACCAAAGCACGGAGCCTGCATATGTCTGTGCTAGGCCTCTGCATACATGTTGTGGTTGTTCAGCTTGTTGTTTTTGTTGGACTCCTAACGTTGGTAGTGGGATGTCTCTAACTCTTTTGCCTACTTGTGGGATCCTTTTCCTCCTACTGGGCTATCTCATCTAGCCCTGATATGAGGGTTTATGCCTAGTCTTATTGCATCTTTGTTTTGCTGTGTCCTGTTGATATCACTGGGAGGTCTGTCCTTTTCTGAAGATTAACAGAGGAACAGTGGATCTGGAGGAGAGGGGGTGAGGCTGGTAGAAGGGGATGGAGGGAAGGTGTAATAGAGGTGTGTTGTATGACAGAAGAATAAAAAAAATAGTGTCCACAAAGTTAATACAATGTTCTTCATTATTTATCTTTAATAAACAAGGTCTTATTTTGCAAAAGCAATCCTGAAAACTCATGTTCAGGAAAAGAAATTAATCAGAAAGACTTTTATGGAAAACAGAGTTCAAATAGGACATCTGACTTACACACATCATATTAAAGAACAATCACATTAAAGAACAAGAAAAGTGAAATCATGTCCTTTATACATCTATAATTGTGTGGCTTCTTGTGAGATTTGTGCTTTGGTCAAATTGGTAGTTGGTAATACAAGATCCCTCTTCATAAGCAATGAAATGTTATGTCTCAAAATCCTAAAATTAATCCAGCTTCTCTGTTATGTTTTTCTTTTCCAATAAAGTCTGGGCCCTTCATCACTCTTGTCCTCACACAGAAGTTCTATTGATGTTTCTTGGAGATGTGCACACGAATTAAGCCTACTAAATGACACATAATAAGTCAGTGACTGAAGTGCTCTAGGATTAGTAATAGGCCTCTCACCTGCAGGTCAGCCAGTAGAATCTAGATGTGGTTAATAGTAGCTAAAAATTACTACAGTGTGATGTGAAGTTGATGGCCGATGAAGAGGCCTAAGGTCTCTGTGGAATCCTGAGTAAAGAGATGCCTATCACACAGAATCACAGAGACAGCACTGATTTAAAAGTAGGATATTAAATTGCTGTGAACATCCAGCTACCTTCTGCTCAGTGCTGGTACACTCTGCAGTGGTTGCCTGTATGTGTAGAGTGGAAAACGGCAACTGTTTCAGACACAGAGACCACCTGCTCTTCCACTCCAGTATCAGCAGAGCAGCACAACTTAGAAAATAAAACTGTATACACATTGAAAGAATCTTGTCTGTATAGGCTTCATGTTAAATACAAATTCTGTAACAACAATATATTATTTAATAAATTTGTATTTACATGTAAAAATAAAAGCCATTCCTTGTCACATACAAACAGGCATACAACGTAGAATAATGTAATGTCTAAGAGATGGGAGGCCTGTCCCTTTCTGAACAAAAATAGAGGAGTAGATTGGTGGGGGGCAGGGGGAGGGGGAGGGAAATAAGAGGAGAGGAGGGGGGGAACTGTGGTCAGATTGTAAAATTAATTAATTAATTAAATTTTTAAAAGTGGAGTGATAATTCTGTAATTTAATGCATTGCTTCTGTATGTTCTATTGATGTTGTCATCAAGGTTGTGTTCCTTGGTGTGCCTTACCTTTACTGTTATTTTTGTTTTTATTGTTTTTGAGAAATGTGAGTGGAGCTATTTTGTAGAGTTGTAATTGTAAGAGATAGCAATTATGGAATATTTTCTATATCATACATAAAATGCATAATCCTTAGCATGTCTAGAAAGATTTGCATACCCAAGTATTCATAGGTAGCCACCAAATCCAGTTTCCAAAATTACCAAAGTTAAGTTTGTATCTTTTGTTTCTGAAAATAAGGATATTTGAAGGGGGTTTTATAATTCCTGGGCAACATTAATGTTTAGTACATATGGAGATGATCTCTGTAGAAGAAAACTATAAAATGTCATTTTTCTTCCATTTGACATGATTTGTAGGAAATTCATGTCTGTAACATATGTGTCAAGACATTTTTCTGGTAAAATTGCCCAGTATTCTTGACTGCTAGGATATAAAATGAAAATATGAGTCATAAGAAACATTGACATTTTTAATTTTTAACTTTTTCGTGTGAAAACTGAAAATTGTTTACAACAAAGATGTTGAACAACTACATTATTATCTAATTATACTTGATTCCACTTAATTTATAATCATGCAGTTTATATAACTACCTCTGCCTTTTCAGCTATAATCACACCAGAAATCCATCATCTATGTGAAACCATTCAAGTAATCCTAAGTGAATTCTGGTACCCTGAGCATGTGTGATCTGATGGAAACTTTTCTGTGGCATAGTGACAAAAAAAAAGAAAGAAAAATGAAACATATTTTTAAAATATGATGCTTGAAAATTTAAAGACAGCTTAGCCTCGTGTATTTCCCATAGCACGTTAGAAATGACTCAGAAAGTTCTAATCATCTTTACTTCACTGACATCAAAACTCCTTACTTGCTTGCTTGGCTTCTTAATAAGATGATTTATTTAGAGGCAGAGCAGGAAGGCCAGCCTTGAGACATGATGGCCTCCCAGGGTCTTTAAGTGGTTTTCAAAAGGGCAGATACTGTTGACCTTTATATAACAAGAGAAGCTGATCTTACAAAGAGGTCGCTTTTCCATTCTTGATTGAACTTGAGATTGCCTTTCTCAGTTAAAGCAATACAAATGGGTGGTGGTTAATGTGTTCATTAACACGACTCTTTAACAGCTAGAAAATTTAATCTCCCTTTAATAGCAAGATTTCTTCTCCTGCCATAGTAGGTATACTGTACATGAGACACTTCCAAATACAACTGAAGTCTTGATTTCTATTTTAAAACATTCAATTTCAACAACTGCCTTTAATTCTTAGTCATATTGTGTTGTTATTAATTCTCATTACCCTGTACCATTCCTCATTTCAAAGGGCTTTGGGGTAAATCATACCATCACCAACAATAAAAGGCAAAAATTCAAATGAAAGACAAAAATAAAAATAGATTATAATCAAATATAGAAATGAAATAGAATTGGAAACAAATACACACAACAAAATTTTAAGTTTAAAGTTTAAATTATGTGTATGTATGCAGGTTTGTGGGTATATACACATGAGTGCAGGTGTCCTCAAAATCCAGAAGCATGCATCTGATTCTCTTGAGCTACATTTTATGTTATCATAAAAGAGTTAGAAATCTAACAGGATACGTTTGATGTAAATAATGAGAAACTGTAAATCTTACTCCAATCTGACGAGTTTACTTTTTCCCCAATGTTTGTTGCTGTTGTTGTTTTTTTTTTTCTTTTCCAAAATATTCAAGAGATCATGTGCCTTTCCTTCTTATCTCCTCAGTCCCCCAAATTGTGCAAATGCTTTCAGGTGCCTCTGTCTTTCCTGGACCAGTTTACCAAGTGTCTCTCTATTTGGTCTTCTTTGATATGTCCTGATCAATAGAAGAAAGGTACTCATTTCTTTCTACCACAATGTACTCAACAGGGCTAAGAGACTCTGCTAACCTTGAACACCTGTTTACGCTAGTGTCAGCTAGAATTATTCCTTACATGCCTCCTGCTTTTTCTTTGGTAATACCTAAATACATAGCACATACTACTCTAAATCTACACAAATATACTACTTTTAAAAATTCTGTGCACTGATTCAGTTACTTTTTATTAATCTTGTCTGGGGCAATTATTATTGTAGTGTCCTAATGGTGATTTTCTACTTTTAGCTTTCTTTCAACACTTACATTAATTGGATTTTTTTCTGTATGGAAAAGCTACATTTCTTCTTTAGTTAGTTAGTTGTTTCCATATATGTGGTACAAGCTTAAGGACTTTGATTTTTATATGTTAATAATCTGTTTTCTCACTCATATTGTTCTCCATTTTGTCACCAGGAGCACCTAGAGGTTGGTTCTCAAGGCCATTTCGTATATTGTACATTTATATTTTTAAATGGCTTAGTTGCTTCTTTATTTAGGTTATGTTGTCAGAATAATGTTGTTCTTTCACTCCTAGCTTGCTGAAGTAATGTTCTCTTTAAATCATGAAAAAAAATGTTGCATGGTGCTAAACACTTTGCACAATCTATTGATATGACTGTGTTTTTCTTGATGAGTTATACTGATTTCATTTCATAGGTTGAAAGATTCACTGTGCTTATCAGGAATTATTCTTTTTATGTATTGCTGGGCTATATTTGTTAATGTTCTTTTAGCTGTGTTTTTTTAGATATATGTTCAGAAGTGTTGAAATTTTTTGTATTTGCAATGCCATTGTTAAGATTTAAAAAATACAGTTATCATTAATATAAACTGAGTTGAAAAAAATCTTTAGTTTCTTTCTGATTCATGAAGAAAATTGTATAACGGATTGACAGCTCTTCTAGTAAAATGCTTTGAGTTGCAAACACAAAGACTAGCATTTGATCCTTAGAATCCACATACAAAAGCCAAACAGGACATTGCATGTTTTAACTCCAGAACTGGGGACATAGACTATGGGGGACCAGCCCCCGCCTTTTAAAGGGTTCCTATGAGGAGGAGAGAGGAATAAGGAATAATAGATACAATGTTAGGCCTAGCCGATGAGAGGAAAGAACGAAACACAGGATAACTTTGGGAGGATTTGGGTCAATACCCAACAGCCCAGAACTTTATTCAAAAGACTTTTTTATAACAATGCCAAGGGGCGAGGCGAAAGACTTCCCCCTTGCTAGATACACTAAGTGTAGACCCTTTCAAACACCTGGTACCCAGGCCTGTGGTTCAATGATCCTCTTATGAAGTTCTGTTGGGTAAAGCAAGCTCAGAGTTCACTAGGAAACCTCAGGGGGTTCCCACAATAGAGTCAGGCAAGACTTCTGACGTTGCTAGCCAGCCAGTCTTGCCTTATCAGTTGATCTATAGGACGAAAGAGATCAGTTTCAAAATCAAAGTGGATGATGTCTGAGGAATGACACCCAAGTTTGTCCTTAGACCTCCATCAGCATTTACACACACACACACACACACACACACACACACACACACACACACACACCCTATAGAACTGAATGCTCAAATGCCTTCCTTTCATATTTCACAGGATTCACTTCTCAAATCTTTTGGGACCAGAATTAGCATTGTGGTTTTAAACACAAAAGTACTTGCTTCAAGTCTGGTCATCTGTTGTTCCTGAAAAGAATTTTGTAATCCATTTTCTCCCAAGGAATGGCTCCAATTTCAGGAAACCAGCTTTTGGGTTTTAGGATTTCTGTCACTTTAACTATTTCTCTTGCATTAGCTTCTGCTCACATTATTTTCCTTTTCTTGTCTTTTTTGACTACAATTGATTCTTCTTTGCCATTTTCTTATGGCTCACTCTGCAGTCATTGCTTTGGTAATTTCCAACTTTCTAAAAGGTTATCAGTATTAAAATTTCCCATTTTTGAGCATCTTCTACATGTTTTGATTCAGTTTTTTTTATTTAGTTTAAATATTCTTGAATTTCATCTGAGATTTGCTTTTACCCAAGATAATTTATAATGTGTTGCTTAGCAATTTTAAATTGTTATATTTTTGCTTAGCTTCCTTGTGGCTGATTTCTAATTTAGTTCATTTGTGATTTTATAACAGATTTGTATAATATACTTTCCAGTAAATTTGCTGAGATGTTTTATGACAGAATATGACTAACCTATGTGTCTTAGTTAGGTTTTCAGTTGCTGTGAAGAGTCACCTTGACCATAGCAACTATCATAAAGGAAAACATTTAATTTGTGGCTTCCAGTTCAGAAATTCAGCTCATTATCATCATGGTGGGACACGGAGGCATGCAGGCAGACATGGTGCTGGAGAAGGAACTAAGATTCCTACATCTTGACCCATAGGCAACAGTAAGTGGTCTGAGACTCTGGGCATGGCTTGAGCATATATGAGACCTCAAAGCCTGTCTCCACAGGAAAACCCTTTCTCCAATAAGGCCATACCTACTCCAACAAAGCCATACTTCCTGATAGTGCCACTCCCTATGAGTTTATGAGGGTCAATTATATTAAAACTACCACATTACATTCCCTGGCCCACATATGTTTGTTACAGTATCATAATGCAAAATACATTTAGTCTAACTTCAAAAGTCCCCATAATCTATAACAGTCTCACAATGTTTTAAAGTCCAAATTTTAAAGTCTCTTCTGAGATTCATGTAATTTTTAAGTATAATCTCCTATAAAATAAAAATAAAAATAAACCAGACCACATACTTCCAACATATAATGGCACAGGATATACATTTCCATTCCAAAATGCAGGTAAGGGAGCATGTTATGATATATTACGTGAGGAGGGGGGGACCCTGAGGGTATCCCATGAATGCAGGATAACATGATGACATGCTGAACAGATGAAGTGGTGGGCTGGAAGGCAACCCACTCCATGCAGGCATGGTGGCAGGGTGGTGGGTGGACAGTAATACACAACACAGACACTGCATCCATGTGAAGAGTTTATTATAATAACGAGATAAAAAGGCAGAGAGACAGAAAGAGGGAGACAGAGACAAATAGAGGAAGGGAGGGAGGGGGTACACACCTTGTGGGAGGAAAAGCAGAAGAAGAGGAGTTTTTCCTTAAAAAGAGACTTTATGTCAGGACACAGGGTGGTGCCAAGTGGTGGGATCAGAATATTAACAGAACATACTGAGGAAATATTGGACCAAAGCAAGACTGAAAACCAACTGGGTAAACTCCAAACTGCATCTCCATGTCTGATGTCAAAATGCTTTTCAGAACTCCAACTCTTTTCAGCTTTGATGACTGCAACTTAACTTCTTTCTCTTGGGCTTGTTGCACTCCCTGTTTGCAGCTTTCCTTGGCAGGTGTCTCACAGTCCTGAAATCTCCAACATCTTGGGGTCTCCAAAGTATTAAAGGCTTCACTAGACCTCCATTCAGGGACATCTCTGACACATGTCTGTCCTCAGTGACTTTCCTTAGTCACAGAGGGAGAGACCATAACTCCTTTCTTCTATATCTGCCTCTAAAGCCAAAACCATGCTTCTGAAGCTGCCACCTTCTACTGCTTGCTGAGACTGGAGCATGCTCCCCTCATTCAGTCCCACCTTTACCACCTTTCTTTTTTCCATGGTTTCCCTTACTGTCTAAGCTTTGCTATTCTGGAACTTGCTCTGTAGGCCAGGCTGGCCTCAAACTCAGAGACCCACTAGCCTCTATCTTCTAAGTGCTAGGATTAAAGGTGTGTTCCATCACATGCAGCTCTAAGCTTTTCTTTAATTCCTTTTCACAAATTGGAAATTTAGTTTGCCCTGAGATCACCACACCTTTATTCCACTTTTTAATTTGTTTAATCTCCTTGAACACAGGACTTAGCTCCATTGTGCTTCCTGGAATGCTCCTCTACTCCTCAAATTGTTCGACACTGTATTTTTCCTTGCTCTGCTTGCTCCTTTTCATTATAACTCTTCATTAGGGTTAACACCAATAACCAGATGACAAAATCTACACTAGGCTGTTTTGAGATTTCTTCTGCCAACAGAATTAATCCAAAACTCTTCAGTTTGGCCTTGGGCAGACTCTTTGGACAAAGTCAAAAAGCAGCAACATTCTTCATGAACATATTACAAGAATGATTTCTAGGCAACATATTAGTATTCTTCTCCTGTGAAGACTCTTGAACCGTGTTTCACAGTTCAAAACATCCTCAACACCACTGTCTTCCATGCTTCTGCTAGTATGGCCCTTCAAGCATCACTTAAAGTATTCCACTGCTTTCGTTTTTTTTTTTTTTTTTTTTTTTTTTTTTTTTTTTTTTGGTTTTGTCGTATTCTTTTTTTTTTTTTTTTTTTTAAATTTTTATTTTGCAATACAATTAAGTTCTACATACAGGCACAGATTCCCTTGTTCTCCCCCCCTCCTGCCCCCCTCACCTTCCCCCCAGCCCGCCCCCCATTCCAATCTCCTCCAGGGCAAAGCCTTCCCCACAGACTGAGATCAACCTGGTGGACTCAGTCCAGGTAGGTCCAGTCCCCTCCTCCCAGGCCGAGCCAAGCGACCCTGCATAGGCCCCAGGTTTCAAACAGCCGACTCATGCAATGAGCACCAGACCCAGTGCCACTGCCTGGTTGCCTCCCAAACAGATCAGGCCAATCAACTGTCTCACCCACTCAGAGGGCCTGATCCAGTTCCACTGCTTTCTTAACCCAAATTGCCAAAGTCTAAATTCTTCCAAACAAAAGCATGGTCAGGCTTAATACAACAATACCCCACTCCCAGTACCAGCTCCTGTCTTAGTTAGGAATTCTGTTGTTGTGAAGAGACAGCATTACCTCAGCAACTCTTATAAAGAAAAGAAAATTAATTTGGTGGCTTACAGTTCAGAGGTTCAGCCCATTATCCTCCTGGTGGGACATGGTTGCATGCAGGGAGACATGGTGTTGGAGAAGGAACTGAGATTCCTACATCTGTCCCATAGGCAGCAAGAAGTAGTCTGAGACACTGCATATGGCTTGAGAATACATGAGAACTCAAAGCCCACCTTCACAGTGACACACTTCCTCCAACAAGGCCATATCTACTCCAACAAAGCCACCCCTCCTAATGGTGCCACTCCCTATGAGTTTATGTGGGCCAATGACGTTCAAACTACCACGGTAGGCAAATGCTTAGTTAATATGTGAAAAAAACTTAAGAATTCGATAAATGTCAAATTGGTGCAATTGCTTGAAGATTTCCAGTCCTCTCATAGGACAACAAACATTGGTTCTTATTGAAAAAAAAAGTGGTTGTCCTTCTACCTTTTAATTTCCCAGATCAGGAGCCAGAAATTATAGGTGTCTATTATTCTCACGCTCTCACTCTCTCTTTTAATTTCATAGAGGTCACTCACTACAGTTCTCTCCACATCTCTCTCCCTCCTCCCCATTTACAAACACACATTTTTAAATGTGACTTCATGTACAAGAAATATGTAACATATGGTCTGCATTAATTAATAACAGTTGCTTTGCTTCGGTTGCTAGTTATTTTTTCAAACCCATGTTGGAAATCATATCTTAAATATAGTTGGTTATGAAAAATCCGGGTTTCACAATTTCAGTTTTAATTAAAGATTACTAATGTATTTTTGAAGTAATTTTTTTGTATTTATATATCTTTTCCTTTAAGCTAAGATGAAATTAATCATCTATCTAGAGACGTATATATTCTAATTTGCCATCTAATAATTTCCCAAGAGTTATTGTGATTTGTATAACAAACCACAAACTTAATGACTTAAAACCGCATAGATTCATTACCATGCGTTTCTGGGGAGCAGGTACCCCCCAGTCACTCTCAGTGGCAGATGATGGCCAGATAGCCAAGGAGGCAGGTGACATACTTTATTCTCCTGAAGGCCAAGCCATTCAGATCTCTCAGTTCTGGATGCTCATGTACATTCATGACCAACTTCCTGCTTCTGTTATCTCATATTTTACTAACTGTGGTCACCCTTTTCAGTTCTTACAGAAACTATAATAATTACATAAGAGTAATCTGCATTAATTTGAATAACCCTTCATTTGAAGACCCCAAATTTCCAGATCCTCATTTATGCAGTGCTTTTAATCACATAGGTAGAATATCGACAAGGTCCAGATACTAGCACCTGGATACTATTGGGCTGCAACTCAGAATATCTAGTGAATTGCCATGTTTCATGCTAGGTACTAGTTGACTTACATTTAGTGTCTAGTAGGCTTTCCTTGGCCAGGCTAAAATTTCCTCAAGTTAATTATTTAAAAGTATTTTTCTTAATTCATAAAAATTACATACAAAATGTTAACATAAACATAGATGCTCAATATTCCATTCCTAAGAATAGAAGTGTTCTATGTGCAAATTTTATTTACCTACCCAGACCAAGCCACTGAGATATGGGACAGAGCCTTCTTTTATTTTTATATAGCTATTCAGTTATCTAGAAATAAATCCTTTGGCTTAGTGGAATACAGAATAACTGTCCTGTTATTCCCTTAGAAATACAGTCATCTTCTGAAATAACCACAGCTGGAACAGCATATTTGAAAAATCAGTGAAGAATAAATTTCATTGTTTCTTTCTAAATCAAATGCAGGAAATCAAGCATATGAAAATTATATTCCTCTCTCATCTTCTGAATATAAATTAAGAAATGTTGATGGAAATAATTATGTAGAGAATGAACAAAGAGTTTTAAATTAATTAAATACAATCAGACAGATACTCCACTATTCTCAGTAGACAGGAAAAGGACAATTTGAAAAAAATAGTGCATGGTATCTGGAAGACACAAAAGATAGATTTGAGGGCATTGATTATCAATTACCAAGAAAATAGAGAAGTATTCATATTCAAATTGTCATTTTCATCCAAATTTTATGTAGCCACACAGGAAAAGTATTTATTCTACAGAATAGTACACATTAAATATCTATTCAATAAAAATAGGTATTTAAAAATTACATACATAACATTCTGGCTTATTATACAGTTTGATTCTTTCATTTGTGTGGAATCTCATCAGAACCAAATATATTAACCTTTAGAAAGTGAACTTCTTCAGAAGCGTAGTGTGTTGTAAAGCAGTAGATGCTTTTCAAAAACATAGAGATGAGAAGCTGTGCTCAGTACACAATCAGAGGTTTAATGCTTGATAACCACAGACGACATATGAGAAAGAAAATGGTTCTCATCAGCACCTGAAAGTCCTGATGAATTATTTAGTTAAGAAAAATCCATCTTACATGTTACAAATTAATCCAATGCATATATATATTGGACAGAAATATACTTTTATTCCAGAATGAAAAAATATTTGAAATATTTAATTTTAGAATAAGCATGCAATATTTTCTCAGAGTAATGAAAATATCACCTTTGCTAAAATATATAGCAGCTATATTTCCTTTGTCTTTACCATTTTGCCCTAAAAAGGGAAAATGAGACCCTCAAGACATTTCTAAACACATCCAATAACTCCTTTCCCCCATCCATTCCTTTGCCTACACACATGCTTAGTCCTTTAACCCTCAGTATTCCCAGATCACTTCCCACTTTAAATGTGTTGTGCTGTCCTTCCATCTGCCTTTGCAAAGCTGGGCAGTGAAATAGGAGGCTTCCGTACTGATTTTTATACCCATTTCATTGGAATGGTCCTCCCCTTCAGCTCAGATCCCCTTACACTCCCATGCCCCTCCCTGCTTATGCCTTTCTGTCCTCAGTTGTCACTTCACTAATTTTATTTTACCTATTAGATACTCTACCTAATCCCTAACATGTCTCCACCCCAAAGGTCCTTTATCTGTTTCCTGGCTTTCACTTTTGCTTCAAGAAGGTTTCCCACACTACACTGGATGGCTCCTACACTCGAGCACACATAGGCATAACTAACTATACTTTGCTGTGGGATGTTCTGTATGGCAAATGTGTTGCTAATTAGTCAATAAATAAAACACTGATTGGCCATTGCTAGGCAGGAAGTGTAGGGAGGACAAGGAGGAGAATAAAGCTGGGAAGTGGAAGGCTGAGTCAGGGAGACACTGCCAGCCGCCACCATGACAAACAGCATGTGAAGATCCCGGTAAGCCACGAGCCATGTGGCAAGGTATAGATTAATGGAAATGGATTAATTTAAGCTGTAAGAACAATTAGCAAGCCTGCCACAGCCATACAGTTTGTAACCAATATAAGTCTCTGTGTTTACTCGGTCAGGTCTGAGCAGCTATTGGACTGGCAGGTGAGAGAGATTTGCCCTGACTGTGGGCCAGGCAGGAAAACTCTAGCTACAAATGGCGTCCAACGTGGTGGCCAGAGTTTCCACCTAAAAACTGAGAAAAAAGATTCTAAAATGGAGCTAAAAACAGCTTCCTAATTGTCTCTCTCAAATGAGCAGCAGCTGCCGGTTTGAGCTACTGGTGGGTTCCTGGCGTGTGCGCTCGACCTGCAGTATGGCAGGAATGAGGCCTCTGCAAGTGGCACATTAAGCTGCATGGTAGATTTAGCCTTTACTAGTACAAAACAAAAAAAGAGGTTTTTGGGCTACACGCTGCTTGGATAAAAGCAGATAGACCCATGATAGCTCCCAGAGCTGGTGGTAAACCACTGCCATGTTGGGAAGCTGAGGTGGGCGGAGCCAGCAGCCACAGCTGCAGTTTAAGTCAATAGATTCACAATAAGACAGATTCAGATGTAATAGTTTAAATGTGTGTAAAATATACGTAGGCTTGAAAGAGACAAAAAAAAAGGTGATATATACAGTTATATAAACAAATACATAGTTTTAAAAAATAAAGTCTTTAAAGAGACAGTAAAGGTAGTATAAAAAATAAGCCACGTAAAAATGGATATTACACAGAGAATCTGGATTGTGTTGCCTTTGGGATTTTTAACTGCAGAAAAACATTTGATTGTAAAAGCTGTTGAGTTATGCCAAAATGCATATTTTAAAGATATCTTGACTTCAAAATTTGGATGTAAGGATGTGTTACTTTGGAGAGGAGACTCTGCTTTTGTTCCCACAGAAAGCCAGAGGCTATGGATTTATTCCAGATTAAGATACATCAGGTTTGACCAGCCAAGACCCCCTGAAAGATCTCCGATGACACCATGGCCCAGATGATCCAACATCCAAAACACTGATTGGCCATTTCTAGGCAGGAAGTGTAGGTGGGACAAGGAGGAGAATAAAGCTGGGAAGTAGAAAGCTGAGTCAGGGAGACACTGCCAGCCGCCACCATGACAAACAGCATGTGAAGATCCCGGTAAGCCACGAGCCATGTGGCAAGGTATAGATTTATGGAAATGGATTAATTTAAACTGTAAGAACAGTTAGCAAGAAGCCTGCCACGGCCATACAGTTTGTAACCAATATAAGTCTCTGTGTTTACTTGGTCAGGCCTGAGTGGCTATGGGACTGGCAGGTGAGAGAGATTTGTCCTGACTGTGGGCCAGGCAGGAAAACTCTAGCTACAATACTTAGTGGGTTGCCAAAAAGTAAAGACATGGATTTGGGATAGGGACTTGTTAGGAAGGAGAAGGGAGGGTTTGGAGGGTGAGAATGATGGGTAGATAGGATCACATTTTACTGTATGCATGTATGAAAATTTCATAAATAAGGAAAAAATAATCTTGAAATTTCTCAAAGACTTTATTTTACACAAGAATCATGAAAATGATTATAAAACAGAACTCAGAAAACAAACCAGTGTCAAGGCTAAATGAATTGAAAAAAAAGATTGTATAAGAAAATATTTAAATAACTGTAAAAATATATTAATACAACTCAATTGATACAAAAAGCATTGCATTAATGCACTACAAAGAAAAGCTATAAAATATTCATAACATTTCTCTCAGTCAGTGGCCTTAAGGAAAAACAGTCTATATTGCAAAAAGTCAGAGCAGTTTCTTCAATAAAACTGAAGAAATATTTGTATGCATTACAGGAAGAGATGAAAGAATTCATATATTTTAAAATACTGTTTATATTCTAAAATGCACTTACATTTCAAGCTGTTCCCTGGGGTCCATGCTTTCAGAACAGAAGGAATGCTACATTTTGAATAATGGGCATTAGTTAACCAAGGAATAGTAAACAAATGTGTCCATCATAGATAGGATGAAGTCACATGGCTATGTAGTTCACCAAAGATACTTTTATACAAAGTGTTTTTTTTATCATGTGCGTTTGAGTGCCAGTGGGTTTATTTGCCCTTATTCCTCAACCTATTTAATATCGGGCATTCTTTAACTAAATTGATTTTACTGTGTTCCCCATCCATACACTATTACAGTAAACAAAGAATAGGATATAGTTACTAAACCTCTACAATCTGTATGGTTTTCTATTAAGCAATATTGGCAACAAAACATGCACTGAGCACTAACTTTGTCTAAAGAGCTTAAGACTTCCAACGGGGAAATTAACATTTAAATAAATTATATACACATGTACTTGTGTTTTGTTTAAATTAAAACACATCAATACCATACAGAATCATATTTAAATGGTTTCTTCTAGCAATATGACTAGCATGGACTCCCTGGAATTGAAGAGATCTTCTTATAGGTTAATGTTTACTTCCAAAAATATGTCTCCAAGAAGAAACCAGAAATGAGTTGTAGATAAGTGTGTGTGTGTGTGTGTGTGTGTGTGTGTGTGTGTACATGTATGTCTTTGTGGCTTTGAACTCACAGAGATTCAGTTGGATCTCTGCCTCTGGAATGCTAGGATTAAAGGCGTGTGCTACCACTGCCTAAACTCATGTTTAATGTGTGGCTTCTTCTGTTCTCTGACCCCCAGATAAGTTTATTGTGGTGCACAATATATCAACCACAGAGAAGAGAATCTTCTTTCATAAAATACAGCCCAACCACAGTTCCCCTCCCTCCACTCCTCCTAAACCCCTGCCAACTCCCCTCTCCCCTAGATTCATTCCTCTTCAGTTTCCTCTTCAGAGAAGAGCGAGTCTCTAAGACACAAATGCCAAACAGGACAAAACAAGATACAATAAGACAAGGCAAAAGCCCTCATGTTGAGGCTGGACAAGGCAACCCAATAGGAAGAAAACAGTCTCAAGAGCAGTCAAAAGAGTCAGAGATACACTCTCTCCCACTGTTAGGAGTCCCACAAAAACACCAAGCTAACAGCCATAACATATAAGCTGAGGACCTGGTGTAGATTCATGCTTACTGTTTTAGTCTCTGAACTCTTTCGAGCCCTGCTTAGTTGATTCAGTGAGTGAGCCATGTTCTTCTGGTGTTCTCCATCCCACATGATTCCCACTGCCCATCTCCTGTTGTGAGGGGTGTCCCAATCTCTGAGGGGAGGAGCCCAATAGAGACATTTAATTTAGACTCTCTCTCTGCTTAATGTCTGGCTCTGGGTCTCTGCACCTGCTCCCAAAGGCAATTTCTAGCAAGCCCATAGTCAATATCACATTAAATGGCAAGAAACCCAAAGCAATGCCATTAAAATGAGGAACAAGACAAGGTTGTACACTCCATATCCATTCAATCTAGTACTTGAAGTTTTTGGAGCAATAAGACAACTGAAGGAAATCAAGAGGTATCAACATTTTAAAACCTCCATTCAATGTTTGTTAACTTAAAATAAGCAGGAGAACTCATATTTTTGGTATTCTGTGAAGGCTAAGTCAGAATGCTGGCAGAAACTTTCACATTTGTTTATTGTGCAACAATTCATAACAGTGAAGATATAGACCCATTGAAAGTGCCAATCAACATATGAATAAGTGAAGAAAATGTGATAATGCACACAAAGGAATATTACTCAGCTCTAAAGAAGGAAATTGTGTCCTTTTCAGGAAAATGGATGAAATTGGGGACTTTCTTGAGGGACCTTTTTAGTAAGTAAAATAAGACAGATGCAGAAAGATAAACATCACACTTTCTCTCATATGCAGAATATATGGTTTGTCTGTGTATCTATTAAAGTAAAAAGAAAACTGTGTGGGAAAGGAGAGTCAGAAAAGAATATAGCCAGAAAGAAAATTTTCTGAAAAATAAAGTGGTGAAAAATAGAGGAAAATATCAACAGTAAAGAAGATATCTCAGGCCTCCACACACATGAACAATCATAGGTGTGTGCACCCACACACACATGTGTACATGTATTCAGTCACTGTAGAAATGTGTGTGTGTGTGCGCACACACACACACACACACACACACACAGTTTTAAAGGATTTCTAAGTCACTCCTATTCAATTCAGAATACAGTTTTGAAGAGAATGAGTAGTATAGTACTCACCAATATTCATCAGATTGCTCGAGATATTTAAGTTCAGATCTCATCAATGGACCCATTCGTATGGAAGCCATAATAATAGCTAATAGTAGATAGAATTTTTATCATCATGCTTAAACATGGATCAGTGTAATTCTGATCCCATGATTCTGAGTCTTCCATTCTAAGCTATGGAAAATATATCTGGTTAAGGCCATCTGTTGCCAGTTCAATATCTAAGAATACATAGGCTTCCTTTCCACTTCTACCCTCCTTATTTTCTACTAAAAATGTCAATCATTTTCTTTCAGACATTCTCATCATTAAGACTATATTTATTTAGACATTTCCTCATTATCCACAAGACATATCTGTTATATCTAGAAACAAGCATGTGAAGAAGACTTTGATGCATCCAGTAACCAGTTGCTCTGTTTGAATCTTTTGTCAATGCAATGGTATAGATTATGCAGACCATGTAGATTATTGTTAATGGAGAATCAGTCACTCCAAAGGGCAGAAAGTTGAGTCTTTCATGATTGTGTCAGCATTTAAATTCTATCCAGAAACTTCTAAACACCTTGTACTTTTGATCTGAGTAGTAGTAGTTTTGTCATGGTAGTTCAGGGTATACCTGTCATACAGTGAAATCTCATTCTGACTCTGGCAGCTCTACAGAACCTTGAACCAATCTTAGCAGCTGCCTCCTCTTTTACTTTAACAGTTAAATTATCAAATGTTTCCCACAACTCCATCTACCAACCACACTTTTCACTACAGCCACATAAGACACTATTGTCATTGGGTAATCCTTTCATCACCAACCTTAAATCTTCCTTTGTTCTCAGTGAGGCTTTTGTTTTTTCTATAGCTGTTAACTTAGATGAGTTTCTTCACTTCAGAGAAAATTGACCAACTTTACTCCTGACCACCACCTATCAGAAGCAGCCATCCCTTCTGCTTGCCTACACTTTCAAATGGTGAAGTCTCTCTCACCAAGCTCCTTCTCCAGCACTGTGTCTGCCTGCATGCTGCTGTGCTTCCCTCTATCATGATAATGAACTAAACCTCTGAAACTGTAAGCTACCCACAATTAAATTCTTTCCTTCATAAGAGTTGCCATGGGCATGGTGTCTCCTCACAGCAATAGAAACCCTAACTAAGACACCATTCATGGTCTCAGAGCTTATGTATTCTTGTGTTACTGATACAATCTCAAACCTTTCATTATTCTTTACATGATACAATTCTCTGTATCTTTTATATTTTAGTATTTTCCTTTTTCTGGACATTTTCTTCTCTGGTGCATTGTAATGCTTCTTTATGCAATGAATGTAGAGATGCCTACACTTTGTTTTGTTTTCCTGGATCTTTTCACAATGCTCCAGTTTAAAAATCATACAAAAAATTTATTTTTACAACAAATTTCCATCCATAACCTTCATGATATATTCATGAATGTTTGGATTCATACACATAACTGCTCATCAAGAATTTACATTTGGATATGCAATGAATGGTTCAAACATGGCACAACCTAATAAATTCCTTAATTATAAAGATCCATTCTATGCCACGGTACTTATTAAAGTCAATGTTTCTAGTGTGCAGTAACACACTATGAATTTAAAGTTTTATTAAGAAAAAAGATTTCATATTGAATGTTGTTATCACAAAAATAAAGAAGCAAGCAAAAATAAAGCAAGATAGAACTATTGGAGATATTGGAAGTATCAGTATCCTGATTGTGGTGATGGTCTTAGAGTGTATGCCTTATTCAAGTCAACCAAATAACATAAAATAAATATTTATATTTTATTGCATAATAATTATACCTCAGTTTAACTAAATAACAACAAGAATGGATTCATTACTTTTTGAGTTGACTTCCAAACTGTGGTAAAACTCATTTGTGATGACTTTTGACATTATTTCCCCACCCTACAAACTGCATTATGTTCTATCATTCATCACTTCCAATTTATCACCACCATACAATCTTTCCTGTTCATTCACACAGCTGTCCCTTTTCTCAGTATATATTGTCAGTTCTGTAATGCATACCATTATCATTCCTGAGTAGCTCAACTACTGTAGTCTTGAACTTGGCTTTCCTGTCTCCAGGATGACTGACATTATCTTCTATCTGGTGTAAAAACCAAATTTTTATCGACTAATTTCCTATCTCCTCTAATACAAAACATAGACAAAATACAAACACTGACATCATGTTCTTCAATCTTACCTTAGGTTACTACCCACAAAGTAATTAATACTCAAGAAATTGTAATCTGCTTATTTGGTCTACCTTATGATGCTTTATTTATTCTTGGGTTCTGCACACTATTTCCTTACTCTGTAATACTCTTCCCTTACATCAGTAGTTATCAACCTGTGGGTCTCAACCCTTTGGGGGTCATATGACCCTTTTACAGAGGTCACCTAAGACCATTAGAATATACAGATATTTACATTACAATTCATAACAGTAGCAAAATTTCAGTTATGAAATAGCAATGAAAATAATTTTATGGTTGGGATTCACCACAATATGAGGAATTGTATTAAACAGTCTCAGCATTAGAAAGGTTAAGAACCACTGCTTTACATGGTACTTGTACACATCTCAAGACTCAGTATCTCTACAGAGAAAATCACCCATCTGCAGATCAATGACCTTTTCCTAACCCTCTGGATCTACCATACATCTCACAATACATGGCGCTGATGCTTTGTTTGTTGTCAAATTCTTATAACCAGATGTTCATGATCTGTTTCACTAATGGCCAATAATTAGGATAATGTGCTCAACAAATACTTTCCTAATGAGTAACTGAATTATTGGCCCCATTTACTACTCAATCATTTGGCTTATAATTGTATTTTCTTCCTTTGCTGATGAAACATATAGAGAGAGCTTGATACCTTAAAGCAACACAAATGTGTTCTTTTAGAGATATGATTGACACACCTAAAGTGAATCTAATTAGTTATATTCTTTTAGGAGGTTGTAAGATAAATTATCATTCATGGACACTTTAGGGTCTAAGGTCCTCTCACATTGTTACTTGACCCCTTCCTACATTTAAGGCCAGCAGAATTAAAATCTGCCCTCTGTAACATCATTATCTATGCTCAGGTGAGCTCACTAAAACTCTTGTCCTTCTATACTGTCTTTTAGGGACCCTATGACCATAATACAAGACCATAACCTCATTTTATAATTTTTAATTCACCCTATCTGTGAGGTTTCATTTCCCATACAATGTGTCATAGTTACAGCTTCCAAGAACTATGACTTGTATGTCTGCAGTATGAATTTCTGTATCCCCCAAAGGTCCTATGTTGAAGTCCAAAGCCCATAAGCTACAAATGTCAGAGTAACTAGTTTGTTATTTGAGAGATTTAGGAGTGACTTCCTACATATGTTGCTCCCATTATATGAGATCAAAACATGAAGCATCCATCTGTGAGTTATCAAGCATCTCTCACAAAATACTACTATTACATCAGCAATTTGAAATTACATTGCCAGTCTCCAAATCTGTGAGAAGTGAATTTTTGTTTGTAAGCTTTACAGTTGACAGTGAAAATACCAGTCAAGATACCATCAATAGTGTAGCCCTGTTTTAATTTATCAAGGCAGCATGACTGCAAGCTTCCTATGACTATATAACATAATCTTGGTTCATTTCTTCAGAAAATATTAATTCCATAATTGCACATTTTTTACTGAATGGCATATTAAAAATATCACTCCAAAAGTTGTTAGATACTAGTCTTTTCTTCACTATATGTGTGCTTCCATTTAGTTTATGACTTTATCTGACTCTACTACTACCAGATTCACAGTTTCCACCAAGAAATCATAAAATGTCTTAAAATTTGCTTATCACAGATGTTATATAATCACTCCACTCTCAGACCTGGGGTATGTAGATCTGGTTTATTGTGATCTACTTCTAGTACCTTCTGTTCCTCCTGTAAAACATTTAGTGAGTTCCAGCCTGTGAAGAAATTGTTTACTGGAAATATAACGGTGTAATGGTCACATTTCTCTTTATTTATGTAATTCATTTTCCTCTTTTTGAGATACTGGGATATTTTTCTGAATCTATACATTTGTTTTATGCCGATTCCTCATTATTCTCAATAGACTTAAAGTAGCAATTATGTGAGCAAATAAAAAAACATACTAAATCACTTAAAATAATGTAGTCATTGTAATGATCATTACAAATTCAGAAACAGAAGTATTAAAATATAGACATGTACATTCAAATATAGTATATAAAATGTAGATTTGGTAATGTATGCATTAGAAATAAATTACACATATCTACTAGTGAAAATATATTAATCACATTTTTGTGTACATTGTGAATTTAGTACCAAGTTTTTCTAATTCTATAAAATTACTTTCACAAATGCATATTAGGAAAAAATTTATTGCATAATTTCATGATACAATTTATGTCATATAATTATAAATTTAGTATAATCCATATTTTTTCTTTTGGGATCCTATAAGTCAAATGTTTCCTAAAAATAAGTTGAACCAATAGATTAGACTTTTTTCTTCATATACTATTCCTTTAATTACATAAAGATTAAGGTGAGGGGTAGGAGAGAAATAACTTTGATACATGTGTGTGCTTGCCTATATACAAAATAAGTTTTTTATAGTCACTATAAAAGTAGTTATATGAAACAAAAAGTATAAATACAGCATTGACACAGTAAAATCTGCATACAAGTTTAAAGATACTGTTATCTTAAGAGAACAAGGTAAGAAATATTAGCTATTTACCTGTACTCCTGAATTAGGACTTGAGAGAAATGTAAATTAATAGGAGCAAACAAATACCTTTCTATGTTGAACATCAGATCATGTATCAAATACTAAGGATCTATCCTTGTTTCTTGAGATATAACTCTACAAAATAGACAGATAAAATCAATCAAATCTTATTCAATGTGGTCCAAAAGTTCTTAACACAAGTCCAAAACTTAAATTCATGTTATTTCCCTGCTCCTCATGCAGTTTTACATTAACTTTATAACCAACAATTATTTAGCATCTTTATCTTTTGTCTTTGTTAACAAATATGATTTTTATCACTTCACAAAGGCAACATATGCATACTCAAATTTAAATTAAATCAATTTATCTGTTAATCTTAATTTAGTTAAAAATGTGATCTACAAGGTTTATTAAAGAAAAGCTCTCAGTGGCAGGCATGGGTTGTATCCCTCTAAGATATTTGCCAGAGAAGCCCAAGAAACACACAAAATAATACAAGCTCTATCTCTTAAAGATCACTAAACACAGATTTCCACAACCTAGACAGCATTCATAGTTTCTCTGATGTACCTATAATATTAAAAATATGACTTATGAGGTGTAAGGTATAAAACTAAATTTCTGAATTGTGAAAAATTGTATATTTGAATAAGTACTTGTTTACTATTGAACATATAAATCAGAAACTGTGCCTAAAATCATTTAAAAATTGTGAGTAGACATGTAAATAAAAAAAATGTCAACAATGGAAAGATTAAAATAATTATAGCACCACTATTAATGTAAAAAATTGAAAGTATAAAACAATGAAGAAACAATTTTTATTAGTAGACCAGGTCTGTATTATTACTATTATTTGAAAGCTAGATACAAGCAAATATCATGATTTATACTATGACAATTTAACATCTAGCAACTGAAGAGCTAGTGGTGTCATATCCATCTCCTGTGTCCCAGGAAAATGTTCCTTCTAACAAGATGTGATGACAGCAAGTAGTCTAAAAAACACCCAAGATTTAGTTTTGCGGATGTTTGCTTTATATTTTATTCCTTGATAACCACAGCTCACAATAAAGAATCATGTTCCAAATTCAGTTGTTAAGCTCAAAGTTGATTTAAGCAACCTACTTGCTTGCCTTAAAAAAATGGGATAGCTGTGTGTTTAAGTTAGAGGAGCAAGGGGCAAGCTCAGATCCCAAATGAATGCCTGCATTCCAACTTTGTTTTAGAAACAAAAATATCATCTAAACAAAGAAGTTAGGATTCACCAAAACTTGCCAGGCAACATGAAACCCTTAGGCATCTGTGTGTGTGTGTGTGTGTGTGTGTGTGTGTGTGTGTGTGTGTGTGTGTGTGTTTCTTCTTGATTGTGCCCTTGAGTTAAATCTCAGTTCATCAAGGACTGTATGGACCAGGAAAACAGGTTGGCAATCCCCTGGGCCTGATCGTATGCATGGGGCTACAAAAGAATTTTCTGCCCATTAAACTATTAAAACAAAAAATGCTATTTTTACTTAATTTAGAAAAATTGTTGCCATCAATTGGTGTAGAATGACTTTGAGATTCCATCTAACATCTGTCAGAATAGCTAAGATCAAAAACACAAGTGACAGCTCATGCTAGAGAGGATGTGGAGCAAGGGAACACTCCTCCATTGCCGGTGGAAATGCAAACTTGTACAGCCACTTTGGAAGTCAGTGTGGTAGTTCTTTAGAAAACTGGGAATCAACGTACCACAAGACCAAGCTATATGCTCCTGGGCATATAACCACAGGATGCTCAATCATACCACAAGGACATTTTCTCAACTATGTTCATAGAAACCTTATTTGTAATAGCCAGAACCTGGAAACAACTTAGATGTCCTTATAACACAGAATGAAAAAAAAAAGTGTGGTACATTTACACAGTGGAGTGTTACTCAGCTGTTAAAAATAAGGACATCAGGAAATTTGAAGGCAGATGGATTGAACTAGAAAGAAACCATCCTGAGTGAGGTAACCCAGACTGATAAAGACAAACATGGTATATACTCATTCATAAGTAGATATTGGCTGTAAAATAAAGGATAGCTATGCTACAATCCACGGGCCCAGAAAGACTAGGTTAACAAGGAGATTTCACTGGGGGACACCCAAATCTCCCTGGGAAGGAGAAATAGACCAGATTTCATGAGTGGACTGAGAGCAGGTGGTGATGGGAACATGAGTGATCTGGTTGGGGGGAGGCAGAGAGAAGAGGACTGCCAGGGAGGGGTGGCATTTTAGGGTCAAGCAAAAGCCTGGTGCAGAGGAATCTCCCAGGAATCTACGGGGAGGACCCCAGCTTAGACTCCTAGCAATACTAAATAAGTAGCCTGAATTGGCTGTGACAGTTTGTGACAGAAGTGGCCAGATTGGTGTCTGGCCTAATTGTCATCACAGAGGCATCATCCAGCAACTGATGAAGAAATCCACAGCCAGACATTAAGCAGAGTTCGGGAATCCTGCAGAGGAGGAAGAGAAAGGAGTGTAGGAGCCAGAAGGGTCAAGGACACACAGGAAGGCTCACACAATCAGCTAACTGGGCTCATAGGAGCTCACAGAGACTGAACTGACAACCAGGGAGCCTGCATGAGACTGACCTAGACACTCTGCATATATGTGACAGTTGTGACGTGGTCCTCTTATGGGAATCCTACATGCCAGAAAAGGAGCTGTCTCCAGTTCTTTTACTGGCTTTTGGTACCCTGCTTCTCATACTGGGTTGCCTTGGTCAACCTTAATACATGGGGAGGTGCTTAGTCTTACTGCAACTTGATATGTCATGTTTTAGTGACACTCATGGGAAACCTGCCCTTTCCTGGATGGAGATGGAAGAGGATTAAATTGGAGACAGCAACCAGGATATAAAATGAATAGATGAATAAAAATAATAAATAAATAAAATAATGAAAAGAAGAAAAATTATTAATGTCAGTTGGTTTAGAACCACCATTCAGAAGAAAAGTCAACACACATTTGCAATATTAGATTGCAATATTCTTCAATAAAGTTATATTACAAATCATATGAAAAATTATAATTTTTCTAAGAAACACATTAATTTAAAAAGAAAAAAATAAACTGGACAGTGGTGGCACATTCCTTTAACCAGAGCACTTGGGAGGCAGAGGCAGGAGGATACCTGTGAGTTTGAGGCCAGCCTATTCTACAGAATGAGTGCCAGGACAGGCTCCAAAGCTATACAGAGAAACTCTGTCTCAAAAAAACAAGAAAACAAACAAACAAATAACAACAAAAAATAAAATTTTCAATATTATTTATCTCAGTGTAATCAAATAATACAACTTTAATATGTAAACAACACACAATATTAATTAGATGTTATGCATTATTTAAGAAATGTCTTGAAACCTAGAACATGTTTTACATTAATAACATATCTCAATTCACAGATTAAATTTTCATTGGAAAATCATAGAGCCTGATTTAGAGTTCATAGTTCATGTAACATGGTTGAAAAATAAGAACAAATGCCTCAGTTGTTTAAACATGTTAAAGTTTTGTATAACTAAAACTAGTATAATCTTTTTATATATTTAAACAATAATTTTTCACATAGGCTACATTTGAACACATCCTAGCTTCCCAAAGTTGGAAAATACTCTAATTTGCAGCAAATATAGTGAAAGCCACAGCAGTGAAGATATATGGACAATAAATGGTGTGTGTCATGATACAGTAAAGAAGCAGCTTATGAAACATGTATTTTAAATGTAGTTATAAACTTATATTAGGACAGATTAAATAAAATGGGTAAATTGTAATGTATAAGCAGGCAGCATTAACATTGACAGAGATATATGTTGTTGTTGTTATTATTATTGGTGGTGTTCTGGATATTCCTTAATAAGTGGTCTTCAGAGAATAAAACAATCTGATCACAATGTTTGGTTTTTTTTCAGTTTCCATGTTACAAATATGTCTAGCATCGCCAGTGTTCTGGAGACCACCAGTGAAATGTCCCTTATATAGGATGAATGGGTATATAACACTGAGAGCACACATACTGGGAAAATATGATAGAACAATTAGAAAATGAGGCCAGTGAGATGATCACTGGGTAAGGGCACTTTCCACTCAGACTGGGAACCTGGCTTCAATCTTCAGGACCCACATAGTAAAAGGAGAGAGCATGTTCTTAGTAGATCCTTACACACACTAATAAAAATGGATATTATTTTTAATTAGAAATTTATTATTATTTATTATTTATTATCTCGGCTTTCATTTAACTTAATTTCAATTAAATTTTAATAATGGTTGTATATAATGACTGAATCAGGTAATCCTTGAGAGGGTAGCATGGGAATGCAGTGAGCCAGAAGAAGTTAGGCCAATATTATCAATACTAGGCCACAAATGAGAATATTAACATTACAGACATTGTGGCTCCTTTCAGAAATACAGGATTCCAACCATTGTATTAACTGTGATGGTCATTTCTGGTAACATTCTTCTTCCTCTTGGTAGCATGGTTAGTTCTGTGACATTTGGCTAATGGGATCTGAGTGAAAAGTGAAAATGTCTTTCTCTTTAAAGTAGAATTGTCTTCAGCATGCCATTCCTTCTACTGCCTCTACTTTCAGAAAATAGTGGAGAGAGAATATAGAAGTAGCCAAGGTTCCTAGTCTCCATATAGAAAAACCATTTGCTGGTAAGAAACAGTTCTATTGTTCCCCTATACAAGCTACATAGGAAGTGCTTTGAGTTTATCACAACAACATAGGATTATCACAAATACTGCATATATTAACTCCAAATTTCTATCATTTGCACTCTATAAATAATAGATTGTTTATATAAAATAAATATTTAAGGTTAAGTTTATGAAACAAGAATTAAAATAAAAATTTTGAGCAATGTTCAAATGAATGGAAGAATGTTCAATCATTTTACAAGCTATTTTCAAAATAGTATATAGACATGAAGAATAAATCTACAATAACTTTAGTTATCCATAGATTTCAAGTTAATATATAGATTATCCCATAACTTAACACCCTTTTTCATGATGTTATGAATTATTTGCAACCTATAGAAAAACAATTTAAGTACCATGTATTGAAGTAACAGACAATATATACTTCTAAAAAACATTATCTTGGCTGTAACAATATGTGGCTTCTCTTTTTTCCTTCTGAGAGCTTGTGTGGATGTTGTTTGAGAAAGCACATGTTCAGTAGATCCAGAAACTGATGAAGTGTGAGTGATGTCCCCATCTGCAGCTGTGGAAACACTTTCACTGTGGGGACCCTGCCTAACCAACCCCAACACTCAAACAGCTTTAAGGTCATCTCTTAAATTCTATTTTCTTTCCACCGTCAAGGTTAAAGGTAGTATAAAGGAGGTTTTAGATTTCAAATTGTTTTTGGATGACTTTGATGTAATTTCCAGTTCTGTTTAGGGAAAACATATTCCAATCTTCTACCTGAAGCATCTATCATGAAACTTCATGACAGTGTTGAAGTGAAATTCTATTTCAAAATTCGCTTGGGGAGATATCTAGAGTTAAAATACTCACTAAAACTTATCACTGGCAGTGTTTAAAGCTCTGTGGTTAATATTTAGACATGACAAATAAATATAAAAATAAAGAGTACCAATATTGTTTAATATAAACCTATCTGTTATGGATTACATCTTTGTGCACAATTCTTAAAATTCATATACATATATTGGCAAAAATACATTTAATACTATACTGAATTAATAAGAAGGAATCATTATAGCATGAATCTTAAAAGTTCTTATTAATAAAAACAAACCTGGAGCCAGGTATTGGGGTGAACGCTGGAAGATGAGAGAAGCAGAACAAGCCACAGCTTCCTCACCTTACCAGTTCCTCAGCTAATCCTGTTTCCTCAGACTGGAAGCCTCTGAGTTCTCATCCAAATGGATCTCAACTGAACTGCTGCTAAAAGCCTAAAAGCTTAACCCTCTAGTTCCTCGTCCTCATGCCTTAAATCCCTTCTGCTTCCTGCCATCACTTCTTGGGATTAAAAGCTCTTGTTACCATGCCTGGCTGTTTCCAGTGTGGCTTTGAACTCATAGAGATCCAGAGAATCTCTACCTCTGGAATGCTAGGATTAAAGGCGTGTGTGCCACCATTTTCTGGCCTCTACATCTGTCTAGTGGCTGTTCTGTTCTCTGACCCCAGATAAATTTATTAGGGTGCACAAGATATTGGGGAACACAATATCACCACAAATCATATCACTTACCTCATTTTAACTTCTTGAAGCATCCAAAGAAAAATAAATTTGCTGGTGTATGGGGGCCCACAGGGTCTCTCTAGTAAAACTTTACTCGATGTCAAAGACTCTGAGCTTCCTTTCCCCAGCAGGGCGGCATAATGGGATGATTTGGCCGTGGGCATGGTTACCAGGTGTTTTGAAGGGTCCATACTTGGCTGTACATTGTGCTTTGATCTTGAAAGGGAGAGGTCTTTGCCTCACCCCTTGGCATTGTATAAAAAGCCCTTTGGAATAAACCTTGAGGCAGCTGGGTCTTGACCCAGGGCCCTCTCAAAGCTATCCTGTGTCTCTGTCTTTCTTATCATCTCCTTCTGTCTTTCTGTCTAATACCCCCTCATTCCTCTCTCCTCCCCCTAAGAACCTCTCAACAGGTTGGAGCTGGACTCCAATATACTCCCACACAGGTACAATTTTTTTTTATTTCATTGTGCATAAGCATAACCTTGTGCTGTTGCTCAGGCTTATAAATATTTATCAATACTGCAAATTTTACTTTAAAGAAAATAAACTATATATGATAATAAAGTAGTAAAGATCTTCCTGATAAAACATATTCACAAAGGTGAGAGTTTCCTGAAAAATCATAAAGTACTACAATATAAACATAAGTTCTGGAATTATGATGATGAACTAAAATTACTTAAAAGACTTTTATGGACCAAACTGGAGTGAAGCATTTAGGTGAAGACAGTGGCCAATTAATGTAGTCATTCTCAAACTTGCCACTTGTTCTTTTGTTTATAGAGTAAGGTACCTTAAGTTCAGTATAAGAATCTGATTTCATAGCACATCGCTTGAGGTCAGTGTGTAAAACCAGTTAATGGGAAAGCTTTTGGAATGCTTTCAAATTGTAAATAGCATAATTGAGATATGTGCTTTGCTTTTAATGCAAAAGGTGCTAGAGAACACACTTGGGACCAGACTAGGCCCTTTGAATGTGGGTGACAGCTATGTGGCTAGATCTGTTTAGGGAGCCCCTGGCAGTGGGACCAGGACTCACACCTGGTACAAAAAATGGCCTTTTTGGAAGACATTCCCAAGGGTGGGATACCTTACTCAGTCTTAACATGTGGTGCTCGTGGGGGAGGGGAGTGGTGGGGGGTGGTGTGGGGGGGTGGTGTCACAACTGAGATTAGTGTGTAAAATGAAAAAAAAACTTTTTTTAAAAAATAAAACACAAAATGAAAAAAAATAGAGTTCATTCATATACACGTTGTTCATGCCCTGTCAAAATAGAGAAACTAAGGAAGACCCATCACAGTATTATTGATATGTTCTCTTTTGTAATGAATATGTAAATATTTACCTAGATTATGAGAAATCATTAGCTTTAATTCCAAGATAAAGGAAGATGTATATTAAAATTTAAACTGAAGTAAACACAAATGAAATTTTAATACTGTTTGCTTTATTATAGTCTTGACTAATGAAAAATTTCAAAATAGCATTGGTCTTTTTTTAATAAAGATATCTTTAATTAATGTATAGGCCTGTCTCACTTTGCAAAATGTTACTAAGCTCCAAAATCATGCTCATGTGACAATACAGAAAATGGTCTTGAAGGTCACTCTCTTCCAAATGTGTTGGAGGAAAAGACTCACATTGGGGATTGCTGTTGTTTTACCTCTAATTGTACCTGGTAGACCACAGGCACCTACATACACACACATACACACACCATAGGATTTAAAAATTAAAAGTTTCATAATACTTGAGACACTTAGAAGATAAAAATGACAACATTTCTTCCAAGCACGAATTAGAAATTATTACTTAAAAAGCTAAAGTATTGTCTAGTTCAACTTAAAGTCCCTTACAAATATTAGAGAAACATTGAGCATCAAAAATGCCAATGTTTAATGCTAGAATCATGTTTATTGGAGTGAAAAAACACCAGAAATTCAATCTTCTTTTTTCTAAAGATCTGAAATTATTAGTCTCATCTTTATTCATGAAGGGAAATTATATTTATTTAATAATTTTTAAAAAATAAATTTTATGCTCTCAATTATTTTAATATTAGAAAGAATTAACAAAAGTATTCCTTTGAGGCAGAAATGCAGTTCTCCTAGGACACTAACTGCATGATCAAAAGGAATTTATTAACGATAAAGGAAACGAGATATTTGTTGATTTCATGCAACACGTGTTAAAATTTCAAACATTGAAAAATTAAATGTTTTCTTTGTTAAATAATTTTATATGGATGTGTGTCTTCCCTATGAGCTCTGTTCTCACAATATATTGAATATGATAGATATTTTAGAAGATTTTTTTTATATTTAATCATGTATGTTTCTGTGTATAGGTAAATGTAGTGGGTAGCTATTCCAGCTTTGACCTGGAAGTACTATCCCCAGTGAGGCTTCCAGTGACCGTCACACCTAGGAGGCAGGGCTGAGACAGGTGCGCTTAAGACCCGCAATCTAGATGTGTCGGCTCTCTTGGTTCCTGGATCAGTCTACACTGGTGGTCGACTGAGCAGAGTTCTCCAGAGAACACCGCTGGACTGCACTACACCTTTCCAGGACCCTGTAACCTATCCCTTTACTTGTAAGTTACTGCACGAAATAAACCTCCCTTTTAACTACGTAGAGTTGTCTTAATACTTCCACCAATATGTGGCGCCCAATGTGGGGCAAATGCCAAAGGCCTGGGAGGCTTCCACCTTCAGCCTCCTCTGTGGCTGCTGTGGCATGCTTTCTACACTTACCACACTTCCCTGTCTCTTCTTTCCTGTCTCTTTTAAAATTCCTCCCCCTCCTGGGAACCAAACACTTACCCATTCAGCCCTTAATCTCCTGGTACTGTTTCTTCCCTTCCTTTGCTTTCTCCTCTCCAGCTGGCAGGCACCTAAACCCACCTGCAGAGTTCCATACCTAGAGCACCTCCACAGTTTCATTCCCAGAGAAAGAGAGCAGCTGAGTCCAGTCTAGGCATATGCACAAGGAAGCATTTAGAGTTGATTTTGTTATACTGTTTATGTACTTCTACTCTTGTTTAAGGTACTATGATTGTGCCGCTCCTTTAAAATTGTAATGACTAATTAAGAAATATAGATTAATAATTAGTCTTCTATGATAGTCAAACTTATGGTCATGTTGTTTTCTAGGTATGCATAGATATAATTCAATTAGGTAGGTAATCTTCAAACACTTCAAAGACCTACACAATATGGCATTTAAAATGTTTTAAAAATTTAGACTTTCTAGACAATGAGACATGTCTGCTCCTAGCAGTACCAATTTACTTCAGAGAGGAGGATGGACATCAAAGACACTCCATATAGAGTTTATCTTCACCTTGACAAAAATAGCCATTTGGGCAAGAAACTGTTCTTGCCTGGACTGCATGATCAACTGGACATGCAGGACCCATAGGAAGGTGACCACTGAACTTTGCTTGGCAAAATAGTCCTTCAGGTTCCTGCTTTGCAGAGGAAACTGCCAGACATTCTACAGGACACAGAGAAAAATGACTGAGAGACACTAAGCCTGTAGGCTAAAGACAGATGCCATAACTTTACAAAAAATAATTAGGTGTCTGTCCAGGCTGCCAGCTGTCTCTGTCTACCCTGCAAGACTCCTGAAAGTTGCTTGCATCCTTCTCCCATTTCTCAGGTAATAGTATATCCTTCTGGGGTCTTTGATGTGGTTAAAGCCTAGATAGGTATAATATCCTCAGTTATGATAAAAGACAGGTGAGATATAAAACCTTAGATTCACAAATGTAAGATAGATAGGATATCTTCTTTAATTTTGCCAAATACAAATAGACTAGTTATTATAAATAGACTAGATATTCTAACTATCATTCTTGTTTGATAATTGTTTTGTTATCTGTAATTTTACTATATGAAAGTTAAAACCTTGCTTCCTTTTTGAAAAAAAAAGGGGGAAGTGCTGTGGGATGTTCTGTATGTTAAATGTGTTGCTCTGATTGGTTAATAAATAAAACACTGATTGGCCAGTAGCCAGGCAGGAAGTATAGGCAGGACAAGGAGAGAGGAGAATTCTGGGAAGGGGAAGGCTGAGACAGAGAGACACTGCCAGCCGCCGCCATGAAAAGTGAGATGTAAGGTACAGATAAGCCACGAGCCACATGGCAACTTATACACTGATAGAAATGGGTTAATTTAAGATATAAGAACTAGATAACAAGAAGCCTGCTGCAGCCATACAGGTTGTAAGCAATATAAGTCTCTGTGTGCCTACTTGGTTGGTCTAAGCAGCTGTGGGACTGGCATGTGAGAGAGATTTGTCCTGACTGTGGGCCAGGCAGGACTGGCGAAAACTCCAGCTACAGACCATGGTGGCCAAAGAGTGTTCATTACATGGACCTGGAGTTATAGACAGCTCTAAGCTGCACAAGGTAGGTACTGGAACTGAACTCAGCTTGAGTGCTCTTCAACAGCAGAAAATGTTTATAAAGCTTAGCTAGTTCTGTAACATCAACAACAGATGTCTTAAGAGGTTTTCTGAAAAATATTGCAATTAAACTATGTGATGACTGTTAAAATAATGGATCAAAAGTAACTTCATAGACAATTGTAGGATCTGAGTATTTGCCTTGATCTCTAGAAAACCATTTGTGACATCAAACCTGAGCAGAACTTACAGTAGCTTCTTTTCTGGAAAATACAAATCAAAATCTCAATTTTTTGCACTATATTATTCCACTTCTGTTGCATTAAATAATTCGTGATAGATGAGTGTTACCACCAGGAGGATAATTTAGACTCTAGGTAGATTGTATACTAGGTAGATTGTTCAGCTATCTATTTCCTACCTAAAAACATTTCCTTCCAAGTAAACAATAAAGTTAAATAGTAGCTGCACTTTCCTGTGTCCACTTTACAAGTGAGATTCCCAGCAATATTCTGTGACTTTTCATATATTTTAACTAAAATGTAGCAAGCAATCTTAATCCATCAGCACAAATGTAAATATATCTCTGTTCTACCATGATTAATTTGATAGATTCTGGAAAACAGTACATGTATTGTAGAAGCCAGGATCCATGCAAAGTAAACAATCTAAAGAAATATAGGATAAGGCAAACATGAACACTTATCTTACTTTACGTCTTAATTTTCAACTTCAAAAACAAAAACATAGTAGACTTGTTCCACATTGCAAAATATTTGCATTACCTAAAAGAAGTTGCATTACATCTTAGTAATCATTTAAAAAATTCTTCTAGGCTAAATGTCATCTGCACACAAGCTATCTCTGAGCACCATTATTTTGAGGGCATTATTTTGAAGTAACTGTCAACATGACCCTTCAGCGGGACATGATGTTTCTGTTTAGCTACCTGCTGAGTCTGTGTATTCCAGTTGTGCTGCAGAGAAGACTATGTATGATGAAGATTTAACTGCCACATGAAATGTGGAGGCCATTCCAAAGGCATTATCTGGGACTCTGACTTGATGCATTTATCTTTGATTGCACTTACAACACTCACTGCCTTCAGGATAAATATGGAGCTAAGGGAACTGTGACCAAAGTGGAGAGCATGTTGTCATCATCATCTGTCTTCAGAAAAACATTCCTGTTTATTCACTCTAGGTCTAGACTTCATAAGTGCTTCAAAGTAATTATGACAAATGGTTGAAGCTCCTCAAAGTACACTGCTTAGCCTGGAGGTAGGTAGTTTGATCAACAATGACAGCCATAAGGTGTGTTTTTCAGTGTAGTGTGGCAAAGTACTTTCCTTAATTATTTTACTCATCCAGTGCTTCAGGAAGTAAAACTCTGATATTTTTGGTTCTTTGAATTATCTATTAGGTTCCATTTGCAATAATGTAACAGAAGTCAAAAGTCTCTTGCCAAATGGCATTTTTGTTCAATTATCTGATAAAATTCACATCTACTTGTAGCTGGAGTTTTCTCCAGTCCTGTTTGGCCCACAGTCAGGACAAATCTCTCTCACATGCCAGTCCCACAGCTGCTTAGACCAACCAAGTAAGCACACAGAGACTTATATTGCTTACAACCTGTATGGCTGCAGCAGGCTTCTTGTTATCTAGTTCTTATATCTTAAATTAACCCATTTCTATCAGTGTATAAGTTGCCATGTGGCTCGTGGCTTATCTGTACCTTACATCTCACTTTTCATGGCGGCGGCTGGCAGTGTCTCTCTGTCTCAGCCTTCCCCTTCCCAGAATTCTCCTCTCTCCTTGTCCTGCCTATACTTCCTGCCTGGCTACTGGCCAATCAGTGTTTTATTTATTAACCAATCAGAGCAACACATTTAACATACAGAACATCCCACAGCACTTCCCCTTTTCTTTTTTTCAAAAAGGAAGCAAGGTTTTAACTTTCATATAGTAAAATTACAGATAACAAAACAATTATCAAACAAGAATGATAGTTAGAATATCTAGTCTATTTATAATAACTAGTCTATTTGTATTTGGCAAAATTAAAGAAGATATCCTATCTATCTTACATTTGTGGGTCTAAGGTTTCATATCTAACTTATCTTTTATCATACCTAAGGAAAATTATAAGTATCTAGTCTTCAACTACATCAAAGACCTCAGAAGGATATATTGCCTGAGAAATGGGAGAAGGATGCAAGCAACTTTCAGGAGTCTTGCAGGGTAGACAGAGACAGCTGGCAGCCTGGACAGACACCTAATTATTTTTTGTAAAGTTATGGCATCTGTCTTTAGCCTACAGGCTTAGTGTCTCTCAGTCATTTTTCTCTGTGTCCTGTAGAATGTCTGGCAGTTTCCTCTGCAAATCAGGAACCTGAAGGACCATTTTGCCAAGCAAAGTTCAGTGGCCACCTTCCCATAAGACTTTATTTAGAAACAACATCTGGAATATTCTGTCTGTGTAAGTGTGTCTTCTGTGTGTGTGTGTGTGTGTGTGTGTGTGTGTGTGTGTGTGCATTTGTGTGTCTTTTATGATGTATGTATGTACTGGTGGCCATGTCAGAGAAGTAGCAGGTAGCAATTGACTTCAGAGATCAGCCCACCAGAATGCAAGGCACTGATGGGTGAATCTCAGATAGACAAGGTCCAGAAGGCTTAAGCTCCAGAATATCTCTTGCTACTGCTGTGTCTTTATATGTTTTCTGCTGTCATTTTTCTCTGGTATCTGGCATGGTGTGAATGGGTGTGGGAGGGATCCCCACTGCCTTTATTGTAGTGTGACTATCTCATGGAAATATCCTCTTCTACTGGGTATTTTTATTTGTGGATTATTATTAAGATGATTTCCTCTTAAGGTGTATTGTTCAACTGAAGCAATAGTTTTATACAATAATAATGTTAGCTTAAACAGAATTTTGATGATTGGTGGCTTTTAACATAGTAAGGGACTATGATAGAGGTTAGCTTAGTGGGAAAATTAATATATGTAAAAACAGGATAGGATGTTGCCACCACATCTGATAAAGTAAAAGCTGCAGAGGATAGAAAATAAAAACCAAGGAAGTATCATGGAGCTGGGACCTATGAATTTCTCTTGAGGAGTCATGTAGGCTGTGGCTTAGGTTGATGATTAAGGAAAACAACTGAGTCCCAGAAGCTAAGCTAGCTCAAGTTCTTTTAATCTTAAAGTAGGGAGATATGTTCCTGGGTCTCTGTGTGTGTCATAGCTGAAGCAAAACTTTAAATAAGGACTTAAGGTTAGGTTAAGAAGTTTTTGTTAATGGCTTTGAGGTAGAAAATCTTGGGAAACAATTTAAGGTTTATAAAGACACTTTTAATAGTTGAACAAGGGACTCATTGCAGTCAGGGAAGAAAGCAATAGCAACCTGGCTATTGCTGGTTGACATACCTTTACTGCTACGATGGGATGGGTGGTCAAGGGTGATGACTAATTCTTTCTACACATTTCTGCCCTCAGATTCCCATTATAAAAATCTGTTGATGAGTGGTAGGCACCCTAAGGATTTAAGGTAGAGCTGACTGATGGTTTTTCACATATAAAAGTTTAGGTTTGTGATTCTTTTAAGATTTCTTATAAGATTACTTTTTGGGATAAATACTAAAGTCATTTCTTCCTTCTTTTTAACTGTGAAATGCAGCCTGCCAGTAAAATAATTGGCTGAGAAAAATACCTTGCTTGCCACCAGGCCAAGCTCTGGGAGTCCAGTCGAAGAGAGAGAAGAGGGATTATATGAACAAGAGGGGTCAAGAGCATGATGGAGAAATCTATAGACACTACTGAACCAAGCTCATAGGAACTCACAAACTTTAGATGGACAGCTGTGGAACCTACATGGGACCAGACTAGGCCCTCTGTATACGGGAGACAGTTGTGTAGCTGGGTCTGTTTGAGGGGTCCCTAGCAGTGTGATCAGGATCTATCCCCGGTGCATGAGCTGGCTTTCTGGACCTCATTACCTATGGTGGGACACCTTGCTTACCCTTGAGGCAGTGGGGAAGGACTTAGTCCTGCCTCAATTGAATGTACCAGGCTTTGCTGTCCCCCCATGGGAGAACTTACCCATTTGCAGGAATGGGTCTGGGGAGGGGGAGGTTAGGTGGGGAGGGGGAAGTAGAAGGAGGGATGAAAGAGGGATCTGTGGTTGGTATGCAAAATGAATTAAAATTTTTTAATTAAAAAAATTAATGAGTCACATAAAACATTTTAAAATTTGGCTTCTCTATCTTAAAGATAATAAAAGTGAAATATAATGCCAAAAAAATGTTTTTGCTTCAGTTTAAAAAGGGACATAATTTGTCAATAATAGGAATTTAAAACATAAACCTTGATTCCACTTTAAAAAAATAAAAAAAATGTATACATAAAGTAGAGTGAGTTCTATTTGTTAAAAAAAAATACCTTGCTTGCATCTACTCTGTTAATCTATAACAAGTTGCTTGGGTATAAATGTATGTGGGTTCTTGGGACAACTTGTTTTTCACCTATAATACATAAAATGTTTAATCATGTAAGGGATATGGAAAACATGTTTTTTTACTTGTATTCATTGCAATCAAGAAAATAGAATGTAACTACATTGTAACTTTTATACTGCTTGAAAGATTTAGCTGGGGTTTATAAGCTGTAAGAGAAAAATTAAGTTAGCTAGAAGGAAGACTTCGATAGAGACAGTAGGGAGACATCAGAGTAGAAGAACAGAACAGAAAAGGAATAAAGTAGATCAAGCAACACTAAGAATAACAAAATGGAGAACTAAGCTTTGGTCCTTAGAGAAGTCCTCCTGTGTGTCTGTCTTCTGTCCAGTAGTTTGCCTACTCTGTATCTCCTCTTCAGTTTCTCTGACCTGCTGCTGGCTTGCTATTCATCAGCACCCTAGGTAAGATCTTGACATGGTGGAAATGTGTGTGTGTGTGTGTGTGTGTGTGTGTGTGTGTGTGTGTGTGTCCCCTTTTCACTGGCCCCACAGAGTTAAGTCTTACTCCCTCAGATAGAAACATCAAGTTGAGTGATTAATTCACCAACTCCATGGATCCCCCTCAATCCTCATGGCAGCAATATGCATGTAATGTGTGAATATAGGCATCGTGAAGGGCTCTCCTCATACTTGTGCACACTCCTTACTCATAGAAGTGTGTAAGCACAAAGGCAACTGTGGTGAGTACACAGACAAAGTGAAGTTACATATTTGCTTTGCATGTGATATGAACTGAAGCCTAGAGAAATATATGGATAATTGTATCTGGTGGGGAAACATATAGTTTATAATCTTTAATGGAAAATGGAATTAAAGATACTCCATAAATAAAAAAATTAAGCCCTAGCATTATAAACACAAAACTAAAATTTACACATGGTTCCTGGTATTGTTTTTTTGTTTTTTATATTGGGTTTGGTTTATTTTATTTTTCTTTTATTTGTATAAGGTTTATGTATTCATGTTTCTACATGCTCATGTATATGAGTGTAGGTGTTTGTAGGTCAGAGGACAAAGTTGGGTGCCTATCTTTGCTTCCTATCTTGAGACAGGGTCTCCTTGTTTCTTTGCCTGCGTGTATGCAGGCTTCCTGAGATTCTCCTATCTCGTCCTCCTGTATCACTGTGAGAGCCTGAGATTACAGATGTGATAAACTCAGCTTTGTGCAGATTCTAGGGACTGAAGTTCATGTCTTTATGTTTTCTGACAAGCACATTACCCACTGTGCCATTTCCCGGGGTCTGTTCCAGTATTTGAATCAATCTAAAGCTATGTATAAAACAATTAAAGTGATTATTTTCTTGGAAAAGTTTTGTCAAGTCTGGAAGATGTGCTTTGTAAGAGGTGCCTTTACCTTAGAAGGATGCAGAAGTTACTGTGCAGTATTCTCTATGGAGAAATGAAAAGCTATGTCATAGCTCTAATGTAGAAATCTATATGATAAGAGGAAGAAAAGAGTGAAGCTTGAGAGCAGCTGAATTAATTAAATTATAGCAACAGTTAGCTTCATATGAAATTTTTTTATCCAAATCTATATCCTGTATCTCTAGTCATCCATAACTTATTCTCTAGTATATACAAAGAAATGGCTCTGAATGGAGGTATCATTACTTACATCTGAACATAATAAAGAATTATAAACAAAACCACAATACTGGCAAAGGATTAAAGTGACTTTCAAGTTATATTTAGTTTATGCATCTTTCTCTAGACAACATTAAATATAAACCACAAGAGTCACATTGTGATTCCTTAAAAAAAAAAAAAAAAAAAGCACTCTAAAACAGAGCTTTTTCTGTAGTTAGTAGCCTCTTATGTTATTTACACCCCACATTAGTTTATTGTTCATTTTGGCAGAAAAACAAAAAATAGTATCTCTGTTCCCCAGAATTTCAGAGATTAAAATATAGTTTTAAGCCATAAAATTATACCTATGAAGACTAGTTATCTTAGCTCTATTCCATCTTTTAGATACCATGGGGCTTGCAAATGAATAGAACAAGCAAAATAAGGCAAATACAAATAATCAGGAAACTCATTCTTTGGTTGAACTATTTTAAGCTGTAGCTCCAATGTTAAATATGCTGTGACCTGTCCTGTATTTATAAAATGCACTTGTGCAAATGTGTTCTTCAACCACCCAAACTCTCTGTCTTTATATTCTGTACTTGAATTTAAGATATTAAAACTATGTTTTGAATTTTTCATTTTAGCCTACAAATAATGAATACCCACTTACATACTGTCACAGTAAATTACTTTTACTTTGTATGTAAAGCCCTCCTTGTCCAAAATGTCCTGAAAACTTTGTTTCCTATGTATCTATTCCCTATTAAATATTGAGTCTGCAAAAAATTGTCAATAGAATAAATATATTTTATTATAAATTGCCTGGAACACTTTATTTATTTTTTTTGGTTTTTCGAGACAGGGTTTCTCTGTGTAGCTTTGCGCCTTACCTGGAACTCACTTGGTAGCCCAGGCTGGCCTCGAACTCACATAGATCCGCCTGGCTCTGCCTCCCGAGTGCTGGGATTAAAGGCGTGCGCCACCACCACCCAGCCTGGAACATTTTAAATGTCAAAATAGTTCATATATTTTATTATAAATTAAATTTTAATTATATGAATATTTATATGAAAGAACAAAAGCATGTCAACCTCCAGACCAGCCCTGTGGCAAATTGGCAGGTAGTTAGAATAAGTACAAGAAAATATCTGACCTAAAAACTACAATAGAGATTTAAAACTCAAAGCAAGCATGATGTGTGACAGGCAGGCTGCTTACTGAAAATCCATCAATCCATTCTCCATGTCATTGTGTGTAACACAGTTAACACAGAAGCATTCCTGTGTTTCATTTGCTTCTAAAAAGAGTTTATCAGTTTAATAATTCATAATGTTATTTATTTTATAATTTTTATTTAGATTTATTAAGTTAAATTATTCAGAATTAGATCATGCTTTTCTTTTAGTCTACACAAGTAACCTCTACCCCACGTTGTCCTGATGGCAAATGTCCCAGTGCCTTTGCTTTGCATATAGTTTATGCTTAATGGAAATCTTCAAATTTACTTTCTCCCTAAACATACTTTTGCATATTAAGTATATCTCAAAGTAATAAAAATAGCATTTTATATTCACTCCATATTCCAGGTTTTTCATAATGCATCTCTGAGAATAATATTCTCTGCTTCAGACTTTATCCCACAGTTTACTGCCCTGCAAAGATTAATGTGGCCCTGACTACAAACTATGCTGATGTGATGTGAAGGTTGGCTTTCTACTTTTCCTAACCTTAAGCTTGTCATTCAATAATAGAAAAACTCTGTAAGTTTTGTTCTTCAGTTGAACTGATTCTTGTCTGACTTTTTGCAATATTGTCATTTTCAGTGATTTTTTTAGTTACCTTATTTTTTATCTGAGACAGTCTCATGTGGCACAAGTTGGCCACAAATGTACTATGTAATACAGTTATTTAATTTTAATTTGTAAGACAGAGTCTCAAGTACAACAAGATGGCCTCAAACTAGATATGTAGCCAACAATAACCTTGAGCTTTTTATCATCCTGCTGCACCTCACAAGGACTGTGTACGTGAATTTGTGCCACCACATACAGCTTGAAGTCACCCTTGAAATTAGTTTCTTTTAAGGAAAATACTCTGTAATGTCTACTGACTTGAAGTACCATATAGTAGCTTACTGTTTCACCCTACCAAATAAAAGTGCATAGATTTACTCAATAGAACTTAAGAATATGATCAAATATCTGTGTTCTGTCGATCTTCTAAACATAAATTCATTCAATTTAACAATAAGACAACCAAAGATTTCACAATACTACATTTGAAATGACCCAATTTGTTCAATCAGTTTTAGGCAATGTGCATGATATTTTATTATATATCTTATCACTCATTTGCTAAAACCTACTACTAGTGTGTGGGACAGGGCAGTAAAAAGTAGAGATCTGCATTTATCTAGCTATGAGAAGGGCTGATCTGAATAAGCTGCTATGGTAACCCAGAAAGGAATAGAGCCTTCCAATTCTTCCTGTTGTCCCTACTTTGCTATAGTGCATCATGGTTTTTTGGGTCTTTGTTATTGTTGTTTTTGTTTGTTGTTGTTGTTGTTGTTTTTCTGATGTCTACTCATCTTTTATCATAAGATTTCCCTTCTTGGATTTTCTTTTTGCTCTGCCGTTTAGAGACATTGGATCTTTCAGCTGTCTGGTACTTGTCCCATACTTGCCAGTGTGTGTGTGTCAGAGAAAGAGCTGTTCTTGTCTTGTCTTTCACATGTAGTCACATTTAAACAGAAGTTGGGCATATGGCCCTTGGGAGAATCTGTTCCTAGATTGTCCTGCCATTTCTCTTGGTGTAATACTGCAAACAGTAGGCAATCTGACCCTGTTGATTTTTCTTTTTTTGTCTGACATCATTTCCTGAGATGTTGTGTTTTCCATTGGTGCCTTTAGGTGACAGGTTAATTTGTCTTTTCTCTTTAAATTTAAGGATAAATTGTTGTACATTATTATTTTGTTCACATATACAAGACCTATTGCAGATTTTGTGGACTAAAACAAAAACATTTCAGTTTCTGTTGGTGAAGAACATCACAGAACCTACTGGCTCTTCATGCAGGCTATCACACAGAGTTGAAATGAAATTTGCCAGACTGAGTTCTCACCTGAAGGTTGAACAAAATATAGACTTCTACACCTATTCTACCTACATGGAAATCCTGTTATTGGCAGAATTAAGTTGTAAGACTGGGGTTCCCCTTTGCTGGCTGACTGGCCCACAGCCTCAGCCTCAGATCTTTGAAGATATTTGCTTTCATTATGGGACTCTCTATCTCTCCCAAGTCAATTTTTTAAGTCCCACTTCAAGTTTCTCAAATCAGAAGTCCCCCTTGTAAAGATTTAACTGATTAGGTCAGATAGGTTTCCTGTATTATCTTCTTTTAAGATTATATGTAAAAGAGAGTCTCTATTGAAGAACTCCCCCCATAAAATCTGCCTGTGGCCATTTCTATCATCCTTTTCTTGATTGCTTATTGGAGGGCTCAGACTAGTATGGGTTGTGCCATCCCTGGAAGAAGGGTCTGAGCTTTATACTAAATGTATCTGAAAGAAATCTGGGAATAAGCCAGCATGTAGCCTTCCTTCATTGGTTTCTGTTTTGTGCCTTTCCTTGGCTTCCCTTGGTGACGGACATATAGTCTATAATAAACTCATTTCTTCCACATTTCTTTAGGTTATGTTTTTTATTTCAGCACCAGAATGCAAACTAAACCAGATAATCTGTGCCTAATCACAAGAGTAAAATTGATCATAGTCACAATCAAAGGGATGCATAAGGTACATATCTGGTGGAACAGAATATTGGTACCAAATCATGATATTTCTATGCTGGAAGAGACAACATGCCTGGGCTGGGGCTGTTGGTTTTCACTACAACATAGGCCCTGCCACTATACCCCATCACTGATAAGTATGGTTGTAAGGCTGGGGAAACCTTTGAGAGGTACCAAGGCCCCTAAGTCTGTGGTCTCCTCATACTATCACATTGAACCTGACAGCCTTTAGCATAAATTTAATTTGCTCACCAGCTCATGTGGAATCCAGTCGCAGGGAATAGATGTACCAGTCTTGTCTATCAGGCATTGATCTCTCCAGATTTTGAGGCAAATTGCTTACCCAAATGTCTGTTTTCTAAAGAGTTCCAGGAAAGGTATTAGATTGCATGCATTCTGTGTGTTTCCTGTTACAAGGGCAGGCTTGATTCTCATTGCTACTCCCATCTCTGAATTTTATTTTATTATTTTTTGACTGGTCCTAAATTTATTGATTCCACAAAATAAATAGTTCATGGGTGATGACTAAAACAAATACTGATATTTTTTCTTTCTTTTTTACATTTTATTTTATTTTATTAACTGTTTTTTCATTTATTTTACATACTAAGCACAGCTTCCCCTCCCTCCTCTCATCCCCTTCCCTTCCCAGCTCCCATCTACCCCCTTCCCCAGCCTCTCCTCGTCCATCTCCATTCAGAAAGGGGCAGGTTTCCCCTGGGCTTGAACAAACATGGCACATCAAGTTGAGGTAGGACCAAGTTCCTCCCCCTACATCAAGGCTGGGCTAGGTAATCCAGTATGGGGAACAGGTTCCAAAAATCCAGCTAAGCAGCAAGGATAAGTCCTGATCTCACTGCTAGGAGACTTACAATTATCACACACATGCAACCTAGGTCAGTCCCATGTAGGCTCCCTAACTGTTGGTTCAGAGTCAGCAGTCTCTGTGGGTTCCCCATCATGACCTTGACCCCATGACTTGTACAATCCCTCCTCCCTTTCTTCAGCAAGACTCCTGGAGCTAGGCCCAGTGCTTGGATCTCTGCATCTGCTTCCATCAGTTACTGGACAGAGTATCTCTGATAACAATTAGGGTAGTCACCAATTTGATTACAGTAGATGGCCAGTTCAGACACCCTCTCCACTATGGCTAGGAGTCTAAGCTGGGGTCATCCTTGTGGATTCCTGGGAGTTTCCCTGGCACCATGTTTTTCCCTAACCTGGAAATGGTCTCCCCTATCAAGATGTTTCTTTACTTCCTCTCTCTCTTTTCATTCTGCCACCCCCAACCCTCCTCCTGGGCCACTTACCCACTCCCTCAAGTTCCCATCTCCCCATTCTCTCCACCCCCACCCCCAGTTTACCCAGAAGATCTTCTCTTCTATTTCCCCTTCCCAGAGAAATGTTTATATCCCTCTTTGGGCCATCTTTGATTGGGTACTGAATACAAGCTTTTTTGTTATTTGTTTTCTTTTTGAGATTAAAATATAATTATATCACTGCCCTTTCCCTTCTTCCCTTCAAGCCCACCCATATATAATCTATTATCTTTCAAAATCATACCCTATTTTTCATGCATTGCTGTTACATACATTTATGTATACAAATATATATCCCTGAATACATAAATATACCCTGCTCATTCTGTATAATATTATTGTATGTATGATTTCACTGATGAGATTTTTATATACAGTTAGAGATATCTATGTAATCGAATTAATTCATCTTTAATTTTTATTATTTATTTATTTACTTTACATACCAACCACAGCTTCCCCTCCCCCCTCTCCTCCCATTCTCTCCCTCTTCCCCCTGCCTCTCCTCAATCCACCCTTCCTCTATACTAGCTCAGAAAGGGGCAGGCCTCCCATGGGCATCAGCAAAGTATGGTATGTCAAGCCGCCTTAAGACTGAGCACCTCCCCCTGCAATCAGGCTGTGCAAGGAAGTCCAGCATGAAGAATAGGTTCCCAAGAGCAAACTAAATATCAGGGACAGCCCTGCTCCCATTGCAAGGAGACCCACAAATAGACCAAGATACACAACTGTCACATATATGCAGAGGGCCTATGTTGGTCCCATGTAGGCTCCCTGGTTGTTGATTCAGACTTTGTGAGTTTCCATGAGGTAGCCAGACATTTCTGTAGGTTTTCCTCTCATGTCTCTGCCCTGCTGACTCCTAAAATCCCTCCTCAGCTGGACTCCCTGAACTTGGCCCAATGTTTGGCCTTGGGTCTCTGAACCTGCCTCCATCAGTCACCGAATGAAGGATCCCCAATGACAACCGGAATTGTCACCAATCCAATCACCTAGGATGGCCCCTTCAGGCTATGTATCCACTGCTGCCAGGAATCTTAACTGGGGCCATCCTTGTAGACTCCTGGGAATTTCCCTTGTGTCAGTCTTCTACCTCGACTCATAGCCTCCCTTTCCAGTCATCTTTTTTCAGCATTCTTCCATCTACTCTCCAACATGATCCCTCAAGTTCCTATACCCACCCACTCAAGTTCAACCAGGAGATTTCTTATTTCCCCTTCCCTGGAAAATCCATGCTTTCTTCTTTAGGCCCTCCTTGTTAACTAGCCTTTCTGGGTCTGTGGATTGTAGTATGGTTATCCTTTACTTTACAGTTAATATCCACTTATGACTGAGTACATACCATATTTATCTTTCTGGGTCTGGGCTACCTCTGTCAGAGTGATGTTTTTCTAGTTCCATCCATTTACCTTCAAATTTTCAGAGGTCATTGATTTTAACATCTAAGTAATACTCTGTTGTGTGAATGTACCACATTTTCTTAATCCATTTTTCGGTTGAGGGGCATCTAGGTTGTTTGCAAGTTCTGGCTATTACAAATAAAGCTGCTCTGAACATAGCTGAGCAAGTGTCCTTGTGGTATAAAAATACTCTACCTACTTGTTCACTATTTTTTCTGCAAAAGGTTTTCTCTTCTCTGAGACTGAATTCACCATATGGTTGTCTTATGTATTTAGCTATTGTACTTAATTTTAAAATAACTGTTTATAAATAAACATGAACTCCAAAACTGTGATACATTTTTCATATTTTAGATTTGATAACCAGTTGAATTTCCAAAGCCTTTTCAGTAGCAGTGGTATCCTCCCTCTATTCCACTAACAACATATCCACATATGCTTGCTGCACATATATTTCCCTATTTCCTGAATATGTCATTGTTTTCTCCATGCTTGCCTTAAGATTCATAACTATCTGATGGTGTTAAATGTCTTCCAGACATCTCTTGCAGCTGCACGTCCATGTATTTCTTGGGAACCACAGTTCTTAGCTCCAACTGCCTAAGGTTTTGTTTTGTTTTAGTGTGTGTGTGTGTGTGTGTGTGTGTGTGTGTGTGTGTGTGTGTGCATGCTTTTACAGTCTCCGCTTTGCTCCACCAAGCCCCTCTCTGATTGCTCTTTGTTACATATTAAAGAGTGCAAAAGCCTCGAAGAGATTAAGAAATTGACTCTCTAGTGTCTGTACATTTTACCACAGGATTCTGGGAATGCATTTTGGTCTCCCTCAAATTTATTTGTCTCATCTATATGATGTTGGGGAAAAAAAGTTTCTTTCTTATGTCAAAACTTTCATGATGCCCAACAGTTCTAGGCTCTGTAACAGCATTTATGCTCTGTTCTGTTTTCTGTCTTTACTCATTCACAGAGTGAACATCATCCTAATTATCACTTATGGGATAAATTAACACAACTAAAAATCATCCTGGTCATCTTTCAGTCAGGAAATCCTCCACAGAGATCATTCATATATTAAATCTCCATTGGAACAGAAAATTGGCAGGCCTCTGGGTCATTTGGGAATGTCAGGAAGCTCAAGTCAGCTTTGCCACCGGAATGTACCATATTAGAAAATGTGTCCAGATTTATCTTTACTGTCAATAGAATGCTTGCATTAGACATTGGTGAAGAATTTATATTGTTTAAAAATACAAGTCTGTTGACTATCTTCAAAATGTAAATGTGAGCATCAGACGAAGAGAACAATTTGTCTGTCCCTGATCTCTACATCTCCACCTACATTTAGTAAAAGAAAATATAAGAGTAATTCGGAGAAGCTCGTGACTACTCTACAGTGTTCTCTCTCTCTCTCTCTCTCTCTCTCTCTCTCTCTCTCTCTCTCTCTCTCTCTCTCTCTTTATTTTTCTCATTTTTCTCTTTTTACTTGACTACTTAAATCTACATTAGTTCTATACTAAGCATATTCTTAATAAAGTCTAATTGTGCCTCAGGAAAAAAAATATTTTATTTTTTAAAAAAATTAGTCCCTTTCAGATTATTTCCTCCTTCCTCTTGATACAAAAAGTTTCTGATTTATGTACCAAAGGTTATGGTAGAAATTTCAGCATATGATTCTATTAAACAGACTCTATGCCCATATTCAAACACTCCTAAAATGAATCTATATTTTAAATGCATCTCATACCATTATTCTCTAATTTACTTCCTTTCATTTTATCTTTTCTCTTCTTTAATCCAAAGAGTCCCAGAGACCCAGGTCAGCTGTGCTATGATGCAAAGATCTTGGTGGCATGAAAGAGTCTACTCCTGGGAGCCTGTCCATCCAGCATGCCTCAGGCTTGCCAGACAGTTGAAGATGGATGGGGACGTCAGAATGCCTGAGTTAGACATTCATCCACACTCTCACAGCTGTGACAGGTATCTTTGTGTGATGGGTTATAAGATGTCAGTGCATGCCACCCTGCATTTTCTATTTTTCATGTTGCTTGCTTCCTCCTCCTGAAATGAGGAGAAAAAAAAACTTGCTAGAAATCCATTCCAGTCTGAAACATGCTTGACTCCACAGGCAGTTACAGCTCTTACATTCGGTGACATTTCCTTAGGCTTCAGAAAGATTGAATTCCGTGGAATATTTGAGTAGGCCCATGTTTCATTGACCCAGGCTTAGATACCATTTTGTCTATGAATCCAATGTGTTTCAGCCTATAAATCACTTAAGAAACTGATACGCAAACAGACTTGTTTTGTCTTATTGCTCACTGTGGAATCCATCCTTCTTCTCTTTTTCATTATGCTCACATGAATTCTAATGCGCAGTAAAAAATGCCATACTAGTATTTGAATTATCTAGTAGAAATAATTGTATGGTAATAACAGGAACTCAGTTTAATTTTTGACTTCTTTTCAAACCCTATTTTCACAATTGTTTCTATATTCAAACGACTAAATACATCTATTTTATAATTAAATATCAAAATAAAATAAGAACAAATTGCAAAGTTTTTTTTTTTTTTGGGGGGGGGGGGTTCAGGACAGGGTTTCTCTTATTTGTTGGTGCCTGACTTAGATCTCACTCTGTAGACCAGGCTGGCCTCGAACTCACAGAGATCTGCCTGGCTCTGCCTCCCAAGTGCTGGGATTAAAGGCAAGCGCCACCACCCTCCAACTTAAATTGCAAGTTTTAAAACCACGATGACATAATTTTAATGAAAAGTAGCTATAAATATTTGACATAGATGTCATAACAAAAAGAACTGAGCATGTGTCTCTATTAGAAACTTGGAGAAATATCAGAAAGAAATTTCAAAATAAATACTATCAAAACAAAGGTATATATTTAAATTTGTTATGAGTTTGGAAGTAATCCTGTGCACTGGGAATATTTAAAGGCTTCTTCTGACATGCCACTCCATCACCTCAGGCACCATCTCATTCCGTTATGGATAACACAGAACCCTCCTCATCATAAGCTCTTTTGTGACCCATGAGTCTGCAGAGTGAAAGAAAAGATGAGATCGCGTGACTGGCCAGTTCTGGCTTATTTAATTCCTGTGGATTGGCAACCTAGTATCTTACACATAAGAAAACAGACTGAGCGTGGGTGTTGTAAAATAAAGGAAGGTCACTGTCTGTGGTGGTATGATAGGTTTACATACCAAAATCTATTACTGCCATGGCATTATGAATTGAAAGACAAGATCATTCTGCACTGTCCAAACAGATTGTACATCCGTTTACAAGTGTGTCTAAATAGAGGAGGAGACATGTGCATACAACAACAGCCAGTTAAAAAGTGAGAGGAAAGTGAAGTTATGTAGCAGCAAACCAAGAAGCACCAAAGACACCAGACAGTGAAAGAGATAGAGAAGGACGCCTCAGAACCATCAGAAAACGATTGCTTCTGCCAATACCTTGACTTGAACACTCTAGCTTCCAGAACTGCGAAACACTTACCTCATTATAAGCACTCATGTTTATGGCAAACTCAGTTCAAGATGTCAGCAAAAATAAGGCATGGCAAACAGGTCAGCATGTGGTCTAATTAACTCTTCTGAAGTCCATTGGTTATTAACAAGATTTAAAACAAATTTTAAAAGAATAGATGTTTTCCACATCTTACCTCATATCTATGATTTCTATATATGACCTTCTGATTCTATGAACTAGAATTTTAAGAATTATTATATACACATAATAAATAAATGATATTCAGATTATTAAATATTATAGATTTGTCCAGTCTCATTCAAGGGTACTTTTAGATGTTTGAGTGGTTTATTTGGGAATGATTCTAGGGTTTCTCAGACTTTAAATAGGCTTTAATTCAAAGTTTGTCTCATCTTCTAATACATTTTATAAAAATCAATATCACCAGCACCCCCAAATTATCTGCACTTACACTTCCTCAGCAGGTGTTTGTATGTCTGTTTTTCTTTCCCATTTGAATGTGCAGACCAAACATTCCCCCATTTCACTGGAACATCTACAATCCATTTTTTTCTTTTTAACTTCCTTTCCCATCCAAAACTAGACTACTCTTCATCAGTGTTGGGTATGTTCTACTTTCATTTCTGTTGCTGTGATAAAATATCCTGACAAAAATAAACAGAGTAGAAAGCGTTCATTGTCCCTCACAATTGCTGGATATAGTCCATCAGGGCAGGGAAACTAAGGTGGCAGGAGTATAATCTAATCAGCTAATCACATCACACACACAGTCAAGAGCAGAGAGAAATGAATTGCATGCTCTCTTGCTTGCTTGCTTATGCTCAGCTAGATTATACAGTTCAAGATATCCTGTCTAGAGAATGGTGCCTCTCGGAGTGTGATGGGTCTATGTCAATTAATCAAATTAAGATAATACCCAATAGATAAGCCCATAGTCAAACACAAGGTAGACAATTCCACATCAAGACCCTCTCACCAGGTGATTATTGGCTGTATGAACTTGACAATTAAATCCAACCATAACAGAGTATAACATACAGATATTTTGATCCTTTGAGATGTATGCATTACTATATTGTGTTTCCCATTTGTATTTACAAGTTAAGTTGTTATAAATATTTTTCTTGCAACTGCTACTATATAAAACAGTATTTCTCAACAGGAGTATTATAACAATTTGAGTAACTGGCTCTTACTCTGCTACCGTTAAAGGATCTAGTACATTTCTGAAGGGTCTCTAGCAGAATAATATAACTCCTTTGAGAGTTCTTGATGTTAATTAACATGAATTTAGATTACTCAGTTTGTTTTACTAGCTTCTCTGACAGCTTTTCCTTGCTTTTTATTTTTACCACCATTAATGGTAGTTTTCAAGTGTGGATGTGGATGTTAAATTACACAAATATGTTCTAAATGCCTAAAATTATCTTTTGCCTTTTCAAGAGATTGAGACAAGATCTCTGAATTTATTTTCTTTTATCTTTTTTAAAAACTTTCTTCCACTGTTCTTACAATTTCAATGTTTCACTGATGATACTTAAGCCAACTGGTTCTTCTTTTGTTTCAAGTAAATTTTCTTTCTTAATTTTTAATTTTCATATTTTTATTTATAAGAGAATTGAGGTTCAGTGTAATGTCTCTCTGTGTGTGGATATATTTTTACTTCTGCAGTTCTATAGAGTTCTTGGTGGAAGTTCTTGCTTCTCCCTGGCTGCTATGAAGAAGTTTATAATTTGTTTCTTAGTCCATCTTTACTTTTATTGTGTCACTCTATTGATACATTTTGTGTTCTTTTCTACAAAGCTGCTAATCAATAAAATGGTGCTTTATCACACCCAGTTATCAAAGTATTATTTTAAATTTTCTTTTACTTTAAAATTTACAGGTTGGTGATTACAATATCTTTTTATTTCTTTATTTTCTTTCTGAATTTTTCTTGAACAATAAAACATTACTACTTTAAACATCGTGTCACAGCTATCAAAGGAATACGTCCTTGTTTTAATTATGTGTTATGTTTTGCATTTCCTTAACTCCAGCGTGTTTTATATTTTCCTGTGTTTTCCTTTCTTGATGCTTTGGTAATCTTAGTGTGTGCTATTGTTCCATTTCTACATACTTATCCATTTTTTAAATCTGCTTCTGTTTATGAATTCTGATCTTAGTCTTTTGTAATTAGTGTGTATACTGTGTATGATCACTATGCTTTTAGATTTATAGAGGCAGAAATTTATCATGCTTCAAATAAAACATTCTGTATTGACTTTTCGGGTTAGATTTAAATGATGATTAAGCCTGCATCAACTGAATGACCATCCATCTTTAGGGGCCTCGGACTTATGTCAACATTATTTAAGAAGGTAATGACAGGGTAGATATGCCCTTCAAAGTCATGTTGTTGCTTTAATTTCTGTTTGATTGATTCATCATATTATTAGCCAAATCAGCTTCCAGTATATTTAAGGGAATTATAGTTCATTACTACTAATACAAGGAAATTTAGATGCCTAATTAAGTATGAATTAATGTAATTAGTTTAAATATCTTTCAAAGTAGCAGGTAATATTTGTAGCATTAATTTCACATTTAGCATATTTCACCTAAGGTACCTACACTATCTATTAGTCATGAAAAATGTTTCTTTTTCTCTGTGTTTCAATTTGTTATTAGAAATAAAAATTGGATTTCTCAAAAGATGAAAAGGCTTGAAGTGTGAAGAAGACTGTGCTGAAAATATTGAGTATATTAGTTTCCCACACTGCATTCCAATGAGCATAAATAAGAAAGCACTCATGACTTTTACAAATATCAGACAGTTTAATCATAGAAACAGTGTGAGTTACTCAAAAAGGGACGCAAATTATTCCATCTCTGTAAGTTCTAGAGATATCATTTACAAAACACCTATATCTTCCAAGAAGAAAGATATTTGTGTTTGCAACTATGCCCAGACTTGCACAGATCACCACATATTAGGAATCATGCTATTTTATACACTCTATAGTGACCAAAAATTAAAATTTGAAGATTGAGTGTATAACCCTTAGGAAATATATGTGATACATATCTCTAAACACAAAGATTTTCATTATTAACCGAATTCATTTTATACATCAGATATAAATCTGATAATATACCTAAAGTACCTTGCATTCAGTTTTATTGTATAAATGCTTATAGACTAATAGCATGTAAATTTTACTTAATTGCATATTTCTGCTACTAGTTTAGTCTACAGTCACCAATCTTATTTAGTTTGGAAAATAACAATAAATGATATGAATTGATAGTGTTGAACAAAATAATTTAAAAAGCTAGTGTTTCACTCTTGTAAAATTTTGGTTTTGACTTGAACTGCCCTATTTATGTTATAAGATAAAATTCTACAGAGTCGCAAAAGTATTTATAAGTGGTCTATTTTATCATTTTACTCATTCATGGAATTTTAGTTCTAAGATGATAATTTATCTTGATCAATGTATATATCCTACATGGACACCATTTAAAAATTCATACTTAGTACTAATTCCCTTCTAAATACCTAAACATTTCTCACATCAAATTGAAGTATTTGAAATTATTGTTATGGTGCACAAAACTCTACCTAAAACTCGTCTCCACCTGTGACATCAGAATGTGACTTTATTTTGACTTAAGGAAAAGGTTGTTTGTTTAAAAATACAAGAGAAAAGGAAGAGAAGTCACAAAAACAAGGCCAGGTAGAGATTGAGCCAGAAACTCAGTGATACATTTATAATCAAGTACAGAGAAAGGAAAGAGATTCTCCAACCTCCCCGCCACCCCTCCACACACACAGAGTTCCCAAAAGAGCCAAGCTGCCTGCAGTTTGGCTTCAAATCTCTGCCCTCCTGAACTATTAGGAACTCAGTTTATGCTGTTTAAACCCTATGAATTCATATTAATTTATTATTAATGAAAGAAGGCATGCCTTCTCCATTTCAATAGTTGAGTTAATTGCATACATTTGATGGCTATTCTTAGTTTTCAACCTGACATCTGGAACTAACTAAAACCCAAAAATGGAGGGGCACACCTGTGAAGTATTTTCACTTACTTTGAAATGGGAAGATCTACTTCTAATATGGATCTTTTAAGGTGGGAAGACCAATCCCTCTAATCCAGACCAAGTCTTCTGCTGGAAGCTTGTATAAAATTAGGAAAAAGGAAGTTCCTGCTCCTTTTCTACTTGTTCTTGTCACACTAACAAGTCAATTCCTTCACTGGCATCGGAGCCTCCTTGAGGATTCTAGCATATACTGGAAACTAAATGAGACATTCAGTTTTGTAGACCGAACAACTACCGGATTCTTGGACCTTTTGTTCATAGGCAGACACTGTTGGATTAGCTGAACTGCAGATTGCAAGTCATCCCAGAGAGGGGTAGAGAGAGGGAGTGAGAGAGAAATTGATTCTACAAATTCTGTTACTCTAGAGAATCCTGAGTAATACAATAAATACACTCTAATGTATCTATTTATTCAAAAAATACACACTAGTATTTTGTCTTTGATAGACAATGTGATACAAGTTAGAAACAAGATGGGTACATCTTCATTACTTCCCTAATCACAACAACCAATCAGCATCTCGAACTATCTAAAAGTGGTTACTCATCTTGATATCAAAACCTAGAGGGTTCTGGAGAGCCACTGGTCCTGAGTGAAGGATGAAAACACTGTTTCTGATGTCAGCAAAGGAATCAGCATTAGCAACAAGATGAATCAACAGGGCTGCCAGAGAGGAAGCCAAGGAAACCAGGGGCAAAGTTTCTCCCTTCTGAAAACCTTTTTTTTTTTTTTTTAAATCTGAGCTCCTACCAGGAGGCACAGACCACATTTTGTGTGGTTCTTCCCATGACAATTAAAGCAAGCAAGATGGCTTATCAGTTGAGGCTCCTTATTCTTGTCATTCTAATGTATTGCAAATTGACATTAAAATCAATCATCACACTGATAGAGAATGTATTTTATGCTAGAGAAATTTATCTCTCAGGATATGTATCTATATTTGCCTTTCACAGGAAATTTTTTTTATTATGCCATAAAATGACTACATAACACAATACCAAGGATGATTGTGAACTGTAGCAATGATGAAGGGAGATGATGATAAGTCTTTACATGAGACACAAGCTCTCCCATGAAGTAAAGTAACACAAATTCAATCACACATAAGCACAGACAGACATACATACATACACACACACACAACACACACACACACACACAACACACACACACACACACCAGTCCAAACTTAGAAAGTCCTTATTTGTTGTGGATGATAGAATGAAAAACAATAGTCTAATAATCTATAAACCTCTCTCTCTCTCTCTCTCTCTCTCTCTCTCTCTCTCTCTCTCTCTCTCTGTGTGTGTGTGTGTGTGTGTGCGCGTGTGCGTGTGCGTGTGTGTGTGTGTGTGTGTGTGTGCTTGTGTGTGTGTGTTTGTGTGTGTGTGTGTGTAGGCCAGAAGTCTTCTTCAGTCATATTCCTCTGTCATCCACCACTGTAATTTTTGAGACAGGGTCTCTTACTGAACTTAGGATACATTGTACTGACTACAGTGGCTGGCCAAGAAACCCGGTGTATAGTATTTCTATTTCTCAGCAAGCACAGGGATTAAAGGCTTTGACTGCCACGCTCAGCTTTTGTAGGAGTGTTGAGTATCCCAAAACAGGTTCTCATTCATGTATGTACAAAATCTTAAAATGCTACCTCTTATATCTTTAGGAGACAAGTTTTAATGTTTTTAAAGTGAGCTTCTAAGAGGTTGAGTGACTAGTCGGCCATATTTCCTGAAGTGGTTCCCTTTTGTGGGGTGAATGGCAAGATGAAACCCAGCTATTCTTACGAATCACCCTGCAGTGTCTGCATTGTAATAAGTGCAGACAGAAAAGATTTGTTTTCCCTCAGATTTCTGACAATCACCATTTGCTTTAGATTTATCTTCATCTTAAAAATGGCTTTTTCTGAATCTCTTAAACCCTTGATATAAAATGCAGTACCAAGACCTCAGAGTGTACTTAGCTCCATTCAATCTTTGTGGCCCAGAAGATAATACTTTCCTGTATTTCGGAAATTTTTCTTTTAAAAAAAATCACTTACATTTATTGATTTTATTTTGTGAGTTCTTTCCTGTACGTGCACTGCCTGTGTGCCTGATGCCTGGGAAGGTAAGAAGAGTGCATCAGATCATTTGGAACTGAAGATACGGGTGATTGTGAATCACCATGTTGGTTCTGGAAATCAAAGCCAAATTCTCTACAAGATGAATAACAATCTTAATCACTGAGCCATCTCTAAGCCCCAAAGTTTTCTATTTTACTAACATTTATTAACAACATTGACTAAGTCCACCAATCTTTATAATTGATTTATCTTCAATTCTTTTTTGGAGTCATTTGAATTCCATTTCTACTGTCTGAAATAAGTTTCTAAATTTTCTCATTGTAGCCACCAATCTAGATGGTCCTGTTTCAGTGATACAACACAATTCATGATCTGTGATTATGGCAAAGAAAAATACACTGGAATTGGAAGACACTGGAAGGCACTGGATTCCATGCAGACTTGCACCAACAGTGACATGTGGTGAATTAATCAACTCTTGTGTTCACATGGCCTCACCAAAAACATTGTGGATAATGAAAGTAATTTCTTCAGAGACTCACTGTCAATATGCAGATTTAAGTGTTATAATTATGATTTTATATATATATATATATACATATTCAAGTGTTCTTTGTAACAATCAATGCTTTTATTTACTTGAAAAAATTTATTTCTCAGTAACATATTGTTTTAACTATATATCTACGTATTTTGTTGTTGATTATTGTCTTCTTTTGTATATTAAAAACGTTCTATTCTCTATGAGATAAAAATGTTTTTGAAACATATTGTTCTCTTTATATTCAAAAGTTATATTTTTATACTCATTTTTAGTTGTTTTAATTTAAAGCACATCTACATAATATTTATTTTCTTTACACTGTTCGGTATTCATTGCAGTCTTAAATCTGCAGATTTGTGTTTCTAATCAATAAGAATAATGCTTATGGCCAGGTAATGGTAGCGAAGGCCTTTAATCCCAGCATTTGGGAGGCAGACACAGGTGGATCTCTATGAGTTCAAAGACAGCCTGGTCTACAGGCTCCAAGAGCTACAGAGAAACCCTATCTCAGAAAACAAAAAACAAAACAAAAAAACAAAAAAGAATGATGCTCACATCCTCCTCTTCCTCCTCCTCCTCTCTTTCTTTCTCTGTCTCTCTATGTCTCTCTCTGTCTCTCTCTCTCTGTCTCTCTCTGTGTGTCTCTCTCTCTGTCTTTCTCTCTCTCATCACTATTTAGAGTAGATTATGGCTGGCATCCTGCTTCAGCCTCCTAGGACAGACTGTGTTTGGCTTTTTCCTCTAATTCATGAATTCATGAAACTTTCAAAGTCGAAAGCCCATTTCAATAAAGCTTGGCAAATCCCTCAGCCCAAACAAGTGTATGGTGTTCTCTTCATACCCTAGATTCCCATGGCTTAAATTTTGCCAGATATTTGGGTCAATATTATTCATTACAGAGCCTTGTAGAACATGTATTGTTATATTAGACCTAGCGGTATCAGTTGAGTTCTGCAGGACAGTTGCACTGAACAAACTCATTGAAACAAGCCTTGACTATCAAACTCATTGAAACAAGCCATGCTTTTCCGAATGTTCTCTTTACTACCTCCCATGTTTGCTTTGCTTTGTCTTATAAAGTTCTTCTATTGGTTGAATTAGGATGTGATTACACTTTATTTCTTTTTTTATTCAACTATGAATTCCATGTTGTCAGTAATCACATCTTTTTCTTTTCTTTTGCTTTTCAATCCTTTGTCTTTTTAGGAAAATCATTCCTAGAATATAAAAGGAACTCAACCTTTTTGATGCCAATGTGCTGGCTTGCATGAGTGGATCAGACTTCTAGAAACCAATGATGTCATTAGGAATCTTTATATTATCTAGTTTTAAGTTGTGTAGAATCCCAAGGTACATTCTTTTCACTATGTAACAAAGTGTTTAATATAAATTCTGTCAAAGTATTTTTATTTGTGGGATATACATAAAATAATTAAGAATCTAGCTTGGATGAGAGGAATGATCAAAATACTAGGTAAGTTTTGTATGGTATGGCTTGTGAATCTCTGTTACTTTGAATCTAGCCTGGTCTACATAGTAAGTTCCAGCCCAGCCAGGACTACATATTGAGATTCCATCTAAAAGAAACTTATACATAAAAAATGAAGTAATAATTTATAAAGAGATGTGACATGTATAATGAGAGCCTCAATGGTCTCAGTATATCAATTTATTAAGGGGTTCTATGGGGAAAACAGACTCACTGGTACAGAATGGGCAAATCCAGGTGCTGTATCCTTGGAAAGCTGGGAACCGATCACACACTGCTTTAACCTGCCTGATCTGGTCTTCACCACTCAAGAAGTCATGACCCCCTTTCTCCTCCCTTTTAAGCAGTCACATATGCACATAAGAAACATTACCTCTGTCAGGCCAGATAGCCCAAGGTCATGAGTGGAATGAATTCCCACTACAGACATGCAACAATAAGATGGATCTTTTATGTACATGGATATTCATGTTAGTGTACACATGTGTTTGGGTGTTACATGTACACAATTGTACAGTTACATATAGAGGCAAGAGGACAGTCTTGAGAATCATTCCACAAGCCCCATCAACTTCTAAAATATTGAGACAAATTCTCATTGTTCTGCAGTTTACATGATAAGCTAGGGTTGGCTGGCCAGGAAGGTCTAAGGACCTGCCTATCTTTGCCTACCTGGCTCTGGGATTACAGGTTTGCCGAAATACACCAGCTTTGTTAAAGATCTATTCTAGAGATTGAACTTGTCCTCCTGCTTGCTAAGCAAGCAGTTTGCTAACAGCTATTTCTCCAGATGTATTCTAAAACTCAAAGATGGACTCTTTAGAGGTGTAATTCCTAAATTGATTCAGATTAAAATTCCCAAGATCCATAATCTCATAATACACATTTAGGGAAATCACTTGGAACAGATTTATTTAAATGTGTCTTTACCAGATGCATTTTTATACACTGATGCATTTGAGTTAAAATTTCTGTTTGCATTCATTGTATTCCATGTCTAAATAAATGAGTGCTGTTAAACACCTGCTCCCCACCCTGGAATGGTCACATATTGGTGGACCCATTCTAAATGCAGCTGCCCTATGCCTAAGCAACTTCACAGTTCCTGTCTGTTTTTTCCTGTGTACATGACAGTGGTGAGTCTGTGATTTTTTTAAGTATTTTTCATACATTTTAATTCATGTTATAATAATATTAATAATGTCAGCTACTGCTCATATCTCACATAGTGCATTTCATTACTATCTTCAAACTTTTGTGGTAATATTTATAAAAATTATCCAAATGTTCAATATTTTAATATGCTACATTAAATTCTCCTTTCTAAGTAAGAAGTTTGTGCATATACTCACTCTACATCTATAGGCAAAAGTCCTGACTACCTTGATGGTAAATTTCTCTCAACATCTACAGATGTAAATACAATTCTTCAGCTGGTATGCCACAGACATTGTGGACCAAACTATACTGTATAGTAACAATATTAGCTTGATGTTTGGTTAAATTTATGCCAAATATTCAAATAATAACTTCAGTGCTCACTCAAACTTCGTACAAATACAAAGCACTATAATCTGTACTAAATGACTATCTAAGAAAAAGCAAACTTCTATTACATTTTTATTTTATTTTATACATTTTCCAATTGAATTTATTTATATTGAGGCAGAACTACAGGGAGAAAATATTAATAGAGAAAATAACTAACTCGATGTTTAGATGACCATCAATGTTTTCCATGCTGAATATACCAGGTGACCTCTAAAGCTTGCTTGAAATTCTATGGTATCATGTCACAGTTTCAGTGCTCTGTTAAAGAATGTGATGAGCCATGTTCTTTATATTATTCTGTGAGCTAGGGAGACTGTCCTTAATTTTCAATAGACTGAAATTTTCTGGCCTTATGATTTACTTTCTATTCCTGCCTTCCCCTTTCATTCTCTCCTTTCTGATTTTTATAGTATGAATTAGTGTTTATTTGTCTCTGTAAACAGTATGATGGATAGAAGCAACAGGGAAAGAAGAGGCTCTCAGTGCATCTCTGCTGCCTTCTATTACATCTGGGTCTCTGATCCTTAATTGCCTGTCACAGGCACTGAGCCATGCAGCCGGCCGGGCTGCCACGTCCTGTTTGGTCAAGTTGTCATCTCCTATTAATGTAAGCCTTGTTGTTTTCCCTTGGCCTCTAATTTCTCACTCTAGATGTGAGGAAAATCTATTTTCTACATGTGCGGTGAGTGTATCAAAATTTTATTTTTGAAGGAAAATTTAAAAAGAAACATGAAGACTTTCTCATAGAAAGTGACTTTTCTCTCCAGGGCTACGTGGTATTTTCTCTGCTGTGCCAATTTTAGGGGTTTGCATCCTTTTGTTTGTTTGTTTGTTTGTGTGTTTGTTTTCTCTATCACTCATAGCAACAAAGATCATCTTATAAAAGTAATAACCAAAAGCTGACAACAAAATACAAAATGCAGAGAAAGTACTTGAGTCAAGGTTGAATATATCCTGACTGTTTTACAAAACCTTAGAAAAATATACAGAATTGAAGATCCTGCTGTTTTGTGGCTTTAGTTTATTAGCCCAAGTGGCAGATTTCACAATATAATTACTAAAATAGTTTGTGCTGTTGCTTTTGTTTTGTTTTGTTTTGATCTACCATCAATGCAGTTGAAAATGCTCCTCACCTCAGTTTAATCAGAAAGTCTCATCCATGAAAGAAGGTTGCCGGAATAGAGTCCAAAAGTCTGGTCTGAAAACAGAAAACAAAAACAATCAATATTTTGTAGGCAGACACTGTCTTGGTTGGCATATGAAATTCCCCACTTCAGGCATATGTGTCAAACATTGGAATCCCAGTTGGTGGTGTTAACTGGGGAGGAAGTGGAACGATTTGTACATGGAACATGTCTAGCAGGTCACTAAAGGAAGGTTGTGGCTGGCATCTTGTCCCTGCCTTCTTCCTGTCTTCCAACACTGTGTTTGCTATTTAGCTCATCCTTCCATTTACTGTAATGCAAACTGATCCTTTGTCAACATTGGCAAGCTGAACCCTCTGAAACTATGAAATAAAATAAAAATGTACTCACCTTAGGTTGCTCAGGTTTTAAAAAACAGTGATGAGAAAAGTAACTGACAAGGAAACCTGGTGGAAGAGAAGTGATGCCATCTCGTATCACCCAACAAAGGGTCTTAGAGGCTTTGAAACTAGTTTTCCAGAAGTTGGATTAATACTTTATGGGGGATGTGTGTGTGTGTGTGTGTGTGTGTGTGTGTGTGTGTGTGTATGCGTGAATGCATCTCTCTCTCTCTCTGTGTGTGTGTGTATGTGTACTTGCATGCAACTGTGTGTGTGTGTATGTGTGTGTACTTGCATGCATCTCTGTGTGTGTGTGTGTGTGTGTGTGTGAGAGAGAGAGAGAGAGAGAGAGAGAGAGAGCCTGCATTCATCTCTCTTTCTCTCTCTCTCTCTCTCTCTCTCTCTCTCTCTCTCTCTCTCTCTCTCTCTGTGTGTGTGGGGGGGTGGGTGTGTATGTGTACTTGCATGCATCTGTGTGTGTGTGTGTACTTGCATGCATCTGTGTGTGTGTGCACGCGTGCATGCATCTCTCTCTCTCTCTCTCTCTCTTTCTGTGTGTGTGTGTGTGAGTGCTTGCATACATCTCTGTGTGTGTGTGTGTGAGAGAGAGAGAGATGAATGCAAGCACTCATCTCTCTCTCTCTCTCTCTCTCTCTCTCTCTCTCTCTCTCTCTCTCTCTCTCTCTGTGTGTGTGTGTGTGTGTGTGTGTGTGTGTGTGTGTGTGTGTGTGTGTGTGTTTTGTATCCCTGACCTGATGTCAGGGATGCAGAAGGGCTGTTGTAAAAGGCCACAGGCAATGAATAAAACCAGTCTAAGAAAGAGAGGACATATGTAATACAAATGACAAAAACATGGGCCTGGGAGCCTACAAACTATTTGGTTTCACACTAAAACATCATCTGTTCTGATTGTCAAGCATGGATTCATGGGATTTATATTTTTCCTGCTGGTTTTCATCCTTTGGTCCAATTTTTAATTTCTATTCTATTATTGCCATTTGCAATGGAAAAAGATACTCTGAGCCATTTTGTATTGGAAATACATAGCATGAGTTTTCACAGGGCCTCAGAGAGCTAAAGTTGCTGTGAGTCTCAGAGGAGAACCCAGGCTTTTGAATAATGTAATAGTTAACACTTTGGGATCTTAGAGATACACAAAGTACATTTTGCATTTTGAGATAACTAAGAGCCTTTGGTTTTAAGAGCACATAAGGGTTTGAGTATGATGTATTCTGTACAGGTTAACGTGTTATATGTTTGGCTCCAAGCTTATGGTAACCTGTAAGAAAATAATATATAAAATGTGATTTCTAGGAGGCTTGACCATCATTGTTCTGTTCTTTCCTGGTTGATTTCTGGTATCTGGATCTTCCAGTATTTTCAGTTTACTATAATCTAGCACACATAAGCAGAATTTTCCATCACATGTGTGATTTTTAAATTGTACTTGCTAATGTTTCCCAGGTGATGTGGTGAGTAAGCAGCATAGAGGGAACTCGAGATCATGTATGTAAAGCACATAAGGATGACCTCATGGCTACCTTGCCACTTGTATAATTATGTATTGCCAATATAAAACAAAAGCTACGTGGTTACCCAAATTCTTCAAGGGAAATATTTTGCTCAGAACAAAAAGGTGCGCATGTAAGAACTTCAGTGTTATCCTCTATGTTCAATATGAATATATTTTGCACAACTCTTTAATAGGGTTTACGCTGATGCATTGTAGAATGTTCTTGTTGAGATATCCTTGTTAAAAAAAAAAAGCTTGCTCTGAGAAGACTTCTTTTGAATATGTGAGTGGTCTGCATCCCATTGCCTTTCAGGATATACTCTGGAAAGCTTACTTAAGAAAGTAATTTTCCAGTCTGATGTAACCAGCAGCTCTATTTACTCAAGGATGCATTGAAAAGAGAAATACAGAATGCATTTAGTGAGGGTCTAGAAAGATAAGAACAGCTTCTCTTTTCTCTAACCAAGAAGACTTGGCTTTTAGCAGTCCCCAGACTTTAGACCCAGTCATTGTACCTAGACAATTGTATATCTCCTCTCTTTAAGACCCAGTTAGAATTTACATGCAAAGTCAATGAAATACACTTAAGGAAATTAATCTTGAGATTTTGCCAGTCCAAATAATTTGACTGAAAAGTTTGCTTGCTGATACAGTCATATACAAAAATCTTTTTTCCTTAGGTGTTTCTTTTGTATACTACATGAAATACAGGCTATAATTTTCAGATCTTCACACATATTTCCATGTAAAGGTCACTCTGCATAACAATCTGCTGGAGCTAATCTCCTACTTCTGTCTCAGTACCATTCCTTGCTCTCTCCAGAAATTACCAAGTAACTCAGTTCACACTTATAACACCATTTTTCACATTGTGTTCTTCAACTGTAGAAACTTTTCTCCATTCAAATTTTCATAGCATCCACCTGGCTGGAGTGCAGATAATTTAGGCACTGTGAGGTACTTTCTTCTTGATCTAACAAGTGTCATATTTAGGAAAAAATTTATTTAGAATTATCATAATTTTTCACTTTTGTATTAAGATATTTTCTCTTCATTTTACATATCAACCTTAGATTCCCCTGTCCTCCTTCCTCCAACCCCCCAGCCTTTTTATAAAACAGAAGTTTAGGGACTGAAGAGACGGCTCAGAGGTTAATAGCATGGGCTGCTCTTTCAGAGAACCCAGATTCAATTTCCAGCAACCACATGGTGATTCACAACCATTTGTAACTCCAGTTTCAGGGAAACCAACTTCCTCTTCTGGTCTCTGGAGGCATCAGATATGCACATGATACACACACATGCATGCAGACAAATCACCCATACACAAAAATATAAATAAATCTTAAAGAATTAAAAAATAAAAATGAGAAGTTTAGAGCTTCAGATAAAAGCCTCCCCCCAAAAATCCAAGACTTCCTTTATTGAAATGGTAATATATTCAAAAGTCATATTTCTAGAGTTTGTAACCATTTTTACCTACCCAAGCACAATATTGGCATTTAATATAAAAAAATGCATCTGAAGCAACATGAAATTTAAACATGCATAAATAAGACCAGTGCTCATCATGGTATGGAATAGAGACACAGCCTTCTAGTCGCTCTGTTAATTACTTGCTAGAGAGCAAGGCAATCCAGGTTTAGACATCTCCAGCTATCCCAAGACCTTACAACCTCCTTTATTTAATACAAGGAACAATGTAATTAAGAAACCAAATATAAGGTATTTTTCTTCATGGATCCTTACACAATAGTGATTGTGGTAACAAAATAGGTAACACAGGAGTGACGATGTGGTATGCCACCTGGCATGTGTAAAGCATGTAATTTCCTTGGCTCTAGCCCATGGTCTTCCTGTAATTTCTACCACTGAGTTTACAAAATGGCAATCTATAAACTAAGTGGGACAACACCTGGTACCAAGCCTATACTTAGCTTAGCACAATAACATGGTTTAGAATGAACTTAAATTTTATTATCAGTTTCTAGATGAACATGTGTGCTAGACCAGCCTCTGGGTGGTATTTGATTATTTCTCTTAAGTCTAATACATTTCATAATGACTTACTGACTCAGAAAAGAAAGACTTGATCCTCCTTGACCTTCCTGAAATTTCTTGTTTATTTCCAATCACACTGAAGATGAGAATTGTCCCTTTGTTTCAAGCTTTCAGATGCCTTTACTCTGGACTATTGTTTGCATCCTATCCTGACACATACATTATTTTTTTAGGTGTAAGATTTCTTGTTTAGATATACAGCATGACTTTTGAATATCTACCCTGGCCTTTTCAGAATTGCTCCCCCATTTCACCTGTGTTCCACCAGATTCCATGCCTTTTTACCTTGTTCTTCATCAATGCTAGCAACCCTGTTTCTACTTACGAAAGCCCCAAGTTTTTTTTCTCCAAAGCCTAACAAAGCATTTACACTCCCAGCTTTCCTGACCTTTCCATCAGCAGATAAGTCATTGCTTGATGAATTCTGCCTATATAAGTTGACATCTCTGCCTTTCCCTGTTCAGATCAGCATTTTAGCTCATCTACCATTCTCCAATATTTACACAGTTTTGCAACAAAATTACATAGACATGCCAATATGAAAAGGAAAGTGTTTGGGTCAAAATTGCAATATGTTTGTCATACAGAAAAGAATATATTTTCCTTAGGTTTCAATTTATCTATTCGTCCTTGTCTAATTTTGCTAGAAAAGAGATCAGAGAAGAATCTATTTTGCACTTTGTGGTATTCTATTATCCCTACCTGCTACACAGATAGGTAACAAAACAATACCCTATCAAGTATTAAAAACTTAGCCAAAATAGAATAAAAAGAATTTTTTAAATCCATACATCAGCAAGGACAAAGTGAAGGGAAAATGCTGCTACCAAGTTTGGGCACTGAAAAAAAAAAAAAAAAAAAAAAAAAAGACTATCCCTAAGACATAATTTGGGGCTGTCCAAAAACTTGTGAGGAAACACAAGAGTCATTCCATAGCATGGAATCCCAGAACAGGTAAAAAAAATAGATACATAAGGTCTTCTTGAAATGTAGTTCCTATAGGAATGAGGAGAGGAGAGTTCATGAAAACATGTAATAAACAGATTTAAGACATGTTGTCTTTTTCCCAACCTTTGACCAAGGCAAACACTTTTTCTAAGGTCCAAAACATATATAACAAGAAAGTGAGCAAAGAGAAACCCAACAAGAAAGCCGAGGGATTGCTGGCTGGGAACATCAGGTAGATCTGAGGCTGTGGTTAGGATGTAGTGTATTTCCCACAGGTTTCCGTGTTTGAACACTTGCTCCCCTGCTGGTCTTGCTATTTTGGAAGGTTGTAGAACCTTTAGTAGGTGGAGTCTTGTGCATCAGGATCAGGTCTTGAGGTTTTTATAGCCTAGGCAACTTCCTATAGATTCTCTCCTTCCTGACTAGGCATGCAATTTGATCAGCTTCTCATTCTCCTGCCTCCATGTGGCAGAAAGCTATGATCTGCCACAGTCCCTCACACTTTGACCTGAAATGAGCTCTTCCTAACTCGGTTTGATTCCCACCAGGTATTTGATCACAGCTATGAGAAAAGTAACTTGCAGAGTTGATTTCAGACTCATGTGTCCCAGTTTAAAAAAAAAAAAAAGTACATGAAAACCTCTATGATGCACTGTGAAATCCCCCACTTCCAGAGTTTGGCCCCTGTGGGTTTCACTGTTGGTTAACATCTGCCATCCTTGTCTTTTGTTTAGTAACAGAAGCTCACAATTCTTGAAGTCTTTTCTGAACATTTAGGCCTTGAGTGCAAAGTGATTCTTCAGCATCCACTGTGGAGGGTAGCTTATGTTTTTGTCAATGGGATATGGGTATAAATTCAAGTCTACTTGAATATCATACTTTTAATTCTGCTTGCACTCTTTTCTCTCTCCTCTGGTCAAAAATTAGGAATGCCATGGAGAGCAGAGGGTGCTTGTCTGCCTTGTACTACATTATTGAAATAATTCTATCCCCAGAGGAAAAGATGAATTCTATGAGAGACACAACATTGAAATCTAAGAAATGCTCATCTAAGGATCTTCTTTGAAAGAAACTAAATTAAATTGTGCTTTGGGTAAACTGATAATCCTACTAAAGGTGCCATAGTGGAAAACAAAAAAAAAATACTTGAAGGCATTAACATGGATCTGATGACATCACTGAAATTGTGGCATAAATCCAAATTTACAATAAAATATTCAGTGCTTAAATTCTAATATAGACAACAACTATCAGGTATTTAAGAAAAGTTTCTAATAAAAAGTACAGAGACATATGTAAATAAAAATGAAGAAATAAATATTAAAATTGAGGAAAAATAGAAAATGAAGCATTGAAAAAAATTTCAAAAGCCTGTAATCATAAACTAAGAATAAAGAACTACAAATTTTTAAATTCAGGGGGAAATAATCAGCATGTATTATGTTAAGCACATGTAATAAATTGTCCATAATATGTTTAATACAAATGTTAAATACGTAATAATGATGTTTTAAAAATCAGGAGCATATCTCAATAATAGGAGGTAAATCTTTTCCATAATAAGAAAAATCAGGAGAAAAAATCAAGGAAATGCCATAAAATATTCCAGCAAGTTCAATATCTAACAATTAGAGTTATCAAAAAAAATGGTGAGATTATTCAGCAGGTAAAGGAGTTTTTCTTGTGAACCTGGTTACCTGAGTTCAATCCCTGGAATCCACAGAAAGAGTTCTCAATGACAAGAAAGGAAAAGAGATTAATATGAACTAGAAAATTAAGTAGAAGACTAAGCCAACAAATCATTTAAAGTGTTTTATTAAAAACATGATTTTACATGTGAAATATCTTGTGATCAATGGTCATAGTAAAGGTGAGCATAGCAATTAAATGAAAGAGTTTTGAAAACCATATTTTTAAATTGTCAAATGAATTCTATACAAAGCATAAAAATGAGATTTTGGATGTTATTGATTCCTATGGACACTACAAAGATATGTCATTTAGTTATGAATATGAAAGATGTCAGAGCAAGAATTTTATTCTTTCAAAGAGACAAAAATCACAATATAGTAAACTGAGAATCTAATATGTTTTGTTTGTGCTTCATCAATACAGAAATCTTCCCTTCCGTGAAATAGAATGAGTTCCTCCTTGGTCAAAGGAAAGAGTGGGTTTGTGATATGGAAAAAAGCAAAAGCACAGCAGGAAGAGACATGATTGGTTAATGTCAGGTCACTTGTCTTTAATGAGTTACAGCAGACAGGACTTTTAAATGATGTTTATTTGTGTGGATTGTGTTCTCCCCACTGTAGGAGAAAAGTAATTGATCTTTTGTGATATTCACCAGATCCCCCAACGTTCTAGCTTTACTGTAGACATTTACCATGACTAACTCTGTATTGTTTTGGTCTGATCTACCACAGTCTAGCACAAGAGTCTATCCAAAAACCAAGGTCAGATAAGAAAATTTTTAAATAGTAAAGATTTGTTTAGATATTAAAACACTCAAAACTCCCTCCATGTCAATCTTCTCCAGAAACTTCTGTAAGATGTAGGTTATCAAAATAAAGGAACAAATAAGAAAGTATGGAAAATAAAACTCAGAAAGGAAAGAACTAGTGGTGTATTTAAAAGAAAATTATAGGTAGAGTATGAAAGGATATTCAACAACAAAAGCCATGGGGATAATGAGCACATTGGGGTCTAACCCAGAGATAATTCCAAGGCATAAAAGGAAAGATAATGACATGAAAGTATTTCAAGGTGACTTATATTTTGTAGAGATTGGAAGAATTGATGGTTGGTACATACTAGGCAATTAAGCCAATGAAAACAGAAACCTATTATTAACTCTAAAAAGGTACATCTCTAAAAAGGGAGATATAATCATAGACTCAGTGTGACTGAATGAAAGGTATTATTCATATAGCTATATAATAAAGACATGTATTATTGACTCAGCATAAAATTGCTTTGTACCATCTCTAAAACCAGGAAGGAAGTGTGTGCATGCGCATATTCTTTGTGTGTGTATGCATGTGTGCATGTGTGGATGCATGTATGAGTGTGTGGGTGTATGCGTTTGTATGTGGTGCTTCTGCTTGCTTGTTACAAGTTTAAGAGATGAGATTTAGAATTTTGTAGTCAAAATAAAAAGGCAGAAATGTAAAATTTATTTTATTTACAAAATTATGAATATCAGTGTATATATTAGGAGAAGTATTTTAAGTGGTAAAAACTTACTGACACAGACTCCAGTGTTCCTTCATTATGTTGTTATCTTGCTATAAAAAACTTAGGTGTTTATTTCAAAATATATCATATTTTTCCATATGTAGCATTGACTTTAAATTAAATAAACACATTTAAACATGAGTGTGATCTTTAATTGTGTATAACTCTAACTCATTTATTCAAGTGTATGACCAACTGTAATCCTAATGAAACAGAGCTTCAAATGTCACAATTTGGTAAATATTTACATTTCTTTCTATTTTATAAACATTAATTCCTTTGAGAATATTTCTGTAACATATATCTGACTTTGAAAATGAACTGTGTATATTTCTAATATCATTCTTTAATGTTTTAGATGATGAAATGTTTCTGTTCATGGGCACATTAAAAAGCTTTTTAATTCCTGAAGATTTATCATGTAAGCTACAAATCATGTTTTTAAATCTAAGTCAAGGAGATGAAGGAATAAAATGATGGATAACCATGTCTGTGCTCTCAGTTGTTAAGAATGAAAATTGTTAGTCCTAGAGTGTGTGTGTGTGTGTGTGTGTGTGTGTGTGTGTGTGTGTGTGTACTGTGAAACACCAAAGGGACTAATAATTTTCTTCTTGAGTTTGTAAGTGTTCATCTTTGACTAGGGAGGGTTTGCAGTTGCTGTACAATGAACATGAGGCCGTTTGCAAATATTTTAGATTACAGGTCAGCTGAAAATGTTTGCTCCAGACCAGCAAATGTATCTGCAGTAACTACTTTCCATACTTCACACATAGGTGAAAACATGAGCCGAGATATGTGTTGAGATTGAAAATCTGAGTCTAAAATTATTGTGAGGCTTATCCTTCTTTTCCTGATGATTGGGAAAATCAATATTGAGAGTATCATGTACATATTTCTGAAAATTGAGTGAGGTAATTAACATGGAGGGCTTAGCCAATGTGTGGTACATTGCACATGCTAGGCAAGAATTTGTTTTTCCCTGTAGACCTCTGGTGTCGAATCAACAGTGGATTGGAGTGAAGTGTGATGGTCTATGAACCTCTGAAAATTGGTTTTCTGACCATTGACCAGTTGGCAGAGCCAGTGTTGCCCTTGTTTCCCTAGGCTGTCACTGTGGTCCAAAGACTGATGTGGGATTATCCAAAGAAAACAGGACATGAAGCAACTTGTACTTAAGAATTTACACTTTGCTCTTCCAGATATTATTTACAAGGTTAATGATTTCCAATACAGAAGACCTAACTTGTTTATATGCAGGAAAGAAAAACAAACAAACACACAAAAACAAAATAAAAGTACAACAAAAACCCAAAACAACTAGTAGAATTTCTTATTGCATTCTAAAGACGAATACTTATGGAGTTATATAATTCTCACTCATCATCAAGCAGCTTCTTTTTATAGAAGATGGAAGTGATTACAGAAATTCACAACTGGTCAAAATGCAAAAAGATCTACAGACCATAAGTTTCCTAATTCCAATTGGTACATCTCCAACACAACTATTAGACCTAAGGTTCAGGAAACATGGCACAAGAGGGAGCAGGAATATTGTAAGGGCCAGAGGACCCGGAAGTCTGCTGCAAAATTGTGTCTTCTAAGTATAGAAGTGAAAGCCACACCCAAGAAATCCAAACAATATACAAAACTGCAACAATAGCAACACCAATTGTCATACCAGTGTGGATGGAGGAAATATCATGTGGCCCATCCCTAAATAAAGATCTCCTTAAACAACTAATTAAAGAATAAGAGTCCAAAATTTTGAATGGAAGAAAGGTAGGCATAGACGGGTGGAAAGGAAAAAAGCGAAGGAAAAAGTAATATGTTTTCATAAAATATAAAAGGGGAAAAAGAGAAAAAAATGAAGCTGACATCATTTTGTAATAGATTAGATACCTGCTTCTGAATAAATTTAAACTTTTATAAGCCGTATTTAATGACAATTAAGTGGCCAATGCTATGGATCATATTAATAATATGAATGCATGAGTATGTATATGAAAAGGAATTGTCATCTATATACCCTATCATATGGATTGTTTAAGTCAGTATATTTCATGGACCAACAATATTATTACATCTATTTATTTCTCCTCAATTAAGAAAAAAGAATATCAGCTGATATGAAGTCCTTTTAATATCATTACATAAAACTATGCAAAATACTAAGCTCATTTGGAAAAGATGTAAATCAGGCAAATGATTAAATCTGATATTTCATTGTAAACCATGTTCCATATTTCTGATATTTTTTGTTGGCAATACATTTTACAAGTTCCATGTTGTGTGATTGGCTATGAATTTTTAGTATTTTATGATAAAGCAGACATATAAAATTATTTGAATTACATAAAAGAGGAGGAGAAGGAGGAAGAGACAGATTCTGAATGTATCTTCTCTCTTACTTAATAAGGCCTATCCTGGTAAAGCCAACAGGCAGTGAATATCTCCCTCAACTTAGCCACTCATTATGGGTACCCCACAGTCTTTCCCTTAAATATTCACTAACTGTACTTTAAACTCCCGGGCTTACCTTTGTCTTCTTACTGATGCATTCTGTTAGTTTGCCTGATTCACTTTCTTCCCCTCTGGATATTTCTAAGACATATGCCTGGCCCTGTGTTAACTAAGTTTCTAAGCCTTATAAATGGGCTGTACAGGGGGGGATGCTCTCTCATTTGTCTTTCTCAATGATAACTGCTTAATGAAAACCTTTAGAAAATGCTCGCCTGATTGACTTTCACCTGTGGCATCACCCAGAGCAGAAACAAAATAGTTCTGCTTTAAGTGGGGATCTCAGCAAAGACAAGGTGCTAATACAGAGTGACCTGTCTGTGGCATCCTGTTATGGCTGATGACAGCCAGTGAAATGGAACTGGACGCAGAGCAAATTGCTTCATTAGTAACGTGGGTCAGAATAGCTGTGAAACTGCAACCCGCACTTCCTGATACATGGGCCATGTAATTTGATCATTTAAATCCAACAGTTTCAACTACCATTCTCTACTTAAGTTGGTTATGTTTTAAGTTTTAATACTTTTTTTGTTAAAACTCAAAGATGATGATGAATGATAAAATATATTCCCCAATATTGAAATATAGCACATAGCACTGGGATAAACAAAATTATAATTAAAGTGGTGGAAATTATAGACCCAGTGTTTAATATTCTGGCACATTCATAGTCAAAATGTTTGCATGAGAAGTGAAGCATTTGGATCTTGCCTGACTCAAAATAGTGATGGTGATGATGCTGATAATGATGATGCTGATGTAAAAGTAAAGAAAAAAAAATAAAACAAAATGTTATTGTAGTTGGTCTAGGGATATTCCATGGGTGAAAATGAAATGACTTTTAGTGTGCCCTTAGTGTCCTATAACAAAGAGCTTGCTGGGCATACAGGCTCTTGCATGCCTCGTGAATCAACTGATGTTGCTATATGAGAGCAGTTAACAGGTGAATGCAAGCGAAAAAGAGGGCAAAAAAGGGTAATGCATGATATTCATGACTGAGAGGAGGTTTGCTACATTAGTCTTAGTGAATGAAGACCTCAGCAACACTGGAAATGAAAGCATTTTTGTTTTGCTTTGCTTTTGTTTTGGTTTTTTCTCTGTTGAATAATCGCTGTTGAAGAATTCTATCACAAATTAAACGTTCAATGCCTTTATCATGGACTCTAATTAAAATTATATAATACAAATAGTTATGAGCTCAATGACAATTATTTCAAAGTGTTTCCAGGTACAGTGCAGAGAGAGAGGTTTTTTTTATGTGCATGGATACTTTACCTGGATGTAATTCTGTGTATTTTGTGCATTCCTAGTGCCCATGGAAGCCAGAAGAGGGTATTGAATCTCTAGGGACAAGAATTACAGATGGTTGTGAGCCACCATGTGGGTGCTGAGAATTGAACCTGGACCCCAGTGCTCTTTTTTTTTTTTTTTTTTTTTTTTTTTTGGTTTTTCGAGACAGGGTTTCTCTTGTGTAGCTTTGCGCCTTTCCTGGAACTCGCTTTAGAGACCGGGCTGGCCTCGAACTCACAGAGATCCGCCTGGCTCTGCCTCCCGAGTGCTGGGATTAAAGGCGTGCGCCACCACCGCCCGGCGACCCCAGTGCTCTTAATTGCTGAGTAATCTCTCCAGCCCTGATATTCTTATTTTAGTAATAAAGACAACTTGAGTTTAAAAATTAAAACAACTCAAAAGTGAATCATACCCAATCAGTTATGGCATAAAGATTAAAATTGGATGTCTGTGTGATTTTCACACTTCATCACTTGTTTGCTTATGTATATAATATGCATCAAACCATGGAAGGATTCTGATCTATGGCCAGGAATTCACCAAAAAAAAAAAAATTGCTTTTTTTTTTCATGTTGACCCAAAGAAAAGGAAAGTAAGCATCTTAATGTTTGGGTACTCTTGATAAATTTGTGAATCCCCCATGTTTTCCTGCATGTTCATCTCTTCCCAACTACTTTTTTTATTGCTGGAATTTGGGAGCATTAAAATCGTCATATTATGACCATGTGCTATGGATTTATTTTATATTCTCGTAACCCATGTCTTTCAACAAAAGAGAGGAAAATGAAAATACACCATGCCATGCTAATTTATTAAGCAATGTGGACCTACCCACTGTCTCATCCCAGCCTTGAGTGTGGTTCTCCCTTCCCCGGTCTGTTCCTTGGTGCTACTTAGCTAATTCCCAGTATGCTGGATCTACTCTCAAGGTTCTTTACCAATTCCAGGTAGGGTTAAGAGTGCCACTTCAATTTAGTTCCTGTGTCATCTTAGAAAAAGCTGTTTCGCCATACAGAGAAGTAATTCTCAGTGGCCTCCAGATATTTTAAACTGCTACTTTCAATTCTAACTGGAAGCATTAACATTAAGTTCCAATCTGGTCCCATCATTACCTTGTTTGACTCAGAGCTTCCCCATAGGAAATCAAATGTAAACATTCCTTTATACCTCTATTCCTTACAGTGAACCTCAGGGTGATGTTAAAATACCAATGCCTTTATTTATTTGTTTTCGCTCATCTCGAAATGGGCATCAACAACCTTAGTGTGCACACACAAATTGAAAGCCATTTTCAACCTTGTTTTCTAAAACATCATCAATTCAGGAATGTAAATATAAAAGACACAATTGAGAGTTGAATAAAAGCTCACAGCACAACCTGTTCCTGCCATTTCCTGGTTCTTTTGCTGAGATGTGTAGAGCTGTGAGCTGTGAAGGGAAGGACCCATACTGAACATGAAGGGTGGCATAGGCTCTGTGACCTTAGCTTCTACTTGTGGCGTCCATAGTTTTGAATGTCTTCCTCCACTAATTTCATAGGACACAGGGTACTTAAGTGGCAAAGCCAGTCAATGCTCCCTTATCCCTTCAGCAATGTGGACCACAACGTGCCTGGGCACTCTCTAGCAAGTGCATTTATTTTATGTCTACTCTTTTTATGTTTGAGGTTATAATATAATTATATCATTTTCTTCCTTTCCTTTCCACCCTTCAAACCCTCCTATGTATACTTCTTTACTCTCTTTTGAATTCATGGGCTCTTTCTTCATTAATTGTTATTACATGTGTACATGTGTATGTGTATGCCTATATATCCCTAAATATAACCTCTTCAGTCTGTATACTGCTGTATGTATATTTTCCAGCCTGATAATTTGGTACTTGATAACCGATTGGTGTGCTCTTAATATGTTACCCACTCTAAGCACTCCATAGGTGCCTGTGGTTCTTTGTGCAGTGTTGAGACCTTACAGATTTTTCCTTTGTCCAATTTAGCATGTCAATTGGTGTCATCCTTGTCCAGCTCATGTTTAGGCAGTTATGTTTTTGAGACACAGTCTCACAGAAAACTGCATGATCTTCTGGCCTTTTCAGTCTTTCTTCCCCCTCTTCTGGGATGTTTGTTTAAGGTAAGAACTGCCCAGGTCCTTGGCCTCTCATTTCTCTGTGTGACTCAAGACAGGATCAAGTAGTGGTGTCCCTCAACAGGACCTTGGGATGGAAGATCACAGATGAAGTAATCGATGGGTCCAGAGTCTCCAGCCTCATGAAAGGTCATGCTTATGTTGACCTGAGTTTGCGGTGCACACCTTCAACATTTGAGCTGCTGAAATGTGAGTTCTCTTGTTGTCACAAGCACTCACAGGGAAACCTGATTTCAAATAGCATCAGTCTGGGTAAGAAGAAATGGAGATCCAGATGTACTGGGATATAACATAAAACATGTGCTCACTGTAGTTGGTAGAGTGAGATAAGCTATGATTTAACTTCTTGTAACTGCAAAGTGTATTATAATTGAATTAAATCTAGTAAAATCTTTCCCTTCTGTATCTTAAAAGCAGATCACAGGTTAATGGCTACAATGACATTAGGGAAAATAGAAAAATCAAGTTACTATTTCTTGTTGGCTACTTCTTGCCACTTTCATGAAGACCAAAGGAGAGCCAATTGTCATCCATGCCAGCCAGCCCACACCTAGCCTTCTGAGAACCTCGAGGATAAGTTTTTATTCACAACAGATTGGACCGACTAACTTGGAACATTGCACAGCAGAAAGAGTAAAATGTACCTCTCTGAAACTAGAGCAGTTACCATCTGTCTGTGATGCTCAAAGAGAGTCCCAGTGAGACCCAGAGATTCTTTTTTTTATATCATCCATTAGGTGTATTGAAAATTGTTTTAATTCTTTGAGCTTGGACTACCAGCTCACATCTAAGTTTTGTAGAATTTTCTTGCAACATCCTTTTATGTATGGCTTACAGTTTATAATAATCAAAATTCTTGTGAGGTAAAATATGAACAAAGTGTCTTGTGCACCAACCCTCAGCAGCAGGACTTTTAAAATCTAGCAGTCCTTAATGCTTGCTACATTGTACACTGCTGTTGTGCTCTATTCTGTCTCTCAAGATTCCAAAGCATATTCCATCTCCTTTAAATCAGTGTTCTAGTTTCACTTTTATTCAAAGTAGACTAAGTAATCACAGTCCACCAACTTGACCAGTAAACATGGCCTCTGTCACAAGAGAACAACTTCAGAAAATAATATCAAGAAATCCACATTCTAAATACCAAACTTTAAAATAATTTTTACTTTGCCCCAACTCCATCTGAATAATCCAGTCAGATAAAAACAAAATGTATATAAGAAAAGGAGATATGTTCAAGTTTAAAAAGGCAAGAGTTATATAGGTACATAAGGCTTTAAATTTATGAGAATGTTTGCTGTCAGAACAAGATGTTAGGTATGTGTCACATGACATTTCTCAAACTCATTTGATGAAGAAACCTTTTATTTTCTTGCCTTGATAATGCACATTTTGTCATGCACTAATTTAAATATGCTATTCAGTTTCACCAATAAAATTAATCTTGGATAACCATTAAGAAAATGAAGATGCCTAGAATCTTGAAATCTATAGTAGGATTTTGTCATGGAATGGCTAGTGTCAATTCCTCTCTTCACTGGAGTTATGGAGCCATCTTGAATAATGACAAGAGAATAATTAAATTTATTGAGAAATACTTTACAATATAAAAGGTCTGGAAACTCGCATTAAACTCATAATGTGGCCATCTAGAAAACCTAAGACTCAGTAGAGTTTCCAGAGACTTTTCGTGACTGCTGACTCTGTGTAGTGAGCTTGGCCCTGGGATGTATAATAAATCATGGGCCATTTGACAAAGATGTCAAATGAGGCATGTGATCCTTATAAACATGAATTGTGAGCTTTTGCAGCAGGGGCAGGTGACAGAGAACTATATTCATAAATTGGATATATCTCATGAATGCCATTATGTGTAAAATACTGATTAACTATTTATAGTAGCAAGATGAATAAAGAGATGATATCACATAATCTTTTTGTAAACATTTGTTCTCATATAAAATCTATTTTCCAATGGTGTTAACAATTGTATACGAGTGAAACTCATTTTTGAAGATTATAGAATATAAGAAACCCCTTGAATGAAAAAATCATTACAATCATACACAATTTGGATGTATACCACAACCAATCACACATTGAAAACTCAGGGCTGATAACAGCCTCATTTCCTCTTCACTATAGGGCTACAACAATGAAAATTTATACTTTATGTGTTCAGAGATGTCTGAAATTCATCTCTTTGGGCTCCAAACATCAAATTTGTGAGTGTTTAATATTTATCCATTTAGAATATATAATAAATCAAATTGTGTTGACTTAGGATTAGCAAACTACTGTTTTTCAAAATTATTCATTTAGCCTCAGCACAAAGCATGCTCAATTTCGATGTCAATTAAAAAATTATTTAGTACCATGCTCTGTTTGAAACAAGAAAACTTGTTGGCAGGCCAGCACAGTGGCACAGGGAGAAATAAACGTCTTCCAAACTTGACAACCCGAGCTTGACCCAGTTGAATAAGATGGTTGAAGAAGGGAATGGGCTCTTGTAAGTTGTTTCTGACGTCCAGACATACGTTGTGGCCTTGCATGCATGCACTTAAACATATACAGATGTAATGTAAATGACTGTAAAAAATTAAAATTCAAAAAGAAAACCATGGCTCTATAATAGAGACATTGTTGCTGACTGGTTCTGATTTTTCTTAGCAAATGATAGTCACTCTGCTTTTGAACATCCTGAGTATGCCCAGGAGGGAGGCACTCATGGGAGTTCCTCAGGTGAGGAGAGTCCACTGCTAAAGCAGAACTCTCATTTTGAATAGACATATGGATCCAATACAGTCAATGTTAATAAAAACCATCTGAAAGCATCAAAGATCTCTAGGAAAAAAATCTAGGCTACTATCTTTCCATTTTCCCTTCATCTTCTCCTAGTTTATCATAAGTGTCCCTCCTACCATCACAAATATAGAAAGAAAAAAATCTTTGTAATTGACTAGGTCCTTATAAAATAGAAAAAAATTAACTCCACAACCCAGTCCATTGTTGCTGTGGGATAAATTAGTAATATGAAAGTCAAGCTAACCTCACCAAGCATACCTTTGCAGCCTACATGACCTGTAGTGTGCATAGGGCAGCATGAAGTCAATGATAGGTACAAATGTTGCCTAACATAAAATAGTAAGTTTCCTTAAAATATTACAATATTTTTGAGAGTTTTTTATTCCTAAATCGATTGTGTGCTTCAGTGTGAATTTTGGAGATGATAGACATGATATTGAACTGTCAAAAGGTCAGTTGCAACTGCTAGATAAAATTGCAAAAGCACCAGTTACTGCTGTGGGGTGTTCTGTATGCTGTGAATGTGTTTTGCTCTGATTGGTTGATAAATAGAATGCTGATTGGCCAGTAGCCAGGAAGGAAGTATAGGAGGGATAAGCAGATAAGGAGAATTCTGGGAAGAGGAAGGCTGAGTCAGGAGATGCCGTCTAGGGAGACATGTAATGGCACACAGGTAAAGCCTGTGGCGACATGTAGATTAACAAAAATGGGCTGAGTTTAAGTGTAAGAGCTAGTCAGTAGGAAGCCTGAGCTAATGGCCGAGCAGTTTTAATTAATATAAGCCTCTGTGTGTTTACTTGGGGGACTGGTGGGTGAGAGAGATTTGTCCTGACTGTGGGGGCCTCAGCTGCCAGGTGGGCACAGGAAAACTTTCAGCTACAAGTTACCTCCTGGGATTCATCAGTTCTGGGAACTCTCATTTTTATATCATTATTTCTTAACATTTGTCACTAGACAAGGAACTGTCATCTTGGGCACCTGGAACAATCAAACGATCTCAGTTTTGCAGTACACATCTGCCAACCACTCATGCCATGGAAATGGGCCACCAGATGACAAGGCTCTGGGTATCAGCAGAATGAACAAGCTCCTAGGTGGCACTCTGACTGTGTATTTTCAGATCATGTGCTTTCAGTCATGTTTTTATGAGGTAATATCATTCATCATGCTTGGAAACTTAAGTAGGCTTGGTGACTCTGAGGTCACATTTTTCAAGTGACTATTAAGGGTCTTTCATTAAAGTCCACTTTGATGGAAAGTAAATTCTAAGCAATGTACTTTGATGAATGTATTCTGTAAGATATAGATAGGAAGACAGTTAGCCAATAAATACATAAACAAATATAAATATACATAGCTACATATAGCAGCATATATAAATTTGATAAGATGAAGTTGTATTTTTCTCCAGTTTTTCATTGAAAATGCATTGTTAAATTATGCATATTAATAACATGTAATATGATAATTTAATGCATGAATACAGTATTATGTGCAATATTGAATAAGGGTGATGTATTTCTATATCTCTAAGTATTTATCATTTCTTTGTGTTGAGAAACTTTGGACTCTTCTTTTTTTGACATTTTTAAAACATAAATGAAACAGTTGTAAATGATGTAGTCACTCACTCTGTGACAAATCTCTAGAACTTGAAACTCCTATCAACTGTAAACATCCTCTGTTTTCTTCCTTTTCCTACCCTTCCTATCTATTCTCATCTTTTCTTTGATGAAATCAAATTTCTTATTTTTTATATATGTGTAAAAGTAGTGTGCTTTTTGTCTATTTATGCCCAACTCTTCTTATTTACCATAAATGTCCTCTGCTTCCAGTAATGCTGCTGCCCATGTGCTGTGGGATGTTCTGTATGGCAAATGTGTTGCTGATTTGTCAATAAATAAAACACTGATTGGCCATTGGCTAGGCAGGAAGTATAGGCGGGACAAGGAGGAGAATAAAGCTGGGAAGTGGAAGGCTGAGTCAGAGAGACACTGCCAGCCGCCACGATGACAAACAGCATGTGAAGATGCCAGTAAGCCACGAGCCATGTGGCAAGATATAGATTTATAGAAATTGATTAATTTAAGCTGTAAGAACAGTTAGCAAGAAGCCTGCCATGGCCATACAGTTTGTAACCAATATAAGTCTCTGTGTTTACTTGGTCGGGTCTGAGTGGCTGTGGGACTGGCAGGTGAGAGAGATTTGCTCTGACTGTGGGCCAGGCAGGAAAACTCTAGCTACAACCATGTCAAGGCCTAGGACTTTAGTACTGAGTAAGACCACATTTTATGCATTGCTGAACTACTTTTACCCACTCATCTATAGATTGACTTAACTTGATTCCATAACTAGACTATTGTGCATAGAGCCTGGATAGCAACATGGGTGTGCGCGAGAGATCGCCAATACACAATCCTGTTCCCTCTGGGGATTCCTCAAATAGAGAGATTTGTAGATCTTGCGCTACCTTTTGTCTTGTTGTTATGAGGAACCCCTGTGTACACTTTTTGTCTATTTTATAATGGCTGTTCTGTCAGAGGTGAGATGGTTCTACACTGCAATGCCCATGTGAAATCCCCTAAAAGTGAGGAACACTGTACAGGTTACCATGTACAAGGTTGTGTGCGTGTCTCTGAATACACTTTGTTCAGATACTTTGTTCATTTTAATTGGATTATTTCTGTATTTGGTGTTGAAAGTTTTTTAATTTCTTCTTATAAGTTCTGATTCTAATACCTTTGTGAATGAATGGTTTATAAATATTTTCTGTGAACCACCGGGTCATTCCTTCATGATGTTGCTTGTTTCTTTTAATACTCAAGGCTGTTTTATTATAAAACTGTTTCAATGTTATTCTTTTTCTAGACTTAGGCTTTCTCTTCCTCATCCCTTTTTCACTCTCTGCTTTCTTACTTTTTTCTTTTCCTTCTTTCTTTGAAATAGAATACCAGGACAATAATAATAATATATCATTCTAGATTTTTCATGAAAAGCAATCACAATCTTAGAGAGAAAAAAATAGGTAAAATAAGTTTTCATTTTGCATCATAACCTGTTCTTTTCTCAACTTCATCGATTTATCTAGTGACTAAGTTTCTATATCGTGACTTAAATGTACATTACAGAAAAGCACAGTTTCCAGTTTCACCACACTTTAATGCCTAGGTACTCATACTCATTTCATCCTTATAATATTACAGATGGTCCAAGACATTCAGAGTTTGTAACCTAAAATCCCATACCCATTTGCATGGTATTTCTATTGTCATAGTAGGAAAGACAGGAGTTGATGGATGTTAAGTATCTAAGGATGGTAATATGAAGAAAAAAACATAGTACCTATTCAAAATAGTTGTTTTGCCTTAAAATTTTTGTGTTATACAATACTATAGCAAGTTTATTTGAATATTATGATAGACTTGTTGCTGAGTAACTAAAAATAACATACGCTCGATCCTCTTCATTTTTAATGTATTTCACTTCTCTGTCTTTTTTTTTTTTTTTTTGCCAATCCACTGCTTAAAGGGTTACTTGTAGTTTTTAGGAACATATATAATCCATTCCTGGAGGTGACAGCATGATCATCTATGTGTTGCATTATCTGTAGGTAAACTATGCAATACCTTAAATCCAATATAATGATAAAGGTCACAGTAATGGGAAAAAGAGGGAAGGACTATAGAACTTAAACATTAGGACAACCTGAAAGAATTTCTAATAGCTCAGCTCTCATTAAAAGATAAAAGAGTTTGCATGCTGAACCAGAAAGAGCAAAGAGGCAGCGCCAACATTATGTGTCCTCTTCACCCAGAAGAGCCTTGCATACGTGGGTCAGTGGAGAGAACACACCACAGTTCTGGTTTAATCTGAACCTGTAAAATGCTTTGCTACCTTCTTTTGACACGGAGATACTAGTGCTGTATTCCTTCTGTATACATAGTGCATTTGGGATTTATAAGGCTATAAAATACCCAATGTGCATTCCAACAGAAGACCCACAATCATCATAGGTCAGAGGCTTCCCTCTGATGATGTTCAAGCAATGAAAGACTTTACAGGCAAACCCTGTGAAATCACAAGCATCCTCCTCTTCATCTTTTTTTTTTTCAGGGAGGGAGGGTTTCAAGACAGGGTTTCCCTGTGTAGTTTTGGTGCCTTTGGATCTCTCTTTGTAGACCAGGCTGGCCTCGAACTTATGGAGATCCACCTGGATCTGCCTCCCGAGTGCTGGGATTAGAGGCATGCACCATCGATGCCAACCCCCTCCTCTTCATCTTGGTGCTATTAGGTTATCTATCTCGTTTGAATTCACATAAAGAGGTGCATGCCTACGTGCAGGTGTGCATGTATGTGTGTATGGAGGCCAGAAGACAAAGAATTTTACATGGAAATAAAGCAAGAGCCAAAGCACAGAATAAAAGTGGGAACTGGGGAACATGTGAGTTGGCTCAGCAGGTAAGAGTGCTTGCTGGGCACGACTGATGACCTGAGTTTGATCTCTAGAACCCATGGTGGAAAGCAAGAGCCAATTCCCAAATATTGTTCTCTGACCTGCACACAAATACACTGTGGCACATGGGTCCCCACCATATCACACATACACAGATGTAGACACATATACATACCACCAGCAGCAGCAACAACAACAATAATAATAAATTAAGACAGGATTCGCTATTTTAAAAGGTAGATCTTGAAAACAAAATAATTATACTATTAAGTAGGGAGTGGAATTTGTATCTGGTTGAACTAGATGGTCTTAGAGTCCAACAGAGACCTGGGCATCACAACTGTGAACATCTCCTCACCTCCTGCAGTGAGCGTCTTGCAAAGAGATTTCATTACATGGTGTTATTTAAACCACAGGGAGAAGCACAGACAAATATTGAATCTTTCTGCTTTACTCACAGGTGTTACAGAGTTGGTTCTTGTGGAAAACAGCCTTTTAAAAGTCTCAAATTCAGAAAAACTATTGATTAGACAACTCATTTCACAAAAACTATAAAAAATGAGGTTATTTACATAAATATATTGCCAAAAGAAACACTAATTTTCTACTATAAATCCAAGAATCCCAAAAACTCATTCCTTTAATCTTATTCCCAGTATGTCCTTGTTTTGTGTCCCCATATCAGTGATGGTGGCATACTAACTTAGGAACCCGGAAATGAATCAGAAAACCCACAAGACTTACCCCTCAGTGATGGTGGCATACTAACTTAGTAACCTGGGAAAGGGACCAGAAAACTCTAAGGTTTTCCTGTCACTCTCTTTAGCATTTTCCACATGATCTGTTTTGTCTGAGCTCCACTGTGTTCTGGACACCTGTATGTTTCTCCATTTCTACTGATAGTAGTTCCTCCCTGAAATATGCCCTGGTTATAGATTCCTTGAATCTTATAAATCCTCCCAGGTTCACAAATCAGCTGTTAATTTGCTGACAGAATGCAGTAGAAATTTCCTTGAATTTTAGGGAACCCTTCATGATCTTGCTCCTTTTTTATTTATTATCAGTATACCTTACTCAGTCAATTACCAGCAATCATTGTTCCACCCTCAGGATACTATATTTCCTTAACTCTGTCTTTATACAAAGATTTCTCAACTCAGAATCACTTATCCATGTCCCTAATAGTCCACAGATAATTAGCTGATTTTCTAGAAATCAATATAATATGTAATATCTTCAAATAAGACTTCAGCAATCCTCTAATTATGCCAAGTATACGCAAACCAATGCCTGAATATACCATAGCATAAGCAATAGCATTGTGTTGGAATGGAGTATTTATGTCTTCATAACTTTAGCATGACTTTATACTTCTGAAATATAAGATCTGATAGAGTGTCTCTTTATAGTAAGAAATAAGTAGATATTTCTTGAAGAAAATTAATGTTTAAAACACTGAAACATTTAAAACTGGGATATACAATATGAAAATGTCAATAAAATGTTAAAGTATGAAAATAGTATTTTTAAAGTGATACCTTGTGTCTCTGATAAGAAAAATAGCTATAAAGAGTGTACGTGTTCAAAGCAATATAATTACAATGGCATGTTACAATTACGATATAATCACAATGACATCATTTTATCCTATTTGTATGCTTTAGAATGGGAAATATAAATGAATCAATTTGAGCACTCAGAAAGATAGTAAACAAGCAAACAAAACATATATATGCTCCCCCAAAACCCCAAGGAGTTTGACAGGAATTAGGAACAAAATGACTAAGCTATTCTTTATGGAGTTAGGAGCAGTCATCTCTTCATTTAGGTGCCTTGAGACTGTCTCTGAATGAGACTAAGGAAAGAAGAGAGGAGTAAGGAGTGGGATGGAGAGATAAAGAAAATGAGAAGGAATACAAGTGGAAAATAAGAAAGGGTGGATGGACAGCAGGAGGGGAAAAGGGAGGGGATATATTTTAACCAAGATGAGAATTTACTGTAGAAGAAACACTATGCATGCTTGCTACCTTTATAAAATGTGCTTTTCACTTTCTCAAACAACTCAGAAATGGAAAACAGCAACAAATGTATTGCCAAAAACTTCTGACAAAGACCAGATCCTAGATTGCCCACTTCCTGAGAATACTTCCCTTGAGTGACAACAAAAATAAGGAAAAGCTACCTTCCAGTGCCTGAGAAACCTCCCCTCAGTTGCACAGCTCTAGATTTTCCTCCAGCTTTTACCAGGATTTCTCTGTATTCTTTTTCATCTGACAGAACTGTGGGTTGTGAAGTGTGTGATTGTACATTCTACTGACATGGCAGAGAGTAAGATATTTTCCAGCTCATCTTCAACTCATCTGGAATCAATCTTGTCAATCAAAGGCATCCTCACTTTCAAGACATCAGGACCACCCCTTATCATGTACATAGACTGCAGAAGTATGTCATGGGGAATCTATCTCAAGTACTTGCCTCAGGTCACAAATACTTGTTAAAAATGCAGATACATCGCCTCCCCACAGAACACTGAATTAGAATGTCTGCATTTTTAACAAGCTCTTCAAAATGATTCTATTTGACTTTAAAGTCAGCTCTGAGTGAGAATTTGCACAAATTAAGCCCCATTTCCATGATATAGATTGTTAATAGGAAAAAAAGTAGGCCACCTGGATTCTGTAGTATTATTTATATGACAGGTTCATGCCACTCCATTCTGTGGATGGATGAGCCATTCTGAATAAGTAGCTGATAGTTAAAAATCTAAATAAAATTGGAATTCTGACAGAAAGTTCTGACAAATAAGGAATGGACACAGAAGAAGCCAAAAGCAGACTTGCTGCCCACACTTTTGTGTCTCTGAGTTTTGGATATCTTTCAAATGGGAAAAGAAAAATGGTCAGGCTGCATGTGCTTAAGGGTGGAATTTAGTATTGATTGTTTTACATTTATCTCTTAAGCTTTAGTATTTATAAGTTGCATTAGTCAAACATTTAAAAACTTGTTATTGTTACTTTAATTGTTCCTGCAGGAACTTACACAGGTCACATTATTAGTACTCTATAATAACATCTAATAATGTTCCCACAGATGTTCCTATCATAATCTCCTGAACCTATGTATTAGGTTGTTTTGTTTTCAGCCTAACACAAGCTAATGTTATTTTGGAAGAGGAACCGCAACTGGGAAAAATGACTCCATAAAATTGGCCTATAGGCAAGTCTTTAGGACATTTTCCTATTTAACCATTTACATAGAAGGGCCCAGCCCACTGTGGGCAGTGCAACCCTTGGGCAGTTGGCCCTGAAGTGCATAAAGGAGCAGGATGGACAATCCGTGGGGAGCAAGCCTATAAACAGCATTTATCTATGCCTTCCACCTCAGTTCCTGCCTACAGGATCCTGGTGCCTTGAGTCCCTGCCCAGATTTCCTTCAGCAATGCACTATTACCTCAAACTGTAAGCAGAAATAAACACTTTCCTCTCAAAGTTTATTTTGGTCATGATTTTCAGCCCAGGCATGGAAACATAACTAGGGTACTGTCCATATGCTGTCTGATACAGAAAAGCAGTGGTGGCTTATACAATTACTTTGTAGGCATAAGGATGTGAAAATTACCCTGAATTACATTGTCATCATAGTGTCCATCGTAAGAATGAAGCCTGGGGCCAGGCGGTGGTGGCGCACGCCTTTAATCCCAGCACTCGGGAGGCAGAGCCAGGCGGATCTCTGTGAGTTCAAGGCCAGCCTGGTCTACCAAGTGAGTTCCAGGAAAGGCGCAAAGCTACACAGAGAAACCCTGTCTCGAAAAACCAAAAAAAAAAAAAAAAAAAACATGGCAAGATGCTTCACTTTGTTTTCAAGGCAAAGAAAGAGAGAGATGTTCAGGAGTGTGAGAACTGGAATTGACCTGGAAGAGGAGAAGTGGAGCTATTAGATGCTCCTGGAGGAAATAGTTTACAAATACCTTGGCATTGACTTAATTGTACAGAGTTTTAGCTTCTGATCTTCAAAATGCCAAGATAAAACATATTTGTTTTCCAGTGTACTTGGTGGTCTTTTTAAAAATTGTATTAATAAAAAGAATAAAACTGTTTATGGCAGAAACTTACCACATTCTGGTATTGTATATTCATACTGCATATCAAAATAAAATATATTGTATGTGTTTGATCAATAAAATATGTGGCAGAAATAGTTGAAAATAATCTACACCTACTGAGGATTACTATTTCATTGGTTTATGCATTCCTTTGTAGACTGTTGAATTCTGTGAATCTCATCTGAAAATATTTTAATGCATTAAACCAATATATATGAAAGAGAAATAGTTTATTACTATTGCAATATTGTTCTCAACCCTAAATTAAGAACTTTAAACATAAGTAAATCATATGAATGAGAACCTAGTTTTTGTGTCAAAAACTTCATTTTATTACCAATGAATATAAAGTGTGTATAAATGAGGTATTTTGCTCATCTGTATCATTGAGTATATCTGGGTATTTTCACTGAAATTATGACTGAAACATTGTGTTTTCATGAACTTAAACTTCACTGTCCATACAATGGCCTGTCTTTATCCAGTTGAATCTGACACACTTACCCTACTAACAAAGTTTGTCTCTATGCCCACAGGTACCTGAGTAGAGCTTTGACAGTACCTTAGTCCACTACACAGCAAACCCACTAATCCTGTAAGGAGGAGAGGAACATACACTTTCTTCTTTTGAACAGTGATACAAAATACATGAATGATGGCCTATGTCAGACATGATGTCTTAGGGTAACATGAATACAGCAATATATTTACATGAATTAAAGAAAAATCTACAGGCTTGTATCTAAGTACACAGGTTATTGTGAACAGGTTTTGTCTTTAGAATTTATTTTTGATAGTTACATCAATTCAATTAGGAGAAATTATAATCGGGCATGCCTAGTTACTCATATTAGACACCTGCATACACAATTAAACATGTTATAATGTGTGGAAATACTTTATTAACTACACAGAAAAATGAAATTATATCTTCTATTTTATGTTTTTAAAAGTTCCATGCATTATCGTGGCATATATAGACATATATATGAATGACTGAAAACACACATGAATATATATATGATTATATACATACTTATGTGACAGAATGTCTGAAAAGTCATTCTAAGCAAAGATGTGACCAAAAGAAGAAAGTTGATAGTGCTAATAAAATAGAAACATTTGTTTTTATTTTAAAACTAAAATAAAATTGGATACAGTATTTTAAAAAACATTATATGTTTCAGATTATAAAATATTTGACACACTGTAAAAGAAAGGGAAAAAAGTAATAAATTAATGAAGAAGCATAGGGATCCAGTGATAATGTATTGTTTTTCTTTCCATCCCGTCAACATCTAAGATGTATGTATTTGAATTAGTTACCAGGAAAATACCTCAAGAAAACTAGATTTTTTTTTTTTGTAATTGTCCTACAAAAGACACATGTATTTGTTGGCAGGGCCAATTTAACTACTTCCAATGTATTAAATATATTGTATTCAGAGGCAGGATAGATTGCTCAGTGGTTAAGAGCATTTTCTGCTTTTCCAGAGGACCTGAGTGTGGTACAAATTTCTAATGTGGGGTGGCAACAACCACGTATAACTCCCAGTCCTCAGGATCCAGTGACTTCCTCTGAGCTCTGTAGAGAATAAATACAGGTATGTGAAGTGGTATAATGTAACTTAAATCTATATTGTATGTAGATACATATATATATACATATATATAGCTATATCTATTAGCAATATAATAACAAGACATCCAAGTATAATTTAAAACATTTTCCAACTATATGAATATGAAAACACAATATACTATTATGTATGCAATGTAGCTCAAATGGTCCTTATAGACAAATGAGGACACTAGATATCAATACTGGGAAAGAGAAAGGGTCCAAACAAATTATTTATACCCAGATCAGAGAAAGAGACAAAAAGGAGACATAAAGAACTTAAAGTCAAATGAAGCACACAAGTCTTGTGTTTTCTTTGTCTAGTAGATTTACTTTCAGACCAGGAAAATAATGCAAAGCACTTGGTTATTTATAGGCTGGAGAGATAGCTCAGTGGTTTAAGCATGCTTGCTACTTTTCTAAAGGACCTGAGCTTGGTTCCCAGCATCCACATTAGAAAATTCACAACCACCTGTAATTTCATCTCAAGGGATCCAACACATTCTTCTGGCTACCAAGAGCAACTGACAATGAGGTATACACAACACAGGCACACACATACACAAAAATAGAAATCATTTAAAAATGCCATTTTTCAAACTTCCCATTGATCTAAATCTAATCTTCTCTCCCAAAGTTCCTGGGCTTTTGAGAGTTTAGCTGTGCATCTGTTGCCTGTGATCATAACTTACTACTATGTAGTTCCTTGTGTGTCCATAACAGATATGAGAACAAAACAGTCTATGCAGGCATGTAGAGAATATAATACCACTAGGTAGGAGCATTTATATCAACTCCATCACTCAAATCAGTTTAAATAAGTCATCTGTCTTCAAATGGTCCTACCCTGTTACTACTTTTCAGGGGCTATGGTTATTCAGGTTTTTGTTTGTTTCTTTTGTTGTTTTTTTTTTTAATTTTATAAAACACTTGGTCAGTAAGAAGTGGATGGCAATAAATATTTATTGGGCAAATAATGAGAGCTATTTGCTTCAAAAGGCATTTAACGTTTTTATTCTGATTTTGTCCGACATTCTCAAAAATGAAATTCCCTCACTCTCCATCTTCAGAAACTGTTGAACAAAATACCAGATTTCCCTTAGCATAAAAAAGAGAGTGTGGATCTCTTTCTCACAGACTAGTCCAGGATACTCTTATAGGCTTTATTCTCTTTGCTGTGTCAAGTGTATATCACTTACTTGATGTGAGGTTTATTTGGGCATTTCAGTGTTGTGACAATTTTACATGCAAAATTAGCCCACTTCAGAAATGGCATACAAATGTCAGCAGAGTGCTTAAATCTGAATTAAATTCCTTAAGCACAGATACAACATGAAAGTCAGTCTAACAGGTTTAGGATGACATGACACCACAGTTCTTAGCAAGAACAGTGTTGGACTGTCTTTTGCCTCCTTGACATTATCCTGAGTCAGGTCAGAGATGATGAGAAGTCTCAGCTGATTGCTACTCATTAGAGGTATTGGCAACCCTTTGTCCTCCAATCCAGGAGCATGTCACTGATAGGATCCATCATTCCCTTCTCAAAACCAATCCTAGACTCTCCTTGTTCAAAGAGCAGATCACAAGGACAAAACTTTTCTTTGCTAACTGATACCGATATGCCCACTCTCTATATGTGTTTTCACAGGATTGTGACATTAAATTTCACTGTTAATATGATGGTTTGATGCATGACTTACAACACTGTTAATTGAAAGTGAATATGCTATTCTCTTGGCTTTTTTCTTTACATTTATGAAAGTAAGAAATTAAAATTATATTTGAGTTATATCACAAGCATAAACAACATTTATGTTAAATTTAAAATAAATAGGATAAAGTTATTTTTATTTCCATGGATGATCTACAAATTTTATTTACATAATAACAAGTGTAAATTTATAAAATAATATGTCACAAATTATTTAGGGAGCAGGGATCAAAAAGATCAGTTATTGAAGCCATCATTCATTCACTTTACATTCAGTTTCTTTGATTAGATGATGGAAGAAAATACAAACTTTCCTGAAACATTTGAATTATCCTAAATTACCAAAGAAAATAGAAAATAACAAATCTTTTACAATCTGGATAAACAATACATTTTATGCAAATCATACAATTTTAATATGTATACAATTAGAAAATGAGAGACATTCATTTAAGACTTCATTTTAAATATACTTTTAAAAATATTCTTTAAAGTATTTGATTTTAGTTCCTTATATCAAAGGCAAACATATTCCCTATTGTTAGCTGACCATTATAATACAAGTGCTTGTACAGCCACTTTGGAGATCAAAATAAAATATGGTGGTTTCTCAGAAAATTGGAAATCAATCTACCTTAAGACCTAGCTATACCACTCTTGGGCAAATACCCAATGTATAATCATACTACAAGGACACTTGCTCAACTATGTTTATAGCAGCATTATTCGTAATAACCAGAACCTGGAAACAAGCTAGATGTGTCTCAACTAAAGAACAGATAGAATGTGGTACATATACACAATGGAGTATTACTCAGCAGTAAAAAACAATGACATCATGAAATTTTCAGGCAAATGGATAGAACTAGAAAAAAACATACTGAATTAGGAAACCCAGACCCACAAAGACAAACATGGTATGTTCTCACTCATAAGTAGATATTAGACATAAAGCAAAGGATAACCAGGCTACAACCCACAGCTCCAGAGAAGCTAGGTAACAAGGAGGATCCAGAGAGGGATATGCATGGATTGCCCTGGGTAGGGGAAATAGATGAGATCTCCTGGGTGCCACAGACTGGCCCATTGGGGTACCACAACCATAGGAGAACCAGAGCTTGGGTAGTCAGGAAGGCAAGGATTCGGTGAATAACAGACAGACAACATACTCAGAAGTGGTTTGAATCTGCTGCAATTTTCCTACTGCAAATCAGTAGTTTATATATAGAAAAGAAAATTATCAAGTCATACAAGGAACAACAAGAGCTTGGCAATAATTCAATTACATCATCTTTAAAAAATAGCAAGCACACAATCATTAATTGGTGCTAGACATATCCCTTCACCCACAAGAACTTTATGACCCAAAGAGTAGTCTGTGTTTTTTAAACTTAGTACAGTCCCTAGACTTGTGTAGATTTTTTGCAGTTGTAGCTGTGTCTTTCATCTTATCTCAGCAGTTTTTTAGTTTATTATACATTTCTACTTTTTTGATTCCCGTGGCCTACTTAGCCAATTTGGATGCTGTAGACCCTCTCTAAGTCTTTTTTATTTTTAGTTTTTACCATATATCTCTTTTAATATAAAACCTTTTTACCTGTTAGAATATGGACTTTTGTATTTTTACGCCTGTAAGGGGAAGGGGTTCTGTTGTAGTCCTTAAGTTTCCCATGCTGAACTTCCTCAACAGAGGGGCCCACTATCTGCCTCCTATGAGATAACGTTTTCTACCATAAATCACTTTAGCTGGGATTCCTAAAGGATTCCTAGTGGGTGAGTGTTCATTCCCTAGAAGTGCCTGAACCTTTATACTTTCTTTATCTAGCGGCTTGGGGTCTTTAATAAATAGCTCATTCTGTTGTATTTGATTAAGATCCATGTCCAGCTTCCCCTTTCCTCCATAGTTCACAACCAAAGCATTCATTAATTTTGGCTGTGCTTCATAGATTAATTAGAACATTATCAGAAAAGCAGTTATACAGAACCCATAGCCCAGGGAGCTCATGATCTGTGAAGAAAATCCTCTCTGAGAAGGAGGCATAACGCGGGCACTCTGCCAGGGACCTCCAGGGAGCTTAGTCCCATGGGACACGTATCTCCCGTCCGCTATTATTGACATAATTGTTTGTGTCACACGGACGACACTGGAGTTAGTGTGGCACCTGGGCAAACAGGGGGTGGAGGGTGGTAGTACAGGAGAGGGAGTGGGGGATGAAAACACGAGGGAACAGGATGGTCAAGCTGGAGGAGGGACAGAGTAAGAGAGCAATAAAAGAGATATCTTGATAGAGGGAGCCATTATGGGATTATAGAGAAACCTGGTGCTAGGGAAATTCCCAGGAACCCACAAAGATGACCCTGGCTAAGAATCCAAGCAACAGTGAAGAGGGTGCCTTCCCTTGTAATCAGATGGGTGACTAGCCTAATTGTCATCATAGACCCTTCCTCCAGTAACTGATGGAAGCAGATGCAGAGATCCACAGCTAAACACTGGGCCTAGCTCCTAGAGTCCAGTGAAAGAGAGGGAGGAGGGATTGTAATGAATAAGGGGCATCAAGATAACGATGGGGAAACACCCACAGAGACAGCTGACCCGAGCTAGTGGGAGCTCACAGACACGGGATTGACAGCTGGGGAACCTGCAGGGGACCGAACTAGGCCCTCTGGATGTGGGTGACAGTTGTGTGGCTTGGGAAGTTGATGGAGAACCTGGCAATGGGTCCAGGATTTGTCCCTAGTGCATGAACTGGCTTTTTGGAGCCCATTCCCTATGGAGGGACACCTTGCTCAGCCTTGATGCAGGGGGGAGGGGCTTGATCCTGCCTCAACTTGATATGCCATGCTTTGTTGACTTCCATGGGAGGCCTTCCCCTCTCTGAGGAGTGGATGGGGAGTGGTATGGGGAGGACATGGGGAGGAGCAGAAGGAGGGGAGGGAGGGAAAACTGTGGTTGGTATGTAAAGTGAAAAAATAGAAACCTTTTAAATAAATAAAAACAGACTATCAGATAAAAAAAAATACAATTGCTCCAGAAAGATATTCACATTGTGATCCACTCCATAACTAGAAGAATAAGGTATAAATTTAGATATTTACATGAACTGTCTTATAATGTACATTACAAACAGAAACAATCCAGCAACTGTTTTTCAATAATACTCTATAAGTACAAAGTATGCAAATACGAAGAGGAACAGAAAATGTGCAAAACGATTGAAACATTTTTTCTGTGTATTTTCTTTTGTACATGAGAATATTTTACTTATAAAATACAAATCAATAGAGTGCCTACTAGGTTGTTTTTTATATTTAAGAATATATGTATATGTAACAAAGAAACAGAGGCCATGTATTTCAGTGAGAAGGGGAGCATGGAAAAGGTTGGAGGGCTTAAAGGGAGGGGGAAATTTATGTAATTATATTTTAGTTTCAAGAATAAAAAATACTTAGAAAATGAATTTAAGCTAGCAAGCAACTAACATCTAAATTTAATCCTATGTATTTTATAAAGTTCTAAGGGCTGTGCAGATTTGTGGCCTAGATGTACATCCACAGTCACACACATTTCTCTAATGATGTCTCAAATCCCAACAGATATGCTAAAGGAAATAGTCTTGGTCAGAACTAAACTGACCCAGAGGAGCATGGACAGGAATTTGTAGATAGAACTGTTCCCAGAGACCTCCAGCTTTGAAAGGAGGAATTACTGGCTATAAAGGGTGCCTGACAGCAGAATTTCTCAAACGTTTAGCACATTATTTGTCCCAAACCACAAAACTATGTTTAAGCACTTATAGCAAATCTCATAAGGGAAAGAAAACAACTCCTACTTGTTAAAAAAAAAAAAAAAAAAAAAAAAAAGGATCTCACAATTTGTCACCTTGGAAAACTTCCATTGCGATATCTTTTGTAAAACCTGTTTTTTAAGTTATAAGGGCAGAACTCTCCTTCACAGTCCTTGGTGCCTATGTCTCAAGTCCCGTCTACATGATGATGCACAAACTGCCTGCATGGTGATGGGGCTTAGAACATGCTTATGTATTTTATGTTTATTTAAAAACTGAATAATTAATATAGCACAAAAGCAGAGAGCCCTGCTGATGTTGGTATGATGGTTTTCTTGTCTCCATGCAGGAGCAGTCTCTAAAACAAGCCCCAAGAGCTTAACCATGTTTACACCCAAGTGGAAAACTTGTGCACATAGAACGTACTAGAAAATAGATGCAAATTGGCTTTTGGCTGGAAGATTCAGCCATTCTATTATGTTTACTTCATTCTGACTTCTAAAAATAATTTTGAAATCTTCTTAGTTATATTTCTAGCATGTTTTATTATAAGTATTATTTCATCATTTTATAAATACCAGTTTAACTCTGACCAAAACTATTTCTTTTAGTATGTCTTCTGGGATTTGAGATATTGAGACATCATTAGAGATGTATGTGATTATGGATGTGTGTCTGAGCCAAAATCTGCAAAACCATAACAACTTTATAAAATATATACATAATTCAAATTAGATCTTAGTTACTTGCTAGGCTAATTTCATCTTTAAATATAAATATTTTGTGATATGTGATTATTAGTATTTTATAGGACATTCAGTTTCATTTTAGTTTGTTTTATTCACACTATCTGTACACAAAAGTACTGCTCAATAATTATGTGACTTGATGATCTAATTAAGGTCAAGAAACTCAATGACTTCCTGAGGAAGTCTTTCTCCTTCCAAAGTTAGATGGCACAATTTGGTCTCTCTGTTGCTGCCCTTACACTGCTCTCTGACTATTTATCATTTGCACAAACAATTCTACTATTCACTGCTCTATCCCATCACACTAGCTACATATTCCTGCACATGCCTATGTGTGGAGAGTGCACATGCACACTCATCCCTGTCAGAACACCAAAGTGTTTGTGCTTGCTGTACTATTTTACTTCAGTTTCAGGTGTTTGGTCTTATGAATAAAACTTTTCAATAGAAGAGTAAAAAATAAAGCTGTTTGAAATAATCTTAAATTACATATTGTACTGTCAATTGTCAATTTAAAACTAATTCAATTAAAGACTGAACTGAACCCAGGTCTGGTGGTGTATACTTGTAATTTCAATATTGGGGCACTAAAATCAGGAGTATTCAGAGTTTGAGGCCAGCCTGAGTTACACAGAAACTTGTCCCATAAAACTAAACAAAATAATAAATCAAAATGTCTGAACTGATACTGGAGAGTTGGGAAGGAGTCTTCCTATTGTGGAGTTTGAAAGGCTGTAAATTTGAAGGCAAAGCAAAATCAAATACGCTTATTCTCTGTGTTTTTGTTTATTGGGTTTGATTTCTTGCTGAATTGCTAGGATAATAATCACCCTTGCAGCTCTTCACTATCAAAGCATTGTGGGAAAGTCATTCAAGTACAATTTATATGAAGGTAGCTTTTATATCCAACCTTCCTAAAATATTAGATGAGGGCCACCTTAGAAACATTTTTCAAATAATCTGTTGCATTGTACACTGGCAAATGCAGACTGAAAAAGTTAATTTTTACACTGTATACATAGAAGATATGTGCAGTAGAATGTAGCTAGAGTTTTCCTGCCTGGCTCACGGTCAGGGCAAATCTCTCTCACCTGCCAGTCCCACAGCCACTCAGACCCAACCAAGTAAACACGGAGACTTATATTGCTTACAAACTGTATGGCCGTGGCAGGCTTCTTGCTAACTGTTCTTACAGCTTAAATTAATCCATTTCCATTAATCTATACCTTGCCACATGGCTCGTGGCTTACCGGGATCTTCACGTGCGGCTTGTCTTGGTGGCGGCTGGCAGTGTCTCCCTCACCCAGCTTCCTGTTCTCTCAATTCTCCTCTCTGTTAGTCCTGCCTATACTTCCTGCCTGGCCACTAGCCAATCAGTGACTTATTTATTGACCAATCAGCAGCACATTTGACATACAGACCATCCCACAGCAGTAGAATTTCCCTACAGCACTGTAATTTCCTAAAACAGTGGTGTGGGAGAGCTTCAACTGTAGGTTATTCTGGTTGCCCATGAAGGATTCCAAGCAAACAACCCTTAGATACATATATACATATGGCCTAGGGATTCTCCCTATCTATCTATCTATCTATCTATCTATCTATCTATCTATCTCTCTCTCTCCATATAGATAGATAGATAGATAGAGATATACATCCTAGGGATATATGTGATACATGCATACATATATATGTATGTATGTATATATATATGTGTGTGTGTGTGTGTGTGTGTGTGTGTGTGTATGTATTATATATTATACAAATTCTGTCCTCTTTGTGATTAACCATCTGGAGAACTACATGGTCTCAAATCATAAGCATCTAAAATACACCAATAAATGTAAACACATCTCAAGGCTGAGTCTTTATCCACGTTTTTCTTCATCAATTACTGGTATTTCTTCCATTCCCTACTCATATCACTTGACTTGCATTTCTCTTTAAAATGGAATAGAAGAGAGAACTGAAAAGGTTTGGTCTTCAGACTAGCCTTCTACAAGTAAAACGTTGGATATAGAGAAACTGAATTATTCAGACAGATAGCAACCTGACTCTGAAGACAATTTCAAAGTGGGCAGAGAACTGGAAACCTAGAGGCTGGGATTTAGTCCAGTGGTGGAGTGTATGCTAAACAAATGTCAGGTCCTAGGTTTGATTTCCAGCCCTGGGTCTCAAAAAGAAAAGAACTATCCACCTGTAAATCACCTCAGCCCTTGTTATTATAATCTTTTCCTTTTGACTAAAGACAAACACCTGTTCAGATTATCAATTTTATATAAATATAACTGACTCTAACTTACTAGATGAAAAAGTGAGACTTCTCTGAGCACTTGTGAGGAAAGAAACAGCAAGAAACGAATAGCTATAAAGATGACTGTGAGAAGCAGGCATGTCTGTTCAAGAGGATGGTTGCAAATGTAGCAACCATGATGAGCCCTTGAGGAAAATGCCATAGCATCATTGCAGCCCTCCTCCATGAGAGTGGCAGATCACTCCACCAACAGCATCAAAACACACTCTTGAAACTTCTGAAAAAGTAAATAATTCACTATTACTGAAGCCACAACTAAATAAGGTGTGTGCTTACATGTGCAGGTGCATACATGTGTGCATGTGTTCTGTGTACTGTTACTGCTACTTTAATTTTAGTTAATTTCCTATCAATAGAAAGGCTTTTCTTAGAAGTTGTCGTTGTAGGGCTAGGAATATAGTTCAGTAGTGCATGGATTGCCCACTATATGCTAAAACAATAATAAAAATAATAAATAATTTTAAAATGATGGTAGCAACAGTGACAATAAAATCTGGCACTGTGGTATTAGAATGGTTTCTAGTATCAAGGTTCCAGAGAAAAATATTCTTCTTTGTATACTATTTCATTATGCTTATTGCACTCATGTTTCTAACTCAATAATTAAAAGGCCATCGAATAAAATAAACAAAAGAAATAGTAGTTCTTAAAGTGTTAGTACAAAGTAATAAATAGCACAAAATTATGTTAACAATTAACATGGAAAGCAATTGATTCTAAGGACTGATGATCCTACTCACTTAGAGAGTTTGGGATTTTATCATACAGGAAAGAAAACCAAGTCTCTGGGCTATTTCTACTGCAATGTAACAGAAATAGAATTGCTATAAAGGAAATTTTAAAGCAGATAAGCTTGATGATTCTATATATTTTAAAGTGTAAAATTGCTGGCATTTTTGATAACTTCAAGATAGGGCGAGTTTCTGTTTTAAAGGCTGTAGAACTTTCATTGTGGTATATATTCAAGCCTTGCAGGGAACTTTTTGTAAGAAGGAGGTGGTAAAATATAACATAGACTATTTCAAAACACCAGTGTATTAATGTGCAAAAGTTAAGAAACGCTAAGAAACATTTAAAACCAGAGTCTTCTGACTTATACTCTTAAATGTATTGTGTCATGTAAAAAGCAGTTACAGTTACTTTATAGTAAAAAATACCAATAGTTACTATGTAATTTTAAATAAAAATTACATTTACCACCTACAGAATCTCTATCTACATAATCTTTTTCAATAGTTATCTGACTTTTGGGAACTAAATTATAAGAATTTAATGTTCCTAAATGCCAGTCTCACAGCTGTAAATAAAACGGAAAAGTATTTTACTATGGAAAATCTTATCATTAAATTAGATAAACTTCCAGAAGCTATTGGGGAAGTTTAACTCAACATGGATGACAAACGGGCTAGAGAGATGGCTCAGGGGTTAAGAACACCTGTTGCTCTTCCAGAGGACCCAGGGTCAGTTCCCACCACCTTTGTGGTGACTTACAACCATCTGAAACTCTGTTTCCAGAAAGTCTGCTGCTCTTTTTTGACCTACATGAGCATTATGCCTGCAGGCAAAACACTTATATGCATAAAATAAATACATCTAAAAATCTTTTTAAAAACTGATAACACTTACTGAAGAATAAAAAGTTCCAAAGCTAAATAGAATTTTATTCTAATAAAAGATTACCCTTTTGCTAGTTATTTTTGGGGAGGGTTGCATAGGGAGAATCATCCTGTACCACCACAAATGGATAAACAAACATCACGAAACAAGGTACATTAAAGATGGTTGTCATCACCACATTCCTTTTTTTAAGTAACTCAACTACTTTGAAACTATTTTCCAAAATAAATAATGCAGAGAACAGAATTTTGTGTCTGTTTTGAGTGTATTCTCCTTTAACCTTTCTCTGAAAAGACAAGCCAGACATCATTTTCAGACAATTGTTCTGTTCAGAGAAACACTAAGAACAAATATGCATTCGTATTTCAAGTAGAAAGAACATTTTAATGGCATTAGAAATAATTTTGCCTTGTTAGCTTCAGGGCTAACAAAAATAGTCAAAGAAAAACAGCCACAAAAGGTGTTGAAAAGGTATTTAGATTTATTGCAGAGCTCTGTCTGCAGTTACTCAGACCTTTGCTTTTGCCAACTGATAATAAATGTCATGTGTCTTTCATAGTCACGTCCCCAAGGAAAAGAAGGATCTCAGAGTTGAGGTAAAAGGTTCTTCATCTTTTCAAAAATGACAGACAATCCAAATAAAAGATTAAAGTTCTAAGATGTTAATCCTTCAAAGTTGAAAACAAAACAAACTTTCTAAAACTAAGACTTTCTCAAAGATAAATCATCTTAAAGGTACCAAGATATTTTTCATTTTAGCTTCTCAGGTAGTAAGTTAAATAAAAATAATGAATATTGGTCAGTATTTATTCATCCTACTCTGTGTATGAAGAAAACATGTACCACTGCATTTTATGGATGTTTGCAGAACTTCATAGGCATTATTAAACAAAGTTAGGTTCACAGGAAAAAAAATGAGCAGAAGGGACAGTGACCCCATGTACTCCAGGCACACACAGGCTCTCTCTACCCCAACATCAGTACTCCTCACCAGAAAAGCATCATTTTACAACTGAAGAGTCAACATTAAGCATTATTAGCCAAGTCTATAGGTCATATTAGACTCTTTCCTAGCATCATAGATATTATGGTTGGGGCAAATATGATATAAGGTGTGTCCATCTTCAATGCCCATCATCATGATGGCATATGGAGTACTTTCACCAACTTAAAAATCCAACTTTAAAAACTTAAAAAATCCCTAAGTTTTCAGAGACTTATTACTCTCCCTGCTAACTCCTGAGAGCCACTGACCTTTTGCTGATTATACAGTTTGGCATTTGTAAGATATTATTATCTATATTTGCAACCAAGATGCAATCTTTACAGATTAGCTTCCATTTTGTAACAAAATATGTTTTGTCTGTGTTGTTTATAAAGTGATAATTCATTTAACTTTAATCCAGAATAATATTCTATTTCATAGTGTGGATATACCACAGTTTCTTCATCCACTTATTTATTGGAGAACATTTTAATGGTTCTAAGTTTGGTAATTGACCTCCATGTGCAGGCTTTGGCCATGCGTTTTGTTTGTTTTGGGGACTCATTTCTTTTTGTTTTTAGATGCTAAGATACAAACTCTGATTTTAAATGGCATGATATTAACATAAAAACAGAAACGTTGATCTATGGAGAAGAAGTGAGGGCCCAGACATAACTCCACACATCTACAGACAGGGTTTTTTTTTTTTTTTTTTTTTTTTGACACAAAGTAAAAATCATACACTGGAGAAAAGACAGAATCTTCAAAAAATGGTTCTGGTCAAATTGGATACTTGTGTTAAAAGAATGAAAATAGATCCATATCTATCATTCTGAACAAAACTCAACTCTAACTGGATCCAAAAACTCAACATAGAATAGATACCCAGAATTTGATGGAAGATAAAGTTGGAAATATGCTGGAACCTATAGGTACAAGGAAGGATATTCTGAATAGGACCCCAATAATATAGGGACTAAGAGCAACAATTAGTGAATGTGTTGTCATAAAGCTTAAAAGTCACCATACAGCAAAAGATACCATCATTCAAGAAAAGCAGCAATCTACAGAACAAGAAAAAGTAAAACTTTAATAACTATACATCTAATAAAGGATTAATATCTAGAGTATGCAAAGAGCAACACCAACAAAAAAACTTTAATGTCATGAAAACAAATAACCCAATTAAAAATGGGGTATAGAACGCCGGGCGGTGGTGGCTCACACCTTTAATCCCAGCACTCCGGAGGCAGAGGCAGGCGGATCTCTGTGAGTTCGAGTCCAGCCTGGTCTCCAAAGCGAGTTCCAGGAAAGGCGCAAAACTACACAGAGAAACCCTGTCTTGAAAAACCAAAAACAAAATAAAATAAAATAAAAGATGGGGTATAGAACTAAACAAAATCTCAAAAGAAAGCACAAATGGCCAAAAAAACACTTATGAAAAGTATCCAATATCTGTAGCCATCAGGTAAATGCAAATTAAAACTACTTTAAGATTTCATCTTGCCCCAATCAGAATCACCAGGATAAATAAAACAAATGACAGCACATGCTAAATAAGATGAGGAAAAAGGGAAGTTATTTGCTGCTGATGGGAGTGTAAATTTGCACAATAACTAAGGAAATCAATGTGAATGTTCCTTACAAAGCTGCAAACAGAACTACCACAAGATCTAGCTAAAATACCCTTTGGCATATACAGGAAGGATTCTACCTCTAATTGTAGATATATTTGCTCATTTATGTTCAATGCAGCTTTATTCATAATAGCCAGAAATTGGGAACAGCCTAGATTACCATTGGCCAATAAATGAACAATGAAAGTAATGTACATTTACACAATGGAATATAATTCAGCTGTTAAGAAAAATGCAATTAGTGTGAAAATAGGTGGGACTAGAAATAATAATCCAGAGGAAACCAAGAACTTGAAAGACAAATATCGCGTATTTTCTATATGTAAATGATGGGTTTTAAGGTTTAGATAGGTGTTTAATTAAGATTAACCACAGAAAATAGGTAGCTCATATGGGACCAAAGGGGAGGAGGATATCTCCAATAGAAGGGGAAATAGAATATAGTGTTTATCTTTATAAGAGATAAAGGGGAACCTAGGATAGAATGCTTAAATGTGGAATAGCATGTGAGAACAGGTGCAACAGTTAATATGGGGAAAATTAACACTACTTTTTTAAAAGTCATAGGGAAAACTACTACTGTAAAAGCTTCCTAAAATATATACCTATATAAAAGACACTCAAATGGACTTAATATAAAATGAGGGGTATGATGTCCCACAACCCATCTTCTGCCACCAAGTAAAATCTCCTTTGTTAGGAATGGTTTGTACCTCCTTCTTGGCCAAAGGGTTCCATAGTGCCCTCCCAAACATTGGCTGCGCCCCACAACCAGATGGTAAGCCCCTATTGCTAAAGACAACACTTAGTGATATCATTGAACATAAAGAATTGGAGCTGGTGCACAACTAGAAGCTTCACCACTGCTAACTAGCATTCATCACACTGGAAGACACATTGCAAGAGAACGGAGGGGGAAAGGAACCATCAATTTAACCCAGCTACAAACACTGTAATCAAAAACAGTAACCTGCATGAAAAATATATGGATACAAGCAATAGTAGCACAAATGTTATAGGGGGTAAATAGCTACTCGATGAAATGGAAGCTATGCATGACCCTGCTAAAGTATCAAAGAGTCTGAGACTAGACAGGTCATGATCCTAGGGAAAAACTTGCCACTATTATTCTGTTAAATGAACATAGCAATAAAATGACTCCTAATGACATAATGCTATACCCAAGATCAGTGCATTGTTGAGAATCTTCATCTTGCAGTAGATGCTAATTAAAACAGAGACTCACAATTAGATAGTGTGAAGAGAATGAAAGATTTTTGGGGATGTCTCCACTGAACCCCTCCACTCAAGCCTCAGAGATCTATATGAAAGAGGAAGCATAAAGATTGTAAGAGCCAGAGATAGTAGATATTTCCAAGGAAATAGTGTCTTTCAGACACATCAGCACTGACGTGCACTTGAACTCATAGAGCCTGTCACAGCAAACACAAAATTTCCACCAGTTCAAATCAGACAAAAGCTCAGGACAAAGAAAGGGATGTGGACACCAAGTCCCTAACCTAAAAGCTATTTGCAATTGATACCTGCTGGAAAAAGAAAAATCATCTTTCTCCATGGAGTGGCACTGTGTATATCATCATACTCCAGGGCAGGGTCCTGTGTTCAGGAATAGTGAGCCAACACAAATGGATTCCATGCTTTCGGTATGCTGTGTTGTTGGTTTGGGTATTTATTATCTTTTGGTGTGTTTGTTTTCATCTCTTCTCCCTCCTACCCACCCCCTTTTCTTTCTTTTTAAGAAAGACCATACCATGAAGTTGGTTAGGGAGGTGAAGAGAATCCAGAAAGATTATGATGGAGCCAATATTTTTTAAAGTTGTTTAGAGAATCAGGAAAAAGGAAAAATAATTGATCTTTGGCCTTCGTAATTGAACAGCAAAGCACTCTGAACAACTGAATGACCTCTCTAGCCTGCTGGCATAATTTTAATGTGCTTTGAGTAACTGTCAAAAAGTATGATTGCTAAAATCATTATATGATTATGCTCACTTTTGTGAAAATCTGGTAAAAACTTCTTTTTAGTATGGCTGTACTATTCATCACTGTCAGGAGCAATGAATGAGAGTCCCCAAGGTTCCATATTTTCACCAACAGTCAGTGTTATCATTGTTTTAGAATTTGACCATTCTTCTTGGCAGTTGTGGTATTGGAATACCACTTCAATTTGAATTAGGTTTATTCTTTGATCAAGAATATTTTCAATGAAGAAATTGGAAATGTGTGAGTAAAAAAGAAAAACAAATAAACATACAATTATTTGCTACATAATGACAAATAAAATTAAAGGTTCTTTGGGGAGTACATTCCAACTACAGAAGCTGGTATACTGTTGTAGGTTTGTGTTATCAATATTCAATTTTTCTAGGTTACCTTATTCTTACCTATGTATAATTACCTTATCTGTAAGACCTTCATGTTTGTTTACTTGTTTTTTTTATCATGAAAACAGTCTTCCTGTCATTTGTGTTTCAGTGAGTCACAAATAAGAAAAAGAAAAATATGACATTTCTCTTCAACCAAAGGACTTTGATGAGATTTCTCATTAGTTATGAATGTTCAGCCTTGTCTTATGCTCGTTTCTTGTTAGCTCTTATGACTTAACCTGTCTCTCTTTATCTACATTTGGCCTCAGGAATTTTTACTTTTCTTTCCTATTGTATGTCTTACTTTCATTGCTTCTCATGTCTGGCTGGTGGCTGCCTGGTTTCTGGCCCCTGGGAATGTCCCTCTCTTTCTCCCTCATTCTCTTCTCCCTCAAGCCTAGATTTCTCCTTCTACTTATTTCCTCTGCCTGCCAGTCCTACCTATCCCTCTCCTGCCTAGCTATTGGCTGTTATTAGAGCAATCAGGTGCCAATCAGGCAGGCAAGGTGAAACAGCAACACATCTTTACATAATTAAACAAATGAAGCATAAACAAGTGTAACACATCTTTAGATTATAAACAAAGGCAGTGAAAACAAATGTAACACACCTTTACACAGTTAAAGTAATGTTCCACAGCATAAGCAAATATAACACATCTTTGCCTAGTTAAAATAATATTCCACAACATAGACTACCACAGTTTACAGAAATCCACATACTTTAGAGCAACTCATTTTTTTTCTGTAAATTTCCAGATAGAAAATATATGTGGGATGTTGAAGGTTATGTCTGTGGTTGTTGGACAAAAAAAGAAAAAAAAAGAGCCATGCAAATCATCAAATGAATGGGCAATGCTTATCTCCAACAAAATTTTATTTCAAAAGTAAGTGAAGGATCACATTTGGTCCCAGAAATAGCCCTGGTCCAGTTTGACATCAGAGTGAACTTTTCTCTCATGTCCTCACAGCTTCAAAAGGGAAGAAATAAGAAAACCACACATACATCCACTAACTGACGAATTTCCCAGCACCTTTCTCAGGCTTATCATCTAACTGAATGACACTTAAGATTTGTCTCATTAAATTAGCTTCCTTTAAAGAATTTATTTTGCTATATCTAAGAGGGAAAATAAGGAGATGTCAGGAAATTTTTTGTTCTGTTTTATTATTTAGTATTAGACTGTGCATTTACCTATTAATTTGAATTTTCTTTTATTTCTTAAAAATTACTAAGGATATTTGAACTATTGTTGGAGGCTCTGACTGTGCCTAGCAGACCTTGAAAATAATGGGATAGCACAGTGATACTATCTACACATTATTGTCTTGTCCACAATGGTAAACTACAAATGATACTGTTTTATAAACATGTTTCTTTAGCCTTGATATTAAATCCAGATAATTTGATCAGTGGTCATATAAAGTTGCAGTTCCCAAACATGCACCAAAAGATGTGAAATGCTGCAGTAATTTCAAAAGGATACAAAGAGATAACTATGTTTTCAAAGAAAATTAGTAATGCTCCCTAAAGTCCATCTAATTAACTAATCACTGCAATCAAACTATCGAACCAGACTAGCCCTTTGAAGCCCTTACACCAAAAATATAAGTCCTTGTTTAGTTTAGTAACATTTGCTTCTTTTATTCATAAATTTTTCCATCATGTATTCTTTTTTCCCATCCTAGATTTCAAATTATCATGCATTTATAACTTATTCTAGAGCTACCTGCAAAATCCTTATAAATTTCTATTACCTTTTTATCATTTTGTCTTCTTGCTGTTCATAAAAAAGACACTGAATTAGTCCTCCAAATACAATGGATCACTCTCCTCTCTAACTGCCCATTTTTAAACAAATTCATTTCAGCAAGCATCTTTGCAGCTGGGAGCCTGATAACAGCCTTGACTGGGACTAGGCATTCCTCTTTCCCCAGGACCAGAACTTCCTCCCATAGCAGAATTATTCAGCAAAGTGGGAAAATTCTTCAGAAATAGAATCTGAAATTACATGATCTGACTCATTTGTCCTGTACACATCACAGTATCTTTATAAAAACATATCTTTATTAACTCTATAACTGTGTTAACTGCACTTGTCACCCTGCTCCATAAGAATGCAGCAAGTCTATCTGAATACCAAGCCAATTCTTAGCAATATTTCTAAACTGATTCTTTTAATGACAGTTTAGAATCACTTAAAAACTCCATTCAATATGTCAAATTTAATTCCAATATTTAGAGAAAATAAAGAGAAGTGCATCAATAAAAAGGTTCTATAAGCAAAAAACATACATAAAAGGCAAATAAAAACACATGTTTAATACATAGTAAATCATGATGGTTTGAATGATAAATGACACCACCACCACCCCACATAGATTTTGGCATTTGGACATTTAGTCCCAGTTAATGATGCTGTTTGGGAAGTTTTTAGGAGGCTTGGGTTGTGCATTCTTGCTGAGAAAGTACAAAAGTGTGGTTGGGCTTTGAGATTAAAGCCCTTGTTCTACTCCTGGTTTGTTCTCCCTGCTTTGTGCTCCTACCGCTTCTCCTGCTGTTTGCTGCATCCCCTCCCACCATGATGGACTCTTCCCTCGGGAAATGCAAGCTGAAGTAAACTTTCTTCTATAAATTTATTTTGGCCACATGTTTTATCACAGCAAAGAAATGCAACTGAAGTATATACATTGAACAAAAGTACAATCTACAAACTCAGGTTTCCATCCATAAATTAAAATTTGTAAGATCAACCAAGCTTTGAATCTATCAGATCATCAGAAAAAGAAGATAAACTCAAATAATATTACAATTACAGAAAATACTAAGAGTTGCAGAAGCAAAATTTCATATGAAGACTAACTCATAAATCCTTTTTAGCCCTATAGCTTGCAAACATTAGGCATTTCTACAAGGAAAAACTCTAAACTCTAAAAATTTTTCCTCTCAAATGGGAGTGGGAGGCATAGGGTCTGGTAAATTCTCTGCAGAGCAAATGAACCAGCTAGGGCTTGGCAACTGCTTGAAGATGAAGATATGTGGAGAGGAATAATGTTTCTTAATCTTCTTAACCCCATATCAAGCTAGCTGCTTCCCTGAATGCCTCCACTGTATGGTGTTAAGGAGATCTGCTGAGGTACCCAGGAGCAAATACTCTCCATCTGAATTATATTGTAGGTGTGAAAATTTGTAGTTGAAAGATATGTACTTGGCAAAAATCTAAAATTTCAGGAAGCTTTCTAAGTGAAAGGTGAGAGATTACCACAGTGAGAAGAACCAAACACCTATTTTTTTATTTTTAATTTTTTAATTTTCTTTATAGCACTTAGAAGCTGAAATGACTCTGAAATCACTATGGTTTTATACTTTTAAAAAATTTTTCTCCTTGCCGGGCGGTGGTGGCGCACGCCTTTAATCCCAGCACTTGGGAGGCAGAGCCAGGCGGATCTCTGTGAGTTCGAGGCCAGCCTGGGCTACCAAGTGAGTTCCAGGAAAAGGCGCAAAGCTACACAGAGAAACCCTGTCTTGAAAAACCAAAAAAAAAAAAAAAAAAAAAATTTTCTCCTTATTCCACATCCTCTCCAAAATAAGCTGTCATCAGTGTTTTCAATCTTAGCCATTCTGACAGGTGTAAGATGGTATCTCAGAGTTCTTTTGATTTGCATTTCCCTGATAACTAAGATTGTTGAGTAATTCCTTAAATGTCTTTCGGCCATTTGAGATTCTTCTGTTTCTCAACTTCTCTGTTTAGATCTGTAGACCATTTTTTATTTGGATTGTTTGGTATTTTGCTGTCTAGTTTCTTGAGTTTTTGTATATTTTGAAGATCAGCCCTCTGTCAGATGTGGGGTTAGTGAAGATTATTTCCCATTCTGCAGGCTGTTATTTTGTCTTATTTAGTGTACCCTTTGTCTACAGAAGCCTCTTTTTCAGTAAGTCCCTTTCATTAATTGTTGCTCTCAGTGTCTGTGCTACTGGTGTTATATTTAGGAAGTAGTCTCATGTCAATGCTTTCTAGGCTACTTCCTACTTTCTCCTCTATCAGGTTCAGTGTAGTTAGATTTAAGTTAAAGTCTTTGATCCAATTGGATTTCAGTTTCTCTCTATTTAATTGGATGTTGGCTGTTGGCTTGCTGTAAATTGCCTTTATTAAGTTTAGATATGTTCCTTGTATTCCTGATCTCTCCAGGACTTTTGTCATAAAGGGGTGTTGGATTTTGTCAAAGGCTTTTTCAGCATCTAATGAGATGATCATGTGGTTTTTTTCTTTCAGTTTGTTTATATGGTGTATTACATTGACAGGTGCTTGTATGTTGAACCATCCCTGCATTTCTGGAATGAAGCCAACTTGATCATGATGGTTGACTTTTTTGATGTGTTCTTGGATTCAGTTTGCCAGTATTTTATTGAGTATTTTTGCATCAATGTTCATGAGGGAGATTGGTCTGTAATTGAACACTCCTCCACTATTTTTTGGGAGTGCAAACAGGTACAGCCACTTTGGAAGTCAGTATGCCAGTTTCTCAGAAAATTGGGAATCAATCTACCTCAAGATCCAATGACACCACTCTTGGGCATGTAACTAATGGAAGCAGATGCAGAGATCCACAGCCAGGCTCCAGGAGTTCAGATGGGATTATATGAGCAAAGGGGGTCAAGATCATAATGGAGAAATCTACTGAGACAACTGAACCAAGCTGAAAGGAACTCACAAACTTTAGACCAACAGCTGTGGAACCTACATGGGACTGGACTAGACCCTCTGCATATGAGAAACAGTTGTGTAGCTTGGTCTGTTTGAGGGGCCCCTGGCAGTGTGATCAGGATCTAGTCCTAGTGCATCAGCTGGCTTTCTGGATCCCATTACCTATGGTTGGACACCTTGCTCACCTCTGATAAAGTTGGGAAGGGCTTGGTCCTGCCTCAACTGAGTATACCAGGCTTAGCTGTACCCCCATGGGAGAACTTACCTTGTTGGAGGAGGGAATTGGAGGAAGTAGGAGTAGGGATGAGAGGGGGATCTGTGATTGATACGTAAAATTAATAACAAAAAAATTAAGAAAGAAACTCCTTTGGAAACATTTTGCTTGCTGAAATTGAAGGGAATTTCTTTATAAAAATACTATAAAATGATTTTTTAAAAAAGGTTGTATTTTACAACATGGTTTATTCTAGGAGTGCAGATCAAGTGTGGAGGGGTGAGCAGGAATGTATACTGTCGAATTATTTTTATTCACATTTCAAAACTTGAAAGCAGACTGGTTAAGGAGATGTTATCCAAACACTGGTCCTAGGAGGCCAAGTCCAGATGAGCTTCCTGGTCCTCCTGCATTTATCCACAGGTTTGTGCCTCTCAGGACTGTGTGACACTCATCTCACCCACCTCTAGTGAGTGATTCTCAATCCACACAGTCAACACAGCTCCTCCAATAGAACTTTTCCCTATTGTGCATATTTAATACGGCATCTCGGGGAAATACCCCCATAATACACAGGTGGGCCAGTTATTTGCACCTTTACACTAATCTCCATTACAATCCCCTTGTGACAGAATCACTAACTTAGAAATCCTCTCAGTCTTCTCTTTTCACTGACCACCTAAGATTACTCTTGTCTTTCAACACAGTTGAGGATCGTCTCTGTTACCACGCATCACCCTCTGAACCCATCCATGCTTCCTTAACTTAATCACTTATTTGACTATTCTATTCTTTGCAAACAAACTCAAAATTGGCCTTCTTGTCTTCAAGTGTTCTTTACATTCCCACAGTGGCATAAATGCTACTCAACATAAATTCTTGTAATGTTAATGAAATAGTTTAGGACTGGGAAGAAGACTTAATACTTAAAGTGCTTGCTGCTCAAGTGTGAGGACCTGGGTTTCTGTCTCCAGAATCCATGAACATCTACCTGATGTTACAGTAGTCAGCAATCTCAGTGTTCATGTAATGACATTGGAGGTGAAGACAGAAGTGTTCTAAGAATCTTGTGAGACTGCTACTGTGGTGAAAACCCACAGAGAACCACAGATACTCTGTTCTAAGCAAGGTGGATGAAAAGTATCAGAACTTCACCAGATACTGCCCTCTGACTTCAATATGTGTGTTATGGAACACACATGCCACCACACACACACACACACACACACACACACACACACACATACACACACACACTGTATGCACACAAAAACAAAAAGAGAAATCATCTAAAGTTTCTGCCAGATTATATAAATTACCTGGATGCTTTAACTCAGCCATATTTTAACCACTATGAGCACATTCTGACAAAGGCTGCAATGTTAAAATGCATCCAAGTATCTCCCAGTATATGCTCTATAAACATACTGTAGCTAGAGTTTTCCTGCCTGGCCCATGGTCAGGGCAAATCTCTCTCACCCGCCAGTCCCATAGCCACTCAGACCCAACCAAGTAAACACAGAGACTTATATTGGTTACAAACTGTATGGCCGTGGCAGGCTTCTTGTTAACTGTTCTTACAGCTTAAATTAATCCATTTCCATTAATCTATACCTTGCCACATGGCTCGTGGCTTACCGGCATCTTCACATGCGGCTTGTCATGGTGGCGGCTGGCAGTGTCTCCCCCACCCAGCTTCCTGTTCTCTCAATTCTCCTCTCTGTTAGTCCCGCCTATACTTCCTGCCTGGCCACTGGCCAATCAGTGATTTATTTATTGACCAATCAGCAACACATTTGACATACAGACCATCCCACAGCAACATACTATTTACAATTATTATGCACTAAAACCATCTACCTTAATATTAAATAAAGTGTACTTACTAATGCATCAGAAACTTTATTTAATAGAGTATTTGCCCTGTGTAGCCAAGATTTGGAGAGATACATTCTGCCTTATCAGAGAGTAAGAAACACTTAGAAAACCTATAGTCTGGCTCTCATAAAAGGACTCCAATGCAAATTTTAGCAATTCTTTGCCATTGCAGAAAAGACATCTTCCAGTTCTTAATGGCTGTGCTTAAACATGAAATTAACAGAAAGGATTGAAAAAAAAGTAATGATAATAGCAGAAAACAAAGAATTTAATTCATAATTTGAGCTATGGATATCAATATTGCTCTTTTTCATTTAATGTCACAATATTACACCTTAATTTAATACATTTGAATAGGTATTAATTCAGCCCAAAGTAGTAGACTTACTTCATTTTAAACAAATGAAAGTAGTGCACATCTGATTCCATTTTAAACCTAAACCAAAGCAGCCAGATCTCTACATGAAAGACATCAAACTAGTATGCAAAATGATCTTTGAAATGAATTTAATATATCAAGCTCTGGAAAGCTTAGGTATTAAACATGGGAAAATTGTGAAAAAAATCTCATTAAATATTTTTCACTGTGGATTGGGAATTGTTTCTTTTTGATTCTACCTTCAGGCCCTGAAAGAGTGAGCAAGGTAATCTATGAATGGCAGGGTAAAAATAGCATTCCTCTATCATTCATCTCCAAGGAGCTAAAATCTTTTGTAGCAGTGATCTCATTAATCCTCACTGCATCCCTGCAAGCTAGGTAGGTAAAAAGAACTATATTAACCATCTTATAAATGAAAATTGTGGGAAAGTTACCACTCCATTTAATTAAAAGTGAAAAGTAGTACCCTTTGACTTTGAGTAAGTTCTGCTGCTGACTGAGTTTGTTAACTTTGAGATTAGTTTGTTTTATAGTAAACTCATTGATATGGATTGCCAAAAATATAACTGTCTACACCAAACTTTAATCTTCTATTATTATTATTATTATTATATTTAATAATAATGTTGAAAATGTAATTAACAGGTTTTTTATTCATATTCTGACAGTTTTGTATGTATATACAATAAACTATGATTATCTTCATATCCCCATTACCTTCTGTGGACCCTTTCCTTCCCTCATGTACTTGGTTTTCTTCATACCTAGTCCTCTAGTAGCTGCAGCATTAGAGAGATATCCCTCTCCTCCAGCGGATATTAACAGACATTGTCTCCTAAGGATTGGATGAGGCTTGTTGGGCATTTTTCTGTGATGGAATAATGCGCATAATTTTGTGCAGGTGTTTGTAGTTGTACTGTCAATGCTATGATAAGATTTTTAACTAAATCTAAACTCTAGCAAGAACTAATGGTGCACAGAATTATAGCATAAACAAAAGAACATTAAAACAGATTGTGTCTTGAGGTAGATTGATTCCCAGTTTTCTGAGAAGTCGCCATACTGTTTTCCAACAAGTTTGCACTCCCTTTAATAGTAGAGGAGTGTTCCCCTTGCTCCACATTCTCTCCAACACAGGCTGTCATCAGTGTTTTCGATCTTAGCCATTCTGACAGGTGTAAGATGATCTCTCAGGGTTGTTTTGATTTGCATTTGCCTGATGACTAAAGTTGTTGAACAATTCCTTAAATGTCTTTCGGCCATTTGAGATTCTTCTGTTTCTCAACTTTTCTGTGTAGATCTGTAGACCATTTTTATTTGGATTGTTTGGTATTTTGCTGTCTAGTTTCTCGAGTTTTTATATATTTTGAAGATCAGCCCTCTGTCAGATGTGGGGTTGGTGAAGATCTTTTCCTATTCTGTATGCTGTTGTTTTGTCTTATTTACCATGTCCTTTGCCTTACAGAAGCTTCTCAATTCCAGGAGTTCCCATTTATTAATTGTTGCTCTCAGTGTCTATGCTATTGGTGCTATATTTAGGAAGTTGTCTCCTGTGCCAATGTGTTCTTGGCTACTTCTCACTTTATCTTCTATCAGGTTCAGTGTAGCTGGATTTATGTTGAGGTCTGTGATCCACTTGAACTTGAGTTTTGTGCATAGCAATAGATATGAATCTGTTTGCAATCTTCTACATGTTGACATCCAGTTATACCAACACCATTTGGTGAAGATGCTTTCTTTTTTCCATCTGCTTCAAGACCCAATGATACAACTAAAGGAATATACCCAAGGAATACTCAATCATACCACAAGGGCCCTTGCACAACTATGTTCATAGCAGCATTATTCATAATAGGTAAAACATAGAAACAACCTAGATGCCCCTCAACCAAAGAATGGATAAAGAAAATGTGGTACATATACGCAATGGAGTATTATTCAGCTGTAAAACTCAATGACATCATGAAATTTGCAGATAAATGATTGGAACTAGAAAATATTCTGAGTGAGGTAAGCCAGACTCAGAAAGACAAACATGGTATGTACTAACTCACAAGTGGATATTAGACGTAAAGCAAAGGATAATCAGACTACAACCCACAGCTCCAGAGAAGTTAGGAAACAAGAAGGATCTAAGAGGGAAGCATGGATCACCTTAGGAAGGGGAAAGATGAGATCTCCATGAGTAAACTGAGAATGGAGGGGGGCGGCAACAGAGGAGAGGGCATGAGGGATGAGAACATAAGGGAATGGGATGGTTGAGCTGGAGGAGGGACAAGTGGGAGAGCAATGGAAGAGATATCTTGAAAGAGAGAGACATTATTGGGTAAGGCAGAAACCTAGTGCTAAGGAAATTCCCAGGAATAAACAAGGACCACCTTAGATTACACTACTAGCAATAGTTGGGAGGGTGAATGAATTGGTTTACCCTGGTAATCAGATTGGTGAATACCCTGTCATCACAGAGCCTTCATTCTGTAACTGATGGAAGCAGATGCAGAGATCCACAGACAAGCACCAGGTGGAGCTCCAGGAGTTCAGTCGAAGAGAGTAAAGAGGGACTACATAAGAAAGGGGGTCAAGATCATGATGTGAAAATTTACAGCGATAACTGAACAAAGCTCATAGGAACTCACAAACTTTAGACCAACAGCTATGGAACCTGCATGGGACCAGACTAGAACCTCTGCAAAAGGGAGACAGTTTTGTAGCTTGGTCTGTTTGAAGGGCTCCTGGAAGTGGGATAAGCATCTACCACTGGTGCATGAGCTGACTTTCTGGAGCCCATTACCTATAGTGGGAAGCCTTGTTCACCCTTGATGGATGGAGGAAGGGCTTGGTCCTGTCTCAACTGAATGTACCAGGCTTTGCTGACTCCCCATGAGGGGCCTTACCCTTTGGAGCAGGGGATAGAAGTGAGTCTGTGGGTCGGTGCAGGGAGCAGAAGGGGGAGTGAGAGGGGAATCTGTGGTTAGTATGTAAAATGAATTAAAACAACTTTAAATAAAAAACAGATTTAAGAGAATATCTTAGTGCACCTGAAAGGGAATATTCCAGACATAATTTTTCATCTCCAAGGAAGTATCCACATAATATGCCAAAATAATCAAATGTTAGGCTTCTTCTAGATATAACTTCTATTTTTATCTAATAAAACAATAGAGTTCACAGTTAAAATTTTGAAAAATAGCAGAAACAATGAATAAGAAAATTTATAACTGTAAAATGTACAAAAGTTCTCTCTTTATTATAAAATATTCTGAGGATATGGAATTATAAAATAGTAGCATCTTCATTCCAAGTTGATATCCTCATGCATATATTAGCCATGCATTTAGTAATCACTGTGATTCTGAATACACATTTTAACCTATCATTACAATGTTTCTTTGTCTATTAATTTAAGTGAAACATTGATTCTAATACATGTATGGTGAGTAATTACAAATGTGGAATGTTGTTTATTCAATATGTTTTGAGGGGAGATATAGTGGAAAGATGGCTTCATGAGTAAAAGTGTCTCCTGATTTTCTAGAGGACTTGAATTCAGTTCCCTGTACCCATGTCTGGTAGCTTACAATCATCAGCCTCAAAGGATCTGATGCCCTCTTTTGGACTCCATTGGCATCTGCACTCATAAGCACATAACCAAACATACCAAGCACATGTGTGGGCTCACACACACCTACACACACACACACACACACACACACACACACACACACACACACACACACACGCACACACGCACACACACATGCATAAAATTAAAAATAATAAAAAATCTTTAAATGGCAACTTTTTTAAAGGCAGAATGCAAGGGTGAGTCTCATCTAACATTATTTCTGTGACTGAGTTTAACATTTCTTCCAGTGAGAGTGACATGGCCCACATTTAGACCTAGGATTTCCAATAGCTATATCATTCTGCTCCCAGCTGCCAAAGGATGTCATCTCTATACCCATTGTTACCATCACTCTTCCTAAATGGTATTTTAGTAATGAGAACTTATGATCACCTTCTGACCTTTCAGAAAGTTTCTGTGATGGTGTTGTGCCTCCTATTAGGGAGGTTAAACTTCACTAACAGTGTCTCTCACTACTTATGATTAAGCTTTTTTTCATTCTGCTTATTTATTTCCCTCATTTGTCTACTGTTGTGCTTTCTAAATGTATTTTTGGAAAGAGTGGATTGAATTACCAACATAATATGCACTGTTTTAAAAATCAGACCATTAGAGGAGACAAACAAGAAAGCTGTCCCAGATAGCACATGCCCTTACACCTTGGCCTCATCAATTGACACACTGTAGGTAGAGATGTGCGTTGACTCTGAACAAAGAGGATGAGCATGACTGACAGAAACATCTTATGATGACAAAATTAAGTATTCTTAAATATATTAAATTTCAAATTAATTTAAGAAGATAATTTATATTAACAGGATTCTGGGATTCTATCTAAGTATTGCTTGCCCCCAGAAGATATCATTTCCTTTAAAATGGAGAATAGATTCTGATACCTATAATAAGTTTGAAATCCTCATGGTTTTATTTACTCCACAGGATTGTGTTCTAACTAATATTCAATTGACCTTATGCCATGTAGGTAGACTTTCAGTGGCCAGGTCTGTCTTCCGTCTTCCATTGTATCCTGTTGCTTATTATTTCTCTAGGATGTCCATTTACTTTCTGGGTTCTATTGCACTTACATCTACTTTAAATGTATTGTTTTGATTATTTAGATGAATTAAACTGTAAGCCTCTACCACTTAACCACATATTTTTTTATGCTTTGTATATTTTGCCTCATCTAGAGCTGCATTTAATTATAAAGATGCTTATTTAACTCGCATGTAAAAAAAAATCTTCTGGAAAATACCTTTCTACACTCCAACAGCAGCTTACTTTCATGTAAGATTTTTGGGTCTGGTTTCTAAATAACATGAGTTTTTCCCTACAGTCTCATCGCCTGGTTCCAGAGTCACCTGGACCAGCCCCAAGTCCTCTGTCTTTGTGCTGCTCTTTGACTCCAGCTGTTCTGAGAATTCTCTCATTCTCCTGCAAGGTTGGTAAGCTGATGGTCTGCTTTTGTGCTTTCACAGAACTCCTTTCCCACCCCATTTCATGTCTGCTTCTGCTGTTCTTACTAAACTGAAAGTTATTTTGTCATTCATTGTCAAACTATAGTATTGTTTCTGCTGACATAACTTCTTCATAAATTATGTCTGTAAATGGCATGACTTAGTTTTTATGAATTTTGTTTATGTTCTACTGTCTTTTCTCTTTCTTCTTTTCCCCATTTACTGTCCCTGGGTCTGTCCTTTTACTCACTTCATATGCGTATATTATGCACAGCACATACCTGTAATTCCATCATTCAGAGGCAGGAAAATGATTGCAAATGTGAAGCCATCTTAGCCTACAGAAAGTCCCAGGCCAACCAGAGCTACGCAGAAGGAGAGATAAAGAGATCAGGAGATAATCAAGTTTATAAAATATTTTTTCATAATTTCACTTTTAAAAATACAGCATATTTATATTAGGTTGATATTGAATCATGTTAGTTTATCTTTTTGGTCTGTTGTCTTCAGACATCAAGGTTATTTTAGTTGATTTCTCACATTTTCTGAAAAGTTTGAAATGTTCTCAGAATTTAAATTTCTTAACCAAACCATATGAAATTGTTTAAAGTTAAATAGTTTTATTAAGTTTGCATGCAGCTAAGAAAGGTGGCTTGTAAAAGTTCTTCAGCTCAACGTTATTTTCAGTACTGAAGAGCTAGGCTTCAGAAGAAAATGGCGATGTGTTCCGTTCTGGGAATTCAGAGGCTATAGAATATAGTGGAAGAAGATGCCTGTGTGTTAATTATGGCTTTGACATTGCTCCAGATGTCCACAGCTCCTGATGTGGAAGCCAGATGCCCTGCGTGTCCCACCTGCAGCTGTCCACTGCTGCCATGGGTATTAGAACCCCACTGCTGCAGGTGGGCCATGGCCAGTTTCCAACATCCATCTCTCCTGACACTTTGGTGGCCTCCTGGGAAGATGGTAAGGGTTGCTACACGGAGACATTTATGATTTCATTAAAGAACGATTCACCAAGAGTCAATAGGGGCCTGCTAATTGACATTTAGAGAGATAAATTTATTTCAACTACAAATGAAGGTATTTCCACCTCTTTTTAACTAACCATTGCAGAAATTAAATAATTTCATTAAGCTTTCTTATTAGAATTGACACCTTCAAATTTTCCTAATGATTTTTTTCAATTTAAAGAAAATATGCCTGATAATGAGAATTGGAAAACCATTTTACAAAATACATATATCACTTTAATATTTAATTCTGTCTTCAAAGCAGCTACCAGAATTTTAGTCAGTGATATATTGGGCTTTCATTGTTACACTGTCAACCAAATCTTCTGGAAATTTGACTCCTAAAAAGTTGATTCCAGTTCAGAAATTTGCTTTTCTCCCAAATTAATTTTTCTAGCAATCATAAAAGAAAAAAAATAATATTTTATGGCTTAATGTGCTTTTTCTATGGTAAATTTTTCTGAAGTTACTTACCAACTATGCACCAACAACTCATAAAAAATGATTTATGAGTAAGGAATCTTAAATTATCAACATAAATATAGTTTTTACTTGGACAAATTGGAAGTTTTTTATCAACTTCTATAAATATACTATCTGCTTAAAAGTTTTTTTGCTAGAAGAATTTTGTACTTATGATGATTTATTTTTATTTTACTATAATAAACCAGACTCTAAACCCTGATACACAAGGTAAATATGAAATGATTTTTCATCCCTGAAAAAATACATATTTCCTTTTTCTCTCTGCTAACTAAGCCAATTTGGATGGGAATTTAGAAGATCTCAACATATTTTAATTACATATGGTACTTTTTTTTTACCTATTTCAATTGTATACAGCAAAGCTTTAAGTGTCTCTAAATTATTCTATATCTTCATAAAGCCATTGTAAACATTCTTGACACTCTGTTTCAGTAAGCCCATATCCACCCTCGAGTGGCTGTGTATTCATGCATCTGTGCTTGTCCATAAAAACCTTTTCATAGTAACTCAACTTTGTATTAAAAGGCATCTTAACTTATAAATTCATTTATTACCTTTTTTAGTTTCAGCTTGTGCAGAACAATCATGCCCTGTTATTAAAATCTCAAACTCTACTCAAAAAATGGGTATAAGCTCCCAAAAGTAGGGAAAAAAAAAAAAAACACCTAAGCAGAAACAAAAATAGATACAAATTTCAAAATTATAAAACTGCTTTTTATATGCAGTAAGCTTTGTCACATATGCTTTCATTTTAACAAAAATATTAAATGGAACCCAGCATAGTCATGAAATTAGAAAATAAGCTTTGATGCATATATTTTATTAACAAATTCATCACTTTCTTAATTGTACCTCATTGAAGAAAATGTGCATCGGTACAAGATTTTCTGGTATTTCTATGTTAACTAATTTAAATTGACACAATTTGTACATATTTTCCACATACACATCATGATATTTTGAGATGTGTATACATTATGGAATGGCACATTAACTCTGACACTTTTTAACAAAACATTTAAATATTACTCTCTGTGTTATTTTCAGGAGTATAATACATTTTATTAGACATGGTCACTGTGCTATCAAATGTATCTTTTCTAATTATTTCTACAGACTAAGTAAAACTTTGCATCTTTACCAATTTCCCTGACGTGTTCCTCAACCTCCTGATAACTGTTATCCTATGTCTTGTTTGTATGAGTTCAGCTTTAGGTTCCATCTATAGGGGAAATGATATGATGTAGGTCTTCCTGCATGTGGTTTATTTCACTTAGCACAGTGCTCACAGGTTCGCAAGAGACAGGGTTTCCTTCACTTTTAGAGCTAAGTAGTCCCTAAAGTGTAAATATATATATATATATATATATATATATATTCAGTGCAGCTTCTGTGGCACCTTGATTTGTTTTGTGTATTGGTTACTGTGAATACTGCAGCAATAAACACCAGCCTGCAGACTCTCCTGGATAACAGCAGCTTCATTTCCTTCGACTTCACCCAATAGGGAGATGACGGGATCGTGTGGTCATGCTATTTTAAAGTTTTTTGGCAATCTCCATTTTGTTCTCTCTAATGGCGCTCTTGACTCCAATACTGTGAAAATACTCCTTGTAATTTATATTCTCTCTGATACTTGTTGTCATTTACTTATTACAATAGTCACTATCACAGGGCTAAAGTTATCTTGTGGTTTTTTTTTTTCATTTTTATAAGAATGAATGTGATCAAGCACGTCTTTCAGTTATATGTTAGACACCTATATGTCTTTTGGGGGTGCTTATCTGTTTAAGGATCGTGTTACATGCTTTCTGCCCACTAAAACATGAGCATTCCTGTATGTTTTTAATATTACTAACTTCCTTAGCAGATACATAGTTTCTAATATTTTCTCTTAATCCCTATGCTGTTTTTAGTGCTTTATTTCCTACGCTGTGAACAAGTTTTTCAGCTTGATATCATCCTTCTTTTTTTTAATGTGAGGGTGTACTGCTACAAGCTTCCCTCTGAGGGCTGGGTGTGTATGTCACACACATTTCCATATTTTGTGTGTTCATTTTGTTTGCATCAACTATTCTTTTTTAATTAAAATATCATTATATAATTTCCTCTCTCGCTTTCCTCCCTCCAGCTCCTCCATTCATATCTTAACTCCACTCTCCCAATTTCATGGTCTCTGTCTCTTTTTATTTCACTAATCATGTATAAAAAGAAATTCTTTTAGAATATTTTACTATTTTTTGAATGAAACTTTAAATTACAGAAAATATGAAGTCCAATGCCTAGAATTCACTTGTATTTGTTCTTATGAACTGAATGCACTGGTTATAGAAACATAGGTAGATAATACAGATGTAGTATAAGAAATATTTTTTAAATTAACCATGTATAGAATTACTCTTACATAATTCAGAACTGCTCTCAAAATTGTGAAAGACAAATTTATATGAATGCTATAGTACACTAGGTAAAATGCACACTAACTGGCATTTATTTTGTATGATCACAAATATATTTTATACCTTGTTCTATTTTTTCTTGCAGTTCATAAAAAATGCAGTTATAGATTTCTATTATTGTGAGCAAATTCATTATTAAAACTTCCTCTTACTTGTGTCTCTGAAAGTTTTTCATCTTGTTTCTTAAAGATTTGTTTTATTTTAAAATTATGGGTTTGTATGTGTGGATATGTGCGTATATATGCAGGAGTCTGTGGAGGGTAGAAGAGGGTGTCCATTCCTTGCAGTTAGAGTTTCAGACTTTTGTGGGCTGCCCAAAGTGGGTATTGGGAAGTGAATTAAGGTCCTCTGCAAGAGCAGTGCACATTCTTAACTGCTGAGCCATGTCTCCAGTACCCATGTTCTGTATCTTCTTAGGAAAAGAAGGTTCTTTGTCTCCTGGTGAAGGCTTTACATAATACAAGTGTTTGTTTTTAGGACAGTTTAAATTTTTTAAAATTTCTATTCGTACTAAATTGTTGAGTTGGGACCTTAAATAACATACAGCATTCATTGTCATAAGATGTAATTTATGCTGCTATCCTTTACTTGAATAATTTTCTATTTCTATAAAATCTGGCCTAATGCATCACATTTAAGTTTATTTAATAATCATGTGTTATATTAATTCTCTATATTTCATTTTAAACAATATTATTAAGCACCTGAAGATTCCATTTTGAAAATTGTGAAGTATATAAGATGATTTTGCTATTGGTATAAAAGCTGACTTAGCTCCAATTTCCATGCTGCTTCAAGTACATAACAAAGCTAAGGTACTGTATGACACTGAAAATATAGAAATTCTAATTATATTTTTACGTTTTTGTGTTCCCTTTCTGAAGTTCCTTCATAAAACTTAGACAAAAATTTTTGTTTGTTCTTTGAATTTGAATTACATTCAAAAATCTTTTTCAGTTTCTTAGTTGTTATATTACAAGAGAATGTGGCGGTACGTCTGAACTTTTTCATCTTTCCCCACTCATGTAAGCACTGGGTGATCCCAAAAAGGAATAATTTAATTATCAATGTACCCAATCTTACCAGTATTTATATACTGTGCAAATTAATATTTGTTTAAATAAGGTCAAGTGCACATAATGTACTTGTCAATATAGAAGTTTTTAAAGTCATGAACATTGTTAATTTATATGTATATATGTATGCATATATATATATATGACTTTCTTGATCATGTGTTTTTTACTTCATACTGTGCTAGATTCTGGTATAAATAAAATTATTGGTGAATGTCTGGCCTTCAGGGTTCCACCCAATCTACTAAAGAATTCAGAAAGGAGCACATAAAAGAAGTCTAATGCACAAAGTGACATTAATGTTACACTCATATACTGTGGGCACACAGAAACAGTTTCTGCTTCTGCTACATGAAGCTGTAGAAGATTTCACAAAGAAAATATCTTTTGATTTAGATTTTTTAAAAAGATCCTGGAAGAAAATGAAATGATGAAGGAAGTACAAGGAGTGAGAACCTATGTGTACACACACAGAAGCATAGAAATGTGGTTGTACAGAAACAGCTGAAGATGAGTCTTTGGGTTTGCAAGAGGAGAGTAGTTAAAATATTGTGGTATGAGGACCTGAGTACTGTAACATGAATCTTAAAAGTCTTATTAATAGAACAAGCCCAAGGCCAGGTATTGGGGTGAACGCTGAAAGACAGAAAAGCAGAACCAACCACAACTAACCTCACCTTGCCAATTTCTCAGCGGATCCTGTTTCCTCAGACTGGAAGCCTCTGTGTCCTCATCCAAATGGATCTCAGTTGAACTGCTGCTCAAAAGCCTAAAAGCTTAACCGGTCTAGTTCCTGGTCCTTGCGCCTTATATACCTTTCTGCTTCCTGCCATCACTTCCTGGGATTAAAGGCGTGTGTCACCATGCCTGGCTGTTTTCAGTGTGGCTTTGAACTCACAGAGATCTGGATGGATTTCTGTCTCCAGAAGGCTAGGATTAAAGGTGTGTGTGCCACCATTGTCTGACCTCTATGTCTATCTAGTGGCTGTTCTATTCTCTGACCCTAGATAAATTTATTAGGATGCATAATATATCGGGGAACACAATATCACCACAGAGTTCTTCTATGTCCAATGCCATGGTGACGAGTTAGCACTAGATCATACTTAGTTTGAGAGACTTTACATCAAGAGGAGAAATCATCACACTGTTCTTTTGGGAAGAGATGTCTATTATGTCAAGGTGACTAAGAAGGAGGAAAAGAAAAAAGCAGTTTATTAAGTAGTTATAAAATTGAAAGTAACCTGAAATAGATGCTAATGACAATAACAAACTCCAGAAAGACATCAGAGCCAGTTTATAAATGTTACCTATTAATAACAGGGTTTGCAATATGCAAGTTACCACACTCTGGTAGTCAAATTTAATGCTTCATATAACAGAGATATAAGAAAAATATTTCATTTAATAAATAGTAATTTTGTTCCTAAAAGTAATCTAAAATAATATAAAGGACTAAATAAAGAGGAAGGAGGATGTTCACAAGCATCTCATGTAATGATCAGCTTTATAATTCACTTTATTCTAATAATTGTCTGATACCTGAAGATTTTTAGGACATATAGGAGCTCAATATCCTTTCATTCCATCCTGAAATGTACATATTTGAGTTTATGTTGAAAAAGTATTTTCATAAAGGCACTTTATCAGGAATATGTGGATCCAACAGCCACATTAGCCTTAATATCCTGAAGGATTGTAATAGAGTTAATCATTCAACGTGAACTGTGAAGAGAGAACACAAGTCCCCATCATAAGGATATAATTGAAGAGAGATGGCCAAATGGATCTCTCATCAAATATATATTGGAGAAAGAATAAAAAATAATTTGCAGCTAAAGATTGCTTTTCAGAGAATATGGTAGACAATTACATCAATCACTCATCTGGACATTAAACAGTATTTTTGCTCTAGAGACAAGTATACGCATTTTTGAGGATTATTTTGAAATGTTCATTAGCTACTTATACAGCAAGAGAGAGAGAGAGAGAGAGAGAGACAGAGACAGAGACAGAGACAGAGAGACAGAGAGACAGCGAGACAGAGAGACAGAGATTTTACAGATTTTGATGGTTGGTCTATGAAAAGATTAATGGAATAGCATGTGAGTGCGTGGCCAGAAGCAATATATGTGTTATTAAGGGTAGAATCACATTCTCAGAGATGTCAAACAACAATCACATATGATACAAATGGTACAAGTGACAAAAGCTATCAGAATATAGACTATATGAAATGTTTTAATGTATACCAAGAAACATCATCTACAGAGTAAAAGATAATTTATAGAGTAAGTGAACAGCCATAATCCTGAATTTGAGAAGAAACTGGTATTAAGAACCCATGAAGAACTAAAAACTAGAAAAGAAAATAAATAGTTGTCAAGTGGAAAAGGATCCTAACACGCATTTCTTCAAAGAAGATGTCAGGAATTGATGATGAGAGAACACCAGTAGTGATAGTTAGATGAGAGATTGAGTGTTTAATACTGTCAAATGTAGAATTAACAATAGCTCTAATGACAAATTTTATGTTACGTGTGTCTTATCACAATGAAGAAATGGAGCAGGAAGTAGGTAGCTGTAGAGTGAGTTTAGAGACTCGAGAAAGATGTCTAAAGAAGTTGGTGTGGGAAAAAAATATTAAAACGACCTTAAATCCAAGGAGAAAAAAAATGGCAAATAAACAGAGGTCTGCATGATACTGGAAAACAAAGCTCAATGCTATTAGTGCTTCTATGGATAAGTGGGGAGACTTCTGCAGACTCGATATATATGAGTGTTTAATGAGGGCTATGTGTAAAGACATATTGAATTGTAACCTGATTCATATGTGAATATATAATACTCTTAAGTAATGAAATAACATCTTAATAAACAAATAGCTAACCAACAAATAGATAGAAACTCCTTTCAGATAGAAAATAATTATCTGATTAAAAATAGATTTGCTAACTTTGCCAGTAATCAAATCTGAAAGATTTTATGGTAATAATAATTTTATATAACTCAGAAAATAAGTGGAAGAAAACCGGGTTAACTGGAACTCAGATGGGAACCTCTGATTAACTCTCAGGAAATGACTGACTTTCCAGTAATCAACACGAAAAAGGCAATCAGGTAAGTGTATAGTGTGTGGCACTATGAATTCTGTGATGTTCAGGGTTTGTAATTTAGCCTTCTTGCTGATTCATTAGCAATGTGAGTACTCAGCATATATTAATGATCTACAAGAAAAAAATTAATGGCATTCTACAGGTTCAGAGGCTCTCAAAAGAGCTTAAGATATAAATATGCAATGCTATAATCTTTTAGGATAGCACAGCTGTTATAATAGGCGGCTGTGGGAAGTAGGGACTGAAGAGAGCACTGAAGCCTCTCTTGTTGTGTTTTGGACGGAACTGCTCTTAGAGAATGTTAGGAAAAGATTCCTGTACTCTTTCAGATAGAAAGAAACATATGCAAGTGAATGCTTTGAAAAGATCAAACACTTAATCAAAATAAAACCAAAACTCCTGCAGCACCTTTGAATGACTGAGTAGCCACAACACACAGGCTTGGAAGGACTTGGGTAGAGGGGGCTGGGATGGGGTTCCAGAGAGATTGGGCCTGGCTGGGGACAGTGGGCAGAATTCTTTCTATGAATCAGAGTCTGGTTAAAAGTAGAGCCACAGTGTCAACTTGTCTAACAAAAGAAGCTGAAACCAAAGCTGCAGCCAGATTGCTTTTTCTGTGGATCCTGCTTTCACGTTTACCAACAGGAAGAGAGATACTACTTCTATCAAATATCTGTGTGGGCAGAAAATGACCATCGTGAGGACAACATGGCTGTGAACTCTCCACAGTTACCCATTTTTAAGGACTGACACTGCAGCAATCAGAGTTTTATGATTCTTTTATGGTTTTTTTTTTTTTTTTTTTTTAGATTTATTTGCTTGTTTTACCTTATATGCAGATAAATGTGTCTCTTGGTGTGCGAATGTGCACCAAATACATCCGGTGCACATAGAGGCCAAAAGAGGACATTAGAGCCTCTTGGGCTAGAGTTATAGGTGGTTCTAAGCTGTCAAATGTGCATGCTTAGAACAGAACTCTTGGGTCTCTGCAAGAATAGCAAGTGGTCTGAGCCAGCGAACCATGCTTCAAGCCCCTCAATTATCTGTTTATTTACAAACATTCACTGTAACGTAATGGAAGTGTTTCATTGAGAAAAGCACCATGTGAACATTAATGGGCCATTTCCACTGACGGTACACGTCTTCCACAGACACATCGGGAACCTGACCAGATGATCTGATTATTGTTTTCTTCAGAGTAATTCCTTTATTTATCTTTTTAATTTGCTAGGCAAGACTATGTTTTAATGTTTTATTACCATTAGAGTTGTTGTTACTAAAATATTAAGTAGAGCTGTATGTTGATGAAAAAAAAATCCCCAGTATGGGCAAATTATTAACGAAAGACCTGTATTTTACTGATTTTAACAAAATAGTGAAAAAGCAACTGAATTGTAGTTCATTTCTCTGTCTTTAGAATTAGAATGACAGATACCAACTACATGAACAAGATGATTCCTGGAGCTACATCATGCAGCTCGTGACCTGTGTTGCTTGATGCACTGGATCCTCATCTCCACAAAAGGGTAATATCATAAATGGGTAGTTCCAGAAAGGCTGCTGTGTGCATCATATTGTCTCTCCATCTAACTTGCTTGGTGGCCGTGGAGCCACTGTACTCTTAGCCCAATCTTTGGAACATTAATATTGAAGATTCCTCATGCTGGCCCATGAATAAGCAGGATGTGCTCTCTGACCCACAACTCCAGAGACTGTACTGGCATCAATACAAGTGGCTCCTGGCACTGCGTTTCTAGGGTGACAGAAGCTGTCACAGCAGGAGTGCCAGCATGACAGGCTGATGGGCTACCCTGTAAGCCCTGCTCTGGCTGGAAGGCCATTTTCTGTCTAAGACAGAACCTTCTATAAGAAAACATTGCTTCCTTGTGACATTTCCTGAAGTTAGAATTTTTAACACAAACATGATTGTAATTCAATACATAAAATACAATCTAGATAGCTTTATTGGCACTTCATGTTTTCTAGAAGGTGAAATTAGCAAGTTATATTTGTTTCTTTCTAATTCATATGAATGTATGTCAGCACACACATTCTCTTTCTCTTACCAAAGCCTGACAATTGTTCTTTTACTATCCCATATTTGAATTTTATTTATAGAAGGAGTGTCTGCATTTGCTCAAAAGTAACACTTCCATATTTGACCACAGCATTTCTTACAGTGCATTTGTATCAGAGAGTTTTGCCAAAAAGTTTGCTCTTAATATTCCATGTTGTAGCCCACCTCCATCCACTAGGAACTGTACCTCTTGGAGCAGACTCAGGATGCCCCTAATTCTTCCCCTCTGAAGCTCTGAGCCTTTTCTTCTAATCCATCTCCATTCCTTTATCTTCCACTGACTGAAAGAACTGCTCTCTACCAGGGAACCATAGCACCATACTAGGCTGGGACTTAGGTGGGTGAACTTTGTTCTCCAGTTAATTCTTTCCTGTCATCTCTTTTACCCTTTTCTTTAAGTCCATGTACATCCCTTTGTAACTCCTGCTAACCCTAGAACAGCTCTCAACCAGAGTCTAGAGATACAAGAGACATGTCTTAAGATAGCAAATGGAATTTACAGCAAGCCCACAACTAACATCATCTTAAATGAAAAGAAGCTCAACTCATGTACACTAAAATCAGAAATAATAAAAGAATGTTCACTTGCCATGCCTATTCAATATAATACTTGTGTCTTGCAACAATAAGACAATTTAAGGAGATCAAAGGGATACAAATAGGAAAGGATGAAGTCCAAGTATCTTAATTTGCAGGTGATATTATTTTGTTCACAAAGGAACCTAAAGACTCTGAAAGACCCCCGGAGGAGATCTTCCCTCAGGAGAGACCCCAAGTCCAAGGAACACACCGAAACCACGGATCAGATGCAAGCAGCAAGAGGGTTTATTCAGGCACACAGGTACCTGGGGCGACAAAGTCTCTCGGAGGACTTGCCCGCCCTCCTTGGGTAAAGGGGACTTTTTATAGGATCCCAGGGGCAGAGGCACGGTTACAGAAGCGAGAAGCATAGTTACAGGGTTCCCATTGGTTGATTCAAAGAAGGCCAGGGTGAACTTGGGGACATATTTTTAATTCTCAGAAATTTGATGTGTGTGGCTGACTTGGCCTTGGGGGTGCTTTCCCAGCCCAACTGTTTATTCCCCAAGGCCAAGTGGCCAACCAGAGATATCTTATTTTGACTCAACGGTTTCTCTCCCAGGGCGGGTGGTCAGGGTGGGTGTTTCCTTGGTCCCAGGCTTTTGCAGCTGGCTGATTACGGTTTATGCCAAGTGATTTATCTAAATGTACATTTTGCAGTTAGGCCAAGGACGCCCTGTTTTTCTGGTACTTGCCTCGCAGAATGGCGTTTCTTATGCTAAGTAAAAGCCTGCTATAAGCGGGGTCTTTCAACTCCAGGGGGAAACTTCTACAACTGCTAAATATTTCCAGTAATGTAGTAGGAAACAAAATTAGCACATAAAATCAGTAATCTTCCAATATAAAACTGATAAACATACAAAGACAGAAATCAGGAAAACTGTGCCTTTCAAAATAGCTTTAAAAAAATCTTGGGATAACTAGCTAAGCAAGTGAAAGTTTTGTATGGTAAAAGCTTTTAAGATGTTGAAGAAAGAAATTGAAATTGAAAATATGGAAAGATCTCACATTTTCATGGATTGGTAGGATTATTATTGTGAATAATGGTCATAATACCAAAGGCAATCTACAGATTCAATGTAACCTCAATTAAAATTCCACGGCAATTCTTTGCAGAAATTGAAAAACAATATTCAACTTCTTGTGTAAGCATACATACACACACACACACACACACACACACACACACACACACACGAAAAGAAAAGAGAAAAAGAAGAAAAAAAGAGGAGATAAGAAGAGAAAAACAAGATAGCTAAAAGCATCCTGAATAATGAAATTAAAGAACCACTGGAAGTATCAGCATCCCAGATTTCAACTTGTATCACAGATCTCCACTAATAAAAATAGCTTGGTATGTTCATAGAAACAGACACCTTGGTCAATAGAACAGAGTTCAGGAGCCAGACACACTCCCATATGCCTATAGATATCTGAAGTTTGACAAAGAAAACAAAAATACACACTGGAGAAAAGACAGCATCTTCAACAAATTAAATGGCTGCATGTAGAAGAATGCAAATAGACTCATATTTATCTCCCTGCACAAAACTAAGCTCCAAATGCACCAAAGACCTCAACATAAGGTCAGCTACCTGAAATCTGATAGAAAGGGGTAGGCAGTAGGCTTGAAATCATTGGCACAGAGGAGAATTTTCTGAGCAGAATATCAATGGTGCAGGCATTTAGACTAACAGTTAATGAATGGGACCTCATAAGTTTAAAAGCTTCTATATAGCAAAGGACATCATTATTCAAGCAGAGCAGCAGTCTACAGAATAGGAAAGAATATTTACTGATTACACACCTGAGAGAGGGTTAGCATCTAGAATAGATAAATAACTAAAACAACAGAACACCAAAAAAACAAACAACCCAATAGAAACATGAGATACAGAGCTAAACAGAGAGTTCTCAAAGAATGAAACACAAATGGCTATGAAACAGTTTAACATTCTTAGCTATAAAGAAAATGTAAATTAAAACTACATTGAGATTTCCTCTCATCTCATTCAGAACTGTCAACAAATAATAGCACGTGCTGGAAAGAATGAGGAAAAAGGAAACATTCACTTATTTGTTGCTGGAGGGAGTGCAAACTTGGTATTGCCACTATGGAAATCAGTGTGGAGATGCCTCTGGAAGCTTAAAGATGGCCTACATTAAGGCCTAACTATACCACTCTTAGGTAACTAAAGGACTCTATTTTACTCCATAGATACTGGCTCATTCATATAATCATAATAGCCAAACATTAGAAACAGCCTAGGTGCCCATCATCAGATGAATGGATAGTGAAAAGACGGTACATTTTCACAGAGGAATGTAATTCACCATTAAGAAATTGTGAAATTTGCAAGTGAACGGAGAAGTGCTAGAATGATTCATCCTGAGTGATGTAACTCAGATAGAAAAGGGTGAATATTACATGTTTTTTTTTTCTTATACGTGGATGCCAGTTTTTAAGCTATTTCTATATATGTGTTTCAGTCCAAATAACTATAGAAGTTAGGTAATTAACAAGGGACCAGGAGGTATGGTGGATGTTCCAAGGAAAGAGTAATACAATATAGTGTTATAAAAGAGATAAAGGAGAAGCAAAGGCGATTAAATGTGGAGGCAGCTGTGAGGACAGGAAAAAGAAGGCAATACGGTATGGGATAATTAACACTAGAAGCCTTTGGCAAAGCTGTGTGGAAAGCTTTCTAAATAGTAGAAGCTTCTTAAATTGTATACACTAGTGTTTCTCAACTTTCCTAATGCTGAGACCCTTTAATACAATTCCTCATGTTATGGTAACTCCCAACCATAAAATTATTTTCATTGCTACTTCATAACTTTAATTTTGCTATTGTTATGAATCATAATATAAATATCTTGTATTCATGATATCTAACATGAGACCCAGGTGAAAGGCTCATTTGACCCCCCCCCATGGGGCCAAGACCTACAAGTTGAGAACCTCTGGTATATACATATAAAAGGAATTTAAATTGAGTCACAAATATAATGAGGGAGGAAATGTCCCAAATAGATATCTTTTATTTTTCAAATATGAAACACTTCATGAATTTGTGTATCATCCTTGCACAGGGCCATGCTAATCTTCTCTGTATCATTCCAATTTTAGTATGTGTGCTGCCAAAGCAAGTACACCAAATAGGTATATTATGTCAGAAGTCAAATTTCCTTTGACCAGAATGGTTTATATCTTCTTGAGTCATTGGCCTAAAGGATCCCACAAACACCCTCCAAAATTACAGAATATTGCCAAGACAATTGATTACCTTCCACAACCTGATGATAAAGACCTACTGTTAAAGACACCACTTATTTGTTTCATTGAACATGGAGAAATCAAACTGGTTCCCAGCTAGATTCACCCATGCTAACTAGCATCCATTGTGTTGGAAGGAACTATGCAGAGAAGAAAAGTAATCATCAATCTGATCTAGCTGTAAAGCCTGTCACATACAACAAAGATGTACCTACAAGGCAAACTAGTACTATAATAGTGGCATAAATGTTATGGGAGTAACCAAGTACAGTTAAAACTGTATTTAAGACCCACGCTATGAGATGGAAACCATACCTGACACTGTTAAAGTGGCCAATAACTTTAGAATAGATAGATCATGGGCCCTAAAGAAAACATACTAATATTATTCTGCTAAAAGAACATAGCAACGAAATAGCTTCTGATAACATATTACTATCACAGTGCATCAGTCAAACACCATAAGACGCTCTCTTTAGTAGATGGTAATTGACAGAGACCCACAGCTGGACAGTGTTCAGAGAGCAAGAGACATTGGTGAACTAAGCCATAAATGGAATGCCTTCATCAAAACCTTTCCATCAAGGCTCAATATCCATGTGGAAGAAGAGGAAGAAATATTAAAAGAGCCAGGAGAGATGGACGTCTCCAAGGAAACAGGATCTTCCAGATACAACAGGACTGATACACATATGAGTTCACAGAAACTGAACAGGTTCAAACCAGAAAAGAGCTCAACATGGAGAAGTGGATGTGGGTACAAATTCCCAACCCTAACCAAGGAGCTATATACATGCTGAGAAAGGGAAAAATCCATTTTCTTTAGTGGAGTAACACTAGGTATACCAACTATTCTCTAGGAAAGTCCTCATGCCCAGGAGTAGTTGGCCAATTTGAAAGAGACTCCATGTTTTTTGTTGTTGTTGTTTTATTTTTATTTATTTGTTTGTTTAGTTTTTCATCTTTTTTAGGGGTGTGAGAGAGAGGGAAAAAATCATGAAATTGAGTGGGTAGGGAGATGATGAGTTGGAGAAGGTAAAGAAATATGATCAAAATTATTTTATGAAAAAAATGATTTTTCTTTTATTCTTCTCTCATACACTATATCCTGACTTCAGATTCTCCTACCTCCACTCCTCCCAGTTCCTCCCCTAACTCCTCTATCCCCCAGATACACGCCTCTTCCCTACCCCCCACCATACATGCACACACACACACACACACACACATACAACAGAGCAGGATTCCCAGGAATATCCTCCAAAAATAGCCTAACAAGTTAAAATAAGACTAGGCAAAATCACTCATATCAAGGCTGGCAGAAGCAATACAATAGGAGGAAAGGAGTCTTAAGCACAGTCAAAAGAGTCAGAGACAACCACCATTCACACTGTTAGGAGCCCCATGAGAACACCAAGTTACACAACCACAGGGTATATTCAGAGGACCTAGCTCAGACCCGTAGAGGGTCCGTGTTTGTTAATTCAGTCTGTGAGCCTCTGTGAGTCTTGCTTAGTTGATTCCGTGGGCCATGTTCTCCCAGTGTTCTCTATTCCTTTGGTTCCTACAGTTGTGGTGATATATTATATCCTCCAATATTTTGTGTACCCTAATAAAATTTATCTGGGGTCAGAGAACAGATAGCCACTATATTGGACATAGAGGCCAGACAGTGGTGGCACACACCCTTAATCATAGCATTCGAGAGGCAGAGATCCATCTGGATCTCTGTGAGTTGAAGGCCACACTGGAAACACCCAGGCATGATAACACACATCTTTAATCCCAGCACTTGAGATCTCATGTCCTTGCTTGGGAAAGACTTTAATCCCAGGAAGTTTTGGCAGTAAGCAGAAAGGTATGTAAGGCCCGAGGACCAGGAACTAGAGGCTTTTAAGGTTTTATGCTTTTAAGCAGTTCAACTAAGACCTTTTGGGTGAGGACTCACAGGCTCTTGGGCTGAAGATTTCCTAGAAGGCTTTTTAGCAGCAGATTAGCTAAGATCTCTTTGGGTGAGGACTCAGAGACTTTCAATCTGAGGAAACTAGATCTGCTGAAGGATGATGAGGTGAGGTTGGCTGTGGCTTGCTCTGTCTCTCTGATCTTTCAGAATTTACCCCAATTTCTGGCTCCAGGTTTTTAATTAATAAGACCTTTTAAAATTTGTCTTACATACAGTCCATTTCTATCCCTCTTCTGTGGGGTTCTCCTGGCTCCACCTGGAATTTGGCTGTAGGTCTCTGCATCTGTTCCCATCAGTTGCTGGATGAAACCCTTATGACAACTGGGCTAGGCACTGATCTGTGAATGTAACAGAACATCACTAGGACTTATTTCATTGACTGTTTTTTGGCAGCTGTGTTTAGTTCTATCTTGGGTTTCTGGGCTGTCCTGCTTCTGGTTCCTAGACATCCAGGTAGAGTCAGGAGTGTGCTCCCTCTCATAGTATGGGCCTCTAGCTGGACCAGTCATTGCTTGGCCACTTCTACAAGTTCTGCACCACCATTACCCCAGTACATCTTGCAGGCAGGACAGATTATAGGTCAAAGGTTTTGTGGCTGGGTTGATGTCCCAGTCCAGCTGCTAGGAGTCTTGCCTGGTAATAGAAGATGGCCAGTGTAGGCTTTGTATCTCCCATTTCTAGGAGAGTTCACTAGGGTCACTCTTGTAGTTTCCACCATACTACATCCCTACCTTGTCCCCTAAATGCCTCCAAATTCAAGTCAGCTCTCCAAGTATTTTCTTCTCCCCATCTGATCCCAAGTGGTCCCATCCCCACCTGCCCCAAGTCCACGCATTAAATCTATTCTATTTCCCCTTCCCATGGAAATCCAAGCATCCCCCATTGAGGCTTCCTTGTTACTTAGCTTACCTACGTCTATGGATTGTAGCATAGTTATCCTTTCTTTTACAGCTAATATCCACTTATAAGTGAATACACACCATGTTTGTCTTTCTGGGTCTGGATTACCTTACTCGGCATGATCTGTTCTAGTTCCATCCTCTTGCCTGCAAATTTCACGATGTCATTGTTTGTAGCAGTTGAGTAATACTCCATTGTGTAAATGTACCATATTTTCCTTTTCCATTCTTTGTTGAAGGACATCTAAGTTGTTTCCAGTTTCTGGCTATTATGAATAAATCTGCAATGAACATGATTGAGCAAGTGTTCGTGTGGTAGAATGGAACATTCTTTGGGTATATGCCCAAGAGTGGTAGAGTTGGGTCTTGAGGTAGATCAATTCCCAATTTTTTGAGGAACTGCCACATTGATTTCCATAGTAACTATGGAAATTCCATCAGCAAAGGAGTAGTTTTCCACTTGCTACTCATCATTGCCAATATGAGTTGTCACTTGTGTTTTTATCTTAGGCATTCTGACAGGCAGAAGATGGAATCTCAAAGTAGTTTTGATTAGCATTTCCCTGACAGCTGAAGATGTTGAACATTTCTTTAAGTGTTTCTGAGCCATTTGAGATTCCTCTGTTAAGAGTTCTCTGTTTAGATCTATACCCATTTTTTAATTGGATTATTTGGTTTTTCGATGCATAGTTTCTTGAATTCTTTATATATTTTGGATATTAGCCCTCTGTCAGATGTGGAGTTGTTGAAAAATCTTTTCCCATTCTGTAAGCTGCCATTTTGTCCTATTGACAGTGTCCTTTGACTTACAAAAGCTTTTGTTTCATGAGGTCACATTTATTGATTGTTGATCTTAATGCTTGTGCTATCAGTATTCTATTTGAGAAGTTGTCTGCTGCATTAATGTGTTCAAAGATATCCCCCACTTTCTCTTCTATTAGGTTCAATGTTTCTGGTTTTATATGGAGGTCTTTTATTCACCTGAACCTGAGTTTTGTGCAGGGTGACATGGATCAATTTGCATTCTTCTATATGCTAACATCCAGTTAGACTCATACCATTTGTTACGATGCTGTCTTTTATTTTTCCATTGTGTATTTCTGGCTTCTTCATCAAAAATCAGATGTTCATAGCTATGTGATTCCCTTGTAGAATTTTTGGGTTACTTATATATATACTATCATATCATTTGCAAATAATGATACTTTGATTTCTTTCTTTTTTAATTTGTATCCACTTTATTTCCCCAAGTTGTCTTATTACTCCAGCTAGAAATTCAATAAATATATTGAATATGTATTAAGAGAGTGGACAGCTTGTCTTCTTCCTAAATTTAGTGGAATTGCTTTGTGTTTCACTCCATTTAATTTGATGATGGCTATCAGCTTCCTGTAAATTGCCTTTATTATGTTTAGGTATATCCCTTGTATCACTAATCTGTCCAAGACTTTTATCATGAAAGGGTGTTAGAATTTGTCAAAGATTATTTCAAAACCATCATCTAATGAGATGATCATTTTTTTTCTTTCAGAATGCTTATACTGTAGATTACATTGGCTGTTTTTTGTATGCTGAACCATGCCTGCATCTCTGGGTGAAGCCTACTTTATCATGGTGAATGACCTTCTTGATGTGTTCTTGGATTCGGTTTGCAAGTATTCTATTGAGTATTTTTGCATCTATATTCATGAGGAAAACGCGTCTGTAATTCTCTTTCTTTGTTGAATCTTTGTGTGGTTTGGGTATCAGGGTAACTGTGGTCTCCTAAAACAAATATGACAATGTTCCTTCTGTTTCTATTTTGTGGAATAATTGGAGGAGCATTGATTTTAGCTCTTCTTTGAAAGTCTGGTAGAATTCTGTGCTAGAATCATCTGGCGCGGAGCTTGTTGTTGTTGTTGGAGGATGTTTAATGACATTGCATTTTCTTAAGAGTTGTAGGCCTGTTTAAGTTGTTTATCTGATCTTGATTTAACTTTGTTGTTGAGAAAGCTGTCCATTTCTCTTAGATTTTCCAATATTGTGGAGTACAGGATTTTTAAGTATGACCTAATGATTCTTTGTATTTCCTCAGTGTCTGTCGTTATATCTCCCCTTTCTTTTCTGATTTTGTTAATTTGGATATTCTCTCTCTCTCTCTCTCTCTCTCTCTCTCTCTCTCTCTCTCTCTCTCTCTCTCTCTCTGCCTTTTATTTAGTTTGGACAAAGGCTTGTCTATCTTGTTGATTTTTCATTGATTTTTTTTATTTATTTATTTAATTTATTTTTATTTTTTATTGTTTCATTGATTTTTGGTATTGCTCTTTTTGTTTCTATTTTATTGTTTTCAGCCCTGAGTTTGATTATTTCCTGCCATCTACTCCTCTTGGGTTTGTTTGCTTCTTTTTGTTCTAGAACTTTCAGGTGTGCTATTAAGTTGCTAGTATGAAATCTCTCTAAATTCTTAATGAAGGCACTTTGTCCTATGTACTTTCCTCTTAGCATAGCTTTCCTCATGTTCCATAAGTCTGGGTATGTTGTGCATTCATTTTCATTGAATTCTAAGAAGTCTTTAATTTCTTTATTTCTACCTTCACTCAGCAATCATTCAGTAGAGAGTTGTTCAGTTTCCACGAGTTTATAGACTTTCTGTTGTTTTTATTGTTGAAATCCAGTTTTAATCCATGGTGGTCTGATAGGATTCAGGGGGTAATTTCTATTTTATTATATCTGTTGAGACTTGCTTTGTGATCAAGTATGTGGTCAGTTTTGGAGAATGTTCCATAAGGTGTTGAGAAGAAGGTGTATTCTTTTGTGTTTGGGTAATATGTTTTATATAGAATCCAGCTACTATCATAAAAGCTACTATTTAGAAAGGTCAAGGACTTTTTTCTGAAGGTCAAGCCATGGCTTAAAGATTCTTGGTGATATTTTAGCTTTTGTGTATATATTAGCCAGTTCCTGCAATGACTTTCTTGTGTGCTATGTATGCTTCCAAGAACTCCTAACAGTGTGTTTATCTGATATACTTCTTAAGCATCCTAGGCCATAATGACTAACAGTTTCCTGACTTAAGGTAAACATCTTTCTGGAGACACACCTAAGGGACCTAGGTGCAAATATCCTTATTTCTTGTGCAAATGAAGCTCAGAACCTCCTTCCTCTCACAATGGCATTCCAGAGCAACTGACTCAGAACAAAAGGGTTTTTTGCATACCAGATGCAGTGAAGTATTGAGGCAAAAATCCTAGTTCCAAGCAGACTTGCCCCACCTGACCAGGAAGCTGCAAGGCAGAGTTTGGAAGATTGTAGGTAAATTGGATGGGTGAGGAGAGTAGGAGAAGAAGGAACACAATGGATGAAGGATCAGAGGAGGAAGATGAGGTCGAAAGCAAAAAACCTTAGTTAGGACTATGAGAGGACAGGCAGAGAAGGGACAGTGAGGAGCTGTAGCTTGAGTTTTCCTGCCTGGCCCACAGTCAGGACAAATCTCTGTCACCCACCAGTCCCACAGCCACTCAGACCCAACCAAGCAAACACAGAGACTTATATTGCTTACAAACTGTATGGCCGTGGCAGGCTTCTTGCTAACTGTTCTTACAGCTTAAATTAATCCATTTCCATTAATCTATGCCTTGCCACATGGCTCGTGGCTTACCGGCATCTTCACATGCTGGTTGTCATGGTGGTGGCTGGCAGTGTCTCTCTGACTCAGCCTTCCACTTCCCAGCTTTATTCTCCTCCTTGTCCCGCCTATACTTCCTGCCTAGCCAATGGCCAATCAGTGTTTTATTTATTGACCAATCAGCAACATATTTGCCATACAGAACATCCCACAGCAACAAGCAGAGAATGGACAGTGAGGAGCTGAGTGTAAGAACAGAACTGAAACTGTGTAGATAGAATTTTGGCTTAGAGGAATAAAGTGGATGGATGAAAGGGCATGGTGTACTTAGATTATTTTCCCACAGAATACCCCTGCCTTTAGTAGTGTCTCTTCTGGGCCCCTGGGAAGGAAACTAAGAGGCTAGACCTCAAAAGTTTCTGAAAATTTGGTTCATAATGTCAAATGGTGCTAATATTTCCTGTTTACTTTTGGTCTGGATGAGTTGTCCTTTAGTGAGAGTGGGATATTGATGTCTCCCTCTATAAATGTGCGAGGGTCAATGTATGATATAAGCTTTAGCAGCGCTTCCTCTACAAACATGGGTGCCTGTAGCAGAAATCTTAAAAGGTCTTATTAATTACGTCAAACCTGGGGCCAGTTATTGAGGTGAACACTGGAAGATCGGAGAGACAGAACAAGCCACAGCTAACCTCACCTGGCCAACTTCTCAACTGATCTTGTTTCTTCAGACTGGAAGCCTCTGTGTCCTCATATCTTGTTTTTTTCCATCTATGGTGACTGAAAGTTTTGCTTGGTATAGTAGTCTTGGCTGGCATCTATTGTCTCTTAGAGTCCATAGCACTTATGGCTTTTAGAGTCACCATTGAGAAGTTGGGTATATTTCTGATATGTCTGCCTTTATATGTTACTTGGCCTTTTTCCCTTGTAGCTTATACTAGTCTTTCTTTGTTCTGTATGCTTAGTGTTTTGATTATTATGGCCAAGCACACATTCTTTTCTGGTCCAATCTATTGGTGTTCTGTATGCTCCCTGTACCTTTATTTGCCTCTCCTTCTTTATGTTAGCAAATTTTTCTTCTATATTTTTTGTTTAAAATATTTTCTGGGCCTTCGAGCTGGGATTCTTTGCCTTCTTCTAATCCTATTACTTTTAGGATTGTTTTCTTTAGTGTCCCAGATTTCAAGGATGTTTTGTGTCAGGAATTTTTTAGATTTTCTTTGACTGACATATCTATTTGTTTGATCATATCTTCAATGCCTTAGATTGTCTTTTCCATCTCATATCCTGTTGATGATATTTGCTTCTGTGGTTCCTGTTCACTTATCTACATTTTCCATCTCCAGGATTCCCTCAGTTTGTGGGGTTTTTTTATTGCTTCCATTTATATTTTCAGGTCTTGAACAGTTTTAGTCATTTCCTTCAACTGCTTGTTTGTTTCTTCTTGGCTTTCTTGGCTTTAAGGAATTTATTACTTTCTTCCAATTGCTTGTTTGTCTTTATTCATATCTACTTTAAGGATCACTATCATATTCATAAAGTTAGTTTTAAGGTCATTTTCTTGTGCTTCAGCTGTTTTGATATTTTCAGGGATTTCTGTATTAGGATATCCACACTCTGGTGGTGACAAATTGCCATTGTTGTTGTTGATTGTGTTCTTACGTTGTCTCTTACGTTGTCATCTAGGCATCTGGGTTGGGGGTAATTATAGGTCTAGGTGTCTAGTTCTGAGTTTGTTGGATGGTTGTTTTTTTTTTTTTTTTCCCTTGGTTTCTTCTCTGGTCTTCCAGTTGGAATGGCCTAAAGTTGAGTACAGGGTCTCTACCTAAGTTGGGGGCTGGAATTCAGGGAGCTGGCATGTCTTGTTTAAAAATAAAATAAGACATTTCATGTTGCAGTTTTTATCTCCAACATTTATTTCACTGCTATGATGTTTAGAATTATTCAAAATTAAACCAACACCTGTGGAGCCTCCAAGGTACTAGACTAGACCCTCTGCATAAGCAACACAATTGTGTAGCTTGATCTGCTTAAGGAGTCCCCTGGCAGTAGGATCTGGATCCATCCCTGGTACATGAGCTGGCTTTTTGGAGCCCACTATCTCTGGTGGGATAGCTTGCACAGCTTTGAGGTAGGAGAGGCTTGGACCTGCCTCTACTGAATGTACCAGGCTCTGCTGACTCCCGATGGCCTTACCTTCTTATAGGAGGAAATGGGGGTCAGTTGGGGGTAGGCTAGAGGAGCAAGAGGAGGGAAGAGGGGGATCTGTGATTATTATGTAAAATGAATAAAAATTTTCTTAATAAAAAATCTATCATTTGACTGAAATTTAGAACACATACATTATAATTTCAGTAAAAATCAATAATAATTTCAAACCAATAAAAGTTCAAAAAAGCAGATATAAATAAGTTAATATTTGAATAAAGTGTATGCATTTGTTTATGTTGCTATGTTATATTTTCTATGAGATTTCAAAATTATCTTCTATATGCTACAAAAATTTAGTTGCTAATTGGCTACTGTTTCTTAAAACATTTTGTTTTTTTTTAACTTCAAATAAAATTTTGATTTAGCTTCAATATAGAATTTAAATTTAACTTTCATTATAAAATGTCCTTGATCAAATCTATAAAACCATTCATCAGTGTGTGATTTGATTCAGTGGGATATGACCAGAAACTTCAAAGGTGCCAAGAGAACTTGAAGACAGTTCTACAGAGAGCAATAGAATCGGAGAGTTAAAGCTAGAAAGGACTTCAGAATCAATACTGTGCCTTTACTGCATAAAGGAGAAATAAATGGGAAAGATAAGTAAGACAAATATTCTAAAAATTATTTATTTTATTGAAAGATAATGCAGGGGAGTGTAGCCAATACCACCACAGGGGAGTGCTTCCTAATTGCAAATATGTATAGGAAAAGAGTATGAGGATATCAATACATCACATACAAACCCAATTATACACAATGGTGCACAGTGATGGTATTTCGGCATTCATGCCCAATCAGGGAAAATATGAAATTATGTTAGTAAGATCAACAATTTAAAAAAATAGATAATTAAGCTCTCAATAACCTGAGATGTTCTAAGATTATTTAGAGAGCTTCGATTTGAACATCTGTATTGTCTTCAGTACATAAAACACTATTTGGCATTTACATAGCAATTTTTAGATCTCAAACCATCTTTTTATGTATCTCAATAATTAGAGACAAAAAGTAATGAAATGGGTATTAATATCCTCCTTTATCCTTTCTAGAAACTAAAGAACAGAGAAAATACTGTTTCACAAAAAATATTAGTTGATAAACAGCAGGCACTGAGAAAGGTCAAGCCCAGATAATAGATTAATAATAAATGAATCCAAAACCAAATCAAAAGAATATATATAGACAATGAAAAGAAAGGAAGAAAACACGTGCAAAAAAAGAGAGAAAATACAGTTGAGATGTTCATCCTTATACATGGTAAGTGAAATGCTAACTAATATTTTTATGGAAAAAGAGAACTATATTTGGATAAATAGTCTTGACAACTTTTTACAGAAAAATAATTGCTTCCGTACAAGTTTGGGTCCTCTATCATCACCCTTCAGAACAGCTTGAAAGTGGCACCATTGTGAAGTCAAAGCCAGCAGTCAGGATCTGAAAATTCACCTGCACAAAGTGATGCCATGTAAGATTACAAGTGAAGTAACCTCCTCTTATTGTCCATTAACAGCACATAACCCAAATGATTAATGAGCAGCGTCAATTTCATAAGGTTTCAAGTAAAGTAATAAAATAACTATGTCCATGTAGTTGGAAGTTTCTATCCCATTCCAGAAGCCATTCAGTCCCAAATAAGCACACAGAGGCTTCTATTGATTATAAATGGTTTGGTCTATTGCTCAGGCTTATAACTAACTAGCTCTTATGATTAAATTAACCCATAATTCTTATTTATATTTAGCCATGTAGATTAGTACCTTTTCTCAGTTCAACATTCTCATCTTACTTCCTCTGCATCTGGCTGGTGACTCTGTCTCTGACTTTCCTCTTCCCAGTCTTCTCCTAGTCTGGTCGCCCACTTATATTTCCTGCCTGGCTACTGGCCAATCAGCATTTTATTAAACCAATAGGAGTGACAAATCTTTACAATGTACAAGAGCATTATCCCACCGCATTTCCCCATTTTTTCTTTTCAAAACAAAGACCCTGAATCTAATCTCCTTTGTTTACCTTGTTTCCTGATCATTATCAAAAACATTTTGTAACCAACATTCCAAACAAAGATAAACATTCATAATCCATTTGGGGGGAATGTGGGAGTAGTTTTCTAGGCTACTTCCTGCTAATTGGGTGCCCTGGTAATCTTGTGGGGACCCAAGAAAATTTAGGATTGTAACCCCACAATAGACTACTCCAATCAGGACTATGAGGCTGGATCATCTCAGCCAGCAGCCTTGAAACCTTTCTGTATGCTCAGAGGAAACTACAAGAGAGGCACTCTGAAATGTTGAGTCATCTGGGCCATTTGTTCCCATTGGAGATTTTTTAGGGGGTCTTGCTTGATCAAACCATATTAACCTGGAGGCAATCCACAGGTTCTCATCTTCTGTGGAAACAAAAGAACTTCTTTTCCAAAGCAACATATCCTTAGACTCAAATTTTGAAGTCAAGATATCTTTAAGATATATGTGTTGGTTTAGCTTAACAGCTTCTACAATCAAATGTCTCTCTGCAGTTATGGTCGAGAGATAGCCTATACTGACCTACTCTGGTGATAGGATGGCCAAACACCCTAATTGTCATGCTAGAGCTCCAGGAGTCCAATTAGCGAGAAAGATGAGGGTTTATATGAGCGAAAATTTTTGAGACCAAGGTTGGAAAAAGCACAGGGACAAATAGCCAAACGAAAGGAAACACATGAACGATGAACCAGTGGCTGAGGGGCCCCCAACTGGATCAGGCCCTCTGAATGGGTGAGACAGTTGATTGGCTTGATCTGTTTGGGAGGCATCCAGGCAGTGGGACTGGGTCCTGTGCTCAGTGCATGAGTTGGCTGTTTGAAACCTGGGGCTTATGCAGGGATGCTTGGCTCAGCCTGGGAGGAGGGAACTGGACCTGCCTGGACTGAGTCTACCAGGTTGATCTCAGTCCTTGGGGGAGACTTTGCCCTGGAGGAGGTGGGAATGGGGGGTGGGCTGGGGGAAAGGTTAGGGGGCGGGAGGGGGGAGAACAAGGAAATCCATGGCTGGTATGTAGAACTAAATTATATTGTAAAATAAATAAATAAATAAATAAATAAATAAATAAATAAATAAATAAATCCCAAAGACAACACAATAATACACAGTATCCAGACTCTGTGTGTTTCCATCTTTATGTAGCTATTTTATTATTGTTATCATTATTGTTATTGTTTTTAAGGACTTTATCCTTTTTCTTTTTTCTCTCAAACCTATGTACATTTTTAAACACACTGTAACCTGTTTAGAGTTTTTTTTTTCGTCTGAATTTATTACAACTGAACTTGTTTTATTGTGTATCTTTAACCCTTTTCTGACCTGGGGAGTTTTTAAACTGCTAAGCTGAATGGCTAGAATGGAAGTGGCAGCCCTGGCTACTGGCTACTGCCTCTGCCCTGCTTCGCTTTCCAACATGGGGCAGGTACCAATTCTGGGAAGCACATCATGCAGTGTGCAGCTGTGTTCATCAGCCCAAGCCTGTGCACCCAAGCCTGCAGGCGGTGGCTGGGAGAAGCCTTTCTGTGCCACGGCCTATGGGAGAGACTGCAGAAATCTGCCATGTCACTTAGCTCATAGCAGCTGGTATCCGGCTATATCTCAAAGGCAACTGTCGTGAGGTGTGTCTCTGTGATGTTGCTGGCATGAGACTTCGAGACCAGGAAGCCCAGTGAGGCTCCATTTCTGTGTGTTAAGGATTTTTAAGCGTTCTCATGTCTAGGTAGATCAATACCCAATGGTGAGCACCAATTGTAGACGGAAGTTTATGTCCTGCCCAGTCTCATAGCCGTTCAGTTCCAAATAAACACATGGAGGCTTATATTAATAAACTGGTTGGCCTATTGCTCAGGCTTATAACTCATTAGCTCTTATACTTAAATAAACCCATAATTCTTTTTTTTTTTTTTTTTGATTTTTCGAGACAGGGTTTCTCTGTGTAGCTTTGCGCCTTTCCTGGAACTCGCTTTGGAGACCAGGCTGGCCTCGAACTCACAGAGATCCGCCTGCCTCTGCCTCCCGAGTGCTGGGATTAAAGGCGTGCGCCACCACTGCCCGGCTAAACCCATAATTCTTATCTATATTTAGCCACATTGGTACCTTTTCTCAGCCCAACACTCTCATCTTACTTCCTCTGTGTCTGGCTGGTAACTCTGTCTCTGCCTTTCCTCTTTCCAGCCTTCTAGTCTGGTTTTCCCATCTATATTTCCTGCCTGGCTACTGGCCAGTGTACAAGAGCATTATCCCACAGCATGTCCATGCTTAGCAAGAAGACTCAGCAAATAAGGGTGCTTGCAGCAATGCACAACTGAACAGTAAAAAGAAAGATCCAACTCTACAAGTAATCCTCTGACTTTAAAATCTGTATCCAAATATAACGATATCTATCTTCCAAATATTTCAAAGAAAGCACAAGTGTTAAAACAGTATAAGATGATTTGCATTTGCTATATGCATTTACAAAAAGAAAATAAGAGTACACATGTATACTTTTGCACATATAGCACCTAAAAAATAAAACTGGAAGTCAGCACAAAGAACTGATGACCACAGTTACCCAGGTTAGAGTGGAAGGGAGGGCTGTACAGATGGGGTGGGACTGGGACCCAAAGATTGTTCTTTCAATACATTTTTATAACTTTTGATTTTTGCATTCAAAATCTTTGATCACATATTCAATTTCTTTAATCATAAGAAGAGTAGCAAAGCAAGGAAAGGTTAAAACATATATATTCATTTATTCTAAAAATGTTTATTCAACAACTCTAGAGTAGCAGAAGCTGCATCAAGCATGGGAGAATAAAGAATGGCAATCGTGGCATTTAAGGAGCATAGAGCCTGGAAAAAGAAGCTGACAGGCAATCATGACTGAGATATAAAACCTGAGTGACTGAGCAAAGAAAACTCCACCAGTAGAAACCAAAGTCAAAAGGGAAAACCACTTTAAGAAATAATGTCCTTGATAGGAGGTAGGCTACAATTTGATGGAATATAGGCTTTATGCAAATTGAGATGTCTTCAGTGAGTGAATAAGCAACTGGCATTTAGGAAGATTCTCAAACTTCAGTTTGAGTTTTCTTCTGAGTCCAAAAGTCTAGGAGAGGAAAAAAAAAAAAAGAAAGAAAGAAAAAAACAAAAGGAGTCATTAGCAGTGTCCAACTTGGTTGGATTTAGGACGTTTCATTTTGTAAGAAGTTTCTATTCAAGAATTCTGTTATTCTCGCCAAAGAAAAGATTGGACTATTTTGACATAAGATAAGCAAATGGTTTAAAACATAAAAAGTCCTTGGAAAAAATATGACAATGTAAAATGAAAGCCATAGTAAGATAACTGCACTGGGCAATGTAATGCTCCTGAAGTTGGGTATCTGACATCAGGTGAGTTGGCTAAAGCTATTTTATGATTTATTTCATAGCAATGATTCCTCAATACAGTATTACTCAAATGAAAAAGACACTCAGATTTGAATCAACTTTCTTTTAATTTTGATCATTTAGGGAAATCAGACCATGTTGAATATTAATTACTCCCAGAATCAGCTGGGACAACTTGATACTAATGAGGCCAATTTTTGCCTGTTTGTCCTGTTGGTGACAGGCTCCACTTAAAGAAAAACATGGTGGCGGGGGTTGTTGTAGGCACTTCTAATCAAACCCAGATGTCTTTCTCCTTTGGTATCAGTCACAAAGGGAACTTGAATCCTAATGAGAAATAACTATCTAGCAGGAAGTTTTGAGTTGCTCTTGAATCTCATAATATGACAGAGTATGGGTTTAGTTATCTGCTTATGTCCCTGAAGACTTTTTTCTTTTCTTTTTTCTTTATCTTTTTTTCTTTTTTGGAAGACAAAAGGATTTAAAAGAGTATGACACCAACGACTCACTCCACCAAGATAAAGGAAATTCCAAGGTGATGAGTGTTTAGTGGGGTTGACTGCCTCTAGTTTCTCATATGTGTTGACTGCCTCTAGTTTCTCATATGTGTTCTTGTCAACCAGACAACAATATGCTGCTCCTGCTTTAATTCCCAACATAATTTCATCATGCAGAAGAAACTCACCCAGACAAAAAAAAAAAAACAAAAACACATTTTCAGACTCCATCACCAGCTCTGCCAAGGATGGAGTTTACAAGTGTGACAATGGCAGCTGTCCCCACTAGTAAGAACAGCTGGGAAAAGTGGAAGTAGAGTCATTAGCTTGCAGATGATGATCTGTTGGAAGAGTGACCAAATTATCAACACAGGCTGAGAGACAGTGGTTAGTGCCTGATAACCCCTTTTATGTTTGTGTTTCATTTCAGCAGAAGAAATTAATAGCATCACACATGCAAAAGCAAACAGAGCACTCAGAATTATTACAGCAATTGAGATATAAATCTGCTTGTTTTGAGATGCATTGAACCGCTTATATGAAAGATTGGCATGTATGTTACTTCATTCTCCCAGAAGACCACAAATAAAAGAGGCTTGTATTTGGGAAGAAAAGAAATAAATTTGGTATACTCTTCAAATTCACCCTGGGCATATAAACCAATTTTGGTCATTTGATATATTCACAGTTATAAATAGGCATGATGGTGTCCAAATAATCAAGGAAAGAAAATAAACTGATCTTATACACTTAAGTTTAATTTAGTATATAAATTCAGGAAGTGTGGTAAATTTTCCAATCACTCATGTATACAGAGACCAAATTTTTATGTTGCTTTGCAAGGCACAAATAGATATAAAACAATAAAAACATGATTTTTTTCTTTATATATGTAGGAACATCTAAAAATCTGTAGAAGTAATGAGGCAAATGATTAGCAGAATATCTTGGAAGGTGAGAAAGAAGAAACTAAGGGTCTGCAGTGGACAATGGAATGTGATGGATGGTTCCCATACACCATAATGGTCTTGAACATTTTTCCGAAGATATGAACGTGCAAGTAAGTATAAATGCTGTGAGCATGACAGTGTCATCGGTTAAGACAAAACTACAGAGAATGAGTGAGGAAAAAATCAGAAAAAAAAAACCAAGACAATAGATTATGTAAAGAAACATATTCATTTTGTCTTCTTCTCAGTAACATCATAAAGCAAAGATCAGACAATCCAAGGATCAGATTGCTGCAGAGATGACTGTCATACCTGGAGAACAGGTACATTTCACTAATGTGTTATCAGGATTTTAAGGTAAAAGAAGTAAGACTCAATCTGTAGTAAAGAATGAGGAGAAATCAGGTAGTGTTTGTAACCATCATTCACACATCACCCTTCCTGCAGTCCTATGCCTAACTGAAGTTTATAATTAATTAAAACACTCAGAGTGACTTAATGAGGTTTCAATAACATTCAATTCATCATGATATAGCAAAGTAGGAGATTTAGAATCAGGCAGAATCCAGAAAGTCCAGTGAACCGTGATTGCTTGTGTTCTTCAGGGAAGAACATGCAAAATTATTACTTTCTTCACATCAGCAGTTCCCTTAAAGTTTGAAGAGTTTCTTTTGAAAACTTAGGAAAAAATAAAGAGGGAAGATCTTTCTTCCACATTTAAAGTGGAACCTGCTGATCAGTTAGCTGATAAGTAGGAGACTTTCATAAAGTAACCTTATAATGTACACTGTGTTGAAAAGGAGCTACTTTATTTGAATTCCATGCCTGACAGATGCTATGACTTATCTGACGTCATGGGATTTCCCCATCCACTACATTAATAAAATAAACATAGGAAGCCCTGCAGACCAGAGGTGTTGAAGAACAGGGTACTCTGAGGGAGGACACAGGGATGAGACTAGATGACTGTGAGTAAAATTGTCAATGATCATATTTCTGCCTGCTGGACTGAGACTTTCAGCCTACCTAAATGTGATCAGGTTTATTCCTGACACTACAGCCCTGGCAGCCCTTTTTACAGAATAATTTTAGAAAACTTACAATCTTAAATTCATTCTCTGCCTCCCAGTCTCTTCCCAGATGAATAATTGAGAAACAACAGAAGACCTGAGAGCCATTTCAGAAAGACAGTCTTTAGGATAGCACTCCATTTTCCTAGTCTCTGTGGAAGAGTTTAGTCCAACTTTCCTAATAAGAACACAGAGAGCTTAATCCCACCAATCAATCTCCCATTAATACTTTCAGCAATTTTCCCCAGCTCATCCTAGCACCTAAAATTTACCCCTATTTGGTTTGTTGAGATCAGTCTCTTTCCTTTATTTCGCTAACCTTCAAGTCTTTTTTATTTCTCTAATTCTATCTTATTTATCTTTGCCAGCAGTAGAGAGCAACTGCTAAAAAGGACAGGCATTAGTCAGGAAGAGAAAGATAAGCTTGTAATGGACTTCCTGGTGGAAGAAAAAGAATGGATGGGCAAGGCAGGCAAGATAGGACCGTGAGTAAAGAAGCTTGCTCCATAAACCTGAGGATGTAAGTTCAATCCTTGGATCTAAGTGTGTAAACAGAAAACAGGCTCCCAAAAGTTGTCTTATGACTGCATGGCAACACATGGACACACACACACATGCACACATGCATGCATGCACACACAGGCACAGGCACACACACAAACACTAAATAAAGAAAATGATGGAGAAGTCCTGGGTTGAGCTCTCCATGTAAACAATGCCAAAACCTCTTTGGTAACATCACCCAAGAAGGCTTCCCAGAAAATGCAGAAATCCTGGCAAGGACTAAAAGAAGTGAGGGGGCGTGGCTACACATAGAAAAATAAATGACAGCTTTAAATGAAGAACAATTATAAAATTTATATTCTTAAGACATAATAATAGACTTTTATGCAGATTAAAATCCATTTGAATGCAAATTCTGGGCATATTTTATGCAAATCAATACATGGCCCTCCTGACTGTTTCATATATTTGGCTGTGACCTTGGAGAGACCTTAGCAACAGTTCCTTCCTTCTTTTTTAGATCTTTTCAGTATAGGAAGAGTCTAATATGAGCTTCTCTCCATGTGACTGAGCAAGGTTTCAGGAGGGACAAAAGTAAGTTCAGAATAATCTGAAATATTTAGGCCAGAGGAATGTATTTAGCCTTAAGTACCAAAGTCTCCAGGATAGTATGATGGACTATAATGGATTTTAGAACTATCAAAAGATACCAAGGCCTAATATAGACTCAAGAGCTCTGATGAGCCATATGGAACAGAAATGACCTCTCTTAAGGTTGGTTGATCCTTTGAACAAAACCATCACCCATTACAGGAACAGCAAGTGTCCACATTATTCTGTTGGCTCATGGAAGTTTTATGTGTGAGCTCAGATACATTTATGCTGAAAATTCTAGCTGTGAGAGCTTCATCGAATAAAAGACTTAACTTCTCTGAGCTTCATGTTCATAACTATAAAAGAAAAATACCCTGATAACAGAGAAGTACTATGAAAATGTTGTGTCTGGCACAAAAAAAAGGGTATTCAATATGAGAAGCTGCTATCATCATCACCATCATTTGTCATTACTGTGACTTCTCCTAATGTTTAGGTCCCCGCCTCCAATCAAAAAGGCCATTCCCACTTGACTTTAGTCTTCCCTGTGTGTGCCCCCCTCTTCTCTCTCTCTCTCTCTCTCTCTCTCTCTCTCTCTCTCTCTCTCTCTCTCTCTGTGGTGTGCATGTGTGTATGCTTCAAGTATTCATTGGGTCACTTTACTTTTGAGAAATAATTTTCTAGCCCCTTACAGTCTAGATAAATTAATTTCTACTGCACCGTTACTATAATGGTGGAAGTATGTTACTTGCTCAACAACTGTCTTTTTTTTTACTTTTTAAATCTAATACTTTATTAGTTTTCTTTCTAATAAAGTAATACATTATTAGTTTCTGTGATAGAGCACAGACTAGGTGGCTTAAAAAACAAAAACCTCTTTTATTACAATTGAGAGGTTGTATATCCAATGTTATGACAGGGTGGTTTCCTTGTACTTGCAGATGGTCATCTTCTCCATGCCTTCATATTGTGTTCCTTTCCTGATAGTCTGCATCCAAATTCTTCTTTGGAAGAAATCACATTTGACAAGACTACATACATCTTATCATAACAACCTCATTATGACTCAATTAACTCTTTCTAGTTAAGATGTTTCATATATCTCCACTTCCTGCAGCCCTTAACGGTAGAATTTTCTCATTGAGTTCAGTAGAAAACACTATCAGCCTACATTCACCATCCTTTCATAACTCTCTATTTCATGTTATTTTTCACTAGTGCTTTTGTCTTTACCTTTGAGCCTCATCCATTACTGCTTTTCTTTATAATTCTTGATCATTTCTTAATTATTAAAAAAATCCTTGAATTATTTGAATGCCAATTAAATGAAAATTTACTTGAATGCCAATAGGCCCTCAATCAGGTTCTAAGGGGTTCATTATAATTCAGCTTTTCAAGATAAAAGGGACTGGTAACTTGTTATAAGAACACAAGATAGGGAAAAAAACCCTAAACATTTTAACTTCATAGGCGAGAGATCTAAGGATTCAATGTCTTTGTAAACCCCAAGTACTCATGCAGCATAACCAACTAACAGCAAACACCCATTGGAAGAATAAGTAAATCAGTGAATAGGCAAATAAACTTGTGGTTCTCAATTTTCCTAATGTTGCAACACTTCAATACAGTTCCTTATGTTGTGGTGACCCCAACCATAAAATTATTTTCATTACTACTTTATAACTATAATTTTGCCAACATAATGAGTCATAATGCAAATATATGATATACAGAATATCTGATATGTAACCCCAAAGGGGTTGCAACCCACAGGTTGAGAATCTGTGCTAAGCAGGTCAGGAAACCAGAGCTAGCAGTTATAATCTTCTCCTTCTAAAGGCTCACAGAATATTTACACTGCTTTCATACTCACAGAATATTTACATGAGCTTTATCTTGACTTACAAGAAGTGATGAGGTAGGAAATCTTTACTGTGAGACACTGTGTGGGGACTAATACAAATCCAACTTGCTGAGATTCTCCTGTTTCCAAAGCTGTCAAAATTTACTCACTGATGTGCAAGGATTTCAGAGAAGTTATGCAGCTAATGTTTTAAGCAGACTCAGGACAGAGGAAGATAATGCCTCACCATTTAAATGACCAAAAGCAAAAACTATGTTCATGAGAACTGGCCGGCCATTGTGTTCCTTGTCTGAGGTTGTAGAGACCCACAGAGATTTCCTAGTGAGAACTTACTCAGGATCTGAGAATCTGAACTTGCTTTACCCAGCAGGGCTGCATAAGGGGATGATTTGACCACGGGCATGGTTACAAGGTGTTTAAAAGGGTCTACACTTGGCTGTGTGATCTTCTTTGACCTGGCAAGGGGGGGGGGGAATCTTTTGCCGCACCCCTTGGCATTGTTATAAAAAGCCCTTTTGAAGAGGCAGAAGGGACCATTGGGTACTGACCCAGGTCCTCCCAAAGCTATCCTGTGTTTCTGTCTTTCTCCTCTTCACCATCTTTCTATTTAAGTTTCTTATCCCTCTCTCCTCCTCAAAGGAACCCTTTTAAAAGGTGGTAGCTGGCCTCTCACAGATGGCACCAGAACTAGGGACTTGGGTACAGAGGACAGATAAGTGAGGAAGGAAATACCACGGAAGTGGTTGGACATGTCTGGTTATGAATTAAGGTTAAGACTGTGGTATTTTATTCTTTAGGAGCAAAAACTGTATATAGAAAAGTTAGGCTGCAGAAAGTATCTCTCTCTGTCCAGGTTTCTCTCTTTCTCTCTCTCTCTCTCTCGATTTCTTTCTCTTAAATTAGGAAAAAAATATATAGAGTTTAGGTATAGGAATATTGTGTAAGAAGAAATTTAGGGTAAGAGTAGAATTTCCCTAGTGTTGGACCTGACAACAGCATCCAGGAATAAGCAGCCACTGTGGACTTAGCAATCTGAGAAAGAAAAGCCACTATGGGGCAGGGGAATAGTAAGCAGATGTTTGTATATTCAGTTGTAGAACATTTGAAAAGTGGAGGAGTTAAGGTAGAACCAGAACAAGTACAGAAGTTCTTGGAGTTCATAGAGGAACTGTGTCCTTGGTTTTCCAATTATGGGACTCTAGATGAAGACTCCTATGGGAGAAACAGAGTCAAAATGTAACAATATTATGGGGAACATGGGCCAGAAACGATTCCTGTGGGAGCTTTTGGCCTGTGGGCATTGATTTGGGACAGCTTAGATCTAAGTCTTGAGCATCAGGGGAAATCTTCTCTGAGGCACACATGAGTAGAACAAAACCGTCTGCTTCACTGTAGCTGCCACTAAATCAGAACACTTTTACAGTATTATTCAATCAGGATCAGTTCCCTCTTGGCTATGAAGCTGAGTTTAAGGAATGGAAGTCTTGGGATGAGACAAGGGAAGAACTGAAGGGCTTGAAAGACTTAGTAATTTCTCTTTCCCCCAAACTGGAGGCTCTTCAGGTCTCTCCTTCTCAGAAGAGTACTCCTTTTCCTTCTGCAGGGGCAGAATTAGACTCACCTGAGAGATCATCTATCAGAATGGCAAAGCCACCCACAATTGCCCTAGTGCAAAAACCTCCCAGAACATGGCAAATGTTTGCTGCTACTCCTGTGTCTCACCTTCAAGCCAGTATTAGGGAAGTGGCTAGCAGAGGGAGGAAGTGCAGGGATTTCAAGTGTTCCCCATAATTGAACAGCCAGGTTAACATAGTGCAAGTGAATGTAGATGTAGAGAAGCTGGTGGATATATGACCCTTGTTGTGATTGGTAGAAGAAAAGCTGGCTTGTGGTTTGGTGCTTTATAAAGGGTGTGCTGATGCTTAATAAATGAGTTCCTGCTCAACAGGGCTCCCCACTGTGTCTGATTGTCTCTGGGTACCAGGAGGCTGGGTGACAGGCCAGTGGTGCACTGCCCCTCCTCAGTCAAGGTCTGCTGTGGGCAGTGGGTCTAATTCTTTGGTGGGGTCAGGAGAACCCCACATTTGTTTTCACTTGTAACGTTGTAACAAAGACAAAGGAAAACAGAGACAAGCACACATTTCTAAGTGTTTTATCTGAGCTTGAGTTTGGAGGTTGTATTCCAGTCCCCAGTGGAAATGTGTTTTCATCACAAACCACCTAACAGTGTGATACAATTTATCATGATTGTCATCTGAGGCTCACAAGAGACAGAAATAGAATGCTAGGGGCTCTGGGAGTAAGAACCTATGTGATCAAGTGCACTGTAAGACCTCAGGAAACTCATGTTCATCCTGATGTGAGCAGCTGGCTACTCACTATCACCAGGCAGGATTTGGTTCTAATAGCCAACCTGAAGTCTTAAGTGGATTGATATGAGAGCACTTCAATTAATAAATCACCTTTGTAAAAACTGTTCTATTTCACAAACATTATTCCTCACTCTTAACAACTGTAATATTGGGTACACCTACTTTTTTATAGAGAGAGGGCATTTATGATCAATTATTTTTTTCTTTGTTTCATTGCCTTATAATGCCCTATCTGTGTTCAAATTCAGCTACATTGTTCTCTAGGACCAAAGTTTTATCTTGGAATCCAGGAAGGCATGGTATAAAGAAGATAGAGATTCAGTGATGTTTCTGAGATGAGCACTACAGAAAGTAGTTTAGGATGCCTTCTGGAACTTTCTAATAGATAGGAGTATAGAATGACAGCAGGCAGCAAATGAAAGCAGTGCTTAGCAATTTAGAAATCCTTTTTGTGTGACATACTATCTGCTAGGTAATCACTTTGCCTTTCTTGAAACCAAGATAGTTTGCTTTTATTTTAGCTAATTTTTATCATTAGCACAACTGCACATACAGAACTGTCAGTTAAATTAACTTCTGGCTGAATTCATGTCTACTTTCTTAGCATATTCTTTTAAGTACTTTCAGAAATTCCATCTTTCCTTGGAGGAACACAGGAACAAACATTAGATGAAGCTGCCCAAAGTTTGAAACTTTTCTCCTTCCCCATCTCACTGTTCTTCACTAAGAACAAAGACTCAGTTGTTGAACATCAGTCACCTCATTCCATTAATCATAGGTGGAGTTTCTGTGTCTCAGCAGCTGCTCCCAAATAACCATTCAGAGACTTATTATTAATTATAAATGCTCAGCAGAAAGCTAAGGATTGTTACTAGCTAACTCTTACATTTTAAATTAACCCATACTTCTTATCTACCCCCTGCCATGTGATTGCACCTTCTTTCAACACTGTAAGTTTATCTTGTTTTTCTATGCACCTCTTAAGACTCCTGAGACCCCACCCTTCTTCCTCCCAGTGTCTTCTGTCTGGCTGTCCTGCCTTTACCTCCTGCCTAGCTTCTGATGGGTCAGCTCTTTTATTAAAACCAATCAGAAGGTGCCATGGCAAAGGCACATCTTCACAGTGTACAAAAAGATTATTCTGTAACAATTAATTATGTTTAATCCCCAAGACAACTTATTCAACTAATGACTTCCAATACATTAGGTATCTCCATTCAAACTTCTAAAGGACAGCCATCTATCTAAAATGTATATTTGCATTTTCAGATAAAGACCATAATCCTTCTTAAAAGAGATGCCCCATTTCCAATGTTCCCTAAATTTAAAAAAGCATTGATTCATCATTTATCTTATCATTTGATTGCTATGCATGAATGTTTTCCTTCCCACTATCTCAATGGCAACACTTAACAAGCAAGGCATGAAGGTCTCCTAACACTCTGACATTCTTGTATCAATCTATTCTCCCAATAGGTCACCATCAGTCAATAAAAAAAAAAAACAGTTACCCCTTAGTCAAGTTACTGCAGCATCTGAAGAACTTGTCATTCCAAACCACACCAAGACATTAATTCTGCATCAGCTATTCAGTTTTGTGACATACAAATCCCTCCAGTTGACTACTATGAGTCATCCATATAAAGAAAGTGCAGAAGACAAGGAATGGTGTTCAAATCCCTCATCATGTGCCCCAGCAAACCTCTACAGCCTTATCTGTGATCTCATCCTCTAAGTTGGGGTCCAGAATTCAGCTGTACTCACAGCTCCCTGTACCCATGGTGATTTATTTTCCCTTTGGTCATTTTCCTCCCCCGGCATTTCCAGCTCTTCCCCAGTTTGAGGCTCTTTTTCAGCTCACATACACGTCTTTTTTTTTTCTATTTTGGAATGCTGGGACATTTTTTCTTTACCCCAAGAAAGATGATACACTATCTGTTTACACAGAGATAGTGCATACTGAGATAGAGACTTCTATAACCCATCTCCCTTTGTTTTAATCTCCTTGAGATCAGGCACTTGTCTTGTTAATGATCATTTATCACTGAGTCCTACATATGTACTCTAACACTAGAATGACAGAAAGTTAATTATTAACAAATTAATAAAAATAAATTAAGTCACCTTATGTATGATTATAGAGACTGGGACAAAGTCCAGGACCTCTATATCAAGTCTGTTGCTATTACTTTAAGAAGGTCTTTGGGAAAGACTCACTCTGACCGGATACAAAGATATGCTATATCTTTGGAGTGAGTATTTGGTGGACAATGCCACTTCCTAACTGAATGATATTGATATGATAACAAGAATTACATACATGATTTTTATCTTCCAGTATTTGGATGATAAGTGAATCCAGCATTTTTAAACATAAATAGGAATCCAATAACCAATTTTCTAACAACAACAAAAAAAAACCTGATGTGCTTAGAAATGATGAAAATGCCTTTTCAAAACCACACACAATTCAACCCTGAAAATGAGAAGTGGCTTTTACAGCTTAAGCTGCTAAGAAAAACTTAGGTCTTGTAAATGTGTTATGTTCCACAGTAAAGCTAGTGCCATATATTTTCCCTGGTTACTGTTATAATACACACTCTGTACTATTAGGGGCTTTCTGTAATAGTTAAAATACTGATTTATTAAACTTTGTACAAGCTACTATGTATGATTCTTAACCTTCCTACTTTACCTCTGTAAAGATATAATCCATACCACTCTGGTGCCATCTAATTTTCTTCCCATCCTTCTCAAAGATATCTGTCTCCTTTTGTATAGATATCCCTCATTATATGATTGCATGGCAGAGCCTGAAGTATGCTGGAGATTTCACTGACTATAGAGCCCACCCCATTTATCCCAGAAGCAATGCATGGTTTTAAAATGTCAAGTACCCCACAATATCTGCTTCCAATTTACTAAGGAAAAGGGAGGAGAGAGGAAAAAATGCTGCAGGATACAGACATTGTGTACCCGTCAAAAAGGTAAAGAAAAAAAAAAGAAATTGATTTTATTGAAACTAGAATTGCTGAAAGAAAGGACTGAATCATGGTAGTCCATAGAACATTCCATACTCAATCCCAAATTCGTGACATGGAAAAGAAATCAATGACTGGATTTACGAACATATAAACTATAGTGCCTGGAATTTTACTTAAAATCTTTAAGTTTTGTATCTGTAAAAATAATTCTACATGTGCCAATGTCTTCTTAGAGCCATTACTTAGCATTTTAAAATGTGTGGTTATAAGGGTAATAGATACATGGGCTCTCTATGAGTCACCATTTAGTTGTAATTCATGATTTAATGATAACCCTATCTACGATGTAATTGATGAAATTATTTATACCTAAAATAGTCACTGGCTGTGAAAGCTAGTAGGCCAAAGAATAACATCATTTTCCTCGCCAAAGAATAACAACAACCAAAACTCTTGCATTAATTCATTGTTAAGATGACTGGTGTGATTATCAGACTGTAAATACTGTATTAAATACTGATAAAGTACCTTCCGATGTTTGTATATTAAATGAGTGGGATAGTACACATCTCTTAAAACATACTCACTGTTCAAATTACTGGTTAAAATGACAAGCTTGGAGTTGAAAATAACTAAGGTAAAACTCTCACCTGGAATTTAGTATCTAGACAGACAGACCAAATGCACGTTTTGAATGTTATTTACTTCAACTGTAGTGTGAGGATTGTATTGATCTAGACATATCACATGTGACTGTCCCTTCAGTTGACTCTGGACACTTTCCTCTTCATGAATTTTAAGTGTATTATCTTACAAGAAAGATTAGAAAGAATATGATTGTAAGGGCTGGAAAGACAGGTCTTCTGTTAAGAGCACTTGCTGCTTTTCTAGAGAACAAGAGTTTAGTTCCCAGAAACCATGGCCTCTGTAAGTACCTGCAAATACATATGTCATATTCTCTCCCTCTTTTTCTCTTTATCTCTCTATGTCTCTCTATCTCTGTCTCTGTCTCTCTGTCTCTGTCTGTCTGTCTGTCTGTCTCTCTCTCTCTCTCTCTCTCTCTCTAACACACACACACACACAAATAAAATAATTTTAAAAAGAACAGGTAGTAGTCCCACATGCCTTTAATCCCAGCAATGAGGAGGCAGAGGCAGGGGGATATCTGAGTTCTGGGACAGCCTGGTCTATACAGCAAGTTCCAAGAGAGCCAGGGATGCACAGAAAAAGCTTGTCTAACAAAAAACAAAATTAATTAATTAGCTAATTAATAAGTAAAAAAATTATCAAGAGTTAGCAATAGAAAAGAATACGAGTTTGTAAAGCCCATATATTAAAAAAAAAGAAACTGATGCTAAAAATCAACATACGAAAAATAGCAGACTGATAAGTATTTAATAATAACACAGTTTTGCTAAAGTGCTGAAAGTAATAATACTAATATGATCAAAATATATCAATTTTTGCACATTTCTATTAATATTTTTAAAGCTTATACTTGCACATTAGTGTTTATTACAATACTTTCTACAATATCTGTAGAACCAGCCTCAGTGTCCATCAAGAGAGAAATGGATAAAAAAAAATCAAGCTTACGTTCCCAAAGGATATGTTTTCAGTAATAATGAAGAACAAGATCACATCAACAGAAGAAATCACATTAAGTATATTAACTCAACATCAGAAAGACAAATATCATGTGTTTTTACCAGTTTGAAGGTATTATATTTTATATAGAAGAATGAAGTCATACATGTACAGATGACATCAGTGTAAAAACCAAAACTGTCTAGAGGAACTAGGAAGCTAGTGGGAATGTGGGAGCTGAGGGAAGTGAATATACTGAAATAAAATGATATACCTGCATGAAAATGGACTTTTGCAACCCGGTATATAAGAAAACTTTGGTACAGAGGATGTAGTTCACTAGTAGCATGCATACAAACATGTGCTGAGAACTTCAGTTACATTCCAAGCATTACAAAAAAGAAAAAATCCTGTTAATAACCTAGAGAACAATATGCTAATGAAATTAGAAAGTTAGTTGAAAATGCCTTTGTAATCTTATCATCTAAATGTCATATTTCACTCATGCTAAACATCCTTTTGAAAATGAGTGTATCACACACTGACACAAATAACAACAGTTCCTTTTCTATGTTCAAAAAGTTCAAGATACACATACTATCTCCTGAGGTTTCATGGGAATGAGTATAATGTGTTTTAATATTAGCTAAGTTATACTTGTGCTCTATGACATTTATTACTTTAGCTCAAGTAATAAAAAAGAAAAAAAACATAAGAACCAACTAAGGTTTTGTAGTTTAACTAAAAGCATGTCATTATAAGTGGCTACAGAACAAATGAGTTTCAGACGAATAGCCTATAATGTTCACGTTTGTTTAGTACAATTGTCACCCAGATCTCTTGGTGAAATTTCCTTAACATATCCTGAATAAATAAAAACGATACAAGATGCAAGTAACTAATAAAGTCTTCTGCTTGTTATTTTAAGAGGGTGTCACTAACAGACCAGAAATGTCACTTCATCAGCTCTGAAGCCTTTAACAGATCAGGAAAATAAATCAAAATGAATGCATGCAGGTATGTTTTTTCCCCTAATGTATCCAAGAAGATTGAAGTTCCACTACTCCTATGTGCTACGTGCATTCAATTGAAAAAAGAGTTTTGGGTGGGGGTCATTTCAGGTGGTTGGGTGATTTGTTTGAGGTGTAGGAAAATTTTGGTGATAATACCTAAGTGTCTGCTATGTTCTTGCAGTAACATTTCCCAAATATCTGACCTTATTTTTGCATACTGAAATTCACCTTAGAAATAAGAAGCTTTACAAAATATACACCCTTATTTATCTTTAGGTAATTAATAGGGAGATTTATAAAGCCATATTTTGGGGACTGTAGAGATGGCTTAGCACTTGCAGAGGACTTGTGTTTAATTTTCTATACCCACATAGTTACTATCTATAACTCCAGTTCCAGAGGATTCTTATACCATTTTCTGGCCTCTGTGGACACTGCATATGCAAGGTACACGGAGTATAAGCATAAGAAAATACCAAAACATATATAACCAAAATAAATTGTTTTAAAATTAGATACTAAATTATTTTTTCTAATTTTCTCCAATGTCATTCTGTGTAAAGGTAGAGTTTGTCCCCTGTCCTTGAACAAGAGCAATGAGACAGAAGTTACACTGTATTTAGAAAGAGCAAACAGACATGCACTTTCATATAAAAAAAATCAAGCTAATTTGGAAAAATATTTTGCATATATATAATTAAGGTGTGTGTGTGTGTGTGTGTGTGTGTGTGTGTGTGTGTGTGTGTGTTGGAATTTTGAGAACAGAGTAATCTGATATATAGGCCTTCTGTTTCCTGTTCACTTAATAAATAAACAAAGATTAACTTTGATGTGGCCAATTACATCAATTACATCAATTAACTTTGATGTAAGCCAATTAAGAGAGGTAACCAGAAACATACCTTGAAAGCAAGGTCTCCTACCCACTGAGCAATCTGAAACATTTACTATGCTAAATGTTTTTGTCCCAGGCACTTACAAATGAAGAATGCAGGACCTTACAAACTTCTAGTTCTCAGCACCAACACATAGGAAGTAGGAATTAAAGAAAGAGGGAAAAAGAAAGAAAAAAAAACATTTCTCTGGTTTCACCCCATGTGAAGTCAGGCTCCCTGGGGCCAAGGTTACACACCAGTACTGAAACAAGGCTAGCCAAAATGAAATATGCCTTGGTACTTCCATGCCAAAACCAAAGCTAATCATCATTAGCCCAGCCTATCTCTTTTTTAGGCTTTTCTCCTATTTCTCAAAATGGGGGCCCAGGATGCTAGAGAATGCACTAATTTCCTTCTTTCCCTTCCACTGTTTACTGTGTTCAAATGATTCTCTGTCTGTAGTTCAGTGAATGATAAAAGCAGAAAAAAAAAAGAAAGATGGTAAGTTGTGGAGAAAGTGTACATTTATTAACAGGTATATAGAAAAGGAACCCTATAAACTCATCTAATAGCAAAGAATGAAATAAATAAGAAGGCAAGGATTATAATAGTTCATTCTGCCTACCAAAATTAGGCTGAGTAAAGTCTTAAATAGATTACAACATATCTTAGTGCTTGTACTAAGCATAAACTGGTAGCCAATTTTACAGCAAAGATGAAATTCAAAACACAGGCTTCGCTCCCTTTTATCCAACAGTACTGCTTCTCAAAGAAATGTCCTGAAGAAACACTGGCATGTTTACCTAAAAGATTCACTTTTACCTTGGATAAAAATTTGAAAAGCTGGAAACAATTCAATGTCTCTCAACACTGGCATGATCAATACATTGTGTTATATTGCTTCTATGAATATTACATACTCATTACAAAGAATGAGATATATTTAAATAGCAAATCATAAATTTATTCAACTATACTATGCACCATACTCATCTAAATGTGAAATTTATGGATGTGTGTTTATGACTGTATATATTTGCACACATATGTAAATATATGGAAAATCTATTGGAAAGCTCCATTAAAATGTTATAAAGTGGTCTTCCCTAAGAGGTGTGTATGAAGGACTATGGATAGTGACTAGTGAAAAGCAAGAAGGAGCATGAGATAGGATTATTTATTTTTTGCTAGAGACAATACATTATGGAGATAGGATTATTTATTTATTGCTAGACAATACATTCAGGACTTTTTAAATTTTTTTTTGGACAGGATTTCTCTGTGTAGCCCTGGCTGTCCTGGAACTCAGGCTGTAGACCTAGCTGGCCTCACCACCACCTGGCTTCAGATAGCGAGAACCTTCACCATGCACTTTTCATAGTGTCTGCTGCTGTTTTTACTGAAGTTAGTAAATTTTATAACTGACCTGCTTAGTTTTTAACTATTTACAGTCCCCATCCTCCTCACTTAAGGTGTGATCAATGAGTGACATTTGTACCTAGCTCCAGACCCCAGTCTTCTATTTTTAAAATTATGTCATTTTGGTAAAATAATTCAAAACAGTTTTCTGTTGCATTTTTATGAATAATCATTTTTGTTTTATCCATCCCCTAATTTCCACTACTTGCTTATTAATGATTATCACTGCTTACACACACACATACACACACACACACACACACACACAAATGTGTCAAATAATTCCATGGGAAAATTCATAGTCTGAAGCTTTGCAGACCATAGTGTCTATCAACCAAATGGTGTATAACTCAACAGTGGCACATCCATTGTCATAACTGATGTAAGTAAAAGAAGCAAAGATATATTACATTAGCCAAGATTACTTTGCTGTGTATGTGTCTACATCATTTGCTGTTAACGTTCTGAAAGTAATAAATTTGTAGGCAACTTCACATTGACATGAACATTGAAAAACTTGCATTTCTAAGTGATGAGCATTCAGGAAGCATTAGTTGAGTACCTCCATATAAATATGTTCTATTATGCAATAAAAGTTATTAACAAAAAAGACAATCCTTGACCTCGAACAAGTATGAATTCACTGACAGACATAGATTAGTAATACCAAACAGACAACTATTTATTAACTTTTTCCTTTATTTTCACAACATTTACTAAATTCTTATGATGGGTTAATTACCATTCTAGGCCCTTGGAAAGAACTGGAACAAAATAAAAAAAAATAATTATAAATCCATTCCTTTCTTCCGTTCATATTGTCCTGTTGATGGCAACTAAACAAATGAATAATAAAATTATGAAATAATTATATACATATGTGAAACTGTCAGGAAAATGCAAAATATAAACATGATAATCAGTATAACAAAAAACAATAGATAAATGACCAGCTTTGGGAGCACAAACTGAGGGGCATGTTCCGGACAGTGGCTGCATTTTTAGAGTGGCGAGGTAATGGCACTTAGGGATTGCCTGGAGGATCTGTGGGACAGAGCTGGATGGCTGTCCTGAAAAGATATTTGAGGCTGAGAGAGCTGATGGAACTGTACCCAAAGCTAATTTTGCTCTTCAATGTTTGATAAATATTGTGAAGGCCTGTGCCATAACCTACAGAGAGTAATCAGTGGTTTTGAAAAGTGATATAGGCAGGTAAAAAGGTGAATTCTAGATAGGGAGAATCCTGCCATCCATTGTAAAAACATGGATTTATTCTGGGGGAGAAAAGTTTGAACAGATAATATGGTTTGAGTATGTCTACCAAGTTCATGTGCTGGCAGCTGACTCCCCAGAGGCACCATGTTGATACTGGGATCTTTAAGAAATGATACCTAGTGAAAGGCAAGGACTCTTCCACTGTGAGTTGATTCAGGCTAGTCTCACATAGTTTCTTCAGACTTGCAAAAAGATGTTAACTCTTCAGTAAGTTTTGAAATGGTTCTATGTGCTGTTTTCCACATGTATATATGTGCACCATTTGCAAGACTGGTGACCTTGGAAGATAAAAAGTGTATCTCACCTTCTGGTGACAGTTGTTTATCATGATATGGGTTCTAGAAATCAAATCTAGGTTTCTTGTAAGAGCAGTCAGTGTTATTAACTGCTGAACCATCTCTCCAAACCCTTTTATAACATAAGGCTACCTCATGCCTTGATTGCTTCCATGTAAAACTGATTCTCTTTCTGCTCCATTATCATTGATGCCACAGTGAATGTTCCCTTGAAGGATTCTGGCACCATTCTATTCTCATAGCAACATAAAGTAGAATAAAGCAGAAGAGAGGGATATTATCCAAAGAGATTCTTAAAGGAAATGCTCTGACTACTGCAATAACAACCTGCCACTAGGAACTAGCAGTAAAGCTGTGAAAGTCATGAAGTTGTTAGAATGCTCCAAAAGAAAGGTAGCTCTGGGTAGGTGACAGTAGCAGCAAAAGTATTAAAAAGGGATCCATATTCTGGAAATTTTAGGAAAACAGACATCCAGAGGATTAAACACAGTAGAAGAAAAGTATTCAAGGCCCCATTAACCATGTGGAAGAGGCAGGGTAAATGATATGGACCAAGGCGTCTGGAAAGATGTGGTTGCCATCTCTGCATGCAAGGAAAACCACAGGTGTATCTGGTGCAACAGAGTGCATCAAGAATTCATTTTGGGGTTACTGAGTTTGTCACACTATGGATTACCTAGAGTCCAGTGATTTTGCTACATCTGGCATGGGATATCTGAGGGAAAAAAATCTACGTACACTATGCTCTTATGTCTGTTAATTTTATTCCACTAAGATAAAATTCCATCCATTCAGCTACATCTCTGCCAGGTATACTTGATAATAAGTCTATATACACCAAGCTCTTTATCCATCTACTTTATTTATCTGGGATGAAATCCTGTCTACATAACTTCAATTCCGTCCGATTCCCTCTCATAGTCCTGCTAACAACTAAGCTCTTATGCTTCCAGTCTCATCTTTGACCTCTGTTTCTTCATTCTCCATCTCTACTACTCTCTACTCCTGGGTCAAGAGTTCTGCCTTACCATCTACATTACCTCTATGTTCTTCTCTTCTCCCTGGTCATGCTGTTCTGTCTGTCTCTACAGAAAAAATGCCTGTCTTTCTTTCCCTGGCCATGTGGTTCTCTGCTTCCTCAGGAATGTTGCTCTACCTTCCACCTTGATATGTAAAAACCTCTTTTGTTCTCAGTCTGTTGCTATGGAGACCTCTAGGCCTCAAGGCAGTGGATGGCCTGAGCTTCATTTGCACAAGAAGCAAAGCTATGACCTTATCCAAGTACTGGCTCCTGCAGGGAAGTTAGTTACCCAGAAGTTCAGCAGGTCTGAGGAGCTGAGCTGTTTGCCAATTTGTCTGGGAATATTTGGGCATGCAAGAATTTCATAGCAGAAGACAGCTGAAATATTAAGAGCTGGAAAACACCAAATATCTACATATATTCATAATATATGGCTTGCCTTTTGACAGACCCTTGGCCGGTCAAAGTATAGCTTTAATACACAGCTGAGTATCTATAATATATTCTTGTGTCCCACCACATCACACCTCATTGATGATAGTCAAGGAGGAAAGAAAAATCCTGAGATGGAAATCTAAAATTCAAATTCAGTTAAAAATATTTGCATGGCAAAAATCAACATTTACACCATATGACAAGCCAGAAACGTACATAAAACAATCAAGAGAATAAGTAAACAACCCTTTAGTTACAGAATAAATGATAATCCTGTATAAGTGCTTTTTCTTTTGTCTATGAAAAGTGGTAGGATGAGAAAGAACAAATGAATGGAGATAAAAGAAAATCAAAGGAGACTCTATTAACCCAATGAAGAATATATTACAAAAGGGGAAAAGGTGAAGAACTGTTTTATAGCCTGTTACATGAGTGATAAGTACAGGGACAAAGTTATTTTTGTATGTAGCCAGAGGGCTACATTGGTGCCTTAATAAGTGCAATTCAAGTGGTATGTCAAGGCCTATACCTGGTTACCCTGAACCTGGAAGCTGGAAGCATCTTCAGAGCCTGTAACAGTCATTCCACATAGTGCTGATGAGTCTCCATCTTCAGAGCATGGCTTTTGTGTTCAGAGATAATGGAAGTCCTTTAGAGCCAAAGCTAGTGAATTAAGTGAGTGATCAAGCTATGTAATTCTATTTGGGGTTGAAATGAGGTGTGATTACAAAGTAATGAGACTTATTTCCTTGAATGACTCATAAACTGGCTCTGAAGAAAATTCCAGAGAAAGAGTTACTCAATCTGGAAGGCAGGTCAATTTCATCAAGAAGCCATTGTGGAAAGAATTTGCTTTAAACTGAGTTTATCAGGGCATAGAAATAATGGGTGTGCAGTCACAAAGAATGACCTTAACATGTAAGGATCACATGTCTGAACATTTTTACCTTAGAGTTTTGATATTACTTGCATGTTTAACCATGTATACTTAAAATAAATGTTTAGGAGCTGGGGATGTGGTTCAATGGGTAAAACAATTCCTGGGCAAGTATGAAGACCTGAGTTTGAATCCCCAGAATCCAGGTAAAGCTAGACACAACAGAACATGTCTGAAAACCAAATTTTCCTAAGGCATGATAAAAAGGTAAACACAAGAGAATCCTCCTTGGAACCTTTTGGATCAGCTAATCTGCAACATCCAGCAGTAACCAGCAGACCCTCCCTGTCTCTAAGAACATAGACAGCACAAATAGAGAATGAAGGTGAACCTCTGACTTCAACTCACATGCCTTGGCACATGCATACTTTCACTCTTGCACAAACATGTACATGGACATACACATTATACATACACACATACACACACACACAATTCACACACAAATACAAATCAATTAATCAGTCAGTCAACCCATGTATAGCCTTGGTAGCACAGAACCCTGTGTTGTGAAGAATGAGGAAACAGTCTTCCCAGTTTGAAAAACCTTTTCACAATCAAAATGAAGAGAAAGAGCATTATATAAAACCCATTTCCACTTTGTTAGTGAGGCTTCCCACACACTTTGGCTGACTTAGCTCCTAAAGCATCTGGCACAGGCAAGAAACAGTGTTGAGAGAATCCTGTGTTGGTACAGTCCTCCAGAGGAGACCTCATTGAGAAGGATAAAGGCAGATGGTTACTGAAGAGAAAAGAGTCAGTCTTCATTAGAAGTCTAACGATGTTGCCCCAGAAGAAAATCAGACCTGAAAAGACTTCCCAAAGGGCTAGAACTGTGTTAAACATCAAATATAAGAAAGGAAATCAATACAGATATGGAATGATGTTCTCAACATGGGGAATGGAAGATTATGTATGTTAACAGTAGATTCCTAAATGGAAAACAGGCTTGTTTTTCATCAAATCATTCTTTTATGGATGTTAAGAAATTTTTTTATAAAAAGAATTTCCAAGTATAATGAGACCATTAATGATTTCCATAAGAATAAGACTAGAGAAGTCTACATAGTTTGAGATTTTATTTTCCAGTAATTAGGAAAAAGATTTGTCCCTTTCCCTTTTTAAGTATATTAAAATTAATTTTCAATTTACAAATTCTTATTAGTATTGGCATCTTTGGTAAGACATTTTATAAATGCAATGTTTTTATATGAAAATACTGGAGGATTTGTACTCCAAAGCCACATTTCAGATTTCACCAGATTGTATAGCTGTTGAAAATCAATTTTCCCTCTCCTCTCAGTATGCACATGCAGTTTTTGTTTTCCAAGAGGAAACACCTGCAATCAATTGATGAACTGCAGTTTGTAGATCCAATTGTCACTGGGGTCTTTTAGTGGCAGAAACCTCATTACTATGACAAAAAAGTGTCTGAAAATTCATCACCACGATGCAAAGTCTGATGACAAGGATGATGATCTTCTTAGAGTCCAGGCTGACATTTAGAACCAGATGTTCTAACCCTTATCAAAGAAATACTGCAGTGTGATAGAATGGTCATGGTCAGAACACAATGTTATTTTTCTTGATTCTAAGCTCATGATTATTTTCCAATTTCCCCTCAAAATAAGAGCAGAAAATTTCATAGGATCTTACAGAGGGTCTTGAGCCTGAGAGCCTGCTTTTAGTGATTTTCTGCATTGCACTACAACAATTTTTTTCAAGGGATAAGAGAAAAAAAGTTTTCATTTTACAATGTTATAGTCAATTCTAAAGTTGTAAAGATGGGAGTTTCCCTAAAGCTGCGTAGTGCAGCTTTATGTTAAAATATCTCTGGTCCTTGCAGCATCTGAACACCACTTTTGGACATAAGAAACTAAGGGTGATCTGTGTTTCCACGCTCTTCAGAAGAGAATGTAGAGTCAAGAGGCTACACAGCCACTTCTGGGGCATACCACCTCTGTGACAGTGGTGGCTTGAACCTGACTTTTGTTTCTTTACATCACACAGGCTCTGAAATAAACCCCTGAGTAGATTTTCAGATCCAGTGTCAAAGGTGAAGAGTTTATTCCACACAAAGAATTTCCTGAACTGCTCAGGTTGAGAAATTATAAAACTTCACATAAATCAAGTCCATATATATTAAATAACCAACAGTCTTTCAATGAACTCGCCTTTTAGTAAAGTTCAAAGGATTCCTTTCAACGAACAGGGTTGTACTAAATCAGTGCCACATCTGTGGTTTCTTAATTATTGCTATTGATAATTGGTAAGGAGAATAGAGCAGCATCTCCTACCCTCAGGGACCCTGAAGCCTAGAGCAGGAGCTATGAGAATAAAGGAGTTCAAGATAGCAGGTAGAGGTAATTTACACTGGAAGGATGCAGAACCTGATAGAAGAGAGTGGAAAATCCTGTCAACCTGAGTTTAATGCATGGAACTCATGCAAAAAGCCAGATGTAGTTACATGCTTCTGTAATCTCAGAACTCCTACAGAGAGATGGAAGGCTGATACAAAAGAATAGAGTTTATAGTAATCAGAAACAAGAGACTATGCTTTAGCAAGATGTTCCCAAAAATTGTTTTTTGAACTCCACAGGAATGTTAGGGTATACACATGCCTGCACACACACACACACACACATACACACACACACACACACACACACACACACACACACACACACACACCTCTTGGCATAATAAAATGTGATTTCTAAATTATTAACACAATTGGTTAAGACCCAGAGACTCCAAAAGAGAAATTACATGCAAACCTTTGTCAGTGAAGCATAGGCCATTTGTTGACCTGAGTGAATAGTTTTTCATTGACAGTCCATCTGCTAAGGAAAAGGGATATATTGGTGCTGTGTATATAAAGCGATTCAGAGTCTAAGAAGAAATCAAGACACAAAGGAAACAAGGACAGGGCTCCCATGAAGGAAACTTGAAACAGAAATAGTAACTCCATTCAATGTATCCAGAATCTTAATGGTAAGGATATTTACTTGGCCTAATGTCTTTTATCTAAGGAACGAATGTCAGAAGCACTCTTCACCGCTGAGCAAGTAATGAGCAGATTCAGGGTCACATTGATAAGGTTTTAGAAATCCTAGCTTTGAACTAACTGTTTGATATTTGGGAATATAAATGTGTTAAGATAATTTTGTATTTTTTAAAATCACTTATAACAAAATAAATGGATTTGGAAGTCAGTGGAGATGAACCTGGAGGACATTATATCATGTAGAATGATCCAGGCACAGAAAGAAACCACCACATGATCTCACTTAAACACAGACTCTAAAAGGGTCAGATTTGTAGATTCCAAGAATAAAATAGAGAATTTCAGGAGATGAAAAAAAGAAGAAACAAAGAAGTAGCAGATATGGATATATAAGTTTCAATTATGGTCTATAGAATAATATTTATATACATACATATACATATGAAATGTATGCATATATGTGTAAGTTATGTATATGCTTTGTATACATACGGTACACAAGGGCATATACAGAAAGCTATGTTTGACTTTGTCTCTGTATATAACACAGCCCAATACTCAGGAAATATTACTTGACTTCCTAAATTATATAATTTTCTGGTGAGCAAAGAGATCATTAAGCCATTCTGAATTATATTCTTGCATTTCTAAAACCTCAGGATCTCAAGCTAGTACCTCCCTGTCACTGGTTCTGTTCTATGCCACTGTGTACTACATTAGACAATGATCATGTGTTTATCTGCTGCCCTACCTAATTGGTGACACTAGGTAGGTAGGGATGGCATTCTGTTTCTTTCACACCTCTCTTGGTGACCATGACTCAGGAGATATTAGACACAGCTTATTTCCTAAAGTTAATTATAAGCTGAAAATGTAAGCCATGATGCTTTTTTCACATAAACATAGTTTTGTTTAAACATTTCACTTGCAAGTTACCTAATTAAGCAAGACCTTTATGAGTACTGTTTAATGTCTGGAATCCTCAGTTTATGACTTTATTCTTTCACTAGCACCAAGTCATAACTGGTCATATTTAAGGATCTGTCTGGCATGATAAGGTGACAGGAGACCATTCTGGTATGTTTCAAAAGGTTGCATGCTGCTCAGCCACACACTGCAGCTTCACACCAGTTGACTTCATCTGTATCCTGTGTCTCTATAAGACAGCTCTGAAAAGGCTAATTGAGCTTCTGATAGCTGTGGTACAGACACAAACAGCTTGTAGTTGCTCTGTTATAGGCAGTCAAGGAGAAGAGAAGAGGCAAGGTGATTAATGAGATGGCAGCAAGGAAGGTTGATCCCAAATGAGATGCTTATGTAAGACAACCTGCTTTTACACCTCTCCTTTCCTGCTTGTGTTTTATTAGAGGTCAGAGGAAAGTGCATTTGTAGGTGAGGTTTCTCCCTGTTTCTTGGGATTGTTTTATGGCTTTGTTCTCTAGCCAACTGCCTAGGCACATGGAAGAGTATCTGAGTCAGAAGGTTCATAACTCATTTTTGTAAACCTAAGCAAATCCAATGGCATCTCAGAACCTCATGGTCTTGGTCTGAAAAATAAGATGATGATCCTTTTGTGGCCTCTGCCTGTGTGTTACCCAAGTCCTGTCTTAACACCTCACTTTGTTCTTTAATGTTAATCACCAAGAGTAGAAAACTGAACATGCATTCAAGCAAATACACACAGATAATTTTTAAATGTGTGTGTGTGTGTGTGTGTGTGTGTGTGTGTGTGTGTGTGTGTGAAGTATGTTCAGCACAAATGAAAGTAGACACCTTTGGAAGCTGACATACAAATGAAAGAGGCTCTACTGTTTCCTACCACTATCTTTTGTATTTCCTGGAGACATGCTTACCCCACTGGAGACAGAGCTCTGGATGTAATAGATACTTTTCCAAATGCATGTTGTTTTCTATATTCTTGATACCCAATGTGAAATTCATGAAATAAAATCACTCACATCACTAGGGTCTATTAGAAATGCAAAGTCAGTTGCAGATATCACTGCCTATCTGCTGTTTAGATTCTGCATCTGAATAAGATCTAGCCGATGAATGGGTTTAGATACAGAATCCCTTCCAATCTGCTTCTTCACTCAGCCTAAAGAACGCTCACCCTCAGGACTTAGGAGCATGCAATATTAGCTACTATTGGCATTTTTCTCTATCCTCATAGTTTTGGATGCAGCTACATCCTGATACCAGGTGACTTAATGGGACCCTAAGTTACTGACAACTCAGAGATGTCCAATTGATGTCAGAGAGGTACTCTTGATCATGTCAGTCAGTCTTCCTGAAGCTCAGCAATATTCATTGCCATAAAAATTCAAGGTAACCCATTGTCAAAATAAATGAGACAATGTGTTTCAAGAGACACACATTTATTTATTCATTTATTCCAGAAACATTCCTTAGGCAACCAGCAGATGTTGGAAGAATTCCCAGGTGAAATGATAAAGAAAGCTGAGACACAGCCCTGCCTTTAGGACCTCAGAAAAGCAAGGAATCCTGATTTTCATCTTCTTTCCTTAGCTACTCCTTAACTCTTTGCCCAAGGAATTTCAGAGAGTAAAGAGCATTCTCTGAGAACTCAGGTGTTTACTCTCAGTATAACTGTTGTCCAGAGAAGACAGTTTGGGGATTTCTTGAGGACTTTTGCATAGTACACTATGCCATGAACCATTTCTTCATTCACCTGCCCATGGGGTTATGGTCTTTGTTCTTAGCTGAGTTATTTCCAGCTGCAAACGAAATGAAAACTTATTTCCATTTTCAGTAGGGAATCCAATAAATATACTCAAACAATGGGTGAATAATATTATAAAACAATGTAGTAAAGGCAATGTAAGCTATACAAAGTGTTATCCTTGATACATCTTTGCAATAACACACATATCATAAATAACTTAAATCACCGATATTAACAATATATACTCAAAATCATGTATTTACTGTTACTGTAGTACAGAAATTCAGAGCAACCTGTATCATGATCAACTTAAATAAAAAACAGAAGTTCAGAAATTATGTTCTAAATGGCAGACAACACCATATTCGATAGACCATCTGTCTTATTAGAAGGATTAACCTCTAAATATATACATTTCATTAACTCCAACAGTCCAGAGCAATAGACACACATTGTCAGATGCCCAGTCCCAGACAATGAGGAATCTTTATACCTGGTCATAAACACAGGAGTGAAAGGGGGAAAAGGAGTGCTCCCTTCTGAATCCTGCTCCCTCCCCCAGAACTCACTGAGACCTTTCAGTTGTTCATTCATCAGCTCTTGTAATGTTGCTTATATAATCTTCTGTTTTCATCTCATCTGTCAAATACACTAGTCATTACCTTAGAGAAATTATCTTTTAGGCTTTGCCAGACATCTAAAATGTTAACTAATGTTTCTAAAGAAAATATTCACCCATAATTTGACCTTAAGCCTATCATAAGGTGTTTTCATTCCTAGACTGCTTCAGTGGCTTACTCCTGTAAAGAATGTGAGAAATTTGGTCATGTGCCAGGTATACTTAGAAGCTATTTTTACTAAAAACATTAACTCTTCTCTTAGGCCTAAATAGTATTTCTCATCTTGTGTGTCATGACCCTTTTGGGGGTTGAATGACCCTTTCACAGAGGTCCCCTAAAGACCATCAGAAAATATTATTTTATATTACAATTCATAACAGTAGCGAAATAAAGCTATGAAGGAGCAAGAAAATAATTTTATGGTTGGGGGTTATCACAACATGAGGAACTGTATTAAAGAGTCTAAGCAATAAAAGATTGAGAACCACTGCTCTACATGGCAATTAAAAGATGAAAGCCTAGCAATCTGTCTTAATTATGAAAAAAGATTTATCTTATCTTTTTCATTATTTGATTTTATTGTTACTCACTTGTACATTCATTAGGCAATACAGACTCAAATTTCTCTTTATTTATTATTTTTAATTATTTCACACACATTTAGAATGAAATGTAATTATGTATACTCCTCGTTTACTCCAACTGTCCCCATATTCTCCCAATATATCCCCTCCCAACTTGATGTCTTTTTTTATAACCCACTAAGTAACGTTAATGATATCCATATGTGCATGGGTAAGTGGGCTTTTTTTTTTTTTTTTTTTTTGTTATTGAGTGTGTGTATAGTGGGTAGCTGTTCCAGCTTTGACCTGGAAGTACAACACCCACTGAGGCTTTGGTAACTGTCACATCTACAAGGCGGAGCCAAGAAAGAGGACCCCTGAAGACCAGAGATCCAGATGGGCCAGCGCTCTTGATTCCTGGATCCTGGATGCTGGAGGTAGACTGAGCAGAGTTCTCCAGAGAACACAGGTGCACTGCGCTTCACCTGTCCTGGACCCTGTTACCTATCCCTTCACTTGTAAGTTACCCCACAACATAAACCTCCCTTTTAACTACGTGGAGTTGCTATAATATTTCAACCAATATGTGTGTGTGTGTAAAATTGCTTGTGGATGCTGAGGAGGCCAGAAGGAAATATCAGATCCAATAGACTTGGTGTTTTACATGCTTATTAGCTACTTTGTGGTCACTGGGAATGAACTTTAGTCTTCTTCCCCCTTTATTTTGATTCACTGCTTATTTCTGTATGTAAGAATGCTTTAGCTGGTGATTCCTGACCTGTGTATCTGATGCCCTATCTATACTGATGACACTTAATTTTTAAACATCAAGATCCCACAGAATAGACCACTCTAATGGTGAGATAAATCATCTATGAGGACTAGACTGCACCATGGCTCAGAAGTAATAACCTCCTAAGGACCATTTTGTCCCCCAAGCACTAATGACTTCTAATGACTATCTTGTAGAACCTGAGCCAAGTCACCGAGTCAACCAGAATTCACTAGGACTGCTTAATTATGCATATTTTACTCTTCTTTTTTGTTTTGTTTGACTCTATCTTAAACACAGTCTCACTCTATACCTAGCATGTAGCTCACTAAGCATTTAGCTCAGGCCTGAAACTTACAGAGATTCCTCCTACCTTATCCTCCTAGTGCAAGAATGATAGACATGCCTGTTCAAGCCTGGCTCTCATTATGTATCTTCTCTTTCCTGTTATAATTCTTCCTTTATTTAAAACAAAAACTCATATAACTACAGGAAACCTGACTTGGGTTCCCTTTATCTGTTCTTCCCAATGCAGCCACAATGATCAAGTCTCTGGTTTTCATGTTTACTCATCTCTTTAATTGGAATTTTGGTGTAGGTTGCTGAGCCAGCCTCCAGGGGCTCCCCAGACTAGAGTTCTTACTATAAAACTCTGATTTCATATGAGCAAGTCTATGGGAATGGCATTTCCAGAATTTTTACTGAGTACAGTTCATACGACACTACCTCATAGTAACCCTGTTCGCAAGCTTAAGATTTCCATTATTGGTTTTTATCTTTTCTAATTTAAATTTGTAGACTGTTTTTATAGATGAAAGGCTGGTTTTCTAATGGAAATGCTTACCCATAATAACACGAGTGTTGTCACTGTAATTATCATTTAAAGAGAGGAGCAGAAAATGAGGTAGAACGATAGACTCATTAATTCCCCTGACTCTAACCATGAGTATTCAGATACAGCTCAGAGAGAAAGGCCAAAAGTCAAATCAATCTAGCTATGAATGTTTAGCATGAAGAAATGGATTGTCACAAAGCAAAGGAAAGAACAGGCGGCTGGGCCACCATGTTGACCCCGAAGTAACAAAATAGAAATGTTAATTACCATTCAGATTATCATTCTATAATGATGTCTTTATTATGGTAATGATTAAATTTTAAATAGAGTTAAACACATTGTCAGATTTGTAGCTTTACTTCATTGCTGGAATTTGTCAAGATATTTCTTTTAAATGTGTTTTGGAGTTTTATATAAATAAGTATTGTGCATAAATAAATCTATCGTATAACATACAGAAGTTACATTCAATTACTTTTGTTTTGTTTTAAAACAAAAAAAGGGCTCATACCATAAGCAAGAGATGTGACCCAGTGGCCATGAATGCTTGCTGCCAATACTGTGGATCTGGTTTTGATCCCCTGAGACTCACATGGTACAAAGAAAGAACTATTCCTACCATTTATCCTCTGATCTCTACACAAGGGCAATGGTACATGTGCCCCCACACACTCACTCACAATGTAAATGTTAAAGTCCTTTAAGAAAAGACGCTCACACCGCATAGCATATTTAAGTAAAATCATATGTATATTCAGTCAATATATTTTGCAATAACTTTATCCAGAAAATAGAAAGAATATATGTGAAACACCCTGGGAATGAGTTACAAACATCCTCAGTAGGGAAAATACATACTATCTGTTTTGTTTTGTTTTTTTTTATCTCCATCAAATGATACAGTCCACAAGAAATTGAAAACATGAAAAGTGATTAAAGGAAGAATTTTAATATTTTATCTTTTAAAAATATTTTTTATTTTTGAAAATGTTATGCATTTATACAATGTATTTTGAACATATCTACCCACCCTTACCTTTTTCCAACTCTGCCTAGTGCCCCCACTCCATCTCTTTCCAACTTTTTGCCTTCTCAATAACTTATCAAAGATGTGAGTAAAGTTGTAGTGAAGTCTATGTCAATACTTAAATAGCATTGACAACAGAATTGGGCCCAACTAATATTAACCCAGAGTTTTATTATTTAATTTTATAGGTAAGTAAAATCCACAATAGATTTGTGTTCTTCAGTCACTACATTTGCATAAGTTTTGTTTTGTTCTATCATTGATGTCATTTATTGGCAAGTCAGTGAGTTCTCTGGGCTTGAATTTTCCACAAGATAATAAACTCAGGGCTTCTTCAAAATGCAGCTTGGACTCCCTAGCTACCAGAACTCTTTGTTTTCTTACCATCACATTACTTTTAGTTAACCCCCATGTTATATTATAATTTTTTAATAAACCTTTATTGAAATTTGAAATGCTCATATAGCCATAAACATAAAGGATAAGCATTGGAATTAGGGATCTTATAGCAATAGAAATCAATATACTGGTTCCTTAGTTATAAAGTCACAGTAAAGACATGCTCATGGAGATGGAGACTTGAGCAGAGGAAGTAAATTTTGTGCAGCTCCAAATACAGCTCCCTTCCCTCTATAGGTGATCTAGGCTAGCATGAAGGTTGAGTTCCAAGCAACATAGATAAATCTCTTTTCTTCACACATGTTTTCTGCAGATTTTCAACCTGTCTCTCATGCTTCCCGCCCCCACAACACATACAACCCAATCTTGCTTCAGATCCTCTGGTACTGGAGGACAGCATTGGTTCCATTTTTCCTTAAAATCTAAAACTTGGAATTGACTACTGGGTGTAAAGAGCAGAGCAGATTTCTGATGCATTGGCCTACTAGCAAAAAGAGGGGAAAATGATGAAAAACTTACAGTGTAATATTTCAGCCAAAGAAGCAGTTTCACAAAGACATTTTGCCTGAGACTTGAGAGACACTGCCAAGGAAGAACTGAGGGCAGCTTAGCAATACACAAGATCTACTATCTACAGGCTCTGTACACTGCTGTAGAGCTTCTCAGTACTATACAAGTGTTTAAAACTTTCCTATTCTGTAGTTACATGTTTTCCTTCCTTTCTTATTTTATAAAACTTATACATACATAATCTATTTATATCATTCCTATTATTTATTCTCCCCATCCAACTCTCAAATCCATAACTGCTTCTCCAATGATGACTATCATTACAAACACACACACACACACACACACACACACACACACACACACACACACAAAATGACTGACCTTCTGTGACCATTTAGTGTTGGTATTAAGTACATGTGTTTATGTCTGACCTCTAGGCATTAGATAACCTATGAGCAGGCCTCCCTAGATGAAGAACTGCAGGCAATCAATGTCTGCAAAAATTAAGAGAATCTTTCCCTTTTTCATGTTGGTAAAATATATAAAATAACATTTAGCATCATAATCACTCTTAGTTTACAAGTTGGAAATATTAAAAGAAAGGAGATTACTGCATAGCAAATATCCAGAACTACTTAATCTTGCAAAATTGGATCACTCTTTCTGATAAACAGCAATATAAGTACTATCATGACTTTGTCTGAATATGTAGCGATGTAAAATAGGTAGTTTGACTGAAGTAAGTTGATGAAATAGCACAATACTTAAAGTGAATGTACCTTTTATGATATTAACACTGAACATTTACCATACTTCTATGCACTGTTTTAAGTTTCACTGGTGTCATCAATACTAATACAACCAATATTGATACTACCTAGAGATGAAGAAACCCTCCCAAAGAGGAAGCTTCAGAGTGGTGACTGTCCAGACATTCTCCCAGTTCCTCCATCTTTAGATGCTACATTGGTCACTTTCCTCTTTCTGGATCACTGCCATTCTCAGAGTTCATACCCCATGCCTGGCTTATTGAGTCAACACTAGGTGTACCTTTCCTAACCCTTATATCTTTATCTCCAAAGAGTCCTACATCAAATGAAATTTTGATTACATGATTGATTCTTCCTACAAATCTATAAAGAGCTCCTATGAACTTGAATTCCAGAAACTACTTTTCTTATATTGTTTTTGTTTTTCTGTTTTATATACTACACAAGAAGCAGCAAAGATATACAGCATGAAAACTGACCAGAAGGGCTTTTGTACAACCATCCCAATGCTCTTAACCATTGAACTATTTTCCAGCACAGGAAAGTTACTTTTTTGTTGTTGTTGTTATTTTTACCATTTATTTTCCGTATTTATAACTACTACATGGGTTTCAAATGTTTTTTATTTTTTATTATTAAGAGATTTTCTATTCATTTTACATAACAACCACATATTCCCTTCTCCTCCCTCCTCCCGCCCCCACCCTTCCTCCCCCACAACCCACCCCCCTCTTCCCACCTCCTCCAAGGCAAGGCCTCCCATGGGGAGTCAGCAGAGCCTGGTACATTCAGTTGAGGCCGGTCCAAGCCTCTCCTCCCTGCACCAAGGCTGTGCAAAGTGTCCCACCATAAGCACTAGGCTCCAAAAAGCCAACTCATGCACCAGGGATGGGTCCCGATCCCACTGCCTGGGGGCCCCCTAAACAGTTCAAGCTAAACAACTGTCTAACCTATCCAGAGGACCCAGTCTAGTACCATGGGGGCTCCTCAGCTATTGGTCCACAGTTCATACGTTTCCACTAGTTTGGCTGGTCGTCTCTGTATAATTTCCCATCATGATCTTGATGTCCCTTGCTTATAGAATCCCTCCTCTCTCTCATCGATTGGACTCCCATAGCTCGGCCTGGCCTCAGCCAGATCTCTGCGTCTGCTTCCATCAGTCACTGGATAAGGGCTCTACAATGATAGTGTACTCTGTCATCTGATCACCAGAGTAGGCCAGTTCAGGCGCCCTCTTGACTATTGCCAGTAGTCTAAGGAAAGTTATTTTTGAAAGACTAGATGAACAATTATTTGCAAAGCTTTATAGAAACATGTTCTTTCATTTTATTCTTTACAAGGGAGTCAGTTTTTATATCAAATTGCATTATAAAAATTTGGCACAGAATTTGGCCATCTTATATTCTGACCCGCTGTGCATGAGGACTTTAGCTACTCTGCCTTCTCATGGATATTTTCTACACTGAGTCTTTTCTGTTTTTCTTACTCTGAATGTTTAGTCATTACAAGAGGGAGCATGGACTCTTGTAGCTTTAGTTGACATATTTTTATAGTATTTAATGTAAATAAATTACCTTAACAATAGGAACAGCATTTCATGGGTTTATCTTCTTTTATCTATCCATCTAATCTTTCTATCTTTCTATCTATCTATCTATCTATCTATCTATCTATCTATCTATCTATCTATCTATCTTTTACAACCCAACCACTGTTTCTCCTTCTTCCTTTCCTCCCAGTCCCCCACACACACACTTCTGCTCTGCCCTGTCACTGCATCCACTCCTCTGTTTCTATTCAGAGGAGGGAAGGCATCCCAGTGATATCAACCAAACATAGCATATCAAGTTGAAGGCTGAACGAGGCAACCCAATATGAGGAAAAGGGTCCTAAAAGCAAAATAGTGAGAGACAACCCCTGTTCCCACTGCTTTGTTAGTGAACTGTTGCTTCAAAACATTTGTACAGCTTAAAAATGTGGATGCCCATTTTACAATTGTGATAAAATATATACAGCAAAATTTAAATCTTAAATCAACAAACAAGTAGCTTTAAGTGCAAAGAAACTACTGTACAACCCATCTCCAGAATTATGAACAAAAACTGAAGGACAGCAAGCACCTAGCTGTGAGGCCATTTTTACATCTTTATGATGCCCTATCTATTTCAGCCTTTTTATTTTTGTAGCAGAATATTTTCTCAAAGTTTTAAGTCTATGCAGCATTTTATTTTATTTTATTTATGTTTATTTGATGCAGTTGATGGTGCAGTAGTTAAGATTGCTTTGCTGTTTAGAAGACTGGAGTCCAGTTTCCAGGACCCAAATAAGGTAGCTCATAACTGCCCACAACTCCAGTTGAGAGAATCTAACTGCTTGCTCTGGCCTTTGAAGGTAGTCTCTCTCTCTCTCTCTCTCTCTCTCTCTCTCTCTCTCTCTCTCTCTCTCTCTCTCTCTCATACACACACATATACACACACACACATACACAAACACACACACACACACACACACACACACATACACACACACTTGTCTTTTTATGCCTGGCTTATTTCATTTAGCATAATGTCTTCCAAATATATCCACACTGTAACACATGACAAGATTTCATTGGTTTTATGGATGAATATTGCTCCTTTGTACATGAAAAAATACATACCCTAAAGAAGTTACATTTCATTTTGTTTTTTTATAAAATTGTAAGGAAGTTGATAATCAGAACTGATACCTATTGTGTTAACTTAGATTATTTCTTAAGAAATATAGCCCTAAAATGAGGAACTATCCATCTGTCTATAAAAGACCTGAAAAGATGAATATACTTATGCTTAAAAACATGCATTCTATTTTGCATTGTAATAATCTTAAAATAATTCTCAAACCCTCTGTAGTATGTCTCATCTACCCTAGACTTTCTCAAAGATGCCATTTTGAACTTCCAGTTATGGAAGCCTGCCTCTTTGCTATGGTAACTTCTGCAAACTAGATCTGCCAACTGCCCTCCCTGTTCAAATGCTCTGAACACTGCAACCACACCTCAGCTGGAAGACTTCTTTGCTTTTCATAATCACATTTTTACTTTCCATATGCCCACCTTTCCCCTTTCCTCTGCTGTATTGTGTAACTAGGACATAATTTAAATTATAAACATAAAAATACATTTATGGCTTCATTGTTAGTTCCAGAAACCCAGCCAGACATTTTATTTCTTCATGAATTGTGAGCATGTCCACAATAGACACACATCTGTGAGGAGACAGTGACCCATCTGACTCCTTAACAATATCCTTGGCAATAAATGTGACTATAAATACAATAATTCTGTGTTTTAGGAAAGGCAATGCACATTGCAAGACAGTTGTGTTCAATTTATAGTTCCACAGATTATTTGAGTCTGTGGCTATCCAGTATGCATCATTCAATTGTTGGATGTGTGTGAACACTTCAGAAATGATTAAACGTTTTAAATACCCCTTTGCTTTCCATGAAATCGACTCATATATGATTCTTAAAGTGGTTTTCATATCCAGTTCGAAACCAAGAGTCTGTTTGGGATCAAATTCAGTTTGGCATTTCATGGTACTGAAAAAGAAAATGAACTTAAAAAAAAAAAAAGAAAGAAAAAGAAAAATTAGGATGCTAGTTACTACTAATGGGACCCAAAGTGCCAGCACTCAGGGGTATTACATACAATATGAAAGATAAATTTAACTGATGTGTTTTACAGCTAAACATTAGCATTAACATGGACTCCGAGACTCTAAAGTTTCACGAGCCTCAGTTTGTAATTGAGATGCGGAGTATTTAAAACAGGTGGAGACCGTGTATAGCCCCACTGGAAGTTTAGACACTAGCAAATAGCCAAGTAGAATTTACTGGGAAAATAAGGAAAAGCCACTCCAAATGAAGTCCTTCAGTTCTGACTATACAAGGCATGGACACAGTGTTTCCTGTTTTCATATTAATTGCTATCACAGTTGCACTGTTTCACAAAGATCTTTTTGTCTAGTACTAACAGCCTCATTTCTCTGAAATCCAGGGTCAGACAGTAGGTTTTGATACAAGTATGTGAGGAGACATGACAAAACCTTTCCACTCATCAGTGCACCCACAGGCACTTTTAAACTGGGTTGCAATACAAACGTTCATGTGCAGAGTAGAAACTGCTTCCTTAACAGAAGCAAATCCATAGCATGGAGCACAACTGTATAGAATTTATTTTCTTCATCAGAGAATTCATCATCATATGGGATATATGACAAAAATATCAAGCTGAGCAATGAGCAAATTACAGTAAGGGTGACTGGGAAAAAATTATGGGATATCTGTCCAGGCTGTAATGACTTCCAGAGTGTCCACGATTCTACAATTTTAAATACTTTGTTTTTTTTCACTGTGCATGATTTCTGTAACTGATGATGAGAGTACTATTCCACATTTAATGAACTCAAAGCTTGGTGTCCTTTGTAAAATTGTGTTAAAAGATACATGATCAGAATATGTTGTATATATGGAAGAAATTTTCAAAGACTAAGTAAAAATATCATATTAAAATTATGTTTAAATGCAGATGGACTGAAGAGTATAGAAATCTCTTCAGAGAGTGAATAGACAACTCTCAGAGGTAAGACAGGTCATATGAATGAACTATCACTGAGAAGAGTGAGAGAATTAGCTGAGTCACTTCACTGTAACTTCTCTCAGTATCTGCTTCCAAACAGAGTTCTACATCATATAGAATGCTCTTTCAATATGAGATTCTATAATAATGCATCCAAAACAATCTGTAAACTACTCATCTGTAAGGATGCTGCTGAGGAAATGCCTTGAGTATCTATAAATAATGGGAATATACTACTTTTTAAAATAAGAACAGAAAAAACATAATCAGTGACTTTCCATCCAAGTTAGTACCCTCCAATGCATGCTGGGATGATGACCACAGCTGCCTTCACCAACAGCCCAAGGACAGGGGCATGATGCCCAAAACTGAGCCTCTATCTCAGACCATATCAGTGAAGGGCAATATTTCAGGTACATAGACATCATTTTTCCTGTTCTTGTCATCTATTCTATATTGCTCTCACCAACCCCATGCTTGTCTCGCCCCTCATTTCTCCTGTTTTGCAAACAGTAACAACACTAACCCCATACCTTGTGGAACCTCTACTTAGAAGTCAGTGATTTGGATGCATCTTTTGTATCTTCAGCCTCTCCCCAATGCTCCCTCCATTCCATTTGTGTCATAGGAAATTAATCTGTTCTGAAGATGATAGGATTTCTTCCAATTTAAGGCTGAGACTCTTATGTTTCCCTGAAGTAAGAAAAAAAGACATTTTCTGGCCTTCATAATCTTTAAACTTGTATGTCCTAGTTATTTTTTATTTTTTTTCACTCAATGAAACTATTTCTCTGAGTTCATGCCCTGCCCCTGTTCTCTCACTCTCTCAGCCACCTCATTACACCCATCCACAGATTTTCAAATACTCCTCTTTTTTGATCATCCTTCTTTGAATGTCATAGGCTTCCCTTCACATTCTCTCTGGCTATGATTCAAGGCTGGAAAGTGACCACAGTAAGAAGGCTTTGGCTCAATAACTTTCACATCTAATAACTTCTTAGGCTAAAATTATCTTCTCATTCTACGACAACTACCTTCTACCACTGTCATATCAGGACTAAATCATTTCTAAATTATCAGTCAAAACATTCTGCTTTTCTGCCATTCATTTCAATAGCTATTTTTAACATTTACTTGCTGTTATTTTTAGAGAATTTCATACAATAGTACTGTATATGCATCATCTCCACACCACACTTTCTTCCTCCAGTGCCTCCCATGCCCTCCCATTCCCATCTCAACTGCATGATCTTTTGTTCTTTAATTATTACTTACACACAAATTGTTACACAATATGCTGCTTTAGTATCATTGGCAACTTCCTTCTTGACCTTTCTGCTGTCTGTCTATGCAAGACATCCTAAATGTTGTTGCTTCCTTGTCACCCAGCTCGTCCACTCTTTCTGTCTAGCATTTGTAAATATTCCTTATGTCTTTGATTTTTGTATTTCCTTAGAACCTACTCATCATACCCCTAGTTCTTCTTATAAGAACATACATAACTGGATGTTGTTTGTCACAATAAATTTAGACCCATTGCTCAAAACTTGAAATTCATTTGTTTGACTTTGCATTTGCTTTTATTAGATAGAGTCTTGTTATGTGGATCAAGATGTTTTCAAACATGCTAGATAGTATGGCCTGATCTCAAAATTCAGAGTCTTCCTGATTCAGCTTCTTGATTTCTGAAATTAAAATTATTTACTGCTGTCTTTCAATATTTTCCCAAAAGCATCTATTGTCCCCTTTCTGTAAAATCCTATGTATCAAAATGCCAGTCTTCCCATTCAGCCCTTTTTTAGGAGGTGGTGTGGTGTTTACTGAAAAATAAACAGTAATCCACCATCTAGAGATGTTCTTATCTGTCTCTCAACAGTTAAAGAAGCCACCAAGGTTCATATTTAGCTTTGATCCAAGAAGAAAATGCATGGCCCATTATCTTTATGGGACTCCTTTCAGATACACATATGGAAGAAGAGTCATCAGGTGAATTTGAATAGATGTAACACATTCTCCCCATAGTTTGAAACTGAATCAATGTCCTAGAAAAATGCCTTTCATCGACTCAAATATGAATCTCATAGAAGGAAATAGAGTTCTAAGACTTCAATTAGTGGACAGTAGTCTAGGTTTGAAACACCTGAAACTTGTAGAAGGTAGTAGTAGGAAACGGGTGGTTAGTTAGATTTGGTGGGACAATAAGAATACAGCAGCAAGTTCTAGCAAAGGTTTAAATGTGATCAACTCAAGGCACATCCATATCCAGTTGTAGTGATATATTGTGTCCCCCCAAATATTGTGCACCCTAATAAACTTATCTGGGGTCAGAGAACAGAACAGCCACTAGATATAGAGGGCAGAAAATGGTGGCACACATGCATTTAATCCTATCACTTGGGAGGCAGAGGTCCATCCGGATCTCTGTGAGTTTAAAGCCACACTGAAAACAGCCAGGCATGATGACTCACATTTTTAATCCCAGGAAGTAATGGCAGGAGGCAGGAAGAAGGATGGTATATAAGGCATGAGGACCAGGAATTAGAGCTGGTTAAGCTTTCAGGCTTTCAAGAAGCAGTTCCACTGAGATCCATTTGGATAAAGACTCAGAGGCTTCCAGTCTGAGGAAACAGGATCAGCTGAGGAATTGGCAAGGCGAGGTGGCTGTGGCTTGTTCTGTCTCTCTGATCTTCCAGCATTCATCCCAATAACTGGCACTGGGTTTGTTTTTATTAATAAGACCTGTTAAGATTCACGCTACATCCAGTCATTTCAACGTGCTGCTTTTCTGAATCATAAAGTATAATTGCTATTTTCCTTAATATCATGACCAGACTCTATATTACCCCTCAATTCTATGGGTATCTTGAAAACCTATAAAGAATTACAGAAGTTGATAACTATAGCACTGAGTACATGGATTGGTGTTAAAGGAAAGTCATTAAGATAGAAGAATATTCAGCCAAATGTTACTGTAGAGGCTTTAAAAAAAAGGAGTAGGAAAACCCCGACCATTGCTTATAAATGTATAATCAAATGCAATTTCAGGGTAGAAAAATAGAGATAAAATGTAAAAGTCCACATCCATGAAGTCAAGTCACCACTGCTAATAAACATCTGTGCTACTGGGAAGATAGAGAATGAGTGTTCAGGGTCCTCCCCAGCTGTTTGCTCACTATCAGAGGGAGGCAGCATCCTAAATATCTAAATCATCAAATAGAAAACCAGTCAACTGGAAGAACCCTGTAAGTAATGTCAAAAGTAATAAAAAGAAAGGTGACAAACTAATAATTATTGACAAAACAGGAAACCTAGGATGAACTCAACTTTCTCATTACTGAAAATCTCATCCAAGTTTATGTTCTACCAGAACATTCTATACTTCGAAAAGATTGTATGAATATCCAAAAGTTTTGAAAGAGAAAACCCCAGATTCTGAAGAGAATCCCAGTTTAAATGGCCAATGACACTGTAACTAATAACAATTAGAGTCATGGCTGTTTGTGAAATGTTACAGGTTAATCTTTAAAAGCCAGTGTAAAATACCACTTAGAACATCAAAGTGACTATGACTGTCTGCATGTCTTTAGTACTGTGTTTAGAGTAATAGTCCTTAAAGAAAACACATTTACTCATACCCTACATTTGTGCAAGTTGTAAAAGTGAGATTTTTGTAACTATGTGGTAGGTTTAACTTTAACATTACATTAGACCTACTGAATTCATGCTCATCTCCTCAAATGTGCTCTCTTGCTGAGTCACATACAAACATTCCAACCACTCCTTTATCTTAAGCCATTCTACTCCTTTATCTTGAGCCATTCTGTCACAGGATCATCCTTATCCTGACCAAGAATAGTGTTTCTGTGTCTTTAGTGATTTTGATAAACTATCTGTATTAGTTCTTTACTCATCATGCCCAAATACCTAACAAGAAGTGATTAAAGGCAAAGGGGGTTTATTATGGCTTAAACTTTTAGAAAACACATTTCATTGTGAGAGGGAAGGCATGTCAGAAGGAATGAAAGATAGCTGTCATATTGTATGCACAGTCAGGAAGTAGAGAATGAACAGGAAGTGAGGCCAGGATATTAAAACTCACACCACCACCCCCTTCTATGACTCACTTCCTCCAGAAAGGCTCTACTTCCTAGTGGCTTTCCAACCTTCTAAATAGCACCACCAGCTGAGGCCCAAGTGTTCAAATAATATGAGTCTATGGTAACTGTTTCATATCCACACCACAGTACTATCGCACACCACAACTGAATGTTTCCACTCAATTTCCACCAAAATATTTTATAAGCTTATGTTAGTATTGTTTATAGGTGATCAGAATGGATTCACAAGGCATAAGAATATAATGTTTCATCTTATTGAGAAAACTCAGCCAACCTAATAAAATGGTGTCCCTTAAGAGCATTATGAACACAGTTCCTCTATGGGTGGTGGCCTTTTGTTCTCTCTTATTATACTCTGGTGCAGCATGATTTTAGATATCATCTCCTCCATGTCCTTCAACTAAATTGCAGAAGATATTGTCCTAATCTCTTCCATGTGAATGGAAATACTATTTTTAAGTGAATTGGGGACTTCTGCATTATATGCAATAGCAGCTGGAAGCTTTAATTTTCCCTACACAAAACACAAGCATTATGTGTGTAAAATTACAGAAGGGTGATTAACTTCCAAACTCTGGTACCTCATTAAACACTTTGCACTGCATGCTTGATTTAAAGACACAATAAAAAAAAATGAGTTCATGAACTCTAATACATGTATACATGATATTAGTGTTGCAATGAGCATTCACATATAATCACTTCTAATTGTAGCCACTTCATTTAGAGGTTGTATTAGACAAGAAAAAGAATAAATTGTGAGGCTAAAGCGAAAGGTTTTAGATTATCCCTAGTACTAAATATCATATCAACAATGATGCTAGTTGTTTGGAGCCTTAAATTAAAAGTGATTTCATAGGTTTTGTTTAGGTTACTATTTCTGGTTCAAAATGTATGTTGCTCAACTAGTGAAGACTAGCTCAACACATTTCCCAAAAACTACACTGGGGCCAAAATTAAGGACAAATTAATGATCTCTCATTTTAATAGACATTAGGTTGAGAAAACAGCATGATGACGTCAAAACACCGGAAGTTATCCTTTGACAATTATGTTCTCTTCTTGATCTGAAAAAAAAAAAAAAATGACTGGATACAATATGATGACACTTTCCATTGCTGTGCTCAGGAAGTGTTTGTCATGAGTGTGGATACAGGGGCCTCTTGGTACACTCCCTGGTCTCTTCTATAATACTGTCCCATTACAGTCACTTCCTGCTCAATCATGTTTGTAAGTGAATCTTTAATCAGGGATTTCACATCATTCTGAAAAAGAAACTCTCTAAACTTTCCTCTCTGCAGCATGTTCCCAAGGGATTTTTGAGAGTAATTTTATTGATATGAGTTATTTCCTTGAGGTGTTAGTTGTAAAAACCAGTCCTCATAGAAGAAAAACTATGCAATGTAAAAAGTCCAGGATCCATAACACAGCTGGATCATTGTGACTTTCTCTATAACTGAGTTCCCAGCAGAATATAAAGGATGCTGAATGCACAGCATCTTAAAACTTCCATGCATTTTGTAAATGATTTTAATGAGCTGACATGTATAAAGATATCCATTTTATTAGTTTCCTGGATTGCAAAAGTAAAACCTGATCATCTTTGAAAGCTTAGAATTCACAGGCAGGGGAAAGGCTTCATGAATAGAGAATGAAAGTCATTAGCATTTTGGCACATTGGTTTTCAATATGACAATATGCTGTCGTATTACTGCATAACTTGCCATTTTTAGGACAACTATATAACTTGAATTTTTCTATTAAAGTCACTCATACTCACAGTGATTTCTACAACTTTCTAATAGTACATAGTAAGGGCAGCAATATTTATTTAAATAATTTTCTATTGTACTTTTGAAATATTACTTTAAATTTTTATTTAAGATGAAATAAATTCATACATGTTTCTATGTTTTAGAAAATTCCTGTGTATTTCTTTAAGACTAATTCTTAGAAATGAAATTGCTGGTTCACTGGAAACAGACATTACTTCTTCAGTGGATAACTGAACCTCAGTGCCATTCATGGGGAACTGTGAGGTTTAGAGCCATACAATCAGTTTATGATAGTGTTTCACATCTATGACTAGACAATATTAATTATTTCAAATTACTTACATATATATTATGTTCAGGAAGGTCCCAATGCATTTAACAGGAGGGTAATCACTTATGTATATATGTGACTGAAACAAGTTAGCTAACTGCTGTGAGCAAAATCACAGTGACTTTACACAGGGAAAGTTCACCTGTTGCTAATACCAGTTCATGGCAGATGTCAGGTGGGAGTGTCATACACTCATTTAGGGACTCTGAGTTGTGGTGATATTGTGTTCCCCAAAATATTGTGCACCCTAATAAACTTATCTGGGGTCAAAGAACAGAACAGCCACTAGATATAGAGGCCAGAAAATGGTGGCACACACGCCTTTAATCCTAGCATTCCAGAGGCAGAGATCCATCTGGATCTCTGTGAGTTCAAAGCCACACTGGAAACAGCCAGGCGTGGTAACAAGAGCCTTTAATCCCAGGGAGTGATGGCAGAAAGCAGAAAGGTATATAAAGCGTGAAAACCAGGAACTAGAGCCTGTTAAGCTTTTAGGCTTTTGAGCAGCAGTTCATCTGAGTTCCATCTGGATAAGGACTTAAAGACTTCCAGTCTGAGGAAACAGGATCAGCTGAGGGATTGTTGAGGTGAGGTGGCTGTGGCTGGTTCTGTTTCTCTGATCATTCAGCATTCACCGTAATACCTGGCTCCAGGTTTGCTTTTATTAATAAGACCTTTTAAGATTCCTGCTACACTGGGTTCTATCCATCTTTCCATCTTGTAATACCTCCTACTAAGGCTTCCAGAGCCACTGCTGGATATCCCGCACCTGCCCAGTGAGCATGGGGATTGAATTGGGCAAGGTTCTCTATTGCAATGGAAACCTACTGATTTGCCAAATACGATGAGGGACTGGTGAATCCAACAGTGGCTGTTCATGTTATGTAGAAGCAGAGAGGTAGGTTCCCAGTCTAGAAAGCAGGACCAATCTTAGCAGAGCCAATCCATCAATGAGAGCATGAAAACTTCCCTCTATTGATTCTTCATTGAAACATGAAGAAGCTAGAGTTTTGTATCAGGAAGTGACAAAAATCAATAAACATACTCACTCAGCAAGAAAGAGGTTTACAGCTTCCTTGTGGACTGACTTCCCTCTTTCATCTAAGCCATCAGCCCTTTGACCAATGTCATTTATGTTTTGGGCAGAACTTTTCTCCTCAGACTGACTGTCCTACATGTTAATTCACTCTGTGAAAACTTTGAATGATACATACAGTATTTTACCGCGAGAGGCATCTCTTAGTCCCATCAAGTTGACTACCAAAACCAACCATCTCAGGAAGACGGAGGAACTTACAGGCAGAGGATGTGTCTGGTCAAGGAAAGGGAACATTACCACACCTGTTCAGGGTTCCACTGGACAGAACTTGGACTCAGGCACACACCCAGATTCAAGGGTTTTATGTATAGTTAGTCTGTGTGCAAGAAGAGCTTGTAACAGATTTATTGAATACCAAACCACATTTGCAACCAATCTTACCATTTATCTTTACTCAATTGGAGAGTTTCTATCCTTCGGTTTAAAACTCCAGTCCACTTATAAGCATCTCTCCTTGTAGGCAAATCACTCTAAACTTCTGTTTCATCACTTTGCTGTGTGTATTTTTCTCTTTTCTTCCTCTTGTTTGGATCAGTCTTCTACCTATTCCATTTCCCCCTTTTTCATTTGGAACACGTCTTTTTCAGTTGCAATAATTGCTATTGTTCATACATATTAGGCTCAAAAGAACTGCTTTGTCTACTTCCCCAGAATGGGGAATTATACATCTCTCCACCAACACCCCTGAAGGATAAGCCTATTAGAATTATTCCACTTTAACTTTATCTTACCCCTGTTTCCATCTATTTTCATGAAATCTTGATAATTCTTTATTTCTTATTTCTCAATAAATTTACCTACTCAAAGATTTTAATGAAAAAAGCATAAATAATCAGAATTTCTATGAAAGAATTATTTTCAGTCTGAAGAATTATTGCATTATATCCTATGAGTCCTTAGAATTTATTTCAAATCTGTAGTATAAATTCAAGGACCAATACACTAACAGATCATCCTGAAGCATTTATTCTGGACAATTTGCTAAGTATTAACATCCATTTTTTAATTTCCTCAAATTAGATTTCAAGTTGAATAAAAGCAGATTTCCCACAATTCAGTTCTTTGCTCTCAAGTTGTGTATTCTATATACTTTCTTGTGGCATCTGGTCTGTTGTGATTTGAATAAGACTATGGATAGAGCTTCTGAGACTGAGCAGCTGCCCTTAGCCACAGGTTCCAGCGAGCCAAACAAGCACTTGGGAGAAGAAGCCACCCCTTGCAGGGTTGTATGCTGCCAAACTAATGTTCAGTAGGCTAGACAAATCAAAATCCTTTCAACTTAATCATTTTCAACTTATGGTTGATTTAAAAGGAAAAAAAAAGGTTATATCCCATTCTAAGTCAAGATATTTTAGTATGAAAAATATTTCTCTTCATACTAAAAAAAATGTCAAATGTTCAGGTGCTTATATTAATATAAATGGAGTCTACAGGTAGTTTCTATTATAAGAAAATATGTAGAGCAGTGGGTATAAAATAAGTGTGCCATTTCAAAATAGAATAAGGCCTTAAATGAATCCAAATGAACCACCAATGCAATATAAAAAAAAAACTCATTCCCAAGAAATGATTTTCTAGAGTGATAAGTTAAATATACTAAAATTGGTGCTAAATGAAAGCAGAATAATTTCACAGTATAAGATATAAGTCAAGGAACACAGGATAAAATTTCTCACTTGTCATGGACAGAGGCAAATAGAGAGTCCAATTCACTATTATCTGACGTGTTCTTATCAAGAAGCTGTTACAAATAACTGAAGCAGAAACAATAAGGACAAACACTTGGTACATTTGTTTCACTAGTAATCTGACCAACCTTAAAAGCTTTTTCTTAAAATCAAGTAAAAGAATCAAAGACATTAAATAAGTCACAAACATTGGATGACTTTATACTTTGAGCTGTACTTGTCACAGAATTTTAAATAAATAAGATAATTTGCAATCAAATTGAGTGTCACTTTCTCAAAAATGGTTTGAGTGGACAGGGCTATCTTCAAACAAGGCAGAAATAAGATGCAGAGGAAGACTTGCACAAAAAGCAAAAAAGAGCAGAAAGGGCAAACAACACAAGAGCACTGTTGCAGCATCAGGGCACATCTCCATAGATGGAATCTGACTTCAGAACTGAATTAATTCTTAGAACTGACTGACAACGACTGAGTATGAAACAATGGGGATTCATTAACCATTCAGGCAACTCCTTCCTCTGCTAATCATTTCCCTTCCATAGGTAATAGGTCTCAATGGGAGAAAGACAAGACCCAACTGGGGAACCTTCTTTTAAATTTAATTATTTTATGTGTATGTGTGAGAGCCTGTGCATATGTATGTGCACCATATATATTCAGTACCCATAGAGATCAGAAGATATTTTATCCCCTGAAACTAGGGTTACAGGTGGTTAGGAGTCATCTAATAAGGGTGCTTGGAACAAAATCCAGGTTGTCTATAAGAGCAGCAAATGCTCTTAACTTCTGAAGCATTACTCCAGCCCCCAGCCTGGGGATCTTATTGAAAGAGTCATGAGATGGAGATGATGCAAGAACAGGTCTACCATTGTAAAAATCATCCATAAGGTTCTGGGATACACAGTGACATGTCTTTGAAATCACTGTTGGATTGGAGTACCTCAAAGTCCAATGGATGACTTAATTGGACTATAATGAATAAGAAATGGATCCTTTTCTGTCTATGTTAGATTTTATTGTCAGCACACCACAATCTAGAGACATCTGGGAAGAAAGAATCTCAATTGAAAAATTGCATAATTCAAACTGGCCTATGTCTGTGTCTATGAAACATTGTCTTGATAGATTTGAGAGCCCCAGCCCACTGTGGGTAGCAAGATCCGTAGGCCAGTAGTCCTGTGTTATTATAAGAAATCAACTTAACATGAGCCAATGATCAAGCTAGAAGCAGAGTTCTTAGATGCTTTCTCCTTCAGTTCTTACTTGAGTTCATGTCTTGGCTTCCTTCAATGATGCACTGTAACCTGGAAGTATAAACTGAAATAAACACTTCCCTTATCCAAGTTGCTTTTGTTCAGAGTGTTTTAGCATAGAAACAGAATGAAACTTGAATATTCTCCCGTTGTTTTTGTTTGCCACAGGTAAGTATCATCATCACACATGTCTCAGACCACCAATGATTCTCTGTCTTGTGTCATCAGGGGAAATTAAAAAATATAAGTGTAAAAACTATTTATGCATTGTTTCCTTACAGCAGTGATTCTCAATCTTGATGTTACAACACTTTAATATAATTCTTCATGTTGTGATGACTCCCTCAACCATAAAATTGTTTTTTTTTGTTACTTCATAACTATAGTTTTGCTACTGTTGTGAATCATAATGTAAATGTCTGTGTTTTCCATTGGTCTTAGGCAATTCCTGGGAATCATTTGATCCCAAAGGGGTTGTGACCCAGAGGTTGAGAACCTTTGTCATACAGGGAAGAACAAGTGTAAACAGAGATATAAAATAAACAGCATCATGTATTCTTTAGTATCCATGGATGGTATAGAAAAGGTAGAGTTGGGTAAGAGGCAAATTATTAGGGGAGAACCCAGAAGCCTTTCTTTTCCAGAGAGATGCACCTGTTTGCTTCTTTCAGCTATTTGAACAAATTCCAAATTAAAGCCACCTGAACACAGAAGCCAAGTTCTGTGAGATCTTGGCCAAGTGGTATCTGAGAACAAAAGACATGACTACTATTATCAACTCCACTATATGCGTAATGAATTAAAGCAGCAAACCACCCTCCTTGACCGATGGGCAGTGTGTGACACAGCATTAGGTCAGACTGCATTTCTCAGTTTTGATGCCTGTGCTCTATAGCCCCATAGAGACTGCCACTGTGAAATATTTCAGATTTCTATGTATGTTAATCATCACACTCATCCTACCATTATCCTGTGGCATAAAGATGGAATCCAGTGTATGAGGGAGAAAGAATAAACAATGTAAAGAATTTGCCATATTGCACTGGAAGCCTGAGTGTGCACTTTGTTGGTGCATATCAATCAACACATTGGTTGTGCTCTTCAGTTACCAAATTTTGCCTAATCTACTCTCTCGGTAATATTGAAGTAGACACTGTATTGTTCATGGTTATCTTCTCTGTGGCAACTCATTTTTTTCTTAGTAGATAAAAATACAACATATTATAAAACTGCGGGTTTTAGTCACAAAGAGAGAAATAACAGCACTAGTTACATGTTCCCTTTCAAACACACTCAAACTCATAAAATATATTCTAGGTGACCCAGGGTGCCAAATCCTCATTAGTCAACAAAACATATTTAACAGCCAAACTGACTTCCCTCTAAATGCACAGTTAGATTCCTACTAGATTAGCTAAGGAAGAAAATGGGCATTTTCCTAAATGCCAGGCTACTCATTCCTCATAATTTGTCGAGAAAAGGATAACTGATCAAGTCTTGCTCTTTTAATCTCCAGAGGTTTAACTGAGAACAAACGAATATAGCTGTCAGTAACAAGGGAGTGGGGAAGGGGGAGAACAACAGAGAATCAATTAAACATTCATAGATACAAAAGATGTAGAAATTATGAAGATGAGCAATCCTAAAGAATTTAATGCAGCTCAAATGCATTCTTCAAATTAGGCAAATGAATCTAATAAAATCAGTTTCCATTTAAAACGTGTTTAATCCACCACCCATCTCTCCAGGTACAGAACTCTCCAGCCACCTACCTACTAAGTTCTCAGTTAATCATGGAGGGTAAATATTTAACTCTCTATGGCATGGAAAACAAAGACCCTTAAATCAGAAGAAAAGGTATCTACACTTGATATGACAAGAAGCTAAAGTGAATTACTCCTCTGTTCAAAGACAAAGAAATAAGTCAAGCTATGTTCTCTTAATTAAGCAATGGAAATCTGTTCATGAAGACTAAAGGACTACTTCACCATTAAATTCAAAGTCTCAGAAAAGGAAACCAGCTAATGTGTTAAAATATATACTTCATAATTCCTTATATGCAAGTGAAGAGGAAAAAAAGCAAGAACTTAAAAGGAAGAAAGAAGGGAAGGAATGAGGAAAAATAGAACTAATATCGGGAGGCAGAGCCAGGCGGATCTCTGTGAGTTCGAGGCCAGCCTGGGCTACCAAGTGAGTTCCAGGAAAGGCGCAAAGCTACACAGAGAAACCCTGTCTCGAAAAACCAAAAAAAAAAAAAAAAAAAATAATAATAATAATTTTATTTGCACTGAAACAAGGAAAATAAACTTATATTTTTAGGTATCATTACAAGAGATAATTTAAATTAGATTTTAATGGCTCCCATGTTTATAATTGCTGTGACTTTAGAATCCAAACTGAAGCTAACATTTTTCATGTTTTAAAATATGTATGTGGTCATTACCGAACATTTTCAACAGTATAACCTACTTCTGTAATAAAGCACAAAGTGGTGAATTATCCTGCCTGCCTTTGTTTGTATTATCAATTCCTTGGCTGTAAATGTCCCCTATTATAAAGAGTATAGAGGTAAATATTATTCTACTTTGGCTAATTATCTCCAAACCCCAATTAGGAGAGTTCAATTCAAATGCCTAGTGTTACATGATATATTTGTAGTACTGTCAACACAAGCATGAAATTATGTATGTACAGATATGATTTATAACAGTGCTCAAAATTTTCATTACAGTGGCCTATAAAATATTAGCTTACAATGACTGGAATGCAGGTTTCATCATTTTCTTCCTACAGCCACAGATCAATTATGTGAGTGAGGCATCACACTGAAGAAAATAAAATGCAGTTAAGTAAAAATGGCATGGTTAATGTCCGTTGGGAGCTTGTATTTAAAATGGAAATACAAGTTTACCCCTAAGAAAAGACAAGAGGAAATGAGCTTAAATTTATAAAAAGACGGGACAAATGTTTTTCTTCCTGCTTATAGCTCCAACCCAGCCTACATAGGAGTTGCTAACAGTCAGATGAAAAGGAGAAGAGAGTGAAAAAATGAAACAAATTCAACCTGACCATGATTTTAATCTAATGTAGAAAAAAATTAAAAGGATCTGCCTCTGTCTTCCACTTCTACTGTCATTTAGAACACATTTTATAGCTGAACCCCACTCAGGAGACATCCAAGAGATCCATTACAAAGTACTTCAACCCATAGTGAGTGAATTAATTGCTGATGACAGTTGGAAGGCTCTGCTGGAAGTGATGGCATTTGTTCCCTAGATATTGCAAAATTTAGACTTTTTTTTTTGAAAAACAATCCAACGGTTTTGCAATCAACTCATTATTGGCTTTGGGATCCCACTTTCTTCTTTCATCCCTCCAAATGAAATCACTAAACCAAATCCAATTGTTTCCAACATATTTTTCATGAAATACATGACACCAGATAGAATAATTAGTCCAGAAAAAAAAGTGTTTTGAAACCAATGTGGTGACACAAGCCCATCACAGGACACATTGAATCTCAGCACCAATTTTAACACCAGCTGTGAGAACTCTAGGAAGTTTTCTGATTTTTTTTTCAGTTTTCCTAATCTGTGAAATGGGCTATTTTATTTGAGGATTGGGGAAACTATGCAAACTATAAAGGTTTGCAGTACTGGAGAATAGTAAGACTGGAAAATCAGTACAGAATGTCAGAGCAAAGTTCTTGGATACAGGGACAGAGGAAAGGACAAGAGGAGACAGTTACAATGTGTGATCAGAAGGGAGAAGGAGTCAGTGAAGTGAAAGCAGGAAAGCTAAAGAAAAATCATGACTGTGCTTGAGACAGGTCAGTGAGTAAAGCGTCTACCATGCAAGCAGAGAACCTGAGTTCCATCCTAGAACCTATGTGAAAAAAGCTTAGTATGGAAGAATCAGAGACATTTGTATCTCTAGGCTCCCTAGCTAGTCTGTCTAGCTGACTTGGCATGTTCCAGAAAAGTATGAGGCCCTATTTGTGAAGAAAAGGAAAAGCTGTCTGTTTCTGGAGCAACAGTACTCAAGGTTTTCCATTGCACACACACACACACACACACACACACACACACACACACACATCAAAAAAAAGAAAGGGACAAAGGAAGATGAAAATGCATAACTAAACAAAGCAGAGAATTTGAAAAGAGTAAAAAGCAAAATTATATTTGGTTGGAAGTGGACCCCAAATATCATAAAGCAAACTTTCTTTCTATTTCATGTGAAGGACTTCTGTCCCCAATAGGAAAGCAAAATAAAATGTATATTTTCTTTTATTTCTATCTATGCTCAATACTGAATAGTCACCTAAATCATCTATGATGACAATTGAGTAAATACAGTAACTGTTCATAACCACAAATATGCATAAAACAATGTAGTTGGAAATTTCTTTGGGCTGTCAACCAGCTCCCAAATAAAGACACAGAGACTTATTTTTAATTGTGAATGCTTGGCCTTAGCTTAGGCTTGCTTCACTAGCTCTTTTACCTTAATTGAACATGTTTCTGTTCATCTGTGTTTTGCCTCCAGGCTTTTTACCTTTCTTTCATTCTGTATGTCCTGTTTTTGTGCTTCCTCCACGTCTGTCTATCTGGCCCCTGGCATCTTCCTGGTTGATTAAGATCAATCCATGTGAGTCTATTACATGGGTAACAGAATTTATTAAGATATGAACTGAGGAAATACACTCAGGATTACAGAACGGAGTAGACAGCAGAAGTCGTCCTCTGATCTGACTAGGAGCAAATCCACATCAAAGACAGGAGCCAGGAGAAGGGGTTGTGTCCTTCCTCCAGCTCCTTATCAAAGGTCAACCACAGCAAGCACCACCTCCTTTGTCCATATAGCCTAGGGTCATGTGTGGAGCAAATACCACTACATTTCCCTTTTATTTTGGCTAAATAAGAAGGTTCTAATCTTAATGCAAACTATATACAATAAGAATAATTATCAAGTATTGTCCAGGAAAAACAAAGGGTAATAACATAAACAAAATGGAACTACAATCAATAAGAATAACATCAAACAAGAGACACATACAAAAATCCAGAGAAGTCTGGAGCATAGGTAAATGGCACATTACAGAGATCATTCCAAAGGGTGTCCTATCCTGAAGAACCTGAATCTAGTACTTAATATGTTCTATTTAAGATACAAGAAAATGGATATATTAATGGTGAACAAGCTACAGAGAAGAGCTGTGTATGTGCAAATGACAGATGAGAAAGGTGGTACTTGAAAAGTTATATCACTTCTTGGCCTTTTGGCTAAGACCAAGTGTAGTTAGTATTTGTTCTTATCCATTTAATATCTGATACATCCTCTATCTGAGGACAATATATTAAGTGGATTTTTAGAAGTCTGAGTTGGAACAGGAGCTTGCTCCATCCACTCCACAAGTTGACCTGGTATTGCAGTATCTCCAGATATGGTACAACCCTCCTGGGGATTTGAAAAAAAGAATGTTATGCAGAGACCTGGAGCACAATGGACCCAGGAACAGGGGGAGAGAGACCTGTCTGCTATCCAAGCTTTGTAACTTGCCAATAGCTAAGTTTATTCTCCAGTATCTGTGTGTTCGCCAGGCTGGAGGAGGTATGATAGAGCCAGAAGAGCCCTACCCCGTCCCAAGAAGAATCAGAAATGTGATGGTAAATTTCTTCACTGGTAGGGAGTGAGAAAAGAGGAGCTTCTCAGTTCAAAGAAGAAAGAGTCAGGAAGAATGCTTGTGTGTTGAACACCCAGGATTCACAGTGGACAGGGTAATGTTTGCTTTGTCACCACTGCCCTGCTGCCCCCGCCCCCACTGACTTTTGCAAGTTAGATCGCTTTTCCCCTTAATCATAAAACTCTATAGAAAAAAGAGGGTTAAACCGGGCAGTGGTGGCAACACACCTTTAATCCTAGCATTCAGGAGGCAGAGGCAGGTGGATCTCTGTGAGTTCGAGGCCAACCTGGTCTACAGAGTAAGATCCAGGACAGGCACCAAAACAACACAGAGAAACCCCCCCCCAAAAAAGAAAAGAAAATGAAAGAAAGAAAGAAAGAAAGAGGGTTAAGGCTAATTTAAATTTTTTATACATTAAAAATTTGTATTCTAGACATAAAACAACTATCAAATATCTCAAGGTAAAAATAAAGAAAAATAGGAAAACTCTATTTTGAAGGTCTACAAAAGAAGGAAAAGTGGAAAAGCTATCCATCAGTTAACTAATCATTAAGATAAAATTAAATAATACCCTCATTTATTTAACTTTTGAATGATCTCTTATCTCTTACTAATTTCCATTAATGAATTTGCAGTCTTCTAAATGTATTATTTTGAATGTGACTTCATTGTCTTTATTATCTTCTCCTAATTTTCTATTTGCATGAAAAATTTTATCCATGTGGTTGAAGAATGTAGTTCAGGTGGCAGACTGCTTTTCTTTTGCAGGAAACATTTGATCCACTCCAAACTGCCTAAACATAAACATCAAGGTCATTCTTAGCTACATAGGGAGTTAGGAGTCAGCCTGGGCTACATGAGACCCTGTCTCAAAAATAAACAAATACTTTCAAATAAGCAAATAATGGTAACTTAGGTCTAGGTGTGAGCAAAAGACTAAATTTTTATTTGCTGCTCTCTATTTTGAGGTGTGAGAGCCATAGGAAGAAGACTGAAAATAGCATAATAGTTTTACGTCTTTCTTGCTATAAATTTAGTCATTTTAGAAGCACATAAATTATTTGTTTTGTTAAGAGTTGAGTGCTGTGGGATGGTCTGTATGTCAAATGTGTTGCTGATTGGTCAATAAATAAATCACTGATTGGCCAGTGGCCAGGCAGGAAGTATAGGCGGGACTAACAGAGAGGAGAATTGAGAGAACAGGAAGCTGGGTGAGGGAGACACTGCCAGCCGCCATCATGACAAGCCGCATGTGAAGATGCCGGTAAGCCACGAGCCATGTGGCAAGGTATAGATTAATAGAAATGGATTAATTTAAGCTGTAAGAACAGTTAGCAAAAAGCCTGCCACGGCCATCCAGTTTGTAACCAATATAAGTCTCTGTGTTTACTTGGTTGGGTCTGAGTGGCTGTGGGACTGGCGGGTGAGAGAGATTTGCCCTGACTGTGGGCCAGGCAGGAAAACTTAAGCTACAGTTGAGTTGATATTTCAAAACAAATTCTTTGGTCCCAACTTTTTTGTATAAATAAAAAAAAAAAATAAACATGTTCTTAACTTGAGCCAAGTTTGCAAGTGTTTTACATCCATGCCTATCTTGTTCACCAGGAAGAAAAGTATCCTTTAAATCTGATGCCTATATAATCATACACTAATTAGTAATTTTCATGCCTGGTTTGCAGTAAGTTGTGGCTATAGTCAAACAAAAGGAGGGCACGTGTTATGTATTTCCAAGAGCATTTAGGGCACATATAAGAAAATATTAAAGATTTCAAAACAAAAGAAAACTTACTTTAATAAGCCAATTGTTTTAAATGAGTGTCTTTGAGGCATTGCATTTTAACCTGTCCTAGGTAGCAGAGCTTTGCTGAGACCTAGGATCTGACCTAATGAGAGAATAACTATTTTTCTCCATAACTTTTTCACCGTGGAAACTTCCAAACAAAGAGGACCTGAATCAGGGCGAAAAATAAACTTTAAGTGTGGGTATAAAAACACTTTTGTATTATACATCCTGTTTTGTTTGTTGCTAACTTTCCTTCATGGTTTCTTCAGAGAAGAGATCAATGATAGAAACTGGGCAATTGACGCTCTATGTCACAGTGGTACACGGATATTCTGTGTTGTTTGACAAAAGTCTCCTGTCTCCCTGTGATATGTTAAGGGTTTAGCCTAGACCTTGATAGCCAGTAAGAGCCCAACACATGCTTGTTTCTAAATAGATGCCACCACAAAGGGTTATATATTATAACCCAGGAATCTTGGAACTTAAAGGTAATGGACCAACCAGTAAATGTTTTAGGGCTGACAGACCATATGTTCTGTGTTGTAGCTACTCAACTCTGCCCTTATAGTGTGAAAGCAGCTTTAGACAATATGTAAATAAATGAATGTGGCTGCTTTCCAATAAAACTTTATTTACATAAGCAGGCTGCTTGCCAAATTTGGCCCATGGGTGATGGTTTGATGACCTCTTCTTAAAAGTACACATGTGGTGGTCAGACAGCCATACTCAGTGTTAAAACAGAGTTCATAGGTGGGTTAGGATTGTACTCAGTGAATCTCAAGAGCTCGGAAGGGCTGAAATCAAAAGGGTTGAGGCAATAAATCTATCTAGATCCCTGGAAATTATGTTCCATCAGAAATTCCTCTGATATTTGATGTACTAGCTCTTATTCCTAACTGCTACACTCTCCTGACAAAGTTCAGAGGCTATCAGTAGAAATCCCTAGGCAGGGAGTCATCCCAAAAACATTCCTTGGGTAATCTAGATATCTGGCATTCCAGTAGATAAAGTTAAAAACTACTAGAAATTGGAGAATGGGATCAATACACTCAAAATATCAGACATGATACCTATAATACCTTGCAGTCCTCCAGGAAAAGAGAAAAAGAAAAGAGAATACAGTGATGGAAAATGAATTACACTTTGTAACCAATTACTAGGTTGTGAGCCATAGTGACTTTTTTGTTTTGTTTTGTTTTTAGGTTTATTTATTCTTTTATGTGTATGCATATTTTGCCTACACACAACATGGATGTCCTGTACCCATGGAGGTCAGAAGTTCAGATGCTCTGGATCTGAAGTTACAGTTGTGAGCCCTTATGTTGGTGCTTGGAGCTGAACCAAACTAGGTCCTCTGCAAAAGTAACAGGTGCTCTTAACCTCTCACTCTTCTCCAAAGCCCCCATGGTAACTGCTTATTATGTAGTTCCTCGTTTCTATTTCAGAAGACTAAGGTTCAATGGTTTTTAGTAACAAGTCACCCAGATAAATAGATGTAAGCTTCATGTGCAGGTTCTCAATATCCTGTCAGCCACACCTTACCACTATTCTCTAGACAAAGATCATATCTTCCCAGGAGCCTCCCATGGTAGATGACTGTTTAGGCTGAAACCAGATAATGTCTACAAAGTTTGCTACACCCAAAGTGTTGATGCTTAGGGTTGTAGCAAAATGATGAAAAATTAGTTGTACGTTGTACAAAACTTTTAGTGATAGGATAGAAGAAACTGAAACCTTAGAACCCTAAAGCAGAAAAGTGTTTCACTTGCTTGAGGACAACTAAGCAGACCCCATGCAGGATACAGAGATGCTTGTGTGGCCTGGAGCCCAGTGACCCACAATGTGACACTCACCCTGTCAGATCTCATGTGGCCTTGACCACTAAGGTAGAAAGAGTAGATTAAGTTTTAAGGTGACAGGTAATTCGTTGGAGGGTTTTGGGATGGAGAGTAATATAATATCAATAATTTATTTGAATTTTCATTCAGATGAACTGGATTATAAGACACTATCATAGAAGAGTGAGGGAGCATTGATGGTTAGTTCTCAGCATCTCAACATTATTTTGGGTAAGTCTATCAGGATGTTTATGGATAAGGTAAATATTAAATTAGTAGACTAAATAAAGCTTGTGCTATTCATTGGAATGGGTGGGACATCTGCAATATTTGCAAATTTTAAAGAGAATAAAAGGCAGAAAAGGGCAAATTCCCTCTATCTACCTGTTTCTAAGATTGTGACATTGACTTTTTCCTGCTTTTGGACAGATATGCCTTGGAAAGCAAGCCATAATTTCTCTTGGTTCTTACAGCTTTTGACTCAAACTGGAACTCTATCATGAGTTCTCCTAAGTCTCTAACTTGCCAAGCACAACAATTAACATATTGGCCTCCATAGCTGTGCATGCCAATTTCTAACAATAAATATATTTTTAAATATAATCTTAGGAAACATAAATATAGAAGAAAGAACATATAGACACAGGTATCTCATTGCCTTTATTACTTTGGAAAATGCCCACTAATACAGCATATAAATGACAGTTATTGAAGTTCTTAAGTACATAATTATTTGGATTGAAGATCTAATAATAATCATGTGTTTTAAAACTAGAGGTGAGAGTGAGAAAAATTATTAAGAATATCACGATTTATTTTGGTGGCATTACTTAAAATAAAACTTAATGTTGTATAAAATGAGGAAGTTCAAGTCCAAGATCTCTACTGGGGGCCAGTAGATAGTACAAGCCAGAAGTTTGCGGTTAAATTAAGATTTCATGAAAAGAATAAAGATGGGTAGGTAGATTGATGCTAGATATATAGATAGATGACAAATAGAAGATACATAGACGATATACAGACATAGATATATGATGATGGATGATAGATATAGATAATAGTAGATAAAAGACATACGATAGATATAGAAAGAGATAGATGGTAGATAGTTAGATACATATATATGTAAAATGTTAGAAGATAGGCAGGTAATAGAGCAAATTAATTAGATAGAAATATTGGTTAGATAAATAGATAACAGATAGTGTTTGGAAATCAGTAACATAACGACCTTTGATTATTCAGTAGAGAATATTTGTGAAAGGGAGGGCTCAGGGATGAGACCTCAGCATAGAAATTCAAACATGGAAAGTGTCAAAGATGGAGCTACCATCCTAAAGATATTCATTATTCTTATTTAATCCATATTTTCCAATATGCATCTGGAAGAAAGATATATAAAATTTGTTGAGGACCACATGTCAAACATTAACAAGAAAACATGGAAACCATTAAATATATATCATAAAGGAAAAAGATCTATTTTGAAAGAAATATTCATTATAGCATTCATATTTGGATGTGAATTTGAAGACACCAATACTTAAACAGAGCAATTGATGAGGCTACTGCATCAGTTCAGGCAAGGACAGAAGTACATTGCACAGCATAATGCTCTCCTGGGTATACCCTGTCCCTGGTCCCCATCAGCCTGTGTTTAGCTCTGTTTCTCCATATGCTCTTCTAAAGAGTCTCTGTCCCCTGGAAAGTCATCTTTGGCATTCTCCTAGCTCTTGTCACTCTCACTATGGGAAGTAGATAAGCTCCCAAGTGACAACAGCCACAGGTATGCAGAGGACAGCCAGAATCTATGTTCACCCTAGATTTTCCCCTCAGCTCCAGGCTCATTTTTAAGATTGTCTATTCCATAACAGCTGTTGCATTTCAGATGGAATCTATCCAGAATCAATTCTCTTGTTTTCTACCCACAGCCTACTCACTCCATCTCTAAAGTTCTCTTCACTTGCCAACGACATCTCCTACTACCCAGGCATCCACACTAGAAATATGAGAACTGTCATTGAATTTTCAATTCCCTTGCCTCCCACATACAGTCTGAAATGAAGTTTCCCAATCAAACCTTATTTCTCAAGTTTATCTTTTCCTCCCCATTACTGTGGCTGCTATACTTTTCATCACCTTTTGCCTAGATCATTTTAAGTTCTGTAACAGCTCATAGAGTGAAACTTCCAAAAGATAATTTCATCTACGTTTCTCACTCATGTTCAACCTGTTTGTGTCTTCTTTGTTTTTCGATCAGTACAGTACTTTTCAAATATATTTGTATGGATATCATTATTGGGTTTCCAGATTTCTTCATGCAAGTAAATACTATGCATTTCCAATGATCATCTAAAGCATATACATAAACACATTATTCAAGGCGAACTTTATATAGCACTGACCCAAGATTTCAACATGTTCATTGCAATTCTTGTTCACAGTGTCATTAAAACCTAGTGACACTAAGTTTATTAATATGGCTGAGATAAAAGCAAACATAGAGGACCTTAATATCTTAAGCTCAAATGTCATCTCAGCATGACATATAAACAAATGAAAGTTTCTCTCTGGTTAAACAGAGAGGTATGACATGGTACATGTCACTTTCAGTGCAGACATGCCCTAGTCAGAAGAATCTGTTCTGGATAATTTAAAAACAGTGTTTTACTCAAAAAGCAAAGTAGCAAATACCCATCTCTGAATTGTAATATTTCAATGACTCTGTTTTCAATTTATAAGTTTGATTTGGTTGTGTTATATATTTATAATTAGCTTACTATATATATATATATATATATATATATATATATATATATATATATATATATATATATATATATATGGAGTTTGCACAATGTTTTATATGTAACACATGTAAAATATAATAAAATTAATTCAAATGAATGATGTAAGACATAGCAGCTATTTTCTCTTAAAAGGCATCCATATTCCTCAAGGCAAAGTACCTCAGGATGGCATAACATCAAGTTGATTTATAATCCAGCTTCCCCTCTCTCTCCTAACTCAGTCACCTCAAACAGCCTTTTCTAAATTGCCCTTGATCTCTGTACTTTGGCTTTGTATATTAGGTACCACCTGAATCCACAATCTTATCTTAAATCTTATCTCCTACAATCAACACTTTAAGTTTGAAACCCTTTGAATATATGAACTGTTTCCTACTTCTTTCCCACTCTTTGCACTTTCAACATAAATCAATTAAGTAAAGTCATGTGCTTTTTTCAATGTTTCCCAAGTGCCTTTTAAAAATATTACAAATGAGAGAATTGAGGCCTAGAGACTTGCCCAAAGCTATATAGCTAGAAAGTTGTAGAACAGCGGTTCCCAAACTGTGGGTTACAACCCCTTTTGGGGGGGGGTCATATAAAATATCCTGCACATCAGATATTTACATTATGATGCATAACTAGTAAAATTATAGCTATGAAGTAGCAACAAAATAATTTTCTGGTTGGGGGTCACCACAACATGAGGAACTACTTTGATGGGTTTTAACATCTGGAAGGTTGAGAACCACTGTTGTAGAGGCATGACTTGAACCTTGACATTTTGTATTAAATGCTTGGTTTGAGTAAAGTATGTCTGATGTCTGACTACTTTTGGCTGTTGATTATTTTTTCTGTTTGTTGTGCTTTGTGTTTTCTTTTAATGAGATTATAAACAGCTCAACTTATGGGTACATTGCTAGCCATTCAAGAAAAACTGTCATATAGGTAGATTAATAGAAAGATGAATGCAAGTATGTATGGATGGATGACAGATGACTAAATTAATGTATGGAGGGATATTGTCACTTCAGGAATATAATACATTTTATATCAAAGACAACAGAGAAGTCAATAACCTTCTTAATAATTCTCAGAATTTCTTTAGAACCCCAAAAACATTATAGCATCCTTATTGTGACTAGGAAAGTATAGCAGATTATGGTCTATATTCCACCTTAGAGGCATTTCGAGATATATCAATACAACCAATACAACCAAGAGGCTAAAAATATTTTAATCTACATGTCTAGGTCTCCATCGTTTAAGAAACAAAAAAGAAAATAATTGGTGATTTATTTAAAACCTGGAAAACGTATCATTCAGATTTATATTATCTTCTGATAAAAAAATAGTATAACCCATTTTTATTTATACTTACTTATTTACTTATATAGTTTGTGGTCTGGAGATCATTCAGCCCAGAGTCTCAAGTGTGCTCACCGAGCCTTCTCCTGCTAAGTTAACTTAGCTAACCCTCTTGCCCCTTTTGAGACAAAATCTCACTGTGCTGTTCAGGCTATTTACAAACTCGCAGTCCTCTCTCCTCAGTCTTTCAAATGCTTGGGATACTAGTATGCGTCAACATCCCCAGGTTAAATCCTATAGGGGAACAATTAGCTATATATTTGATATACTGCTCAGAACAAAATACACAAAAGCTGGTGTATAAAAAGCCACATTATAAAAAACAAGCTAGTTCAACAATAGTAAGGGATTCTATAGGGCTAATTGGAATTTCCTCCTCTGACTCAAATACATACATAAAAGACTAATTTTAAATACAGACCAAATGAATATTAATTGTTTGTCTAATTTGTACCTTATAACTATTCAAGAATTTATAACATTTTTGTGGTTTTGATTTTGCATTTGGATCTGGTATTTGAGAGATTTTTTTGCCTTGGGTATAGGATTACATACAAAAATATGACTCTTCATAAGGTTACAATATGCCTTTCCATTTTACTCTATGCATAATGGCAACTATATGTATTATGTGTGATGTATAATAAATTGCCATGGAAAAAGACACATATCATTTTATAATTTCCACTATTTAATAAAAAGCCCTTTCTTAATATCTTACTTAGAGAATTTATAATATAGAAAACAAATGAAGGCAGGAGAGATCAAAGAATGATATAATTAAATTTCTCTAAGGAAAAAGAGTCACATAATATAAACCATGTATTATACTACAGGATACTGTTAGTAACATGAGATTATTAACAGAAGGAAAATTTATTGATGCATTACATTGTTCTCTTCTTTGTCTTTACTTGTAGAAGCAATGTAATACACTTAGAACCAATCCTAGTTAGCTACTTTCAGTTTTCTAATGGCTTGTAAATTGGCATAGTGGAATTTCAATGTACAATTACTTTTGAATGGGAACTATAATTAATTTTCTGACAGCTGATGTTCCCAATATCTATTGGTTCAGGTAAATTAAAGGAGTGAGCTCTCTAGCATCTTAAGGAAGGAAAACATGCAGTTGCTTAACTGAAAAATGAGAAATGAAATCAGAATGTCTACAATGGAAACATAGGAGGGTTGCACAATTTGTAATTGATAAGGTTAGTGCTAACTGTCAATTTGACAGAATGTAAAATAGTCTGAAAGATGGGCCTCTGGGCATGCCTGTGAGGGATTATCTTTTGTTAATTGAAGTGGGAAGACCCACCCACTGAAGGTGGCTCCATTCCCTGAGGGGGATCCTAAACATATAAAACAGAGAAAGTGAACATCCCTGCATTCATTTCTCTCTGCTCAGTCCTGAATATGATGTCACCAGCTGCTTTAAGCTCCTGCCACACTAACTTTCCCACCATGATGGACTGTACATCTGAACCATGAGCCAGAACCAATTCTTTCTCCTTTAAGTGGCTTTTGTCATCGTGTTTTATCACAGCAATGAGTAGAGAAATTTTTAGATTTTCACATAAGAACCTCCTGATTTCCATATAAGAACAATGACCATCAGACTCTACTGTGAATAATTCTCATTAAATGGTACATATGACATTATTGAGTTAAAGATGCTACTATCACAAGCAATTCACACTATTTTTAAGAGAACTCGAAGAGATGACATCAGAATTCTTTTCTAGAACCCAACTAAAAATTTTTATAAATTTGTTTTTCTAGGAAATCCAGAGATATCTACTCAGAATTATTGGGGAAAAAATCCAAAACAAAAAAGAAAGAAAGGCAAATAAAAGTTTCAACATTAAAAATCAGGAAAAATCTTTAATTATTATCTACTTGAGTTAAGAAAGTTTTAACAAATGACCCACAAATATTTATTAATCTACATATATTATTCAACTTACTAGAGAAAGAAAAATCAGGGAATTATTTATGTCTTAAGCCCATTCAGCCAAAACCTTGAGTCTCCTCTGCCCTGATTTGAGGAATTCATGCATACGTTTCTTTCTAAGGATATCTCTCTGTTTTTTACTAGCCATTCTGTTCTAAGTCTTTCACCATGGGACCTCTGGCACTGAGAGTTTATCCATTTCCCAGAGTGTTGAAAATTACTTTGTGTCTCTATAAATTTGCAGATGAAGCCCAAGTCTCCATTGCCCCTGAATTTGCATGATGAGCTTCTTTTCTGTTTTTAGGACATTGTCAGCTTCCCTGCCTTGAATTAAATATAAATAACCTGTCTGAAAGATGCAGTTAAGAGTTTACCATACATCTCTCTGCATAGGCCATATATTTATTTTTTCTTGTTCCTGAGAAATATCTCAATTTTCAAGTCTAGAAAAGACTATACAGAGATTGAGTCCCAAAGTTTATCATGGATTAACTTCACAAAGGATAGTTCTGCTTTTATGTAAATAAGTATTTGTATACTTAAGGCCACTTAATTCTGCTTTAGTTAAGAAGGAATCCTGTGGGTTTTGAAACACTAATTTTAGAAGTAGATGGCCTTCCTAACTAAAGACCTTTTGAAGATGGATTTTCTGTCTTACCTGTCTTTGTAGTTCCACTTACTAAAAGATTCCTGGCATATAAGAAGCACAAGACAAATACAAATTAATTGGAACTTTGACTCATTTGCACCTGTTCCTTTAACTAAGTCATATTTTAATGAGGAAAATATTGTATTGGTTTCAAGTGCAAATCAAGAAAATTGGTGTTTTTGACAACATGGTCTTTCCTCTCAAATCTGATTATATGCATTTGTCTCTGTTGAAGTGGGTTGTTACTCCAACAGCATAGGGTAAGTTTGATATGTAGGTAATGTGCATAGTAAAAATAGAGAGTTTTTCCTTTAAGAAGGAGTATAACATATTGCTATATACTTACTCCTTCCTCATTCATCACTAGGATTTTGTTTGTTTGTTTGTTTTTTGTTCTTTATTTTTTTTCCATACTGAGGATTGAATCTGGTACAAATGGGTCTTGTACATGTGGTTGAATAATGAATAAAGATGTTTGACTTCAAGCCTGATGACATGACTTCAACCTCCATGATTCATATGCTAGAAGAAGAGAACCAATTTCTAAAAATTGTCTCCTGATCTTCATACATGTGCCATGGTACGTGCATGCTCCTCAGTACACACACACACACACACACACACACACACACGAATAAATATATGCAATAAAATATTTAATGTTTATTGAACATGAAGTAGATGTTAGCATATTGAACAGAAAGCTGTCTTCCTATCTCTTGTTCATTAATTCATTTTAAGGTGTTTTTCATTCAAGCCAACTCCAAGAAGCTAAAATAGAAAAGAGCTGAACTTCAACAAGGTTCTTGAGAAAGAGTGTGGGAGTGTTTGAATAAATGTTGAGTGCCAGCAGAAGTATAACTGCTCCTGTCTGTGGCCACAGTAATTAGTTGGCATGACAGGCAATGCCAATATGTTGAAGAATAAATCAAAAGAGAAGTGATAGATGACAAAGACAAAGATGTAGAAACCCGACCTTCCCAAGAGGACATTCTAAGGCTGCCATCTTGTTTGCACTTTTGACCTAAAAAAAATTGTTACTTATATTATTTTTAATGAACTATGTAGACAAGAATGAGTTAGTTATGAGAAAGCTTCCACTAAGAACAGTCTCAGACTCCATAATACTATATGATCTTAAACCCTGGAAAAGCCATGTTAAATAATGAAGACCAAAAGAGACTAACAGCAAACCTCCTTCTCTTCCCAAGAATAAAACCTTGTTCTTCAGTCCAGAGAGAATGTTTCCTCTGAATTACTTTCTGGGCTTTATAAGGTGTTGACAGAACTTCAACTCTCACATTGTAAATTTGCCACCCTAATAATCCCTGTTTAATTATTGTTTATTATACATGGATTTTTTTGGCATTCCAGTGTTGTGCTTTTCATTTCTCTGCAAGTGAAGTTTTTCTTCTAGAGCTTTGCCCTAGCTGCCAACAATATGTTCCCAAGCATGTATGGACCCAGAGACTGTAGGAAACTGTACCTGGAATGCTGATGACAACATCTTGGTTAAGGTATAAATGCATAAAAGCAAACAGTCTGAGCCTTTGTAGCTTAAATATATATTCATGTGTTAGTACCATAGCCATTCTCAGCAGATATGCTCCCCTTAAAAGACTAATTAGAAATAGCAGGAATAAAAATAAATTTCCCCGTCTAGATGACCTCATTCAGTACCCACTACTGTTCACACAAGAAAAGACATGAACCAAACTATTTGTACCTCTGGGTAGGAAATATTTTAGAAGCATCTCTAAATTGAGCTGGTTTTATAAAGAATCATTCCATATAATAACACTGACTTTAGTAGAATGTCATAGGCTGAACATCAGCATAACACAATATGTAAAAACTAGAGAGAAAAATAAAACAAATTAAGATTATTTTTCTGCCAAAGATTATTTTTCTGCCAAGATCAAATGCGCCAAATACTGTGAAATAAATATTTGTGATAAGCAGTGTTCACAGTAAGACAGTGGGGCTGTTCATTATCACCCAAAAAGGACATTACCAATGATAGAAGAAGCTGTGATTTTAAAACTTTGGGTAATTAATTTCAATCAGCTGGATTCAAGGTCAGGTGTGCAATGCCAGCCATTAGTTTTCCTTTGCTACCTTTGGCAGGCTTTTCTCATAGCTCATCCATAAATAATTAAAACCAAAGTATCTGCTGCATCAGCTTAACTACTGCAGGGGAACAGAGAGGCCAAGATTTTATTTCATTTGGAACTTCTAACAGAAAGGAAAACAACCTTTTCTGTGTGCTATGAAGTGAGTCCTACTTCCTGCACAAACAACACAAACATTTCTTTTTAAGTGTTCAATATGTTCATTTCCATCTGGACCCTGTGAATTGCTGGAGCAAATTGAGAAAAATTATGAGAGCAAAAGCCACACGCACATGCGGCCAATATGAAATAATTTAGCTCTGAGGTAACTTCCAACTGACATCAGTGAGTCACAGACTAAGGTAACGCTTGGTGGGCCACATGATGAAATGTCAGTTTGAAATCCAGCAATATGAACCAAGTGCACAAAGCATGAGGAAGTGTCTCAAAAAAGCTCTGGGACTCCCCGACTTCAGGATGGCTGTGAGCAAGCCGGTGTCTGGGGATTCCATAACACAGGCATGAGAATGAATGGGGTTAAGGTGGTTTATGAATAGGTTCAGTTGACAACACTTTAATTTCTTGAGAGGAAATGATTTTTGTTTTTCTTCATTCTTACAAATGTATCATTTAATTTACAACAGATGAACCCCAAAAACATATAAACATTTAAGTGAAGAAAGAGATCCAGTTTCAACCCAAACCAAAGTATCTCATTTAATAAGATTTCTTTATTTTTTTGGTTCGGGGTAAGTTTTCATGTTTGAGTATGAGGAACTCTAGATAATGACCATTGTGCAGAATAAAATTATATGCCTAGTCTAGACTTAAACAAAAGTGAAATGTGTGACCCTTTATGATTTAAAAGAGAGGTGCAATTAAAACTCAAGGTTTAAGTCACAATTTTGAGTTAATACATGTGAATTTGGCCAAATGCACAGTGTATTTCAAACTATGATTTATTGTATCTTAAGTTATATGAAGACCACTGAATCAGTTCAATAAAATAAATGGGCAAAGTAAAAAGAGCTATGTCGTCCATGACCTTTCATGCTGTTATTGTAACCATAGTTTGAGGACAGCCTCCACTTTACTTCAGATGTTGTGATACTCTGAAATTTCAAGGATATAGTGTAGTGATATTTTATTTGTGCTCTAATAAATAAAGCTTTCCTGGAGATCAGAGGAAAAAGCCATTATATTAAACAGAAGTCAGGCAGTAGTAGCACATACCTTTAATCCTGTCACTTGGCAGGCAAGGATCTATCTGGATCTTTGTGAGTTCAAGGCCACACTGGGGAATAGAGCTAGGCATGGTGACACGTGCCTTAAATCCCAGCACCATCCTAGAGTTCTAGAGGTCTGTACAGACAGACAGGAAGAGGAAATGATGTAGCTGGACTGAGAGAGCAAATGAGAGAACAGAACAGAAAGGCATATAGATGTGGGTAGACAGGAAGTAGCTTGCCTTTGGAAGCTGTGGAGTTGGTGAAGTGAGGTTAGCTGTGGCTCTCCCTATTTCCCTGAGCTCTCAGATTTTCACCTCACATCTGGCTCCATGTTTTTTATTTAATAAGACCATTTAGAAATTCATCTACAGTATAGTCCTAGATACTCATATTAACAATGTCATCATTCCCAGATATACTTATTCATGTGGCTTTAGTGATCTTCCGTCTCCTTGTATTATTAGGGGTGCACAGAATAATTGAAATATCTTCACAGTCATTTTTACTAATATCATCATTATTGTCACTACAATCTACCAGCTTTACTACTAAAGTAATACTTTAATATTAAGAGGCACTAATCATAGTAAGATAGGGATAGATACATTTATATGATTATATGTGCATGTATGTGTATATGATTGTGCTGAAAACATAACCTTAGGGTTTTAACCTTTTTGGTTCTAAAGAGTATACCTCAAACTGTGAACACCAGTAAAGAAAATCAGCAAAGGTTACAGTACGCAATGCCAACACACAGAACTGGAGCATTTTCATGCACCACTGATGAAATATTTCAAAACAGAAATCAAGGATAGGAATGAACTGAACACTAAAAATTATAAAAATAAATAAATAAAATATTGTTCAAAGAAACTGAGAAGGACATAAATGAAGTTAAAGGTATCTGTGTATATCAGGCTTGGTTAATAGCTCTCAAAAACATAGTTTTTTTTTTCTTTGAAAAGTTTTAAGAATGTACCATTACTTACTTTAAATTCAGCTGTATAATTTAAGTTTGCTTTAGCTCATTTTTTAAGACAGAACTCGAAGTAAATAATCAAGAGAATTGGTAGGGAAGTTGGGGAGAGGGAAGGCAAAAGCAGCATGCTCTCGCAAGGCTTATTGCCTGAAGGGCTGCCTTCTATTCCAGGGCAGGGAGCAGTGCTTTTCTGGAGTGAATCAGCCACAGCCCTGAGAGGCTGTGCGGTACATGGCTTCCATCAAGGGGGTCCCTAGTGGAGGCAGATTTATAATGAAAGAGAATTATGCATTTTTACATGTTCCACTTTTAAAGTCTGATGAAAAATTTTTCTGTCACAAAGAATTTGTTATTGTACCTAGTTGTTCACACAGCCCTCCACATTTTCAATCTGAGTCTTCTCTCTTTCTTTCTCATCATGTTTATATTGTTCTTTTATGTGAATTGTGGGTCAATAGCAACCTGCACTCAAGGATACTTTTAGGGTTTGAATGAGAATTCCCCCTCTTCAATTATAGGTTCATCTATTTGAATGCTTTGTCCCCAATGTTGGTGAAACTATTTTGGAAGGGTTAGGGATGTGTGGCCTTTTTGGGGGAGGGTTGTCCACAAAGTGTGGTCTTTGAGGTTTCAAAAACCCACTCCAAACTCAGAATTTCCTTTGCCTCACCCTACTCTCTATGCCTCACTATTGTTCTCTCAATATGTAAATTCTCAGCTATTGTTCCAAAACCATGCCTGCCTGCATGCTGCCATGCTTTCCATCATGATGGTCATGGACTCTAACCCTCTAGAAACATAAGCCCCACCCCACCCCCAATTAAATGCCTTCTTTTATAAGTTGCCTTGGTCATAGTGTCTTGTCACAGCAATTTAAAGGTAACTAAGACAGAGAGCAATGAGAAGAACTTCATTCAGACTGGTTCTTGGTTCATTAGAACTCATGAACTTAGATGTCACAGAGGTGTAGCACACTAATTGATGATTAGCATCTACAGATGCTGTGGTTATTGGCAGTGGGAAAGGGTACATGTTATTCCCTTGAATGTCTACATGAAGATCTACCTGATAAGATAGACCTTCTCCTGGGCCTCATTTTGCCACTTTCTAGGTCTTGCCCTCAGGGACCTCAGATGTGTCCTCTCAAAAATAGCCAGCTGATTATATATTTCCATTTTCGGATTGTTTGAAACATAGGATACTAATCTGTGATTATAAGAGGTTACTCTGTTTTGATACTTACATGTAAGGTACATGACAGGGATCTTCGTTTTATTAATATTTTAAGAACTCTTGGAAAGTATCTCACAACCATATGAAGTGAGTACTCTAAGCTGTTTACTTAGTTAATTTTAACCGCAGAGCTATGCATTTACAAACTACAAAATAACATTCATATTGCTACATTTCCTTTTTTCAAACTAGGTACTAGGGTCATTATAATATGGTCAAAAGCTCACCTTCCGAACCATGTGGCTATTCATTATCATCAGAACTTTGTGTTATTAGAGATACAGGTTGAAAAGCTCACCTGGAAACCTGCCATACCATTCTCAAATGTGGACTTCTCATATCTGGACTTCTAATCCAAATCATTGAATTATCAGTCACTTCACAGTTTAGAAACCATGTAAAAACTCATCCTTCCTGCTAGAATTTCTTCTAATGTATGAACTCTGGAAATGGCAGATCACTCACCCGGAAAGTCCTCTCTGTGAAGTGCATGGACCCTTCTTCCCTACAATGACGAAAAGGAAGAGTATTCGCTGCCAGTTTTGTTTTTGTTTTAGTTTTTAAGAGAAGAAAACACACAGTGAATTTCGAACACTAAGTAAACCCTTAGTGGTCTAAAAGTCTGACCCTGAGTTGGAATTAATCATCCTTTAAGACTATCATGAACAGGAACTCTTTCTGAAGTTCCAAGTAGAAATAAATTGAGGTGGAGGTAGCCAAACTAGTCTAGTGTGCTGTCAATCATATAGAAACTAGTACTGTCATCTCTACCACCAAGGCTTCAGACACAAATGCCTCTCTTACTTGAAATTTCTTATTTATAGAAATAGATGATGAGAATAGATGATGTCAACACCTTCCAAATATACTCAAATAAAGATATTATTAAAACATGTAGAACATGAGTATATAAGGAGGAGCAGAAGCATATACCCTGGGAAGGATTCAATCCTAGGAAAGCTGTGGGACACAAAGAAAAGATCAAGTATAAAGGCCCTGAATAAGATTAGGTTGTGGGGGGAAAAAAAGATATTTGGCAACATTTCATTAGGGGAGGGATGAGCCAAGAAATCCTTTGTTGGATTGTCAGGACTATTGCAACAAACTTCTATAGGATAGGTAATATAAAACAGAAGTTTAAGTGTTAGAGATATAGCTCAAAGGGAAATGCTTTCCCAGCATACAGAAGGCTTTGTTTTCTAATGCACACTACAGGCAGACATAATGCTGGCTACATCTTGATCAGAAGGCAACAGGAAGTGGGCTAAGACACTGGGTATTATCCTGAGCACAGGACCTCAAAGCCCTCTCCCACAGTGACACACATCCTCCAACAAGGCCATACACACTCCAACAAAGCCACACTTCTAATAGTGCCACTCCCTATGAGATTTTATTCTGGCCAATTACGTTCACACCATCACACTCAGTATATGCCTCATTTTTACGTCTGTGGTCCCCAGAGCCACTGGTGCTCCTGACCTTATAGTTACATCACTCTATCTTCTACTTGTATTTGAACAAATCTTTCTTCATGTCTTTCCTGTATGTGTCTGTCTCTTCTTCTGTGGCAACACTAATTGTGATGGATTTATGGCATGCCAATGAGGGCCAATCTCATGGTGACATATAGGAGAAAATTAATGTGGGGAACACCATCCAATCCAGCACAATGGACAAGTGTCAGGTTATACACAGCCTGGATGTTGTGATTTTTTTCCTAAATGCAATATTAAATGGTTAGGATTTTATCAAGAAGGGATCTGACTGTGTTTTTGGGAGATCATTTGGACTAGTACATGAAGTATGAATTACAGGAAGAAAAGAAACAGAATACAAAAACCAGCTACCTTACTATTGCTTGGTTCAAGGTGAGAGGTGATGATACTCAAGTCAGTTTACTGGCATGTACAACTTAGGGATGTGGGTGTGTGGGAACTTATCTTAAAGATGTAAATAATATGTGTTGCTGATGGGTTTGGTGTAGGAAGGAATGGGAGGCAACCTATAACAGTGATTGAGTAACTGGGTGGAGAATGGTTCCATGTTCTGCAACAAGGAACATTGCCAGCCATGGTAGAGGTAAATAGGAATCAGAAATCCAAGTTTGGAAATACTGTATTTGAGGTATACATTACAATTCCAAGTCAAGATAACAGAAGATATCTGGAGCCCAAGGAGAGGTCAGGACTTAAAAGATAAATTAGACTTATCAACATGTTGATGGTAATTAAATCCTTGCTGGATGAGGTCACCAGAGTTTCAGGGTGGAGAGAGAAAATAGAGCCAAGAATGAATGCTAGAATACACTAATGTTTTGAGAGCAAAGGGGAGATCTAATAAGAGAAACAGAGATACACTAACTAGAGAGGTAGGAGAAAATGGAGAAAGACACGGTGTCCCTAAATCTACTGTGTGCGTATTAGAGAAGTCAGACGCAACAAATTGCATTATTTGTTCAAATTATTCACTACCTTTTACTCCCATGCAGTGCCCCAGAAAGACATATTGCTATAGGTGGCCAGTGATTGGGCCCATGGATGTGATCAGAAGTGATGAGCTATACACCAAAGTAGGAGCTTAAAGAATTGCAGTTCAGACTCTGCTCTACTCCTTTAGCATTAGGAACTGAGTTTCCCAAGTAGGACACGATTCTTCAGCAAAATCCCACAGGGAGAGAATTTATAGCATAGATGTAATACAGTTTTGAATGTGAGGATCAACTGTGGTTGTTGTAAGCCATTATGATTTGAGGTTTCCATTGACCACAGCACAGCCTAGAGAGAACTAATGAAATCAGACTCATGTGGCATGGAGTTACCATAAGATATTGATTATGGAGCTGAGCTCATGGTACCCAGGAAAGAATAGGAGCCTTCATATCACTTTTATCTAAGACCAGACCCTAAATCTACCACTTACTAGTTATATAATTTTAATAAGTCAATGGAAATTTCTGAGCTTCTGTCTTCCCATTTAGACAAAACTCTGTCCATCTTACAGTATCTTAAGGAGTGAACAGGACAATATTTTCTGTTTGCACTACAGATTCACCTTCTTGTCTATAAATTTCTGTCAATATATTCCATAAATATGAAGATTTTTTTCTTTCCTCCATTGTTTCTCAATTGAGGATTAGAGAAGAAGACACTCCTAGGTTTCTCTACTCTCATCTATTCCATTAGAAAGCAGTGGGGCATAGGTAAAGTATCTTCAGAATCCATACCTGAGGATGTTCATCATGCCACTGTGCTGATTCTTGGAGACAACAGGTAACCTAGAGAGAGGCCACATTTTCTCAGAATCAGACTTCATTCACACATGGAATACATTCAAAAAGCAGTTCAGAATTTGTTAATGGGGGTAGGCAACTAGGGTCCTGAAGACAGCAGAGTGAATCCTGCAGCAGAATGAATGGGAAGTCCTATGGAGTCTGCTCTACATTCAGGAGAAAGAAGGCCAACACTCTGGGAGAAACATAATTGAAAATGAAAGGATAGGCAATGTATCTTCATTTAGAAGAGAACCAAGATTTCATGTAAGCTGTATCATCTTTAGAAAGTAGTATATTCTTTTCACACATAAGAAAACAGGCTGAGGTAACACATGGCAGAGTTGTAAGTGGTACCCAGTGAAGACAGAGGTCAAAAACCTGTTGAGTTAATCTAGCCCTTTGTCCCAAAGGATTGAGACTTATGGCAGGTGCCCCAGAATGTCCCTAATGGCAGAGCAGCCTCAGTGGCAGTTACCAAAGGCCAGGGAACATTGGCAATGAGGATAACAGCCATTTCTGATAGAGGACAGAAAATGCCCCTGTCAAATATGTGCAGCAGCTGATCTGTCCATTTCTTTAAACTAAGAACAAACTGAGTAAGGTGAGCCAATCCGGTGTGATGCTACTACCACTTGGTGGATCCTGTCCCAGAAAGTTAACTCTAACCAGTGTCTGAATGTCTTCGGGACTTCTGTGACCATATCCATACATTGAAAATGCACATGATCCCTTGACTACAGGAATGGAAATTATTGAGAGCCTGAGGAAAATGACAAATGGCAAGGTCCCACGGTCTGAGTGGTGGTAATTAACCAGGAAGAGCTAGTGGCTTTCAGCCTCAAGATCTGCCCTCTAGGCACAGTCCCCCAATGCCTCATTGACCTGGCAGTTCCCTGAAACCTTCTCTTGATGTTCTTCCTGTGAAAAACAGAAATGGCAGCCCCTGCTCTCTCTGCTTTGAGAGCAGCCAAAGCCACAACAGGACCTTCCCCAACCAGAGACTGTTTTACATTGAGGAAGGATGGGGAGGCAAAGTAGATCCAAGGGCAGTGTAGAGTCCTCTGATATTGCATCTTGACCTGTTACCTCAGAAATTTTGTGTAACCTGTTTGTTTACTCTCTGTTACCAATTTAGAGTCTTTTACAAGCTCTCTGGACTTTCATTGTTTCAATAATGTTGGTTACTATTTAAACAATATTCACCCCTGTTTTCTAGAATAAGCATTATGGCTTTAACTATCTAAACTGCTTAAAGCTTATGGATTTATTTAAACCCCTATTTAAAATAAAACTGCCACTATAATTTTCAACTTTTATAAGTACCACCAGGCATCGATAGTGCCTGAGCCATACTAAAAATTGAATGACTAGAGATGAGCAGATATACTTTTTTTTTTTTTAAATTTGATTTTCCCTCATTTCTTAGGGGAAAAAAAACAGCTTCCAACTGAGAGTACACATGGCCCTGTCCAATGCATGTATCTTTTTTGTGGATTCTCAATATCTTTGAAATTACAGTACATTAAAATGCACCCAGAGAACATAGGGGGAAAATAAATAGGACATTTGTCTTGAACTCATAAAAGGGGTCACTCTAAAAAGAATTTAATAAAAACCATTACCACTTAAAAGCAATGCCAAATTTTAATTATACATTTTTCAACCCTCCAAAGAGCATGGTCGAACATCTATAATCAGTGAAAATCTGCCCAGCTTTATGACTACCACACCAACAGATTTTTTTTGAAGTAGTCTCATTTAATTTCTGAATGCATGACCACCTAGCAGTATAAGTAGAGAAAAATTTTTTCTTGTACTAAAATAGTTTTTATTCTCAGAGGTCCACAGCAATCCATCAGTGTTATCGTCTGGGGTAAATAGGCCCACTTCCCCTTCCCAGACAGGGTTTTTGGAGGATGCTGCTAAGCTCCAAAGCAAGTCTGGCTGAATCACAACAGAGTCCCGAGATATATTCTCAGCCATTGGGTGTCCTCTGTCCCTTCTCTGCCATGGCAATTTTTCAGAAGGGAAATTAGTGCCCCTGCCAACTCTTATATTTTGTATAAGCCCAGATGTCACACTTTGCTAAAGTCATACTAGACTGTAATATTTTTATAACAGAGAGTAGAAAAACAAAACTGAGCCAAATGGACACATTGCTGCCAGATGGGTGACTTTTATTTACTGATAGCAGTGGCTTTTGTTTCTTTAGATCATGGAAGTTGAACTATTAGAAATGAGATGAGTTTTCAGGTTCACATGTGAGCCCAATATCCTCTCCCACTATAAGCAGGACAGAAGAGGAGGCTGCAGAAATGCTGACTTCAGAATTCAGATGTCCTCATGGAACAGAGTCTGGGAAAGTGGTTGGCTTCCTAACCTATAAATTGAGCACACAGACAGCACTGTCTCTGGTAACTACAACTATGATGCTACTTCTTTGGGCCCATGTATATAAACACAGATACCTGCCTTCAAACTAGAGGGTGTTTATCCTACTTATTTCCTTTAGAGGTGCTTCTTTTGAGCATGTACTCTGCCTTGGTTCCTATATTTTTTCTTCATTGAGAATGGCCTTAAACATGGCTAGGATGATAGTGGGTCTTCTCTCATTCTGATTATTTCTTTTCCCTAAATGTATTATTCTTCAGAAATATTTATTGATATTGGAGTCTAAATATATATTTATGTCATGACTTTGAAAGCTAAACATGGCTTCTTTGCCTCATTATCTTTATTTATTATTTTAAAAAATGATAAACAGCCTGGCTGTTTATACGTCTTTTCTGATTTTCTCCTATAGAACATTATTTCCAGGCCCATTACATTTATATTTTGGGGATGGAACTAGACATATGGCTTAGCAGTTAAGAATTGATGGTGCTCTTCAAGGGTACACAAGTTCAGTCTCCTGCTTCCATGTTAGGTGGCTCACAATTGCCTATATCTCCAGCTCCAGGGATCCAACACCCGCTTCTGGCCTCTGCAGGCAACAGAACACATTTGTTCTATATACATAAACACACAGATACACATAAAATTTTCCCAAAAGAATTTGTATTTGTTAATAATTTGTGGTCTCTTTTGAAATACATCACTTCTTTATTTTACTGTTTTGAATTCAACACAGTTCTTATATTCCCATGCACCCCTCATAGATGTATCATACAGTCCAAATTTTTTATTAAGACAAATTATGATATATTCAAAAACCAAATATTATCCATCAAATGATCACCTGATGCAGATATGCTGAGATATCTAGCCACCTCTCTCTTCTCTTCTTGCCTTTCCTCTAATATTTAGGGTTATATAATTACAAATTTTAATTGTTGATACTTCCCTTTTACTATATACTTGTTTGCAATAAAAATCTAAATAGTAAATCATTATTAGTCAGGATTTTAAAAATAAAAAATACACTATAGGAAGGCTAATAAATCTGGATTCGTGGTCAAGAATTTTTGATTCAGTTCCAATATCCACCTCTCACTTGCCACATGATTGATATTAGACACTGAACATAAATGTATCAGAACCTCTAGAAAAGACAGATGCAGGAACTGCTTGAAAATACCTAGAATCTTAGAAACACAAAAGAATATAGATATAAAAATGTGAAAATATAAAAGTTTCTGTAAGTGAAATGTTATAAAATATACTATCGAGGTGTCTGGCAAGATTTAGTGGGTAGAGGTGCTTGCCACCATGTTTGAAGATCTAATCTCAAAAGGAGAAGGGAAGAAGTGAGTGCTAAGTGTCATCCTTTGATCTCCACATGAATACTGTTAAACATGTGCACCTGAGTGTGTGCATATACACCACAGATTAATTAATTTAAATTTTAAATTATATTAATTATGTGGCTTACTGTCCTCCTGTTACCATAAACCAGGCCCTATTTGTGTATCTATGTGCACATTTCTACACTTTTGCCTGTAGTATTCACCTAAGGACTGGAACAGGTCTGATAGACTGTCATCAGAGTAAGAGCCTTTAAATCTTCAGTTTGTTTTCTCAGTTGTCACTTAACAATATGGAAATCAGGCCCAGTGAGGTGTGCTTCAAATAATGGTATTAGGAAAGTGAGAGCTCAATAATTGTTGAATATTTGGATGAAATAAAAAGGTAATCTGAATTATAGATCAATATAAAGGTACATAATATACATGTATGAATTCCCATAAGAAATAAAGATTGGTAACAAAGAGGTTTCTCTATGGAGTGTTTAATACATGCCTCACAAAGTCTTACTTTCCTTATTTGCATTACTTTCACTTGGTGATATTAGAGAATGTGAGAAACATATTCTGAGTGACTACTACTTTTCCAACAGCACCCAACTCTTCAAGAATGACTAGACCTCCCTAGAGTTGTTTAGATGGGACATCATCCCAGTTACATCTCTCTTGTGTCACTTTTCAGACTGTTTCCCTAGGTTCAACTAGAGCCACATGTTTAAAGCAGGCATGCTGAAAATTAAAAACAGAAACCAACATTCAATTTATTTAGAAAACCCTCTTCACCAAAAGCTTACTGCTTTTCTCCTATCACACACCTTAAGTAGGTCTGTAAAACTAGTTTACCACACACTCTCTTACAAATGACCATGAAATTCTCTCCCAGGTTCATCTGTTAAACTGTAATTGAGTAAGACAGAGAAACAACATCAGGGTTAGGAGCAACCACAACGTGGTGTTAGTGCAACCGCGCCCCAGCTCAACTTCATCTTCAGCCCCTTACTCTATTACTTCATGTTCTTAAAGTAGCCCTTTCTCATATTTTTTTTTTTTAAATCTGCTATTCAGGTGATTTCCTTTACCCTCCAGAGTCTCTTAGGACTTGTTCTTAGTCTCAGGATGTGTTCTTTTTTTAGCTTGCCTTTGATTCTATGCCAAGTCGCCTCTCCCTTATCTCTTTTCAAATATTTCTCCCACCAAGCTCTCTCCCCCATTGACTCATTTCTACCCTCCTCTTGGGTTTGGGTCTCTTCCTTGTAATTTCCTCCTTTCAAAGCAAAATGCTACCTTTATGAAACTCTTTATAACACATGCCATATTTTTCTTTTCTTGGTGGGAAATGATTTTTCCCCAATGCAGTTTGCTCAATATGTTATCTTCTAAGTGAATTCCCCTGGCAAATGAGATGGATATCGTCTCTGCCTCCCTTCAGAAAGGCTCCAAATACTTTGTCTCATATGTAATTTTTATTCTGGTGATCCCTGCTGGGGTCTGCTTCTCTGTCAAGCAGCAAATCTCAACAGGGCATTAATCTTGCAGAGCTTAGAAACAAAGATCTCAGTCACGTGTCTAGTGTGTCTGTGTGGGGCAGAACAGTCCTCAGGAAACATATTATCTGTCTTCCACATATGGTTTTAGACAAGCTTTGGTGCTGGATCTCATGTTCCCCATCAGAGTGACAACCAGAGGAATATCCCAGTTTCCAATCCTGCCTAGTAATATCATATGTTAACTCTGTGATATGTGGAATGTAAATGTATAGGACAAAATCTAAATTAGTGTAACTGTGGTTTCCCAGCAACCTAAAGCAGTGAGGCCAGGTCTCAGGCCTGCCTCCCTGGGTGACTTTGGACAGCAGCACTCCGTGTGGCAGCCACCATCTCTATGGCTGACAAACTTCCTCCTTTGTGGATTAATTCATCCAGGCACCATGCATGTTGGCAGAATACATCTGCAACTGTATGACTCTGCTCTGTTCATGCCTATACAATCATCATTCCTAGAACCTTTTCTCCCAAGTTTTTGCCAAATAGCAGGAATTTCTCTCTTGAGTATTGATTTTCAACCCCTTGTCCTAGGCAGTCAATAATCAACCATGTGTCTCTAACATGCTTTATAAATCTTGATGATTTTCTGGTATTTTTCTTAGTTTCTAAACACCAAGTGACCAAAATGAAAGACTCTGTAATGTGTTCCAGCAAAGAAAGGTTATTCCTTCAGGTCACTATGGTGGACATAAATGTGCAGGTTTGCTTCTAAAAAGAAACTGGTTTTCTCAAACTGTGTTCAAGGAACAGTTCTTCTACTGAAGGGCCTGGATCATCATGAGCAGAACATATAGTGGCAACTTAGGAAAAAGCAAAGCCACTCTGAGTGTAAAGACATAACTTTGTATTTGAAAATTTATGTTAGTAGTATTAAAGGGGATTTTCAGAATATTTAAGGGGAAATGGTACAATTAATGAAGCATTGGGAATATAAATCTAAGATCAGAGTGACTATCTAAAAGATGAGACAATATCTTTAACAGAAGTCATGTATCTGTTTACTAAAGATTGATTTGGCCAAGGGTCATGTGAAGAAATTAATGTAATTTCCAAAGAAGGCTAACCTTGCCTGTCAAATAATTAATTAGCATTTAGATAGGGACACAGATGCACTAACAGACTCTCATTTTTGCCCAATGTTTGTTCTCTACTGTAGCCACAGCTAATATTTTTTAAATGATCACTATCAGTCAGTAGCTACACATAAATTTACCTCTGTTAACTAATTTATTCCTCTTAAAAGAAATAAACATGTAAAAATGAGGAAGTTGAGATAAAGTTCCATTGGCTTACCTTAGTTCCACAGCCAGAAAGCATTAGGCTTCTGGTTTTCCCAGCCTGTGCTTTCACACCACCCTGTTGTGTGATATTTTGATTGCGTTCTGAAAAATAAAGTTTGCTTGGAGTCAGAGGGCAGAGCTAGCCACTAGCTGACCACAGAGGTTTGGAGGACTGTAGACAGAGAGGAGACAAGAATCAGTAAGGCAGGTCTGAGAGAGGATCTCTGCCCTTTTGGATGAAGAAAGAGTAGAGATAGGAAGCAACAGGTACCTAATCCCTGCATCTCTAATCTTTCATGTTCTTACTACAATATCTGAATCCCAATTTTTTTTTTATTGATAAAGATTAATTAGATTAATGTGTTATCTGGCATTCAAATTTAGGGGCATGAATTCATGAGATAGCTGATTGTCTGCAGCTTTGCAGCTACCAGCACCCACCAGAAGTGCACACAGCTGCTACACCAGCCATCTGCTGGCTTTTCCTTTACTTCCCCAAGCCCTCTGATTGAATCTGGGATTTTCCTGTTGCAGCCTCCCTACAGCAATCTCCACGAGCCCCAAACTCCTCAGATGCCACCAGAGTTAGCCCCTCACCACCAGCCAGCTCAGCCTTCAGGCAGCTCTGTGCTCTTACTTCTTGATTGTCATACATGCTGCTTTTGAACGTTCCCCTTTGTCTGCCTTTCAGATGCCTGGCTCTTTGGCTCCTTTTCCCCATGAGTTGTGGGCTTTTCCTGGACCCCTTTCTCAGGGTGCTGATGTGCAATCAGCAGCAGCTGTCTTCAGCCAGGCTGTGTACTGCCTGTGTTCTCTACCCTGACATGCTACACAGTGATAGCCAGCCTTACACTTCACTGTCATTGTCAGCAGATTTGATGAGACAACTTGGAATTCTTAAAAGGGGGATTGGTTAAGAAAAGAGAGAGAGAGCATTTTCCCAACTTACAAAATGGGAAACAATATTATGATGAAGGGGGTTAGGTCTTTGTATGATTCTACAATGGATGGTTACAAATGGAACAATTAAATGAGGGGATAATTAACTTAGCTGGGATTCATATAATGTCAATATAATCATTATCAGTTTGGTAAATTCTTGTTTTATCCCAAAAAAGTTGGTTGATAACAATGCCAAGGATACAGACCTTAGAAAAGGTTACTAAAGAAAATAATGCAATTTTGACTGATAAGTTACAAGCCTAAGAAAAATTTATTAAAACAGATAATAGAGAAATTCAGATATTGACAGTGGAATTTAAAGAAAACCAATCTCAGCATTACATTATGAAATTAGAGAGGAACAGCCAAAGGTTATGAAAAAAACAACCTTGTTTTATTTAGTCACCATACAGGGACAACTGCCAAATGATAGGTATCCCAAAAGCTATGGAAGAGCTCACTGGATTCCTGTGGAAATGCTCAATTTGAGGAGATTTAAGGAAGTGATAGTCTCATATGGTATGCATTCACCTTTTGTGAGGCCGATGTTAAATTCATGAGCAAATAGTAACAGATTATCCCACAAGACTGGGAAGACTTGGTTACAGAAGTATTGGGACCTCTTCCTCAATTACAGTGGAATATCTGGTGGAAAGATGAAGCTAGAACCATTGAAAATGGTAATGTAGGGTATAGTAGGGCTAGAGATATTGAAATTTCTCAAGACCAACTTCTTGGAGAGGGCGATTATGTTGATGTACAGAAACAGTCTCTATATGATGACTGTACCTTCGCTCTATACCATAGAGCTGCTTTGAATACTTGGGACAGAGTTGAAGAAGTTGGAAAGAGAACTAAGTCATTCACTAAATTTATACAGGGCCCCAAATAAAACTTCACTGATTTCTTATGAAGATTGACTTCAGCAGTAAACAGAATGATATCAAATCCAGAAGCTAGACAAAAAATAATTGAATCTTTGTCTTTGGAAAATGCTAGTTCACAATGCAAAAATGTAATTAGGCCTTTAAAGGCAATATCAGCACCCATAGAGGAGTGGATCTGAGATACAGTCAATATTGAACTTCATAACCATGATGATGTTTGGATAAAATAGGTGATTTCCTGTAAGGCTTGAAGAAAAATCAAAATGTCAAATGTTTTAATTTTGGTAAACAAGATAACATAAAAAGTGATTTTAGGCAGGTCATTCCTAGAAACGATTTTTTTTCTAGAAATAATCCAAACAAAAGGCCCCATGCCTTCTAGAATATGCAGAAGGTGTGGCAAAGGCTAACATTGGACCAATGAATGCAGATCAACAAGGAACATGTAAGGTAACCCTTTGCCATTGGGAGGGCATCTCACCAGCCCCCATGTCAAATTTGGTTCAGTCATTCCCTGTCACCATGGGGAAAACTCCTCCACAGAGTAATTAAAAAATATAGTGCCTATTGTAAAAAACCATATTGCTCTGGATGATAGAACAGCTTTAGAAGATAATACAAAAATTTTTGAAGAAACCATAAAGTAAATATTTTGGCAAACTTCTATAAATGATCAAATACCAAAGTTAAAAATATGAATAAATGATATTGTAATTGAGGGTCTAGTAGACACAGGGGCAGATGTAACAATAATTGTGCCAGAATCTTGACATCCAAATTTACCTGTTCAGGAGGTAAATGTTCAGTTTTTAGGGATTGGAACTTTATCTCAGGTAAAACAAAGTGTGCGATGAGTCAAATGTATCTCTGTCTCATGTCAGAAGAGCCACCTGATATGAAACAGAAGAAAAATCAAAATTAAAAGACTATTCTATTGTCACTAATCTCATAATTCTTTGGTTTTATTTTGACTCTTTAAAACTTTTTTTAATTTCTAAAATTTAAATTTTAAAAATTTATAAAATTAATATATATGTATATTAAATGTTTTGTCATGATATTAATGATTATATAGAGTACTAACTAATTCTGGAAAAAGGCTTCACCTAGCTTTTTGTACATGACTTCGGGTTTGAGTCTCTATCAGGCAACTAGGAATTAAGTTTTTGTATTCTGGAGGTATATAGCAAATTATGTTCCTTTAACCTCTTCAAAATCTGCTGCATAAGACATTTAAAATGTTTAAGTTTTCCACAGTGAACCTTGACCATGTCTAACAGTGACCTTTGAAGTCTCCTGAAGGAGTATGGGACCCCACAATGACAATTCCACCTGGATTGTGGTAATGCCACTAAGCTAACAAACACCATCCAAAGATCGGCTTTAGACTGCAAATTGCTCAGGCCATTTTCAAGGTGGCTAGCTGAGATAGTTCAGTCTCACAGACTACTCTATCCAGACCTTGAGTAAGCCCTACACTTTCCCATTACACAGAGACTGGACAACAAATGATACAGCTAGCTCTCTCAGGACTTGACAATTATCCCATTTTTTTCAGGGTCCCCTAAAGATGCAATCACCTCCAGACAACAGGAAGTAACTTTAAAAACATGACACTGACATTTCCAAGAAGTAGGAATGGGCTGTTTTTGGTAGTTCACTGGTTATAGATATTTGTCATCATTTAGGGGGTTAGTTACACATTGTCATTGGTAATAGTCAAGAAAAAAGGCTGAACAAAAGAGATTAGGGTCAAGGATCTCATTCTGAAAAGAAAAGGGGGGATATAGAAATGACAGGATAAAAGGGTAGATTATTAAATCAATTTTTAAACCAAAAAAAGCAACTATCAGTCATAAATATTTTACTTTGGCATGGATTTTTATATATTGATACAATTTGAGGTTATTTTTGTTAGAACATACTGCACATACGTTTCTACTCTTGTTCAAGGTATTGTACCTGTACGGCTCATTTAACAATGTAATGTAAATTTCTAGCCCTTGAAAGTTGTTATTACAAACCATTTAGGATAATAAAGAAATGCAGGTTTGTAGTTAGTCACCTATTACAATTAAACTTGTAGTCATGGTAGATATGCTTTCAAGGTCAAAGATGGCTATATTTCAGATAAATAGGTGGTCCTCAAACATTTCAGAGATCTACAGAATATGGAATTTAAAATATTTCAATAACATAAGGGGTTGTTTGTTTGTTTGTTTGATAATGAGACATGTCTGCTCCTGGCAGCAACAATCTACTTCAGAGAAGATGATGGGCATCAAAGAAACTCTATATGGAGTTTATGTTTGCTGTGGCAAAAGTTAGCCCCTGGGCAAGAAACTGCCCTTGCTTCGACTGCTAACAGTATGCTGTCCAAATTGGACAAGGAGGACACACAAACAAAGTGACTGCTAAACTTTGCCAAGATGAGGTGGGACAGTCCTTCAAAAATTCTGCTTTACAGAAAAGTCTGTCAGATATTCTAGGCCTGCAGGATGAAGATGGATGCCCCACTGTTGCAGAGGAACCTTAGGTGACTGTCCAGGCAGCTAGCTGGTTCTGTCATTTCTTAATTTTGGAAGTTGTTTGCTCTGCACTTCCTATTTACTCAGGTAATATTATTTTCTTCTCAGGTCTCTGATGGAGTTCAAGATTAGATAGTTCATAGGTACAGTTTTCCTTGTCACCAACTTCAGAAAAGAAACTAACAAAAGAGGTGTGACATGTATAAGGTTGAAAGACAGAAAAAGATAGTTTTGGGTTGGTAAATAAAAGTTAGGATAGAAAGGGAATTAGGCACAACACTTTGGACTCACCAAGATAGGATAAATAATAGAATATTGCTGTGGGATGGTTTGTATGTCAAGTGTGTTGCTGATTGGTCAATAAATAAATCACGGACTGGCCAGTGGCCAGGCAGGAAGTATAGGCGGGACAAGGAGGAGAATAAAGCTGGGAAGTGGAAGGCTGAGTCAGAGACACTGCCAGCTGCCACAATGACAAACAGCATGTGAAGATGCCGGTAAGCCACGAGCCATGTGGCAAGGTATAGATTTATAGAAATGGATTAATTTAAGCCATAAAAACAGTTAGCAAGAAGCCTGCCATGGCCATATAGTTTGTAAGCAATATAAGTCTCTGTGTTTATTTGGTTGGGTCTGAGCAGCTGCGGGACTGGCGGGTGAAAGAGATTTGTCCTGACTGTGGGCCAGGCAGGAAAACTCTAGCTACAGAATATTTTCTCTGAATTTGTTAAATGCAAATGAACTGTACATTATTAATGTAATTCTTACCTGTATATATTTGTATATAGGTATTGTACTTATTGAATACACTTTTACTATGTTATTAAAACTTTCACTTTTTATTTAGACAAGATGGGGGAAATGTTGTGGATACTTTGATTGTGTTCTGATAAATAAAGCTTGCTTGGAGTCAGAGGGCAGAGCTTGCCACTAGCTGACCATTGAGGTTTTGAGTACTGTAGACAGAGGAGACAGGAAGAAGTAAGGTGGGGCTGAGAGAGGATTTCTGCCCCTTGGGATGGAGGAGCAATAGAGGTAGCAAGCAACTGTGCTGCTTCCTCCTTCTCTGATCTTTCAGGTTCTTACTCCAATATCTGTCTCCTAATTTTTTATTGGTAAAGATTAATTAGATTAATGATTCACCCTGTACTAACTCTCAGAGACCCTCAGTAATTGAACTGTGTGACCACTTAACTGGGATCACACATACCCAAAGAATAAGTCAAATATTTCTGCATGTGTCTATGGGAATATTCCCAAAAATGACTAAAATTTTAATGAATAGACTGAGGAAAAGAAATCATCCTCCACCCACGCCCAGGGTGATGATGGGGTAGGTACTTTCTGATCATGCAGAATTCAACTCAGACAAAAAAAAAAAAAGGTAAAGGGATTAAAAATTCATTTTCCTGCCTAGAGACATTCTTGGGGCTGACACCAATCTCACACTAAACTCCATCACCATCCTTCTTGGTTCTCCAGCTTGTTGGTGGCAGATATGGAAATTCTTAGCTTTCACAATGCTGTGAGACAATTCTTATAGAATATGCACATATATGTGCTCATATGCATATGTGTGTGTATGTGTAAGTGTATGTGTATGTGCATACATGTGTTTTTCTAAGAAAGACCACTCATGGAAATTCCTAGCCATCCAAGAAACCCTAGGTTCAAATATATGTGTGTACATATGTGCATGTGGGTGTATGTTTAAATATGTATATGTGATTATCTCTCTAAACCTCACATTAAATACACTAAGTGCATATCTAGGTCCTCTCTCCTATAACTATTGCACTGAAGGAGTTGCTGACTTTGAGTTTCAGCCCTTACCTATATAATAAGAATACAACAGATCTTACCCTGTAGATCTGCTGTAGCTGAAGCTTTTCTGTGTCCACCCAGCTCCTGCAGCCACTCAGACCCAAATAAACACACAGAGACTTATATTACTTATAAATTGTATGGCCGTGGCAGGCTTCTTGCTATTTAGTTCTTACATCTTAAATTAACCCATTTCTATTAATCTGTAAGTTGCCACATGGCTTGTGGCTTACCAGTACTTTTACATTTTGCTTCCTCTGTGTCTGGCTGGTGACTCTCTGACTCAGCCTTCCTGTTCCTAGAATTCTATTCTCTGCTTGTCCCGCCTACACTTCCTGCCTGGCTACAATCAGCATTTTATTTATCAACCAATCAGAGCAACACATTCACAGCATACAGAACATATCCACAGCAAGCTGCTGTAAGATTATATAATTTACCTGAAGCCTTGTACACAAATACCTCCTGTAAAAATGGAAACTTTTAGAAAAGGCCATTTTAGTGCCACTGCTTCTGTACTGTCCACTTCCAAGTGTACGCTATAAATTTCTATAAACCCTGCTCACCCCACCAGCACCAGCTCAGGATGTATTCTGGGCTGCACATCTAAGTCCCTTGGATCTCATGCTGAGGTCAGAGAGTACCCATGTCTTCATTTATGGTCATTTCATGGAAAACTTCATAATAGATCTTTTATTGTTTTTCTTCCCCAAGCCAAAATGTTTCCCTATGTTATTAGCCTCATTTTCCATTCAAATACTTTTCATTATAGTCAGATGTTGTCTCTAGCAACTGTTTCATTGTAAATAACATATAAAAAGCCTTTAACTTGCTACTACCTCATAGCCTTTTGGTGAGTTCAGCCAACAGCTTTCATTTTCCTCGCTAGAAATTTCCTTCACAAATAAGTTGTGATTTTCCCACTTTCACACTTACATAATACACTTTATGCTCAGCCCCTCTATAAAGGTATCCTTATGTCATCTCCTCTGGCTTTTTAATCAACATTTTCCTGCATGCTAGCCAGACACTTCTTTGGCAGAGATGTAAAAGAAACAACTTAGAGAGAAACACCATCTTTAGCCCCACAGTCTTGTTCCATCATAGTGGATGAGCCTGGACCAGAACACCTCACATCATGGCAGTCAGGAAACAGGGTGTGGGAAGGGGCAGGAACAAGGTAGAGCCAGGTATTTCATCCAGATTAGCCCTGATTCATAAAGTTCCTAGAACTTTCTGATGTATTCCCATGCCACCACCTTGGGACCAAGGCCTCAATACCTGAAACTTTGTATTCAAATTACAGTACCATTACAAGCATTACTGTATAGACCCTTGAAAGCCTCTGCTTTAAATCTTTCCAATGTTAGAAAAAATTAAACATGGCCTACTTTCCCTATGGAGAGTGGAGCTTCCTTTCTTCAAGATTCAAAACCTTTACTACTATTGCTGACTTTTCCAACACTTTTGTTCCGTTATTTTACTGTCTTTCACCTCAGAATTTAAAATAAAGACTTGTAGATTCTATTGTGGCTCCATTCCCTTCCAAATCGTCTTCATGTCTGCAATGTCTAATGAGTCAGAATCCTTGCCTTATACTTTTTCTCCTCTTCTCTGACAGGAACAAATACATAGCTGTGAAAATATCCCACAGATTCCTTTTTTTGTGCCATATTCATGTTTTAGCCACAGAAATTATACCATGCCTTTTATCATTCACTTTAACCAGAAAAAGAACAGTTTTTGAAAATACTTTATATTTAAAAGTAAAGGGCCAGAAGATGATCCAATTGGTAAAATACCTGTTGTACAAGTATGAAGAGTTGAAATTAGATGCCCAGAATTCATGTTCAAAACTGGGTATGGCAGTGGATGTCTGTGACCTGAACACTAGGGTAGGAATAGTGGACATGGTTAAGTACCAGAAGTTCATTAGCCAGATAGTCAGGCTATATCAATGTGACTCAGGTTGAACAAGAGGTCCAGTCTCAAAAGAAGGAGAAGAGCAAATAGAAGAAAGATACCCAGTGCCCACCATTAGCTTACACACACACACACACACACGAGAGACGAGAGAGAGAGAGAGAGAGAGAGAGAGAGAGAGAGAGAGAGAGAGAGAGAGAGAGAGAGAGAGAGAGAGAGAGAGAGAGAGAGAGAGAGAGAGAGAGAGAGAGAGAGAGAGAGAGAGAGAGAGAGAAACACAAATGCTGTAGGGTAAATATTGGTTTCTTCCCAAGACCATAGTTTTTTAACTTAGCCCCAGTGTTTATACACAACCTCATCTACAGAACGTCAAGTGAGCTATGGCACATAATCTATACCAAACAGGAAACATAATAACTCTTGAATCTTAGCCCATCTATTGCTACTTGACTATGCTACCTGAGCACAAGTAGAAAGGGGGAAAAAAAATCACTACATCCTGGCTGAAGCTTTCTGAATACCATTTTCTGCCATCATTTAAACAAGTATCTGATGTCATATAATTTTTCAGTGAGAGTTTAAAATTTTCTATCAAGATAACATATATTTATTAATTTCTCAAGTAACACAAGTTAAATCCAATATTGTGAAGTACTGTTTTTAGTAACACTAAGTTCTGAGCCTACATCTACCACAATCTTGCTAGGTAGCCAAAGGAAGTAACCTAATCCTGATGTGTCTCAATTTCCTAATTCATAAAATAAATGGGCTGTGTTTTCCCTAAGGTTTCTTCTGGTCTAACTGTGTTTAATCTCTACTGTAAGACACAAATAGTCATTGCCAACTTTCTTCAATTTCTAGATGTGTTCTCTGGGATTTCTCATGCTGAGAGAGATTTATCTGCAACATCCAGGGCATAAAAGTGCATACATGAAATATGAAAGGTTTATTACACAAGCTATACCACTTAAAGCAGAATATGAAAAATGAATTCTTCACTAATAATATAATACTATATTCTAATGTAGTAAGAATACAAGCCAAGATTTGAAAGGTGGGTGTCAGGAATGGTCTGTCCTCTGTTAATACATATTTATGTCACTTCAGAATTAAAACCACAATTATTTACAGCTAACATCTTGCTACAGAAATGAGGGAGGACAATTTCTTTCTGGTTTTTCATGTTGGTAGCTCAAATCAGAGAAGGAAAGAGCCTGAGTGCCTCTTCTTTATAATAGCACAATGTGTTGCCAAAGGAGAGTTTGTTTTCAGAGGAAGAAGGTCAGATAAATCTAAATTTTCCTTCACATTGTAAATAACCTGATCATTTGAGTGTGATCAATGCCAAAAAAAAGAGAGAGAGATTCTAACATCTAATTTCTGTCAGTATCTGTAGAAAATAATCATTTGGCACATGAAACTTGAAAGCTTAATATTTTCTCATTTGTCCCAGGCACATTAGTCATCAAGGGTGCTTAAAGAACAGTGTCTCATTTAGCATTCAAGGAGAAGGAACTGAATTTACCCAAGATTGAAGAGTTGTCTGAATAAGCATTGTGTCTGTAGCTCAGAGGTATCATGCTTGCAGAACACCCAGGAGGCCCTCGCTCAATGTCTTGAACCAGCAGAAAATAAATAAATAAATAAATAAATAATAAATAAATAAATATATAAATAAATATTTTAAAAGTTGCTTGCAGAAAAATCTTTCAGTGCTAAAACTTGGAAAGCTTTAAGCCAGTCACTATGAATTAATCCTACAACCTGAGATTCTGCATGGACCAGGAGTATCAGTAATACAGATAGTGTTGGCTTTTGAACAAACATCAAAGAGCAAAGGTAATTGTGATGGTTAATTTTCACTGTGGACTTGACTGCAGGTAGCATTACCTAGGAAATAAAATTTGGGGAGTATCTATGAGAATATTGCCAGAGAAATTTATTTGAGGTGGGAAGACCTACCAAGAACAGCCTAACAGCACCCAACAGGCTAGGGTCTAAACTAAATAAAAAGGTGTCGACATTCTCTTTTTTGCTTCTTCATCAGCACCATGATTACATGCTTGCCACCGTGTTTTCTCCACAGTGATGGAAGACATTTGTCAGAATTGGGAACCAGAAAAAATCCAGCCTCCCTTAACTTTCTCAAGTACTTTACCACTGAGGCTAGACAAGTAACTAACATAGTAGACTGATAGCTGTAAGGTATGTGATCTGGGTGACTAGAATCTGATGGCTTTTCATCTTTTCTAACACTGGTGTCATTTTGTGCAAGTTGCCTTTTAGGAACACTTTCACATTTATTTATTTGTGTAAGAAGTGTGTGACCATGCACATTTCACAGTGCACTTGTGAAGGTCAGAACACAACTTTTGAGAGTTGGTTTTCCCCTTCCACAATGTGGATTCTGGTGATTGAACTCAGGTCATCAGTTTTGGCATCAAATGCCTGTACCTACTGAGCCAACTTGCCTGCCCTTTGGAAAAGTTCTTAACTTACCAAGTTACAAACTCTCTGCTGGAAATAAGAACAGTAGTAAGTGCCCACTTCACAATGCTATGGAGCCTCAGAAAAAATAAACACTAGTCAACTCAGGTTTCTCAATCATTGCCAGCTTTTGGTATAATCATTATTTTAATTCTTTCTCCTATAAAGTATCAGTTCAATGCATATCATCGTATTAAACAGCTATAAATGAAATCTGATTAGAAATTATCCTTATACTTGGTTGAACTGAAATAAGATTTTATTTCACTTGTGTCATGTCTTTGAGCAAATGTGTCTTTAGAAAGTCAAGTACACAGAGCAAGATAACTAATGCAGGTACAATTTCATGCTTTACAAAAGCATGTGCAATGCTGAGGGCACCTCATCTGCGTCAAGTTAAACGTATCGTAATAATTGCCTTGGCACTGAATGTGGAGCCTATTCAAGGAAGGAAATTCCAATTTCACAGCATCAATTCATACATGTAATCATCATAGTAGAATAAAATCAAAATCCTGTCTAGTCAATGACTAAAGCAAACTATAAAGTGAACTTCTTTGGAATTCATTTTTTTTTTTGAAAAATTCAAAAAAGCAGTATTCAGGAAGCAATTTAACCTTCTGATTGTCAAAGTTATATGTCACCTAAGACCATAATGATTAATAAAATAATAAAGTGTATTATTTGGGCTGAGGTGAGAAAGTCCTAATGTAAAAACCAATGGTCGAAAGAAAAGAAGAAGCAGTAAAGTGTCCTGAAAAGTAAAAATGATAAGGCTTGGGAGGTAAGCTGCAGCATAGAGCCCAGGATACTTGATGAGCACTCCAGTATGTTTTATATTACAGTATTAAATAATGCAAATCTCTAATCCTTATGAAGATGTAAATAAGAATCAAGTACTAGTTAATTTTATTAATATCATTAGTCATATTTTTAATTTCCTATTTTAGCTTAGATTCAACCCTTGGAAAATATTTTTAATATTGAAATAAATTAGAAAGTGATGAATACTAAGGTGGGCTTATTTTTCTTCATCTGAATTTTTTCTATACTTTATGTATTCTATCACAAAGCCTAGTATTTGAAATATATATATATATATATATATATATATATATATATATACATACATATATAAATCAATTAGAAACAGACAAGACATGTTTATAATTATTATGGCAGTCAAGGGATATGATCTAGGTCACTGTTTGCTTGCTCCCTCCCTGGGTTTATTGGAGCCATGTCTTTGATTCACCAACTAATCAATGAGCAAACCAATTGACATGGAAACTTTCCTTTCAAATTGGTTTCACCTACCAGCTGGAGATACATGACCTCTGAGTAGTTTTTAAGATATCATTTTTGTAATTTAAAAAATTAAGTCATATATTTAAGCTGCTTTATAATAAAGTAGAAAATGAGGAAATCGGGGCTCGAGAGATGGCTCAGCAGTTAGGAGAGCCTACTGCTCTTGCAGAAAATCCAGTTCCAGTGGATCTGAGTCTCTCTTCTAGTCTCTACTGGCATTGGTATGGATGTAGTACATATAACTCACATAGGCACACATGCAGTCACAAAAATTCAATAAACAAACCTTTTTTTTTAAAGTTTGAAGAAGAGCTAGTACTCCAACTTAGTTATTCTAATGACTGGTTTTCCTCCATGTCCTTTGCAACAATATTGATAGGAAATAAAGAAGAAAAATTACTTCCAGACCTAGTATTGATCATCTGCTTTGTCATCCATCAATGCTTTTAAAGGACAGAATGTTCTATCCTTCCCATGCCCTTCTGTAACACTTACTTCTCCTAACTTCTTGATCAATTCACCTTGCCTTTTTCTGAACTTCATCTAACTATGAACTTTAGCAGTAACATATTTAAGGACATTTAATAAAGTAGCACAGAGTAACCATTTAAAACAGCACAGAATGGAGTATAGATTAAGAATCCATGCACGTACCCTATGTCCAAATGTTTTTTAATAAACTGCTGGCTTAGTTCTCTAGATTCCTGTATGCTTGGATTTTTGCAGTCTCTAGTGAATTCATTCCCCAAGTGGCATAGTTTTGTGAATAAATAAATGAGGTCAGTGTCATAAGTGTGCTATCCTTCAACATCCTACAATCTTCAATAAGTCTTGGGCTACTAACAATAAGAAACCTCTTGTCTTATAGAACATTAAAGAATCTCTAAGGCTCCTGAAACAATCCCATCTGACCTTTAGAAAGTCCCACATCCTTCTCTGATCCCCACTACTCAGTAAATGGTGTGTAAACATCTCCCAGGTGACTAAGTAAGAGACATTACACGTGTACACATGCAAAATTATGCAGCTTTTAATCAAAAGATGGCTTGGCAGGGGAAGTTCTGTGACTATTATCTGCAAATGTTTTATTTGAACAGATATTACAAATACATGTTAATTGTGCTTTCAGATATAAAACACCCAGTGAGGATAGCCCTAATAGACCTGTAGAAATAAATAGAATAAAATAAATCAATAGTATATGTCATGAGAGTGTGGAGAACTTTGTATTATGTTAATTGATACTGACACTTGACCCACAAATTTTATCATCCACCAACATTTTTAGGTAGGAATTTGCTGATCCAAGTACAACTATATACAAGGAATTGTATTAGAGGGGAAATGTTAACCAACCTGACTCTTATCTGCACTTTTCTGACATATCACTATCTCATCACACCTCTCTTGCAAACGCAAGAAATAATAATCATTCTTCATGTGAGATCTACATTCTCCTTTGTGTCTCAAAAATTCACATTGTTCAGTCATCAGTCAGGTCTGCATATTTGCTCTCTGCATACAATTACATATACCAGAGGCTCAGCAAGCCACAATACTGAATCCAAGTTTTCTATTAAGCAAATCATAGCCGGCTGTGGCTTATAGTTCCTTATGTCAATTTATTAGTAGTCTCTACCCTTGCATGGGTGACAGGAGAGGTATGACAAGATCCCTTCTAGAGTGCTGGTCCCAGAAGAATCAAAATGACTAGTGACTCTTTTGTCCTTCCCAATGTTGCTGCACTTTTCCAGATTTAGCTCGTGCATACACTCTAAGCTGTATTAAAGTTGGTTACTACCACATTAAAGAAAATGAAATTTTATTTTTTGAAAAATAGTATTAATGCCAAAAATAACTGACCAAGCTAAGAAGCAAGATGACAGGGTAAATTCAGAAGTATAAGATTTCATAAAATTGTTCTATAGAAGAAAGTAGTATATAAAATTATGAGCCTGTGGTTTGACTGTGAAAATACTGAAACAGGACAAATTTAAAGCAAATGATATAATATGTGGGGATAAAGAAAATGGAAAACAAAACAATGATTGTAATTTTAGGTTTAAGTAGGTGTTAGAAACAGGAAAATAAAGTGATATTTAATGTAGCTTAGTTTCACTAAGCTCACTGGGAGAGAAAATAATCGCAATTCTATTTCTCAATGAAGAAATGGTGATTCAGAAAGACAAGCCACCATGTCCAGGCCACCCAGTATCTATCATAGAAGCCAAAGCCCAGATCCCAGCCACCTGACTGGACACTTAACATTTACCACCATCCCATCCTGTCTATCTCTTTACTGTCTTGATAGCCACATATCAGAAATATTTCAGTTCTTATTTTCTATTCTTTTAAGCCTTTGCACTGTTCTATGTGGTATGTCTATGTAGAATGCTGAGCAGGTTCTCAGGAGTTACTATTTTCAAACCAGGTGGCCCAGTACCAAGGACACAGCTGAGTGTTGATTTTAGTCTTTCTCATCTGCTGTCAGGAAATGGTATATATTGAAGGAGGAACCCAAGCTTCAGACAGCACACACAAAATCAAACACTAATAAGTAAGGTTTCTGGAGAAAGTCATAAGTAATGATCAACTCTTTTAAAAAGAGAGGAACAAATGGAAAGATATTTCACATTGTTATTAATTCTAGGTAAAATCAGAAAAGTATGATCAGGATAAAAATTTAAGTAGACTCAGTATCATTTTGTATTAATACTTAAATCAGTAGAGAGCTCAAGAGTAGAAAATATATCATTAAGCTTTGTAAATTATACATATATGTTCATATACTATTTTAATGTGCATATGTTTTATTTAAAAATTATTGCTCTAAGCCCAGCGCTGCTGGCAAGGATGGGCACTGCGCACACAGTGAAGGGCAATAAAAAAATAAAACGCCCTCATCTCCAATCTGCTGCACTGTAGAACTGGATCCAGGTTGAAACATAAATTGGCCTCTGCATTTCCAGCAGGGTATCCTATCTGCCCAACTGGTTCAAGACTTGCCTACCCCTACAGTCACGTTACCTAATTCTTAAAATATCTTTCCCAAGCTATGAGCATCAAGGGTTAAATCTTTCTATGACGAAACAACGTAACAATAAAATTAAAAATATGGAAATTCTACCTGAGCAGACACTCAGGTTTTGAAATTTCAATGCCCAACATAGGCACATATTGACTCTAAAAGAAAATACTCTTTTTTATAGTATTTTTATTTTATAATTAACTTAATTTCACGTATCAGCCACTGATTCCCCCATCCTCTCTCCTCCCACCCCCCAGCCCTCCCCCCCCAATCCACCCCCCACTCCCACCTCCTCCAAGGCAAGGTCTCCCCTGGGGAGTCAGCCCAGCCTGGCAGACTCAGGGGAGGCAGATCCAGTCCCCTCCTCCCTATACCAAGGCTGAGCAAAGTGTCCCAGCCTTGGCCCCAGGCTCCAAAAAGCCAGCCCATGCACCAAGGATAGGTCCAGGCTCCACTGCCCGGGGGCCTCCCAAACAGTTCAAGCTAATCAACTGTCTCACTTATGAGCGACAGATGTTGAGACCACGGTTGGAGGAAGCACAGGGACAAATAGCCAAACAGTGGAAGCGCGTGAACTGTGAACCAATGGCGGAAGAAAATACTCTTGCAAAGCAAGTGACTATATGGATACCCTGGAACACCCTATAGACGGCCTTCCTCAACGGATAACTCTTCCAGAGCAGGTGGCAACGCTACTGAAAGAGACAGAAAAACAAACAATGCAGTGCAGTTGGGTGGTTATGCCCAGAATAAACGGACAGAGAATAAGGTAAAGGTGAAAACAGTGGGGCAGGGCTCTGGGTTACCACCTCCCAGAATCCAAGGCATCATTTCCATGAGTGAAAACAGCTCTAAGGCAAGAGTAAGAATCTTTCTCGCCAACACCCAGAGCCGCTTCATTGAGATGGGCTCTGCAGTAATTAAAAATCCACATCAAACTTAGGAATGAAGCAGTTTATTTTTGTCAGGCAACTTTGGGTAAGTTGTAAACTAAAGGAAATAATCAACCCACGCAAGACTCCACTTAATACAAAGCAGAGATAAGGGGAAAATGGAGTGGAGAGATGATTAAAGGGTGTTAGGAGACAGATTATTTGGGAGTTCCATCTTTATTTCTATGCTTTTTTTTTCTGTAAAAGAGAAGTGATTGGTATTAAGAATTGAGAAATTATGAGGAGAATTGCTGATCTATACCGCAGGAGTGAGAGGCATTGATTTTCTTCTCCAGCCAATTATAGTGATATTTTTCAGGACCTAGATGATATCTGTCTCTTTCGTTGTAATTACAAATGATGTTCAAGGATGCAGATCAAGTGATAACCTCACTTCTAGAGATATTCTGACAATTCCAGATCCATTTAGTAATGGTTGGGCCACTACACAGAGTAGGAACCACCCAACTGCCATCTCCAGCGGGGTAAAATAGCCTTCTTAAACAAGTTTCTAAATATTTTAAACATTTACTTAGTTATTATTTCACTCATTTCAACTAAAACCATATAATTTCCTGATCATTGTCATTTCAAACAGAAAAGCATGATAGGCAAAATCATTATTTGTTTGAGTTTCAGAGTGGTATAAGAATTACTCTCATGTGGGACACATAATAATTTATAATAAGAAAAATGAAAACAGGGCAGAGGAAACTGTTCATTGGTAAAGTCCTTGCTATGCAAGCATTTGGATTTAAGCTCAGATCCCCAAAACACATGTGAAACCTAGGTGTGCACAGCAGCTAGCCTGTAACTCCAATACATGCAAGGTAGCAATCAGGATCCCCAGAGCAAGCTGGCTAATTAGATTATCCGAACCACGAAACTGCAGGTTTAATGGAAGACCCTGACCCAATACATGAGGTAGAGAGTAATTAAGAAATACTTCATAGGTCAAGCTCAGGTTGCCAGACATATGCACCATATACATACATGCATCCTGATACTTGTGAGTATGCACTGTATACACATGTAAATACTTACCATCTACATGTACATATGCAAAAAGTAAAATCAGAGTACATAAGAGAGAAACTCAAGGAGTGAACTCTTAAGTAAAGCTTTATACAGGAATTCTGTACCCACACCTTTGCTAACCTGCAATGAAAAAAAATGCAATCTTGTGATGTATAAGCAGCAGGAGATACATGAGCATGCAGAAATGTGCTCAAGAATGACTGGATTTTAAAGGTGAGCAGGATAGTTGAAATATTAAATGATGCTTTAGGGGAGATATTTTTTTTTCCATTTTTTACATCTAAAAAGAGCAAATAAGAATTTATTTCTTAGATATTTGTTACTGGAAACTAGCAACATTATTAAAATTTTAAAAAAAAAAGGAATGAAGGAACAGAAAGGCCAGGAGAGAGGAGCTGCCATAGGGAGAAGACATACCAGAAATCAAAGGCCTGTCCATAAAGGGCAACAGCTTCATGTTCATTCCTGAGAGGGAAATGAAAGGCCTTCCTGAGCACAGATTAGAAGAGAGAAGTTTGAAACAAACAAATGAAATATATTCACGCAATAGAGTGTCCTAGCTAACTGTGACTGCAAAACAAATCACCCAAAAATGACTGAAAAAAGTAAACAATTTGTGTCTCTTAGAAATGTGAAGTTAACTGATCTTGGGTCTTTGGGGAAAGCTCATGGGCATCAGAGGCAGCTGGACCTGAGCCACCTCAAAGCCCTCTTCACTTACATGTCTGCTGTCTGAGCCAAGAAGAATAAGACAATTGAGCAGAACAGGCAGGGCTCTTTGACATTGTTGTTTTTTTTGTTTTGTTTTGTTTTGTTTTGTTTTGTGTGTGTGTGTATGTGTGTGTGTGTGTGTGTGTGTGTGTGTGTGTGTGTGTGAGAGAGAGAGAGAGAGAGAGAGAGAGAGAGAGAGAGAGAGAGAGAGAGAGAGAGAGAACAGACAGACAGACAGAGAAACATACAGGCAGACAGAGATGGAGAAACAAAGAGACTGTAGGGAGCAGAGGAAGCCCTGAGTGAGAGAAGTCATGAATGAATATGAATTGTTGACATGGCATAGCCATGTCAAGGAAACTAGGAAATTGTCAGAGCCTTTATTCATATGGACCAGGCTCAAGAGAAATGGCAAACACTCCTCCTGAGCCTGAATATGAGTGTTTATGGGCAATTGCCCAGTGTAAGCAAAGATTAGCAACTGCAGCTTCCTCCCCCTATGTGTTTACACCTGAGAGACTGCTTGCCTACAGAGACCTCCTATCAGACTAGCTACCCCCTCCCGCTGTGCTGTATCTAATACAAGATGAAGTTCCAGGTTGGGTTGGGTTGAAATACTCCTATTTGATCCTTGTTTTACTGTACACATGTATGTGTGTTAGTTATTCTTCATTTTCTCACTACCCCTAACCAGGGTTTTAAGATCCAAGCTATGTTGGTCATGGCTACAGAAAAAGAGAGAGAGAGAGAGAGAGAGAGAGAGAGAGAGAGAGAGAGAGAGAGAGAGAGAGAGAACAAGAAGTCTATAGGTATCCCTTTGGAAATATTTCAAAACTATGAAATAGAGGAATGAGTCAACTTAGTATCTGTTATGAGTCATTGAAGAGAGAAAAGAATGGAGAAAATTTTGTGAAAAGGTTTTAGTTGTAGACTGTGGACAACAAAGAAACCTTGAAAGTAGAGTGAGCAATGGGAGAAGGAATAAGGAAAACAAAGTATAACATTTTTTATATGTCTGACTTTGTTTTCCATTCAATTCTAAAAAAGAACATCTTGTTTTTCTTTGTGATACTTTTCTTCAGTGATCAAATCAATAAAATACTTCCATACTGATACAATCTTGCATGATTAGCCTGTGTTTGTAGGAGTGACAGTCTCTAAGGATGGGGCAAAATCAAGCTGAAAAGGACTGGGGCTGTCAGGTACCCACAGCAGCCATTACCAAGTAGAGATGTTAGAGAGAAGGGCGAAAACAGAGCTCACTTCATGCACAAGCTCAAGAGAACAAGTGAGGAAAAAACTTACCACGGGAGAGCAGGGCCCCAAAAAAGAGGTGAGGAAGAGAGGACTTCCCATCCTGGACTACTGGCTTGTTTATTCACCAGCATATTTGAGTAACAAAAAATAAAAGAAGACAACAGCTAATGTAAGATGTACAAATATTTTACACTGGCAACTGGGTAAGAATAGACTGTTCACAGGGAAAACAGCTGACTGGATCCTTGAAGATTGTCAATCTGCTTAGACTAGGTGTCACTCTAGGTTGTCACTCAGAACCTCTTAGCAGGACATAAGTGACTCTTATGAAGGATTATTTTAAACTATCACTGATTGTAGCAGAGAGAGGCAAACTGAAATTATAAGGTCCATTTAAAAATATTCCATAAACAAAAGCAGTAGATAAAGATATACATTGAAGGGAAAGTTTATATCAGGTTCTCTCTCTCTCTCTCTCTCTCTCTCTCTCTCTCTCTCTCTCTCTCTCTCTCTCCTGTTCTTATTTGAAGTGTTTGAAAATAAACATTGTTTGAGATCTGTGAAACCAGAAAAACCTTAACATTTATCACAGACAGACAGGTTGATTTAGTGTTTTCTGATGAGAATATTTTAATACGATTTTTAAATAAACTTCTTATTTTATATAGGAAGTAAATTTTAAGACAAATTTGATTACAAATAGACCAAGTTGTCGTTTCCATTTTGGTGACAAAGAGAAGAATCATTTTAAATGAAGTGGTCAAAGAAATAAACAATGCTTTGTTCCTGAACTAGAACCTCCATTCTATAATAGAAAAAATATGCATCCATATGTGTGTGTACATAAACTAAAATATATTTTAAAATATTTGTGTCCATAACTTATGACGTTTATTTACAATGAAAATAATAAACTCCTAATAGTTCTGGGAAACTAAGTAATATGTGACTAGTAGACTAAAAATGTAAGTAATTTTTGAAAGAAATAAAAAAGATGAGAATAGTATCAGAGAAACATAAGTGCGGAAATGAAGAACCTATTATCTCTATGAGTGAAAAACAAACAACATAAAAAGTAAAGTGTTTCATAAAAGCTCTTGAAATAATGCTGGTAACTGAGATAGTAGAGTCAGGAGTGGTCACATTCAATAACATGCTACATATAAGTGAAGGGTGTGACATGTGAGACAGTACCGGTACTAACACTTAGTTGAGATGTGACTCTGTTTTCTTTTCTAAATGACTTTTTTGACAGAACAAGGGAAACAGCACATGAAGGCCTTCTCTCTGGTCTGAAGGCTTTCTATCAGAAGATGGAGTATAAAGAAGATGTGCTTGGTCACAAGCCTCAGGAGCACTCAGAGAGAAACATCTGTAATCTAAAGATGCCTTCATCGACAGGCAAAGTAATTATTCTTTTGTCTGAGAAAATACACTTCCAATTATTAATTTCATTTAAATAAAAATCTCATTTAAAATACAATCATAAATAAGAAAACAGAACATTTGAGAAACACAATGGATAGTTGCTCTAATGAATGAGAACCAACAGGAAAAAATTAAGATGATTGTAATTAATATCTTCAGAAAGCTCTCAGAGGATGTAAAAACCACTAAAGACTTGGTGCTATGGGAATAACAGAATAATATCTCTCAGGAATATAAAATAACAAAGGCAATGTAAACTTAATAGAAAGCCAGAGGAGATATTTGAGCAAAGTTGAAGATCAGAAAAGACAAAGTATATAGCTTAGTGGTAGAGTATCTGCAGGTGATGCTTTAGGCCTTGTGTTAAGTCCTACCACAGAAAATTAACTAATAAAAAATAATAATAACAGTATTGAATTAAGAAATAAACTAATAACATTAAAGGCTTTAAGATTATTAAATAGAAATCAAATCAACAGTATTAGATACAGTAACATGAATGAAATTCAGAAAACTACCTTTTACCACAGAATTAACTTGTTTAGGAATACACTCAACAATAGCATGACTGGGCCTATGCATTGTAAATAATTAGGAATACAATTGCTGTTCATGTATGAAAAGATTTATTATTACTGAAAAACATATAATCCCCCAAGTAAGCTGAAGTTTCAATATGATTGTGACTTAATCATAGCTACCTTTCCAGGTATAAATTGACAAGCTAGTTCTAAAATTCACATAAAAATACCAAAGACTGAGAATTCCCAAAACAATCTTGAAAAAGAAATGAGAAGTCAGAGAACACACACTCTTTGATTTCAAAACTCAAATAAAATTATAATAACAATCACTGTATGGCATCATATTAAGAATGAATGGAGAATAAGAATCTCAAAACAAATCCTGATGTCTATAGTCAATGGGCATTTAATGATTATCAAAACAAGAACAAATAATTACCTTGTTAATTAATTATTTTGGAATAATCTGTAAATCTCATGACCATGGATTTGGCTGACATTACTGAAAAGTGACATCGAAAACACAACGAGAATAAAGTAAATAGACTGAATTCAATAGCCAACACACATGGTTACCACCATGTATGGCACTGCACACTGGTCATCCTAGTGGGGAACTGAACCTAAGAGGATCCCTAGGACTTGCTGGGTAGTCTTAGGTCAGCGAGAGATACTGTCTCTAAAAACAAAGTGAACACAGACTGAGTAACAGCAACCTTGGTTCCACTCACATATGCACACACAAGCATGTATAACCACATATGTGCATGTAAATCCATGAGCACACAAGCCCTCCCATGGGCACATGCATACATGTACAATAAGAATTGCCAGCAAAGTGAAAATAAAACCTAAATGTGAAAGAAAACATTTAAAGACTACACATTTCGTAAAGATCTAATATCCACAATACAAAAAAAGAACATTTACAACTTCACAATAAATGGATAGCCCAATTAAACGAGAAACACTGATCTTTAGTTTTAAACCAATCTGGTGTGTGTGTGTGTGTGTGTGTGTGTGTGTGTGTGTGTGTGTTCTTTGTTTTAGCTTCCTTGGTGGTAGAAGAAAATGTTTGGAGAGAGAGAGCATGTTTTGTTTTTAATCTGGGGAGAGTGTGCATTATGCTTTTTCTCTCAATGATGGTTTCCATTTTGCTGTTATGAAAATGAGAAAACAGTCATTTTTGTTTGTTGGCTTATTAGGTTTGTTTCGTTTCTTCTTGTCTTTGATAAGCTAGTCTTCTTTATTACCACAAACACATTAGCTTTTCTTTGCTGCCAGCTTTTTGAGCCAGTGGATTCTGCAGGTCCAGTCCTGCTTGCCAGAGTCTCTGGCCACACAGATTCTAGCACACATTCCTCAACTGTTGTCAGCTGGAAAATGGACACAGTGGGGCTAAGATGCAGCTCATCCGGTAAAGCATTTGCCATGATAGTGTGAGATCTTAAGTTCAAGTCCCCAGCAAAATGCTTTTTGGGCATGGTGGCCTACCTGCAATCCCAGAGTCAGAGACTGGGCGGCGGGGGTGGGGGGGTGGGGGGGGGTGCGGTCCACTGAGCATGTTAGCTAGGTAGAGTAATCATATCAGTGAGGTGTGAGTAGTACAAGTGAGAGAGCCTGGTTCAAAATATAAAGTAAAGATTGATCTAGAAGAGTGGTTCTCAAACTTCCTAATGCTGCAACCCTTTAATACAGTTCCTTATATTGTGGTGACACTCAACCATAAAATTATTCTGTTGCTACTTCATAATTGTAATTTTGCTACTGTTAGAAATAGTAATGTAAATATCTGACATGCAGATATCTGATATGTGACCTTCCAAAGGGTTGGGAATCGCTGATCTAGAAAGACAACCAAAAGCAACTTCTGGCCCGTACATTCACAAGTGCATATATGAGTCCACAATCACTGAAACACGCCCATACATACTTATACCATAATCAAATGCATGAAAACATTATTTAAAAATAAGAACCCATCTTGCCATTCTCACTCTCTACACAATATTTCAGAAAAATAATGGTAACCTTATTCCTCTTAGACTTATTCTTGGGAATAGTGTAAAACCACATCCTTGTCTTGGTACCACACTAGTGTATCTACACATAATATGAAAGAGGAGATGCTTGAAATGCAGACATCATCCTGGTGCTGACTAGTCAGGATCTTACTTGAGTTCAGGAAGCTTTCTTTAGCCTTAACTCACCCTCCTATTATCCCTTGGATCTAAAGTTTAAAATTAATGTTCTCTCTCCTCTTAGTCTGTAGATGGTCTCCTACTGCAGGAATTGGGGAAAGACTGGGGTCGGATACGGTGGGGCAAACCTGTGCTACAAGGTAGACAATCATTTAGCCAAAGTCCTGCTTAAGGAAACACCTCCCCAAACTGTGTTTAAAATAGTTCATTTTTAAATTATAAGCCTAAAAACTGTTATTCACTCCATCCCTGGGAGGAAAAAAATGCATATGTACAAATATATGTATTTTCTATTCCAGGTACTTAATACTTTAGATGTTCATAAATTTACATATTGGCCTTAATATTTTAAAGGTAAGTAAAATTGTGAAAGTTAAAGCTACTATGGGAAAATAAACAGAAATGCACTCTTTGAAATATGCTAACTTATTCCCAAGCTCGGGCTTTCAGTGTCTTCCCAGACTTAGCACTCAGCACATTAACACCAGGCATTGTTTGTCTTCCACTAAGGCTACTGTCATCAACAACGCCCTGGACTTTCTCAGGTAACATGCTCACTGAAGCAAGACAGAGGAAGAAGCAAAGAAAAACAATCTTGGCACACTAAAGATCATGCACTTGATAAAGCTGTTTTCTTAGCCAGACACAGTGTGAAATTCTTTTCATGGATTTTAGCCTGAGTAATTTGATCAGATCTCCATTCAGCACGCTGCCTAGGACTACTAAGTTACTCTACAAGTCTTTTCCTTGAATCCCAGCTCCCTTCTAACTGACCAAACAAGAAGATTAACAGGATTAGGTGTCTCTCATGTTTCCTTTTCCTTTTATTTGGCAAGATTACACTCATTCTTCGACTGGGACATTCTTTACATTATACTGTCTCACAATGTTTTAATTTATTGTTCTGCTTTGAAAAGAACTTTTCTTCCATTGCAAATGTCCAAATACCTTAATATTATAACTGCCTTTCAACCTTGTAGTTCTAAGTTAATTAATCAAGAAAGCATGACTTGAATCTATTTGTTAGAATTTGTGGTAAATAATGGATTCAGGATTAGGTCTTCAGAAAGACACATTCTTAATTAAGAAAATACACACACACACACACACACACACACACACACACACACACATATATATATATATATATATATATATATATATATATATATATATATTTGGTTCTAGATTTCTAATTTCAATATCAGCCTCTTCTAAATGTTTTGTTAATCTATTGGAGAAAAGAAAAGAGGCAGAAAGAAAAGAAAGACCAAACAAACCCATGTAAGTTTCCTAGTATGTGTTTAATGTGTATGTGAGTGTGTGTGTGTGTGCGTGTGTGCGTGCGTGCGTGCATGTGTGTGTGTGTGTGTGTGCAGCCATTTTCCTTTCATTTATCCTAATGTGAATTCTAATATAATGATTTGTAATCCATATGGCTTCTACCCTTACTAGCACATTACTGATGCCATTATTGCTTATATTCAACTACCTCTTAGCCTAAGTCTATACCCACAGAACTCAGCATACTGCAGGTGTATCAATGACCCCACTCTCTTAGTACTTACCATTTTCTATCCACAATGAATGTTGAAAAACTCAGCTCCAATATTTGACTATCTTTATAAATTGCTAGCATAAAGCCTGGTTCTAGTTCAGCTGTCCAGATATCTGTAAGAACAGGACCCTGCTTAAGATTCTGAGTTTTGACTTGCAATGAGATAAACCCTCTTCTGAACCACCATATCCTTCCCCACAGGGCACAGTGATCATTACGGAAGATGAGGAGGAAAGACTGTGATAGTGAGACATGGCAGAGGTCCACTTAGAAACATCATTTGCCGCATATAGTAGGGTCATCAGACCTATGCACTCACAGGAGCTTTGACTACATGGACAAGACCTCAAGATCAAACCAGCCACAATCCCAACTCAGGTAAGGGAGGAGCTCACGATGTTCAATCCTGTCTGAAAAGCTATCGTCGGTGATTATTGGCTGCTTGGGAGGGAGAGTCAGTTTTCTTTAGGCGTGCAGTTCCTAAGAGGCTACCCACATTTTAGCAGATAGTTCTACACCCTTGCACACACAGGCAGTACTATGTGGGTATAAAAATAAAAGAAAATCATATAAAATTTGGAAGAAAAAGATGTGAGGAGGAGTAAAGAAAGAATTGGGGTGGAAGGAATAAGGGATAGATTTGATTGAAACACATTATAGACTTGTATGAAATTCTCAAAAAAAAAAAAAAAAACAGAGCTCCACTGGACCACTATTTAGTCTTAATATTCCTGCATACTGTAGACATTCCTTCAACTTGCTCTTGTTCTTTCTATTTATTTTCCCAATAGGGATATTTATTTACTTATTTTAGAATCAAAGAGTACGTAATTGATGAGATTTGAAGACAATGGCTATAAACTGAGATTGTTCTATGCCAATCAGGGCCATGGCTTATTAGGAAGTCCACTGCTTATCCCATTAGTATAGTATAAAAATGGCTTCATGAGGAAACCTCTATTAATATCCTTTTTCCTTTTAGCTTTATTGTGTTTCTTCTTTTAAGTTAAGATATTGTTTCTAATTTTAATCAACCACATTATTTCTAATTTTAATCAACCAGGAAATATATATATATATATATATATATGTGTGTGTGTGTGTGTGTGTGTGTGTGTGTGTATTTATAATATATATGTATATATGTTTGAGTTGTGTTAGTCTCCTATCCTTGGGTCTCCTATTTCATATTTGATTGCTTTTAAGAGTTATTGGTCAATGTAGTATGTGCTTCATTTCCAAGTTAGAAAATCCACACTGCTTTCTCCCTCCTTTGCAAGACCTGTCTATTGTCTGTAGATGCAATGCAGGACAACTGAGACATCAGAGCTGGCTTTCCCATCAGCTTGAAGCCATCTCAATTGATGGCCCTTGTTGTTATTCCTATTATATATTTACAAATCTATTAATGTCTTCTATTCACTTTAAAGTATATTTCCGTAGTCCATCCAATATTCCTAAGCATTGGGGTTGATTTTCCCAACACTTTAATTTTACTTCATTATCAGAAGTAATTGTCTTATAGTATTTGTAACAAGATCAGGTTCCCATATTATAGAGATTCAATTTGTTTATATGGATCATTTACTTTGGGTATCATCAATATATAGACAAAAATAACTTTAGAATTAAGAATGCAGTTCCTTCTCAGCTGTCACAAGGTTGCCATTATTAATTGTCAGTAAAATTTGTGATAAATAAGGCCCTTATAGACACTGTATATATCAGTAGTTCCTGCCTTTGAAAATAGACTCAAATGTTATTTTGAAAAAAATCTGTGCCTCCAGATTATATTTTGACCAAATTTGGTATCTTAGAGAAAGTTTTATGATACCTGATGCAGTTGCTTTCCTGCATTGCTTTTTGTTGTTATTTTTAGTCTTTGCTGTCTGGGTTATGACTTTAGCCTGGGAACCCTTCATATACCAGAAGGTATATGCATATGCCACTGCTTAATTGTCAACATTTTCTTTCATTTAGTCAGCAAATCCACTTTCCAGAAATAAGAATATATTTGGCAAGAGTGAAAAAGTCTCAAAACTTCTTCCTCTTTATACCTCTAGTCACTGGTAGTCACAGCTCTCATCTACTTAATCTTCTAGCATGTGTTGACCTCTAATGGACCCTTCATTCCACAATGAAAGCAATGGGAAAATGGTGGTCCCTAATCCTGACTAATGAGATGAGTTAGACTTATGGGTATTACTTCTAGTGCTGTCTATGGTGCTGCCCCTAAGACTAGAGTTATAAAATCATGTTCAGATTTATTGTGCTTAGCACAATATAATACTACCATTATATATTTATACAAAGATTTGTTGACAGCTTGTTAATTCATATGTCTATTTCAAATGTTTTCTGAAAAGAAAGCATTTCATTCTTCCTTCAACAGCTTCTGTTTCATCAGATGCTTGCAAATTTTGTAGTTCACTTCTCCACAACAGTTAGGTCTGCTGAAGGAGTATGTGAACCACAGTGAGGTTAAAAGGTCATAGCACTGAGTCCATGTGCTGAAATGAAGTATGTGCCTTAACAGGTAAAAGTAGGCATTGAGACAAAGTCCATTCAGCTTGCCAGGGGATGGGCTCCAATCTGTCATGAGGAAGATTCCTTCCACTTGCAGCAGATAGCTCTGGAGAGCTTTGTAAAGCCTGGAAGGATAGGAGTGAGCCATTCATTCTCACTATAGATTCAAGTAAGAAAGCAGTAGAAAGAATAGTAAACAAGGTTTTTCATGGTGGTCTCAAACCCAGGATATGAGTTACAGTCTCAGTCTACAGATGGCTTTCACACCCAGTCATTAGTACAAAAATACAGATTTCTCGCCGGCGGTGGTGGCGCACGCCTTTAATCCCAGCACTTGGGAGGCAGAGCCAGGCGGATCTCTGTGAGTTCGAGGCCAGCCTGGGCTACCAAGTGAGTCCCAGGAAAGGCACAAAGCTACACAGAGAAACCCTGTCTCAAAAAAAAAAAAAAAAATACAGATTTCTCAAAAATGATACATTTTAAAGCATTTCATGGGATAATCCAACTGAATGCCAGAGAAGATTTGTGTAACTCTCGTAAGACAGCTCTGAGTTCAGAATTATCAGGAGGGTGGCACGTACTCAGGTATGGCTCCCAAGCCTCTACCAGGCATTTTCTTTTAAGTAGAAGCAGATCATTTCTACAATTGTTCTTGCCAGCACATGTGTCTCAACTTTCTGACCTGATCACCTAAGATAAGCTACAGATAAATTCCAAGGTAGTCAAGGAAGAATATTTAGAACAAAGTCAGTGAGGAAAGGCAACTGAGAACTTCCTGAAACTCCTAGGGGAACCACTTAGACTGCACACTTTTTAAACTGCCTCAGGTGTTTGGTTGTCAATTTTTCCTTCCATTCTGTACCAATTACAGGCTGAAACTAGCTTATAATCCATTTTAAACTGAAGACACAGACATTTCCAAACACCTGGTTTGACTTGTTGATCATTCAGACAATGAATCCTTAAAATACTAATAAATTGACATGTAAAACAAAATTTGGAAGGTTACATCTAAAATCTTTTAAAAGTTATGTATATGTTACCAATTCCATTAACAGTAAACCAATGATTTATCCATCATTTTCTAACCCATGCTTGTAGACTTGTTAGTTTAGAAGATAGATCATCCTGAGTTTGCATCTAAGGGCTACTTAATATTTGCTCTATGCCATAATGTCTTCATTGTCAAAGATTTTCTCCTCAAAGTGTCTACTGTAAGTATGCCCATTTAAAACAACAATAATTTAAAAACAAATTGCTTCTCAATACCATGCAGACCTCCAAACATTGGTCTCTCCATTTCTTTTCCTGTTTCTCCCCTGTATTTATAAATATAAAGGGGCTTAAAGCCGCTCTTTTCCTTGGGGTGGAATTCAAAATTCACATTTTGGTCAATTCCTTGTAGTAAACTCTTTTTTTTCTTTGTCCCTCTCTCAAACTTGAAAAGTTAAAGGCAGGCATTAATCTAATAACCATCTGGTTTCTTTATATTGCTGTATAAAATCACGCAAGAGGTGATTCATCATCAGCCAATGCTCCAAAATCAATCTAGACAGTTAAATCCCCCTGCCTCTCTGTCTCTCTCCCTTTCTCTAAATAACTCTCTCTCTCTCTCTCTCTCTCTCTCTCTCTCTCTCTCTCTCTCTCTCTCTCTCTCTCTCTCTCTCTCTTCTCTGTGTCTATCTCCCTCTCTGTCTGACACACACACACACACACACACACACACACACACACACACATCTTTTCCCTCTTTTCTTCTCCTTAAGTCTTTCTCCACCTCCACCACTTTAATAATCATTCATAATTTTTACATTGTGCCTGGTTTTTTCTAAATTACATTCATTACTCTGATAAAATAACCATTTATTCTTAACAAAACTTAATTTTTTCCCTTGGAAAGACCATCTGATCTTCCTCATACTGTACTCCTCCTTTCTGCCTCATATTGCTCTCACATTCCCCAGGAATTTTATACATATTCTATTTCTTTCCTCTTGTGGAAACAGAACAGGCACCTTTCTCCTAAAGAATGTGACCACTTAACTTCTTGAGGGACCAGCCTGCAGTGACCTTTGGCTGAATTCTCTTTGAACTCTTAGTCCCTCTCTTGTTGCCAGGACTACTTCTTTGCATAAGCTGGCTCAGTATATTCCATTAAATTAAATAATGAGAAAAAAAAGAGACAAAACCTGTGCTTGTCCTTTCACCCTTCTCCACACACTCAGATATCTGCTTCCTGTAAGGGCCACATTGTTTAACCGTTGCCAGCTCATTAACTCTCTCCTTAAGTTTCTACTCCATGTGTAGCCCATTTCAGTCTGGAAATCTGGATTTTCCCCTTCTTACTCCAATTAAAAGCTGATTGTGCCAAAATCATCAATCACCTACACATTTCAAGTGCAATAAATACTTCTCACTTTACAACATTCAAGTAGCAACTGTGAAACCATTGACAGTTCTTTGTTTCTGTAAGTGCTTTCCTACTAGTTTACTATGGACTAAATATTTGTGTCTTCCCAAAATCCATATGTTGAATCCCCTCTATTTGGAGATGGCTTCTCTAAAGATAGAGTTTATGTTAAATAAGATAAGATTTGTACTGGATCAGATAAGGATGGTATTCTTGTACAAAAGAGCCCTAGATGTGTTTTTTTAAATCTATCCTATATATTTTTCATCTATTCATCATATGTTATATATTATGAGTCACCTATCTATCATCTATAAGTTGCCTATCATCTCTTATCTATCATCTTTCTATTATCTATATGTATCGATCATCTACATAGCTTTCATTTCTTTATCATCTATTATCTATAATTTATTTTCTGTCTATTATCATCATCTATCTGTCTATCTGCCTGCCTGTCTGTCTATCTAACCCCCTCCCTGTCTATCTCTTTCACTCCACATTTCCAGAAGACAGACATGTAAAGACAAACTAGACACATGGAATCTAGAAAGAAAAGTCTCAACAGATACCAACCATAACACAGCAGACTTCACCTTAGATTCCCAGCCTCCTGGACTATGAGAAAATATATTTCCATTATTTCAGTTACTAAATGAGTGGTAACCTATTATGTCCATGCTAACAGACCATATAACCATTCCTTTCAGATTCTCCTCTAACTCTTCCATTGCTTCTTTACAATCCCGGCATCTCTACTTTAGTGTAAGTATGGAAATCTCTTATAGCTAAAGACCTCTCTTCCCACCTGTCTTCTGACAAAGCACTCCCAATGTCAGGACCTGTGTCTCCCCTGTTCTTGGGCATATCCATGCAACTTAGTATAGTGTTCTAATAAATGTTTTTGTTCATGAGTAATTGGCAAACACACAGTTTATAAGGTTCAGTTTATTATTTACTTAAGCAAAGAACAGACATAAAGTTTGTTTTTATGACTCTTGTTATCTTTTTCTTAGTGTATGCTCAATGAGTACAATGGAATCTCATTTTTTTTTTTCGAGACAGGGTTTCTCTGTGTAGCTTTGCGCCTTTTCCTGGAACTCTCTTGGTAGCCCAGGCTGGCCTCGAACTCACAGAGATCCACCTGGCTCTGCCTCCCGAGTGCTGGGATTAAAGGCGTGCGCCACCACCGCCCGGCCCGGAATCTCATTTTTAACAAGCAGATATGCACACAATATCTTTTAATCAATGGATGGTGGATCGATCAGAAGTAAATATCAGAATATTTGTACTTTGACCTTTGACCTATTGGATAGGCATCATTGGTAGCTCATGCTATGTAATTTTATCTCAAATCACATTCCTAATAAGTGAGTGGCATATGCCTTCCTCATTTTCTTACTGTTCCCATGTTAGCATGAACATTTTGTGTCTAATCTAAGTGCTCAGAACTATACTCTTTCTTTTCTTTTAAACGTGATTTTTTTATCTGATATTTCATTTGGTTGCATATAGCATACCCTGATTCAAAAGAAAATAAAACTGCCACATCATATTTTATACATATTTACTATGTTTTTATTATTTATAACCAGAGGATTCAGAATATATGACTCAGTCTGCTATCTAACTAATTACAAACAAAAAGAATTAAAAATCAAATAGTTTAAGAATGAGGGTATTGGTGGATATTCCCCTTTTCAAACAGATCATAAATAATAGCCCAGTTTAACAAGGTAACATTTGGTTAGACTAGCATTCATTTTAAACTATTTTCAAAGTAGCACTGAGCTATTCAGTTAGTCATGAGGAGTATCAGTTTACATGTGCCTTGAAGGCTTTCCAGGCTTAAACTCTTCTGTGCCTGACACATAAAGATTAAAATCTCTGGACTTCAGCCACCTATTTGTCTATTCATTACAACAAATTTAAAACAATCATTTAAGCCAAATATTTGGCCTATTTAAAACCCCAATAATGAAATCATCTCAAACAATCATGGATAAATTCCTTTCTTACTGGACCCATGGTGGGTAACTCAGGCTCACAACACTGAGCAGCTGTGCCCACAGCCCTTTGCTGCCAAGACTACATGAAAACACTCCATCTCCTCAGAAATCAGTCAAGAAAAACTGTATCTCAGAGTATTTTCAGAGACAGTTCTTTGTTTCTTAACAAAAACACTGATGGTGAACCAAAGATCAGCCAAGACTGTGACAACTGGCAACTCCACAATAGCAGAACTGCTTTGGAATGAGTAGCTCTTGTTCTGACCTCATCTGCCTACCTGAGGTCTACTCAGAAAAGATGCAGCAATGCACACTGTGAGGTCTTGTGGGAACTTGTTTCTAAGAACCCTGTTAATTGCTTCACAATATTTTATTATTTTTTAATGAGAAAAATAAATCTCAGGGGATATTTCTATAATTTTGAATAACTTGAATAATTAACTACATTATTTTGATTTGTTTTTCTGTCTTCCTTTGCCCATTTTCAGTTTGTTATCTCTTTCTTTGTTATGTATTTACCCTGATAAACATTGCTGAAATAACAAGTTAAAATAAGGTCAAAGATTAATAGATCAATAGATTGATAGATCTTTAGATAGATTGATGGGTAGATAAATGACAGACAGATATATAATAGATAAATTATATATACATATTCAAGGATATACATAAATATTCTTTTTTTTTAAAAAATTTTATTTTGCAATACAATTCAGTTCTACATATCAGCCACAGATTCCCTTGTTCTCCCCCCTCCCGCCCCCCTCACCTTCCCCCCAGCCCGCCCCCCATTCCAATCTCCTCCAGGGCAAAGCCTTCCCCACAGACTGAGATCAACCTGGTGGACTCAGTCCAGGTAGGTCCAGTCCCCTCCTCCCAGGCCGAGCCAAGGGACCCTGCATAGGCCCCAGGTTTCAAACAGCCGACTCATGCAATGAGCACAGGACCCGGTCCCACTGCCTGGATGCCTCCCAAACAGATCAGGCCAATCAACTGTCTCACCCACTCTTTTTTTTTAATAGTGTGAGACTCCCCCTTCCAACTAATTCCTATACTTATGTTACTTGCCTTTGTTGAGAATTTTATTTTAAACCAAAATATACAAACAATTAATAATAATTAAATAATAATTTTACAACAGTGGAAAGCACAGGGAAGATACTAGTGAGTATGAAAATTGATATATTCAAGTGATATATTATTATATCACAGCGATTTAGCAGTGATCTCTGCCCTCTAACCACAGATCCACACTTATACATAACTTTAAGTCAACTTCAACCTAGTTCAAATTAGATGTGAATTCTACATTCTCACATTACTCCACTTACTGACTTTCTTTGACAACTACTAAGTATGTAGCAGCTTTCCCTCATCCTTTTCTCTGTGCTCAACAAAAAAATAATGAACTCATTCTCTCTACTACATCGACAATATATAAACAAATGAGGTGGCTAATTTTCTTGGAACAAAGGGTGTCTAAGTTGGTATTACAGAATCCATCCCATCTATTACTTGGACACCAAATGAAAGAATTAATAATTAATTATAGAAGTTTAAAAATAAATACATGCAATGACAAAATTAATTAAGATTATAAAGGGGCTTTAGAAATTATGGAATAAGGAATAGTGCAAAGCAGGTTGTAAATATAAGCATATTGTATAAAACATATAGATGAGTTTGGAGTAGTAAATATAATAATAGCAATAATATTTAACATTTGCTAAGCATTTGCATTCAAAAGTTTCAGCTCATTAAGTTCTCACATAAATAACTTGGTTACTTAGCATTTGCTAAATGTTACCTATTATTATTTATGCTTTTTCCATCTAGTTGTTATTTGTGTTTAAGTAATATCTTCCAGTTGGAAATAAAAGTTGAAGTTGAAATAAGAGATATAACACAGACATCCCATAATGCTTGATATCAACCACACAATAGCGGAAATAGGTGTCTGCAGAATTGGAGGCCAGGTACTAATCTGATGGCTCTTAGTCATACCACGTCATATAGACAACTAAGCCAAGTAAATACTTGCTAGATGCCAATGGAGTAAACAAGTCCCCTCTCCTGCTCTCCTCACTACAAATCAGAATGGCCATGGGCTGTAAGATGATTTTGAGTGATAAAGCAATGGTGCCTGTAGCTTCCTGGTGACACAAGAAACCAGAGAGCACTACTATAGGTATGAAAGGCTGCAGGGAAGAATGAGGCATTGAACATCTTATCCCACATACCCAAGGCATGATCTGTGGGAATGGTATCAAAATCCAAGATGCTTACCTGCAAATTCAAGCCAATCTCACCACAGAGTGGTTTTACCTCACCTTCTTGAAGTGCCATCATCTGGGCAGCACAGGGGCTGATGGATTAACCCTCTGAGAAGAGTCATTCTGGCAATTAGTCCCATTTGTCAAGGCTTTGAGGAGTTACCACAATGTATTTGCCTTGACTCCTTCACTGTGACTCTCAAGGAGATCTCTCACTTTATAAACTCCTTTATTGGTTGATATCTTTAAAAGTAAAAATTTAAAAGAATAAAATAAAGACTTAAAATTTATAGATAATATGACTCAGATAAAAATGTACTGTGTAAATGGTAAGTAGTAAAGATAAATCTTAGACAAAGAAATGAAGGATTTTGGACCACAAAATGATGCTATTTTCATGTCAAACAAAATAAAAACAAATGTGAACCTAGCAACTTCAACATGAACTAAACTATTTTAAAGAAATCTTGGTTTCTAAATATACGTGTCTCCAAAACATCGTCCAGAATAAGAAAAATTGAGCGAAAAGGGCAAAGCAGTTAATGTCATGAGACAGAAAAAGCGATATTATTGCCACCATAATCACTTGAATCATTTGCTAACATCCTGAACTTGTAATAGCTTCTTTCAACTCAGGTCTCCTCACCTGCATGGCTTGCTGAATAGCATAGAAAAATAAAACACTAATTTCTATGATCTTACTACTCAGGGAGCTGAAGACATAAGAGATAGTAAGCTGGTGACTTAGAAAAAACTAAGAAAGATGGTATATTATTAAGCAATAATAATCAGACAAAGAAATCAAAGTAAGCAAAGACTATTTATGGATGGGGAATTGCATGTATCCATATGGGGGAAATCCTGATCATCTCAAAGCACAGTGCAATTCCTTACTATATTTTAAGGAAGTAGGGTTTTTTTTTCCATTCTAGTGTTATATTTTATCAAGTAGTAACACTGACACATATTCAACTGACAGATCATAAGGAATACATGATTTTTTTAGGGGTTGGTTATTTATATTTTAGTTGTATACTGGTATTATGATCTTTCAAGTAAAAGAAACTGCTAATTTATTCAGTGCCATATATTTTAGTAGTATAGGAAGTTTCTGTTTTCTCCTTGTCATGGAAGTTGGACTTGTCATAGCAAACAGAAATAACTTTTAATGAATGTGCTTATTTCTAAAAAGCAACACTTATTCTTTGATGCCAGTTTCTCAATCAATTTAGGAGTCTTCAGTCAGTAAGAGGTAGAACTTTATGGGATTTAAACTTTTTGTGGGAATTGTAAGAAAATCCTATTAAGGTTTACACCATGGTATACGTTATCATCAGCTAATGATTATTTCATAATGTTTTCTTTTTCATTCTCTCTCTCTCTCTCTCTCTCTCTCTCTCTCTCTCTCTCTCTCTCTCTCTCTGTGTGTGTGTGTGTGTGTGTGTGTGTGTGTTCGTGTGTGGGGGGTGTCTCTCTATTCCTTTTCATGGTTACTTTTTGAATTACAATACTTAAGAATATGAGACACAATCCTCCAACCCTAGGTTTTGTCTTTTAATGAGTAAAATTATTACTTATAATATAGTAGAAAATGTATTTGCAACTCTAATTGTTGCTACACAGATGAAGAATGTGGCTCCTTTTACCCTCTGGTGGTGACAACAGATGAGACAGTGTGGAGTCAAAAAATATTCTTATATTCAGTGATAGATTTTGTTCAGATCATGTCATGGGTATAATAGGAAATTGTTATGTCTTTTATAATTTTAAATTAAAATATTTGTTACTTCTTTAAAATATCTTGTCTTCCCTTCTAAATCTTTTGCCAAAGAAACATGTAAACACTTGTTTTCTAAAAAGTTGTCTTTTTAACACTGTGCTGGAAATCCAGAATGACCTTATTATAAAAGCTGAAACTGTAGTTGATCAAGATAATGTGCAATCTAAACAGTCCTAAAATAATGGTCCCATTAATTTGATACTCTTCTTAAATGGATACTAGAAGCATGTGTTAAATTTAGGATTTTACTTTCTTATCCAATTTTGTCCTCTTCATTAAAAATAATAAAATAAAAGATAAAGCAAGACTATGAAACATAATTCAAATGATTCCACTTATTGAAAACAACATCACTCTTAGCCAGCAGTGTCCTTGGGCAATAGCTGAAGCCATTTCATTTTTCTTACAGCCATCACCATATAGATTCTGAATGACCACTGTAAATGTCTGTCCTGTGAATCCTAGCCAGACACCATGTACAGAAAATGCTCCCCAGCTCCTGGGGATCAGTTGTATTATGACACATTTCACTTTCTGGATTTATGGAGCTGTCCAAATTCCCATAATAATCATGAGGTAATGAATCCCTTTGGTCAGGTAGCCAGAGGCTCTAAAATGGATTGTTTGTTTTTAGGAGGAAAAAAAAAGTAAGTGAACACAGAAGCAATACCAATGCATAGCTCAATGCTCTCCTTGGTTTCTTTTCCATTATTAAAATAATCTGACTGTTTCCACAGCACATACAGATTTTCCACCTGAAAATAAAATGCAAAATTAAATGGCATACTGGCAGCTCTTCCAAGGAAGTGCGCGTGCAAAGTGATCACTGTGTGATGTATTTGCTAAAACTAAAATGAATTCATTTTACACTGAGGTTCACATCAAATACCAAATTCATTTTCTCTATCCCTGTGCAGGTAGCAGAGGTACAAACCAAATAAAGCAAATCAATAGGACCTCTACCCACCTTTCTGCAAGCCCACAGTCTCAACAACAAAGTAACAAATGACAGGCTTACTTATGTATTCATAAAACTATCTTCTCTGGGTTTCTTATGAAAGTCTGGTAACTTAGTAACAATATAGAATTTCTTTCTCTTTAAGACTGACACAGACTAAAATCACTGTATATAGCATTACTAACACAAGACAAATTGCAGCTAAATATGCTAACCCCTTTCTTTTGTTATATAGAAAATACTCATGTCATATCTGTTATATGAAAATACCTAGATTAATTTCTGTAATTAAAAAAATCTATGTGCCTCTCTCTGTCTCTGTTGTCTCTGTCTCTGTCTCTCTGTCTCTCTCCCCCTCTCTATATCTCTGTCTATCTTTCTCTTTCTGTCTCTGTGTCTCTGTCTCAAACTCAGGGGTTGGCCATCATCTTCTACACTATTTAATATAGGTTTTCTTACTGTTCACCACCATATATGTCAGGCTAGCTTGCTCTAGTATGCCATAAATTCTCCTGTCTCTACCTCTCATCCTTCCTTCTAATCCCTAGGATAACAGGTTCTGAGGTTCCAACTCAGATCCTCACATTTGCATGGCAGGTGCTTTAACCATTGAGCTGTCTCCCCAGGTCTTTTCCCTTTTCCCTAGGATCTCATGTTTCCCAGGCTGGCCTTGAATTCCTGTGTAGCAGAAGATGACCTTGAATGTCTGATCCTCCTGGATGTACTTCTGGAGTGGCAGGATTTCATGTGTTTAGTATACTTAGTAATGGGACTCAAACCCAGGGTTTACTGAATGCTTGCAAGCAATCTACCAACTGAGCTACAGTCCACCAAACTGAGGCTATGACAAATGGCCAGGGACCAAGATTTGGATATTGTCAGTGCTAGAAGCAGCACAGAGATTCCAAACCCTGTGGCTGAACACCCCAAGACACTGGGGAGACCTCACGCTGTCACACATCTATGAGCTTGTGATAGTAATTTGTCTCTTGTTTTCTTTACTGAATTTCTTGCTATATTTTTTAAGACTGTCTCAGAAAACATCAGAGACCAAAAAGAAATGCTTTCGTTCTTCCTTTCCCTTCATATAGGGCTTATTTCCATCATATATGTAATGCTGTCAATTTATTATTTTAAAAATGATCTCAGGTCTCCAAACAGCTCTAAAAATTTGAGGTGATCTAAGTCATGCTCTATTTGAAATCTGCCTTAAATAAAGACATTCTTTACACTCTACAGACAAAACAATTACCAGGAAATGTGAGAAACCTTTTAAAACAGTGACCTAAATAGATGCAATTATGTTAAGATTTTAATATCTCCATATTGGTGTGGTCCACAATCAGCCCAGTTATGACTGCACTTTTCTTCTATTTCTTTAAGGCAGGGCATTACTCTTGTTCTGTTTCTAATTGTCACACCTGAAGATGGCCTATTTGCTGTTTTAGTTTCCTCCCAGGCAGGGGCTGAGTCGTTGTGCAGGCAATTTGCTTCCAGAACGTCCTTGGGGGATTTCTCTCCTTCCTTGCTTGCAGTTGCCCTGTACATCCTATAATAGAGCTCTGCCATCATTCCTGTGCGCATTTCTATCTGGGCTAAAACTGAATTACATGAGGTATAGCTTCAAAGTTGGACTCATTCAGTATTATAAATGGTTCTTGGCTGACAGTGATGAAACTCCTCAAATGTCTGATGGGACATTGTTGACAAAGATAAATCTCTCAGCATGAATGCAAGCAGGCATTTGTCTGAGTTGGGGAAAAGTCAGTCATGCTGGAACTTCAGCATACAGGTCACCTCTGGATAAAAACTGGTTTCAGCGGTTATTGGCATTTAATTGTTTTCCATCAAATAATGACTGTGATCTATAGGATTTGATTGAGTCTATACTCGTGCCTTAATAAAATAGTAAAATACTCACTAAGTGAGACCTTATTAAAAACATTCTCTAGCATTTCAGAGGTCCTTCAGCACCTAGTATAAATATGTTATCATTTTAAATTCATTTTTAATAATTGAATGATTGATCTATATTTTCTGTGAGATCAAAAGTTCTAAAGGAGAAAATAAAACGAAAATAACTGAATAAACTCCATATGTTCTGGCTTAAAGAAAAATATAATTATTATCAACTATTGAGGAATATATATTTATTTTCCCAAATGGGATCTGATCATGTCACACATTTCTGTTGACTTCATCATTGCTCCCAGACTTTAAACAAGGACCTCCACCCTAGACCTAATCCCACCTGTGGGTCTAGTGTCATCTTTTGCTTCTTCTCTTGGGATTAAGTAATGAGAACAAAGGGCTGTCACTCCTATGTAGTGGCTCTTGGCTCACTGCCTTTACAATGTGCACCCTCCCTATGTGCCTTAAATCTTCCTCAGATCCAGGTGCAGCTCAGGTTTCCAGTGCCAGTTTAATTGATTCTCCAGATGAGGAAAGGGTGTACTTCATCCCATCACACCTGTGGGCTGGGCCTTCCCTCTTCATGTTTCTATGTAGAACTTTCTGTTGTTAGTTGTATTTCCCTGACAAAACTATTAGCCTCTTGAGCACAAACATTTCTTATTCGTCTTTTATTCCCTTGGCTTGATGAGGTGCTTGACTCACAGGAAGCACAGAATGAATGGAAATTGACCTTAGCTGAACTTTCTGGAACAAGCTAGCTCAATGAGATTAGAAATCACTTTTCCCCACACAGCCCATCATAGCGTTCAAACTTTAATAGAGTACAACTCTTTGCTTTTAAATGACAAAATAACGATAAGCAAAATAATATTCCTCATTTTGAATTTGCTTGTTTGTATCAAACAATTGAATGTCAGGCATTTACTGAAATTTATTTACATTTCAGGAGGGGCTGTTGGATTTTCCTGGAAGTTGTCCATGGATGAATTTCCTAACTGAAGCTGACTTTATAATTGATCTGTCTTTGCTTCAGTAAGAAAAAAAAATCAATTAAACTATATATTTTTTTTCATTGTGGGCATTTCAGTTCCACATATGTTTAAAATTAAGTTTATTTATTACCTCATGGCTAAACTTATTATTAATAGAAATATAAAATCACCAAAAGTAGCCAGTCCACAAATTCTTTCTCTTGGTTCAGAAGAACTCTTCCCAAAACAAACTAGGAAATCCATGTGCATTTCTGTTGTTGAGGATATATCTGTTCATCTTACATCTTTCCTTAATCACAAAAATACTGGATTGAAATAAAAATATTGTTACATTATGACCAGAGTAAAACATTGGCAAGCACTTATCCATCCAGGCTTTTATCACAGACAAGGGGAAAAGGTAAAGCTCAGACCTAATATAGTCTCACACAGTACCTGTGTTATAAAAATCATCAGAATAACAAACAAATTATAATATAATATGATATAAATGTTTAAGAATCTAAATTAAAAGAAGCCTCTTATTATTTAAAAAGTAGCACATCTAAAGCACAAAACAAAGAAATGACAGAAAAATCATTTATGAAATCTGACCTAGACATGCAGGAGGACAGTGTAATAAGCCCTGAGTGATGACTGCAATCAGGCCTCTATGACAGGCCACTGAGACCTGAAATGAAAAACTGAATTATTACTAAATAAAAGAATTGGGTTTCATTGCTGAATTGATTCACATATTTAAGAAAATTTAGTTACATTTAGGGGTTATATTGAAGGTCAAAGAATAATATTGAAGCCTTTTGCCTATGTCTTGCTGCTGGAGAGGGACTCTCTCTGTGCTTAGAAGCTTAGCTTACTTCTTCAGGCTTCTAGGAAAGCATACATTTTCTGGAATTACATAGAGCCCAAGATACATTGGGACAGGAAGAGAGAGAGAATGTCTCAACATGGCTGTACCTATCATTGTGGCAGACATCAATAATCAATCCCAGATCTCACCTTTGATTTACCCTGTGAGGTCAGCTCTGTTTCTTCTGGAGTGTCTTGAGTATTCCACTGTTCACTTCCTCTGCATCATAATTCTATCATTAATGCTCCATTTTTTCTTTTCAAGTATATATATTTTGTTCACTAATCCTAAAAACAAACTATTACCTTATCCTTTGGAAAGAAAAGATAAAACAAGTACCTAATACCTCAACATATATGGTTATTGTAGTGTAGTTCTGTGCCTCCCTTTTATTTCTAGAACAGCCTAAATAGAAAGGAATGATTTCAAAAAAAAATGTTTTATTTTGAACCAACAAGTTCCACTACACTATTCTATCTTATATAGAGCAGCATCAACACAATGAACAGTGCAAATACCACTAGCTGCCAGCTTGCTCTACAGTCAGCCCATTCTTTCTTTGTTTTGTTTTTGTTTTTATCATTTTGTGTTTGCTGATATGTTTTCTGGCTATGTCATTGCCATGTGCATTACTAAAATTCAATTACAAAGATACATGGTGAGTAATGAGATTTTAAGCAACAAGCTCTGGAAACCCCACATTATCTGCCGAATCATCATCATCATTTTCTACACTTAGTTTGAAGTTGGGAAGTCATGAATGAACAACAACTTCACAAATTGCCAAACAACTGACATTGCATGTAATAATCTTTGAGGTTTAAGGAGCCCTTCAGTAAGAATTCCCTTCCTTTTACTCATTGCCTAAGTAATATGTTAAATTCCTAAAAAATGCTGTTGGGTTTTTTCCATCTACATTTAGCACTTTTCCATATCATAGAACAAATATGATTAAAATGCTTATACACTGGCTGTCTTTTTCTCTTAAATAAAATAAGAGAAAAGACATTGGAGAAACAAAGATGATTAGCTGTAGTTATCAATGCTATCTGAATAATTTTTTTTCTTTCTGATTTTCCTGAGAGCCACTTTTTTTCCCAAATGAATAATAATAATAAGTTACTTGATATGTTTCCAACATTTGTCAGATGATGCAAGGAATGTCTTTGTTAGTTTGGCCCTCTGCTCCTAAAATGGTTAGTTTAAATCAGTCATTTAACCTTAAAACCAGAAAATGTTCTGTATCTGCTGTGGGATGGTCTGTATGTCAAGTGTGTTGCTGATTGGTCAATAAATAAATCACTGATTGGCCGGTGGCCAGGCAGGAAGTATAGGCAGGACAAGGAGGAGAATAAAGCTGGGAAGTGGAAGGCTGAAGCAGAGAGACACTGCCAGCCGCCACGATGACAAACAGCATGTGAAGATGCCGGTAAGCCACGAGCCATGTGGCAAGGTATAGATTTATAGAAATGGATTAATTTAAGCTGTAAGAACAGTTAGCAAGAAGCCTGCCATGGCCATACAGTTTGTAACCAATATAAGTCTCTGTGTTTACTTGGTCGGGTCTGAGCGGGTGTGGGACTGGCAGGTGAGAGAGATTTGTCCTGACTGTGGGCCAGGCAGGAAATCTCTAGCTACATGTATCTACTGACATTATCAATGGATTGAACACAGCAAAAGCAGACTAAAATGATGTTTTTTGCTATATCTTCACCTTAAAGTGACAATTCACTTCTTAAGAATAAGGAATCTGGGGGAAATTAAGACTATTTTGAGTAGAGCAGTTTACAATTTACCTAACTCTCTAAAACCCATTTTGTTCTTGGATTTCAGTAATATTTCTGTTTAATTACACTGCTGAGTACAAAAAATTATAATTTGGGGCCTTTTCAAATTATATATTTTTTACTGTCCTGGGCTGAAGGTGTGTGCTATATCTTTAACACATGTGTCTTTCTTTCTCTTTTGAATACTTGTCTTTTAAAGATTTATTACTTTTACCTCATGTGTATGTGGTTTGCCTGCATTTATATTTGTGCACCAGACACAGGCAGTGTCCCAGAGACCAGAAGAGGGTGTTAGATCCCCAACCATTGCAGTTACAAATGGTTGTGAGCTGCCACCATGGTGCTGGGAATCTAAACCCAAGTTTCATGGAAAGCAGCTAGTTCTTGTAACTGTTGAGCTGTCTCTCTAGCCCCCATATTCCTCTTTCAACAACACAAAAATGCTTTACAGCTATTTGTTTAGTCTCTCCTACCTTCCCACAGCACATGTTGCTATGGATTGTAGAATTTAGTCCTCTGTGCTGCCATCATGCATGTCCCCCTATCACTTAGCAAGGGACTCCTGAATATCAGGGTATTTTCCTGTTTACAGCATTAACCCAGGCCTGTGCACTTTATAAGTGTCTGCTAAGTACCACCTGACTATGTTTATATTGAAGAATGAAAAACATGTTTCTTGTGAGACTCCTGAAATTTTTTCTGACTAATTGATGTTGAACCACTCCTCAGGACAGTTCTTCAAATGGCCTTGGATGAACTCAGTCCTCCTTCCATTTCCTGATTATAGTTCTCAAGAATAACTGAACAGTGTATCAAGTATCAACACACTGAAATACGGGGTTGCTGATTGAAACCACATAGATGTAGTTCTCCCATTAAGACAAGGCATCATTTAAGCCTTTAGCCCAATGAGTCACATTCCTCAATGTATGTGAGGTATACTGAGCTGTATTTTGGGGTTCCCTGTTGTGCAATTATGTTACTGAGATAAGACTTCATGAACATTGGGAAATTTCCTCAGACCTAGTCACAAGAAATCCAAGCTTTCTCCTCTCTCAACCTCCTCTTTGTAGGTAATGATATCTCTTTTGTGCAACTTAGTGTTTCTAGTTATGTTCTGCTTGAGTCATTTAAGTGAGGCTCTAATTCTGAGCAAGAACCAAGGCATATGTTAAAATGTCTTTTTAACTTTTTTTAAATCAGAATCCACACCTAAACAATATTAAATAAACTTTTTTAATTTAATTAACATTTTTCATTTATTTTACATACCGACTACAGTTTCCCTTCCCTCCTCTCCTCCCGTTCCTCCCCCACCCTGCACCCCACCTCCCATCTATGCCCCTCCCCATCCACTCCACCTCAGAATCCATTCAAAAAGGTGCCAACCTCCCATGAGCTTAAAGAAAGCATGGCACATCAAGTAGAGGCAGGACCTAGCTCCTTCCCCTGTATCAAGGCTGAGCTAGGTAATCCAGATTCCCAAAAGCCAGCTAAGCACTAGGAATAGGTCCTGATCTCACTGCTAGCAGCCTTACAAACAGACCAAGCTACTCAACTATCACACACATGCAGAGGGCCTACGTTGGTCCCTTGCAGGCTCCCAAACTGTTGGTTCAGAGTCCATGAGCTCCCCTGAGCTCAGGTCAGCTGTCTCTATAGGTTCTCTGGTCATGATCTTGACACCCCTGGCTCTAACAATACTTCTTCCCTTACTTCAGCAGGACTTCAGAGCATGGTCCAGTGCTTGGCTATGGATCTCTGCATCTGCTTCCATCAGTTACTAGATAAAGGCTCTCTGATGACAATTAGGGGAGTCACCAATCTGATTACAAAAGATGACCAGTTCAAGCACCCTCTTCACTATTGCCAGGAGTCTTAGCTGGTGTCATCCTTGTGGATTCCTGGGGGTTTCCCTGGCACCAGGTTTCTCTCTAATCCTGAAATGCTTCCCCCATCAAGTCATTTCTTTTCTTTACTCTCCCCTTCTATCACACCCCCAACCCACCTCCCACACTCAGCCCGCCCAACCTGCTCCCTCAAGTTTCCATCCTCCAACCCCCACACTACCCCCCAGGTTACCCAGAAGAGCTCTTCTATTTCCACTTACCAGGGAAATTCATGCATCCCTCTTTGGGGCTTCCTTGTTATCTAACCTCTCTGGGGCTGTGGATGGTAGGTTGGTTATCCTATACTTTACTCCTAATATCTACTTATGAGTGAGTACATCCTCTATGTTTGCATTTCTATGTCAGGGTTACCTCACTCAAAATGTTTTTTTTTCTAGTTTCATCTATTTGTCTTCAAATTTCATGATGTCGTTGTTTTTTACAGCTGAGTAATAGTCCATTGTATAAATGTACCACATTTTCCTTATTCATTCTTCAGTTGAGGGGCATCTATGTTGTTTCCGGTTTCTGGCTATTATGAATAATGATGCTATGAACATAGTTGAGTAAGTATCCTTGTGGTATGATTGAGCACTCTTTGGGTGTATGCGCAAGATTGATATAGCTGGGTATTGAGGTAGATTGATTCCCAATTTTCTCAGAAACCACCATATTGACTTGATTTCCAAAGTGGCTATACAAGTTAACACTCCCACTAGCAGTGGAAGAGTGTTCCCCTTATTCCACATTCTCTCCAACATAAGCTGTCAGCAGTTTTTTATCTTAGTCATTCTGACAAGCATAAGATGATATCTCAGATTTATTTTGATTTGCATTTTCCTAATGAATAAGGACGCTGAGCAATTTTTTAAGAGTATTTCAGCCATTTAAGATTCTTCTTTTGAGAATTCTCTGTTTAGATCTGTCGGTACCCATTTTTTAATTGAATTATTTGGTATTTTGCTGTCTAGTTTCTTGAGTTCTTTATATATTTTGGAGATCAGCCCTCTGTCAGATGTGGGATCAGTAAAGATCTTTTCCCATTCTGTCCTGTACAATAAAGGAACTTCTAGAGGTATTACCAAGCTTCAAGCTCTACTATGGAGCTATAGTAATAAAAACAGCTTGGTATTGGCATAAAAACAGACATGCAGATCAATGGAATTAAATCAAAGACCCTGATATAAATCCACATACTTATGAATACCTGATTTTTGACCAAGAAGCCAAAATTATACAATGGAAAAAAGAAATCATCTTCAACAAATGGTGCTGGCATAACTGGATATCTGCATGTAGAAGAATGCAAATAGATCCATATCTATCACCCTGCACAAAATTCAAATCCAAGTGGATCAAAGACCTCAACATAAATCCTGTTACACTGAACCTGATAAAAGAGAAAGTGGGAAGTAGTCTTGAACGCATTGGCACAGGACACTGCTTCCTAAATATAACACCAGTAGCACAGACACTGAGACTGACAATTACTAAATGGGACCCTCTGAAACTGAAAAGCCTCTGTAAGGCAAAGGACACTGTCAATAAATAAACTTTTTAAGTCTGTTTAAATGAGAACATAATTCTGTATGTTATTGATTAAGAGAATATCAAGTGTGCTCTGCCTTATCAAATATATTTTATCAAACAGTCAACTTCAAATATTTCTTCCACGGCTAAGTTATGGGTAACATCATTCTGAAATGCCTTTCAAGCCATTACATTTTTTGGATCAAAAAATAAGCATTGCTATTCACTCTTTGTCCTCTGCCCTGAAGCAGCCCTCAGTGAATTGATTAATACCAGCTCAGGGACATAACAACAGAATGCCCCAAGTACCCAGAAGCATTAGCTCATCCTATCTCTACAATGAGCATTCTGTACCCTGAAATTCCAGGATATATATGGAGCCCAGATTATATACTTATTGTTGGGAGAAGTCTAAATTGCTCATTATTTACTATTTTATGTATAATTCATAAGTAGTTTATAATCTTTATTTTTTTCTTTCTTTCTTCTATCTCTCTCTTCCTCTTTCTTTCTTTCCTTTCTTTTTCCTTTTTGAGATAGGATCTCACTGTGTAGCCCTAGTAGGCCTAAAAATTTCCATGTAGACCAGGCTGGTCTTAAACTCACAGCAATCTACATGCTTCCCAAGAGCTGGGATTAAAGGAATGGGCCACACACCCAGCTGTTAATATTTTCTTCTTGATTATATTTTGAAAACCCATCATCACTTTGTTTCTCAATGTTAACAGTTGTATATATCATATTCATATATATAATATTTATTGTTTAAATCTATATCACCTCTAGGGTAGGGAGGTGAGCCAGAGGCCCAATCTGAGGAAGAGCCAATGTGCAGAAAGAAGCCAAATGAGAGCTGGAAAGTGAAACCCTTGAGGCCAGTGACTTTGTTGCCTTTGAGGATGAGATTCAGACATGCCCACTGTTTTCCACTAGCCACAACTATTACCCTTTAAATAAGGTTTGCTGAATTCAGGATTGACTTATAACCAATCTGGTAACTCAGTAAAATCTTCCAGCAATAATACATATTAATGTTCCATATATAACCAGGTTTTTTTCTATTTTATATTTTTTAGTTACATGTCCTCTTATATCATCTATATTTAGCTATATAATCATGTATTTTGTGTCCATTGCACTAAACTCACTTGAAAAAAATTAATGTTCATACATAGCTAAAGAAATAAAATAATAGCTACATAACTACTCCCTCTTCCTTTAATGAGATTTTTCTAAATGCAACTAACAGCAAGAAGAAGTGTGTATTTATAATGTATTTAATATATTTTATATATTATTATTTGTTTCACTTTCTTTATTATGGCTCTCTAGACAAAGTTTCTCTTGATTTTCCTTTGCCATATCACCACAGTATACATTCATTTATAATTCCTTATAATTTTATTGAAAATGTTTATTTACTTTTCATTTTCTTCTGAAAAGGTAAATTCATAAGCAATGACCTCACAATATTTTAGAAACATTGATGCTCATATCTCAAAATATTTCTATACCTATTCACTGAACTTGGCAAATCTTACTTGGTTTATAACTACTAAGCTGCCCATTAATCTAGTACTAGAGAAAACAGTGGTAAGATTTTCATCAATGTGATCTCCTCCTAAGAAGCTACTCTGCTAGGTAGTATGCCTGCATCTTTGATTACTATTCACATCCAGAAAAATAGAGAATAGTCAGAATCTGTTCTAGAGGAATCTAAAAATTATTTCAACTTAAATTTCTCATCCTGTATTTATCAACTAAGACCAATGAACCAATGAAATCATGTCTTATATCTTAGAAAAAATGTTCAATTAAAGTATGGAAATCAAAGTCCAACCACAGGCTATTGTCTCATGGTTGTGGCATCTGAGAACATACACATGATTTCTCAAACATGTCAGGAGAATCTTAATGGCTTATACACCTAACAACACATTTTCATTTTCTTTGCACTGATAATTTTAAAGGAAATGTCAGTAAATTATTGTTGCCTAAATTTCTACCTCAGAAATTTACAAATCTCATTACAGCTTCATATGTGCCCTATTAGTCTTACTGTCTGTATCAGACCAAAGCGTGCCTGATAGTTCAGTTGAATTCCAACCAGAAGTGAAAATGTATTTTAATGGCCTAACTTCCATATGTGCATACTGGTATCTCAACTGGAAATAAAAAGGTCTATTATATATTTATGAAAATCATTTTTGTCCTCAAAAAGAACAGTTAAAATTGAACAGTCATGGTGACAAAGAGAATGTCATCTCAGGTAACTTCTTGCTATTGTAGACACTCCCAAGCTACTTCTTTGTAACTGTGCACTGAACAGATGCACAGTTATAAGCTTTTCAGCACTCATATTTAAAGGCAAACATTCCAAAAAATCTGTTATGCATTTAGTTTCCCTAATAACCTTTTATATTCTTAAAGAAGCACCTGCTAAATTATGTTTACCAACTTATGGTTTCTAATTTGTATATACATTTTTTAGCCAAAGTGATTTCAACAGCTAAATAGAAAAACATAATCATGTCTGTTGTGTGAAAATTGTACTATCTGTTGTGATTCATTTGTTTGGGTGTGTTTTGCTCTGCTTTAACAATGACCCTCTTCCTGTGAGATGGACACAAGAATATAATTGCATATGACATTTATCTCTATAAACAACTGTATTTTCACCTCCAATTAATGCTTAGAGTGTTGTTAAATCCTACCGTGAAATTTCAGGTCCTCTCCTCTGCTGCTGAGTGGCTGTGAGTGTTCTCTGTATCAGCTAAAATCTGCATAGCTTCCAAAGTGTGCAGGCTCGGGTCTGGATGAAGGACTGAACAGGCTTTGTTGTTTCCTAATCACTAGTGCTGCAATTTTTCTTGGCTACATTTTCATGCCGAGTTACACTGGAATTTCACATATTTTGCATATGGATCAATCTTCAATCCTCCATTGCATGGAGGAAAAAAGATGAAAACAATTATATACTGCAAGTTCAAAATCCTCCAGTCCTAGTCTCCTGTAGAAGAAAAATAAAGTGGCTTAGTGATGGAATTCTGAAGTTTGACTTGGAGAAAGGTGTCTGAATCAAATTTTCTATTCTGTTGTTTTTACTTTGTGCAATGCCACTATGATAATAGTTCTCATGTTACCCCTATAGCTCCAGTCATGCTTTACAGCTATTCACTCACAAGCTACGGTTGAGCTTATATGACAAAGTCTTTTCTTCTGGCACAATAGGCAGAAAGCAAGACTTAAGCTTAATTGCACTGTCATGAGAAAGGGCCAAACTAAGTGACTTGATCAAAAATTATAGAACTAAAATAGCTGGTTAAACAGAAGCAATTGAAGTACATCTTCACAAAATGCTTCTGAAGGTCATAGCCATCATTAATGAGAGTATATGTCACTTCCAAAGTCACCTTTCAACATCCTTGCCTCGATAATATCCCATAATACATTAAATAGAAAACTATTTCATTGACTTTGTTGAAAGCTGATCAGGAGAAGATTTATGTTGGCCTTGTAATTGTTATCTTTTCACAGGTAGTTTTAGAAGAAACAAACCATAGAGGGCAAGCACAAAGAAAGAAAAAGTCTGTAATTCCACTCAGCTCTCATGTCCTGAATAAAATGAATGCCTGAGAATTCCCAAAGAGAAAGTGGCCTGGGGTGGAGGCAGGGCTCGTGAACATATTCCAAGATGTAGCTGATTAGAAAGACATAAATTTATTTTATTTATTTACTTCAATTTTATCTAATAATTGGGATAATGTTAATTTGGATGAGAAATACATTTTTTGGAACTAAAAAAGAGAAAAATGGCTCTAATTTCAAAACCCAAATATGTAGTGAATTTAGCCTTTTCCTATCTCTTTCTTCACTCTCATGGAAGCCATGGAGTTGTGATGAGTGGCAGAATCATCTAGTGGACCCATTCTTTCTCACTCAAGGTAAATCCTTTTTGTTAGTCCTGCAATGGAGAACACAGGAAAACAGCTTGTGTGGTCTTGACAACCTTTTAAGGCTGCCCTCCCCCTCCTGTGAGGCCAAATGATTGACTACCCTGGTCTTTGAAATTTTCCACATCTCAGGAAGTAAATGAAGCTGCTCAGCCCCTGGATTACACATAGAAGTTACAAATAAAGCCACATCATAATTGAAAACCATGAAAATAAGCCAGCTAGCCTCAAAAGTTATCCACTGTTTTTCCACAGGTTCAGGTGCTACTGGTAAAACTTGAAGTCCATGGAAAACAAATGGGATTATCTTTTAAAGAGCCATCTGCTGTGATCCAGAAGTAAAGACCATGTAACCGTCAAATGAAGAATGATGACTGGACACCAAAAACACAATGGTGAGTACACAGGATCCCAGTCAGACCAGATGTCCTGGATGTCCCAGGTGGGATAGAGAGTGGCTTACTGCTTGTTCCCTTAAACAGATGACTAGTTAACAGAGGGAACTAGAATGCAGGGGATGTGAAGATATAATGACACTCCTGAAGATCAAGCATTACCTACTGCCAAGAAACCATGGTATCCACGGGCTTGGGGGATTCTAGAAGGATCCCATTGGCTGGACACACAGTGCATGGCAAACCCATGAATTCTGGATGTATGGTGTATCTGTGACCTCATTTTGTCTTTTCTTTTCATGACTCCAACTTACCTTTTTATCTGTAGAAGAGCAACAGTCCTGTGAACTTTGTATAGTATGTACTTGCCATTCCTTCCATTACAATGCTCACTCCTCAGACAAGCACATGCCTCTACATCCATGCATTGCCTCTACAGAGAGCCCCCTTCACTCTATTTAAGAACCTTCTTTCACTCATCTCCAACTACCTGTTTAAATCTCCCTAAAACATATATCTACATGCTTGTATCTGTAAATTTGATTTTATTTGGAAAAACAGTGAGATGATGAAATTAAATTACAGAGATTGAAAATAGAATCATTCCATGATTAGCAGAGTGATATCTATATTCAATGATGAATGTCATTGTAGAAGACTATATGAAAACAGGGAGGCAGAGATCAGAATGTTGCAGCCACAACTCAAACAATGCCTGTAGCGACTAGACAATAAAAGGAGCTTTGGGAATGGAGTACAGTTATGCTGGCTCCCTAGATTTGGAGCTTGCAGCCTCCAGAACAGAGGGAGAAGTTTTATGCTGTCTTGTCATCAAGCCTCTGGTAATTTGCTGTAGCATCCCCAGGAAATGAAAGCATTTTTCTGCCGCTTTCCCTTACTATCCTGCTGTGTCTCAGGTACTGTTTATTTGCTCATTGGTCTGTCCTTTGGAGTGTGAAGACGGAGTTTAAGTGTGATTTTTTTTTCAATGCCTAGAACACAACATTCCCTTAATAAGGAAAGAAAGTGAGCATCTCAGTAACCCCTGACACTTCTGCTCTGCTGCCTTTCAGTTCTGGAACAGACTACACAGTGCCACCCCAAGTGTCCTTAGTTGTCCTGAGAATACAATACCAGTCACACATTTCTTTATGCCTCTATATTCTTGCACTACTACAGGAAACATTAAAAATCCTTCCAAAATAACTTTAAAGTTCACTTATTTGGAGATATTGCTATTCAAGAAATGCTACTGTCATTCAATTTTCCAAAATATGTCCAACTTAAGAAATTGTTCAAGACAAAAGTTACTAGCCTCAATTAATATTATTAAAACAAGTTTGGGGCTTAAGGTTTTCTGGCTTAGTGTGAGAATGTTACTTTGGATTTCTTTTTTTTTTTTTCAACAGAGCCAGCATGCAGATGCTGAAGTATGCCACACGGTGGCTGCTGCTGCTACAAGAGTCACCGTCAAGGTTAACAAGTGTCAGCTTAAGAAAACAGTACAGACAGGAAGAGCAATGATCCTGCTGACTCTGTTGGTGATAAGAAGAGAGATGCTACACTGTGTACAAAGGCATTCATTCGTGTCACTACGGGCTGCCAGGCATGCATGAACAGGAAGACCTGGCTCTGATAGGGGAGTTGAAGGAGACAAGGCGGGGAGCCTCCCCTGCCTGGATTTTCCTTATGCTATACTGACTTGACTCTGGCCATACAAGTGTTCCTGCTTAGAAGAAACAAGGGAAAAGGCAGCCACAACCATTTTAATTGAGCAGGAAGTTAGACAGCTACACAAGGAGGAACAATTAAAAGCAGGCTCACTCAAGGTGGAAATCATAGTATGTGCAGGAGAAATTGTACCTTTACTGGAGAAGACAAGGAAGACTCAAGAAGAGAGAGTAGAAGAGACAAGGGGGCAACACTTAAAGAGGATCCTTCATGACAGGCATTTGATTGCCATGGTTTTAGGGGATTCTCATGGCAACTTGCTGTGTAGATCAGGACACCAAAAGTCTGAGAATTTAAGTGACTTTCCCGTATCACAAGTTAAAGCAATTGTGATGTGAAGCCAGGAGGATCCACAGAATCCATCTGTCTGCCTATATCAAACAACATGTATAAATTGCTTATTCTTCATAAAAGAAATTTGTCCCGATTTTCAAAAGTATTCTGACCTTGTGATTAACAGAATATTATTTACAAATACCTCTCCCTATCTCATGAATATCACAAAGGAAAAGTAATTAACTATATACATGGGCACCTAAGAACTACCCAGGGTGAGGCAGATTATGTGCTAGGCGAAAAAAATGACTCAAGGTGGAAATTTTTGGATTCACTTCTTACCTCTGTGACTTTGAATAAAACAAGTACATACTCAGAGATACTTTTACTCATCAAGTTGATGGGATTAACATTCATAATGATATTCAAAATAAGGCAATCAGCACCTGTTCCACATTGTCTGCAGATGCCATTACTGGTTATTATAGCTGAGAATTCAAAGCAATTAGAAAATATATGTATTCCAGGATCATAAGTCTAAAAAGTTGTAACATGTGGGAGACAAAGGAGGCTGTCAACATTGGGAAAAATCAGGAGGCAGAGCTGGGCAGAATGGCTAAAGAAGACTAGAAGTCAGACTATTAGGAGTCCATGACTGATTTCTCCCATCAACCTACATAAGACACAGTATGATAAATCACTTAGTAAGGTACAGAGGGATTTGATAGTCACAATAGTTAATCTTGTCCTCTTGATGGGATTTAGCATTATCCAGAAGTTATACCTCCAGGTATGTCTGTAAAGGAGTTTCTGAAGAGATTTAACTAGAATGGGAAGACCCACCATGAATATAAACATCACTATCCCATGTGCTGTTGTCCTGGGCTGAAGGAAAATAGGAGGAAGCTAGATGGTCACTCATCTCTCTCTGCTTCCTGAAGGCAAATGAAGCATGACCAGCCACCTATCTATCATTCAGTATGCGTTTCCTGCCATGATATTATCCCCTTAAACTACAATCCAAAATAAGTCCTTCTTTACGTTGCTTTGTCACAGCACAGGAAAAATAACTCACATGATAGCTATTAAATTTATGATTGCTGTATACATCCTTTACCTAAGCCTTTATATGATTATGTGAGAAGTACTATTCAGATTAAAATACTTTAAAAACACAAGCTCATATACCCACTGTAAAACAAACATATTGGAATGTGTTAGAGTTTGGAACATTTATAGTAAAGCTTCACATTTAGTGATGTGAATATAAATTAAATCATCCATCTGACACATGGAATGTAAATAAAAACATCATTGCTTCTCTTCCTGGCATTGTCTCCTGCACTGATCCTGTCATTCATTGATGCATATTTCGCAATATAAAAGTATCAGCACCACATCCTTTTCACTGACTGAATTATCTAAGACCTTGTAAAGTTTGGTCTGTTGGCCGTTTCCTCGGGTCACTACATTTTATTCTGCAATTTCAGATATTCTCTGATAGTTGGAAATATATCTTGGAAATTGACAATATTCAGCAATATTCCCCAGACCCACTTTATGCTACCCTTGTTTCCACTGATTCATTCCTGAGACACATAGACTTGAAGGCTTTTAAATTTTTCCTTGTATTATCTTCACAGATGTCAATATACTTACTAATAATTCTGCTTAGGAATTACCTATGATTCCAAAGAGAGAAGCTACAAATTTATTCAGTAATAGTCCTTCTTAATTATTTTTTCTCTATTTTTTAAGTTATACATCTAGATGATATTTTTAGTGATTAATTCCACTTATAAATTCAAATATCAGGCTTATCCTGTTCTTTACTATTCTGCCCGTACTGAGTACTGGAGCTTAACTACTCAACCTACATATACGATATGAATAATGAAACCCTTACCTCTGCCTCCAACTCTCAGTTCTATCACAAACTTTTATATCATCAAAATTAATGCTATTTATAGACTATCTTGAAATAGCATTCTATGAGCTTTGACAGTAGGTTAGGCACTAAAACTAAATAACAGTAAATTTACAGTAGTTAGCATTCTGTGAGGAGCTATGATAAGCAGCAGTCAAGCTTTATCCTTCCTATGGGTCAAAGCCATTCAAAAGTGAGGTATCTGTCTTAGTTGGGATTTCTATTGATGTAAAGAAATACCATGAGTATGGCAATTCTTATAAAAAAAAAGCATTTAATTGGGGCTGGCTTAGTTTAATTAGTCGTTATCATCGTGGCAAAACATGGCAGCATACAGATAGACATGGTACTAGAGAAAGAATTGAGAGTTCTACATCTTGATCCACAGGTAACAGGAAGTAAACTGTGTCCCACATTGGTCATAGCTTGAACATATGAGACCTCAAACACACCTCCACAGTGACACACTTCCTCTAACAAGGCCTTACCAACTCAAACAAGGCCAAGCATTCAAGCAACTAAGTCTATGAGGGCCATACCTATTCAAACCATAACGGTATCCCAGACTAGGAATTAAGAGTTACTCTCTGTGGAGACATGGAATTAGCATAGTATGACATTTCTTTGTGGTCTACTTGGGTCATGTCATTCTTCGAATAGTTTTTGTTTTATTTGTTCTTTTGAAATTGGAAATTGGCACACTTTAGGTGGTTCATAACTGTCAATTGCCACTTTTTCTCTGTCTGATTCTCTGCTAAGGGAAGCTATCCTGGGGTTTCTAAGTGGACAGGCTAGCAGACTGATTAGACAAACAGAGGGAACAAGTGTTCTGAAGCCCTCTAAAGCTAGATCAGTAAAGATTCTATTCCGGGATACCTACCTCTCACCAGCATCCCTAATTTTTCTGATAAAGTTTATCCAATTCATACATAGAGGCTAAAAGTAAGCCCTCTAGGTTTCATCCAAAGATAAATTCTGAATTGCCAATGCCTTTGTTCTGAAATAGAAAAATCAATGAGATGTCTACCAAGAGAAAGTGCTTGTTAGATGCAGTTTGAACCAATTCTTTATTTTCTATCCATTTTATTCTTGTCTCTGATAATGTCAGATCCCAGGTATAGAATCCTCCAGTCAGATTTCTGGACAAATGACATTTAACTTTCACTTCTATCCTCTCTGGTGATAGTACCTATAGCTGGAAGTTTTCCTGTGTCCTGGCCTGGCCTATGGTCAGGACAAATCTCTCTAACCTGCTGGTCCTGCAGCCTCTTGGTCCCAAATAAATGCATACAGACTTATATTATTTTTTAAACTATGGCCATGGTAGGCTTCTGGCTAGCTAGCTCTTTTATCTTAAATTAGCCTATAACTATTAATCTATGTATTGCCACATGTTCCATGGCTTTACCTGCATCCCATTACATGTTGCTCCTTGGGCGGCTCACTGGTATCTCCTCTGCCTCTCCTTTCTCTTCCTGTCTATCTGTTTGGATTTCCCACCTGCCTCTAAGCTGCCTTGCCATGGGCCAAACGGCTTTATTTATCAACCAATCAGAGCAACATATATTCACAGCATACAGAAAGACATTCCCTGATCAAGTACCTTTAACAATCATTCATCAGTATGTCTAAATATATATTCAGAATTCAAAATCATTAAAACACGGGCACTCGTTGGTCGCCTCCGTCCCTTCTGCAACCTCTGCTATTCTAAGTCTATTCCTCTTGGGGATTTATATAGAGCTTGTAACAGATTTGGGATGGAAAAAGGAAAGAGGCCTGTGAGAAAATAGAGGAGGTAAATCCAGAATTTGATGTTTTTTTATTGGAAGACAATTAATCTTATAAATAAATGGCATTCACAAATGTGCAAGAATCGCTAGAATACTGTATATATCCATGTTTTCATTCTATTTAATTTGCTGCTATTATCAGTCTAAAACAATCTTAAAATTAAAAAAGTTAAACAGCATCTAAACTGTAGACTCATATTCTCCAAATATATAGATATTTGAATTTGAATTTAATAAAGTCATCTCAAGTTTGAAAGTCATTCCCCAGTCACCTGAATCATTTTTAAGTGTAGGAGATCACCTGTGGATACCATCTACTGTGTTACACAGTAAAGTCAAGGGCAAAATGTTCTAGTGGACAGAAATTTTTCTCCAGAAATCTCAGAATGGATGTGTCAGTAAAGAATTAATTCACTGAAAAGCAACTGATGCAGCATGGGAATGGTCTCCCTCTCTCCTCTTTGCTTTTCTTTTGTAATTCTGGATTTAGATGCTCCTGAATGAGTTTTCAGAAGGAAGTCAGCTTTCCACGGCCCTTTGCTGATCACATGTACTGACTGTGGCTACTTGATATGAAGATGAGAGAGCTATGATAAATATACATGGACTCCTGGGAGTCAGAAAGCAGTTTCTCAGGGTGTTCACACTGAACATACTGGCTCACAAATATTGAGAGTCTTAAATTATCCCAGAGAACTGTCTAACACAACAACCCTGGAGAGGAATTTGGCAAGGACTCTGTTCTGTGTTCATTCAGAGTCTAAGGCCATCAGTGAGGTAGTGCTAATGACAACCTGTGTTATCATCCAGGAACCTCTCTATGAATATCCAACTGCAAACTTCTAAACCTAGAGAAGATAAAGAAGACTTCTGACCTGCCCCAAGTCCTGGGGCTGTTCTACTTTGTTATATATAGTTTTTTGTGGTGTATTGAGTAATGTCAAAATGGGAATCAGTGTATAGACAGATATTTGTATTGATTCAGAGACAATAACTATGAGATCTGGCTTGCAACTGGGAGTTTGCCGTGCCTGCCTCTGATTATGTGCCTGAAAATTAGGGACAATGTGCTGTAAAAACAAGACACAAGTAGACTACATGCTATTGCTGAGTTAGCTTTTCTGAGGGTTTTGAATGATATACTCCAGAATTTTAAAACTAAAGAGATTGCATGTGTCTCAAAACCATGTCCCATAGGAAAGAGTCAGGGGACTGGCATATTGGACTTGTGAAAAAAAAAAAAAGATGTTGCACTGTCCTCTCCTTCCCTCTTTATGACCTGATACATTATCTAAAAATCCACATGCTCAGATGTTAGAAGTCTAGTCTTTGAATATTGGAACTCTTTCTCCCTTAAAAAATATACACTAAACAAAATAACATTCTACTTAATGTACTAGTATGGATTTTTAATGTAAAAAGTTATAGCTATAATTTAGATCATGAATGTCCTCTATAGAGGACATTCCTGTGTTAGAGGCTCCATCTCTAGCCTATGGTGCCACTGAGAAATGATAGAACTCTGTGTGTGTGTGTGTGTGTGTGTGTGTGTGTGTGTGTGTGTGTGTGTGTAAAGACATATGTTCCCCTGCTTGAGTACATATACAAAAATGTGTCCCACTTTATCACCCTCTACATTATTCCTTTGAGACAGAGTCTCTCACTGAATCTGTTGCTGGGCTGGCAGATTTCAGCAACAATTCCCAGATATCTTCCTGTCTTCAACATCTACAACACTGAGCTACAGACATCCATACAGCCACAAATGGCTTTTTACTAGAGTGCTGATGATGCAAACTCAGTTCTTCATGCTTGAGTAACAAGGATTATTACATAATGAAGCCATCCCCTGTGCACCAGAAAAGTTGTGGAATCTTTAAAATGTAGTGGGGTTAGTGGCAGGACATTAGACCACTTGGGACATGCCCTTAAAAGAGACAATAAGACCCAAGCCCCTCCTGATTGCTTCTGAGTCTTCATAAATATGAACAGCCTACTCCATCATATATGACAAATACAATGTTCTATATAACTACAAGCCCAAAACAGTAGAAAAAGCAACAGTAGACTGAGACATAGTAAGTGCTTTCTTTTTATAAGTTGATTATCTCAAGTATTTCATCACAGTAACAGAAAACTAATATATCTGACATGTTACTTTACTATTTTTCTTTTTCCCCCTCTAAAATGAATTACAATTTTGTTTCAATTTGTTAGTAAGGCAATAATTGATAAGCCATGATATATTTTTACATAAATTGGTTATCCATTCATAGGATTTGATCATATTTTTCAGTGAAACAAACTGATGACATTGAAAATCTGTATTCAAGTCTACTATGAATCTTACACAGATCAAATTTGTCAGAAGATGTTTTAATTTCCATTTTTCAAGTGTCCAGGACAGACACACAAAGGCATGCCATGTAAGTGAGCAGTGCCAGTATCATATATATCTAAGGTACTGAAAGGTTGGAGAAAACAGAAAGATATATCCTCTAGTGCAAACAGAATGAATCAAGTGAAGGTCTTGTTCAGAATTTGGACATTTTAAAGAATGATTTCTTTATCTATACTCTGCTACTATAACAGAATATCTCAAGCTAAGTAATTCATAAATAAAAAGGTTATTTTCTAAAGTTCTGAAGGCTTGAAAGTTCTAGAGCATGGAGTTAGCATTTATGGAGGAGTCTTCCTGTGGCACAACAGGATAGATAGGTAAATTAACACACAGAAAACAGAGTAAAGTTGGAATAAACATGGTTCCATAATAAGCCCATTCCTGAGATAATGGTATTAAAACTTTCTTAATCACCTCTTAAAGACATCATGTCTTATGGCAACTGAATGTCTGTATGTCTATACTGACAACTCAATTAGAACAAGAGGGTCAAAGATAGCATTCAAACTAGACCAGAGGACAAAACCAAGAAAATGAAGCACATTCTTGAATCCTTAGCTGGGTCATTTCTGCCCCCCTGCCCTTATTTCTCTAAAGAATGAGGATGGCATTATTAAAAGCCTTGAGTTCATTGACTTTTCTGCCCCATCTTTCTTCAGGACACATGAGGGGTATTAATAGGGTCATATAATCACTGGGGAGGAGCCAAAAAACAGAAGAATAAGTGGAGAGAGATGGCACAGCTCTGTCTGCCATGTCACTGATATTTCTCCCTACAAAACTACCACCATTTTAACCCATAAGATTAAACAGATTTTGTTTGCAGGCAGTTGGATTTCTACAGGTAACTGGAAGTGACACATCCTGCCTGATGCATAAGGGACCAGGAAGTCCATAGTGAGAATCTGAATTTGATGTTACTCATGGGTTGGCAAAGAACAATCATTTAGGGCTATGAATGTGGGCACTAGAAATGGAATTGGTACAGGTGTGGAGAGAGCTGGGGAGGACTCAGTGGGAGAGAACAGTAGAAAACATGTGAACAAGAGCTGATAGTGTGTTGAACTAATCATGGGGTGGGAGCATCATAGAGCTGTCCCTCATATTCCATGTTACTTATGGCAACTGACCTTACTCATGAACATGGTTTGTTTATACTCCATCCAGGCTTTTCAATGACTTTTCTAAATGTTTGTTGAATGATCTTCTTCCCCTCTTCTTAATCCACCCCAAACTTCATTATATATCTGTGTTGTGGAGTATTTTTACACTGTGTAAGGATATATTGCTGTGATTGATTAATAAAGAGCTGAGTGTCTAATAGATAGGCAGGTAGTACAGGCAGGACTTCTGGATAGAGAGATAGGAAGTAGGAGATGAATTGATGCACTCAGGAGATTCCAGAGAGCATGGAAGAATCAGGATAGATGGTACATAACAAAATGTAAGTTAACAGAAATGGGTTAAGTTACGAGAGCTAGTTACAAACAAGCCTAAGCTAAGGTCAAGGTTTTATAATTAATAAGTAGTCTCCATGTCATTATTTGGGAGCTAGATGGCAGGACAAAAAAAAAACTCATTACAAATGGTGTCCAATGTCTGGAAAATAAGTCCACACAGGGTCTGAAAAATCTAAAGAAAAAATCCAAACATGGAGTCAAATGCAGCTTCCAGATGACCTCAGTCTCTCAAGCAGGCCAGATACTTGCAACATACAGACATGCTGCCCCTTTAATACAGCCGGGTACTTTAGCAGCCTACACACTACTGATTGCCTGCATTGTGGCCACAATAGCTTCCCAGAGCTGGACAGTGAGGCATGCCTGGTATGGTTAGGTTTACATGTGGCTCCTGCTGCTACTTGTGGACCCTAGGGAGGTGGAGCCAGCTGCCAGTGCACCATATGCTAAGTGGAGCTGGGCAGCAGTAATCTAGTAGTTTCAGATTTGGCTCATAAGGTCAGAGAAAGTTGCAGACTCACAGAAACCCAAGTCCAGGCAGAAAGAACCTTAAAAAAGGTACAATATGCTTAAAAAGGTGCTTAGGTGCTAAATAAAGAAAAGAAAATGGGTATAGACAGAGAAAAACAGTTCAAAAATAATAAAGGCTGTAGCTTAAGTTTTCCTGCCTGGCCCACAGTCAGGACATATCTCTCTCACTTGCCAGTCCCACAGCTGTCAGACCCAACCAAGTAAACACAGAGACTTATATTGGTTACAAACTATATGGCCATGGCAGGCTTCTTGCTAACTGTTCTTACAGCTTAAATTAATCCATTTCTATAAATCTATACCTTGCCACGTGGCTCATGGCTTACCAGCATCTTCACATGCTGTTTGTCATCGTGGCGGCTGGCAGTGTCTCTCTGACTCAGCCTTCCACTTCCCAGCTTTATTCTCCTCCTTGCCCCGCCTATACTTCCTGCCTAGCCAACGGCCAATCAGTGTTTTATTTATTGACTAATTAGCAACACATTTGCCATACAGAACATCCTACAGCACTTCCCCCTTTTTTTTTCAAAAAGGAAGGTTTTAACCTTAACAAAGTAAAATTACATATAATTTAGGAATTTGGGCGTAGCTTCTCTTACTACTTCCTGCTGGAGGGGGGCGCTGTATCTTATGGGGAAACAAAGAAAATTTTAGAATTATGGAATAGTCCATGAGGCTGTATCATCTGAGCCAGATGCCTTCAAACCATTCTGGATGTTGGATCATCTGGGCCATGGTGTCATCGGAGACCTTTCAGGGGGTCTTGGCTGGTCAAACCTGATGTATCTTAATCTGGAACAAATCCATAGCCTTTGAATTTCTGTGGGAACAAAAGCAGAGTCTCCTTTCCAAAGCAACACATCCTTACATCTAAATTTTGAAGTCAAGGTATCTTTAAAATATACATTTTGGCATAACTCAACAGCTTTTACAATCAAATGTTTTTCTGCAGTTAAAAATCCCAAAGACAACACAATCCAGATTCTCTGTGTAATATCCATTTTTATGTGGCTTATTTTTTATACTACCTTTACTGTCTCTTTAAAGACTTTATTTTTAAAAACTATTTATTTCTTTATATAACTGTATATATTCCTTTTTTCTTTCTCTTTCAAGCCTACGTACATTTTTACACACATTGTAAACTATTACATCTGAATCTGTCTTATTGTGAACATCCCACAGCAAAAGTCTTTGAAGATAAAGTAATATAAAAAAATAAAAATAAAAGCCATGTAAGGATGTGAAATATTATATTATAAGTAACAGAGGGAGTTTGGACTTTATATGGTGATTTATTAATTTTGAATTTTTAAAATACTAATGAACAAAAAAAAATCTGCTGAGAGACATTAGATTATGGAAACTGCTAAATTAAACCAACCTATATATTTTAAGAATGTCCTAACTACAGAATGGAAGTCAGAAAATGTGTTGCTTTGGGAGAGATGTTATGCTTTTATCTCCTCAGTAAAAGAAAAGCTGTTAGTTCCTTCAAAATTGATAAAGATCAGATTTGACTGGGAAAGGCCTCCTGAGGATCTTGGCTATAGACATGAGGGAGAAAGCTCAGAAATATTTCGGGACAGGTGATATATATGCTGATCCCTCAACATAGGAACAGCTCAGAGACTGGATGACACATAATAAATCTTGTTGGCTACAGAGTCCTCATGACAGTTTGATTATACAGTCCAAATGGACTTATAAAAATGACAGGAACCTTTTTACATGCTCAAACATAAAACAAAAAATCATCTTTAGCTGACTTGTGCACATCACATATTCTTACTTGTGTTAATGCAAATACATGTTACCTTTAGAAGTTTGTGTGTTTTTAGAAAAAAAAAGGACTGGACACCAAAGAAAACAAGTAGCCCAGGTGATCCAGCCTCTCAGAATGCCTCTGTTACAGTTTCCTCAGAATTCTGCCTCCAGAATAAGTTCAAAGCTGCTAGCTAAGATGGTCTGGCCTCAAAGACTATGCAATCAAGACTTCAGATAAGCTCTGTATTTTCCCATCACACAGAGACTAAACAAAAATCAACACAGCTAGCTCTCCCAGGGCTTGACCATTATCCCAATTTTCTTAGGTCCCCTAAAGATGCAGTTGCCCCCAGGAAACAGGAAGCAGTTTAGAAAACAAAACATTCACACTCCTAGAGGTGGGGTAGAGGGTTTTGGTCATTTGGTGAGCTATGGATATTTGTCATCATTTAGCGGGTTGGTTATAAGTTGTTATTGCTCATGGTCAGGGAAAAAAAAACTAAGCAAGGGAGTTGGATTCAAGGGTCTCTTTCTGAAAATAAAAAGGGGAGATATGGAAAGAATAGGATAGAAGGATAGATTATTAAATCTACTTTTAGACTCAAAAGCAAATTACTAATCTCAAATATTTTAAATTGGTATGGATTTTTTTTACACTGATACAAACTTAAGGTTGTTCTTGTTATACTGTATATATGTTTCTACTCATATTTAAGGTATTGTACCTATGCAGCTCATTTAGAAATATAATGTAAAGTTTTAGTCTTTGAAAGCTATTTAGGATAATAAAGAAATGCAGGTGATTATTTAGTCATCTATAACAATCAAACTTATAGTCATGTTAGGTATATTTTCAAGGTAAAACAGAGACATATTTTAAATAAATAGGTGGTTGTCAAACACTTCAGAGACCTACAGAATATGAATTTAAAATATTTTAATAACATAAGGCTTTTTATGACAGTAAGACACATTTGCTCCTGGCAGTACCAATTTACTTCAAAAAAGCATGATGGACTTCGACAAACCTCCCTATGGAATTTTCTTTCACTTGTGGTAAAGTTAGCCATTGGGCAAAAAAACTGCCCTTGGCTCGATGGCTGACAATATGCTGTCCAAAGTGGACAAGCAGGACACAAAAGAAGGCAACTGCCAAACTTTTCCAAGACGAGGTAGGACAGTGCTTCAAAATTCCTGCTTCACAGAAAAGTCTGTCAGATATACTAGGCCTCCAGGCTGAAGATGGATGACCCAATGTTGCAGAGGAACCTTGGAGTGACTATACAGGCAGACAGATATCTCTTTATTTGTTAATTTTGGAAGTTACTTGCTTTGCACTTCCTGTTTACTAATATTATGTCATTCTCAGGCCACTGATGGAGTTGAAGATGAGACAATTATAATTGCAGTTTTCCTTGTTATCAAATTCAGAAAAGAAACTCACAAAAGAGGTGTAAAGTTTATAAGGTTGAGAAACATAAAAGCTTAAGATGTTTATCTAAGAAGATGCTTTAAGGTAAAAAGATATTTTTATCATGATAATACAAATTTTGAAAGAAAATGGTTTGGGGATAAAACTTTGGACTCAATAAGATAGGATAGATAATATACTACTTTCTCCAAATTTTCCACATACAAATAGACTAGACATTGTAAATGTAATTCTTACTTGATAATTGTTCTTATTGTATATAGTTTTACTGTTTTAGAGTTGAAACCTTCCTTTTTATTTAGACAAAAAGGGAGAAATGTTGTGGGATACTTGTACACTCTGTGAAGATATATTGCTGTGATTGGGTTAATAAAGAGCTGAATGGCCAATAGCTAGGCAGGTGGTATAGGCAGGATTTCCAGACAAAGAGATAGTGTAGTGGGTAGCCATTCCAGCTTTGATCTGGAAGCTCCAAACCCCATTGAGACTTCGGCAACTGTCACGCCTACAAGGCGGGGCCAAGGGAGGCACCTGGAGACCTGAGATCTGGATGGGCTGTACTCTCACTCGGTTCAGGGACCTTGGATGGTGAAGGTGGGCTAAGCAGAGCTCCAGAGAACACCATTGGACTGCGATACACCTTCCCCAGACCCCGCGACCTACCTATCCCTTAACTTGTAAGTTACGCCATTAAATAAATCTCCTTTTAACTACGTGAAGTGGCCTTAATAATTTCACCATTATCTGGAGCTCACATGGGGCAAATTCCAAAGGCCTGGGTGGCTCCCACCCTCAGGCTCCTCCCCGGCTAGCGGGTACCTAAACCCGCCTGCAAAGTTCCCTATAACCAGGGAACGCCTACACGATTCCATTCCCGAAAAAGGGAGCAGCTAGCCCAGTCCCAGTTCCCTAGCTTAGCCTCGAGACCAGCAAAAGAGGCACTCCCCCGCTTCCTGAGTGCCGGCTCCGGCTCCTGCCATCTTGACTCCAGCGAGCTGCAGTTAGCCAAGATCACCAGCAGGCCCTGCTTTGGAGCTGTACCAACGCCACCTGCTAGCTGAAAAGTGCTACTACACCCCCCAAAACCACAAAAGGTAAGCATATTGTTTCAAGTAAAAGTACTTGATAATTTTACACCTTAAAATTGACTAATAAATTTTGAGTAATTCTTGTAATATGGCCGACAACATTACCTCACAAGAATTTGAAAACCTTTTTGCCTGTATGATGAATGACAACTTCCTGGAAATATACGACCTTCCTAAGGCATATCTGGCCTGTACCATTTTGGCATTCATTGTAATAATTCACACAGTGTTCAAACACTGGTTTAATAACAAGAACAAAGATGAGTCTTTATTGGGACTGATATAGGATTTAAAAAATAGCAATGAAGGCTTACAGAAAAAGATTCTTTCTCTGGAATCTGCTAACCAGGATTTACAGGCTTTAAAAGATAGCAATGAAATCTTACAGAAAAAGATTCTCTCTCTGGAATCTGCTAACCAGGATTTACAGGCTTTCAAAGATAGCAATGAAAGCTTACAGAAAAAGATTCTCTCTCTGGAATCTGCTAACCAGGATTTATAGGCTTTAAAAGATAGCAATGAAAGCTTACAGAAAAAGATTCTCTCTCTGGAATCTGCTAACCAGGATTTACAGGCTTTCAAAGATAGCAATGAAAGCTTACAGAAAAAGATTCTTTCTCTGGAATCTGATGATCAGGATTTACAAAACAGACTTGTACCAAAAATTGATCTTATTGATAATAAATGTGAATATTTAATGGACAGAACACTAACTCTCCAGACACTATATAAGGAAGAAAAATTATCATTAATTGATAAGATAAGGTCCATGGAATCATGTGTTTCTGAGGAACATTAAAAACTTCTATGATTCCATGAGAAATCTGGAGTCCCTTGCCAGAGAGGAGGTTCACTCCATAGAACAGACCATAGGTGCTCATTTGCAGGCCTTAGAAGAAACTCTCGGTAAACATGACAAAGGACCTAATAAGCAGAAGGGCAAGACCATAGAGGTTGTAACATCTCCAAATGGCTCTCACACAATGGCTTATCCTGTTATCATCCATGAGAAGCCAGCGGATGACACACACTCCGAGCCATATAATACATATATATACATTACAACCAATTTCAACAAGGGACTTTAAAAATATAAAGGAAGCAGTAGTTACATATGGGATACACTCCACATACATAAAACAATTGTTAAATTTGTGGTCTATCTCACATAGAATCATCCCAGATGACTGGCATCAGTTAATTTCAGCTGTTCTAGAATATAGCCAGCAGCTACAGTGGAAAAGCTGGTTGAGAGAAGAGGCAAAAAATTTAGAACAACAAGGTAAAATCAGAGGTTTTGTGATCTCCCAAGATCAAATACTTGGTGAGGGATGTTTTGCTGACAGGAATGTACAAGCCACATATGATGAGCATACAATATTCCTATGCCGCACAGCAGCTCTAAATGCTTGGGAAAAAATTCCAGAACCTGGAAAACCAACTGAGGTATACACAAAGATATTTCAGGGACCTCACAAACCCTTCACCGATTTTTTACAAAGACTGAACACAGCTATAACAAAAGCTATATCAGATAAAGAATTAAGAAAAGTATTAACTGAGTCCTTGGCATTCGACAATGCTAATGCAGAATGCAGAAGAATACTTACACCATTAAAGATCAGATCAGCTCCTTTGGAAGAATGGATTCAGTATACTAATGGTGTTGAGTCTCGTAACTACAGTAATGAGGCTTGGATAGGAGAGACAAATCCCAGAGGTGAAAGAAGGCCCCGTGTTACCAAATTTTTTAAATGTGGTACACCAGGTCATATAAGTAAAAACTGTACATGGGGTACTCCTAGAAGTAATACTCCTTTTAGGAATAGCCTAAACAGGAGACCCCAACCACCTCCTGGATTATGTAGAAGGTGTGGCAAAGGCCGACATTGGACCAGTGAGTGCAGATCAAAAATAGATATACGAGGCAACCCTTTACTGGTGGAAAACGCCTCAGGGGGCCTCTTGAAGGCCCCCAAATCAAATGTAGTACGAACATTCCCAGCCACTGTGGAAGAAATTCCTGTCCAGGACAACTGAATAAACCAATGCCTAATGTAAAAACCGATACTGCAATGGATGATAAAACAGCTCTGATAGGTGGATCACAGTTTACAAAGAACACTATAAAACAAATATTTTGGCAGACTTCCGTAAATGAACAAAGACCAAAGCTTAGAATTCGAATTAATGGCCTGGTTATGGAGGGCCTGGTAGACACAGGTGCAGATGTGACTATAATTACACCAAAATCATGGCATCCGAATTGGCCTCTTCAAGAGGTAGATATCCAACTTTTAGGGATTGGCAACCTATCTCAGATAAAACAGAGTTCGAGATGAGTTGAATGCATAGGGCCAGAAGGACAGAGAGGAAGGCTGAAGCCATATGTAGCAAATGTAGCAGTAAATCTTTGGGGCCAAGATCTATTACAACAGTGAAATACCTAGATTAAAATTCCTACACTTTCAGAAAAGGAATACAGACTAATGCATGTTTCTAGGAACAATATCATGACATGCTATAAAAATCAGGCACCAAACATTCAGGCTGTTCACAGAGCACAACTGCTGTTGAACTCTCAGAAGTACCAACTGCCTTACCTTTAAAATGGCTGACTAATAAACCTGTCTGGGTTGGACAATGGCCTTTGACAAAAGAGAAGCTACAAGCTTTAGAACAGCTGGTTCAACAGCTGGTTGAGTTAAATGCTCAACACATTGAAGAATCTACCAGCCCTTGGAATTCTCCTGTATTTGTTATTTAAAAAAAGTCTGGTAATTGAAGAATGCTGACAGATCTGAGAGCTATTAATAAAGTAATTCAGCCAATGGGCTCCCTACAGACTGGGATGCCCTTGCCCTCTCTGCTACCTAAAGAATGGCCTATAATAGTTATTGACTTAAAAGACTGTTTCTTTACCATACCCTAACAAGAAAATGATAGAGAAAAATTTGCCTTCACAGTACCTAATTATAACAATTCTCAGCCAGTCAAGAGATATCAATGGAAGGTCCTCCCACAGGGAATGTTAAACAGCCCCATTTTGTGCCAATACTTTGTGCAGAAACCACTGGAGATAATTTGTGTAAAGTTTCCACAATCTATAATTTATCACTATATGGATGATATCCTATTAGCTGATCCAAAATTAGATACATTAGAAAGCATGTTTGAAGAAGTAAAAAAAAGTTTTGCCTTGCTGGGGACTGCAAATTGCTCCTGAAAAAATACAAAGAGGAGATTCTATTAATTACTTAGGATATAAGATAGAGCTACAAAAAATTAGACCCCAAAAGGTACAGCTAAGGAGAGATTGATTGAAGACTCTTAATGATTTTCAAATGTTATTAGGAAGCATTTCCAACTTACTGGGTATCATGGGAATACCCAAAGATGGACTACAAAATTTGGCTAATACTCTAGAAGGGGACAAAGAATTAAATAGTCCAAGAGAATTATCAACCGGAGCTGAGAAGGAATTGGCTCTAGTAGAAAAGACAATTAGAGAAGCACATGTGGATCGTGTGGATCCAGAACTTAAATGCATTCTTGTCATATTCCCCTTCAGACATTCCCCAACAGGTATTTTAATGCAGAGGGAAGATATTATATTGGAATGGATATTCCTACCACATAAACCAAATAAGAGATTAAAGACTTATATAGAAAAGATCTCTGATTTGATTCAAAAAGGTAAACTAAGACTTCGCCAGTTGACAGGAATGGACCCAGCAGAAATTGTAATACCTTGAACTAATGAAGAAATTTCATCACTATGGAAAGATAATGAATACTGGCAGAGAGACTGCAGTTATGCCATTAAATAAATCTCCTTTTAACTACATGGAGTGGCCTTAATAATTTCACCATTAAGATAGGAAGTAGGAGATGAATCAAGAAACATGGGAGATGCCAGGAGACATGGATGAAGCAGGATGGGTGGTGTGTGACCCAATGTAAATTAATAGAAATGGGTTAAGTTATAAGAGCTAGTTAAAAAGCAAGCCTAAGCTAAGGATGAGCTTTCACAATTAATAAGTAGTCTTCATGTCATTATTAGGGAGCCGACTGGCAGGACAGAAAAAGACTCATTACAAATCTGTTTTCTGCACTGAGAAATATGAACTCATCACTTACTGTTCAGTCCCCTTTAACTTCTTCTACAAAATGAGTATGTGTCTATGTGCTATCCAATCTTTTCAGGCTAACAGGAAGAGCTGTCTCTGTCTACTCTTTGCCAACATATACAGGAGATGCACTCTTTGGTACTTCTCAAAAGATAGTTCCTCCCCTACCTGGAAGTTTATGTTTTTCTATACCCTTCTAGTAGTAATGCCTGCATACCATCTTAGCACATCTGAACTCTGTCATTTAAAACAATTATCTTATATCCTTCTCCAGTGTTCTTAACCTTTATTTTGTTCTAGATTTTCTGAAGTCTAATGTAGCCTGGAGGATCTCCTCTTGAAATAATGTTTTATCAGTAATTAAAACACACTTAGTAATGGCAAAAAATATAACTATATTGACACATTTACAAAAATATGATTAATATAAACCAATATATGCTTCTTAACAAGCTCATTAATTAAAAGATTACAAGTCTAGCAACTACCACAATTTGAGGATCATAATGAATATTAATAACATTCTCTATTATTAACTGCAGTATGCTGCAGAAATGTCTGTAATTTGTTGTTGGCCAGTTGAAGATTGCTGTAATCATACAGCTTGTTACATGCTTTTCATGACTAAAAGAAATGCTTACCTACAACTTGAAATCAGTGAAAATGAGGACAATTTCACATCCATTGTTGAAAATTCTCCACAGATATCTCCAAGAGATCTTTCCTTCACTTTCCTATCATTTGTTTTCATTCTGGGATATTTTTCTCCTTTGTATCTAGTCCCCATCCTTTGTGATAATGTCTTGGTTAAGGACATAAAGTGTATCACAAGGTCTCTTATCAGTTCACATCTCTCCTGACCTTCTATAGACTATTCTTACACATGCTAAGCCACTCTTCCTGCACCCACTCTCTTCCTCAACTGACTGTGTTCTCTCACTGTATTTATACTTACCTAGAATAGCTTAGTTGACACATTGCCCCTGAAGTGCTGGCAAAATGATAGTGTACACCCAAATATCCCACTCTTTAGAAATAAAAGGTTTAAAGGAACCTAAACAGAGGAAAGAAATAAACATTTACAGAGTGCTTAACTGAGGTAGGATAATACAAAGTGCTTAACAGATCATATTTTATTTATCTCTTCCAACAATCCAACAAAGTTATTTTCTCTCTGAAGAATATGCTTAGATAAAGTGAGCTGCAGAATGTTAAAGTAGATTGCTCCAAACCATCCAGCTGGGGCTGGTAGAGCCAACATAAACCTAAGGATTTCCTCTATGGAACAGTTATCCCTATGTCTGAAGCACATACACTTTGGCCAAGTGGAGCACACTCAGGGAAGGAGAGAGATAGAGGTTAGGACAGGGTACAGTTCTCACTGGTCTCTCCTCATGTTGTTAACTTTATATTCAACTTTCTCAATCTCTCAAAAGAGTTTTTTTTTTCCTTTCCTGGAGACAAACCAGTCAAACAAGTTCGATTGCAGGGACCGTGGAAAACTTGAGTATGATTTGCTTTCAGTTGCTATGGCTTGGTTTGTGGTTCTAAAGATTAAAACCTGGGACTCACAAATGCTAGATAAACACTCTACCACAGAGCTACACCCTTACTTGAGGAGGGATGTAAATATTTGTTAGTGCAGATAGGCAAAGTGTAAACAGTAGCCTATTCCGTCCAGATCACCTTTTTACAGAAGGATTTTTCTGCCAGACCGTGACCAGACTTCCCCTCGTCAGTTTGGTGTGGGACACAACATGTATTCCATTTCTCTTATTTTGGCATGAATGACACAGTAGCTAAACTGTGATTAAAGCAGCATTGGCCAGTAGCCTTGCTACCCTTCTTCAGGGTAGGCTGGTCAGGCCGCTTAGGAATGAGTATGATGCATGTCACTCATGGCACTGTCCTTGGTCTCTGCGCACATGCTTTTCTGGAGGAAAGAAGATAGGTCTTAGCTAGAGCTCAGACTATGGAGTCAGCACCTGCTTTGAGTCTGATTTCTTCCACCTGGCTCTGGTTGTGTTAGGCACTCACACTGCAGTTTGCTTCCTTGACTCTGACGTGCCACTAAAATGCTTCCCCTTCATAAACTCATTTGGGGAATTAAACAGAGCAGAAAACTTGAAATGTTCATAGCTCTTGGCATGAAGAACCTCTGCACAATCAGTTTTTCTTTTTCTTCTACACCACTGATAGTCATACCAAATAGCTGCCTGTCAAAATTTTCATAGAGAGATAATCTAAGGATATATAATATATCTTATTTTAATTTAAATATTAGTCTATTTCAGAATTTAAAATAATTTACTACTGATGTAATACAGATAAAATATTTTATTAATGTATTAACTTTCCAAATATACTAACCCCAATCAAGATTTTATCTCTTTTAGAATATTATAGAAGTTCTCTTTCTTTCTTTCTTTTTCAACTTCTCAGCACCATGCACAGTTGGTCACTTAGAAAATGCTTTTGATGTTGATTATAGGTTTGCCATTCCAAGTTTGGATAGTTTGACTCACTGGAAGTTTAAGTAGCTTGTTTGAAACTTCCTCGGGCCTCCTTTCCATCTATAGCCAGGACTCTGTGTGTATTCATCCAACACTCGTCTCACTTTTTGGTCACTCATAGATAATTGATAAACTATGGCATTTCTTTTATTTACAAAAGACCTGTCTTCCTGGCTAAATTAAAGTTCTGGTGATCTAATTTATTCTCTTAACCCAACAGAACAACTGATTTCTTTTCCATTTTCAGGCATGAGAACCTTGTCACATTGCATTCTTACTCTGAATTGTTATATTTCAGCTCTTGTTTGCAGCTGCTTTATATGCACAAGTCAAGTGTAACCTGAAGAATATTAAAGTGGATTTGGAGGTAAATGGCCCATATCTAGGAAATGTGTCTTATTGCCTCTTAACTCCTCTTTTGTTTAGTGTGCTTATTGATATTTTCCTAGAATCATGCTGAAACTGCATGATGACACATTTCTGCTGACAGCCTTGAACTTTCAGACAGAATCTGCTCAAATAAGGTGAGAGGGAGTCTTTAATTAATGCTCTAACAGTGGGATGAAAACAAAGAATGGGAAGGGTGTAAGGTGGATCTGACTGTCCAAACAAAATGAAATAAGAACCCTGAAGTGCTCTGCCCCAACAAGCAACCCCAACTTGTCCTTATGCATACATTTCCATGCTCATACAGAAATAGGGACTGAACCCAGACCTGGAGATCATGGAAAAATATGACATTTGGAAAGAAGCAGTGAAATAACTTTCTGCAGAGATTCTCTGCCTGGAGCACCCCAGTGCCTCAATATTATCTCTGCCATTAGAGATGTTTGCAAATCCCCAGTGATCTTACAATCACTTTAAAAGGCTTGAAAGCATCCCAGGTAATTATGGCCTTGTGAAAAACAATCAAGCTGAAAAAGTTATTGCTAAATGAATCCCTGAAGTCAGGGCTAGCCATGGTAGCTGTCCTTTAGAGTTATGGGAGAAATTCACTCATGTTACACTGTAGGGAAACATCTTTGAGAAAAATAGCTTAAAGGCCACATCCCAGGCTAGGTTTTTCTTTCTTTAGGGGGTGATAGATTTCAGAGTATTGATGTGAACACAGCCTGGTAAGTCTAATACTTTCCTACAGAAAAGTCCTACTACCTGAGTTCGAAGATGACTTAGGAGTTAGCACATTCCTGCCCGTTGCTCTCTGTCAAAGTTGCTTGCCACTCTGCCTTTTCTGGATATGCAAATGAGTCTAAACTTCGTGATTTTAATCAATGGTCATTGAGCACTCCCTACCAGACATTTTTCCTGTTGCTAGAAACACAAAGGCAGCTACAAAAAACAAAATCCATATATCTTGATAGAAGAAAATTTGGTATTTGGATCTCTCAAAACATCATTACTGCATTAAAGGTTTACAAAATACATACCCATGTCTGCATAAAGGATCCCCCACTTTCATGAGGCCTGACTTCTCTACCTACATAGGAAGACTGATTTATCTGACCCAAGAGTGAATTGCTCCAGTACAGGGACTTTGGCCCCTTTTGATTTTGCTTTGTCAAATACAGAGTCCTGCCCACTACACCTGCTTAAACCCACCTTAAGCATCTCAGGCAGCCAGGTGGTATCTAATCATCCTAAGTGACATTCTACTGTAATGCAGTAAGAGCACAATTGTCTGATTTGATATACATATTTGCAACTTGAATCAGTGTTCTTAAATACACTGGCCAAGAAAGCTAAGCAAGTGGCCATGCTAAGACAAGACCATAAATCTTGTCTTTTTTTCTTCTACTGCTGAGCAAACCAAGAAAATAGAAACAGAAGAAATAAGAATATATTTTCTCCTGTGCATATAAAAAATATTGAAATTAAATGTGACATCAATTCTTGAAGAAATCAGCATATTGTCCTTTGTAGTAATATCTATACATGGCTAATAATTTGCAATATTCATTGAATAATAACATAGCCAGACACCCAATAAATGGAACTACAGGAATAAACAAGATGGATATGATGCCTGTCTTCAGAATTCTGGTCTAGTGTTATTATTCAATCTCCATGACCTTTTCAGAACAGTTTGTTAACCACTGTGATCCCTCAGCACTAAAGCCTAATATTTCAACTCCTGAACTTCATTAATGACAAAACAAAGTACTTCTGTTTATCTTTTCAAACTCTTCATAATCATGTGTGAAATAGTATCAACCTGATGGTGTATGATAATTGAGGTTCAACAAAAAAGGATGTAAGATAGGCATTAGCTCATACTGTTAGAAGACCAGCTAAGCAAGTCCTGAGACCCTTGTACAGGATTCAGGAAAGTAACAAGCAAGTAGGACACCATGGCATGTGCTAAAGCTTGCCTTCTACTAATAGTTGAGTGAAGATGGAAGAAACAGGGGAAAGAAGAGAAACTGTAGTCCTAGTTGATATTGAGAGCCTTTAAACACAATCTTTCATTACAGGAGCATAGTCTATCTTTGGATTAGTTGATTGATTGAAAAATGTAAATATCTTCAAATGCCTTTGCAGCAGCAGCACTTAGACTTGTCTTCCTTGAATAACTAAGAGACTATATGTGTGTTACAAAATAATTACCACTTCTCTCTACCCTGCAACTCTGATGAGAACATCCCTGTTAGCCTGTTATGGCTACAAAATACTGATGTCCTTCCCCAGCTAGTGAATATCAGAAAGGGAAACCTAGATGACATGGAGCCCATGGAATCCCAGTCAGAGTGACACATCAGAAATCCATCCCATGAGTACATCATAAAGATGAAAATAGCCCAAAGAAGCTATTTATAATGGCAAATGGTACAATGGGCTCAGAAGAGAAAAGATGGATGTCCTTAGGTAGAAGCTTTTGTCCTATCACTCCTGTACAGTCTGAGTATTTTCCAAGCTTAATAAGAACACAGGTGCCCAAGTTAAAGAGAACAAATGAGCCAGACTTGTGACTCTGGGTAAAATTAAGCTAGGTCATTAACCACTTCCAAGGTTCTCAAGCAAGTAGGATAGGCAGAGAGATCCCCAGCTCCCTGCTTAGCAGAAGATTACTGGATACACAAAGCCTGGGATGATCATATATAGAGGCCCCAAACTCCACAGTTCTTCCACAGTCATCTATCCCTTCTGAGACTCCAATGTAAATCTGCTTGGTATTATCTCACACTCAATCTTCTTTTTTTATTTTTAAATTGTTATTTATTCATTTCTTACAATATATCCCAGTTGCGGCTTTCTCTCCCTCCACTGCTCTCAATTCCCCACCACGTCCCCTCTTGTAGGTTTTACTCCCTACCCTTCCTCCCAGAAAAGAGCAGACATCTCAGGAACATCAACAGAACACAGCATAAGATACAATAAGACCAGGCACAAACCCTCACATCAAGGCTGGGCAAGGCAACCCAGTAGGAGAAAAAGGGTCCTAAGAGTAAGCAAAAGAGTCAGAGACATCCCCCTTTCCACTGTCAGAAGTACCCCCACAAAAACACCCCATCTTCTTTATCAACAGAAATTCATGTACTAATGCCCCTACTTCCTTCAGTTGGATGTATCTAGGTTACAAACTGGAAATTCATAAAATATTTTTAATGAACCAAAACCAAATTATGCTTGAGTAAATCAGGGTGATCTTTGGGTGGCTAAGAGTGAGCAATGCACAATGTTTTTATGGCCACCAACTTTAGTGAGATGTAAATCAAATATTATCAACACAAAAGGTACACAGAACTTCAACAAATTGTCAATCCATAATCCTCTTACCCTCACTGAGGTAGGAAGCAGAGACAGATTTACCTTGTCTAGGCCCTGCCTCATTCCTAGACATCATTCCAGATTTCTGACCTCAGCCAAGGACTGGACTTGATCTGATATCTTCTCACACAAATCTTGTACAAATAATTTGTAAAACATTCACTTTTTGAGATGTCAATCAAAGTGGTAGCCCAAAGGCATAAGCTACTCAGTGCTGTATTTATAGGCTTCCAGTCTTCCAAATTAATCTAAACACAACCAACTTTGAGATAGATGCTAAACAAATATTTATTAAGCCCTTTTTACATGTCAGAAATTCTGTTTGATGCTGACAACAGGACAAAAAGGGCTCTTGCTCTCACAAGGCTCAACTGTGCTGAGACTCCAGAGACACAGAACTGGGTTGCAAGTATTCAAAAACTCAAACTTTGGTGACAAGCAGCAGCATGATGCATTAAAGATGACAAGGGTTAGTTATAATTTGGAAATACTGAAGAGTCTTGTTATTTATAGAGGTGCTCTCCTATACCTACCTGTATGGCACATAACGCACTACAAATGTACCTTGCTCAGAAACTGAGACCAAACCCAACTAGACTCTTCAAAATTTTGGTAACAGAACACCATGTAAGCTCTACTCTCTTCACCAAATTCTGGGAGTAATACTGTATCATTGACCATAAATACCACTATCTATATTGGACCTGTAGGATATAATCATCCATTATACTAGATACCCTTACGAAATTCTCTTTTCTCCCTCTCCTGATCTCTGATAGCCACTGTTCTATTCTCCACCTCTTTAGAGTTCACTGTTTCAAATTCTTCTTGTAAATAGCCTCATGGATGATATTTCTTTCTGTGACTGACTTGCTTCATTCTGACTATCATCCTTAGGTTTCATTCAGCTGTTCCTGTGGATTCCTTGTTTTTAAAGGTTAAATAATATTCCATTTATGTATATGCCACCTTTCCTCAGCCTTTTTATCTGTTAATAGACATTTAAGTAGCTCACCCATCTTCAGTATACTTTTTATAAAAATAACATGACAAGATCCTAACAAACAAAATCTGATAAGATTCAGCCAGAAGAGATTCATATGACTTTATCTGTGAAGTTTGTGCAGAGTTATGCATGCTTTCTGATAAGTATACATGGGTTTTCATTGTTTTCACTGTATCTTTGAGGGGAGTGGCAGATTTATAGAGGATTGGGGACCTCATTTGTTTCCTTATTCAAATTTATCCAATTTTAATCATTTTTTCACAGTTTATGCCTTTTACTACTTTCTGTGTAGCTAGAGAATATTAATAGGCAAAGACTTTATAAAAAAAAGGTTGACTTTATTTTTAGTCTAGTATATCATCTCATTTAAGAATGGTATATATGAGGCTAGAGAGATGGCTAAGCAGTAAGAGCAATGTTGTGCAAGCATAGAGACCATTACTCATGGGGTAAGGCAGGTAAGTATTTGTTAAAGAGGAGCAAGAGGGTACCAAAGCTTACTTATAGCAAGCAGGAAGGCTTTAATCCATAGAGATAATCAAGAGTTCTCCAGTTTTATGGGGCTTCACAAAGGATTTGATAATAACATAGGCTTTGACTAAGAGAAATACAGGTGTCAATGGAGGATTTTTAGCAGAGGATTATCACAATTGGATTTATATTTTTTAAAAGATAATTCTGCCTCTCTAGTGATAATTGGGTTAGGCACCAACCTGGTCACAGGAGATGGCCAGTTCAGGCTACATACCTGCTATTGCTAGGAGCCTACACTAGGGAACTCCTTGTACATTCCTAAGAGATTCCCTTGCACCAGGTTTTTACCTGACTTCAAAATGCCCCCTCTTTCCAGTAGTCTTTTTCAGTATACTCCCCTTCTTCCCCTGCAACATTACTCATGTTCCCTTTTCCACCCACCCCCAGTACAGTCATGAACTCTCTTCTATTTATCTTCCCTGGTAGATCCAAGTATACCCCCATGCATCTTCCTTGTTACCTTGCCTCTCTGGGGCTGTGGATTGTGGCATGATTATCCTTTATTTTACAGCTAATATCCACTTATGAGTGAGTACGTACTATATTTATCTTTCTGTGTCTGGGTTACCTCATTCAGGATGATTTTTTTCTAGTTCTATCCATTTGCTTTCAAATTTCCCAGTGTTATCATTTTTAACAGCTGAGTAATACTCCACTTGGTAAATGTACCATATTTTCTAAATCCATTCCTTGGTTGAGGTACATTTAGGTTGTTTCCAGGTCCTGGCTATTACAAATAAGGCTGCTATGAACATATATGAGCACAGGCATCAAAGACACCACAAGAAAACTCACAGACTCTACTAAACTGGGCTCATTGGGGCTCACAGAGACTGAACCAACAACCAGGGAGTCTGCATGGGACTGACCTAGGCACTCTGCATACATGTTACAGTTGTGTAGCTTGATCCTCTTGTGAGACTACAACAGTGGGAACAGGGGCTGTCTCCAACTCTTTTACAAGCTTTTGGGACCTCACTTCTCAAACAGGGTTGCCTTGCCCAGACTTAATACATGGAGAGGTGAATAGCCTACTGAAACTTGATATACCATCTTTTGTTGATAAACATGGGAGACCTGCCCTTTCCTAAGCAGAAACAGAGGAGGACCGGATTAGGGTGTAGGGACAGAGGGGTTAGGGGAGGGGGACTGGGAGAAGAGGAGAACGGAGAAACTGTGGCCAAAATGTAAAATAAATAAATAAATAAATAAATAAATAAATAAATAAATAAATTTATTTTGAAAAGTTAATTCTGGAAGTGTATTCCAATTAGATTATCAGAAATATAGAGAAAGTGCCAAGGTACTAGGAGTAACTTCTTTTTAAATAAGTCTATTAATACTTACCAAGTAGAATTCACTGAACTTGCTGACAAATAAGATGTGAGCTCTTATAAAAAAGAATGTCGATGGCCTCTCAGAATCCATATGTTGACACGATAACCATCAATGTGGTATTAGGAGGTAGGGCACTGAGGAGGTGATTTATTTCATGAGGGATTAGTGCCTTATAAAAGGCACCACAGATTGTCCCTTAACACTCTTCCTTCCTGCCTCATGACTACATAAGGAAAAAAGAAATTCTGAAATCTAGAGGAGACACTTTACGAAAACCTTACCATTCAAGTGTCCAGAACTTACACATCCCATGTCTAGAATTATAAAAATTAATCTCTACCACTTTTAAACTATCTAGTTCATGGTAACATGCTATAACAGATGAACCGTCTAAGTATATAAAAAGGAGAGAGAACATTTTGTTCTAAACACATGGAATATGAAAGTAACTATTAACTAAAATAAAAGCTGGAGGCAGGGTGAAAGGCTTACCATTTACATTTGAATATATGTCTGACACCCTTACACAGTAAGGAGAGATGCTGGAAGACCAATTAAAAGAGCCAAGAATTCCGGGGACACAACAGAAATGGAGGGAGAAATCAAGGGACTTTCCCTATAAGGGTACTTACATCTATGAGGCAATGAGTCCAGTCACAGTGGGCATGAACAGAGAAAGCAAAGACATGTTCAGAGGCATTGCCCAATGCAGAGATAAGAAGATGAAGATGAAAGGGAGAGAAGAGGCTCATGGTGGAGCAGCAAACAGAGGAAGAAAACATTCACGAAAATGAGCAGAGAATCCATGACACAGAGAAAACAGATGGTGAGAATGCCATCAGGGCAGCAAGACACGTTGAAAGCCGCCATCGGGTTCAGCACAAGTGTTGCTGCCACAGCCCAGGAAGGTCAGTTCAATGGAGGCATAAGGACTGTGTACATTTAATGGCTATTCAAATGGCACTTCCCAGTTTGTCACAGACCTTAGTTTTTTTTTTCCCCTCCCAATTATTAGTCCCACAAAAATAACCCACTGGAAAGAAAGATCAGTCTTTCTAATTGCATATCTTTGGTCCAATTAAAAGATGTGCATCTAGTTTTAATTACCATGCCTTTTTTGATGTCTGTGTTGGCATTCAGGTATGAATGTGTATGTATGTGTTCATGCATACACACATGTGTTTATATGTGTGTGGGGGAGAGTAGAGGGGCATTTAATCTCCAAGTCAATGCTGCTTTGATCCCAGAAAACAGAACACTCTGCATTCCTTTCAGAATGAGCACTTTCTGCTAAGCCCTCTATTTGCCTTTTTTCTACCCTGCTAGCTCAAAATTCCACAGAGGCCAATTAAACTTGCTGTAGAAGCACCAAAAACAACATGTAGTATCTCAACATGGAGGTGATTATCAACATCCAACTATATCTTAGACTAAGTGCTGATCTGAGCATGGGGTATTTTCACTCTACACAAACTGTCTTTTGAGTAGGTACACATTGTAACTCACAAGGCACTAGCAGTCTCAGGAGTATTGCTATTAACTACAGGAAGACTCCTGCACTCTGCTTCCTTCTCATAATTAGTGAGGTCAACCCATTCCCTTCATATGTGCTTTTTAGTTCTTGTTGATTTTCTGAGTCTTGATGATTAAGCCTGATGTATGACTCACTCACTGAAGTCATTATAAGACAGTAAATAAAATGTTTTAGCCATTGCTAAAAAACCCAAAGGAAGGTAATTCTTTCTAGGGGAGAATATAAGGCCAAAAAGTTTTTAAGAGTAAGAAAATATAGAAGTTGAGTACCTCATAGGAATACTTGTCTCAATCTGCTCTGAACAAATATATTAGAAAATTATGATTTCATTGAAAAACCTCCTGTACGTAAGACACAGAAACTTTGTGGATTTCTGTGGGCCTCTCTAGCACTTTGCTTCTTCCTATTCTCATATGGTCTTCATTTACCATGGTCTCCTATTCCTTGTTCTCCCTCTCTAGATCCAGCTGGGATCTCCCGCTCCCCCAAGCTCTCTTTCTCTCGACCCTCGCCCTTCATTACCCCGACTCATGCCCAGGCTGTTCATGTAGATCTCATCCATTTCTCTGTCACTGGGTGATCCCCATGTCTTTCTTGGGGTCCTGTTTTCCAGGTAGCCTCCCTGGTGATGTGAGTAGCAGTCCAGTCATCCTTGTTCCACATCTAGTATCCTCCTATGAGTGAGTACTTACTATGTTTTGTTTGTCTCTCTGAGTCTGGGTTACCTCACTCAGGATGATTTTTTCTAGATCCACCCATTTGCCTGCAAAACTCATGATGTCATTGTTCATCCACAAAGATACCCCCACAATAGACTGCTGGCAATGGTCAAGAGACAGCCTGACCTGACCTACTCTGGTGATGGGATGGCCAAACACCCTAATTGTCGTGCTAGAAACCCTATCCAACTACGGCTATGTTCATATCAGCATTGCTTGTAATAGCCAGAACCTGGAAACAACCTAGATGCCCTTCAACTGAAGAATGGATAAATAAAATGTGGTACATATACACAATGGAATACTACTCAGCAGAGAAAAACAATGACATCATGAGGTTTGAAGGCAAATGGATGGATCTAGAAAAAATCATCCTGAATGAGGTAACCCAGACTCAGAAAGACAAACATGGTATGTACTCACTCATAGGAGGATACTAGATGTGGAACAAGGATGACTAGACTGCTACTCACATTACCAGGGAGGCTACCTGGAAAACAGGACCCCAAGAAAGACACGGGGATCGCCCAATGACAGAGAAATGGATGAGATCTACATGAACAGCCTGGACTTGAGTCAGGGTAATGAAGGGCGAGGTCGAGGGAAAGAGAGCTTGGGGGAGCGGGAGATCCCAGCTAGATCAACAACAGAGAGAAAGAACAAGGAATAGGAGACCATGGTAAATGAAGACCATATGAGAATAGGAAGAAGCAAAGTGCTAGAGAGGCCCACAGAAATCCACAAAGATACCCCCACAACAGACTGCTGGCAATGGTCGAGATACAGCCCGAACTGACCTACTCTGGTGATGGGATGGCCAAACACCCTAATTGTCATGCTAGAAACCCCATCCAACTACTGAGGGATCTGGATGCAGAGATCCATGGCTAGGCCCCAGGTGAAGTTCTGGTAGTCCAATTAGCGAGAATGAGGAGGGTTTATATGAGCGAGAATTGTTGAGACCAAGGTTGGATAAAGCACAGGGACAAATAGCCAAACAAATGGAAACACATGAACTATGAACCAATGGCTGAGGGGTCACCAACTGGATCAGGCCCTCTGAATGGGTGAGACAGTTGATTGGCTTGATCTGTTTGGGAGGCACCCAGGCAGTGGGACCGGGTCCTGTGCTCATTGCCTGAGTTGGCTGTTTGAAACCTGGGGCCTATGCAAGATCGCTTGGCTCGGCCTGGGAGGAGGGGACTGCACCTGCCTGGACTGAGTCTACCAGGTTGATCTCAGTCCGTGGGGGAGGCTTTGCCCTGGAGGAGGTGGGAATGGGGGGTGGGGTGGGGGGAAGGTGAGGAGGGCGGGAGGGGAGAGAACAAGGGAATCCGTGGCTGATATGTAGAACTGAATTGTATTGTAAAATAAAATTAAAAAATACTAAAAAAACAAACAAAAAAACACAATAACCAAAAAAAAAAAAAGACACAGAAACTGGTATGTTGAATAAGGAAATCATATTTTCCTCATTAATCCAAATCTGTTCTACTTTATTCCTTTGTTATTTATAAAAATGATAATACCAACCTTATATATGATCAAAAAATAATAATAACACAAAGGAATCCTAAAACTACATAGGTAACTGTGTAGGAGATGCTAGTCAACTGGTTGCTGCTGATTCCTTTCTGGACCTAATAACTATAGGTTGTTTATGATGATGTACTGGTGACCTGAAAGAAAGCCCCAAACCTCTCTCCTCTCTACTTTCTGCATGTGAAAATTAGATGATGTGATCAATTAGAAAGGGACATGGTGATTTATTATTAGGTAATAATATGTTCTCAATGAGGTCTCAAGCAACCTAAAATTATCCCCTCTATTATCTCTCTCTGCAGGACAGAGCATCCTGAGAGTAGTTTTGAAGAGTAACCTTTCCTTTACTGACACTGTCTGTCAACTCCCACATTGTGGACACTACTGCAGTGTAGGAAGTGGGTTTACCTCCAACTCCGGATTTCCACTTGAGAGCAACGGGCTACACAGGATGGTATGTACTTCCCACATAGACCAGGCTTGACAACATTCTAGCCAATTTGATTTTTTTTTCTTTGTTTTATTTTACGTACCAACCACAGTTTCCCCTCCCTCCTCTCATCCTGTTCCCTGTTCCCTCCCCCTGGGAAGGATAAGATGGGGTAAGGTCTCCACTGGGAATCCACAAAGCACGGCATATCAAGTTGAGACAGGACCAAGCTCCTCCCTCCTGCATCAAGGCTGAACAAGGCATCACACAATGGGAATAGGTTCCAAAGAACCAGTTCATGCTCCAGAGACAGGTCCTGGTCCCACTGCTAGGGGCCCTACAAAAGATTAAGTTGTAAAACTGTTACCCAGATGCAGAGGGCCTAGGTTGATCCCATGCCGGCTCCCTAGCTGTCCAGAGTCTGTGAGCTCCCACAAGCTCAAGCCAGCTGTGTCTGTGGGTTTTCCTATCATGATCTTGACCCCCCCTTGCTCATATAATCCCTCCATCCTCTCTTCAATTGGACTCTCGGAGTTCGGCCCAGTGCTTCGATGTGGATCTCTGCATCTGCTTCTATCAGTTACTGGATGAAGGTTCTATGATGACAATTAGGGTATTCACCATTCTGATTACAGAGGAAGGACAATTCAGGCACCCTGTCCACTATTGCTAGGAGTCTTAACTGGGGTCATCCTTGTGGTTTCCTAGGAATTTCACTGGAACTAGTTTTCATAGTAGCATTATTTGTAATATCCAGAACTGGAAACAACCTAGATACCCCTCAACCAAAGAATGGATAAAGAAAATGTGGTATATCCGCACAATGGAGTATTACTCAGCGGTGAAAAACAAAACAAAACAAAAAAACAACAACAAAAAAACCAAGAATATCATGAAATTTGCAGGTAAATGGATGGAACTAGAAAAAAAAATCATCCTGAGTGAGGTAACCCTGATCCAGAAAGACAAATATGGTACACACTTACGTATAAGTGGATATTAGAAGAAAAGGATAACCAGACTACAATCATCAGTCCCAAACAAGCTAGATCACAAGGAGGATCCTAAGAGGGATGCATGGATATCCCTGGGAAGAGGAATTAGATGAGATGTCCTGGGTAAACTGGGGGTGGGATGAACAGAGGGGAAGGAATGGGGGGATGAGAACATGAGAGATCAGGATGGTCAAGTTGGGAGTGGACAGAGGGGGATGTAATAAAAGAAATATCTTGACAGAGGAGGCTACTATGGGGTTAAGGAGAAACCTGGTACCATTTGATTTTCTTAAAACATTTAATGTGAGTACACCCAAGGATGAATGAATACAATGTATGTACAAGCCCAAATTTACCTAGTCCTGTTAAAAATATTATTTCTCCCTGAACCCTAAAATCTAAATTATCGCCTCTATTATTTATGTTTTATTCTCTACTGTGGTTCATAATAGAATGGTCACAACTTCAAATTATTATGTTAATCTGTTAATCTGTAAGTCTGCATATCTGCTATAAACAGGAGCATCCACGAGGACAGAAGCTCATTTCTTTCAGTCATCACTGCAGACTTGTGCAAAGCTCAGAATCTAAAACAAATGTCCAACTAACTGGATACTCCTTTTTACTTGGAGGAAGGAGTCATAAATATGGGTTTTTAGTAATTAGTTTGCCTGTTCCACTGCCCTGCCCTATCTGCCCTCACTCTTCATTTAAAATTCATTGTCTCCTCTGTTAGTTCCCTTTTCACTTTCATGATCTATAAGTGCACACAAACACACACACACACACACACACACACACACACACACACACTTGCTTATTTAAATCTAGATACTGCATATAAGAGAAAACACATTTTGTCTTCCAGAATCAACCTGATGTTGTTTAAAATAATGATCTCCTACCATATCCCAGTTCACACCTCTGATGAAAGCCTCCTACTCCACCAGAGGCCAGACCAGAATGTGAACACCAGAGACCAGGCCAACTCCCTGAAAATCAGTCAGAAGCCTCCTACCCCACTGGAAGCTGGGCCAGTATCCTGAACCTCAAAGGACTCCCCAGCCAGATCAGAGGCCATGCCCATCACAAGAACTCCAGCACTGAGTTTGGGTAGCAACCACCTGCTGGACCAGAGGTCATCAAGATCATCAGAAGACCAGCCCCCAACTTGGGCAGAGACCCTTTATTCAACTCCAGCCCACTCCAGCCAGAAGACCAGAGAAGACACAGAAACCAAGGGGAAAATGACCCACCCAATAAATACAAACCTAGAAATCAGAGCCTTTAGATGCCTAAACATCAGTGTAAGAACACAATTAACAACAACCAGGGCAATCTGTCACCAACAGAGCCCAGCTATCCTACTACAGCAAGCCCTAAATATTCCAATACAGCTGAAGCACAAGAAAATGACTTCAAAACCAACTTTCTGAAGATTACAGAAATCTGTAAAGTGGAAATGAATTAATACCTTAAAGAAATCGAGGAAATGACAAACAAATAGAGGAAATGCATAAATCCCTAAAAGGCAAGAAATCCAAGAAAAAACAAACAGTTGAAGGAAATGAATAAAACTGTTCAAGACATGAAAAATGGAAATAGAAGTAGTAAAGAAGACATAAACTGAGGGAATCCTGGAAACAGAAAGTCTAGGTAAGTGAACAGTAACTTAAGACACAAACATCACCAACAGAATACAAGAGTTGGAAGAGAGAATCTCAGGCATTGAAGACATGATAGAAGAAATAGATACATCAAAGAAAATGTTAAATCTAAAAATTCTTCACACAAAACATCCAGAAAATTTGGGACATTGAAGGAAGCAATACTAATAATAATAGAAGAAAGACACTAATTTCAGCTCAAATTCCCAGAAAAAAGTATATATATACACAATTAGAATTGTGCTTCACCAGCCTAGAAAGTGCATTTTCTTGGATAAACTTCAAAGTGGGAGCTAAATCAAATGGCTTATATTTTGCAAACTCCTGGCCTTAGGGCACAAAGTGGGAGTTAGCTTCTTTCCAGAATTCTATGGACTGGAAGATTCTTGAAGACTTGGACTTATTTTATGACCTTTGTTTGTTGAGGGGGGGCTTTCATTTAAGCATACATTAAGTCATCACCTATTTTCCATTCAGTGCCAGACCCCTATCTAGAAAATATTTTTAACAAATCATAGAAGAAATTTTTCCTAATATAAAAAAAATGAAAATAAAGGTACAGGAAATACACAGAACACCAAAGAGATCAGACCAGAAAAGAATATCCTGATGCCACCTAATAATCAAAGCACTAAACATATAGAAGAAAGAATATTAAAAGTTGCAGGGGAAAAAGCCAAATAACATATAAAGGCAGACTTATTAGAACTATACATGACTTCTCAATAGAGATTCTCAAGGTCAGAAGGTCCTGGAGAGATTTCCTCTAAACTCTAAGAGACCACAGGTACCAGCTCAGACTACTATACCCAGCAAAACTTTCAATTACTATAGATGGAGAAAACAAGTTATTCAATGATAAAGTCAAATTTAAACAATATTTATACACAAATCCAGCCCTAAAGAAGGTACTAGAAGGAAAACTCCAACCCAAGGAGATTAACTATGTCTATGAAAACATCAGTAATAAATAAGCTCACACCAGTATAATCCCAAGAAGGAAAACACACACATACACCTACACACATATACATACACATGCACTACAACCACCAACTACAACAAAAAAACAAGAATTAACAATCATTGGTCATTGATATCTCTCAATATCAGTGTACTCAGTTCTCCAATAAAAAGACAGAAAGTAACAGAATGCATGCAAATACAAGATCCATTCTTCTGCTTTTTACAAGATACACAACATCAATGATACATATTATCAAAGAACAAAAGGTTGGAAAAAGATTTTCCAAGCAAATGGCTCCAAGAAGAAAACTATTCTAATATCTAACAAAATAGACTTCAAACCAAAATTAACCAAAAGAAATGGAAAATAACACTTCTTAGTCATCAAAGGAAAAAATCTACTAATATGACATTTCAATTTTCCATATCTATGCCCCAAATGCAAGGGTACTGTCTTAGGGTTTCTATTGCTGTGAAGAGACACCATGACCAAGACAACTCTTATAAAGGAAATCACTTAACTGAGGTGACAGCTTACAATTCAAAGGTTTGGTCTATTATCATCATGGCAGGGAGCACGGCAGCATTCAGGCAGACATGGTGCAGGCTACATCTTGATCATAAAGCAACAGAAAGTGGATTGTGTGTCACACTGAGCAAAGCTGGAGTAAAAAGTCCTCAAAGCCTGCTCCTACAACAACAAACTTCCTTCAACAAGACCATACCTACTTCAATGAAGCCACATCTCCTTATAGTGGCACTCCCTTTGGAGCCATTTTCATTCAAACCATCAGCCATCCATATTTGTAAAAGAAACATTACGAAAGCTTAAATCACACATCTACCTTCACATATTTATAGTTAAAGACTTTAATATCCCACTCTTGCCAATGCACAGGTCACCCAGACATGTACTAAACAGAGAAATAATGGTGTTAACAGACATTATGAACCAAGTGGATCGAATAGATACCTACAGAAGATTTCACCCAAACACAAAAGAATATACCTTCTTCTCAGCACCTCCCAGAACTTTCTCCAAAATTGGCCACATACTCAGTCACAAAGCAAGTCTCAGCATACAAAAGAAAATTGAAAAAACAAACAAAAAACCCCTGCATCCTATAAACCAATGTAGATTAAAGCTGGATTTCAACAATGACAAAAACAACAGAAAGCCTACAAACTCATAGAAACTGAACAACTCTATACTGAATGACTGCTGGGTCAAGGCAGAAATAAAGAAGGAAATTAAAGATTTCCTAGATTTCTATTAAAATGAATGTGCAACATAACCCAAACTTATAGGACATGTTGAAAGCTGTGCTTAGAGGAAAGTTCATAGGACTAAGTACCTTCATAAAGAATTTGGAGAGCTCTCATACTAGCAACTTAATAACATACCTGAAACCTCTAGAATAAAAAGAAGCACACATACCTAAGAGGAGTAGACAGCAGAAAATAATCAAACTAAGTGCAGAAATCTATAAAATAGAAAAATGAAAAATACCACAAATCAATGAAACAAATAGTTGGTTCTTGAGAAAATCAACAGGATAGACAAACCCTTATCTAACCTAAGTAAAAGGCAGAGAGAGAATTCCAATTTAACAAAATTAGGAATAAAAATGTAGACATAACAGCACATACCAAGGAAATACAAAGAATCACTGGGTCATACTTCGAAAACTTGTAATCCACAAAATTTTAAAATCTAAGAGAAATGGACAAATTTCTTGATATATATCACTTAACAAAGTTTAATTAAGATCAGATAAACCATTTAAATAGTTCTATAACCCCCAAGGCAATAGAAGCAGTCACTAAAAGTCTCCCAATGAAATAAAGCCCAGGGCCAGGTGGTTTTAGTGCAGAATTCTACCAAACTTTCAAAGAAGAGTTAATTCCAATACTCTTCAAATTATTCCACAAAATGGAAACAGAAGGAACATTACCAATTTAATGAAGCCACAATTACCCTGATACTCAAACCACACAAAGACGCAACAAAGAAAGAGAATTATAGGCCAATATCCCTCATGAACTGTGATGCAAAAAGGAAGAGAAGCAATGATGTTTTTATTTACATTCTATGTGTCAGATGAATGGTTTAGTTTACATTCACATCACTAAATGTGAAGCTTTACTATAAATGTTCTATAAAATACTGTCAAACCAAATCTGAAAATACATCAAAAAGATCATCAACCATGATTAAGTAAGCATTATTCCAGAGATACAGGGATGATTCAACATATGATAATCTGTCAATATAATCCACCATACAAACAAACTGAAAGAAAAAAAAGACATGATCATCTCATTTGATATTGAAAAAGCCTTTTACAAAATACAATACACTTCATGATAAAAAGTATAAAAGATATTATGGATACAAGGGACATACCTAAACATAATAAAGGCAAAATACAGCAAGCAGACAACCAACATCAAATTAAATGGAAACATAAAATTAAAGTCAAAGCAATTTCACTAAAATCAGGAACAACACAAGGCTGTCCACTCTCTTTATATCTATTCAATATAGTGCTTGAAGTTCTAGCTGGGGCAAAAAGACAAATAAGGAGATAAGGGAATATAATTTGAAAGGAAGAAGTCAAAGTATCATTCTTTGAAGACATGATATGAGAGTACACATAAATGACCCCAAAAATTCTACTAGGAACTCTTTTAGCTGATAAACACCTTCAGCAAAATGGCTGGATCCAAGATTAACTGTAAAAAGCAGTAGCCTTGCTATATACAAATAGGAAACAACACCCTTTACAATAGTCATAAATGATATAAAATATCTTAGTGTAACTCTAACCCAGCTGGTGAAAGACTTGTATGACAATAATCTTCAAATTTTTGAAGAAAAAAAATTGAAGACGATATCAGAAGATGGAAAGGTGGTATTGTGTTCCCCAAAATATTGTGCAACCTAATAAACTTATCTGGGGTCAGAGACAAAACAGCCACTAGATACAAAGGCTAGAAAATGGTGGCACTCACACCTTTAATCCTAGCACTCCAGAGGTAGAAATCCCTCTGGATCTCTGTGAGTTCAAGGCCACATTGGAAATGGCCAGGCATGGTGACACAAGTCTTTAATCCCAGAAAGTGAGCCTTTAATCCCAGGGAGTGGTGGTAGAAAGCAGAAAGGTATATAAGGCATGAGGACCAGAAACTAGAAGCATTTGGCTGGTTAAGCTTTCAGGCTTCTAGCAGCATAGTTCAGCTGAGAGGCTATAAATGTTCCATAAAATACTGTCAAACCAAATCTGAAAATACATCAAAAAGATCATCAACCATGATTAAGTAAGCATTATTCCAGAGATACAGGGATGATTCAACATACGATAATCTGTCAATATAATCCACCATACAAACAAACTGAAAGAAACTAGAAGCATTTGGCTGGTTAAGCTTTCAGGCTTCTAGCAGCATGGTTCAGCTGAGAGGCATTCGGATATGAGGACACAGAGGCTTCCAGTCTGAGGAAACAAGACCAGCTGAGAAGTTGGCCAGGTGAAGTTAGCTGTGGCTTGTTCTGTCTCTCTGATCTTCCAGTGATCACCCCAATACTTGCCCTCAGGTTTGATTTCATTAATAAGATCCATTTAAGATTCCTACTACAGATCTCCCATGCTTGTGGATCAGTAGCATTAACATAGTAAAAATGGCTGTCCTAACCAAAGGAATCTACAAATTCAAGGCAATCCCCATCAAAATTCCAACACAATTCTTTACAGACTTGAAAGAAAAATATTCAACTTCATATGGAAAAGCAAAATACTAAGGATAGTTAAAACAACCTAGCACAATAAAAGAACTTCCAGAGGTATTACCATCCCTAATTTCAGTCTGTACTACAGAGCTATAGTAATAAAAACTGCATGGTATTGACATAAAATAGACAGGTGGATTAATGGAATTGAATCAAAGACCTAGATATAAATCCATATACCTATGGACACCTAATTTTTGATAAAGAAGCCAAAATTATACAATGAAAATAAGAAAGTATCTTCAATAAATGGTGCTGGCATAACTGGATGTCAGCATGTAGAAGAATACAAATAGATCCGTATCTATGACCCTGCATAAAATTCAAATCCACAAGGATCAAAGACCTCAATATACATCTAGATACACTGAATCTGATAGAAGAGAAAGTGGGAAATAGCCTTGAACATATTGGCACAGGAGACAACTTCATGAACACCAATAATGCAGGCACTAAGATCAACAGTTAATAAATGGGACCTCTTTCAACTGAAAAGCTTCTTCAAGGTAAAGGATACTGTCAATCACATGAAACAGCAGCCCACAGAATAGGAAAAGATATTCACCAACCCCCATATGTGACAGAGGGCTAATTTACAAAATATATATATAGAACTCAAGAACTAGACATCAAAAAACAAATAATTCACTTAAAAATGGGGTACAAATAAAAACAGAATTCTCAAGAGAATAATCTTAAGTGGCCAATAAGCACCTAAAGAAATGTTGAACATCCATAGCCATTAGGAAAATGCAAATCATAATGACTCGGAGATTCCATCTTATACTTGTCAGAAAGGTTAAGATCAAAAACATAAGTGATAACTCATGCTGGAGAGGATGTGGAGCAAGGGGCACACTCCTCCACTGATGGTGAGCATGAAAACTTGTACATCCACTTTGGAAATCAATATGGCAGTTTCTCAGAAAATTGGGAATCAATATACCTCAAGACCCAACTCTACCACTCTTGGACATATACCCGAAAGATGCTCCATCCTATCACAAGGACACTTGTTCAACTATTTCCATATCAGCTTTATTCATATTAGTAAGAAACTGAAAATAATCTAGATGTTTCTCTCTCAACTGAAGAATGGATAAAGAAAATGTCATATATTTATACAATGAAGTATTAAAGTATTACTCAGCTGTTGAAAACAATAATATCATGAAATTTTGCAGGCAAATAGATGGGAATAGAAAAACTCATCCTGGGTGAGGTAACCAAGACCCAGAAAGACAAACATGGTATATACTCACTTATAAGTGGATATTAGCTGGAAATAAAAGGAAAATCATGCTACAATTCACAGTCTCTAAGAATCTAAATAACAAGGAGGGCTCAAGTAGAGACACTTGGATCTCCCAGGGAAGGAGAAATAGAAAGATTTCATAAGGGAACTGGGGGGACAGTGGGGAAGGGAACATGAAGGATCAGTTTGAGGGGATAGAGGGGGAGAGTACTAAAAGACTGGAAAGTGGACATTTCAGGGTGAGGTAGAAACCTAGTACAATGGAAACTCCCAGGAATCTACAACAGTGACCCTATCTAAGACTGCTATCAATAGGGAATACATAGCCTGAACTGGCCATCTCCTATAACCAAACAAGACACCCAATGGAGGGATTTGGAAACCACAACACATTCACATAACCTTTAACTTACAATGTGTCTTGCCTACAAGAATTGATAGGGTGATAGGCTGGTGGTGGTGCATGCCTTTAATCCCACATCTTGGGAGGCAGAAGCAGGTGGATTTCCCTGAGTTTGAAGCCAGCCTAATCTACAGAGCAAGTTCCAGGACAGCCACAGAGGCTACACAGAGAAACCTTGTCTCAAGAAACTTAAAAAAAAAAAAAAGAATTGCTAGGATAAAGATGCCTCAGAAATTATGGGAGTGGCCAATCAATGATTAGTCTAACCTGAGACCCATGCCATGAAAGGGAACCCACCCCTGACATCTGACATTGTCTGGAGTGCCAGGACCCCAGGCTGGATAGCCGAAAGACCTAGGATAGAAACAAACATGACTGTCAAAAAAAAGTCAATGTAATGATGTCTAATGATATTCTACTGCACACATAGATTGGTGCCTAGCCCAACTGTCATCCAAGAGGCTTCATTGAGCAACTGATGGAAACATGCAGAGACTCACAGCCAAACATTAGGTGGAGGTAGGGGACCCTGCAGAAGATGGGGAGGAAGGATGGTAGGAGACATAGGGGTCAAAGATCTCACAAGAAAACCCACTGAATCAGCTAATCTGGCCTCACAGGGACTCACAGATACTGAACCAACAATCAGGGAGCCTTCATGAGACTGACCTAGGCCCTCTGCATATGTTATAGTTGTCAAGCTTGGTTTTCTTGTGGAACTCCTAACAATGGGAGCAGGGGTTGCCTCCGACTCTTTTGTTGGCTTTTGGGTTCCTATTCCTCATATTGGGTTGCCTTGTCTAGCCTTAACATGAGGGGAAGAGCCTAGGCTTACTGCTACTTGATACTCCATGCTTGGTTAATATCAATGGGAGTCTTGCCCTTTTCTGAATAGTGGAAGAGTGGATAGAGGTAGAGGAAGAGAGGAGGGGAGGGGAGGATAGAGGAAACTGTGGTTGGGACATATAATAATAATAATAATAATAATAATAATAATAATAATAATAACTAAAATAAAATAATGACTTCCATTTTATCCATTTTCCTAAAAACATTATAATGTCATTCTTTTTTACAGCTGTACAAAATTTTGTTATTTATAGGTACCATGTTTTCTTTTTCTCTTTTAATATTGATGTCATGAATATTGAAGAAGAAACATGAATGTATATGTATATCAGACATATTCTGACATAGAATCTTTCAGACAAACACCTATGTGTGATATAGATGGATTACATGGCAGTTCTAACTTTAGAGGTTTTTTGGTTTGGTTTGGTTTTTTGCTGGTTTCTCCATACAAGTTGCCACACTGGATACACAAGTTTATGTTTCAGCAGTATATAAAGTCTCTTCTCTCCCTACAGTCCCAACAAGCACTTGTGGTCATTTGTTTTTTAACAATGGCCATTTTGAGTATGTTAAAATGAACTCTCAAAAAAATTTTAATTTGCATTGACTTGATGGCTTAGAACATTGAAATTTTTTTCAAATACATATTGACCTTTGAGACTATCAAGCAATTCACTAGCCTGCTTAACGTTTATTTGGTTTTGCTGTTTAAATTTGGTATACATTATACATCAAGACAAGACTTTATTCTTCTATCAGATATAAAGCTAGAAAATATTTATCTAATTCTGTGCACTGTCTCTTTACTCTGTTTCCTTTGTTGTGCAGAACTTTTAAGTTGCATGCAATGTGATGAAGATTACTAATAACTAATTTAACAATTCTTTCTTTATGCATCTACTTACATCCTAGAAAACAATATTCTGACACTATTTCTAACCATTTGGCTTTTGTTTAAGGTCATTTACATCTTCACAGGATGATTTTCCTCATGCTACTTCCAAATACCCCAGGCCTTTCTGAATTTGTATATCTAAAGTGGTTTCATTTTCTTCTGGGATCCTATTATAATGTTTGGTACAAAATCATCTTAAGTGCCTAAATTAGTAAAATATGGGCTAGGTGTACATCTGTGTAAGCTACCCAGAACTGATATGTACAGTGCCTCCCTACTGAACACCAAGTCCATAAGGCTTGGTTCAAATCATTGGAACTTCTTATAACTTCAAGATCCATCCGCAACTTCAAGGATTAGATGGCCTTCAAGTTTCACTGTGGTACATTCTGCTTTGATTCACCTGTTACATAACTTCTTTCAACAAATATAATAATGTTGTCACTTTCCACATTCTATCAGTAATTATCATCCCAGAAATCATGTATATTGAACTTGCCATGACTGAAAAAGCTATACAGAATCAAATCTCTGTACATTTAAATTCTATTAATTGGAAAATTAGATCTTCTAACTATTGAAGAGGTTTTCATGTCACATGTTAGTTGTCTTAGTTTGTTTTGATATTGCTGTGATAAAGTATCATGATCAAGAGCAAGTTGGGAGAAAGTTTTTTTTTTTTTTTAATCTTATAGCTTATAGTTATTATGAAGGGAAGTCAGGGTAAGAACTCAATGGGAGAACCTGGAGACAGGAAGTGAAGGAAAGATAATATAGGAATCTGAACACTGGATTACTTCCTCATAGCTTATTCAATATGCTTTCTTATCCACCCCAGGATGACCTATTCAGGAACAATATTACCTACAATGAGATGAGTTCTCCTGTATCAATTATCAATCAAGAACATGTCCCCACAGACTTACACAGACTTACCTGCAGGCAATCTGATAGAGGCAATCCCTCACTTGAGGTTCCCTCTTCCCAGAAGACTCTATATTGTGTCAAGTGGAGAAAAACTATCACAATAGCAAACTGTAAAGTAATTATATGTCCCTTCAAAAATTACCATTCTTTGTTACCAATTTCTGAACTAGTATAATTAATTAGCATCTACCAACTAGATATTTTTCATATGTGTTCTGCCTTACAGAACACACAGTATGGTTAATAAATTGACAGGCATTGGCCTTCAGTTTCCTGACAATGTACTATCTTTGATTTCTCCCTAACAGTTGCTGCTTTCTTTTTAATTTGCAACTAAACGTTTAGCATTTCTGACATTAGTATATGACACTCTTCTCCATTCATCTCATGCTGGGTGATCTCCACTTAAAACAATGGCTTTAAATACAGAACAGCTATAAAATGTGTTTTTCTATCCCTTAAATCCTTGCTCTGTACTCTACTGACTAGAATGTTCCTTCAGCTAGATATTTAACAGGTATCTCAAAGTTATCATAACCAAACTATTTTTCCTCTAGTATTTGACATTTTTTTTTTTTTTGGTTTTTTCGAGACAGGGATTCCCTGTGTAGCTTTGTGCCTTTCCTGGAACTTGTGGTAGCCCAGGCTGGCCTCGAACTCACAGACATCCTCCTGGCTCTGCCTCCCGAGTGCTGGGATTAAAGGCATGCGCCACCACCGCCCGGCGTATTTGACATTTTTATCAAAGGCCCCATAACCACCCTTTGCTCAAACTCACTCTCCTGTCTACCACTGAATCATCCCTTTATTTCATTTTGAGAAGTCCAGTGTTGAAAATGTGCACCCTCTCTATATCACACTCCTCTATGACACTATCTTACCAGTAAGATTGTAGGGCCCACTTAACTAGGCCCTGCTTCTACCACGGAACGATGTACAAGTTGCTATACAGATCTTATTTTAAAAGAGAAACCACGCCATTCCTTGACTTGTGTCTTTTCAGTTGTCATGCATTGCTTTCTACATCAGATTTAAGCAAGAGAAGAGGCGCCATTGCTTCTTCCTCTTCTTGCCTGCTGTCACTCTCTCCTGTCTTTACTGTGGCTCAGCCCAGACTTGCTCCAGTTTTTTGAGTATTACATAGTCTATTATTCCCTGGGGATTGGCATGAGGATAATTTTAGTTTATGATAACAAAATGCTTCAAAAATTAAAACACATCAATTTAGTTTTGAACCTCTGTTTTCTTATCCATTTCATGTCTATGTCTTGTATACATACAAGCATAATCATACTTTTCATATACCTGATAGTTACCTTCCTACTTGTTTGAAGTAGAACTAAGAATCACTAGACCCAGATTCCAACTATCTACTCTCTTTGCAGTCTCAACAACTGCTTCCCTTAAAGTCTAGAATCTAGCCTGGCAGTGGTGGCACATGCCTTTAATCCCATCACTTTGGAGGTAGGCGTATCTCTGTGAGTTCAAGGCCAGCCTAGTCTACAGAGTAAGTTTCAGGATAGCCAAGGCTACACAGAGAAACCTTGTTTTGGGAGAAAAAAAAAAGAAAGCCTAGAATCTACAGTTGTAAACTCAATGATTTGAAGTTCATTGGTGTTTTGCCAACAGTCTAAATGAAAGAATATTTTTAACTACAATGATATAATGAGCTTTAATATGTGAATCATTTAAAAACAATGCTGCCCTGGTTAAATGTGCTGACTTTCTTGGAACTCTGCCAACCAGCAACCCCATCTGTGCCTGTCTGTGGGAACCCCAGAGGCACCTTCAACAACTTCCTACTCTCTGCAAAGCCCAGTTCAAAAACCACTGGACTCAGAAGTCTCTAAGGCCCCTGGTAGATCTAAAATTTCATGATTCCTGCTCTGAAATAAACAACAGATGTCACCAACTAAAGCTGAATGAAATTTATTTATATACTCCTTTAAAAACTAAATGGAAGACTTTTCTTCCCCACCCCTAAAAATCAAGCAAAATTCATGGCATGGAATTCTGACAGAGTATACAAAGAGTCTTTTAAATGTTAAAGAAAATTCATAAATGACTGTCACAAAGTGTTATAAGATTTTGCAAAATTGAGCTTACGTAGGTTTTTGCTGACTTGAAGTGTTATTGATTAGAAAATACTTCTACCCTTTGGGCCATGCATGCCTCAGAAGGTTTCAGATCCAGGAATCGGAGTCAGCTCACCTATGTACTACAAAGGTCAAGCCACCATAGAAACCCATTAAAACACACATGCACATTTGCTCAGCTTAGAGGTTGAGAGTGGCAGATCCAATCTCACCCAGAGCCATGGTGCAGCCTCCAGGAGGCTGATGTAATTCTCCTGTGAGTTTGTGGTTTAAATGGAATTGATTATTTAAAAATATTAGATATGGCATGGCTTGCTTTTTCACATTGCATTAAGCAATCTCCTTCAAGGAGCTAGAAGGTTAGTAGACAAATCCACAGAGCTGTCCATACTGGCTCCCTCACTCATACATATGTATGTTCACACACCTGCACACAAGTATGCAAATTCAAAGAGCAGATAACAATATTAACAGCTTACAGATGTGTACAAATTTAATATGTAGCAGTCCACACAGTCCCTAAGAAAAACTCTATAAGCTATATATTTTAAAAGAGCTGGTAAGTACAAAAATCATACACTCTGTGATATTTGTATTCGCATCTCATATAATTGTCCTCATATTTCAAATGAAAAGATGGAGGCACTGAGAAAGCAAAAACGTATCCAGTGTTACAATGCCAGGGGGTAAATATCTGGATGAAAACTGGGACTACTTACCTACTGAGGGCAACATCATTCCTCTACAACACAGATTCAGCATGCCAAAGCTAGAACACATGCCGGGTTTTATATGAAGTTTTGCCCTGTCACAAAAACTTCACAGAAAACTTCTCCTATTGCTTCCTTGATGTGAAAGTTCATAGATTCATGCATGCTCAATAGACAGTGCAACTCATAACATTGGCCTTATTCAATCTGTGCTGCTCAGTGTAAGATGTTTCTGACTATAATAGCAACATTGGAGGGTGCACATCCTCCTCCATACAGTTCATGTTGCCAGAAAAATGGTACCTTCAGTCCCATGGTATCTATTCATTTCCTCTATTGCCATTGACATTGTTTTCTCTTCAGTGTGTAAAGAGATATATGATCTCCTTTGTCTTCTTCAGTCACAGATAGCTACTGACCAATCTTGTAGAAACAAAATAAATGTGATGATTAGCTTTAGTGGTTGAGAAACTCCATACTTCTGGGTATTGTTAATAGGATATCATCCAAGAACTTGTATTCACATCTAACTTAAGCCTGTTGTGCAGAGTGTCAAGAGCCTACCCTGGCCTGGAAGTTATGAAACAATCCTGAATTTAGTTGCTCTGTGAAGAAGGAATGAGAATCACCCAAGATAAACTACCAGGCCTGAAACTAAATGGCACAGAGCTTCTACAGGAGAAAGAAAGATAAACAATCTCCTCGATTATAAATCTCTGTCTCTTGTAGAAAACCTATGCTCTGATTCCAAGGCGTGCTAGGGAGGAGCACCATCTGCGAGTAGCTCAACTCTAATGAAGTAAGTGCTCAGTTCATCAGTGATAGATCCTTGCAGCAGCCTCATTCATCTTTGAGAAGCCATCCCAATTACTGCCTTGGCCTCAGCATGTTTTTCTCCAGCTGCTGCTAGGGGTCTGTAAGGACAACAATTTTCCTTGGAAATGGCATAAAAGAGGCAATCCAACAATGTAGTGTCACAGTCTGTCTGCTGGACTCTCAACTCATCATATAGCTCTTCTCACATCTGACAGTTACTAGAGTATTCTGTTTCCCCATAAAGGGGAATTCATACAAGCCAAAGTTAAATGTACAAAGTTAAATGTGAGTGGCTTCAAATCTGTACCTCCCAGGAGGAGTAAGATTCTGAGAGTTTATCCCCAACTAAGTTGTCTTCTTGTTATCAATCATTTTCATGTTGTTTTCTCTTTTTACTTATTTAAAGTATAAGATTGCTAAGTATGGTAGCATATACCTGTAATCCCAATATTGAAGAAGAAATAAAAAAGCATGAGGATCAAGACCTGCCTTAGTTATGTACTGTGTTCAAAGCCAGCCTGGGTGACATGAGACATTATCTTTATCAAAGGGAATGTAAAGAGCTGGTAATAAATTTTAGAATTAGTTTGGATACCATTATCATGCTATGACTCATTTCTATATCTAGTAAGAATGAGGATACATTTGGGGGATGAATTAATACCTTATAGACACATTCATTAATTATGTAGGTCCAGCTACTTTTTGGGAACCCTGATGTCTTTATTTCTCAACTTAACAAATTGATTCCTGACTATCATTTCAGTGGAGAAAAGCAAGGTCCCTCTAATGAAAAACAAAGGCAATGACCAAAGCGGACATGGCAAAAGATAGGGGAACAGGAAATCAAGGGAAGAAGATTAAGGGTTCTGTGAAGACAGTAAAGACATCTTCAGGGAGAAAAGCATTTGACACCTTTCTCATTTACCTGGAAATGCACACATTTGATAATGATTATGGTGAAAATATATCTGTGAAGGAACTGCTGGAACAAATATTTATACTCAGAACCTTTGTTCCTTTTATAAATGTGAAATATGATATTAGAGGCATAATCTGAATCCTGATATGTGAGTTTCTGAGAACATAACAATAGATTTAGATTCAATAGTAATATAGATTTTAAAGTCATGCTGTACAGAAATTCACTACACATCTGCTGATTTCTTTGTAAAAGTACTATTCTACATCAACTCAACAGTGGATAGATCTCATTCAAGGACCTTGAGCACTCACTTTCTAGACATCATTGTCCTCAACTGTGAACTGTAAATTGGAAACTCAACATTCTTTTCTTATATGTATTTATCTCAATTTTGACACAAACTGTGGTCATTTGAGAAGAGGAAACTTCAGTTGAGACAATGCCCCCATAAGACTAGGCTATGGGCCATCCTGTAAAGCACTTTCTTAATTAGTGATTAGTAGACCATTGTGGGTGGTTCCATCCCTGGGCTGGTGGTCCTGGATTCTTTAAGAAAGCAGACTGAGGAAGCCATGAGGAGCAGCCCATAAGCAGCAGTGGCCTCTGCATCAGCTCCTGCATCCAGGTTCCTGTCCTGTTGAGTTCATGTCTGGCTTCCTTCAGTGATGGATTAAAACACAGGAATGTAAGCCCAACAAATTCTTTCCTTAACTTGCTTTTGGGTCACAATGTTTCATTGCAGCAATAGAAACCCTAACTAAGACACTATATTAGTACTTCCTAATTTATCTTTTATGTTCTAGTGATCTTTCTTCAAAGCCATCATGCATAGATGAGTATACAAAAATACACATATATGCCCACAATCACTTACAGGCACAGTCATTTACAAGCACAAGTGAGTAAAGCTGTTAGAACAAATGGGTATACTGCATGATACACAGCAGCTCCCAATGCAACTAAGATGAATGAAAACATGATGGTGGAGAGGTGGGAAAGACTGAGGAACAAAGTGGTTTATATATGCTTTTTTTGCTGTGTTTATTTTTTGGCTTTTGTTTGTTTGTGAGTTAATATTACTTTATTTTTTAATTTATTTTTATTATTTCTTTTTAAGTTTTCCTTTGTGGGGACACTACAAGGGTGAAAGGCAGACATGATGGGCCTGAGAAATGAGAGGGATTAGGGTGTATGATGTGAAATTTGCAAAGAATCAATAAAATTATATTTAAATAAATAGAACAGATTCAAATATTGAGATAAATAATTTATATGTCTGAAAATGGTACTTATCCAAACATAGTTTGAAGCCAGTTAAAGCAACTATTGAAAAAATTCAGACACTTGAAATTTTTAATTAATGATAAAAGCTGTGTTTTGGGACAAAATTATTCTAGTTGACTGTCTTCATTGATCAAATTCATCAGTCATGGGTCAATACCATACCCCATTTTGCCTATATACAAACACAGTCCTGCTAATGGTTACTCTAATTGCAGGCAACACATTCCAAAATCTAACTCTAGAATCTTGACACATAGTTCTCTGAATCATTTAATACCCTCAAGCTCTCCAAAAGTGGAGACAAATTTAAATCTAAAGTTAAAGCATCACTCTCATTGGCCTCAATTGCTAAACCAGTGTCTATTGTTTAATACAATTTATTACCATAAGCATGTAAAATGTATCTTGCATAAAAATTCTCCAAAATCTATATATCTGATTCATAATTAGTTTTCTGTAATGGACAGGTCTATAGATTCATCTAATTACATTGTATTCATTTGGATAATAGCTACTGTTTGCTTTTGTTGGTTTTATTCCAAATTCTCCAGCAAACTGTATGACTTGAGGCAATCACCCTCTGACAGTTTAGAATGCAGAAGCCCAGCCTCACATTCCTAATGTAAATGAGAATAACAGAATCAGGGAAAGTTCCTCCATTCCATAGAAAGGTATTTACTTCGACCATCTTGGTACTCATTTTTCTATGGAAATGCAGGAAAGCACAAGGATAATCAAATGTTCCATGTTCTACAGTGCTATGGATATTGCTCTGTATGCTGTGAATGTGTTGCTCTGATTGGTTAATAAATAAAGTACTGATTGGCCAGTAGCCAGGCAGGAAGTATAGGTGGGACAAAGAGAGAGGAGAATGCTGGGAACAGGAAGGCTGAGTCACCAGCCAGACACAGAGGAAACAAGATGTAAAAATACTGGTAAGCCACAAGCCATGTGACAAGGTATAGATTTATAGAAATGGGTTAATTTAAGATATAAGAACTAGATAGCAAGAAGCCTGCCATGGTCGTACAGTTTATAAGTAATATAAGTCTCTGTGTGTTTACTTGGGTCTGAGTGGCTGCAGGAGCTGGGTGAACACAGGAAAAATTCAACTACACTAAGTGCACAATGTAAACTTAAAGAACCTCTTCTTCTTCCATTGAAGTTCGTGGTAAATGAATGTTTTGTCCTTGACTTTCAGATAGGTAGCAATTATATGAGATGTGTAGCAATTATATGAGATGATATAAAGGATTTGGGGGAAGCAGACTTGGTTAGACAGAATTTCTGTGGTGAAGTTTAATACTTCTATGTATTAAGACTACAAATACTTCTTTTAAAGATATACAGATAGTCTCTTCCATGACTATATTATTGTTTCTAATGTTACTGTTCCCTAGGAAGTAATAGCTTTGATGACTCCCAAGCTTTAAATAGTATTTATGTTTATTTACTCACTCACTCATTCATTCATCCATACATTCATAAATCCATCTGTTCATTCATTCATTATTTTTCCAGGTAGGCAATTGCTCTACCACTAAGCTTCACCTCAGTCCTTAACAGAAGATCTCACCAATCTTTTTTTTTTTTTCAGTCATTTCAAAAATCTTATCCCGGCCACCCTTTTCCAACTTATTCCTTCTCTACTTTCATACCTTATCCATCCTTCTGGGTCATTCGCTGAATAAGCCAGTATTCTGTAATTAAATTCTCACTGCCAATCCCTGTAAGGTGATGGTTGGCTATTTCAAATTTTCATTTTTACAAAGCTAGCTCCCTTTTAACTGCCAACACAGGATGATTCCAATATTCATAACCTCATAGGCTGCCAGATTGATTCTCATAAAGATATATAAATTCATTGTATATGCTTAAATAGAGCTTAACATCAAAAGGTCTGCCCTACGTATTCCCTACTTCTACATTATTAATGACTATGTAGTAGTCCATTGCATGAATTGTCATTAGTATCTGATTTAGTCTATCACTGATTGCCAAACAGAACAGTAGCACTTGAGCTTTGACTTAATGCTTGTTGTTGAATGAATGATTGAATTGAACAAACAGGCATTCCACTTTTCTCTATTTTTTTAATTTAAAAGTAATATTGCCATGAATAAGTTTGTGGTTAAATCATTGTGCACATGTATAATTCATTCTTTGGATGAATTTCTAGCAGTTACAATGTTAGTCCAAAAGAAAAATTCATTGAATTTTAATTCCATCATCATGAAACTCTCTAGAGATTACTAAAGCACCACAAACAAACAATTTGCATTCCTCAGAGATGACAACTATTTGCTTCCTTGAGAATTTAGTCTTGTAACTGGGAAGGGAGGAGAAATCAGTTTTTCTCCTTTGCTTCAAAAACAAATCCTAAATCTAAGTTGCTAGGACATGTTCCTTCCAAGACCATCAGTCAATTAAGTGTGAAAGAAAATGGATTGGAAAAATATCCTTCAGTCAGATTTACCAGGAACCAAATAGGAATGACTGTGAATACTGTCTGTTTCTATCAATAACAAAATTGGATGATGATGAATGTTTTGCCCTGTCCAATTTTGCCATCTGGCCACTGGTTTGCTTTAGAACTTGCTAAAAAAGGGTGGCTTTAACTGCAATATTAGTGTAACTCTTTGATGTACAGACTTTCATGAACAGAACACCATACCCTGCATCTGCCTGACTTTACATGGGACTACATTCAACAATTCTGGACAACTTCCTGCTGAGAGGTATTTTCCTACAAAACATTGTGTTCAATATGTCCTCCATACAACAACAGAAGGTAATGCTCAGACTGAGTAGCACCTGAACAGTCATATTTGCAAACATGATATCTAATCATAAGTTCTAACTTTTGCAATATATTTACCAACTGCAAAAAAAAAAAAAAAAAAAAAAAACCTAGAAATACCACATCAAAGACCCAGCTATACCACTCTTGGACATATACCCAAGGAATGCTCAATCATACCACAGAGACATATGCTCAAGTATGTTCATAGCAGCATTATTCACAATAGCCAGAACCTGGAAACAACCTAGATGCCCCTCAACTGAAGAATGGATTAAGAAAATGTGGTACATATACACAATGGAGTACTACTCAGCAGAGAAAAACAATGACATCATGAAATTTGCAGGCAAATGGATGGAACTAGAAAGTATCACCCTTAATGAGGTAACCCAGACTCAGAAGGACAAACATGGTATGTACTCACTCATAAGTGGATACTAGATGTGAAGCAAAGGACAACCAGACTACAACTCACAACTCCAGAGAAGCTAGCTAACAAGGAGGACCCAAAGAGGGACACATGGATCGCCCTGGAAAGGGGAAATAGATGAGATCTCCATGAGTAAACTGGGGATGAGGGGTGGGCAATGGAGGTTAGGGGATAGGGGATGAGAACATAAGAGGAAGGAATGGTTGAGCTGGAACAGGGATGGAGTGGGAAAGCAATGAAAGAGATACCATGATAGAAGGAGACATCATGGGGATAAAGAAACCTGGTGCTAGGGAAATTGCCAGGAATCCCCAGTGATGACCCCAGCTTGGACTACTACAAATAATGGAGAGGGTGCCTGAACTGAACTGGCTTACCCCAGTGATCAGACCAGTGAATATCCTAACTGTCATCACAGAGCTTTTCTCCAGTGACTGATGGAAGCAGATGCAGAGATTCACAGCCAAACACCAGGCAGAGCTCCAGGAGTCCAGTCAAAGAGAGAGAAGAGGGATTCTATGAGCAAGGGCATCAGGATTATGATGAGGAAACCTGCAGAAATGACCAAACCAAACTAGTGGGAACTCAGGAAAGTTGGATCAATGTCTGTGGAGCCTGCATGGGACTGGACTAGGCCCTCTGCATTGTAAGACAATGATGTAGCTTGATCTGCTTGGGGGCTCTCCTGGCGGTAGGATCAGAATCCATCCCTGGTGCATGAGTGGGCTTTTTAGAGCCCACTACCTATGATGGGACTTGTGTAGCCTTGAGGCAGGAGGAGGGGCTTGGACTTGCCTCTACTGGATGTGCCTCCCCATGGGAGGCCCTTGCCTTCTTGTGGGGGGTAGGTTGGGAGGGGGAGGCTGGGGGGGCGGGAGAAGGGAAGAGGAGGATCTTTGATTGGTATGTAAAATGAATGAAAAATTTTTCTTAATAAAAGTTTTAAAAAAAGAATTTCACACTGCCATGGAAAATTTCCAAGACCAACTTCTACTCAAGTTCATTTTCTAACACTTCTCTAGTCCTTCCATAGAATATCCAGTTACCCAAGCATAATTATTTACTAAACTTTATTATGATTATGAAAATTATCTACTTTAATTAGACACAACTTTTAAGATGGATTCTTGACATATGTAAAATGATCATTTTTAACATGCATTACTGACACCATGTGTTCAAGGCAGCAAGGGAAGCTTTGTGGTATTTACATCCAAAGGTAATCCAACCCATTTTCATTCTCTCCCACTTTATTACATTGATTCTCTGACAAAATGACTTGTTGACCTGGAATTTCACTTTACAATATAGAAAATCTTCAAAACAAAAATAGTGATCCTAAAATTACCAAATGTAATTATAAGATTGTTTTTCTTCATCTTACCATAAGAGAGACATATCAAAGGAGATACTCCAGGCTTTGTGGTGTCACAACTTTTGGGAGCCATTATTCCAGCTGTTAAAAATGTGGAGGTAGGAGCTAAGAAAAAAGTGTCTGCTTCTGTTTCATTTAAAGTATTCAACATTAAATGCACATATTAAAAGACATATAAACTGCATCCATGAGGACAGTATAGCTCTTACTTAATATTGGATGAAAAAAATCTGTTCTGATCATCAAAAGTTTAGATGATAGAAATAAAAGCAAGAGTGTGCTATGGAGTGTGTGAGGGGGTAGCTTTAACAGGGTGACAGGGTGCCTTTCATCTAAGGAAAAGCTACACTGCCAATGAAATACAACCTTTATTTCCTAAATACTTGAAAATGCCCAGTTTTGCCCATTAAATCTGTCCTTAGGCACCAATTTAGAAGCCAAGTTAGACTTAAATAAAAAAGATTCCTACTAATTTTCAGACATTTTCTCCATAAATCCAATTAGGTTAGGTATTACAACCATGTTTTATAGGGAAGAAACTGAGGCAGTGCAAGGCCTAACCAACCATCCTAAATGATAGGGACTGATTTGATACTTAATTTGTAAGCACTTGGTAATAATACCAAAGACTTATCTAAAACTTTGGATTTGTAGTTTGTAAATCTAGATTTTTTTTTTCCTTGTTTTCACTCAACTAGCAAATGGAACCATTCTTACTAGTTTTGCAGGTATGAACATTGTTAACATTTCCAGCCAAGCCAATTTCGCCTTCTTGTGGTCCAAGAAGCTTATTTTTAGCTGTAAGCTCATTTTTAGATATTGGATGGTGAATGTTAGAAATCCTAATGGTGCTGAACATGTTCAGGGATGAAAATGTAGGTTCACTGGCTTTGCATACATAGGGTTTTGGGTTTAAGCCCCAGCAACATACATATGCAAGTCTACATATACACATGCATGAACAGATGTACACATGCATATTTACCTGATACGGAATTATCTGGTTTTGCAATATTGAAAAAAAATCAGCATTTGAATGGTCATTTTATATATCCAAATCATTTAATGTCCATCTATATTTCCTCTATTATGGTGAACCATGCTTTCAAACAACACAAGGCTCTATAGATGATCATTAGCTACTGACACAATGAAGTATTGGTATAGGATATTGATTGCCCTATGAAGAGACCAAACAAAGTTAGTAAAATTAAGTTGAGCTACAAAGAAAAGAATCATTAAATATAGATATCTGAAAGTATACCCCAGCCATTACAGATTTTTGCCAGTAAGTGATTTGCTTCAAATAGGAACCATGAAATTCATAAGACTCAAAAAAAAAAGGAAGAAAAAAGAAAACCAACAACAATTAAAAAATACCTTTAAAATATAGTAGAAAGCTTGTTTTTGTTTTTCTCACCAAGGCTGGTAAAAGTAATCTTCCCACTCTCCCTCAAACTGTGGAAAGGAGGATATTCATTCCACTGTTCAACATATTGTCAAATGTCCTATAAGGTGAAGGTAATGGTCCCTAGAGATAGAATACTGGAGACTCTTGTGTTCTCAATGGAAATGTAATCATCCCAAGGAACACTTTCAAGTTACTTTTTGAGGAGTAGGTAAATAGTGAGGCTGTGGAAAGAAGTTCAGTGATAAAGTCCTTCCATTCTTAGCAAATGAAAGGCCCTATGCTTAATCCCCAGTACAACAAAAATAGAAAAGGAAATACAGATGATCTAGCATACCATCACTACAGCCATTCCCATCCCCATACAAGAATGTATCTCTTGATACATGGCTTAAATATGAAAAGTTCTTAAACTGATGAAAAGTTCCATGTATACATGACCATGCAATTTTGATATCTTAGTTAAACTAAAAAAACAAAACAAAACAAAAAACAACAACAACAAAAAAAAACACCTCAAGATACAGCTATACCACTCTTGGGCATATACCCAAGGAATGCCCAATAATACCACAAGAGCACTTGCTCGGCTATGTTCATATCAGCATTGCTTGTAATAGCCAGAACCTGGAAACAACCTAGATGCCCTTCAACTGAAGAATGGATAAATAAAATGTGGTACATATACACAATGGAATACTACTCAGCAGAGAAAAACAATGACATCATGAGGTTTGAAGGCAAATGGATGGATCTAGAAAAAATCATCCTGAATGAGGTAACCCAGACTCAGAAAGACAAACATGGTATGTACTCACTCATAGGAGGATACTAGATGTGGAACAAGGATGACTAGACTGCTACTCACATTACCAGGGAGGCTACCTGGAAAACAGGACCCCAAGAAAGACACGGGGATCGCCCAATGACAGAGAAATGGATGAGATCTACATGAACAGCCTGGACTTGAGTCAGGGTAATGAAGGGCGAGGTCGAGGGAAAGAGAGCTTGGGGGAGCGGGAGATCCCAGCTAGATCAACAACAGAGAGAAAGAACAAGGAATAGGAGACCATGGTAAATGAAGACCATATGAGAATAGGAAGAAGCAAAGTGCTAGAGAGGCCCACAGAAATCCACAAAGATACCTCCACAATAGACTGCTGGCAATGGTCGAGATACAGCCCGAACTGACCTACTCTAGTGATGGGATGGCCAAACACCCTAATTGTCGTGCTAGAAACCCCATCCAACGACTGAGGGAACTGGATGCAGAGATTCACGGCTAGGCCCCAGGTGGAGCTCTGGGAGTCCAGTTAGCAAGAAAGAGGAGGGTTTATATGAGTGAGAATTGTTGAGACCAAGGTTGGATAAAGCACAGGGACAAATAGCCAAATGAATGGAAACACATGAACTATGAACCAATGGCTGAGGGGCCCCCAACTGGATCAGGCCCTCTGAATGGGTGAGACAGTTGATTGGCTTGATCTGTTTGGGAGGCATCCAGGCAGTGGGACTGGGTCCTGTGCTCATTGCCTGAGTTGGCTGTTTGAAACCTGGGGCTTATGCAGGGTCGCTTGGCTCGGCCTGGGAGGAGGGGACTGGAGCTGCCTGGACTGAGTCTACCAGGTTGATCTCAGTCCTCAGGGGAGGCTTTGCCCTGGAGGAGGTGGGAATGGGAGCTGGGCTGGGGGAAGGGGAGAGGGGCGGGAGGGGGGAGAACAAGGGAATCTGTGGCTGATATGTAGAACCGAATTGTATTGTAAAATAAAAAAAAAACAAACCTCTGAATCACTTTCTTTACTGTATTCCTTTCTCTCTTTTTCTCTTCACCCAGAGGTAAAAAGTCAGGAGGCTAAGGTGATATAATTTAAAACGGTGGGCTATGGTCTAGACGGGTTGGAGCCAAGGGCCTAAACAGCCGGTGAGAGAGAGATACACCATCCACACAGTGCTAAAGTAGAGGATTTTATTGGGGGAAGGGAAGAAAGGGTAGAGTGCACCTCTGGAGATAAGGGCTGAGGAGAGGAGGAATAAGAGAGGAAGAGAACAGATGGGAAAGGGGGAAGCAAGGGAGTACAGACACGGCCTCATGGGCAGAGATGGGGGAAGAGTGAGAGGAAGAAAGAGAAGGAGGTTGCCTTTAATAGATGGATTTAGTGCATGTGTATAGAGACTGCACATCCATGCAGCGCATATGCACAGACTACAGCCGTAGGATCTGAGCTGTCTAGGTATTTGCCTGAATGTTATCAAGTGCATGCTGCCAGGTCCCCAAGGGTTGGGCCAGGTAATGTCTAAATGTTAACACCAGGATTGAAAGAGGAAAAAGGAAAAAATGAACCTTGCAGATTATTTTCCTTATGTTGAGACCAACACTGCAACACCATAATGGATAGAGATTGCATTAGTATATTTCTCAAGGCACAGATCCAACAGGATATATTCTAATATAGAGAGTTCATAGATAAAAATATTGTCCACTCGTTCAGAGTAACTACATTCAGATTTCCCCTTTTAAAGCTGTGTTTTAAAATTAGCTTACTACTAATAAGGCCTTTTCATGCATCCTTAGTTTTGGTCAACCCACCACTACTCTGTTTCTCTCCCATCCCCCAACCTCATTACCGCTTAATCCTTTAACCCCCAGTATTCCCATTCTTCTTTCATTTATCATCTGTTCTATCATTACTTTAATTACTTTTGTTAACTTGGGTTATGAGATTGTAGAGGCTTCCCTACCCTTTCTCTTAGGTTATCCCTCCACTTTACTGGCTAAATTTGCCAACTCCTACACCTATTCCTGCTTAGACCTCTTTTCCCCTGTATTTCACCTCACTACTTTCATGTTACCTATAATATAGTATCTCCCCTCCTTGGCATGCCCTTTCAAGGTCCCATTCTACTTTTCAGTTTCTGCTTTCTCTTCAAGTTAAATACACAAAATGAAGATTTGAAAGTAGGCTTTACATATGAAAGAGAGCATACTGTGTCTGTCTTTCTGTGCTTGAAATACCTCACTAGGCATATATTTTTCCATCCACTTATGTGCAAACTTTATGATTTCCTCTTTTTCTAGAATGCATGGTTCATGAAACAAGGACCTTTTGCTGACAACTGTACCCTGAATGTCTAAAATAGAAACATCTATACAGTGGACAGAATATGTACCTAGACTAAATTGATGAATGAAGAAAATAAATGGGTACATCTTATCTTCTCCCCAGTTCTCTGCTTTGCTCTAAAGTCAAATCATGTGAGATGAGAACCTCTCCTATCAAGGATTTTTCTTATTTTAATGAACATTAGAATGTTCTGTTCATTTATTTGACATCAGAATAATGGCTATATGCTCTATTAATAGCTAACATGAATGCAGCATCAACTCTGATTTGTAATATTCTCTCCCCATGAATTATTCACTTAGATCATGGTCTGAGTTTTCCCAAGTAATCAATTAACCAGAACCCTAGTTTCATCATGCTCTTTTCTTTATATTTTGAAACCACTGTATTTTTTGAGTTGTGGTATTACCATTAGTGTAGCCCTTTTGGCAAAGTTTCCCAATAAACAACCTTATTTATTTAAATCCATGTACTATCTTTGAAATCTCACCGTTCTTTTAACATCCCCCCCAAATTACATATATCTCTAAATGTAGCCGCTTAGTGCTTGTTTCTTCCTCAGACTACAAAAGCAATTACACTTTTAAACTCTGCTGCAAAACTAATCACAATACACAGAATAAAATGTCATTCTGAATGGCAGGCTCTTCCCAAGCTGCCAGGACAGAGCTCTCCAAAACATCAGTATTCACAAGGCAAATCCCAATTTACTGAGTCACCAACAGGTTGCAGAGTTCTCCCTACAGTGTTGACAAATACAATTGCTGAGGCTGCTGTGCAGTAATAATGAAAGCTGGAAAAGAGGCTAGGAGAAGGCCTGTAATGATAGTATTTGGACTTTATTGCCTTCCAATAAAAATAATCTCCTGCGTTGCCTGGAGTGTTGCAGCTGACAGCTCCATGCTGCCTCATATGGCTTTTTTTCCACAAAGCTCTCAAGTCTTCCTAAGAGTGGTAGAAAGTCTTGACTTTCTTTCCTGTTCCACAGAGGAAATATCTCATGATTTATGAGAAAAGAGACCCCTGTGTAATACATAGGACCTGCTCAAGAGTCATTTGTAAAATATCAGGACAATGATGCATCTATGTGTTAAGCAAACGTTTCTGGGCTGTTCTCCTAAAATTTGACTGTCCATTTGAGTGCAAAATATTAATTCTTAACCAAGTTGCTCTCTCTGAAAAGAGAGTCTTATGTCAAGACTTCCTGGTTACAGAGGCTGGGAGGGACACACTTAGAGACCAATAATGGGGTTTAATCTCTTCTCTGCCCAACCAGTTATAGACTGAAACAATATGGAGAAGCCGGGGGGGGGGGCTGATGAAAAGAAACTTTCATCTATCACTCTGTTAAGGGTCTAAGGATGAACTCAAGCTGCCCGAAGCACTGGGCTTGCCCTTCTCTTGCATAAAGTGATCACAAGTCCAAGGTGGCCACTGTTTTAATACAGACTATAATTCAACTCACACTCTAGGGAAACTGGAAGAGGAAAAAACAAGCTTACATAATAAAGATAGACATGAAGTTTCATATTCTATTTTCTGATGCATTCTGTGGTTAAAACACATGTTTGAACATGCAGTAATTTCTAGCCTAAATTTTCCAAGATCAGGAGCCCAGGAGATTCCTCACAAGCTCCTCAGATAGGAAATAAGAAGTGAGAGGGCTGAGAGCTCTCTCTTCTTCCTACCTACAAGTCCCACTGAATAAAGCTTAAACATTGGGGATCTTGAGCACAAGCTATTGTTTTATCTTGAATTTGAAAACTACCATCTAGTGATATCTGTGGGCATGAGTGAAAGCTTAGCTCCTACACACACAGGACTGTTTTTGCCTCATAAAGCTCTGTGAAGTTGAATACACTTCTGTTTATTATCAGATCTTAAGTGGGAAATGCCACTGGGGGGATACTTATGTGATATTTTTTACATAAAGATGCTGTGTTTTCTTAAGTAAGAGGTCCATTTAAAATTGAATAAAGATAACTAGAAATCCTTTGGTATACTGCTATCTAAAATATTTATTTGTATTCTACTAAATATTTTAATCCCTTTTCATCAAGCTAACTTTTTTCTGAGCCTTAAGATAAAATAGAGCTTCTTCATACTTGTACACTTAATATCAAACACTTAGGTTCTCAACAATCATTGATTATTCCACATTTTCTCAAATTTTCTACCATTATGATCTTTAGAAGGCAAATGTCAACATGATCTTGTGTAGTGGTATTGTGTTCCCCAAAATATTGTGCACACTAATAAACTTATCTGGGGTCACAGAACAGAACAGCCACAATATTAAACATAGAGGATAGGCAGTGGTAGCACACGCCTTTAATCCTAGCATTCCAGAGGCAGAGATCTACCTGGATCTCTGTGTGTTTAAGGATACAGCCAAGCATGGTGACTCATGCCTTTAATCCCAGAAAGAGAGCCTTTAATCCCAGGGAGTGATGGCAGAAAGCAGAAAGGTATATAAGGCATGAAGACCAGAAACTAGAAGCTTTTGGCTGGTTAAACTTTTAGGCTTTGAGCAGCACAGTTCAGCTGAGATTCATTCGGATGAGGACACAGAAGCTTCCAGTCTGAGGAAACAGGATCAGCTGAGGAATTGGCGAGGTGAGGTAGCTGTGGCTTGTTCTGCTTCTCTGATCTTCCAGTGGTCACCCCAATTCCTGGCTCCAGGTTTGATTTTATTGATAAGACCATTTAACATTCCTGCTACAATCTTGTTTATCTATCATGAGGTAAAAGATGCAGCCTTAAGTGACTTCAGATTTCAGGTGAAAGTCTGCATGGAATGATAGACACACATTTCTGTCTAACTGTCTATAGGCCTCTATAATTACCTTTCTAAATGTTTCCAACATATGTAAAATTGAATTTGAAATTAAAAATAAAGATCCAGAGAGCAAAAATGTATGTGTGTATCCTATGACACTTATGGTTTGAATAAGAATGACCCCCTATGGGCTCATACATTTGAATACTTAGTCATCAGGGAGTAGCACTATTTAGAAAGATTAGAAGGTATGGCTTTGTTGGTGTAGGCATGGTCTTGTTGAAGGCTTTGTGGTTTAAGAAGTCTAAGCCAGGAACACTCGCTCTCTGTCTTGAGGAGACATCATGACCACTGAAGCTCTTATAAAGGAAAGTATTTAATTGGGGCTTGCTTACAGTTTCAGAGACTTAGTCCATTATCAACATGGCAGGAAGCACTCAGGCAGACATGGTGCTGAAGAAGTAGCTTGAAAATTCTACATCTGGATCAGCAGTCAGCAAGAAGAGAGATAGAGCCACTGGGCCTGGCTTGGGATTCTGAAACCCAAATCCACCTCCAGTGACACACCTCCTCCAACAAGGCCACACTTTATAACCCCTCTCAAGTAGTGCCACTCCCTAATGTCCACATACTCAAATATATGTGCCTATGGGAACCATTCCTATTCAAAGGACCATACTCTCTCTTTGCTTTTTTAGGAAAGCATTTATATGCTTTAAGTAGGGCTTAATGAACCAAATTAGTAGGACCATGGAAGATAGCAGTGCTGAGGGAATATAGAGTATGACAGCCTGGCTCAAGAATTTTCAGAGAGGAAAAATATTAATAAGTGGTCTACAGACTATTCTTGTGGTATTTGGTGAAGAATGTGGCTCCTTTCTGATCTTGTTCAAGAAAATCTTCCTAAGGCTAAGTTGAAAAGTTTTGGGTTAATAGCATTGGCAGAGGAGAATTCAAGACACCCTACTATTGATTGTGTTGTGTGGTCATTAGTGGTCATTCTAATGCAGACCTACAGTGATAAAAAGCATGCTGGACAAAGAAAAATGCAAAATGTACAGTTTGAAGAAAAGTGAGTATCAATAAGTGTAATGGACCTATGTCCAGTGCTCAAGGAGATTAAATGTTTAAAGAAAAACTAAATGCTAAATGGAATAAAGGGAGTGGTGATCTCAGGGCAAGATACCACACAGCCTAGCTTCCAACATGTGAAAAGGAATTAAAGAAAAGCTTAAACAATGAAGAAAATGATCAGCAACAGAAAACTGATACAGATGTAATTTAATAAGGCAGCCATAATTTAGTCACAACAAGCAGTAGAACTTGTCAGCTTCAATCTTATCATCGTTCTGGCTTTAGAGTCAAGGATACAAAAAAAAAGGTTGTAGAATCTCCCTCTACACCTAAGGAAAGCTGCTGAGGCCACATGTGTGTCAGGGGTGTCCCTGCATGGAGGCCTATAGAGGCCATTTCATGAAGCTGTGAGGATGAAGCCTGAATTGCCTTAGGGACCCAAAATTTTAGAGATGCCATAGTCATGACACACCTGCATAGAAAATCTGCAAAACAGGTATGGAATCAGTCCAAGAGAAAAGTGTGTTTCAGTCTACAAAGCTAAATAGAGTTGGAGATTGAAGAGCACATTGACATCAGACATGAAGAAGCAAAGTTTGAAATTTGTCCTGCTGGTTTTAGATCTTGCTTTGGTCCAATATTTTTCTACTATGATACCTTTCTTCCCTGTTGGAATTGTAATGTATATTCTGAGCCATTGTATGTTGAAAGTATGTGATATGTGATCTGCTTTGTAATTTTGATGTTAGAGTGGGTTACAGTTAATGGATTACCATGAGTATCAGAGACTTTGAACTTTGGACTTTTAAAAAGTGTTCAGATTATTATGGTCTATTTGGACTTTCGAAGTTTGGACTGAATGAATTTTTGCATTTTGATATGGTTATAAGTCTATGGGTGCCAGGGGATGGAATGTGGTTGAATAAGAATTATAGATGAATTTCTAAACAGTCTTATTAAATAAGAAACACAGAGCCAAATACAGAGGTGCAAGCCATAGAGATCAGAGCAATAGCCACCAACTAACCTTAGCTTACCACCTCACTGTAGCTTCCCAAGAGAGCCTCTTCCTGTCTAACCTGTGCCTTTATTACCTTCCTGTTCTGCCTTCTGATTAGCTCTAAGCCCAACCACATCACTTCCTTTTCACTGCCTGTCTACACAGACCTCCAGGTCTCTATGGTTGGTAATGGGATTAAAGGCATGTGTCACCACACTTGGCAGTCTCCTTGAACACACAGAGACTCTGCCGGCCATGTGATTGGATTAAGGGCATGTGCTACCACTGCCTCACTTCTGTTTATGGCTATGACCTCTGATCTCCAGGCAAACTTTATTTATTAACATACAAATAAAATATCACATTTCAGCACAAATAAAATATCACCACAAAGAATGACCCCATAAACTCATATATTTGAATGCTTAGTCATCAAGTAATGGCAGTACTTAGGATAGGAGGTGTGGCCTTGTTGGGGTAGGTATGGCCTTGTTGGAAAACATATGTCACTGGTGGTCTTTGAGGTTTAAGAATCCTAATCCAGAGCCAGGTGGTGGTGGTGCATGCCTTTAATCCCAGCACTTGGGAGGCAGAGGCAGGTGTATCTCTGTAAGTTTGAGACCATCCTGGGCTACAGAGTGAGTTCCAGGAAAGGTGCAAAGCTACACACAGAAACTCTGTCTCAAATCCTTCCCCCCAAAATGGAAGCCCAAGCCAGGCACAGTACCTCTCTCCTCTTGCTGCCTGGGGATCTGGATGTGGAACTCCCAGCTACTTCTCCAATGCCATGTCTGTTTGCATGCTTCCATGCTCCCTGATATGATTATAATGGAGTAAACCTCTGTAACTGTAAGCAAGCCCCAATTAGATGTTTTCTTTTATAATAGTTGGCTTGGTCATGGTGCCTCCTCACAGCAATAGAACACTGAATAAGACAATACTGTAGTTGATATGTATAGTAAATAGATAGAAATTTAGTCTGCACAAAAACAGTAGTATAATTGAGTTATACTCCAGGTAATTATAAGCATATAGAAAGTAGAAAAAGCCAAAAAGTAGATTAATTACTTAAAAACAGGATAAAAAAGAAAGAGTAGGGAACCAAAAGGAATCACCACTCTTGGCAGCATGACCCCACCATTCAGATACCACCTAGAATTCAACAAGACAAGCTTGGGGGCAGGGGTTTATACACCATAAATAGGAACTGCTAACTTGTTCTCACCAATGTTCTAAAAGAGGCAGAAAATAAATGTAGATGCAATATTTCATCTAGATCGACTCATTGCATAAGAAAGTAGAATAAAATGGCAACTAGACATGTATGTGAAGCCTTACTTCAAAATGTTTTAGCCTAATATTGTAAGAGCCAGTGGGGATGAAAGACACCAAGGAAACAAGACCTTCTAGACGCTACAGGGTCAATGCTCATCTGAACTCACAAGACTATGACAGCACGCATAGGGCCTTAATGGTCATAATCCAGATGGGGTCCCAGCACTGAGAAAGGAAGTACACATATATCACTATCCCTAACCAGAAGCTATCTCTAATGACAACCTCTTACAAAGGAAAAATTAGTTCTCTAATGAAAGGAACTCAATGGTACTCTTGAGGGGGATTTTGTCTCATAATGCTTTGCTGGGCACTTTTTAACTTGGCTTATATGTTGTGGTTTTCCTATTTTGTGTTTTTATGGGATTTCTGAGTGTCCAAATGTGTCACTTCATCTGTAAGTGTTTCTTGTGTTTTTTTTCTTGGTTCTTTTTTCCCCCTCTGTTTACTTTGTTTTTTTCTGGTTTTTGTTTTGTTGTTTTGTTTGTTTTAACTGTCTGGTTTCTGATGAGAGACAAACAAAGGGTGTGGATTTGGGTGTGTGGGGAAGTGGGGTGATCTGAGGAGAGTAGGAGGAGGGAAAACCATGATCAGAATATATCACGAAACAATGCATTTTCAATAAAAACTGAATTATTTTAAAAAAAAATGTTTCAACCTTTCTAGGTAGAGTGGCTGGTTAAAGGAATCTTTGGTTTGTGGTTCACACATTTGGAGCTACCTATAAATGACCATGCACACAATGTGTAGGAAGGTTCATTGAGTGACAATACTATTTTTTCATGTGTTCTCTGAAAAAATGTTTCAATTAATTCTTTTGTCTCCATTGCAAGCAAGATCCTGCATTATGGTGATTTTCTTCTCACATGAGTGAACTTCCCTCATTGCTACCTGCCTTTAATGACTAATTGCTGATTTTGTTTTGTGATTTTTCCAAGATTAGGTGATAACTATGGGAAAGTTAATAGTCACAGGAAAAGAAGTATCTTTAAAACAAATGTGTTCTAAGTAAACAGGGCTTTTTCTATCATGGATAAACCAATATTTTCTTGACTGTGAGTATACATTATTCAGTCCTAAAAGAAACTTTTTGGTTAATACCTGAATGAAAATTACAAAGTGATTAGATTTTGTTCATCTTTGGCCAAAGCTGACCATTTCAGAATTCAAATTTGAATCAGTCTTGGCTCTCTCCAGTGGTCCTGAAGCTGTATAGTTTTGCAGACCAGCTTTTTCTTACCTTTCAAACTACAAAATGGAATGTTGGCACGTAAAGGTCACTTTGGCCAGCTGGTTTTTCATGAAACATGGCACAGTGACATTTGAATTCAACCTTATGTCTACTGAACTACTCACTAGACTTAGTTTGACAGATCTGAGTATGATGGATGTAGATTTCCATCCAAAAGGTTTGGCTAGGCCTCGGCAGTAATATAACCTTTCTGAAAGGTTATTTTTAACCACTTGCTAAAAATTCCTTGAGGAGAAAAAGTGATGTGCCCTTTAGTAAAATGAATACAATAATATACCTACAATTGATACCACTGCAGTCAAGTTTAGTCAATTGCCCAAATGAGAACCTTTTCCTTAACAAGGGACTGCCTCGTCTGGCCAAGCTCTGGGAGAGATCCTAGGGATTACACTGAAAACTATGGCCTAACTTTAATTATGAAACAAAGAAAAAGGAATGAAAAAATACCCTCACTGGAGTAGTTCTGCTAGTCCCCATCATAATGGCAATTAACTCCGATTTGTTTTTATAAAGCCCAACAAAATACAGTGCAGTGAGTTTATTCATTAGGAATCTTGTTAGCTCTGTAAAGGTTATTCTAAAAGTTAAACAATGTTTGGTTTCATTTTCAAAAGATTTTAAGGTAATCCCAACCCTGAGAGATAGAGTGGAAGTATTGCAGTCAGCACATTACTACAACAACAAAATTAGCAGCACTTCACTTGAGATAATAACCCCAAATTATTTCACAAATAAGACTCCATGTATAGCCACAATTTGTTAGTGACTGGTCAAGAGGAAAAAAAGGTTGTGTAAATATAATTAATCTTCCAACTCTTGGAATTTTGATAGGGAGATTTCACTCTGACAGCACCAAAACTAGTATATTACCATTTTTAGTTCACAACTTTAAAATGTATTATTCCAGGGTACTCTAGCCATTAAGTTAATAGAAGTAATTAGCAGTGCCATGCAGGCAACACATGATTTGGACTATGCCTTGCTGGGCTTGGAAAAATGGGAGGCAATGATCAAAGCCTTTGCCTGGAGTTTAGGTCCCTTCCCAACACTGTAGCTTGGGACATAAAGTCCCCACAAAATAGCTCTCAGAAGGATAGCCATGGCTTGGAAAGATTTCCCTGACTCTTGCATAGTGCAATCATAAATCAAAGATACATCTCTGTGAAGCCACAAACAGAATGGGATGTAAATATTATAACAAAAGAACTGCTAACTATTGTCATTCTTCTCTGAGATCAAGGTAATACTTTGGCATAAAAGGGTTAGAATTTACTCAGAAGAATATAATTTTTCATTAATTTTTTCTGGAAAACATTGCTTATATTTTAATTATAATTTTCTTCACCAAAAGACTATTTCTTCAAAACAATGTAGTGAATACAGCTCAAAAATGCCTTAGGACAAGTATCATTTAAAAAATTAGCTACTGTTATACCCTCTTGTGTAAGTTATTGATGTAATATTACTATTTTCATAGAAATCTAGTAAGTATTATTCTCTATGAAGGATGTAAGTTCACATCTATCTCAAAAAGAATGAGTACTCTGAAATGCACTTATATAAGAATCCTATTAACATTCTATTTTTCTACGTATTTGTTATATACAAGTCTGCTCATGCTATGTACATGTATGTGTATATGCCCCTGCACATCAGAAGTCAATGTTGCATGTCTTCCTCAATTGCCTCCCCTGCATATCAGAAGTCAATGTCGCGTGTCTTCCTCAATTGCCTCCCACCTTATTTTTTGAGATTGAATATGGAACTCACCAACTGGCAAGACTAGATATCTAGTGACCCTGAGGATATGCCCATCTTTACTCTCCAGTGCTTTGGTACAGATATAAACTAATGTGACCAGTTTTTCACATGGTCCTGGAAATCTAAACTCAGATCTTCATGCTTGAGTATGAAAACTTTTGCTCATGAAGCTATCTCCCCAATTCCTAATTTTTTGCTTAAAAGCAGTGTTCCTAGCTTTTCTGACCAGTCAGTGATGCCTGAAAATATTCTCAACATTCACTATTACAACCATTTGACAATTTGTTGAATAAAACTTTGTTTAACTGAGTAATAAAATATAAATTCAGAAACACATCAATGCATCATTGTGGGATCATTTCTGACAACATTCTCTAGTAAGAACATGGAGTAATGGGGAACACTGAAAAAGAGTGATATCTTACAGAGTTTTGACCTAAGTTTGCTCAGTGGGAGTAACCTGTCCATTTTATAGATATTCCAAAGTGTACAGGTCATGCCTTTCTAGTCATTAAACTGTCAAATAGTGGTTCTCAACCTTCCTAATGCTGTAACTCTTTGATATAGTTCCTCATGTTGTGGTGACCTCCAACCATAAAATTATTTTTGTTGTTCCTTCATAACTGTAATTTTGTTACTATTATGAATCATAATGTGTTGGGAACACAGAAGTCCTTATGTTCACCAAGAAGCACTAAGATAATCAGGAATGTAAATCATGCCAGGATGTCTCCTGGATGGAGGAGATGCAAATCAAATACCTGCATTCCATCCAGAGAGCTGAGAGTGAAGGTTGTTAATAACCTGGTGACCTTTTTGCTATCTGAAGGCACAGACTTCACCCTAACTCCCCAGAATGGTTATTCCAAACTCTTCCCTCCCTAGACCATCACTCATTCTTAGGGGAGATGTCACATGTACTTTATGGCCTACTGACCTCTATGTAGTCAGAGACCACACTAGATTCTAGGCCTTTTAGCTATAGAACCAACTCTGATGGTCACATGTATTTTGTAGAAGAGGCACTATGTATTCATACTTTAAACTTTATTGTGCATCTGAAATTGGACTGATTGAACTGATGGTTGCCTAGAAACCTTTTCCCAAATTGTACCATGTTTTATGCTGACAATGAACCACCTGGCATTAGATTCCCCAGTCAAGCTTCACTGGGTTTTCATTCTTATCTCTTCAAATGGGTTGCTTTCCTATATGACACATGCAGGGGACACCTTCAACAATGTAAATATCTCATATGCAGAATATCTGATATGAGATATGAGACCCCTGGGAAAGGGTCATTTGATACCCCCGCCCTGACAGAAGAGTCATGACCCACAGGTTGAACACCTCTGGCCTAAATGTAACTACTATGCCAGCATACATATTTCAGTTTCTGAAATGCCTGTTGTAAGCTTGGGACTCCTAGAGAATACAATGTACAAGAATTTCAACAGAGCATCAATCTTCCTGGCTATGAGTTATGAAGTTCTAAGTATACAAACCTTGTAGATACCAACAGGAAAAATGAATATGAGTCCATAGGCCCAAGATACTAAATATACTAATTTGAAACAATTCTTTGAAAAGGTGAAGGTTAATAAATATTATTAAAATTAACTCTTTCCAATAATTTCATGGTAATTAATTTCAATGAAGTATAAAATCCTGCATTTTATATATTTAAATGTTATTATACAGCATTGAACTACATAGGCTCTATGATAGATAAAGATGGATGGATAGAGAAGAGGCTAGATGGGTGTGTGACTAGATAAGTGATAGGTGCTCCAACTACTAAGACAGGCTACAGGGTTCCTATTAAGAGTTCTTTTTTAAAAATTGGTGCCAGGACCTTGACTCAGAGCTGAAACTTGAGATGATGGAGAAAGATAAAAGAAACATCTTTTTTTTTTCAGTAATAATCACACAACTCTTAATTTTCTGTTGGAAGAAACCCTTCCAAATCACAGACTATACCCAGTAAAGAATTCTATGCAAAACTATCTGTATGAAGGGTGGTGCTGAAAATTAAAAAGCATTGAGGAAAGACAGAAAATGAGTTTGTACAATGAGCATGTGATTTTAAATCCTTTGTTAGCCAGTTTGAACCTTCTAATACAGCAATCTGTAGAAAACGGGATTTGGGTGAAGGATTCTATTTGCAATTGGGGAGATGATTTCAGTAGTGGTTCAAAGAAAAAAATGTCACTCTGGTTGTAAATGCTGAAACACTGTAGAAATGTCCACAGTAGGGATGGAGAGTAGAGACCATGACAGGTCTCAAACAGTTAATGTGGGAGACAAAGGAAGGCCAGACAGGAGAGATCAAAGATTGGTCCATCCAGACTAAGAGACTGTGCATACGGTAAGACCATCAAATGGAAGAATTTAGGGAAAATGACAAATAATTCTACTTGAGGGGGTGGGGGGCAATGAGTATAATTTTGAAAATCTTAGTTCACAGCAACATTATTATGAAGAAAAGGAGAAGGAGCTGACAGTCTCCAAACATAAGGAAATAAGGAGATGGAAATGTTAAATGCTCTCATCTGATCATGACAAAGTGTTCACACATGATAAAATACACTGAATATAAGATATTTATCATAATACAGTAAATATATATTATCACAAAAAAAATGATAAAATGCCTATAAAATGCATGATGATCACATGTTAGTCAGAAATTTTAAAGTGGCTACTGAAAGTTGTAAATATGTTGAAGCAGCAGTGAAACACTAAAGAAAACAAGTGTCTTCTAGATGTCTAGAAGTTTAGTTCTGCATCTCAGTGGACACAGCTGTATATCTATCCCTAAATTAGTCAACAACCTGAAGAATTGATAGAAGATTTGGGCTGTGGAAATGGCTCAGTAGTTAATGGCACTTGTTTATTTTGCAGATTGCCTGAGATTGGTTCCCAGCACCCATATAATGGCTTACAACTCCCTGTAACTCCAGTTTGGGGAAGCTGATAACATCTTCTGACCTTCATGGGCACCAGGCATGCATGATACATATACATACATGCAGGTATAACACTTATACACATAAAGCAGATTAAATATGTCTAAATATATTTAAAAAAGGCTCATTAATATTTAAGATTATCAGTGAAAGGAGAAGACCCAAAAAAGAGCAGAAAAAAATGCATGAATGCTAGTGGAAGAATCAGAATTTAAAGGAAACTAAATTTTGAAGAAATGGATAAACTACTAGGTCTAGTGATAAGATGAAAAAATTAATAATGTAACCCAAAAATCAGCATATGATTTTCTAACTAGTAGATCTATTCTATTAAATTGGGAAATTTCTGTATTTTATCAGACTGCTGACTATGACATGTTAGATAGTGAACAACTTTAGAAGCTAAGAGACTTTTTCTATTTATTCACTTAGTCTTAGTTATGCCACAGAACAAAGTAATACATTAGAAAGATGTCAGGGATACCACAGTGGAAAAAGTGAGCATCATTTGTCCTGTTGTATTGAGGGTAACACAGGAGATGGAGAAGGTTCCTGTAGAAATTTACCAACAAAGCAGAAAGAACAGTGAGCCACTGCTTGGGTAGAAAGGTTCTGAAATGGGGAATGATTTTCACTCTAAGGGAAATTGGCTGATCCATGATCTGATCTGAGAAGGAAAAGATAATGGCAAAGAAGAGATGGTAAGTCATTACAGAGCAAGAGGGAGACTGGGAACTTAAGGAGTAGCAGCCATCTTTCATGTGAATGACTCCCAAGGTTCATAGTGGCTCTGCATTCAGTAGCTCTGGGAAGACAGTAGCTGTCCCATGATCCTAGCATCACTAACTGCTGACATAGACTAGAAAGACTGCAGATCCAGGTGTAGGGATAGAGGGTGGGGGTGGTACTGTTGAAAAAACCTCCAATTAGAGAGAGTTTCTTATTTCCAATGACAGCTCATATGACTCCCAAACTAGACATTCCAAAATCAGTTCTTAAATTAAATTGTAGATTCTGCCATGGTCTGATTTCCTCCAGTGGTAGACCCAGAACCCAGTGACGGTAGCCCAGAGACCAAAGTCAACCCAAGCAGGATTTGAGACAATGGAATTTTTAACTGGCCTGCATGGAATAGGAATTGTCATTAGTGAGATCCTAGACTAGCAGAGTAGTGGGTTAGTGAGGACACATAAGCCATCTTCCCTAATACCTCATCAGGAACAAGAAACCACTGTTCTTATCCACAGGGGCTGACTTAATTATGCTATGTTGTATGCAGTATGCTATGTTCATCAATACTTGGGAGACTTCTTTCTTTTCTCTTGTTTAGCTTTGTGTTGTGTTTACTCTTGTCTGTGTGCAAATTGCAACTCCTCTTCCTCCCCACAGACACCTGCTATCTCTGCTGTGCTTGAAAAAGGCCCTTAAATACATGTATATCCTTGTAAAATATGTAGTGCCATGTTTATGTTTTTAATTTACATAAATAGTTGTGTGCAATATATCCCCTGCTGTTTCTTACCTTCTCATCTCCACATTATGTTTTTAACATCCATCCATGTTACTGAATGTACAATCTGCCACTATAATGCAAATTAACTCACATACAAATGGTAAAGGGAGAATGAAATAAGTATAACAAAGAAGTTAACAGAGCTTCCTAAGTGGTTTCCCGTCCCTTTCATGTTTACAGCCATCAGAAAAGAGCTGCAGATCACACAACTATCAAATCAAGAGGAAGTAAGCAAGCACAGATGTCTAGAGTGATATTCAAGATGCGCAGTCCCCCATACTGTCCCCTCTTCTTGGCTTGACATTTACCCACTTAGAAGCATTCATGTGGCCTTGTCTTAAATCTTCATGCCTATTGTTTTTATCTACAAATTCAACAAGGTAAACATTTCTACACATTCTATCCATCACTCTATTTTCAGGTAAGAAATCTTGTGTGTGTTTTAGTATTTTTCTAATTGGAAAGCTGCTGTCTTTTTTAAATATACTGTTTTTACTAATTCTTGGAGAATTTAATACTCACATATATTTTGTTCATAGTGGCCTTCTCCTCTTCTCCCTAACTCTCTAATATATTCTCTTACTATTACCTCTCACTCTTCTACATATTATCTAAGATATTCTCCATTGTCCCCAAACTCCCCCAACACCTTGTCCTTTTTCATTTTGTTTGGTTTTTGTAATCTAACAAACCCAATTAGTGCTGCCAATATAAATACTCATCAGTGTAGGGTCAATCATCAGAGTATGGTCAACCTATCAGAGGTAGCAGACAGTGTGTGTGTGTGTGTGTGTGTGTGTGTGTGTGTGTGTGTGTGTGTGTATGTGCTGTTGTTTTTTTGAGGCAGATTTTCTCTATATAGCTCTGGATGACACAGAATTAACTATGTAGATCAGGCTGGCTTACAGGTCAGAAGTGAGATATGAACAGATACCTTTGACTTGTCTCTTAGGATTTCTGTTGCTGCAACAAAACACCATAGTCAAACAGCAAGTTGTGGAGGAAAGGGTTTATTTGATTTATACTTCCCCATTGCTGTTCACCCCTGAAAGAAGTCAGCATGGGAACTCAAATAGGGCAGGATCCCGGAGGTAGGAGCTGATGCAAAGGCCATGGAGGGATGCTGCTTACTGGCTTGCTTCCCCTGGCTTGCTCAGCCTACTTTCTTACAGAAGCCAGGACCACGAGCTCAGGATGTCACCATCCATCATGGGCTGGGCCCTCCCCCACTGATCACTAATTAAGAAAATACCTTATAGCTGGATCTCATGGAAGCATTTCTTCAACTGAGACTCCTTCCTCTCTGATGACTCTAGCTTGTGTCAAGTTGTCACACAAAACCAGCCAGTACAACATGTGAAAAAAAGTGAAAGAAAGAAAAGAAAACCTGTTCTTTGTAGCTGGAGAGTTTTCTCTCTAGATCCCGCCAAGCCCCAGCATTCCCTTAGCCCACTTATAAAATAAACATACAGATGCCTATATTATTTAAACTGCTTGGCCATTAGCTCAGGCCTATCATTGTCTAGCTCTTACTCTTATATTCAGCCCATTTCTATTAATCTATACTCTTATATTCAGCCCATTTCTATTAATCTATACCTTGATAATATATAAGAACAGATAGCAAGAAGCCTGCCATGGCCGTACAGTTTATAAGTAATATAAGTCTCTGTGTGTTTACTTGGGGGACGCAAATGGGAGAGATTTATCCCAACTGCCAGCAGGCCAGGACACAGGGAAACTTCAGCTACATGGAACTATTGCATCCTCAGGAATATCTTGCCTTACTATTATTGTTATAATTCACAGGGTTCACAACTGGGTAAGAGTATTCATGCCTTTTCTCCCCTAGCAGCCTGTATAACAATACTCAACACTATAGAAGCTATTTAACAGAGAGCACATTTCCCTATTCAGTTAAAAAAATGGATTTCCCCATTTCCTGTAATTAAAATACATGGTGTCTTCAGTAACAGGACTTACTTACCATCAAGTTTGTGTAGATAACTAAGAGCAATGACAGTCTGTGTTGTATGAGGGTCTCAGGAACATAGCTGATCAACATATCAAGGAGAGGTGTGGAAGACAAATTGCTGAATGGTCTTATTAATAAAAAAAAAAAACAGAGCCAGCTATTGGGGTAAAAACTGAGAGATCAGAAAAATAGGACAAGCCACAGCCAACCTCACCTTACCAACTCCTCAGCCTCCAGAGAGAGCTACTTCCTGTATACTCATGCCTATATACCTTTCTCTGTTCTGCTATCTTACTTTCTTTCTCCATCCAGCTTCATCACTTCCTTTTTCCACCCAGCTCTATCATTTCCTGTCTGTCTGTCCAGACCTCCAGACCTCTATGGTTAACTAGGACTGGGATTAAAGGTGTATGCCACCATGCCTGGCTCTGTTCCCAGTGTGGCCTTGAATTCACAGAGATCCAGATGAATCTCTGCCTCCCGAATGCTAGGATTAAAGGCATGTACTACCACTGACTGACCTCTATGTTTAATATAGTGGCTGGCTTTTTCCTCTGATCCCAGATAAGTACAAATAAAATATCACCAGAGAGATGTTCCATTCCTGGCTTTAGGTTTTTTATTTGGAAACCTATAGCTTCTGGAAGGAATATTATCCTTTGTATAGGGTAATTCCAATTAAACTATATTTTTGTGAACGCACGCACATATGGAATTTATAAAATAGTAGGTTTTCTTATGTCTTTTGCAAAACCTTAATCAATACTTCCTCTTCTACTCTCCCCTTTATCTCTTTTACCATTAAGACCCCTCTCTATTATTCCCCATTTGGTATTCATTCATCTGCATTCAGTTCTTTTTAGTATTTTTGATGATGATGGTGCATACATTTGCAATTCATACAAACCTCTTTTCCCCTAAGTTCTGTTTCCTTTAGGGTACAATTTTGCTGCACATGATATCTTCTGGATGCAAATGTCACTTAAAACTGAGAAACCTATGCATGTGATATGTATCTTCAATATTTACTTGCTGTTAATCTACTAATAAATGTTCAGTTGGTCTCCTAATTCCCAAATATTAATTGAATGATTAAACATAAATCTCAGTAAGATTGATTCCCTTGTCATAACAAAATTCTTTAGTAGATAAGAAAATATACTCATAAAAGGATAACACATATTGTAAGCTAATTTCACATAAGTCTTGGAGCAAGCCAATGGGAATTCCTGATGGTGATCTTAGGAAAAATGACTCTTCTGATAAATTGTATGTTTGTTGAGATGAGATGTCTTCCATTTCTTCTGAACTCATTCCCATGAATTCTACCCCTGAGGAAGGACAAAGACTGCATTTCAGTGGCACTTTGCAAGGGAAGGACCCAGATCACAGCACCTGTCTGCCCTGTCAAGAGTGGCCTAGACCTACAAACTCTTGCTTCTCATATGTTTTGCCTTTTAATTTACAGTGATTCAAAATGATACACATTCATAAACTGCACTCTAAATTTTAGTTCTCATTTTTTCCAGACTGTCAAAAGCATATCATACTTCCTTGTAATGATAGGCAGCCAGCCTGAACATCTCACCTGAAGCAGGATCACAGAGAATAACAACTGGTATTCTATAGATTGTTTTGTGTAGATAAATGATGATTGTTAATGGGTTGGGTATATTGAATCCATTTAAATTTAGGATATTTCAACTTAGAGTAAATTTATCTGATAACAATCTAATTGAATACTAAGAAGCAGCTGTAGTTTCCATGTGTAAATATCAGTATTAGATATGTTTTCTTTGTGCAATAAAACATAAGTGACTGTGTTTGTCACATTTAGCAGAAATATTAATCATTAAAGTACAGATCTACACTTCTCTTATTAAATTTTTTATTCATTTTACATACCAACCATAGCTTCCCCTCTCTCCCCTCATCCCATCCCCTCTTCCTACCTCTTTTCTACCCCTCATCCACCCCTCAGAAAGGGTAAGGCCTTCCACAGGAGTCAACAAAGCATGGCATATCACGTTGAGGCAGGACCAAGCTCCTCCTGCTGCATCAAAGCTGAGCAAGGCATTCCATCATAGGGAATAAGTTCTAAAAAGGCAGCTCAAGGGACAGATCTTGGTCCCACAGCTAGGGGCCACAATCAGACCAAGCCACACAACCATCACCCACCTACAAAGGGCTTAGGTCAGTCTCATGTATGCTCCCTAGCTGTTGGTCTAGAGTTCATGAGCTCCCATGAGCTCAGGTCAGCTGTCTCTGTGGGTTTCCCCATCATGATCTTGACCCCCTTGCTCATATAATTCTTCCTCCCTCTCTTTAACTTGACGTCTGGAGCTTGGTCCAGTGCTTGACTGTACATCTCTGCATCTGCTTCCATCAGTTACTAGATGAATGTTTTGTGATGACAATTAGTGTAGTCACTAATCTCATTACAGGAGAAGGCCAGTTCAGGTACCCTCTCCACTACTGCTTGGAGTCTTAGCTGGTGCTGCAAGCCACAGGAAAATGTAATGGAATCCAGCTACTATCAGAAAAGCTACTACTTGGAAAGGTCAAGGACTTTTCCAAAGGTCAAGCCATGGCTTAAAGAAGTCTTGGTGATATTTTAGCATATATATATATATATATATATATATATATATATATATATATATATATATATATATATAATCAGCTGGTTCCTACAATGATTTTCTTGTATGCTATATATGTTTCCAAAAACTCCTAACAGTGTATTTATCTAAAATACCTGTCAAGCATCCATATGGAAATAATGCCTGTCTCCTAGGTCAGGTGGATAGCTTTATTTCTTGTGCAATTTAAGCTGAGACCCTCCTTTCCTATACAGCCTTACTAACATTATAGACTCCTAACATTTTTACCTAACCACTTCTAGGAATGTAGTTTGAGCACATAAATTCCCTTTTTCTGATATATTAGCCGATTTTAGCTCTCAGTTGACCTATTCCTTTAGCACTCCCTTTTTGGGTTGTAAAAGAAAACCTGATGGTCACTGCCTCAGGAAAACTCCTGTCTGCCTTTATGACTCTGTAAGAATTCAACCCTGGTGACCTTGCTTTGGCTATAGCACTGCTATTGTATGGGTATATAATTGTAAACCTCTGAGACTTAGAGAGGATTTTGAGGATTTTCACTGAAGAACTAGATGGAGAACGAGAAGAATGAGATGGCAGATAAGGAAGAGCCAGATGGGAAAGAATAAGATGCATAAGAACAAGAGAAGAAAGACCAAGATGGGGCAGAACTAGGATGAGAGAATTAAGATAGAACTTAGAAGGGACAGCAGGCAAGAAAGGAGCTAGGCACAAGAACAGAACTGAAACTGTGTAGATAGGATTTTATCCCAGAGGAATAAAGTAGATGGCCAAAAGAGCATGTTGTACTTAGATTCATTTCCCAAAAATAATTTTTGCCATTCGTAGCCTCTCTTCTGAGCCCCTGGGAAGAATTTTTTTTAAGATTTTATTTATTTATTATGTATACAGTGTTCTGCCTGCATATATGCCTTCAGGTCAGAAGAAGGCACCAGATCTCATTATAGATGATTGTGAGCCACCATGTGGTTGCTGAGAATTGAACTCAGGACCTCTGGAAGATCAGTCAGTACTCTTAACCTCTGAGCCATCTCTCCAGCCCCGCCCCGGGAAGATTATTAAAGCGGGTCCTTAATAATATTCGAGAAGCTAGGTTCATCCTTGTAGATTCCTGGGAGCTTCCCTAGTACCAGGTTTCTCCCCAACCCCATAATGGCTCCCTCTATCAAGTTATCTCTTTCCTTGTTCTCCCTCTCTGTCCTTCCCCCAACTTGACCATCCAGATCCATTATGTTCCCATTTCCCATCCTCTCCCCTTTCCCCTCCCCCTTGCCCCAGGTTTACTCAGGAGATCTCATCTATTTCTCCTTCCCAGGACTATCCATGCATCCCTCTTGAGGTCCTTCTTGTTACCTAGGCTTGGGGCTATAGATTGTGGCCTAGTTATCATTTGCTTTATATCTAATATCTATTTATGAGTGAGTATATACTCTGTTTATTTTTCTGGGTCTGGGTTACCTCACTCAGGATAGTTTTCTTCTACTTCCATTCATTTGTCTGAAAAATTCATGATTTCATTGTGTTTTACAGCTGAGTAGTACTCTATTATGTAAATGTACCACATTTTCTTTATCCATTCTTTGGTTGAGGGGCATCTAGATTGTTTCTAGGTTCAGGCTATTAGGAATGCTGCTGCTATGAACATAGCTGAGCAAGTGTCCTTGTGGTATGATTGAGCATCCCTTTGGTATATGCCCAAAAATGGGTCTTAAGGTACACTGATTCCCAATTTTCTGAGAAACTGCCATACTGATTTCCAAAGTGGCTGTACAAATTTGCACTCTCACTAGCAGCGGAGGAATGTTCCCCTTACTCCACATCTGCTCCAACATAAACTGTCATCAGTGTTTTTGATCTTACCCATTCTGACAGGTGTGAGATGTCTCAGAGTTGTTTTAATTTGCATTTCCCTGGTGACTAAGGATGTTGAGCAATTCCTTAAATGTCTGCCCTTTGAGATTCTTTTTTTCCAAATCACTTTCTTTTTTATTTAAAAAATATTTGTTATTCATTTTACATACTAATCACAGATTCCCCCTCTTATCCCTCCTCCTGTTCTCCCCTTGCCTTACCCCTGGCCAATCTCCCACCCCCTTCTCCAAAAGGGTAAGTCCTCCCATAGGGACACAGCAAAGCCTGGTACATTCAAATGAGGTAGGATCAAGTCCCTCCCCACTGCATCAAGGGTGAACAAGGTATCAGACTATAGGTAATGGGATACAGAAAGCCAGCTCATGCACCAGGGATAGATCTTGATCCCACTGCCAGGAGCCCCTCAAACAGACCCAGCTACAAAGCTGTCTCCCATATGCAGAGGGTCTAATCCAGTCCCATGCAGGTTCCACAGCTGTCATCTAAAGTTTGTGAGTTCCTGTGAGCTTGGTTCATTTGCCTCTGTAGATGTCCCATTCATGATCTTGACCCTTCCTTGCTCATATATTCCCTCTTCCCTCTCTTCAACTGGGCTCAACCAGGCACGAGGCTGAGCTCCACAATCCCAGTTGAAAAGAGGGAGGAAGGATTATATGAGATTCTTCTCTTGAGAATTCTCTGTTTAAATCTGTACCCCATTTTTAATTGGATTATTTGGTATTTTGATGTCTAGTTTCTTGAGTTCTTTATATATTTTGGAGATCAGCTCTCTGTTACATGTGGGATTGGTGAAGATCTTTCCTATTCTGTAGGCTATTTTGTCTTACTGACCATGTCCTCTGCCTTACAGAAGCTTTTCAGCTTTAGGAAGTCCAAATGATTTGTTAATTTTCAATCTCGGTGTCTGTGCTACTGGTGTTACACTCAGGAAGTAGTCTCCTGTGCCAATACATTCAAGGCTACTGCCCACTTTCTCTTCAATAAGGTTCATAGACTTCTTTTTTTCTCTATACCTATATCCAGTATAATAATTTAATGTCTAAGGGGGAATAGAATAATGTGGAACACAACCTTAGACAACCAGAAAAAATTGTAAGCCAATAAGATTTGGGATTATTTGTCACTGAATTTAAAGTAGGATAAATAAATAGTGCCATTGATTTAGAACAGTGAGGAAATGCAGCTAAACTCTAGCTTTGTAAATTGTAAATTATAAATTAATTAATAGGGAAATTATAAAAGAATTGAGAATACTAGCATGCTTGTAGTATATCTGACAAATGAAAAATTTCTAAATAAACAAGAGTAATTTCTTGTACTTTATCTAGTTTTGCCATAGTTTCAGTCACCTATATTCAACCACAGTTTGGAAAACATTGAAGAGAAAGTTCCAGAAGTAAGAATTTTATCCATTCTAAATTGCTTGTTGTTCTGAGTGTATACCACTCTGCCTTGACTGGGACATAGGTCATTCCTTCCTACAGTGAACCCACACTGTGTCTGCTATCCAACCCTTAGTTACACCATAGACATCTAAGCTCTTTGATTATCTGTCACTGTAATATACTCCTTGTGTTCAGGAAACTTCTGTTTCAGCTAATAATGGCCCCAAGGTATATAGGCAATGATACAAAGGAGACATCATATGTGAATCATGAGAGAACCAGCTAACTCTAGGACTATGTTGCTGTGAGGTGTCCTTCTATACACTGTGGATGTGTGTTGCTCTCATTGTTAATAATAAAGGTGATTGGCTGGTAGTCAGGCAGGAAGTATGGGTGAGACAAGCAAACTAAGGAAAAGAAGAGAGCAACGAAGTCAGAAAAATGCCAGCCAGCTGCCAAGGAAGCAAGATGTATAGACAGTGAGGTAGCAAGCCACAAACCATGTGGCATATCATAGATAAGAAATATGGGTTAATTTAAATGTAATAGCTAACTAGTAATAAGTCTGAGCCATTGACCAAGCATTTATAATTAATATAAGCCTCTGAGTGATTATTTGGAAATGGCTGTGGGATGGGGCAGGACAGAGAAAAGCCTCTGTTTACACTATGTGGCAACAATGCAGGTATTCTAGAAAAAGGCTGTCAGAATAATGCTTAATACTATCTGCTACTAACAAGTATGCATCAGAGGTCTTAGAATGTATTTTCCATGAATCAGGGGGATCCATTCATAATTTTCAGTTGTTATAGAGGAAAATTTTGACATTTGGGGCTATATGAAAGTTTGAGATCAAATAACCAACACATACAAATATTCAAAAAAAATACTCTGTAATGCAAATAAACAACTAACTTATAACCATAACATGAGTCATCTGTTTTAATTCAAGTAACAAGGAAAAAATGAAAATTGGTCTCAATAAACTAATAACTGATAGAAAGACAAATAAAAAAGGTCAAAGAACATGTATAGGCAGGTTCAACACACTAACATTGAAAGAGCAAATTAACACAAAATAACATTTATTAGTGTTCCTACAGATTAAAATATTTCTCTTGTGTGCCACTGGATTTGGTAAAGAGAGGATTGTCTCTTAACTCCAAATTTCTCTCCAGTTCCATAGTTTTCCTTTCCCCTCCATTAGTGGATATTGTTCAATTTTACAATTTCACTGCGTGGTTATCCTGAATGAGTTAGTATGTGTGACTCAGAAAGGCATTATACTTGTAGATCACCCACGGGCATGAGGTACAAACAGTCTTGGTGCTATAAGAAAGGCCAATGGCCCTTGAGGTACATCTGGCTCCCTCAGGCACATTTAGTTACAAGCATGGGAGAAGCATACCCAGCATCTCTTAAAAGGTAAGAGATTCTGGTGAGCATAGGATGGACACCCTTGCTTCTCAATCCAAATATCAATACCTCCATTGTTAAAAGACCCTTGTTTAGGAAAGGCAACTCAGGAGAGCAGACAGAGCTGAGGCAGGGAAGAATGCATGTCTCCAGGCTTCAGGCAACACTACAGGCTTAGCCAGCAAAGGAAGCTCACTTGTGCTCAGGTGTGACTTCACTAATACCCTCTTATGAATTTTATACACTTCAGGGGATAAAGCAGAGGGAAATTAGGGAAGCAATGCTAAAGTTGTTCCAGTTGATCTGCATTACTTCAGACTTAGTCTGTTTAATTTTATGCCCTGTAATTATTTAAAAGGTTTTCATTTTATTCAAGACTATTTACTGCATTATAGGAGTCTGATCCCCGTAAAATAAAACAATGTGTATGTAATATTTTGAAGGTCCAATTTGATGCTTTTTTAAAGTGAGTTTTACAAAATATTTAGTAAGTACTCAATTGTAGCCAGAGGAGTGAGGCAAGAGGAAAAATTACTGAAAAAGGAATAAGACAAATTTTTAGTGAAATCTCTGACATGGAGTGTTAAGATACATTCTGGAAAATTATTTCCACCTGGGAGGAAGACCTGAGAATGACCAGATCCAAAAATACTGATCAGGATGGTCTAAAGTCCTGTAGGCTTCCTTTAAGGGTTAGGCTCAATTTGGCTAATGGAGAAGAAAACAATGTACTTTCATGGTCAAACACCCTCACAGAATCTCCCATACATGAATGATTTGTTCATGAGAATATGCTCTCAGAAAAACATTCATATTTATTTTTAATGGTTTGACTTGAGCTGTCAATAAACACAACATCTAGATTTCAAAAGGATATTTCTGGACTGTACAAGGACTCTCCCAAGACTTCCATTCCCAATTATCTAGTGTACTGGGAATACCTTCTAAAAAGCCTCTTGGATTTACCAGAGTAAGCTTGTACTTTGACACCAACAAATTTCAAAGCCTGGGCTAATCTGGCAGATACTATAAGCAAATGCATCTTAGTAATCCAGTGGGACCATTTGAAACATCTTCAGCAACTGGAGAAAGGAGGAAGCATCCATCTCCTTTAGTCTGGGCAGCTACAAATGTGTGGGCTGTTAGCTCAGTCAGGCAGAGCATTGTGTTAATGGAAACAAGGCTGTAAGTCTGATTCCTGCATGGCCAACTTAATTCTCTGCTGTAGTGTGGCTGCAGTCAACATGAGTCAAATTCCTTGGGCTCAAGAGATATAGTTGACATTGTAGATGAGACAAAATCAAAATGGGACCAAGAAAATTCTATCTTTTTCAAGTGATATAGGAAAGTTGTATGCACAGAATTCACAAATAATCATTTTACATGGTATTTTCTAGGTGACTCCTACAGATACTCATTTTAAAGGGAAAAGCACTGGTTGCTGAAAAGGACACTTGAAAAGTTACGATTGAAAGAAAAATCAAATGCCTACCTATGAGCCATCTTAGAAATGAGTAACTTTGGGGAAAACTTAAACACATCTTTTCAGAAATCTGGAACCAACAATTTCGTGTGGAACAGGCTTCTGTTGTAAACTATTACTTAAGTAATCAGCTGAAAATACTGTGTGTATGTATGTGTGTGTGTTTGTGTGTGTGTGTGTGTGTGTGTGTGTGTGTGTGTGTGTGTGTGTGTGTGTGTTGATTCTATATGCTTCAAGAATGTGGAAAGAAAGCCCCTCAAACATGAAGATGACTTATTTACTGAATAAGTGACCAAGTGGGCTATTGAGAAAACAAACTATAACTCTACTGCCAAGCTGCCTGTTGAGACCAGCTAGCCACCTACTGAACTATCTTTATTTTTTGCCACAAGGCACCACCACAATCCCACAATCATTTTCATAAATATTTCTAGAAACATTTATGCCTCGTCTGGTTTGACAGATATGTGGGGATATTTGCTGTGATGGACATTTTCCTCCCCATCCCCAATGAGCTAGCAATTAAAAAAGAAGTCAAAAGTGAAAACCCATCACCCCCTCTCTTCATAAACACAAGAACTCACTCTTTTTAGGAGCACAAAAAGAAAGGAAACCAGGGTTAAATTTGTGCACTGCATATAACAAGTCCTGAAAATGCTCCTGTCTGTTATCACTTCCCAGGATGGGGGTATTTATATAAACTGGGTGAGGGTGACTTTGGGTTGGGACCTCTATTATGACTTGAATACTAGTTTTCTTAAAGGAAAGATTTTCCTCCTTTCAACCTCTTCTCAGAGACAAGAAAAGCAAGCTCACATGCGCCTGAGGCTCAACTCTTCTCCATATGCAAGCAAAACCTCTATCAGGTGTGGGCCTTTGGAATTTATCCTCGTACTTTACAATTTTAATCGGTGCCAGGTTGTGTAGATACCAGATGACATAACATTGCCTTTCAGCAGGTTCTCCAAATGCATTTACAAACTAAGCTAATAAAATGGCTGAAGATAAGCCTATTTCCCTCCTCTTACCTTCTTCTAGACGTTGTTGGAATATTTCAGGATTTCACTGTCCTATGAAGTCTCCTGAAAGTAAAAACAGAAAAGTTGAGCTAACACTTATAAAATGCAACTATTACCAGGGTAGTGCTTCCAACACTGAATGGTATATCAATGTTCTGGTTGTGTCAACCTTTAAATTTTACTTTGGGGCAGGTGATGATTTTTCAGACTTTTGATATTGTCTCTTACTTCTTTCAGTCATGAACAAAAATTTGGTGAGAAAACAAACTCATGTCATGTGTGTCATTGTGCTATAGAGAGTTATGTTTACCTGATAATGCCATCTCATACAGCATGACAGCAGACTGACTGATACCACTTGTAGCCCTACCCCAAAGGGGACACAGCTTTCACACATGTATTTATTTTTCCAGATTTGTATCACCATGCCTCTGGGCAAATGCACAGAGAGAAAGTTCAGGCATTCTGCTTCCAATACAACTTTCTCAGCTACATTCCAGAAAATGGTATGATAAAACAGGCCTGTCATCAGGAAAGGGCTTCATTGGTGAGTTTACATCAAAACCATCCATTTTCACTTGATTTCACATGGTGTTTTTTGCTGATTTTAGTAATACATATTAGCACAACATTTTTACAACTAACTCTGGGAAAGAGCCTATCCACAAAACTACAAGAAGGAAGGTATGACGGTGATTATGACATGTTTTACATCTGTATCTTTTGCAAAGCAATAAAACCAGCCAAAAAGTTTCAAATTTTACTATTAATATTTAACTCAATAATTATTCCTAAAACATATCTAGAGATACATATTAAATATAATGTAGAAAATTTAACATGTGTATTTTCAAGGCATCTCTTTGGCTTGACCAACTTATAACTACATACTGTACAGAGTGCATATAATACAAAGTACTATACAGAAGAAAGCAGTTTTTGTTTTCTGTAGTAACCAATCATCTCCCTTTACCAGGAAACTAAAATCAATTGCTTTTCAATTATGATGCAATTTTAAAGATAGTACTTCATGGACCAGATGTTTAGAAAATAAGGCTTTATCTTCTCAATCAAAATAAAAACTAAATTTAAGGCCTTACTATATTTATAATGTCTCAAAAACACAGAACCATAAAAATTCAGGCCTGGAGGAAATAGTTGAGATTCATGGTCCAATACCACTGATTTAAAAAATAAAGAATCTGTGAGCTCGAGAGGTTAGTTGACATTCTCAATCTCGAGGTCACAGTAGTTAGTGTCAGACAGGGAATTTAACATCCCAGCCAGGCCACATGTCTTTCTCTTCATAGATCTGGCATCTGACTCTATTTCAAAAGCATCCTTACAGATGTACACACCTGGATCTGGTTCTGTCATTCACTGAAAAGGAAAAAAATGCTCTTGGACACTTCTATGGTCCCATGTCTAACCTCCTCTGAGAAAATGTAGTGTCTCCCACTCCAGGTGGGCTCAATAAGCTCTGAAGCAAATTTGAGGTCATTTCTTAGTCATTTAGCATTTAGATTGACCCACTCTGATGAAATGTTGAAATACACTCTGAGTGTATAAGGATGTGGCAAAGCTGAGGCAATCTGGTAAGCATCTGTAGTTCCAGGTTGTCTATGGGGACATTTTTAGAATCTGGGTATATAAATCCAGTTAATAAGCTAATTGGTTAATAATAATAAACTGATACTTTCAAATAAAGAGAAATTCATCAAAGAGCTCCTTTGAAACATTCTGTTTTTATCTCTATCTCCTGAAAAAATGTCTAGGCATTAGTAAGCTTACTAAATGAACCATTAGTTGAAGCTTATTCATGAAGAAACAAACCTGCACTTAAAAGATCATAGGTCCATTAGATAACTTATTGAATCCAGTGTGATCTGAAGCAAAGTTGACAGGTATCTGGGTTCTACTATTTGTTTTCTGCCTTTTAGCTGGATTTAGATGAGAAAGCCCAGATCCAGGCACAGGTCAGCCAGAAGAGAAAACTGCCTGGAATGTTATCTTCAAGAATTAACTAAAACAAAACATCATAAATAACCTGAACACAACTCAGAACCAACAAAAAGGAATAGAACAACTCCCAGAACTCAGTATGGCCTGTGTGAAATGGATGGGTGTCTAGAGATCTTGTCTTGTGGAAATGAACATATACTACATTTCAGTGTCCTACAGATACACAAATGTTTAGAAATAATAAACATATTGCACGTTCTAGATCCTGCACTTTTCCTTTCCTGCCACTGAACTACACTCTACATTGGCTAAGTTGTCATTTATGTAGGTCATTAAACTTCTGTTCTGCATCCAGTCATGGCATAGTTACAATAACCAAGAAGCAAAACTACCAAACAAATCTGCAGGCATGGGTCCGTGGATCCTTTTGAGGGCCTAATCAACTCATTTCAGAGTATATTTTTGAATGTTTACAATAAAAATATACATTAATATGTAAATATCAAATATAAAGTAATAAACATTACATGTAAAATATAGAGGAAACATATTGAAATATGTACAGCAATATTTTAATTAGTTACTTATTACTGTGTGTATTCGTGTATACACAATGTGTATATGTATGTATCTGTACACATGCACTTATGTCTGTAAGGATGAATGCCACAGCAAGCATGTAGCGATGAGAGGACAGTCCTGTAGAGTTTCTCTCCTTCAACCTTTATGCAGGTCCCAGGTACCAAACTCAGACCATTAGGCTTGCACAGCAAGCTCCTTTTAATACCAAGCCATTTCACCTACCCATCAATATATTTTATTTGCATATCAATATAGTAAAGAGAAACTATCATTTCCTAATAATGATAACTAAATCATATTGAAATATATATGCAATAACTGAGCCATTATTAAAAAAAACTTGTAATTTTCATGAATGATAAGGTAGGGATAATACTAGACTTCTGTGATGGATATATGCATTTATCACTAAATAAAATACTCAGTTTCTTTTAAAAGCAAGGGAAACAACTTACAAATGTGTTTCCATCCATGTTGGTGATGACCTTAATTCTTTCAATATACACCCTAAAGAAGTGTGGTTCTAGGATGAGGATCCCATGTTTAGAAGTCTCCTGATTTGAATTCTAATTATGCCGTGGGAGATTGTCATCTTGGATGAGCAACAAAACTGCTATGAGTTTTGATAAATGGAAACAGAGATGTGTGTTATGTGAACTGGTGGGAGGGATAATACATGTAGAATAACCAGTTAACACACTGTCTACATACATTAAGTTCTCACTATATTATACTTTCACATACTATAGGAATACTTTTTTCTCCTTGACATTTTAGACTTTTAGCATAATTTAACTTTCAAGCAAGCATGTGATTCTCCTTTCCTGTTGCTGAACATTAGGTTATTCTATATTTTAGCAAATTATTGCACAAAAAACAAAAGTGCTAAAAAGAAAAAGGTTCAATGAAGCCCTGTAAAAGCAATAATATATACGTTATGACACAAAAACTAAGAATTCGCAAAGATATTACAGCAGTAAAATGGTTTGATACACCCAACTATATATCATTGGGAAGGAAATGTACACTGAATTTGATGCTCTTAATTCATTCACTCAATGAAATAAACATGTCACCTCCAACATTAGCTACTCAATGTAATGTACCATTCATATCATCAATGGTATTTGTACTTAATTGATCCAGAATTGATCTGAAAACTAAACAAGAGAATATCTGTGAGCATGAAATTTGATTTCAACATAACAAAGGTGAGATCATCTTTTTCTAAAGCAGTCCAGGGCTCTAAAAACTCCATCCTACCAATTGAGTAGTTCATCCTCAATTCCAATCTAGTGTGTTAATGAAATGTTTTCTTAGTCCCATCCCCTACACACATACACATACACATTCACAGAAGATAAATTCAAAATCAGGTTTCATATTTGTTGGAAGAGGAGTCAGAGACTAGGAAATCTTTACCCATTTAGGATCTATCAAAACTTTTTTTAAGGAGCTTGGTAATTTCCATTATGGTTTCAATAAAAGCTTTTGTCAAGAACATAAAGAGAAAGAAAGAGATGAATAGGAAGAGGGAAAAGGAAAGAGAAGAAAAATCACACAACACATGTCAAGAGACAGTAGGAAAGCTGGAGTAGACTCCTTTGCCAAGTAAAAAATTCTTTTATACTAAAAGAACTGGAAAAGGGATGGACAGCAAAGACAAGATTCAAATATTCATCAAGTATGTGTTTGAGCTAAATCACATTTGAGCACTTGATATTTAATCTAATGTCTAGAAAATTTTATGATTTTTTTAAAGCATTTGGTGTCATAATTGAGAGCAAAGGAGAGTCAGATAGAAAATTTAGAAGGAAATAGAAAACAAAGAAAGAAGGGAGGAAAGATGGAAGAAATACTATATACTTAATATTTTGCATATGGAACTATGAGTTCCCAGAAGAAAGAAAATTAAAGAGGGATGAAAAGGTTTAGAAATCTGTCTTCTTAAATGGCAGATATAAACATAAACCTAGCTTTTCATTTGAAAGATGCCTCTCTAGGTTCAAAAATACCCTAAGCTTGCCCTAAGGGCATTGGTATCAAGAAAGGGATTATGGGGACAGAATGAATTTTAATCCAGTGATGCTGCAGGTATCATATTAGAAGTCAAAAACACTGTATCCCAGAGACCAGCCCTCCTCAGCCTCTGTCCACTGGTTCTGAACAAAAAGTTTACAAGTCCCCTCCAGCCCACTGGCAATTCACACTACTCTAGCAATTTGGCCAATAAATGACTTTGTTTTGCTCAAGCAACTGCTCCTGCTGGGATTAGAGACTCAGATTCTTTGGCTCAAGAGCAAACAGTCCAATAGTGATGCCCAGATCCAGAAACCTGTGTTTAATTAAGCCTGTTAGCTCCCTGTATACCCATAACCTGCTACCTGGGAAAAGCTGTGTACTCACTGAGTGTCTGGCCTTGAGATATAAATGAACCATAGTGTTATAACTAAGGAATGGACAATGGAGGTAAAAAATCTAATTTTCCATGCCTTGTGTCTTCTTTCAGCATTGCAACTGAATGTAGGAAGTGATTGCTTTTATCTGTCTTTCATGAGTAATCCAAATTTAATGTGTCCTTATCCTCTGAAATAATCATTCTTTTTAGTAATGTAAAACCCCACCTCCAACAGTATTCATTAAAGAAATTTTCTTTGGAAAATGGGGCTTTAACATTTCAAAACTTTGCATTCATTTTCCTGAAGAATTCAAGTCCCTTTAAGAAAGATCAACACTTGCAAAATTAACATTATAAATTATATGAAAAAGACAAGTTTTGACTCCCAACCAAGTAACATAGAAACCCCCATTTCCTTATAAGCTTCCATCATTTATTTTCTTTTCTTTAGTTTTATTGCTCTAAAGCTCACTTTAATGCATTTGTATTAAGACCAAGAAAATTAATATTAAACTACTGGAAATGAAAATCAAGGCACCTCTAAAGAATTTTTGAAAGTTGTCTCTGAACCTACTTCTGTTTATTATGCACCTTATCAAGAGCCATGCTTTCTTTCCAGTCATTTATAGTGGATTCAAAGCTTGATATATGCCCAAAGAGGATGATAACATGCTCAGTTTAATGTAATTTCTTCAATTTCCCCAGTTTCTACAATATTTTGAAACATTTACTGTTAAAGTAGTAAAATACTCAACACAGAAGGCAGTGTTGGGCACTACTCTTCATTCTCCTGCTCAGAAGGCATTCACAGACCAGCTTCAAGAAAAGACTCTGTATTTTCAGCTTGTCACGACATCTCTCTGTCCCCTCTAAAAGACTGAAACATCTGGTCTCAATGGACATTCATTGAAGGAGGTCATAGAGGAACCCCAGTCATGCTGTTCCCCTTTAAGCATCTGAGATCACCATCCTAGGTCACATCTAAACCTGAAAGTAGAGAAGAATATGGAATGCACATAGAAGGTTCTACAGGTACAAAAACAAACTTCCTTGGGAAGTCTAAGAGTCTATATCAAATTCTAGAAAAATGAGACTTTAAAGAAGAGCCCAGCTAACTGATCTGCCTGAAAGTAAGAGACAAACATCATGGTTGCTACTTGGAACTTCAAATACTATAATTAACACTTTCTTGAACCAAAAATGGAAAAAAACCTGCAGAGTTTGCAGCTCTGTGTACCTCAGTTATTAACATAGGAGACTTAGTTTTGGAGTCTGATGAGAGAGGAGATAACCAGAGGGAAGGAAAGTATTCTCCTCCTGTGCCCTTCTAGACTTCTGTAAAAAGAAAAAAAGAAAGGCAGAAAGAAAGAAAGAAAGAAAGAAAGAAAGAAAGAAAGAAAGAAAGAAAGAAAGAAAGAAAGGAAAAACCTTTACCATGTCTTTGATGGTGCACCCTCCATCATCAAAGTAAGAACATTTGAGAGACAGCATGTATTTCTCAAGTTTTCTCAACCATATCACAATGGACTACTTCAAGAGTGCAGGAACTTGAGTCCTGACCAGTACCAAAGCCTCCACAGTGCAAAATACTTAGCTGTTGGGCATCCTTGAGCCCTACACAGACTTTAGGCCATGGAGGTCATAAGTAGCATCTATACAGGCCATAACTACAATGAGGTACAGATACCTCAAATTCAGTTTTCTTCTGAGTGTACTCACAGAGCCTGAGAAGACCAGGGCAAGAGTGAGATTTTAGTGTTCCAAGAATATTGCCACCAGAGAGAGATAGTAGCCCCAATGAGACCAGCTTACCTGGATCAATTTCCACTTTGATAGTGTCAGTCCCAGAGAGGATTAGCTCTGTAACAATCTCTTCTGTTACTACATTCCCTTTCTGAGACACAGTAGTCAAAATGGAACATTCTTAGGGTCAGAGATGAAACGGATCCTTTGTGCTCTCAAATATAACATGTCTAGACTATGACTTTCTAATATTATTACAAAGAAAGAGGACCAAGGAACCTTCTACTGGACACTATATTTACTTCAAAGAATACTGCTTCCTTCCTACTCACTGCCCCACCCCCGCCTCCACACACACATTAGCTTAGTGTACAGAGTTGCAGATAATGACCAGTGTTACTATTGAACAAGGATAAAGCTGAGGTCCAGGATGTTTCAAAAAGTAGAAAGGTGGATCAACAGGGATACATAAAATGTTGATAAAGAGCCTTCAGTAAAGCAGAGAAACTGTTAGACTATGCTCAGATCTGAGAAAGTAAATTCAGTACCCTTCACCACCTGTTGATTGACACATGAGTTCTGAAGCTCCCTGGTTTCAAGGGGAAGAGAAAGAAATTTAAATATTGATTGTATTAGGACAGTATAGGCATCTCTTCAACCCTTCAGTACTGTGAAAGAAAAATGAGGGTCTTCCATTACTCTCTAAGCTTCTAAAAAATAATGAAACACTATTTCACAGGGAAAATGATACAAGAATCTCTCTAAAATATTTCTTATGCTGATTTTTCCCAATGATTGTCCTGCTAAGAATGATGCTAATTTTTTGTTTGTGTTATTGTTTTGCTATTTTAAAGAGAGCCACAATAACGAAGTATAGGGAAAAGGGGCTGGCTAAAGAAACCCACCCTGACTTTGGAGCCCAGAACTAGGGAAAGAAACACAGCCTGGGTTTGAGACCTGAGCCAGAGAAATGAACACTTTATCCCCAAACCCAGAACCAAGGAAATATGCCCTGACTCTGAAACTAGTGCCAAAATAACACTCTTGGTCCCTAGAATCAGAGTCAGTGAAAGAAACGTGCCCTGGCTTTAGAGGTAGTGTCAAAAAGCCAAGAAAGGTCAGTGAAAGAAACACAGTTTGACCCTAAAATCAGGGCCATCTCTGTCCCTAGCCCACAAAACTGGCCAATCCCTGGGCAGAAAAAAAAAAACCTACCCAATCACTGGTTGACTCCACCCCCAAGACATCCTATATAAACCACCCTGCCTGGTCAGTGGTGAGCTGTTCTCTCCACCCTGGTAGAGGCAGCTACTCTCCTGGACTCCTCCTTCCCAAATAAATCTCTGTCTCAAAAGAGTTTTGGGTATGAAGATCTTCATTCACTGGCATTGAGAAGACCCTTGCTGAGACATCCCTCAGTGGACAGAGCAAGGGGGGGGGGGGTGAACAGAAGACCCTTGCTGAGACGTCCCTCAGTGGACAGAGCAAGGAGGAGCTGAAAGAGCTAAAAAAAAGTAAGACTTTTCTCCTGAGCCAGAGGAGATTGCTACATTTTTGCAATTTCTTAGGCTGTAGAAGCAGAGCTCTGCTAGGAAGCCCCCTTAAGTTGGGGATGACCTTTGCTCAGCCCCCATCACACCAGGTATAGCCTGACTCCCAAAAATCCAGGGTACCCTTCCCTGCAAAGATCCTGGCAGCTCCAGGCCTGACTTTCCCAAACAGTCAGGATATGCTTCCAGGCGTGACTTTCCTGAGCAGTCAGAAAATTTCCCTTCCAGGGTTGGGCTGCTTCTTTGTAGTTCCAGCCATCAGAGCTGTCCAAAGCAGCTCCAGGTGTCCAGGACACCTCCAGGGCAGAGGTATGCTAAACAGCTCGAGGTGTCCAGGATACCTCGCCCTCCAGGGTTGGGCTGCCTCTTCGCATCTCCAGCCACCAGAGCTGTCCTAAGGAGCTCAAGGTGTTGCCCAACTCACAGGTAGTCAGGACACTTCTCCCCAGAGTTGCAAAACTCACATTTTGGGGCTGAAATCTGGGACCAAACCCACAGAGTTGCAACAAATTTACTTACACAAAGCTCAACAATTTATAACTTTGAGAAGTTACTGCTATTAAAATAATAATTAGTGTCCTTCAACACCTTTAATAATAGAGATAAAATGGATCTCAAAAGATGACAGGTCAGTTCTGCTTATCTATGAATGTTTTTTGTTGTTGTTATTATTGAACAATAGTCAGAACACCAAGTCATAAATGTTTCATATGTATACCAAGATGGATATCTGGGTCAGTATGAATTAGCACAAACAGACACATTTTGTACATGGTGCATATTTTGCAGCTGCCTGGTTTTCTATTAGAATTTTAAAGAAATGATTTCAACTTAGGAGAAAAATATAAATTCTTATAAATTTATTCAGAATGGTAAGGAAACTGTTAAAGGTATCCAAAGGAGCAGGATTTATGTTTTGGGAAAATAAGCAGAGAAAACTTTACTGGAGAGGGCCCTGGCTGAAGACAGAGGATAATAAAGGAATTCACATTAATCCTGAGAAAATAAATATAAAAAATCAGCCACCAGTGAGTACTCAAGACAGATGTAGGGGAAAATAACAAAATTTCACAATAAAGAAGAGCAAAGCATACAGTAGCAATATGAATGCAGGGTATCATTGGTACTTGGTGGAAATGAGTAATTACCATGCAGTTGATCTCTAGAGCCAGGTACAGTTCAGAAGTACCAAATACAAAATTGCCCAGTTGGACAAAAAGAAGGTAATTTTCTCTTTAAATGTTAAAATAGACATATCAAATACCTGTGGTACTTTACCTACTGAATACTCTGCTAAAGACAAGTTATTTCAAAAGAAGCAATAAATAAATAATAATTAATAATAATTATTATTAATTATATTTTGGGCCATTTAAAAGGTTACATTCCACAGCAAGAAACATTGAATTTCATAATCTTGGTTATGGCAATAACCCAATGAATGAAAGACCACCTGAAAAGACAAAATTTCTGTGACCAAGAGGAGGGATATTTCAACTTCTTGACATATGTGCAATTAAACAGCATAAAAGTTTCTGTTTAAAGTAGATGCTCTGGCCATGAGGCCATGTGCTTATTTGCTCAGAATTTTCTGTACTTGATTTATTTAATTTATACCCTTTGGGAAAATGTACCTGTATGATAGATGAGAATATAAATTTGCAAAGTTACTGATTAAAATCAATGAGCCTGCATGTGAATATCTTTATTATTTTCTTATAAATTGTATTGGTATGAGTTCCAGGGGCTGATTTAATGTTTAAGACACTAAAATTTCAAACTAAGTATCTCACTGAGATAGCTGTTCCTCCTTTAAAGTTGAGTCACTAACCAATCTCAGCTTATTTATAATAGGTTCTTTAAATTCAGCAAAAGCTTAAGACTTAGAAATGCAAAGTCTATTGATGTTATAGACATATGTGTTGAGTAGAGCCATGCTCAATGAAATGCTTCTCCTTGCTCAATAACATATCCCAATTTGTTCACCTATCAGTCCTGGAACTCACGTGTACATGAGAGGACATGGCAGCAGATGGAAGTTGTTATTCCAATGACTTTAAAATAGAGAAATAATTCTTACATCCAAAGCTAATCTCAAGAGTCTTTAAACACAGACTATGAAGGCAGAGAAAAGGAAGATATAATTGGGCCAGAGAACTGCCACTTTGTGATTTCAAGGATAAAGAAAAAAATGTCTTGAACTAAGGTGTAACATGAATCCTAAATCATCTTATTATTAAAAAAAAAAAACAGAGCCAGCTATTGGGGTAAATGCTGAAAGATCAGAGAGAGACAAAGGAACAAGCCACTAGAGAAACTTCTCACCACTATGGAATCCTCAGGCCAAATGGAAGGCAAGATCCTATCTACATGAATCCTCAGACTGAACGCCTTTTAGTCCTCATTCAAAAAAGCTCTGGTTCCTGTCCCTTCACACCTTTTATGCCTTTCTCGATCCAGCCATTTCACTTCCTTCCTAGTGCTGGGATTAATGATGTGTGTGCTTCCCAAATACTGGTAGCAAAGGCATGAGATCCCAAGTGCTGGGATTAAAGGTGTGTGCCACAACTGGCCTCTATGTTTAATCTAGTGGCTATGTCCTCTGATCCTCAGGCAAGCTTTATTTGATACACAATATATCACCACACTAAGGAATAAAAGTCTTCTGGAATATGGAAAAAACAAAGAAACAAATTCTTTTTGATTCTCCAAAAAGAATGAAGCCATGCCTAGATCTAGAATTTAGCTTATAAATCTCATACTTACTTCCTTGGAACACAATATAATCTTACTGTTAAGCTTCTGTGGGATGTTGTGTTTTATTATCAGTAAGTCACCCAGAACTATTACTTTCTTAGATAAGGCAAAATACAGACAGATATCTATAAAATAAGTTAAAGTAGAATTTTGTGGGGTTTTGTTTTTTGGTTTTTGTTTTGTTTTATATTAATGGAAGAACATTTTAGACAGAGAGGCCAACATGGTAGAGGGCACTAGAGCTTAGCATCATTGGGACTGAGAATACTAGTAACTGAAATATATTCATGAGCAAAGTAGACATGGAAATGAAGCATTTGTTGCCCTGTTGGCCATATGAGCTTCTAGGAAAGCTATAGTGAAGACCAAAGCGCTATTTGTGTTCTAGACTGGGGATTCTTAAACTTTTGCCACTTGTGACCTTTTTCCTCCTCAGAAAATTTTATGTGGGCTTGGGCATATAGGTGTACAAAATATATATGTATAAATCAAACATCTACTGATAATTACAAATGAATTTATTTTAGAACAATTCTTTGACACATACATAATTTACCAATCATTAAAAACAAAAGCAAGTCTGTATGCTAATGATATAGGGGTACTTGGGTTTTTTTGCATAAGAAATTAAATTAAATCTTAGCTGAATACTTGAAACTTTAGGACTCAGACATCTTTAATGCTTTTCAGAGTTCATCAGTATTTTGATTTTATAATCCTCAATGCTGAAATTATTCTCTTACATCAATGCACAGTATAAAATGCAGAAATATTTTTGAGTCCATTTATTGGAAATTCTATCCTGATTTGATATGAAATTTATTTAATTTTTTAATTTGTCTTTCATATATTACCTCCTGACCACAGTTTTCCCTCCCTCTATTTTTCCCAGTCCCTCCCCACCACGTCCCTTCTCCCCTAGACCCAGTCTTCCTCAGTTTCCCTTCAGAAAAGAGCAGGTTTTCCAGGGATATCAACTGAATATGGCATAATGTTACAATAATACTAGGCACATGCCTTCAAGAAAACCTAGTAGGAAGGAAAGGGTCCCAAGAGCAGGCAAAGGAGTCAGAGACAACCCTGCTCCCACTCTTAGGAGTCCCACAAGAACAACAAGTTACACAGCCATAACATATATTCAGAGAACCTAGCTCAGACCTATACAAGCTCCCTGATTTTCACTTTATTTAGTCTCTGTGAGCCCTAATGAGCTCTGCTTAGTTGGTTCTATGGGCTGTGTTCTTGTGGTGTCACTGATCCTTGACAAATCTGGCTCCTACGATCCTTCTTCCCCCCTCTTCCTCGGGGTTCCTCGAGTTCCATCTAATGTTTGGCTATGTCATTTTTTTAATCTCAAGTCAGTAACTCAAAGAGCTATTTTTGACATTGAGCCTGCTAGCAAACTACAACCCACAGATAAACCCATTGGATAAACTTAAGGGAAATGGGACCCTTTCCTTCCTACTAGGTTTTCTTGTCCAGCCTTGATACGAAGGCATGTGCCTAGTATTATTGTAACATATTATGCCATATTCAGTTGATATCCCTGGGAAACCTGCTCTTTTCTGAAGGGAAACAGAGGAAGACTGGGTCTAGGGGAGATAATATTAAAAGCCTTTCTTTTCTATAAACTTTCATGGCTCTGTAAGAGCAGAGAATATTGTATGTATAGGTAAAGAGTAAAAAACACTATAATTCATAGCAAACCATAGTCTCAAATCTTAGTCAAGGTGTTTCAAACTGCATTCATTGGCCTTATACAGCATAAGGTTATGTGCTATGCCAAGTGTTCATTCTCTGTTCTCAGAAATGATGCAGTGAAGTCACATGACACAACACAGGTAAGTGCTGCCAGAAAGACTTCAGATTCGTTATAAATTTGATTTTTAATTACTGTTTGGTTATTGTTCCTTCAAAAATCATTTTAGTGTTGCCCTTTTCCCAATGTCTACAACCAGTTGTGTAACCCAGGTCATGACTCATGGTTCAAGAATCTGGGTAATTAGATACACCACTTGAGAGAATTTACAGTGCAGGGAACAAAGCTGAAAAGCTAAAAAGATGTGAAGGCCATAGGAGTCAGCTGTGAAATTGCTGTTATCATGAGACCACTCACTGCTATTACTTTTATGATAAAGTATATGAGAGATGAGAGTGAGTAAAGGAGAAAATGTAAGATAAACACACAGGAGCAAAATGATATGCACATCTTTTATCTCAAAGAATTGTGGAGCAATCAGAAAAAACAACTATGTGAAGACATGGGTCAAAAGGTCAATTAACTTTTTATATCCAAAGGGTACAGAACAGGAAACCAGGTAGGGTGAGGTGTGAGGACAGATCTCAGACTCAACCAATGACAAGACCCTTCTGGCTAAGAGAAAAAGGAACTCCATGCCTCACTGTTACTACAGTCCCCAAGGAGGATTCTAAGTGACTCATAGTTGTAACTTATCACATGAATATTTTCATAAAATTGGGCCTCCATGGAAAAGAGAACCATGTTAGGAAACATCACTCAGTGTAAAACAGAAGTGTCAAAACTTTGCCTAACTCTAAGCCAGTATGGAGGAATAGAGGTTCTGTTGAGTTGGGCTGCTCCACAAAAAAATGTACTGCTGGACTTACCAGAAAATTAGTGATGAAGATACAATGTCCAAGAGAAGCAGCATGATCCTGAATTGTCCAAGAGCTGATAGGAATGGGATAGAGAAAGGAGAAGACATTCTCTTACCACCCGGTCTCCTATAGGGTTCACTATGTAGGAAGCTGGTGGGAAACTCCACACATACAGCTTTATTACTCTGTGTGTGTGTGTGTGTGTGTGTGTGTGTGTGTGTGTGTGTGTGTGTGTCTGTCTGTCTGTCTGTCTGTCTGTCTGTCTGTTACTAAACCAAAGTGTGAACCAGTACAATGGAAGACAGTAATTAACTAAAGAATAAATTTCATTAAACAGTAGAATTGTAACTGCTGTGTGAATGTAAATATGAATTCTTATAAAATATTTCAAGTACAGAATGAAAAAGATAATGATATAAAGCCACCAATTCAAAGGAGAACAAAAACTAAAATGGGTCATTAGAGGCCAGTGAAGAATTAGAGGCAAACCAGCTTCTTCCATGGTCATGAAGGGACAACAATTGGACCAGCTCCACTGTGGACTTGGCCTGTGTACCTATAAGCAGCATTTTTGCCTGACATTGTTTCTCAGCATCTTATAGAAGTGGATCCCAATGAGTCATAGTTTTTCATTGAAGCTCAAATATTTCTGATTATTTTCACTGGTGTTTGTCAACAGAACTTGCAGTGATGGTTTGATTTTGCAATGACCACCAAGGCTCATGTTCTGAACATAGCATCCCTAGCTTATGGTTCTGTCTTTCTTGAAGGCTATGGAACCTTTAAGAGGTAGGGCCTAAATGACAAAAGTAGGTTACTCCACCAGGGAGAGGGGTATTCTGAGCATTACACCTACTCTAGTTCTACTTCTCTGGTACATGCCTATGAGCAAGCCCTTGCCTTGTATCTCTGCTGCCAGAGTAAAGAGCTTCTACTACCATGCCTTCCCTGTTATAATGGACTGAAATCCCTTAGCTTTTGTCAGGTATTTTATTGCAGTGATGGAAAAGGTAGTCAATATTCTTACCAAAAGAATATTACTTTATGAGCATACAGCTCACAACTTTATTTGCATAAATTTAACGGAATATTTTAAATACACAGTTTTATGAAAACAATGAACTATTTTAGCTCATGGACAAGGTGTGTAATAGCCATATTAAGGCAATTAACATATCTACCTCCTCAAATATTTATCATTGTGAAGTATTCAAAACCCTCTTCCCTTGACTATTGTGAAATATGAAACATATTGTTGACTATGATCACGTTTCTGTACAACATAATACCTGATGTTATTATTTCTATCTAACTGTAAATTTCTCCCTTTCCCTCATCTCTCCTCTCCAGCTTCTGAGAATCACCATTCTATTTTCTCCATTTTTTTTATTCTGTCTATGAATGAGATCACAGGTGTTATTATAATTAACATGCCCTCAGATTCAACTTATTGCAAATAACAGAATTCTGTCTTGCATTTTATTGCACACACACCATATTGTCTATATTCATTCATCTGTTGATGGTCACTTAGGGTGTTACTATACTCAGCTACTGTGAAGTATATTAAAATACGCATGACAGTTAGATGTCTCTTCAACACACTGAGATGATTTGCTTTTGATATGTACCCAGGAATGGAACCACTGTTCCATATGGCCAATCAACGGTTTTTTAGGAGCCTGCTACTATTGTCCATAATGGCTATACTAATTTACATTCTCACCATCAGTGTCTATGAGTTTCAAAGGGAGAGCCAATATCTGAGTCATGACTTTAAGCCAGAGACAGTGCACACATTGAAGACACACCAAGAGCTAAATTACAGCACATGGGGAAACTGGCTGATTCATATTATGGTCCCCTTGTCTTGTCTCCTCCTTTCTGAAAATTGGTCCCTCAGCATTTGATCACAGAACAGAACTAGATGAAGCTCCCTCTCTGTGTCTGTTGTTCTCTCCCTCCCCTAGAGCAGGCCTAGACCTTGAAGAGCTGAGCCTGCCTTGCCTGGGCATCAGAGGCTTCAAACAGCTGGGATAAAATGTTGAAAAATCCAGCTCTCCACTTGTTTCTGTATGATGTCTTATGCCAGGTGCTAGTGGCATTTCTTACAACAGAGCCCAGACCCCTCCATTCACTCTTAGGTTATAGATATTAGCAGGATTAGAGTTTGAAGAAGCATGACCCCTGGACAATACGCAATAAATAGAAGTGCTTATAGAATGGAGTAAGTGGAGAACACACAGCAGTGAATGGAGAATTCGTTCTGAAGGGGAAAGCAAGGAACCGTGTGGGAGAGGAAATGCCACACCACCAGTGACATCTTTGACATGAGGCTTATGAGAAAAACTAACCTTTGAAATTCCAGGGAACTCCCAGAACTTCAGATCAGAACAAGCAATCTGCTGTTTAGAAGGCAGAAGATTAAAAACGAAAAAGCTAAGTCTAGTTTGAGAGGCAAATTTTGCCTCTAGATGCTAAAAATAATTGCAATACAATATGGAAAAAACAAAAACAAAAAACAAAAAACATTGGAATGCTCCAAGAAGCAACTTTACAAATCCACGGTGGTCATTTTGCATCACGAAGATGGGATGCCAGGGGAAAACACCCTCAATAATGAGAATAGGAAGGACCTAGACCTGCGCTGCTGAAAATCAGGTGTTGATGGCTACACAGTTCTAATGTGGTTTTCTTGTTTATGTTAAAACTGTCTTTCAGCTGAATTCAAAGGAAAAAAACATATTTTATGAAAGCACACAACAAAGGAATAGATCCCTGCCTTCTTGTTTGGAATCTGAACACCCTGTTTGTTATTAGGAATTTGGAGATAGTATACTTTGCTATAAAACAAATGAGGAATATTCTCATCTCGTCAGCATCTCTCACTCATCCTTAGTCCAGACGCTTTGCAGACATCTCCAGTAGTATATGATAAGTTCAAATGCCATTAAATCATAAAGAGAAGGAGACAAAACTAGCATTAACTATGGCTGTGCCAGGCCTTAAGGTAAGTGTTCTGTTTTACTAAACTGTGTGGATGATGCTTCCAAGTAAGTCCCCAGGTGAAAAGAACAATGAAAAAAAGAAAGAAAAGAAAGGAAAAGAAATTCAGAACTGAGCCTAAATAATTACATTCATAGCAAATGATTAAGTCCTGGGCTTGGATGCAAACCTGATTGTTTCTGACTTTCTGACACCTATGCTTTCCATGATGGGTGGAAAGCAGCTGGGTTATTTTGTAGGAGTTCTGAGAACAAGGCTGTGCTATAATTATATTGTACACCAAAACATTGTGAAAATACATATTATCACCTCCTATAGGCCAGACAGTGTTCTAAACTCTGAAAATCACCATGAAATAAAACAGAAGAAATGAGAGAGATCTGAAGACTGGGAAGGGAGGGGAAGACTAAGGAGGCAGGCACGGGAAGAGAGGGAAACAGAAGGGAGTTCAACCTTTGTAGCTTTGTATTTACTTGAACATGAAGTTGCTGATGTGTTTGGAGTCATAAAACATTACATATATGTTAGCAGATATTTAACTTACTGTATTTTAAATTTCTTGTGTTTGTTTTCTTCCCTTCACCCACCCAAATTTTATATATTTTTTCATTATTAGGCTTTTTTTTCTTGTTTCCTTTTAGTTCCTTATACTTCCTCATCTCTATAGGAAAGAACCACAAACCAAGAAAAGTATGATTAAGTTAGCAGTATTATGTTTAAATCCAAAACACAGGAGGATATCCCAACAGTTTGTAACACCACTGCCATAGCTAAACTGGTAGAACTTCTATGGCTGTATAGGTGCAGCCCTACTATCATACCTTAATGCAACAGGTCGAGTGTTTCTTGAGTCAGAGAGGATGCATTCCAGTATCTGTTCTACCACTAACCAGTCCTAACCTATTAACTCTGGTCTTCTGAGGTCAGGTTTTCCACCTATAAAATGAGATAATACCTTCTCCACTGGGTAGTTGAAAGAATCAATAAGCCCACACATACAGCACTTGCCACAGTGCTCTTATAAACTTTAAAACTCACAAGTTCTAACAAGTACCTGATATGACTATAAGCATAAACCACTGTTATATCCAATTTAGTTGTCTGAAAATAACAATTTTGCAAGACTGTTAATGTCAAATAGTAACAAAGTACAGCTATATTGAAGAGCATGCAAGGGAAGTTAAGTACATGGTACATATACACACATGGGTGAAAGAAAAAAAAAGAAATTGTGTGCTCTGCACTCTCCTGTCCACCATGCTCAGTTACACGTCATAGAACAAAAGGCAGAAAAGCAGAATAGTTGGTTATTAAGAGCGCAGGACACTCAACTCCTAAATGATCAGACAAGGACTACAATCCTGGCTTTCTGATGCTCACCATGCTTCTGTCTATACAAATAATGAGATTAAGTTCTATACACCTATCCCATGTTTACATTTTAAATATTTTACTTTAATATTTCAAAGCTTCCCAATGTATCATTCTACAACCATTGAGCTCTCAGTAAAAAAAATGGTTTATGATACCCATTAGTGCTAGACTAAGTCTGCAATCATCACTCCAATCTGAGGATGTTACCTCTGAGAACCACAGAAGTCTGAGAAGTGTTGCTACTTCTCCAAGGAATTTATAGCAACTCACATACTTAATTCATGTACTTGATGCTCTTCCTGTCCATCAAGTAAGAAAGAAACATACCATCTTTTCTTTATCTGATGGGAAAATTTTTTCCATAAGCATAAACACTCATAAGTCCCTTCATGTGCTCCTAATATCTGACTACTATTCACACATAAGTCTCAAAGAACTTTAGAATTTTGTGATTTTTCTCTTTCTGTTTATAATTGGTTCCAGTATTTAATTTTATTTCAAGGTTGTATTTAGTCAAAAGATACTGTAAGGGCCACATTTTCATTTCTGTTCAGTCAACACTGCAATAACTAAAGTTTCAGCAGCTTAGTCCTCATTAAATACTCATTAGAAACACCTTCTCTTCTGTGTGTTTTGGATGATCACTTGTATTAGCCCTTACATGTTTTTGCTGATAATCACACTTTGGTCCCTTCTATAAAGAAAATTGAATTTTATTTTTCTTCTTATTTTGTTTTCATTGTCAGCATTCCAGACTGACTTTTATGTAAATGCTTCTTGGAAAAATGTATATTAAATCAATATCCAAAAGAAGGAAAATTATTTCAGTAAAATAATACTAATAGATCTAGCATTAAAATTTACTTTTACAAGGGCTCCAGGCATGGTGGAGGGAAATTTCTTGTTCCAAAGTTGTCATAATCTATATGAATTTAAGATATTAATGATTAATTTACCTAAAGGTCAAGTTTTTAGTAGAAAATACTCGATAATTCTCAATAAAGTATTTAAAGAGTGAAAAAACCTGGAAGAAAAGAATTTGTGATAGGGTTAAAGTAATCAGCAATCCCTTCTCCTTGGAGACCAATATTCACAAAAAGCAGTTATTTGATTTTATTGACAATATAGAGATGTTTGGCAGGTAGGCTATTTTTCCCCTCTTTAAATTTTTTAAATTTATTGTTGAACCCATGCCAGATTGGCAGCCCTGGAAATCTAACTTGTTCTGTGGAACTGCCTCCCCATAAAACTGTGTTCTTTAGATTGGGGGTATAGGTTTTAGTGTGATGACTTTTCCTACCTTAATTACCTTACCTCTGTCTCATAGTCATTAAGGAATCAGAGACAAGCCCTGGAAAAGTGATTGACCCATTTTATTCCCAGTGAGACATAATAGTGACTTCTTAGTATTTGGGGTGAAGAATTTAAACTAAGAAAAAGAATTGAGGCCAGGTAAACAAAGGAAATGCTTCACTTTTTAGGAATAGATTTCGATCATGTGGTCCTAGTTGTTAATTTCATTAATTGGCTGTCTGGGATGGCTTCTAACTCCACCTGGGAAAGACTCAGGAAATGACTGAGCCTCACAGAGGACCCTGCACATTTCCTTATGTAGCTGCAGACTTTCACCAAAATGCTTAAAAGACTTTTGAGCTACAACACATATCACAGCTTCTAATATGGAATTCCAGGGCAACCAATGGCAATTTCAGAGACAAGAAACTTCCTGTCCCCATTAGAGATAGAAATACGCTTTTTGTTGACTTGAAATGTCTCTTCTCTATCACTTTGTCCCCAAGTAGTGTGGTGTCATTAGAACTATTTCTTTCCCTTGAACTCAGGTCTATGGAAATTTTTTTAGTTCAGTTTTAGGCTGTCTTTTTATTTCTAGCCAAATAAAAGTTAGCTTAAAAAAATAAATAGTCTTGAAAAGTGTAAATTACTATGCTTCTCTTGCTAGACATGTCTTCAAGTCATCTCTAATTGAAGACAGTTTTTCACTTTGTTCTCATCCATGCCAGGGATCTGAGTTTGTTCTGAAGCTAAAGAACCTGTTTCTTTTCTCTTTCATTTCATTCAGAAAGTCTGTGTCAACAGGTTTTGAAGTTCCAAGGAGCATTTCATGAATCAACTACAAAACCTTAATAAAGCATTTCTAGACATTTTATTGTGAAAGAAGCATTGTTGAAATATGTAGAACCAGGATTTTGCAATAAAAACAGAAATGTTCAATATGCAGTGTTCCTTCCTTACAAAACCAGAATAATGTTGGCCTAAGAAATGCTGACCCTAACAAAACACACCTAGATCTGAACAGAAAAGCCTCTTGTTCTGTGACTCACATAGGCAATATCTTACATATACTACAGCAAAGACTGTTTTTCTTCCAGATGTATGGCTGAACCAAAACAAGCACATATATTAGCCAAGTCAAAATTAAGAGAAATCATTGAAAATGGACTTCTGTTCACATCTATGGGAGTACACAGAAGGTGGGGTGTATAACCAATCAAAAGCGTATTTTCCAGTGTCCAAGCTGTTAAGGTTTACACTTTTCAAAGATGAAGTGCCGTAACCTGTAAACTGCGGCAGGAGGATATGCATGGCAGTTGTACTGTTTTGCCCTGTAATGCATGTGGTTACTGATTAAAAACTTCAGAGAAATGATGAACACTAATGAATTCTGTTTGCTATAGGGATAGTAAATTACCCTTTCTAGAACAAATGCTGAGACAAACTGATGGGAGAGACAATGAGATCAGAATAATGTACTTAGAAAAGGGGGATGATCTGCTTTTCTCTCTGTTGATTTAGAGACTAAACCCAGTTTAGATCAAAATACCCTAAGGTATCATCTCTCCTCTGAAATCCACTTGCCACTACATGGTCTTGACATGGATCTTAGTCTGTAAATTGCTTGACATGAAAGCTGAGGACCCTGAGTTTGATTCCCCAGTACCCAGTGTAAAAATGTCAAACTCAGAACTATACACTTGTAATCCCAGCATTGGGGAGGTAGAGACAAGTGGACTCATGTCACTCCTGACCAGTCTGTCCTACCTGGTGAGTTCAGAATAATGAAAAATTCTTTCTCAGAAACAAAAGATGACCAACATGTGAGGAACACACACAAAGAAGCTTGTAACTGCACATTCCTTATTCCTTGTTTATACCTTGCAAAATGATTCCCTACATAAACACAGTAAAGTTGCAAGAAAGCAATGAAAGTCACAGTAGCAAAGGCATTTTGGGAAATTACTCCACTATGTCTCTTTGATGTATCT